>NC_080692.1:22875083-24125083 GCF_030445035.2 Dasypus novemcinctus | reverse complement strand
ACCCTTCTTGAGGGGCAGCGGAGTGGGAAGGCGATGCTGACGACAGCACCCTGGGCCCTGCTTTCGTCTCACTTCTGGCCTGGACGTGCCCTCCTGGCCCACGACCTTGAAGGGGTCACCGCCCTGGAGACCAAGCAACCTGGGGTACCGCTCCCCCTGCCCCCACCCACCCAGGACAGTGCCGGGCCTCGGTCCAGGGCTGTGCCGCCTGGCTCATCAGGGTGAAAGCGGGCATGGAGGTGGCAGGCAGTGGGGCCTGGATTCTCCCTGTGGCCCTTGGGCCGCCCCCCTCCCCCGGCCGGGAGACAGGGTCCAGCCCCGGAGCTGTGTAGGCTGGCCCAGTGCCCCGGAGAACCTCGTCCCTGCCGTGTGGGGTTGGGGGACGTGTAGGGAAGGAGGGCCCCTTCTTTAAGGGCCTGCCGCGCACTGTGTGCGGGGATCTCTTTCTGTAGAGCAGGAGGCAAAGGCGAGCACAGAGGAGGCAACGCAGAGAGGGCGGCGGGGAGGGTCCAGCTGGCTGCCTCGGCTTCAGTGGGTCCATTATGGGTCCCAGAGCCGGGGTGGCCCCCAGCGGGGCTGGGCTGCTGGGGGGGTCACTGGAGACCTTGGCAGAGGCCCCTCCTGCAGGGACACCTTCCGGGATGCATGCTGTTGGGTTGGAGGTGCATTGGTCCAGGGGTCCGAGGCTGGGGCTGGGTCGTGGGGAGATGGGGTGCTGGCTGGGTAGGGGGACAGATGAGGGTCCAGCTGGGAGTGGCTGGGTGGTGCATGGGAGTCTGAGTCCCACCCCCTGGCGGGGCAGCCTGGGCCAGTGAGCTGGCCTGGCGGAGGTCGGCACTGCCCACGGAGGTGACATTGTGGATAAGTGCCTCCAGGGGCCCCGTCGGGCCCCACCGAGCTCACGGCAGCAGCATGGAGGCCCGGAGCCCCAAGAGTCCCTCCTCAGCCTCCTGCCCCCCACACCAGCCTCTGGGCTGCCCTTTCTGCCCCTCACTTTCCCAGGGGGCTCTCCAGGGGGGCTGTGGCCTGCAAGCCCCCTCCACAGTCCCAGTTCACAGGAAGTCCCAGGCGGCTGATGGCCAGGCCCTCCAGGGGCTGAGAGGTCTGTGGGCCCCGGGCTGGCGCCTGCGTCTGCCGTGGCCCCTGACTCCCGTGGGTGGCTGGATCCAGCCTGAGCAGGCAGTGGTGGGAGTCAGGAGGCACCGGTCCTTGTCCAGGCCTTGCCACTGGCCACACGCCCCTGTGGGGGGCGGCTTCTTTTCCTTCTCCACAGAACGAGGAGCCGAGCTGCACCACCGGGCCCCCGTGTCTCATAGCTTTAAACCTAGAGGCCTCGTTAGAGCTAGTGTTTAGACTGGTGGGACAGAGACAGCCCATGGCGTTTTGACGAGGGGCTCCTCTCCTGCAGGGGAGGAACAGGACATGAAAATGTCCCGTCTCCCCCCATTCTGCCCCTTCTCTCCGTGTCCCTCCAGGGGAGTGCCTGGTCACAGGCCAGTCCCACTTCAAGAGCTTTGACAACAGGTACTTCACCTTCAGTGGAATCTGCCAGTACCTGCTGACCCGGGATTGCCAGGACCATTCCTTTTCCGTTGTCATAGAGACCATGCAGGTGAGCTTCGCGCCCAGCAGTGCCCGAGGGGGCTGGAAGAGCTGCTGGGGGGAGAGGGCAGCAACCCAGGAGGGCGTGGGCAGGAGGGGGGCCCTTCTTCCAGACTTTGGGTAGCCCATCCCTCTGTCTTTAGATGTAGCGTGACATCATCCAGCCCTGCCAACAATACCCACTCAGGGCCGGCTCAGCTCGAGAGCTGGGGAGAAGTGTCCTCTTTAGGTCCCGGCTGTTGCCTGTTTGGCTCAGCCCCTGCCGTCTGGAGTTGGGGGTGATGGGGTGGGGCTATGGCACAGGTGTGTGTCTTTTTCTCTGGAGAAAGGAAGCAAAGGGGAGGAGAGACGGCGAGCACAGGCCATCCCCAAGGTGGGAAGTGGGCTCCAGGGACAGGAAGAAGGGCCAGTGGCCCTGAGTTTGATGTTAAAGGCAGGCCAGGAGGCACAGGGCTGGGGCTCGGGCTCTGGCCTTCTTGCTACACAGCTCTCGGGGGCCCCATTTACATGGAAGGTTCTGGGGGAGAGGAGTTGTACGGCGTGCGGAGGCCAGGGGCTCTCTGGGCTTGGGGTCTTTCCCCGATTAAACGGCCCCAGGCTCCGTGTGGGGCTAATGGTGGTGGTGGGGTGTGTGTGTGGTGTCGTCACTTCTTGTGCCCCTCCTGGCAGTGCGCCGATGACCCCGACGCCGTCTGCACCCGCTCGGTCACCGTCCGGCTGCCCAGCCTGCGCGGCAGCCTCGTGAAGCTGAAGCACGGGGGAGGAGTCGCCATGGACGGCCAGGACGTGCAGATCCCCCTCCTGCAAGGTGGGCTCCCTCCTCCGGCAGGTCTGGGCCAGCCCGGCTCCCCCACCGCGCCCTTCTCCGGGGCACGGCGATGCCGCGTTACCTTTGCCGGGGAGGGCGGGTATCCTAGTCCCCATGGCTGTAAGAACAGGAAGGCTTCTTGGAGGAGGAGGATGAGCGGGGAAAGGAGGCTGAAAGCCTGCAGAGGAGGAGGCTGCTCCGGGCCTGGGAGAGAGCATGCAGGGGAAAAAGGATCCGAGAGGATATCCTCTTGACCTGCCCTCACCCTTTGGGGTTGGGCAGGCTGGTTCTACAGGACAGTAGCAGAGACTGGGGCTGAGAGGCAGCTGGTGGCTGATGGTAGTCAGAGCAGAGTATGTCACCCAGGGCCCAGTGACCCTGTGACCTGTGGAGAAAGCTACCTGCCCCGTGACTCTGTCCAGGCTGCACTGTGCCTCGTCACAGCACAACTGCTCTTGCACAGCACAGCTCCCAGTCTCCGTCCTCAAAGTGACTCTCCGCCCTGCCCCTCTGTGCATGACTACTGGGCCTGGGCTCCACTGGGTCTGGCCGCCCCAGGGCCATTATCATGGCGCCGCGCAGAGGATGAACTTGGACTAGCAGGTGCATGGCGATGTCCATGTGTGTGTCCCCCATGAGGCGATCCGTTTCTCCAGGCAAGGGGCCTCCTCCCACCTGCCCACAGCACCCAGGTCTTTTGCATCCGGCTTTGCACACAGCCTTGTCCATTGAACGAGGACTGAGTAGTTTAAGCCTAGAAGTGGTGAGTGGTGGCAGACCTAGGTTTCAGAGAACCGACCTTGAGCTAAGGATGCAGGAGCCTCTGCCGCCCTCCCGTGGCCACAGGAGGAATAGCAGGCCCTAGCGGGGACACTTAGGAGCCCCAATTGCACTGCATCCACCTTGGTCACCCTTCTTCCTGAGACCCCTGGACACCCCCATCTGCACCCTGCCTCATTGCTGTTCGTGGCCACAGTCCTTTGTGAGACCCCCCACCTCTGCCACCACCCTGCCCCGGCCCCACTGCAGCCTCCGTCCTGTCTGCTCCGCTGCAGGCGACCTCCGCATCCAGCACACTGCGATGGCCTCCGTGCGCCTCAGCTACGGGGAGGACCTGCAGATGGACTGGGATGGCCGCGGGAGGCTGCTGGTGAAGGTAGGCCCCCCCCCCCCCACCGAGCCTCCCCGCGGCCCGGCCCTTACAAAGCTGCCTTGTCCTCTGGGCAGAATGGCTTTGTGCGGTGGGAGAAGAATCCCTTTCTCCTGCGCCCTACATGCCCAGAGCGAGGAACAGGCCTCCCTTGTGTCAGAGAAGACGGCGTTTGTCTTCTGGACGTCCCTTGTTTTCCCCGGGGATTCTCGTTTCTGCGGCTCGGGTATCCCAAGGGCCTCCAGACTGCCACCAGCTGTGGTGGGACTGGGGGCTGGGGTGACCCGGGGTGCCCTCTATTGGCAGCCGGGGAAGAGTCAGACTGGAACTCGCAGCCCGGGACCCCGTCCTGCACCCTGGGGGAGAAGCCTTCTTGCTGCCTGTGAAAGGGCAGTCCTGGGCCCGGGGTCCACAAGTCACTTCCTCTTGTTCGTGCGGCCCTCGCGGAGCGCTAGCCTGATTTTCTGCAGGACTTCTGTGTAGGCTTTCTTCACTTGCAGCATCTCTGGTAGGCGGGCAGTGCAGGCATCACCGCTGCCAAGTCTCAGGGAAGGCAAGAGCCCTGCCCAGCCCGGACACACAGCAGCCGAGTGGAGGCTGGCGCTCGGGCCGGCGTCTTTCCCACGTGGCTGGGGGTCCTCACTTTTGGTCTTAGTTCGCTTTTGCAGTCTTAAAAACGATTGAGGACCCCAGGATATTTTGCTTATGAGAGTTGTATCTGTTGTGATTGACTATGTTAGAAGTTAAATCAGAGACAGATTTAAAAGATTCATTTATTAATGCCTTAAAGGTAAGCCCACTCTATGTTAATAGAAATAACTTTTGGGGGGGAAACGATCTAGATTTTGAAAAACCAAGAAATGAATTCGTGAGAAGAATGGCAAAACTTTACATTTCTGCCAAGATCTTTAAGAGCTGGCTCGATGGGAGGCAGCTGGATTCTCTCACCTTCTGCATGCCACTTTTTGCAATATTACATGTCATATAGCCTCTGGAAAACTCCACCGTGCATTTGTAGGAGAATGAGAGCAAACAAGGCAAATAACATCTTTTATTTGGAAAGGTATATGACAATATAACATAAAATATTCTTAAAATAAAACTGGTTTTGACCTCACAGATCCCTTGAAAGGGTCTTAGGAACCCCCGCAGGGGTTCCAAGATCACATTTTGAGAACTGCCACCCTAGACTGTGCCTAGAATGATGGGCTCTTCCCTCCACTCTCATTCTGTCGTGTTCCTTCCCTTGTCGTAGAGACCTAAGAGAGCGTCACGCTGTTAAGTAAACCTGCCAGCCTGCTGTGGGGCAGGAGGTTCTCGCAGTTTATTCCCAACTATCCATTGATCGTTGGGAATAAAGAGCCATCATTTCTGGAGCAAGAAAGCGCCTTGCCCCAGGCCACACAGTCATGGGGTGCAGAAAGAAGACAAGACCTCCATCTCTTGAATTGGGCCCAACCTCGCCCCCTGCACCCTTTTCTCTAAAGGAAGCCCTCCACGTTAGCTGTCCCACTTTCTTCACAGCCTCCCCCATCACAAAGAGGGCACCCCTGGGGTTCGGGAGTGCTCCCCTCGGCCAGCAGGTCCACCGCTCGGCCTTGGGTGGCCACCCTCCTTCTCACAGGCGTCTCTGTTCTTTGTCCAGCCGGGACCCTCTGGCGAGGAGAGGGGGAGACCTTCTTCTGTGGGAACTGGATGTAGGGTACCTTTCCGGGTGGGTCAGCGCAGCTTCAGGACAGGGTCGGATGGCCTCAGGGACTGTGGGGGTTTCCCGTGTGTTCTGGTGTGGCGGGGGGAGGGGAGCACTGGGGGGGGCAGGAGGAGGGGAGACTAGTGCTGACCCCTGGGGCTCGTGGGAGAGCCCACTGGAGGGGACTAGGCAGAGACAGGGACTCCTGGGGGGGGCGGTGGGAGAAGCGAGGCTGGGACGGCAAGGTGCCTCCAGCATTGCACCCCTGGCCGCTTCCCACTTGGGTGCAGTCTGCACGCCCTGTCCCTGCGGGCCGGGCCGGTCCAGGCAGCAAGGCAGGGACGGGGAAGCCATGCGCTCTGTGTGCTGCTTTCCTGCTCAGCTGGCTGCAGTGCTGCATCCAGCTCTGCCTTGGATAGAGCGGGATAGAAAAAATACTCCGATATTGCTCACTTTGTCAGAACTGTCACTCAGCAGAGGTTAATTTCAAAGAGCAAAGGCACGTTCTTGAAAGTGCAAGGATCTTGGGTCTATGTCGGGCTTTCAGCCAGTCACAGCCTAGTATAAATCAACACACCCACCTTTCTAAGCCCTAACCCAGTTCACCAGCATGGCAAGCCAAGGGGCTGGGAGAGTGGGGGATGGTAGTGATGGCAGGTCTGGTGGGGTGAAGGAGAGGGGATTTGGGGGAGCTTGAGGGCACTCAGTGCTGAGGAGGAGGAGAGAGGGAGGAAAATGAGTTGTGGGTGAGGGGTAAGTAAAGAGCCCCACCAGTTTTGCCAGTTTGCTCAGGGCTGACCTTGACTGCTGGCATTTGCATTTCAGCGTGTGGCTGGAGGAGAACCCTGATCATTCACTAGCTTATGCATTCATTTACTCACCGTTCATTCATTCACCCAATGAATATTCTTTGAGTATCTCTAGACACCAGTCTAAAGACTGAGGTTACAACAGTGGAATGAAACAGAGAACTCCTTGCTTTATTTGATTAAAATTCTAATGGGAGTGGGCAGACAATAAACAAAACAAACAAGTTAATTCCATCATGCCTTAGAAGGTAATATATCCAGGGAGATAAAGGAATAGCAGGGAAGGGGGCAGGAAATACCGGGGGAGGATTTAAATCATAGTGTGGCCAGGGAAGGGTGTCTAATGGGGCAATGCTTGAGATGTATACAGTAAACAAGGAAACATTACTCTGTCCCCTTACTAATGATGTTTACTGGGTCCATTTTATACGGTCAGGCAAACTTCCACTGGCTTCTCCATCTGCACCTTGTCAGGTCACAGCTGAAAGCTGGAAGGGGCTCCTGAGATGGCCACGTGGGGCCTGGCTGTGATGGTTTTAGAACCCAGGGAGGTCCCAGCACCTTGCTAAGTACATGCCAGCATGGGAGTCAGGGCTTGTGGGCCCAGTGCCTGCTCTACCTTTGAATCAGGGCCCTCTCAGTAGAAGCCAGCATATGCTCCCAGCTGTACTGTGCAAAAGCCGGGCTCGACCCCCCAAGTCATCCATGAACGTGGCCTCTGGTATCAGCACCCTGGTGGGCCCCTAGAACAGAAAATGAGGCGCATGCCAATGGCCTGGATGTTGAACCCTGGATGCCTCCTGGTCATCGCACTCAGGCTGCCCGGAGTCCTCACTGCCCCCACTTCCTCCAACCACAGCCTCCAGTGTCCTTTTGGGTCCTCTTCAATGATGCTGGGTGGCCGAGTTAAATGCAGAGAGTCTGACGGTGTTCTTTGTCACCCAGCGAGAGCTCTGAGAGCGTCTGGACCATAACCTGAGTTAGGTGTGACCTATATGTGTTCAACATGGGCTGCTGAGTTTGAACTTGACTCCCACGGGCCAGGTCCCCTGACAAGTGTGGATGCAGAGGGCTCAGCTGGTTCCTTGTCCCAGCTCTGCCATGACCTCTGTGACCTCAGGCCCATCGCTTTCCCTCTCAGTTTGTCCATCTCTAAATGACTAGACAATCTCTGAAATCCCTTCCGGCATGTCAAGTCTGTGACTTGAATGATTTAGGAGCAAATGGATACGGCAGCCATTTCCCCCTCCTGCAGCCTAGGGCTTAGCTGCATTTTATTAAATTCATATTTATTTTTTGCCGAGGGAGCTTTTTGATTAAAACCATCTTATTGGCGAAATGGAAACTGCAGCTGCTGCCTCGGCAGCTGCTGCCACGTGGTCTGCCTCTCTCTGCAGCTGTCCCCGGTCTACGCCGGGAAGACGTGCGGCCTGTGTGGGAATTATAACGGCAACCAGGGGGACGACTTCCTCACCCCCGCCGGCCTGGTGGAGCCCCTGGTGGAAGACTTCGGCAATGCCTGGAAGCTGCACGGCGACTGCCAGGACCTGCCCAAGCAGAACAGCGACCCCTGCAACCTCAACCCGCGCTCGAGTATGTGAGCCTGCTGGGAAACCCTCCGCACGTTTCCAGCACATTCCGCGGGTACCGCGGCCACTGTACGGGAGGCCTGGAGCTAGGGACCGGGGTGGGCCCTTGTTGATACCAGCCGCCTTGGATTATCTGCATCTGGATCATTTATTCTCCAAAGTTCCTTTACTTGAGCACCCCCGTGGGCTGAACCCTGGGAAAGAAAAGCCAGAGGTAGGGTCCCTGGTTCCTACCCCCGCGTGTGCTCAGCCTGCGGAAGCAGCCAAGTTAAATAAGCGTTAGACGAACGGGCAGGGGCCACGTTCCAGGCCCGCATTGGCTTGTCCCCCTTCCCTGGCCCATCTGCCCCTGTCACTGGTCGTGGAAGGCGGGGAGGGGGGACTGTTATTTAACCCCAGCCTAATTAGGAAGGTAAATTATCAATAGCTGCGGAAGAGAGACCACAGTGTTTCCCAGGGCCCCAGAAGCCGTCCTGGCGGAACCTGCCGCCGAGGTGTCGGGGTGGGGGTGCGCAGGGGGGACCGGGGAGGGCGCGGGGCTCAGCGCTGCCCCCCACAGCCAGGTTCGCCGCCGAGGCGTGCGCCGTGCTGACGTCGCCCACGTTCGCCGCCTGCCACCGCGTCGTCGGCCCGCTGCCCTACCTGCGCAACTGCCGCTACGACGCCTGCGCCTGCGCGGACGCCGGGGACTGCGTGTGCGGCGCCGTGGCCAGCTACGCCGCCGCCTGTGCCGCCAAGGGCGTGCGCGTCGCGTGGCGCCGGCCCGGCTTCTGCGGTGGGTGCCCCCTGCCCGCCCCGCGCCCTGCGGCGTCCTCAGAGCCCTGGCTCTGAAGGTCTTTTGGAAGGGGGCCCAGGGACCTTAGATGGAGGGTGGGCGGTGGGCGCGGTTCCCTTGCGGCCGCCTTCTCGTGTTTTCTCCTCAAAGGACAAAGGAGGGGTCCCGCTCTCCTAGGGGACAGTCTGGCCACTCTCTGGCTGCAGGGCGGAACCCCAGAACCCCCAGGGCTCTGCCAAGGAGCGATCGCCGATGGCTGCTGCTCCCTGATGTACGGTATCAGCTTGTGGAGTGAGTGGGTCTCGGCCTCCCTTGAGAGTGGGATGAAAGTGATGGGAAACACGTACACATCCTTTGCCAGGACTGTGGGAAAACCATCCGTGGGCTCCTGGCCTACACTCTGGCATGGTAGAAAGCTGCATAAAGTCCAATAGCATCGTTATCCCGGGCTGGCTTTAGAGTCTTACTCTGCAGTGTTAGATGCCTTGTGCCAGAGTTGGCACCTGCCCCCAGGCTGAGGTCCCTGGAGTAGCTAGATTGTGCTCACTGTTTTACGTTTTGCTGTTGCTCTGGGCACATTTGCTGAGTGCTTGGTGTGGTCAGGCCCAGTGCGATGTAGAGTTTGAACCTTCGTTTTTGAAGCACAGGTGGAAACTGCCTTCCTACTTGGGTGCCTATCACACCGAGTCAGAGATTATTAGACTAGGGCAGGTGCAAGCAAGGGAAGCTTCCTGGAGGAGGTGTGTAGTTGACCGTGTCTTGAAAAAGATGCTCTCTTGGCAGAGAAGAGTTGTTTCCAATGTAGAATAGTAGCCAGGCATAGAGGTGAGGAAGACTGAGTTATGGATACAAGGCAGTGGCTACTCTGATTTTTAGGAGTGAAATAGGTATGTTTGGAGAATAAATGTAGGTGGTCCTGAGAGAAGCAAGCAAATAGGAGCTATAAGAGAAAGTGAAAGAAATTAATATGTATCTGAAGAGAAGTTTAGCTACTGGGGTTCTAGAAGTGTCGGTATCTAAGGAGCCAACTTATGCTCTAAGTCTAAGCAATTTCACAAAAAAGAGAACCAGAGAAAAATGTAAAGATGAAAGGGAGGGAGCGTGTATGTGCATGCAGCTGTGCCCCACTGCACTCTCTAGCTCTGGGATGTCACTGAGCATCATGGGCCAGAAGCTAGAAACACTGTCTCAGAGTCCTCACTGACAGTTGCTTGTGACTTACTAACTCCATGACCTTGACCTCTTCACTTAACCCTTGCAAACTTCACTTTCTTCATCAGTGTTTGTTGTTTGGAAATTGGGGGAAGTAATGAGGAGTAAATGATGTGCTGTTTATGAATATGCTGTGGTTGTCCGCCAGTGTTAGAAACGATGTGTTATCAGTAGGCTATGGCATCCGAAGGGCTTTCCAAATTAGGAACTTCTCCCAGAATGCTAATGGTCTGCTGAGATCGTCTCTCATCGCTCATGAGCAGCTGTTCTCAATCCACACTGACAGCAGAGCAAGAGGAAATGGGCTGGCTTTGCAGTGGCAGGGTCTGAGATTTGGTTCAAGGTTTTCCAGCTCCTGAGACTGTATGGTAGGGTAGACAGTCCTGGGCGGTGGGAAGGAACTTTCCCTGGAGGCTTTTAAGGACAAGCAGGGCTCTTTCCCTGAGGGCTTATCTGGAGGTAAACCAGAGCCAAGGTGGGCAGAGGGCCTGGGCTGGTCTTCCCAGCCCACGGAGGGTGGGCAGGCCTCCGGGCTCTTGCCTCCATCCTTTCTCACCTTAGAGAGGAACTGGGTTCCTTGGGAAAGGAACAGAACTCTCCAAGCCACTGACTCCATCCATGAGAGGAGGCCACACCGTTTGGGGACACTCCTGGAACAAGGACTTCTCATACAGTTGTTTTGTGGCATGCTGTGAAAAGATTCAGGAGAAGCACACACTTAAACAATTTTTCCCCCCCTGTGCATTGGTTGTTTCTGTGGGGAAGACAGGACTGTGGACTCCTTGAAGGCAGGGACAAGTCTTACCATCTCTGCGTCCCCGAGCCTTGCCCAACCCCTTGCACCCCCTGGGCACACAAGTGTCTGTTTAACTGAGATGTGCAAGATTTCTCCCTGGGAAGAAGCTGAAGGAGAAATGTAATAAGGCTCCGAGCCAGCTCTAGAGACAGTCTGGTAGAGGAAAAAGAGCTCTCCGCACTCGCTGTTCTTCAGGGGAGGAAATGTCTGCGTATCATCATGGTTTCATTGGATTGAGAACGCTAAGGCATGGCCCCTGTAGTTAAGGAGGGGAGGGGATGGTGCATCATAATTATGTGTATTTCTGTACATAAAAGCACACTGTTGTTCACAGTGGAGAAGGAAGGCAGCAAGCATACAGATAGGGTTGGAGGTCACAGCTGCAAGGGGTGGCAGCCTAGTCCCAGGGCCCACAGCCTTGTTGTCTCGGTGCTTCTACTGAGACTGCCTTCTCTGCACTCCCCCAGAGCTGAGCTGCCCACAGGGCCAGGTGTACCTGCAGTGTGGGTCGCCCTGCAACCTGACCTGCCGCTCCCTGTCTCACCCGGATGAAGAGTGCAACGAAGTCTGCCTGGAGGGCTGCTTCTGCCCCCCAGGGCTCTACTTGGATGAGAGGGGCGACTGCATGCCCAAGGCCCAGTGCCCCTGTTACTATGACGGTGAGATCTTCCAGCCGGAAGACGTCTTCTCAGACCATCACACCACGTGGTGAGTGCCAGCTGCAAGGCCAGGGCCCCGGAGTGGCAGGCTGGCAAGGAAATTGGTTCTCTAAACCCTTCGTTCTATGGAGGGGTAAACTGAGGCTCAAGAAAGGAAGTGGCTTGTCCAGAGTTTGCACAGGAAGTCAGAAGCAGAGCTGGGATTTCACCCAGGTCCTCTGACTTCCTTACTGTGTAGGAAACTAGAATTACAGATCAGTAATAGGAATTCTTGAGCTTTATTGCCAGTCGTCATGTGTGGGATCCTGTTTCCCTGCTCTAGGGCTCAGTTTCCCTTTCTAGAATAGGAAATGGGATACCTTCCCCTGCACCTGCCCTTCCAGCCTCCTGCCAGTGTTCTCAGGCTGAAGCAATAGAGTCAGAGGAGAAGGTACCAGAGTGGCATTCGCTCCACGGAGGGTTGCCCTCCTGACTTGCATTGTGCTTGCTTGGTGCAGTCGTGCCGCAGGCCCTCGGGGATGGTCGGTTCCAGCAGGGCTGCCAGAATCACCAAAGTAATTTGCAACATGTCATTTGTCAGGCACACGGTTACCTTGGCGCCTGTTCTGGCCCAGGTTCTGGGGGAGGGATTGGCGATCCAAGAGGAGCCAGACACAGCCTGGTCCCTCCAAGTAGCTGACAGGTTGCTAGGGGAATGTCCTGTTGACGGAAAATTTCAAATATACTTAAGAGCAGAGAGAGGAGTGTAAAGACCTCCAGCCTAGCTGGCCACGGCTTCCATGATTATCAGCACTTTGTCATTCTTATTTATCTATTCCTTCCTCCCCTCTTGGCTAGATTAGTTCAAAGAGAATCCTAGATGTAATGTCATTCCACCTGTCGTACTTCAGCATGTGTTCCTAATCAGATAAGCACTTAAAAAAACAGTCCTAATACATAATACATACATATAAAATGCCTTTATTACCAGAAACGTTGACAGTAATTCCTTAATAACATCTACTATCCAATCCATATTCACTTTTTGTCTTAAGGTGTCTTTTTAGTTGGTTTGTTCAAGATCCAAACAATGTCTGCACAGTGCCCTCGGTCTGAAGCTTTTTCTTATCTTTTCAGGGAGATTAATTCATGCTCCCTTCTAACCTCATGTACCCTAGCAGGTTGTTTGTACTCCTATTAAGACAATGCTCACTATTAGACGTGGATTTCAGTTAACCGAATCTACCCTCTATCTGTATCTTCCCTCTTCAGTAAACTATGAGCTCCCCAGAAGTAGAGACCATATCTGAGACCCTGGTCCCCAGCACCTAACGTTCTGGCACAATGTAGGTGCTCATTAAACGATCATGGAGATAACTACTACATTCAGGAGCCTGTGCTACTTGCCATATGAGAGACATAAGTATCCCTGCATATTCAGAAAAGGGGAGGAATTAGGAAAGATCCCCAGGAGGAGGAGTTGAGACCAAGGAGGAGTTCATCAGCAGAGGTGGGTGAAATGGTGGGAACAAGTTATCTAGGTGGAGAGAAGATCAGAGACTAAAATGCACAGCGGGTGCTCAACAACCACCAAGGTAAGTCCTCTGGTGGGTGCGTCTGCTGTCTGGAGGAAAGATGAGCTGGGACCTGGTTCAGGGGTCTTTGAAAGGCAGGGGGAGGACAGATGCTTGAGCAGAAGGCAGTGGAGGCCCTTGGAAGGCTTTGGGCAGGGAGCCGGCAGGAGCAAAGGGTAGTTTCAGGGCGAGGGCTCTGGAAGCTGCATGCGGTACGGAGGCAGGGAGACCAGTCAGGAAGCTGCTGAAACATCCTGGCCAAAAGGTAGTAAGACCCTTGACCAAGTAACAACAATGGAAATGGAGAGTGGATGACGGAAGCTGGAGACACTGGGGAAGCAATGGGATGTTTGGGAAGAAAGATGTTGTGAAAGCTGCCCCCAGGGTCTTGAACTAGAATGCCTGGGAGGACAGTGATGCTAAGAACTAGCAAGAGGCTTCTCTGGGGGCAGAAGAGGTTTTGAAAAGGGAAGATAAGGAATTTGTTTTTGCCCTTCATGTTTTTGAATTACAAAGAGGGTGTCTTGGTGAATGCATGGAACCAATAGTTTAAATTATGGATTTGGAACTTGACTGAGAGATTGGGGCAGGAGAAAAAGATTTGCGTGGCGATGACATTTATAGTAGTGGGAGTAGCTAGTGCACTGAGGGGGAGTGGACTGAAGAACGGAAAAGAGGACCGAGTCCAGAACTTTGGGGACTATTCAGAGGGCCAGGGGAGGAGAAAGAAGATCCTGAGGCCAAAGAGAAAGGACCAGCCAAACTGGCAAAATTGCACGGTGCCATGTCATGGAAGTTAAGGGAAGAGAGGAGTAAGAACATCACTTGGATTGATTTTTTTTTTTTTTTTTTTACCTTAGCTCACTGGTTGTTTTGTTATAGTTGCCTGGTTACAGTTTTTTCAAGTGTTTCTCTCTGGGACCTTAAAACAATGCTGTTAGGCAGCCAGGGCTTGCTTTTTTCATATGGAATTCGAAGCTTTAAGAGAGTTTCAATTCCCCAAAGTCATCCAGCAAGTGACTAGAACCCTGAGACTCTTGAACTGATGTTCTCTTCATGTTATGTTGAGAATAGACTGTTGAATTTGGTGATCAGAAGGTCATGGTGGCCCCCATGTTTCAGTGGTGTGGTGAGGAAAGAAGCCAGACTGTAGGAGGTTGAGGCAACTTGGAGGGCAGCAAGTGTCACTGGTTATTTACCCTATCAGTGGCACAAGGAAGGTGGGAGACGGGGTGCAGCAGCTCTTGGGTGAATGAGGCTCGTGGAATGGGTCTGGCCTTGGGCTGTTTTCGTTGTTTGTGCATGGTGACTTCCCATGACGAGGCCCTCTTCTGCTGTCTCTCCTTCAGGTATCAGGGCTGAAAATTATTGACCATCCTGTCTATTGCTTTCATTTGGAAGATTAAATTTCATGGTAAACTTATGCCAGAGTGAACACAGGGTTTGTATGTGGCTGTTTGCTTTTGTTCTTTAGACAGCTCAGGGCTGGGTGAGCCCGGCTGTTGATGCCCATGAAGACATGGTAGGAGGTTGCAGCTCCTGGGGCCTGGAGGCCCTTCAGACCATCCATTTGGTCCAACACGTGCAGAGGGCTCACCCTACTATGGCCAGGCTCTGGGCCAGGAGTTGATTCTTAACCTATCTCCAAAGCTTTTTATAAATTTGAGCTTTTTGGGTCATGTCCAAAATACAGATAGAACAGAATGTGTGTGGGAAGATAAGTTTTAGCAGGTGTAAGTTAAAAATTAGAGGACACAGGTTCTGCATGTGCCCAAAGAGGGAAGGGCTGATTCTTTTGTTTATCCACTAAATACTTATTCGACGGTAGCCACATAAAAATGCTCAAAGTCATTATAATCAGAGAAATGCAAATCGAAACAATGAGAAGTGATTACTTTATACCTATTAGACTGGAAAACATAGAAATCTGGGTAGTGCCAAGTGTTGACAGGGCTGTGGGACATGGGGCTGCTCATCTGCAGCAGGTGGGCATAGATGGGTTCAGCTGCCAGGGAGAGCAGATGGCATTGATTTGCAAACTAGGTATCCATAGCTAATAGTAAGTAATAAGTGAACTGTGCTCCCACGGTTCTGCCCCTGGGTGTATATATTAAAGAAGTTCTCATGCAGGCCCATAAGGGCACATGCAGGAGGATGTTAATCACAG
This sequence comes from Dasypus novemcinctus, assembly GCF_030445035.2. NCBI lineage: Eukaryota > Metazoa > Chordata > Mammalia > Cingulata > Dasypodidae > Dasypus > Dasypus novemcinctus. The sequence goes on along the minus strand of NC_080692.1, from coordinate 24,110,273 downwards.
CCTTGCTTGTCACAGCCTTGCTTGTGGCTGTGAGGAGTAAGGACTGTCTATGTCCATCACTGAGTGAATGATGAAATGTGGTGGGTGTACACTGTCGAGTATTGTGTATCTATTAGAAGCAACAGACAAGGATGGACGAATCTCAAAAACATGGGCCGAATGGAAAGAGCGAAGCACAGAGTGGTATAAGAAAATACTATTTTTATAAAGTAAACATGCATGTACATAAAATAATCATACATTTTATAAGAATTTATTTTAAAAAAAGATACACATTAAACAGAATAAAATTGTATTAGTTAGCCAATGCTGCATAACAAATGACCTGCAAGCTCAGCAGCTTCAAACAATAAACATTTATTAGCTCACACAATTTCTGAGGATCAGGAATCCAGGAGTGGCTTCGCTGGGTAGTTTGGGCTGAGTCTCTCACTGTATTAGGGTCAAGCTCTTGGCTAGGGCTGCCATTCCTGGAGCCTTGCCTGGGGCTGGAGGATCTGCTCCAAGCTCACTGAGGTGGCTGTGGGCAGGAGGCTTCAGCTCCTTGCCATGTGGGCCTCTCCAGAGGGCTGCTTATGACATACCTCCTCCTGAGTGAATGATCCAAGAGGGAGAACAACTAGATGGAAGCTGCAGCTGATCTCACCCAATCGTAGGCATAACATACCATCACCTGTGTCGTACTCTATTCCATGGTACGGTGTGGGACGAGACTGCGCAAGCGTGTGAGTCCCAGGAGACGGGAGTCCTTGGGAGCTGTCTTGGAGGTTAGCCACCACAAGAATAGTTACCCATGTTAGGGGAAGGGGTTGGACTGGAGGATAAAAGAAGACTAGAAACACCATTTAATCAGTACTTTATGCCAAGCCCTTTTCTGGATGCTGGGGATATGATAATGAGGAGACCAACCATGGTTTCTGCTCTCATGGGTGTTATAGTCCAGTGCGGGAGACAGATGTTAACCAAACAATAATTCAAATACATGTAAAGTTACAAATGTGGTATGCTCTAGGAAGAGAAGTACATGGTCTATGAGAGCTTAAGATGGGGTTGGGGACAAAGAAGAGTCCACATGTGTATGTGGTGGGAAAAGTGGCATTTATGGCAGCAGTTCTTGTATTAAAGGGAGCATGGCACCTTCAGGATTAAAAGAAGGCCAGTTGGGTAGAAAGAGGAGAGGTGGGCAGGGGGCAAACCATGTGGGACCTGCTAGGCACATCAGAGATTTGATCTTCATCTGGAGGTCTGTCGAAGGGTTTCAAGCAGGGATGTGCACAATCAGATTTAGATTTTGAAAAGATACTTGGGCTGCTAAAGGGAGTGTGTTTTGGAGAGATGCAGGAATAGGTGCAGTGACCTCACTTAGGAGCTCTCGCATTGCCCAGGTGAGAGGCAAGTGTGACTCATGGCAATGAATATAGACATAGGGGGCAAAGTTCTCAGGCCATGGTGATGTACAAGGTCTATAGGGGGTGGGGAGAAGGCAGGGTCAGAATGAGCCCCGGGTTTCTGGTTTGCAAGACTAGATGGGTGGTGGTACTTTTAATGAATTGAAGCCCTGCAAGAGGACTGGCTTTGGGGGAGATCATGAGTTCAGTGTTGGACATACTGAGTGTGAGGTGTCTTTGAGTCCCCAAAGGTGGCCCTCACGGAGGCATTTGAATTTATGGGTCTGGGGTTCAAGGGAGGGGTCTGAGCTGCTGATGCAAATTTGAGTCACCTCTGAAAAAGCTGGGGGGTGGGTGTGAGTGTGAGTGCAGTGTGAGAAGTGAGAGCCAGGACAGAGCTGAGGATGCTGACCTTTAAAGACCGGGCAGAGGGGGGTGAACTACAGTTGAGGCCAATAAGGGCAACCGGGGAAGTAGAGGAAAACCAAGAGGGGGCTTCTAGAAGAATGGAGTCATCAACAGTGATGAATTATGTCGAAAGGGGTTAAGTGAGACAGGAACTGAAAAAACTTCTAATGGGTCTAGTGACACAGAGGTCGTTGGTGACCTCAGCAAGCTGTAATCCAGGGAAGTGATGGGACTGGGGCCCAGTTGGAATGGGTGGAGAGTGGGTGGGAGGTGAGGACACGGGGGTGGCGAGTGGAGACGACACTCGCTGAGCTGGGCTGTGGCTTCTCTTGCAGCTATTGCGAGGACGGCTTCATGCACTGTACAACGAGCGGGGCCCCGGGAAGCCAGCTGCTGGGCGCCGTCTTTGTCAGTCCCTTGTCTCACCGCAGTGAGTACCCTGGACTGCTCTCCACCTCCCTTCTGCCCAGACCTCTCATGTGTGGGGCGGGGATGGAGCTGGGCAGGGCCCTGATGTGCGTGTCCGTTCAGGCATGTCGCCTTTGCCTGCCGTGGCCCCGGTTTCAGTTTTCACGTGAGTGACTTTCTGGACCAGAGGTGACTTTGCATGTGTAAACCCCAGCTATTAAGGCAAAAAGTATATGATTCAGTGAGACCTCTGCTCTGCCCTGGTGACCTAACCCAGGGCACAGCTGTGAGGGATGGGATAAAAATCACCCCCTTAGGTGGCCACATTCCCTGTGGACATGCTGATGAGAACATCTCTTTGGAATCTTCCTGAATGGAGTTAAGGGCTTAACAGTTGCTGCATTGGTTGAGGATGAGGCGTAGCAGGGAGATGGGGCTGACCAGCATGGGGGGACCACATTTGTATTTAGGGATCAAGGGGGCTTTATTTGCTTCTGGAAGGATGGCCCTTGCTTAGAAAAGACTCTCCCAGCAGGAGAGGGCATGGGGCCTTGAGGCGGGCAAATGGGCTACCTTCTACCTCCAGCTTGGCCTCCTCTCTCTCCTCTCACTTTCCATAATTCTCCCTCTTTTCGACCAAGCCAGCTCTCTGTGGTTTTCCAGGGTACTCTGGGTGAGAGGTTTGGCTCTTCCAAGTCCCTGGCTGGGGAACCTCTCTCAGCCGAGAGCTGGGCGAAGTCCCAAGCAGGTGGGTGGCTTGAATTCAGAACTCGCGGCCCAAGGCCAATGGCTTCCTCTGCCTCCCTTTCTCTTGCCCGCCCTTGCTGCCGCGTCTTTCTCCCACTCCTCAGTAGACCTGACTTTAATGCTCTCTCTTGCTCAGAGTCTTGTGTTCTAGTCCCTGGAAGGTATTATCTGCTTCAAAGTCAGGAAACTCCTAGAAAGGCCACGGACTCTTCTGGAGTTTCTGTTTCCTTACTGGGAATTCTGGCTTCCTTACCAACAGGAGGCAGTAAGTGAAATACATGATGTGATGCACACGTGGGTTTTTGAAAGAAGGGGGCAGTGCCAGTCTGCTGCTGTCATCATTTAGTCCATCAGCTGTTGATACCTTCTAATGGCCAGGAAATGTGATGGATCAATGAACAAAGTAGACCAAAGTCTTCATGGACCATACCTTCTAGTGGGAGGAGGGAGAGGCAACTGACAAATAAATATGTAAAATATATCATATATCAGATGGCGCTACGTGTCCTGGAGGAAAACAAAGGGGGAGGGGAGAGGGGAGTGTCAGATGGGGGATGATGCTGCCATCTTAAACAGAGGGCTGGGGTGACCGGGCTCGTGGCAGGAGGACGTTTGAGCCAAGAGCCCTTGTGGCTGAGTAGCCTTCTATGCTAGTTGTAACCATCTTCGGAATGACTCTCTTTGGTCCCACTCAGAGTCCTTTTAGGCCCCCAAACCCAGGTCTTTTGAGCGTGGGGCTGCACATTTATGCAGTGCATCCTGGTACGGTCGGGCCCCGTTCCGGCACCAGCAGGATCAAGGGGGATGAGTGTCACCCTCAGATGAACGCTGGGATTGGGCGATGCGCCGGCCGCATAGGTCAGAAGCTCACATGGGTAGACGAGGCTGCCCTCCAGGCCCACGCCGGGAACCTGGCTCGGGGCTGACCAGAGGTCCCACTGAGCCCCTTGAATCGAGTGACTGCTCCCAGGGGACCCAAGGCCGGTGGGGAAGGTAGAGCCACCGACCCCTCCACTGATCACCCCTTGGACTTTCCTTCCTCCAAGGCAAAAGGAGCCTCTTCTGCCGGCCCCCCATGGTCACCCTGGTGTGTCCCGCGGACAACCCGCGGGCTCAAGGGCTGGAGTGCGCCAAAACCTGCCAGAACTACGACCTGGAGTGCATGAGCACCGGCTGCGTGTCCGGCTGCCTCTGCCCCCTGGACATGGTAAGATGGGGCCCTGCGGTCGCTCAGATGGGCAGCCCTCCCCCCGCCCCCCTCCACTTTGCTGCAGGCAGTGGAAGAAAGAGCAAACCAGCATGGCAGTGGGGGTGGTGAGGGGGAGGGTGGGCGGCGCGTCCTCCGTGGCCGGGTGAGTCTCACAAGGTACGAGGGCTTAGCTCACCAGGTGCCATAGGAAGCAAAGCAAGTATTTCCAGAAAATACTTACACGTGAGAACTGGCATTTCCACCAGAATTTCCCCAAGGGCTGCATACCTTTGTGCAAAGAGGGAAGGCGCATGTGTGTCTCCACATGATTTGTATGTACGTGTAAACTCTCTCTATTCAAGAGAAGTCGTTCTTGCCCTGGCCAGGCCATTGGATGTCACTGGCCCAGGTCCCTTCCAAGTCTCCTGCTCCTCATTCTTGGAGTGGGTCGTGCGGTCCTGGCCAGCATGTAGGATTCTGTGACCCCGGGCTGGGGCGGCAGACACCCTGCGTGCGGCGGGAGGTGCCTCGGCACCGGTGCGAGCGCCAAGGCCGGGCTGGTCTGCGGCCGCCTGGCTCCTGCGTGGGTCCTCCAGAGCTGCCGCGGGGGCGGCCTTCTCCCACCAGCCCACCCTTAGCCGACTCCGTGGGAAACAGATCGTGACTAGATGATAACTCTCGACATGCAGGGCGTGACTTCTGGATTTTTCTCTTTCAGATGCTGGCTGTGTCTTGCTTTCCCTGACTCCAATATCCCATAACCAAAGGGAGGGGTGAGGGGTTGTGGAGGCCAGGACAGGGGGTGGGCTGGCCGCGGAAGGCTGCGGAGGGACGGGGTGACGGCCTCGAGGGCAGGGCCGTGGGGACTGCCCGCGTTCTGTGGGCGCAGCATCAGTCCTTCTCCTGAGTCCCTCAGGAGGCCTGGGGCTGGCGTTGGCTCAGAGCAGATGGCCTTTCTGCTTTGCCTCCAGGCAGCTCTCCTCTGAAACAGAGAGGCTAGCTCTTGGTAATTCCCCCCGAGTGTTCCCCTCTGCCTTAGCCGCTGAGGATTCTGAAAATGTCTTTCCTATTGGGTGGGGGGGGGGAGGGTAGTGTAAACCTGGAAGGCTTTGTTTGGTGTCTTCTAGAAGGTGGATATTTAAGAAGGGGAAACTCAGACCTGGGTAGGGGTACCCAGTTGAAGAGGGAAGGGGAGGCTTCCTTATTGCTCTTGCTATCCCCAAGACCTCTTTTTTTTTTTTTTCAAGAGGATTTCCTGCGAAGTCTTTTTTTTTTTTTTCTTAATTTCTCTCCCTGCCCCAGTTGTCTGTTCTCTGTGTCTATTAGCTGTGTGTTCTTCTTTGTCCGCTTCTGTTGTCAGTGGCACGGGAATCTGTGTTTCTTTTTGTTGCATCATCTTGCTGCATCAGCTCTCCGTGTGTGTGGCACCATTCCTGGGCAGGCTGCACTTTCTTTTGCGCTGGGCGGCTCTCCTTACGGGTGCACTCCTTGCGCGTGGGGCCCCCCTACACAGGGGACACCCCTGCGTGGCAGGACACTCCTTGCGTGCATCAGCACTGCGCATGGGCCAGCTCCACACGGGTCAAGGAGGCCCGGGGTTTGAACCACGGACCTCCCATGTGGTAGATGGACACCCTAACCACTGGGGCAAGTGAGCTTCCCCAAGACCTCTTATTTTGAATGTCTCAGAGCTGATGTTTTTTGGTGGCAGGGGCTGGGGTAACCTTTACCATATCTGGAAGTGAAATCTCCCAACATCCGAGAAAGCACAGGCAAGGAAAGGGACATGACTGGGGAGATTATATCAGCATCGGGGACTCTTTTAAATGAACTTTTTATTTTTTGATGAAGGAAAAAAATAAAGATAAACTTAAATATTAATAACCATAAATAATTACATTATTGCCCCAAATCCCAAGTGGAGAGCTAGAGCTCAAGTACAGGATATGGACATGCTGTCAGGAGTGCATTTGGCATTCCTAGGAGCCTCTGGCATGCCTTCTGAGGACAGTATTTGGATACCTGTCACATAACAAGGTGGTGCCTCTCACCTCAACATCAGAAAATTATAATAAACCCAAAGATATTTTAAGAGGTGGGCTGTTTTCACAACTGCTTCATGCTGCTGCTGACTAATGTGCAAATTGTTGAGGCCAGATTTGGCAGAGCAGAAAGGGCCGTGTAATTTATTAAGTGCACGCAGGGTGCTGGCCGCAGCATGAGACACGTGTTCTTGGCTCCAAGGCAAAGAAAACGGAGCTGGAAACACCCGCTGGGCCCAGCTGATGGCGTAGACATTATCCCCCAGGGTCCTTCTCTGTCCGGTGTGTAAGGTTGTAGGGGTGTGTGGCATGCCACCAGGGGCTTGAGAAAAGAGGGCCGGGGTTCTGCCTGCTGAGGTCATCAAAGGGGCGGGTGCAGCTCTTCCTGGGGACAGCTCTACTGAGAGCAGAAGGCACACTGGAGGCGTCACAGGGCTGAGCTCCAGCTAGGCTCCAGCACTTTCTGGCTACATGGTCTTGTGTCGTTCTTCATGCTTTGAACCCCAGTTGCCTTACCTATAACTTAGACACATACTCCTGTTCTGCCCTCATCACAGTTTGGCTGAAGGCACCAAGGAGCTGTGGATGAAAGCACCTTTAAAAACAGAAAGTGCTGTGGAATAGGAATCACCTTAACTGTGGCTTTCATTAATAACCAAGACCCAGACGCAGATCAGCTCCTCCTGTCCACATGACCATTTTTTTCTTAAATTTCTAGCCTGTTGTGGATCGGTGGTTTTGTAAATACGATAAAAATGAATTATCAGAAAAATGAAACAAAAAACAATGGCATACAAAATATGAGCCCCCACGTTTTTATTATTAGATACTAATAGACTTGATACAACTCTGTTCTCTACTTACATCATCACAGACTTGTATCATTTGTACCTGTATCATCCGCAGACCACACTTTGAAGAGCTCTGGCCTGCAGGTTGCCTTTCCTCCTTCAAGGCAATTCTCAATGTTAAGGCAGGAGCCCCTGTTTGAAAGTATTGGGGGCTAGGGAGGAGCCCTCCTTTGTAATTTGCCCCAGCCCTGGCACCTGCTTAGAGCAGAAGTTTCTGCTCCATTCTATGAGTTACAGACCTTGTCTGTTCCCACCACCATGGCAAGGTCACCATGCACGGAACAGAGAGACATGGCTGTTTTTGATAAGTGGCCAATACCGTGATAATGGTTAGTAAAGAAGCTGCTTGGAAAGAACATGGAATTGGGACCACTTATTTCTGGGTTTGAATGTTGACGCCTAGTATTTACTTACCTGAGTGACAAGTCACTTAAAATCTTTGGGTCTTCTGTAAAATTAGGTCAGAAGTGTTGTTGTAAAAGTAGGAAATGACAGCAGGAGTAAGTGGTGATTTAAAAACCACTGTTAGGTAAGTTCATAGAGGAAAACTATGACACATCTTACGAACAGTTGGTAGCATACACTGGAGCAGTGTTGCAGAACCCAGTGTCTACACTGAGGACCACCGGATCAATAAAATGAGATGGGGTGAACTAAAAGATTTCCCCAGTCTTTCTTCAGCTCAAAAATTCTTGAATGAAAAGAAGCGTCTTTTCTTTAAGGTGTTACCTGCTCCAACCACTAGATGGCAGCAAAGCCCAACCCACTGCCCTGCCACCCCGCACAGTTGTCATTGTTTCCTGGAGCCTCTCAGAGTGGCAGAGCTACAGGGGACCCTCGAGCTCCACTTTTTCAGCCCCTTTTATCACACCGAGAGAAGGAAGGAAAAAGAACCAGTTCAAGGCTCCATGGGGACTTGGCGGACATTTCTGGTCTCCTGGTGGCTAGACCAGGGTCCTTCATTCCTCTTGAGTCCTCCAGGGAGCCAGGCCTTAGATGCCAGAGGACTTCAGCCTCTGCGGGGACTGCCGGGCCGCTGTCGGGGAGACGCTCACCCCCTGAAACCCACTGGTTACGTTTTCCAAAGGAGCTTCCAGCTCTGCTGACTTTAGGAGTCCTCTTGGCAGCTGGGAAGGAAGTACGTTCGTGTTCTTCGTCCCTTCTCACTGGTCCTGGACGAAGGCCGGAGAGCACTTGTTATACCTGGAGCTTGGGTGCAGGGGCCCCAGAACGCGTGTGTGTTGAAATCCTATGAGATGTCACTTACAAAGAAAGCCCTTCTGCCTAAAGGTATCTCCTGCACTGCTCTCAGCTTGTGCCCTGATCAGGCTTACTGACGTGGAAGCTCAGATGCATATTGATTAGCAGGCAGGCTCTTTGAAAACACGTAAGGCCTCATCCATCGTTACAGAAAGAGTGGCTGGGAGTGAGCTATTTAATCAGATTGCGTTCCTCCTGGCCCCTGTGTGCAAGCCGTGCTGGGCTGGCCGTGCTGGGCTAGCAGTGCCAGGCTGGCTGTGCTAGGCTGGCCACTGTGTGCGAGGCGTGCTGGGCTGACCATGCTGGGCTGGCAGTGCCAGGCTGGCTGTGCTAGGCTGGCCGCTGTGTGTAAGCCATGCTGGGCTGGCCGTGCTGGGCTGGCAGTGCCAGGCTGGCTGTGCTAGGCTGGCCACTGTGTGCGAGCCGTGCTGGGCTGGCCGTGCTGGGCTGGCAGTGCCAGGCTGGCTGTGCTAGGCTGGCCGCTGTGTGTAAGCCATGCTGGGCTGGCCGTGCTGGGCTGGCAGTGCCCGGCTGGCTGTGCTAGGCTGGCCGCTGTATGCGAGCCGTGCTGGGCTGGCCGTGCTGGGCTGGCAGTGCCAGGCTGGCTGTGCTAGGCTGGCCGCTGTGTGCGAGCCGTGCTGGGCTGGCCGTGCTGGGCTGGCAGTGCAGGCTGGCTGTGCTAGGCTGGCTGCTGTGTGCAAGCTGTGCTGGGCTGGCCGTGCTGAGCTGCCTACCTCTTTGACCAGTGGCCATCCCAGTCTCGGTCGCGGCTTTTGTCTTTCTATCTACATGTGTTTCTTTCATCCTTTGTGGTTCTGGGTGGTTCAGTTTGGGCTCGTGTTGTGTGATCTTCTCTCCCAGGTCAGGAAGCCTCCTGCTGAGGTGTGGGTACTGGAGACCCTCTCCTCTCCTTTTAGGGCTGTGCTTTGTCTCCTCTCCAGCTCTACTTATGGCTCACACCACCGCTGCCTTTATAGCAGTCCTCATTTGAGATCAAGGTCCCATCTTGTAATTATATTGATTTAGTAATTAGTACTGTAATCCACCAGTGAATTATCTACTACTAAAATAAATGAGGGCTGAGAACAGCCATATGGTTTGCCAATGGGAGCTCGGGCAGGAGGAGGTGGCAGCAGCGTTACCTCATGGCCGAGCTGGAGTTGGCATTTTATGTTCATCCCGGGGGGCTGGACTTCCTTCAGCTCACACCCTGACGAGACAAGCAGTCGCCTGGGCCATGAATGTGTGGGCCTTTTTGTCAAGAATTGGGGTGTCCTGGAGAGAGGTAAAAGCCCCCTCAGGCAGGTGTAGGACAGCAGGCCTGGGCGCCCCAACCCTCCCTGTTTGAAGGCGAGGCGGGGGTGGGGCCCATGTTCAGGGGAGGTGAGGAGGCTCTGTTCCCTGGAATGTACCCCTATGTGTCCAGCATCACTTTTGTCTCACTTAAGTGTTTCCAGTAATGTGAATTATCCCTGGAACAGTCTTGGTTCACTGTGGGAGTGTTTGGTGAGCACGAAGGGCAAGTCATTCTTACACCGGCTGCTAGATGACAGGCCTTGAACTTGAACTATGACTGACAAAGCTTGGGGAGATGTGGGGAATGAACCCCAGTTGAGAGAGAGCCTGGGAGACTCAGGTGGACTTTCCAGCCCCTCCCTGTTCCTGCCAAGCTGCCGTCTCCCCGCTGGGCGCTAAGCTCGTGGTCTTCCAAGCACAGTGGGGGTAGGGGGAGAGCCCCGAGCCAGAGCAGGCGTCCAGGGTCGCCTCCTGGAGCTGGGGCCGACGCGGAACTGCCTGTCGGCCCCAGGGAGGGTCCGGCCAGCTGCTCCTGAGCCCACCGGGGCCAGGGGTTCTTGGTTCTCCACTCCCCCGCCCCCCGCCGACCGCAGCAGACCAGAGGAGGAGCTCATGCTCACAGAGGTGACTTGTTACTGGGTGGAGGCAGGGAAGCAGAGCAGCGCCCACGCAGGGGGCCGCAGAATGTCAGGGTCTCAGTGAGGAGGGGCACGCGTGGCTCGCCGAAGCCCCCAGCCACTGATTTCAGTACCTCTGCCTGTTTTCAGTATGCAGCTCTCACCTCCAGGGTATTATAAACTTGGTACATGCCCACTGGAGGACATTTGGAATAAAGCGTTTACAATCACTGAGGAGAAAATAAAATCCAGCTCCCCCCCAGCCCAGCCCACCATCTGGAGGCAACTTCTGTATTTTTTCCCAGTCTTTTTGAGATCTATCTATCATCTCTCTCTCTTTAGCTACCTGTTTCATAATTGGGACTATATATATATATATATATATACATAGATACATATATATATATATACATACATATATATATATATGCAATTGTCTTCCTGTTTTAAAAATTAACAGCATGAATATTTCCCACACCATTACTCTTCCAAAGGGCCATTCTCGTAGCTCCAGAGGCTTCCATCCTATGGGGCGGGTGTCGGGGGCCTTCATGGAATTAGTAACTTGCCCGTGGTTGGACACTTCGTTGTTTCGTTTTCTTTGCAATGATTAATACTTCTGTGTCCATCCCTGTCTGCAACTTTATCTCCTCCAGAGAACTATGCACATTCCGGGGGCTTCTGACACGCCTGACTGCAGTGTCTGCACAGAGGTGTCCTGGGTCCCACTCCCCAGCAGGGCCCGAGACGGTGGAGAGTGGTCAGGGCTGCTGTCGGAATGGGGCTCAGTGTGGATGGGCCCCTGCTTGCTGACCCCCGGCCTGGGCATGGGCTCCCTGGCCTGAGCTGGCCAGTGGCTGGGGCTGCCCCTTGGGCTCTGTCCCGGCCCTGGGCTGGCTTCATGGGAGGGGGAAGCCCCAGATGACGCTTCCCCTGCAAGGCTTTCGCTCAGTCACCAGGGTCCCCAAGGCTTTTGGATTCTTCTCCCTTAGGTCCGGCATGAAAACAAATGTGTGGCCCTGGAGAGGTGTCCCTGCTTCCACCAGGGCAGAGAGTATGCCCCAGGAGAGACGGTGAAGATGGACTGCAACACCTGGTGAGACCCTGGGCACACGAACCACCGGGCAGGGGAGGGGAGGTGTGCGCCCAGCAAGAGGCCGCCCCGGGCAGTCGCAGCCACAGCGCCTTCGGCACTTGCCTCCACACCCTGCGGGAACCTGGCTACTTGTTTCCTCTTCTCTGCCTCTGTTTTTCCAACCGTCAAATGGGGAGATGCCTTATCACCTGTTCCCCCCTGTGCTCCATGGACACAAATGCAGGGCTTTGTCTCTGCATGCAGGGAGAGGTGGCCTGGGCAGGGTAAGGGGCTTGCCCCGTGTCCGTCATGCAGCCTGGCCCTGCTGGCATGCGCATGGGGAGGGAGGGCCTGGCGGTCGCAGGGCCTTCTCCTGCCCTGTGAGCTGACTGCACGGGTGCTTGGCACGGGGCCTTTTGAGAAGGGCCTTTGCTGGAGGTGGCTGCCCTGCCTTCTGCCTTCCTGGGTCGCCCTCCAGCGGGTTCACCCTCCAGCGGGTTCACTCCGCCCTTGCCTGCTGGGCTGTGCACAGCCTTGGTAAAATAGAGGCCCATGTGGAGAGAGGCAGGAAGGGCTGGGACCTGGAGGGGCTGAGCTGTCTCCAGGCCCGAGGTCTGAGCTTCCTGTCCCTCAGGCACAGAGCAGGGCCCTGAGGTCAGCTCTGGTTGCAGGGTGACAACGTGCTGGGGCCTGGTGGCAGTCAGCAAATCACTGCCGATGTAAACATACAGCTGAGCACACCCTAAACCTCTCCTGGCAGCAGTTCAGGGTGGATTGCTGTTTGGCAGGCTCAGAACTCGCTGGCTGTTCTGTCTTTGTTTTCCTCCTAGCCTCGGAGGGCTCTCAACCTCACTGTTCCTCTTTTGTGGCCCCTGTGGCCACATTCAGGCCACCCCGTGGCTTCCAGGGGAGGCTGAGCCTTAGACAAGCCATAGCAAGTGGTCTGAAGAAGGCACACCTTCGTTTCTGTATGCCTCAGTTTTCCCCTTGGCCATGGCAAGCAGCATGGCTTCCCTCTGCCCTGCTGGCCCCGTGCGTGCCCTGAGAGGGCGTAGCTCACAGTTGCTGCACCCGAGTTCCATGCTTCTTCCCAGGCCTTCCTGGAGGGCTCGTGGCACGTGGACCGGTTTCCGTTCTTTGTGCTCTCCTCGCTCCCCAGCGCCCTCGTGAGCTCCTCCCACGCTGGGTCCCCGCCTCACCTGCCATCCTTGCTCTCCTGTTCCCTAGTGTCTGTCGGGATCGGAAGTGGAACTGCACGGACACTGTGTGTGATGCCACGTGCTCCGCCATCGGCATGGCCCACTACCTCACCTTCGACGGGCTCAAGTACATGTTCCCTGGCGAGTGCCAGTATGTGCTGGCACAGGTGAGCGCAAGGGGGAGACGGGGGCAGCGGGCTGCAGTTTGGGCATTTCCATCTGCAGTCTGCTCTCCTGTCTGCAGAAAGGACTCTGGGGTCTGGTTTCTACTGCAGTAATTTCCCAGCCCCCAAAAGAAGTGCCTGAAGAGGTAGGGGGTTTAAATCTCAAAGCATGGCTAGTTTTCAGTGAGCTCCCCTGGAGATTTGCAAGAACAGTCCAGAATCCCGTTTGTCACCAGGACAGGCGTGGGCAAGGCTGCCGTCAGCCCCGTCAGCACTGCTGTGCACGGGAGCGCAGGTGTTCCTCCCTTTGGAAGCTGCAGGTTGGCGAGCGGAGCCCGAGCTAGATTTCAGACCCCACCCCCGCTCCCTGCTAGCACCCCTGTGTGTGGGGAATTGCTCTACATGGCGGCCCTGGGCAGGGGGTGGTTGAAATGACCCCTGGAATTTGCTTCCAGCCCTGTGACTCCACCGCATTGCCCACCACTTTCCTTTCTTATGCGGCACAATTCGGGGTGGGAAGGAGGTGGGGCCGGGGGCAAAGACAAGTCCTGCTGCCCAGCAGGAAGGGAATGAGCCCAGGAAATTCTGGCTAGATAGTGAGGGCGCCACCCCCCGCCCTCCCTGCCCCGTGTGTGGGGACCTGTGAGTGACTCTAGCTGGTTGCTATCAAATGGGTCCCCAAGGAGGTCTGAGCCTCTTCTCACGAGGGCTGAGGCAGTTCCACTCTGTGAAGCTTTAAACAAATGTGGACTCTCCATTCTCGGGGAGGAGGGGGAAGTGGTATGGTCGAAGGGAGGACCCCAGACCCATGCCCCCCTCAGCCCGCGCCAGTGACCGGACACACGCTGCGTCGAGGACCAGGCCTTCCCCTCCCTCTATTCCCAACTAGACATCATAGCTTGGGACCCAGGGAGCTGGGCCAAGTGAGCTCTGGTCACAATCCTGGGTGGCAGTCCAGAGGGACTCAGAACTTAGTCAGAATTTAGAGTCACAAGATGCTGTGTGGTCAGACTGCCCTGGGCCTGGGTGGGAGCAATATCTAACAGGCTCTAGGACATGCCGCCTTCCCCTCCTTCTCTTGGGCTCATTTCCACCCTCCCCCCCACCTCCACCAATGACCGTAGAAACCTGGTTCAGTATGTAATGACCCGGATGACACTCCTGGGGGAGTTAACATACATGGAGTCTCTCTCACACACACTGACACGGTAGCATCCTGCAGCACATGTTCAAGGGGTAACACGTGTTCCAGGGGTAAAGTAAAATCGAGAGGTAACGCATGTTCAAGGGCCCAAGGTGCCAAGATGCCCACCTTCCAGTCGGGTGGGGGAGGTGGCAGGCTGCTGTTTCTCTCCTGGAACCCCTCTTTCCCCAGGACTACTGTGGCAGTAACCCTGGAACCTTCCGGATCCTGGTGGGGAGTGAGGGGTGTGGCTACCCCTCAGCCAAGTGCAGAAGGCGGGTCACCATCCTGGTGGAGGGGGGAGAGATTGAGCTGTTGGATGGGGAGGTAAGTGCCAGCCTGCCCCCTTCGCCCTCGCTCCCCCTTTGCTCTTCTGCTGGCTTATCGGCTTATCGAGAGGATTTGCAGGCATCTCCTAGGGACTCTGGTACACGGTTGTTCAGGAGAACAGGGTAGAGCCATCGCGTCTGATCTGGATGTATCATTCTGCGAGAAGAGCTGTTTGTAGACCCATACGGAGAGCGTGGTCCCATTTGGTAAAATCAAGTGTAGCTATTGGGGTGGGGAAGGATGTGCAACTCCCCCGTGTAAGTGTAGGGAGACCCAGTGCTCAGCCCCGGAGGGGGCGTGGGCCTGGAGGGGTGGGCGCTGCCTCTTGCTGGTCTTTATATGTATGTGTCTATGCACACGTATTCCAGCGCGATGGCTTCCGGGGCTGTTTTTACTTTATGTTGGTGTTCTTTTCAGAGAAACCTTTCCTAAGAGCTCTGTGTGTGAGGTTCTCGTAAGAGAAGTGAGCGGGTTCAGTCCTGCATACTAAGGGCTTGGAAGCGGCTTTCAGAAGAGTTCATGGGATTCCCATAGCAGATCCCGTTGAAAATGTTGATCCTGAGATTCCAGCCCGGGGTTCTAGCTCCGTTGGTTTGGGGTGGGGTTCAGGAATCCGCATGGAAAGTGGCAGGGATTCTGGGCCAGGTGGGCCCAGAAGGCCCTTCGGGAAAATGTAGTCAGTCCAGCTGGTCTGAGGGTGTAAAGCCCTGGGGAGACCGGTGGCTCGTCCCTGTGCTGGGTGGGGCTTGTCTTCCCCTGCCTCAGCCCCTGGGAACTGGAGGGCGACTTCTTCCCCATGTGGAGGAAACTCTTTTGCAAGAGCGATTGGTTGACTGAAGGTCAGCAGCGTCAGCTTCATTTCAAAGGATGCTCTGCTTAGGACAGACGGCGGGGTGACGTTGAACAGGAGGCGCAGACACCCGAGCCCTGTGCTCCCACGGGATTAAGTCTGCAAATTGCATATAGTCTAGACTAGGGCGTTTGCAAACGGGTGGCAAGTTGCTGGTATGGCCTCTGTTTTACAGATTAGGTAGTCAGCCAAGCATGCTGAAGTGGGCTTTGCGGGTTAGGCACTGGCAGCGATTTGGGCAACGCCAGGGCCCGGGCGGGGTCCTCTTGGAATCCTGAAGGCGTGATTCCTGACTCTAGCCCACATGCCTCAGCCTCCTCGCCCCTCTTAGGCTCTGACTCCAGATCACAGGGGTTCTGGGGAGTGGGAGGTAGGGGATTGCAGGCAAGGTGAGATTTAGTGCCCATTTTTATACAGAGTTAGAGTTTGAAATCAGTGATTAGAGGAGTTTAAAATCTTTCTCACATTAAACCGTATTTAGGAGGCCATAGATACTTAATCCCAAGTGTCAGAAAAACCACTTTGAGTGCAGTGGGGGAAGATCTTCTAGTTTTTGTTGTACGTTTTAAGCTGGCAATGATGAGGTTGCTGCCACCTCTGTTCTCGTCCCTGAGTCAGAGAATCCCTGGAGGGTGAGAGATGAGATGGTCCTGGCCTGAAGGGTGAGCTGACAACAGACAGGCGTGACACGGCAGAGCGGGGCCCAGCGCTCGCGGGCGGTGGGGCCGCCTGGGTGGGCGTGGGCAGAGGGAGGGCCAGGACGAGGGTGTGCGCCTCCTCCAGGTGAATGTGAAGAGGCCCATGAAGGATGAGACGCACTTTGAGGTGGTGGAGTCTGGCCGCTACGTCGTTCTGCTGCTGGGCAAAGCACTGTCTGTAGTCTGGGACCGCCACCTGTTCGTCTCCGTGGTCCTGAAGCAGACATACCAGGTCGGTGGCCTTTCTCAGCTGCCTCTTTGCCTTGACCATGACTTGTCGTTTGGACCTTCTTCAGCTTCCCAAGCAGCAGTCCCCTCCCCAGTGTACTGAGGGAAACGCTGGTCCTCAGTCCAGCCTCCCTCCCCGTGTGAGTGAGACCACGGGCTCAAGGCTGAGCGTTAGCCCTGACCGCTTACCAGGGCTGGCTGCGTGGGGAAGGACTGAGGGCCTCACACACCAGCAGTTCCTTGACTGCCTTGCTAGGCATGCAGGTTATAGCCACAAAGGAGGGAAGGAAGATGAGGCTTTCCGTAAGGTTTCTTAATTGGAGAGGCAAACGAATCCCAAAAAACATTATTACAAACAGTGCAAAGTATTCTGGGGTGTTGACTTACCACTGAGCCAGGGGTCAGCAGATTTGAGAGCTAATTGTGAAACTGCTGATAACTTATTCCTGAGACAGTTTACACTGTTTGTCCAGGGGAAGTAAGATATAAGGGTGGCTTAGTTTGCCAGGTTGTTGAGACAAGTCCCACACTGGTTGGCTTAAGCACAGGAATTTATCCTCAGGATTTTGGGGGCTAGAGGTCCAGCATCAAGGCCTTGGGAGCTCGCTTTCTCCCAGAGTCTGTGGCATTCCAGCAGTGCTCCATCATGGGGACACCTCTCTCTGCCTGTGCCGCTCCTCTCACATCTGCAGACTTCTGGCTTCCACGCCATCTGCCTTCTACCGACTTCTGGCTTCTTCTCTCCGCACCCACATTTCCTCTCCTTACAAGGCCTCCAGTCATATGGATGAAGGCCCACCCTGATTCAACCTGGCCTCATCTAAATAGGATCTTTGAAGGTCCTATTCACAGACAAGTCCTAATAATGGCACCTTACCCAATAGTGGCATCTTCAGAGGCCCTATTCACAAGTGGGTTCACAACCGAAGGAAAGCAGATTAAGACTTGAGCTTATCTTTTGTAGGGGACAGGAGTCATTCCCCAACAAAGGACCTAACAGTTTGTTGATAGAACCGTCTGTTTTCAGCTTGTCACAGCTCCCTTTGCAGGAGGACCCCTTACTTCTCCATGAGGCATCCCATTCCATTTCTAGAAAACATTTGCAATTCATTCGTTCGTTCATTCATTCATTCATTCATTCAACAAGTAATTATTGGGCTCCTGTTATGTGCCAGGCACTGTTCCAGACAGTGTGGATTTAGCAGGGAAAAAGACAGACATAGTTTTCCCCCTGTGGAGATCATATTCAGACGGGGATATTATTTTGCCTAGGTTGGTCTGATCAGACCTGTCTGAGGAGGTGATGCATGAGCAGAGTCTTAGGGAGGTGAGGGAGTGAGTCATGCCAGTGTCCGGGGTAGAAAATTTAGGCAGACAGAGGGGCACATGCAAGGGCCCCAAGTGGAAAGGCATTTGGGGCTGGAGCTGGTGGGCATTGAGGCAAGTATGGTGGAAGAGGAGAGACCCGGGTGCATAGTAGGACAGGAAGGCAGGAGGGGTAGGTGCTGTACCATGGGGCATGTCAGCCCCTATAAGGATCTTTGGCCTTTTGTCCAACTGCTAGAACATTCTTCCTGTATGTTTCCCTCTAACCCACACACGTGGTTTCAAGCCAAATTCTGCTTGAAGGTCTTGGCCAGCCAGAGCAAGGCTGTGCTGATCGCCCTGTTCTGCCTGTGAGTCTCCATCCATTTCCCCCGCTCACCCCCTCTTTCTGAGACCACCGCTGCCTCCTTGCTGCCCGGAACGTCCTCCTCCCCTGTCAGACAGTGTGCCCTGAGGTTTGCAATGCCATCCTCTCAATTTGTCTCTCAAGGAGCAAGTATGTGGCCTGTGTGGGAATTTCGATGGCATCCAGAACAACGACTTGACCAGCAGCAACCTCCAGGTGGAGGAAGACCCCGTGGACTTTGGCAATTCCTGGAAAGTGAGCCCGCGGTGCGCGGACACCAGGAAAGTACGTCCAGGCCTCCGTGGGGACTGGGCCGAGAGGATGTCCCACCGTTCTCGCTGGGACTGGAGGGAGGGCAGGGGGTTGTTGGAACTGCAGGTGGTGGCCAGGCTGGGGAAGGGCCTCTTGGACCATCTGGGTTGCCCATGCCCACTGGGTGGTCTGACTGTTGGCTGGTCTCTCTTGCCCTACCCCCAGGTGCCGCTGGACTTCTCTCCTGGCACCTGCCATGACAACATCATGAAGCAGACGATGGTGGATTCCTCCTGCAGGATCCTGACCAGTGACATCTTCCAGGGCTGCAACAAGCTGGTGAGGAGCTGGAGGGAGCGAGAGACAGGGGTGGCAAGGGTTGGCCCAGCAGTTTGGGCACCCAGAGCCCGAGCTTCTAATGTGGCCGTCACCTTCGGAGCCTTTGAAACGACTCGCATCAAGACACCTGCTAAGTCCCCTTATTGGCTTTAGCTTAGGCGACATAAGTGTCTGAGGAAAGCAATGCCTGGTAAAACATTTTCTTTGGATGCAATGTGTAGCTCTTCTTGGCATCTGTTGATGCTTCTCTTTTGATATCAGTCTTAGGATTTGTGCCCCCATTGAATTATCCAACCTGAGAACGGAAGTTGCCTTTTCCTGTTAACCTGTATGTCTCCAAACTGATGCACTCCCTCCCCTCCAAAAAAACCCTTTAGTCCCCAGTTCTTCTCTCACAGAAACTCTTTTCTGGCCTTACTGCCAGTAATTTTGAATCCTCATTTTCTTTTGTTTTTTTTTTTTAATTTTTAATTTTTATTTAATTGTCTTTTTCAGAAAAGACATAAATCACAAAAACTGTTACATTAAAAAATGTAAGAGGTTCCCATATACCCCAAACCCCACCCCTCACCCCCCCTCCTCCCACATCAACAACCTTCTTTCATCATTGTGGCATATTCATTGCATTTGGTGAATACATTTTGGAGCACTGCTGTACTGCATGGATTATAGTTTACGTTGTAGTTTACACTCTCCCCCAGTGCATTCAGTGGGTTATGGCAGGATATATAAGGAATGCTTCAAAGCTAAATGCAATTCTTTTCCTCTGTATGTGTATACACCCACACATGTATGCGTATATGTGTGTATAGATGTCTATGTACAAGTGCACACACAGCCATGTACACATATGTGCTTCTGAGTCACACCACCGATGTGGGGGTGACTCATTGAATCCATGTACCTCAGCTGTCTTTTCCGCATGATTTTTAATCCCAAGGACTTCAGGGACACTTAGGAGTCCATGTTTAGGTAGAAACACTGGGCATCTAAGTTGGAAGAGGGAAGACAATGAGATGTCAGGGAGATCAGAACTGTTGGATCTCACAGAAACAATGACCCACTTAATGTCTGAATTCCTTTCTCTCACAATTGCCCTGACAAAGGTTGCTGTGTTTAGTGGCAGAGGAAGGTAGGAAGTGATTAAGTGATTGTACATGGATGGTAGGTGGGCTACCCCTCTGAATTAGGGTCCAAGTCCATAAGTACCAGGTCCTTGCATACTAGCCCCATATCACCCCAGAGAGCCAGCCTCAGTGGGTCTTGACATGTTTCCTCATTCTCTTTGAACTGAAGCAAGGCAAGATAGTAACCAGCACCTGTGTGTTTTTGGGATTATATAAAAACACCTAAAACCATGAGCTCCATGAGCTGGGGTGTGGGTTGTGGGGATGGATACATGGCTAATAGGCAGAGAGATGCATAGAAGAGATTTCCTTCTGCACATGCTATTCTGCAAAAGGTTCACAACCACGCTTTGTCCACTGTTTGTTTTCTTTTTTGGGGGGAGGGACTCCGGATTAGAACCTGGGACATTGCCCTTTGAGCTCATTTCCTTTTCGGGCCCATTGAACTACATTTCTCCTGCTATCTTAGAACTTCCTTTCCCCTACTCTGACCACCAGAACATTCTCACCCAGACCAAGAGCCAGAGTTCCTAAGTCCCGACCCCAGGCCTTGGCCACCCTGAGGCTCCCTTTGCAGGTGGACCCCGAGCCATACCTGGATGTCTGCATCTACGACAGCTGCTCCTGCGAGTCCATTGGGGACTGTGCCTGCTTCTGTGACACCATTGCTGCGTATGCCCACGCGTGTGCCCGGCATGGCCAGGTGGTGAACTGGAGGACCGCCACACTGTGCCGTGAGTCCTGATGCCGGTCATGGCCCCGCTCCTCGCTCAGCCATCTTTAGGGTGCAGACTTTAAGACTTTAAGGTCTTGTGGGGTGCAGGAGGAAACTTTCACGGGAAAGAAGACACAGCTTTAGTCTGGGCATAGATGCCAAGGGCTGAAGAGAGCTAGAGATTGGAGTAAGGAGTTGATGCGATGGGGTGAAGAGGGGTAGGGATGCGAGACGTTGCGGTGTGGAGATTTCTGGAGAAATTCTGGAAGAGGGAGAAGAAAAACTGATGTAGAGAAAGAGGAAGTCAGTGTATGTCTTTAATTAGACACTATTGTATATATCATTATGAATAATCAACTCATACTTTTCTGTAGCTAGAACCTTCCTTCCTCAGGTGAAAGCAACTTATCTTTCTTATATGCCCATGGAAAACCACTTCAGGACCACTTAGTTCCTGGTTTAGGTGCTTTAAAAATCCAGACATCTCTGATATTTGTAACTCTTGGCTCCAGAAAAGACCTATAGCCCCTAGTTCTCCAACATGATCATGACCTTCCCCAGTGCCCACCACCAGACTCACTGCCGACTTACTGGGACTTGTGGTGCAGCTCTTCTTGAGTTGCTTTAACAGCTGTGCCCATTTCTTTGGTCTGAACAGCCCAAAGCTGCGAAGAGAGGAATCTCCGAGAGAATGGGTATGAGTGCGAGTGGCGCTATAACAGCTGTGCTCCTGCCTGCCCTGTCACCTGCCAGCACCCTGAGCCACTGGCCTGCCCAGTGGAGTGTGTGGAGGGCTGCCACGCATACTGCCCTCCAGGTGAGGCTTGGAGGAGGTGGAGGTGGTGGGGGAGGGGGAGTGGAAGTGTGTGTTGGTGGAGGTAGAGGTGATGGTGGAGGGAGAAGTGGAGGTGGAGGTGGAGGTGCAGATGGTGGTGGAAGTGGAGGTGGCAGTGGAAGTGGTGGTGGAGAAGGTGCAGCTGGAACCCTGGATAGGGCTCAGCCTGGAGGGAGGGGCTAGATTATGAGGAGAACCACCTCCCTGTCCTGCTTCAGCTCAGCCCCCACCTAGCAGTGCCCTATTTCCAACCCTGTATCCTAGGTCCTCTTTCTCTGGGCTTTTTCATCAAGGCAAGGCCAGCTATGAGATTTGTCAAATTTGAGCTTCTAGAAAATGACTTCATATACATATTTAGGGGGTTATCATCTACAGCGGTACTTTCTGATAGAGCTTTCTGCGATAATGGAAATGGACTAATGAAATGTAACCAGTGTGACTGAGGAATTGAATTTTCCATTTTATTTAACTGAATTGAAATTGAAATAGTTGCATGTGGCTGATGGCTACTGTATTGGAAAGTACCACTCTAGAGTTACTGAATATATTCCTCTGAGGAGCAAAAAGACCCTTGCAGATAAGATTTCCTTTGCCCCAAGGCTTGGGGAAAGTGAGGTAGGGTAGAGTCTCCCCATTTCGCAGAGGGACAAATCAAGGCCAGAGAAGGAAGGAGGACCCCTGCGTGGTGAGGTGGCCACTGCGGGCGGCAGCAGAGCTGGCTTCTGGACAGGCCCCTTGTTTAAAGGGGGGCCCTTCTACTCCTGATGAGAGTTGTGCTGTGCAGGGAAAATCCTGGATGAGCTTTTGCAGACCTGCATCCACCCGGAAGAATGCCCTGTGTGCGAGGTGGAGGGCCGGCGCTTACCTTCGGGAAAGAAGGTCACCTTGAACTCCAACGACGCTGAGAACTGCCAGATTTGGTAAAACAGACCCCCCTGGTTGTTGGAAGTGATGAGTCTTGCCATAGTCCCTGGGGACCTGCCAGAGACTTAGGTTGGGCGTAGCACTTCCTAGCCACATGTGTTGAGAGATTGAGTTTGTGGTTCAGTTTGTAGAGTGTGCTTCTCTTTCTCTAAGGACAGGCTAGATCCCTTTCCTCAAAAAATATTTCTCTGATGGCTTTTAATGTTTCTCTGGCTGGAGGCAGGCCCTGGCTTCTGCTTGTCCTGTCTAGTCTGAGGACAGGCGTCTCCGCAAATCAGATGTCTTTTCTACTGGTGATGAGGGTGCAGGGAGGAAAGTGAGAAGGGGCTCCTGACCCCTCAGTACAACGTTGACTCCTTGGGGGCCCCAGCCAAGGCCACGGGACAGGACTTTCATAATTAGAGGAAAACACTCACCGCTGTCACCCTGGCTGCCTGCGGGGTGGCCTCTTGGAAACCTGCCTTTGGGGAGGCGTGGAGTCCTGAGGGTGAGCGCTAGCTCTCTCAAGTCCTACTCACAAGAAGGGAGCGTTTATTAGAACGTTGAGATATTCAGCACCATTCTCTGACGTTGAGGGAGCCTCATGGGCTCTTCAACCTGAGAACTTAAACTCTCTGGGGAGGGGACTTAGCCACAGCTGCCAGAGTCAGATCCCGCCGCCACCATCTGTACAAATAAGAGGAGCCTGGCCCGGGAGAGTTTTCTAGCAAACACAGGAAACCAGAAAGTATGTCACTCACACTGTTAACCGAGGATTAAAGCAATAAATCGTATGGACCATGAGGAAGTAGGAATTAGCGTCCCAGTAACACCCTGCCTGCCCTGCCGTCCCGTGTTGAAATGGAGACCGTAAGGGATAAAGGATGGGGTGAGCCAAGGCTGGCTTGGGCTTCTGAGCCAGGAGGCCAGGAGAACCTCGAGCCACCTGCCCGTCTCCCAACACTGGCACGCGGGAGGGCAGCCACCAGGTACTGCTGGGCCTAGGCAGGCTGGGACATGAGGTGTCAGGCCACAGGGCCTGCTTCCTGGGGTGCAGGGCACCGCTGCCTTCTCCGCTCTTCTGGGCATGCTGAAGCCGTTGCCTCCAAGGCCAAGGGCACAAAAGGAGATGGATGGTCCTAGCCTGTGTGGGCCTCCACCCCAGGGCCACATGCTGTCACCTGTGGTCTGGGGTCCTGGTGTCCCAGGACACTGATGAAAGGGTTGAAGGGGCAAGGAGGGCCTGGACATTTGGCCTGGGATTGTAGGAATCTGCAGGGGTGGGGGACACTGCTCAGCTACAGGCTCGGGGTCTTGCCCAGCACCCAGCCCATACTTAGGTGCTCAACCTGTGTCTGCTAGAGGAATGAAAGAATGAGTCACTGTCTTTTCCTATTTCTAACATCTTGGAAACTCCCGTGTACTACTCCCAAGTACTTTCTTGTGCTAGAGAAGGCTGGAACTTTGAATCAGTTTCCATCTTTCCAAAATAGATCTTTATGTTTTTTGTATTTTTTTTTGAGGTATGGGTAGCTGGGGATTGAACCTGGGACCTCATATGTGGAAAGTCAGCACTCAATCTGAGCCACGTTGGCTTTCCTGAATTGGCTTTTATTGTTTGTTTTTTCAGGAGGCACTGGGAACCAAACCCAGGTCCTCCCATGTGGGAGGCAGGCACTCAACCGTTTGAGCCACATCCACTCCCTAAAATAGATTTTTATTCCAGGTTTTCCTCTCTTCTTTAGGGCCCAACATATTGAACGTGCTCCAAAGTCCACATGGGTTAAATTGTCACAGTAAATGCTATAAAGCATTTACTTTCCATAGAATATATATAAAGTCCTATCAGCATCAACTTCTTAGAGTAATATTTGTCCTTAGAGACAGCTGCAATAAAGTTTGAATTAAAATTAGATATCTATATTGCTGAGACTTGGGTTGAAGAGACATCAGCTCTGCATGGCTGTGTGGACAACCTAGAAGCAACAGAAGTTCTTTTTCAGGTCCTCTAATGGGTAGAAACATGGGCTTCTAGAATCGAGGCGGACAGGCCCTGCTGGGGGTGGGGTGGGGCTGCTGTTGGGGACGTACGTTACAACATGACATCTCCCTTGGGAGATGCTTTGGGAACCAGGTGAGCCAGGCAGGCAGTCCTATGGGAATGCGTCCTGGCCCTGAATCGGGCCGAGAAGCATCTGCCGGTTCTTCCTGACCCTCTTGGTTTCCTTTTCTTCTGCTGCAGTCACTGTGAAGGCTTTAATCTGACCTGTGAAGCCTGCCGGGCGCCGGAAAGCCCCATGCTGCCCCCCACGGAGGCCCCGGGCGGCCCCACCACCCCTTACGTGGAGGGTACCCCCGAGCCGCCCCTGCATGACTTCTACTGCAGCAAGCTGCTGGACCTGGCCTTCCTGCTGGACGGCTCCAACAAGCTGTCTGAGGCCGAGTTCGAGGTGCTGAAGGCCTTCGTGGTGGGCATGATGGAGCGGCTGCACATCTCCCAGAAGTGGATCCGCGTGGCCCTGGTGGAGTACCACGACGGCTCCCACGCCTACCTCGAGCTCAAGAACCGGAAGCGGCCCTCGGAGCTGCGGCGCATTGCCGGCCAGGTGCGGTACGCGGGCAGCCAGGTGGCCTCGACCAGCGAGGTCCTCAAGTACACGCTGTTCCAGGTCTTCGGCAAGGCCGACCGCCCCGAAGCCTCCCGCATCGCCCTGCTGCTGACGGCCAGCCAGGAGCCCCCACAGATGGCCCGGAACCTGCCCCGCTACGTCCAGGGTCTGAAGAAGAAGAAGATCATCGTGGTCCCAGTGGGCATCGGGCCGCACGCCAACCTCAAGCAGATCCGCTTCATCGAGAAGCAGGCCCCCGAGAACAAGGCCTTTGTGCTCAGCGGCGTGGACGAGCTGGAGCAGCGGAGGGACGAGATCATCAGCTACCTCTGCGACCTTGCCCCCGCGCCCCCAGCCCCTCCTCAGCAGCCCCCTGTGGCCCGAGTCACCGTGGGTCCTTCGCCCCCGGGGCTTTCGACTGCAGCGCCCAAGAGGGACTCCGTGATTCTGGACGTGGTGTTTGTCCTGGAAGGGTCGGACCAGATGGGCGAGGCCGACTTCAACAGGAGCAGGGAGTTTGTGGAGGAGGTGATCCGGCGGATGGACGTGGGCCGCGACGGCGTCCACGTCACGGTGCTGCAGTACGCCTACGTGGTGACGGTGGAGTACACCTTCAGCCAGGCGCAGTCCAAGGCCGACGTCCTGCAGCGGGTGGGCGAGATCCGGTACCGGGGCGGCAACGGGACCAACACCGGGCTGGCGCTGCAGTATGTCTCGGAGCACAGCTTCTCCAGCAGCCAGGACGACCGCGAGCAGGCCCCCAACCTGGTCTACCTGGTCACGGGGAACCCCGCCTCAGACGAGATCAGGCGCTTGCCCGGAGACATCCAGGTGGTGCCCATCGGCGTGGGGCCTCACGCCAGCGTGCGGGAGCTGGAGACCGTTGGCTGGCCGCACGCCCCCATTCTCATCCCAGACTTTGAGACGCTGCCCCGCGAGGCTCCTGACCTGGTGCTGCAGACGTGCTGCTCTGAAGAGGGGCCCAGGATCCCCACCCTCTCCCCGGCCCCAGGTAAGGCTGGTTCTCGGGAGCAGCTGCCAGGGCTGGGCAAGGGCCAGAGGTGGCCGTGAGGCTGCATCTGTCCAGCGGCTGTGGAGTTCGAATCCCAGCCTCCCTTCCCTGTGCCCTTGTTCAAATCCTGCCTTCCAAGGGCCTGTGCCCTCCCCTCCCAGACAGGGGGATGCCTCTGGGATTTCTTTTTAAATTTTTAAAAATTTTAACGATTTATTTTATTTATTTCCCCCCTTGCTGCTTGCTTGCTGCCCGCTCTCTGTGTCCATTCGCTGCGTGTTCTTCTGTGTGTGCTTGTCTCCCTTTGTTGCATCATCTTGCTGCCCCAGCTCTCCGTGGCATTGGCTGTCAGCTCTCTGTGGGCGCCAGCCAGCCTGCCTTCACAGGGAGGCCCCGGAACATGAACCCAGGGCCTCCCATATGGTAGACAGGAGCCCAGTCAGTTAAGCCACATCCGCTTCCCCCTCTGGGATTATTTGGGGGTGTTTTTGAAATCAAAGACAATGCGTGCTGATTGTTAAAATTTAAACAACACCAAGTGCAAGTCTTTCTTAGCACATGGCCTCATCCCCACCCAATCACATTCCCTGCCTGGGAAGCATCCCCTGTTAAACTTGGTGATGACCAGCAGCCTTTTCATTTTCTCAGCAGCTGGCCTTTGGAGCAAGGACCCAGAGAGGTACAGGGCCAGAGAGTCTGGTGACAGCACTTTAGGGTGACTCTCCCCTCTGCCATGTACTAGCCGTGTCATTTTGGGCCAATACTTAACCTCTCTGTACCTCAGTTTCCTTATCTGTAAAATGGGCATAATATGTGTGCCCACTTGAAAAAGGCTTCAAACAGAACAAGAGCTCAAAAATCCTTACAGCCTCAGCTGTGATTACCACCTCGTGTACCCTAACAGCCCAGTCAGTTCCTCGTCTGCCAGCATCTTTATTTATTATGTTTGAGGCCATCGCAGAATAACTAGCTTCCTTTTCATGTCTCTTGACTCCCACACTTGCTATCAGTGCCTTTTTAAAAAATCAGAGTCACAGATTTAAGTTCTCGTGACGTTTCTGCGGAGGAGGACAGCAACGGTGCTGTCGTATTGGGTCTCCGGGTGGCATGCAGGCTGTCCCCAGCTTTAGGCTGAGCACTTTGCACCCCTAAACGCCAGCCAGCTCCAAGAACAGCCAGGGCGTTTCCCAGGGGGTGCTGCCGCTCCCATATTTCACTCCTTTCTAGAAGAGTCGAGGCCGCCTCTCACCGAGGGAGCTGACGCCTCTGGCTCTCGTTTACAGGATTTTAAACCACCTTCGGGTGGAGTTGGAGTCTTTTCAGTGTCTCCAAACCCGGGTTCCTCCTGGGCCCAGGAACTCCACGTTGCCAGGGCCCGGGGCTAACGGGGCCCCCTCCCCTTTGTGGTGCCATGAGGCTGGGGTGCCTGGCCTCTGGGTCCCGGCTGATGCCATGTGCCAACCCTCCCCCCCCGCAGACTGCGCTCAGCCCCTGGACGTGGTCCTCCTCCTGGATGGCTCCTCCAGCGTGCCCGCTTCCTCCTTCGCGGAAATGAAGAGCTTCGCCAAGGCCTTCATCTCGAAAGCTAACCTCGGTGAGTGATGCGCCCGCAGGCGCAGGGGGGAAGAGGCTCTTTCTAGGACTCCCCCCTGACTCGGTGCGCCATCGTCCTTCTCTCTCCTTCCAGGGCCTCGCCGCACGCAGGTGTCAGTGCTCCAGTACGGAAGCATCACCACCATCGACGTGCCGTGGATCGCGGCCCAGGAGCAGGCCCCTCTGCAGAGCCCCGTGGAAGTCATGCAGCAGGAAGGGGGCCCCAGCCTCATGGGTAACGTGGTGCCACGGGCAGGGAGGCCGGGTGCCCGCTCGCTCCTCGCTCTGCACCGACTGGGCTGTTTGCTCTCCTGTAAAGTGAGGGGCAGGATTCTCTCCCACGTCTCCTGCAGACTGAAATTGTGCTTCTCTGCTCTCTGAAAGGCTCAGCTTTCCAGTGACCTGAAGATCCACCATAAGACGGGCTGCCAGCTGGCTGCGGAACACCGTTTCCTGCAGTCAGTGCTGACGCGGTGCGGTCTCTTCTCCATTCCAGGGCAAGCGTTGGACTTTGCTGTGCGGTACGTCACTTCGGAAGTCCACGGTGCCAGGCCTGAAGCCTCGAAAGTCGTGGTCATGCTGGTCACGGACGTCTCCGTGGATTCGGTGGAAGCCTCGGTCGCTGCCGCCAGAGCCAACCGTGAGTGTCCAGTACACAATCTGGAAACTCTCCTAAGAAGCAAGCAGATGGAAGTGAACGGGGCTAGCCTTAGATACCCCGGCTGGTGTTCAGAGCTTGGAAACCATACGGGGCCTGGTTTCAAACAGCAGGAATCGTCCAGTCTGCGCTGTTGGGAAACCAAGCAGAAACAAATGTGTGCCGGTCCTTCACTTGTCCCCGTGCTTTAATTTCTCCACGCTTTCTCTTCCTGCCCGGGGGCAGGTCATATCTCCTTTCCTTTTAAAAGTGGCTTCCTTTGCCTCTCACCAAAAATGCCACGTCTGAGGCAGAGCCGTTCATTACGGGCCCTGCGTGTCTTCACAGCCCTTTGCCAGTACTAGGCTGATGGGCTTGGGGGGCCCGGGTGGGTGAGAGCAAAGGTGCTGCTCTGGAAAGGGGAGGGATGCAGGCAGGAGCCAGCCTCGGTGCCCACAGGGCCGTGTGCTGCGGTCATCCATAGAACATGAGCCAGGACAGGCGGCCTGGCGCTGAGGGCCACCTGGGGAGCTGCTCAGCGTTCAGAACCCTGCTCAGGCGTCGACTCTCCTCTGAAGTCTTTCAGCCCTTTCTGCTAGGGTTATTTGCTCCCTTCTCTGCTCCACATTTGAACTACTCAGAATGTGCAAACGAGATTGCGTTATGTTTATTGGTTACACTTCTGTCTCTTGCACTAATCTGGGAATTCTTTGAAGGCAAGGGTGAAATCTTGCTTATTTTTTTGTCATGTATGCATGATGTGCAGAATAGGTGCCCATTTAAATGCTAGTTGAATGAATAAATGTGACTTCTTGAAATCTATTATTTCAGGGAAAGGGCACTAAAAAGTCCAGGGTGTGTATTTAAATGACACAACCTGAGCTTACAAGAGCTGAAAAGTCAGTAGTAGAAAGCCAACTCTAATCTTAAGCAAATACCTAGAACTTTCTGGAGAACTGAATTGGGAATGTCAGATGGAGACTTTTCTCCTTTGGCACCGAGTGTCCTAGGATAGACTTTCATCAGGAAAGGAAGCGACTCTGGTCTTGAGGAAATCCATGTGAGCTCGGGTGAGTCATTCACCTGCTCACAGCCTCAGTGTCTTACCCATCCGTGGGCACACACCTATACTGAGCTCTGCCCTGTGACGTCCTCTCTCTCCTTCCACTAACCCCACTGGGGGTTGCGTACAGTGTCATGGGTCTAAATATGTTTGTACACCACTGACTTTGAATTCCCTATCTCCAGCCTAGATCCCTGCCCTCACCTCCACCTTGATATTCTATTCAGCAATCCCATTTCAGCTGCGCCCCTGACTTTCACCCTGCGTTTCCTCCCGCAGTCTTTCCCATCTTGGAAAATGGCAGTTCCATCCTTCCAGTTGTTCAGGTCAAAAACCTCAATATCCTTGACTTTTCGTTTTCTCTCATACCCGCATCTAATCCTTCAACACACTAGCTCCATCTTCAAAACATGCTGGGAACACACTACTTCCCACCTCCTCCACCACTGTCTTCTGGCCCAAACCCCCGTTCCCAGTCCCCTGGATTCCAACTGGAACCCCACTTCCACCCTGTTCCCTGCAGTTCATTCTCAGCACAGCAGCTGTGTGCATGATGTGCAGAATAGGTGCCCATTTAAATGTCTATTGAATGAATAAATGTGACTTTGTTTTTCCCCTTGGCCCTTCCCTACACTTGAATCACTATATATTTGTCAAAGTGTTTGCTCTCTGTCTCTTCCCAGTATAGGCTCCATGAGGGCTGCAACTTGATCTGCTGGGTTCACTGCTCTATCCCCTTTGCTGGGACTAGTACCTGGCCTGTAGCAGGACCTCATCCAATTAGTTGAATGGCTGAATAGCTTCCTCGCAGGAGGATAAGATGGCGCACGTGGCCAGCCTGTCAAAGCCAATCTCTGTCAGTTGCTGGGCATAGCTTCAGGCCAGGCGATTTGAAGTCCACCCGACCAAATCAGGGGGGCACATACCCTTTCTTCTTCCTCTGCCGACTAGGAGTGACCGTGTTCCCCATTGGAGTTGGGGATCGTTACGATGAGGCACAGCTTAGGGTCCTGGCGGGCCCAGAGGCTGGCTCCAATGTGGTGAAGCTCCAGCGGGTCGAAGACCTCCCCACCATGATCATGTTGGGCAACTCCTTCTTCCACAAGCTGTGCTCTGGTGAGTCTTGTCAGACCCTGCTCGCCCTCCTCTGCCTCCCCAAACCCATTCAGGACACCTGAGGGTGCCCGTGCACAGGACTTGGTCTTGGGTGAAGCCTGTTCAGTTTCCGCTTATGGTAGGTGAGCAAGGGGTCCTGCCAGGTTTGCTGGACATGGTCTTCCTTCCACCCTACCGTCCATCCAGTTTAGCATGGGAAGCTCATACCTCTGTGCAGAGGGATCTTGGACAGAAGCAGCAGAAGACAGAAGCAGGGAACTCCATCAACCTGCAGATCACAGCTTTCTTCCCTATGGCCCTCAGCACGGCTCCAGAGGGCTTTAGAAATACAGAACATTGGGTCTAATTCATTAAGTTGACTTAAGGTTAGGGACTTTTTTTTTTAACCATACATGATATATTTTTTTTGGCCTGCTTTTAGCTTTAAGTCAAAACAAATGACAGATCTATTGCTTTTACTTGCAAGGCGATAGCTCTCCTGCCAGGAGACTTCGAGTTTTAAAGAACTTGCCTCATTCCAAGGGAGGCATGGATCTATGTGTGAAAGGGGGAAAGGAGATATGGCTGTGAAAATGCTTTGTAAACTGCAGTTGTTGCCATATTTTCACTGTTATCATCATCTCTTCATCATCATCAGTAACCACAAAGCAACATCTTAGCCTTGGGCACCCTTGTCCTGACAGGTGAACTCCCTTGGGGCACCAGCCAGGTAATCCAAGCAGACATTGTGAATGGTTTATACATTCTGGGTGATGGGTGGTAAGGTCTTATCTGTGTGTTTTTCAGGGTTCGTTAGAGTTTGCGTGGATGAGGATGGGAATGAAAAGAGGGTGAGTTCCTTTCTGTTGACTTTGGCAGAAAGACCATGCTGCACGTTAGGGCCCTTGCTCCCACTGGCTGCCCCTATCTCCTTTGGTCTTAGTCCAGTTCTCCCCCTTATCATCATATCCTGCCTCTGGGGACCATCTGTAAATCTCATGTTCTGCATCCTGTCTCCAGTGTGCAGCCTCCTTGCTCTTTAGACCTATGTCCAAGTCCAGTCTCTATGTCCTTAGAGGGGGTCAGTTGCCAGGTAGATGAATTTAGAGCTGGAGTCCCTCTTCCTGTTCCCTGCCTGAATCTGGTTCTTTCTTCTGAACAGCCTGGGGATGCCTGGACCTTGCCAGATCAGTGCCACACAGTGACCTGCCTGCCAGATGGCCAGACCTTGCTGAAGAGTCACCGGGTCAACTGTGACCGGGGACCGAGGCCTTCGTGCCCCAACAGCCAGTCGCCAATTAAAGTGGAAGAAACCTGTGGCTGCCGCTGGACCTGCCCCTGTGAGTCCTTTGCATCACCAGCTTGGGCAGTGCTAACGGGGCAGTGCCTTTAGCTTGGCTTAGAAAGGGAGACCAGAGCCTCCCAGCCCAGAGGCACCCTTTCTCTCTTCCCCACAAGTATGGTGCTACCCTTCACCCATGCTCCCTCCCCTTTGCACTCTGAGTGTGTTGTCCTGCAGCCGCAGGGAGCACAGCTCTCTTCCTTTGCCTTTGGAAGGCACTTCCTCAGATTATGCATAACCAGAAGGAAGAATTGCTTTTCTGAGGTCAGTTCTCAGCTTGGCTGGTGGCAAGCCAACCTTGGGGAGTTTGGGTATAGCACTGGAATTAGGCCAGCGAGAGAGACATCCCCTGAAACCGCTCCCTTCACACCAAAACTGTCCGGGGGCTGGGTGTGAGGTATGTCTCTGTGGTGACCTGGTTAAGGGGAGGACATTCTGCCTGTCCGCCTCACGGAAGCTGTGGAGAGCATTCACCCGTGAGTGCGGGTTAGCCCTCTGACTCATGCTTGGGAGAAGTCCACCAGTGGGCAGATCAGGATCATCATGTTGAGCAGGCACAATGTGTGGGGTGCAATGAAAACGATGCTAATAATATAGCCCGTTTTCCCTTTAAAACATATTTAGTGGGGCAAGGGATTTCCCCCGGGTTAGATGAAAACTCTAACAAACCTTGTCGTTTCTGCTTATTCATAAACAATTCTATGGCCACTTTAAATCATAAAACAAAGTCTCAATTTGGTAATTAGAATCCTTACTCTGAGCTTGATTTAGAGTTAAAACTTTCCCTAGCCCCAGCTTGGGTTGCCTTGTCTCTGGAGGGCTTGAGGTGGGCTTCTCTTCCAGCTTGCCATCTCTCTCACAAAGTTAGGTGCACACACACACATGCACACACTTTGTCATTTATTTTATTAAGAACGTATCCCTCAATTTCCATTTTCTTGAGTGCATTTATCAAGAACGTTTACAGAATCTTGTTGAAAGCTTTGTCAGCATCTTTGGAGATAATTACATGATTTCTTTCCCGTAATTATATTAATATGATATATTATTTGAAGGATTTCTTTATACTGAACCATCCCTGTGTTTCTGAAGTAAATCCCACTTGGTTATAATATGTTATTTTTTTAATGTGCTCCTGGATTCTATTTGGTAATATTTACTACATTGGCTAGGAAATTTGTGATATTGGGCTGTCATTTTTTTGGTGCTTTTTCTGCTTTAGATATCAATGTTATAATTTGCCTCAAAAAAGGCTTTAAGAAGTTTCCTCTCATTTTCAGTAGTCTGGAACAATTTATGGAGTGCTGGGTTATCAAGCCTTGGAAGGTTTAGTAAAATTTTTTTGTGAACAATTTGGGTCGTTTCTTTGTGTATCTGTGAGGTAATTTCTTGATAACTTTCTCTTATTCTCCCTTGGAACTTGATCTGCTTAGGCTTTCTATCTCCAATGGTATCAGTTTTAGTAATATCTATTTTCCTAGAAATTTATACATTTAATCTAGATTTTTCAAATTTATTGCATAGAGGTCTGCAAAATAATTTTTTATAATCATTGAAAACTTCCCTTTCAATAGTTATTTTTCTTTCGTCATTTATTTTATATATTTGTATATTCTTATTTTTTTCTTGATTGAGTTGGCTTATTTTTTATCTTTGTGAATTTTTTAAATTTAGAATTTTGATTTATTAATTATGTCTATTGCTTTCTACTGCTACATCATTCATTCTTGCTTTTATGTTTATTATTTTATTTTTATTACATCCTTCTTTGAATTTTCTTTACTATTTTTGTGCTTTTCTATATATTTTTTGGGCCTTGGAATTTTATTCATTTATTTTCATTCTTTCATTTTTATTGATAAAAGTGTCTAGTATTATAAATTTTTCTATGGCCCCTTCTCTAAATTTATCTCAATGAATATGATATGTAATATTTTCATTATATTATTTGTCTTAGAAATTCTGTGATTTCAGTTTGCATTTCCCTTACACTCTAGAGTTATATAATAGAAGATTAAAAATTTTCCAAGCATAGAAGTCTTTTTGCTTTTAATTTTGTTTTCAGTTTTAAATAATTTCTAGTCTTCTTGTATAATTGGATTGTTGTTTATAATAATTCTCTTTTATGGAAGTTACTGTTACTTTCTTTGTGATCTGATATATGGTCAGTTTTTTAGTGTGTATGGGTATCTTCTTTATTGTCAGGATGGAAAGCCAGATATATATGAATAACAGCTACATTTTTAGTTTTGTTGTTTAGGTCTTGCATATCTTTACTTATTTTTTGTTTACTGGACCTACCTTGTACTGAGAATGATGTGTAAAAGTCTCCCAGTAATAGTGTGTCTATTGATATCTTCTTGCATCTCAGTAGTTTTTGGCTGCAGAGATAGTCAATGCATAGTTATTCATAAATGGTTTTTCTTTATTGTGAATTCTAGCATTCAGAGATGATCTTCTTAGTCATGTTGAAACCTTTTTGGCTTGAATTCTACTTTATTTGATATTGAAATCCCTATCCTGGCTTGCCAAGAGCCTGATATCCTTTGTTCATCCCTTTATTTTAGCCCCTCTGAACTTTAGATATGTCTCTTATATACACATGCAGTTGAATATTTCTTTAGAGCTAAACTGAAAATCCTCTTCCTTTACTAAGTGTGAAGCTCATTCTCATTTATTACTGTGATTATGTTTTTCTTACTCCTGTTATAATATTTTATAATTATGTATGTTCCATTTTGTTTCATTTCTTTCTTGGTGTGGTGTGTATTCTTTGCCTTTTTATT
Source organism: Dasypus novemcinctus (assembly GCF_030445035.2). Lineage (NCBI taxonomy): Eukaryota > Metazoa > Chordata > Mammalia > Cingulata > Dasypodidae > Dasypus > Dasypus novemcinctus. The sequence continues at coordinate 24,076,360 of NC_080692.1, read as the reverse complement.
TTTAAATTAAAAAAATTTTTTTTGGCATCTAGGAAGGTTTTTTTGTTCCAGTTATATTACCTTGTACTTATACTGTTTGTTTGTTTAATGCCCCCAGTCCCTTGTTTTCTTATTTATTTGTTCATTATTTAGTTTGTTAGTTTTTAATGGCATCCTTTAACTTCTACTTATTGCCTATACAAAAATCAATGAGCTTATTCTATTTTTCTCTTTTCCTTTCCCTTTCCTACCATTTTTATTTGCATTATTTCCTCTTTGGCACAGCAGATAACATTTGTACATTAGTCTTCCACTCTTCCTTTGTTTCAGTTTTACATCATAAATGTGTATATAAAAATGTTCACCTTCCATTGTTTTGATGACAGTTCCTATTTATCTCATAGTTGGAGGAAGCTTGTCCTCTAGTAGATTCCTCAAGAAGGGCTCATGGGTACAGAATTCCCTATGTTTTTGTATAATTTCTAAATGGTTTTTCATAACCTTAATGCTCGAAGGACATTTTGACTGGGAATAAAATTCTTGGTTCAGGCTTACTTTTATTGAGTTTCTGGAAAATGCTGTTCATTGCTGACTTGCTTTGAATGTTGTTTTGAAAATTCTGATAATCTAATTCTTTTAGAGTTCTTGTAAATTATTTGATCTCTTTTTCTGGAGAAATTTTTCTTTATCTTTGAAGTTTAATAGTTTTACTGTTACATGTCTCAGAGTTGATTGTACTGGGATAATTTTTCCAGACATCTGACAACGTGATTTCTATATGTAGATTTGGGTCTTCTTTGATTTCCAGAAACTTCTCATGGATTAAAGTTTTAAATACTGGTTCTGTTGCATTACTCCCCCCACCCCCATGGCTCCCTCATTGGTTTGCTTGTTGTTTTTGTTCGTTGTTTGTGTTCATTGTCTGCTCATTGTTTTTTGCTTGTTGTCTGTTTGTTTTTTCTTTAGGAAGCACAGAGAACTGAACCTGGGAGTCCATGTGGGAGGCGAGCTTTCAACTGCTTGAGTCACATCTGCTCCTTGCTCATTTGTTTTTGCTCGGTATCTGCTCATTGTTTTGCTTGTTGTCTTGCTCATTGTTATTTTATTGTCTGCTTCTTGTTTTTGCTTGATGTCTGCTCATTGTCTGCTCATCCTTTGCCTTCTTCAGGAGGCACTGGGAACTGAATCCCATGTGCGAGGTGGGCACTCAACTGCTTGAGCCACAGCCACTCCCTGTATTATTTTGTTTTTTTTCCTTCAGGGATTCCAACATTTTTTGGCCTCTCTCACATTTTCCTTACTTTCTCTCTGACCCTTTTACTTCTTTCATTAGCTCATTTTCATGATCTTGGTTGTTTTCTTGCTTTTCTTCAATGTTCCTTATTAAATTTTTATTTCAGTCTATTCTCCATTATAATTTGCTTTCCATTTTTAGATGATTTTGCCTTTTTCTTCCATTTTTCCCTGAGTTCAATCAGTTCTATTTTTATTGATTCCTGTTTTTGTACATTTCTTAGTTTTTGAAATTCTGATTCAAGATGTTTTTCATTTTCACAAATGTTTGAGTATATTTAATTTATTTTTGAGTGCTGCCTTACAGTTTTCTTCTGCATCATGGTTCTTTTTTAGGGTGGAATTTCCATTAGCTGAAGATTGTTTGTTCTCATTTTCTGATTTTTTGGAAGTAACTGTATAGACTTGCTTGATTTTCTATTGCTAGTTTTGTGGCTTTGGATTTTATAAATTTTCTAGTTCAACGATGCTGTCTTCTGTTATTATAGCAAACACCTTTCTTTAGCTTTTTTTTGTGTGTGTGCTGAGGTTTTGTATATTCTTTGATTTAAAAAAAAAATCTTTTTCAGTATTATGGGGCCCTAAAATTTCCCTTTTTCTCTACCACCCAATTGCCAAATCGTACCTTTTCATTACTTTTTTTCTTTTCTTTCCCAGAAGCAATGCCTTTCAAAGATTCTCATTGCACATTGTATATTTCTTAAGTCCCTGCAGTGATCTAACAGACTTTAAATATATTTTTTATGGTTAGGATGGACATCTCTTTCTGCTTTGCTGCTAGCTCTCCTCTTCAGCTCTTTATTACTGTTTTTTTCTAATTGTCCTTGCTGATGATAACAGTGAGTACATAAGAGATTGTTTCCTGGAATTTGGCATGTTTTCTCCCTTATTTTAGTTATTGTTTATTTTAAAGTTTGGACAGTCTCTGCCTTCTAGTTATGCCAAAGCCATGGTTTATGTGTAGTTTAATTTGTTTTTCTTATGTGAGGAGATGTAGACTTAGGTAGTTGTTTTTGTCTTTGGCTACCTGCATGTCTTTTTGAAAATTTTTTCCTTTTGGTCTGACAACTTCTTTTGATATCTGGTATTCACTACATTTTGACACTTGAGTCAAAAGTTTTAATATAATATTCTGTCACAGATATTTCTTTTGTTACTCAAAAAGAAAATGACTAGGAAAATGTTGAAGAAAAGGAGAGATATGAGGCAAAACAATTTCAAGGGTGAACTGTTTTGCTCTCATATATTGATTTTTTAATTGGTCTGGACTAATTTTTTCCATGTCCTAAACATTGGATGGTGTTACTATAAGTGGTTCATTAATATTGATCAATAAATGGGAGTATGATGGGATTGCTTCAGGGGATGCAATTTGGTTAAGTATTCCAGAGATGCAGGCCCTTAAGTTCTAATAAACCTAACAACTCAGAAATCCTCTGCACTGTTAGGCATTTTATCTGTATAGGAACTGAGTCTCACAATAATCCTGAAAGGTACATATTATAATCCCATTATGCAGAGGAGGTAGGAGAGGATTGTAGAAATTAAGCACTTTGTTCACTGCCATAGTGCATACATGTGGTGAAGAACTCAATCCTGATTTTCCTATTTTAAAGTGCTCGTTCCACCTAATGGTTTATCTTAGGGTAGATAGAACCATTCTCCTTGACTTGCCAATGTGCGCTAAACACTTTCCCTTGCCTTGTGACTTACCACATTCTCTTAGCACGTCGGTCTGGCTCCTTAAGACCTGAAGGTATTCACAATGGGAGGATGTGGGGCACTTGCAGCACAGTTGAGCGTGAACCATTCGCCTTTGGTACTGTCACTGGAAAGTGATTGGCAGCTCAAGGATGACTTAGGGGCTTGAGTGAATGGGCTCCTGGGGAGGCTGCTGGGCAGCACCATGCTCTCTAGGCAGACGTGCTGCCTTGAGAATCAGGATACTAGGTCAGCCCTTCAGGTAGATGTTACCTGTATGTGTGTGTAAGAGAGAGGGAGAGACATTCTCATGACCTTGCCGTCCCACTGAATCGTCCTCTCAGTTCTTGGACTTTCATTTACACATCATTGTAGATGTGGTTGTGGTTTTCCTGGGAGGCACGTCTCCACCTTCATTTAGGTCCAAAATTTGTTTTCAAATGGTTTATGGCAGTGATGCCTTCCATGTGGGGATTTTTACAGACTCTGATGTAGAGGCAAGATGATTAGCATTTGCAAATGGTGCTTTGGTAGGAACCCTGAGAATTTTTCAATTATGTGAACGGACACATGGTGAATAAGGGTGCGCTGAGGCCCAGCCATTTGTTTTGGCTCCCAGAGTATTTCTCTTACACTGTCTCTTAAGGGACTGAGGCAACATGACCACTTGTACCGTTAGTCATTTGGCAACTAGAAGGACACATGTGTCTTTAGGTGAACTTCCTTTACAATGACCTCATGAGCTCACGGCTTGCTTAGCTCCTCATGATTCCAGAGTCATAACACCCTGGAATTAACTGCGTTTTCTGGGCCAAGGCATCCCTGTAGAGTGGATCGTTCATTTTATACATTTAAATTCTTTTTGAAGTGTGCTTCTATAATTTACCACATTTTCATGTAATACTTATCCTTCTAAACCTTCTCCAGGAAAATGTTTAATAGCCAAGTATCACTTACCTAAACCATTAAACCTCTCAGAACCCCAGTTTCCTAATCTCTAAATTGAAGAAATTGGACCATATGACTCAGCTCAGTTCATCCGTGTATAACTTGGTAACATCTGCTCCTTTGCTGGTTGTAGGTCTGGGAGCCTGATTAATGTCCCATCCGTCCTTTCCTCCCCGCCTCTAGGTTTGTGCATGGGCAGCTCTACCCGGCACATCGTGACCTTCGGTGGGCAGAACTTCAAGCTGACTGGCAGCTGCTCCTACGTCCTATTTCACAACAAGGAGCAGGACCTGGAGGTGATTCTCCATAACGGTGCCTGCGGGCCCGCGGCGAGGCAGAGCTGCATGAAGTCCATTGAGGTGAAGCATGGCGGCTTCTCAGTTGAGCTCCACAGCGACATGGAGGTGAGAGGCGCTTCCTGTGGGCAAGGTAGCGGCAGAACCTCTGGGGAGCCACGTGGACCTGGTGGTGGTGGTTTTAGCTCGTGCTCTGGTTTGGGCCCCAGCCTTCTGCCTAGTCAGCAGAGAACCACCTTCTTAGGAGGGCTGGTGTCCATCCACTTGTCTTGACATGACTTCAGTTTAGTTCTAGACTTAGACATGGAGGAGAGGATCCATTTTAGGTTGCATTACATTGTGAACTTCGGGCCAGTTTCTGGCTCTGGACTAGAACTGGGATTGGACATCTCCATGTCTATCCATTAGGCACTATCAACCTAGTATCTAGGGTGTATGAACTTTTCAAGGTCCTTTAAAAATACCTCGGGCCTGAACAAAATTTATGGCTCTAAAATTTAAAAAGAAAACTGTAAGGTGGATATAAATAAATGTTTACAAAAGCTTACATTATACTAGCCTCATTACCTGTTCAATTTAGAGATCATAAATACTTCATTATTTAATACATTTGAAAACTTGTACAATAGATTTTCTCAGTTTGCAAGAGTTCCTGAATATGCACAATAATTGCTGGAAAACATTGATAGGCATATATTAAATGAGTAAATTATAGCTCAAATTTGTAAAGTCAAAATGATAAAAATCCTTCCAAAATTTTTGCAGCAAAAGTGATATTTACTGTGGGATGTGAGTGCATTTGAACATGTTTGGTGTGGTGTGTGGTGGGGCCTCCCTGGTGACCTGGCACCATGGCAGCTTTCCCAGCCCGTCTTGAAGGGGTCACCCCTCCCTGATGAGAGCACACAGACTCAAGGTTCGCTTAACCACGTGGAAGCTCAGGTCCTGGGTGCACAGCCCTCTGGATGGTATTATAATCATCTGCTCTCCTGTTGAGCTCTGTAAATCCCCTGTCCAGCACAACAGCTGCTGACAAATGTCAGGGTTTGTGGATAAGCCTGGCATTGGGTGTGATAAAGGGGCAGGGACTTTCAGTCACGTCAGTGAGAAGCACGTTCTGGGAATCCTCATTGCTCTGACTACTGAGGAGGTCATTTTCTTTTTGGGTAGGTGGCGGTGAACGGGAGACTGGTCTCTGTCCCTTACGTGGGTGAGGATATGGAAGTCATCGTCTACGGTGCCATCATGCATGAGATCAGATTCACCCGTCTTGGCCACCTCTTCACCTTCACACCCCAAAACAATGAGTTCCAGCTGCAGCTCAGCCCCAAGACCTTTGCTTCCAAGATGTATGGTCTCTGTGGTAAGAACATTCCTCCGCCTTCCCCTCTTGACATTTATAAACCTTACTTGCTGACTCGCGCCACTCTTGGATGCTTCCTTCGGGTACGGAAGCGAGGACCTGGCAGTGGTTCAGGCCCTGGAAATGGTCTGGCATCCCTGAAATCAACCTTGTCTTCCCTCATCTCTCCAGGGACCTGTGATGAGAACGGGGCTGGCACCTTCGTGCTGAGGGATGGCACAGCCACCACGGACCTGAGCACGCTCATCCGGGACTGGACCGTGCAGCAGCCAGGGCGGGTGTGTGGCCCCGGGCCCGAGGAGCCGTGCCCCTCCTCTGCCAGCTCCCGCTGCCAGGTCCTCCTCTCGGAACTGTTTGCCGAGTGCCACAAGGTCCTCGCTCCGGCCACGTTCTACGCCATCTGCGAGCAGAACAGCTGCCACCAAGAGCAAGTGTGCGAAGCGATCGCCTCTTACGCCCACCTCTGCCGGACCAATGGGGTCTGTGTTGACTGGAGGACAGCTGACTTCTGTGGTGAGTCTCCTTAGGGACCCCTCAAAGGCCTGGGCTCACTTACCCTCTCTGTGCCTCAGACTCTTTATCCACATAATGAAGATCAAAATCCCCTTCCTATTGCCTAGGGTGCCAGTTGGGGTCAGTACGGTGGTAGATGTGTAAGTAATTTCAATGCAACATTTCCATGTAAATCAAAGCATGTTCTTTCTAGTATTTCTGTAGTTCGGGTGAGTGTGATTTTCATATATTAGCAACGTATAGGCAGCAGGAAAGTACAGTGTAACCAGCCACGACTGAATCTGTAATTCCACCAAGCTCAGCAGAGGTTCAGAGGCGCTGGGCCTGAGCAGGATCTTGAAGTGTGTGGAATTTTGTCTTTTGCATACCAAGAAGCTTCCTAATTACAAATTCTACAGGATTGCGAGTGTAAAGCTCTCCCCGTCAAGGTCAGATTTCCTACCTGTACTTTACATTTATTTATCATTTAACATGTAGCGGATACCAAATTGAATCGGAAATAGAGCCTCCCCTCAAGGAGTGCTGGAGTGGAAAGAACACTGAACTTCAGCTGCCTCCATCGTCAAATGTAATCCTTGAACTTCAGCGGCCTCAAGGGTCAAATGTAGTCCCTGACTTTTTTTGTTATTGTTGAGGGAACTCAGCATCTTGGAGTCTGGAATTTGCCCCGTGTGCTGGCAGCAGCTCTGTCCTAGGGCCAGGGGACTTGGGCATGCTGGTCCCAGCTTAGGTGGTGGCTGGCTGCCCTCTTAGCCTTCCCAGGCCTCAGTTCCTGCACTTTTGACTGAGATGGCTGGACTAGACAACCTCCTGAGTCCCTTTGAGCTCAGATTTTCCAAGTTCTTGTAGCTGGTACTACTATCTTGCAATCTGCCTGCAGATCATGGGCAAAAATTAACATCAAAGACACTGGCAGCACCTTCCCTAGTTACTAGTTTCTTTGGTTACCTTCTGGCTGTTTATTGTGCACATAGAGGAAAACAGTTGTTTTTCTCCAAATCCTTTGAAACTGTCTCCACCACCTGCCTGTGCACCGTGAGAATGTAAGGAGGAGTTGAGCAGGGGCAGACCCAAAGGAGACAGTCATCTTGTCGTGCCTCCCCAGGCCACCAGGCATAGCTGTGGGACCCTTATTTAATTTTAAGAGGTTTTTCAAGTATCAAATATAACAGTATTCAACCGAAAGTTCCACAGAACTTCCCTAAACGCCAGAGGCTCATAGAATCAGTTAGGAGATTTGATTTGGCACAAGTAACAGAGAAGTAAAAGTCTCCGTTATCGAGCTGCGCAAGGAGGTGGCTCTAGCTTTCTCTGGGCCTCAAGTTGGAACCGAGGTTTTTGCTCTGCTCTCACTTGGTGTGGCCTTCTCCCTCCTGGGTTAAGATGGAGCTCTAGCTGTCACATCCTTGTTGCAAGTAGCAGGATGGGGAAGGGGGGAAAGGGGCAAAAGGCATGCAGCTGTCTTTTTAAAAAGATTCTCCGGGAAAAAAAAAAGATTCCGGAAGCTGCCACAGGACACTACACTTCCACTTCCAGTCCGTGGCCACACTGGGCTACAAGGGAGCATGGGAGATGTAGTCTTTCTTCTAGGTGACCCTGTGCCCAGCTATGGAAGATGAGGAGGGTGGAAATCGCCTCTGCCCTGGCAAGTTGGTCAGATTACCGACCACCACATCGGCTGTGCCTCTGTTCGCCTCTGGCTGGCGTGGGCCGTTGAGAGGGGGGCTTCGTCTCTGTCTGCAGCTCTGTCATGCCCCCCATCCCTCGTGTACAAGCACTGTGAGCGTGACTGCCCCCGGCACTGTGAGGGCAACGCCAGCTCCTGTGGGAACCTGCCCTCGGAAGGCTGCTTCTGTCCCCCACGCCAAGTCCTGCTGGAAGGCAGCTGTGTCCCCGAGGAGGCCTGCAGCCAGTGCGTCAGCCAGCCTGGAGTCCAGCGCCAGGTAGGCCCCCCTCTCGCGCCTCCCCCGGGGCGGCTTCGCCTGGGTCAGCAGGGTGAAGTGTCACCAGGGATCGGCCTGTCTCAGTGTGCCAGGCTGCCATGACCAACACCACACCACGGGTGGCCTAAGGTCAGATGTTGATTGGCTCGCAGTCTTGAGGCCGGGAGACAGCCCCAGTCCTGGAGTCTGCGGGGCTCCCGCGCTGCCGCTGCCCAGCCTCGGCCTGCTTGGCTTGCCTCTGCCCCGCCGCGTGGCGAGGCCCTCTCCTTTCAGCAGCTCCTCTGGTTTCCCGCTGGCCTCCGGCTGCTGGCCCCCCTCATGTTTCTCCTACACTGGCTTCCGGTTTCTTCTCTTACTAAGGCCTCTAGTAATAGGGATTAAGACTGTTCAGTTGGCCGCACCTTAACTAGAGCCACATCTTCAGAAGGTCCTGGTCACCCGCAGGAACCCAGGTTAGGATTAAGCACGTGCCTTTGGCGAGGCACGCGACCCCATCTTCCACACGAGCCCTTCATCCTGGCTCTTCAGGGGGTCGCAGCGGGACAGGAAGCAGCACCACGTGGTGGCCGTGGGGTCTGACAGATCTTGGTTCAGATCCTGGGTTTCTCATCCATTAATGTGTGATCAAGCACAAAAGTGTTGTTACTACATTTTTATGACTCTTTATTTTTTTTATTATAGTCAGTTAAGTAGAATGCTATGGGACCCCAGGAGCAGATGGGAAAAGAATATTTGGTGGCAATGTGTGTGATTATTAAGACATACTATGTACCCTGCATTGTGAAGATAACCCTTAGATCCATTATGTCAGTGTTTTCTAAAGGTTTGCTTTGCAGGGTATTAACACGTACCTCTGGCCAAGAGCTTAAAGAGCTCCAGCTAAACAAATTTAAACAGGTTTCTCTCTTGCAGGACTCTCTTTAGAGGTTTGAATATACTAATGTACACCGCAAATCTTAAATGTTTTTTTCAAACTTAGTAGACCGAGGAGCATGCACGCGCACGTGTGTGTGGCATCTGCTTGGCCTGGGGTTCCGTAGAACACACCGGCATGGCCTGCGGCGTCTCTTAGGTGCTCACAAGACAGGGGGAGGGTGGGAAGTTGCTTGTGGACCCAGCTTGTAAACGATGGAGTCAGGCTCAGGGTTTTGAATTCTGCCTGACTCCAAGGCCGTGTTCTTTCCACTACCCCAAACTGCCCCTTTGTTAGGGCTTTTTTGGGCCACTTTGCTTGGGAGTCACTGACTCGTCCATTTCTTTGAGCCCTTTAGGAGTTATTGAATGCATTTGAAAGGTTACTTACCAAACTCCCCCATCTTGGCCTAAAATCACAGCCCCATCTCGTCAGCGCCGACACCCTGTGCGTCTGTCGGGTCTGGGGCAGCCCGTGCCATGGCGGGTGGTGCTTCTTGGGTGCCGACAGTGATGCTGTGGAGCGGGGGTGGGGAGGGCAGGGCCACGCTTGACCACCAGCCAAGGAGAAGGTCTTTTACCATCTTGGCCTGCACCGAGGCCTAACAGCCCTCGGTCACCGGGGAGGACTTCGTCATTAAGTGGACCAGCTGGGATGACTTACCACACGCTGCATCACAGCTGGGGGAGCGCGTGGTAAAGCAGGGTCACCGACCTGGAGGATGAGGAAAACTAGAAGCCTGGTGGCGCGCCATTCTGCCCCGCGCCTCTGCGGCAGGACACGGGCCTTTCCACGGGTGCTCCTCCAAGCCAGTGGGGGCACGCCTGCAGGCCCTGCTGGAGGAGCCCGTGGTGACTGGGGACTGTGCTGGTTGGTAGGGGCCCTGAGAGGGAGGTGAAATGTTCTCTGCCCTCTTCCTCAGCATTTCATGACAAGAAGCAAATTCAGCTTTGCCAAGTGTTTCTGTCTCCACGAAGGCCGGCCATCTGTAGGGTCCTGAAAGTAGGAAGCTTGTGAGTTGGCTCTCAGTGCCCTCCCCACCTCTCCTCCTCCTCTCCGACTCTATTTCTTCTTTTCATTGCTCCCGTCACCTTCAGTCCAACACATTAGAACATGCGTTCATTTTGCACAAGGAATTAAACAAATGCTCCGAAGAGTGAAGTCCTTTCTGGCATATGGAAACACATCATAAATATATTTTTTTTATCATCAAGTAACATAAAATTACTCAGTCATAAACTTTGACGGGAACACATCCAGTTTTAATTATTTCAGAAAATATAGCTTCAATGGATGAAAGCAAACATCTCATCCAGCCACCTGCATTTTCAGCTTTTATTTTCAAGGCAGAGAAAGATTAAAAATCGAATATGAGAAACATTTTCATTAAATGAATTTGTTTCTTGTAACAGAAATAAAACCTTGCAAACCTTTCTTTAGGGAAATCAACCAGAGTATAAATCTAGTGTGGTAACTTTGCAAGGGCAAAATATTTACCAGTTTCCATAGCTCCTGTTTGTTTTACACAATGCACTCTAAAGAGTAGGTACGTGGAGCTTTGCACACACTATCCCTCGCTCAGCTTTGGTGGTGGGAAGGTGTGGGGGTGGAGGGCGCTGGGCTGGGGTGCATCCAGCACCCAGAAGCTTCTAGCCTGGAGCCTCCACTTCCTCCCCCTCTGTTTCTGGTGCTCCATGGCCGGGCTCAGTGCTCCTTTTATTTCATTTGCGTCTTCTATCAATTCCTGCAGTTGAGTACCAGCTCTCACTGCTTCTCTGAGCTTGGGCTTTGAAGACTTCAGTTTTTCTCCTACCATGTTCTCTGTAGGCCATTCTGTTGTCGCCTTGATTTAATCTTTAACGCCAGCCGTCTGTCCGTCTGTCCTACCAGTTCTGTCTTGGTAATGGTCAAGCTATCACCCTGGAAGCTGGTTAGAGACTGCTAGGAGTCGGCCTGTGCCTGATGCAGGAGCGCCATCTGCTGGCGGGTCGGCTGCATAACCCAGCTGGGGCTACAGGCTGCCCGGGCGCTTCTGGAAGCTCAGCTGAAGTGGGCTTTAACAGGAGCCGCTGAGTCCATCTCCTGCCTGGCGGTGAGACCTGCTAAAGCCGCCTGGGAGGATAAAAATTCTTGGAGAAGGAGACGTAATAATCTTCTTTTCATCATCTGTATTGCTGTTGTGCACTCTTGGGGTAGTTGGAAAGTTGGGTTGATTATTCTTGAATTTAGATATCTGAGGCGCACATTTAAAAACAGAAAAAAAAAGCATTATTCACAATAGACAAGGGGCGGAAATAACCCAAGTGTTCATCAACAGAGGAATGGATAAACAAAATGTGGCACATCCATATAATGGAATATCATCAGCCATAAAAAGGAATGAAGTTCTGATACAGAATACAACACGGGTGAACCTTGAGGCATCATGTTGAGTTAATTAAGTCAGACACTTATTTATGCATGTATGATTCCACTTACATGAAAGAGCTAGACTAGGCCAATTCATGGAGCCAGATAGTAGACTGGAGGTTACCAGAGCCTGGGGTGGGGTTAATGGGGCGTGAATACTAATGGGTGCAGAGTTTCTGTGTGGGCTAATGGAAAAGTCTGGTAATGGATGGTGGTGATAGTAGCACAATATTTTTTTTTTTAATTATTTATTTATTTTTTTAAATTACATTATGAAAAATATGAGCTCCCATTCAACCCCACCGCCCCCGCCCCCCACTCCCTCCACAGCAACACTCTCTCCCATCATCATGACACATCCATTGCACCTGGTAAGTTCATCTCTGAGCATCACTGCACCCCATAGTCAATGGTCCACATCATAGCCCAGACTCTCTCACGTTCCATCCAGTGGGCCCTGGAGGGATCTATAATGTCCCGTAATTGTCCGTGAAGCACTATCCAGGACAACTCCATGTCCCGAAAACGCCTCCACATCTCATCTCTTCCTCCCGTTCCCCATACCCAGCAGCCACCATGGCTACCGTTCCCACACCCATTCCACATTTTCTCTGTGGACATTGGATTGGTTGTGTCCATTGCACATCTATGTCAAGTGAGGGCTTAGATTCCATATGGGTACTGGATGCACTCCTCCCGCTTCCAGTTGTAGACACTCTAGGCTCCATGTTGTGGTGGTTGACCTTCTTCAACTCCATGTTAGCTGAGTGGAGTAAGTCCAATAAATCAAAGTGTAGGAGCTGAAGTCTGTTGAGGCTCTGGGCCTGGGTGTCATATTATCAGTCCAGAGATTCAAATCCCCTACATATATCTTAAACCCAGCACCGACTACAATTCCAATAAAGTAGCATGCAAGTCTTGTGAAAAGAGATCCCCTCTGAGTCCAATTCCATCACGCAGAAACACCAGCTCCAAAGAAGGGCTATCTGTCATGGCAGTGAACCCCTTCTGCCATGACCATAGAACCCGTGGGTCTCTTTATCCCTCAAAAGAACCACTAGCTGGGGTTGTATCTACCTTATCTGTCTCTTAGACTCTGTTCAGTTGTACATAGGGGTATTCCTTCTGACAACCTCCAGACTCTTTTTTAGAGACTCACAGCCTTATAATCTCATTTCTCCTTTCCATTTCCCCCTTACATTAGGTCAAACAGCTTCCCGAAGTCATGTCATTATATGTAGACAGGTATATTCTGCTGTTCCGCATTGAATCTTTAATTCAAGGTCATTTTCTAGTTGCTTCTTCAGCTGGTATGTGGTAGTGATCCCTCGGTGCCAGGGAGGCTCATCCCCGGGTGTCATGTCCCACGCTGGGGGGAATGCATCGCATCTACACGCTGAGTTTGGCTGTGAGAGTGGCCACATTTGAGTAACATGCAGGCTGTCAGGAGGAAACCCCCAGGCACAATGCTACTCTAGGCCTTGTTCTTATTGCAGGTGTATAGGCTCAAAAGTGTAACCATTAGTATCACGAGCCCACTGTTGGGCCCTCCTTCCTTCCTGGTTCTTGCCGTTGCACCTGGAGGATGGTAGCACAATATTGTGAATGTAGTTAATGCCACTGAATTAAAAACGGTTAAGATGGCAAATTTCAGGATATAGAGGAATGCGTGTGAGTTTAAAAAAAGAGAGAAAAAACCAAACCTAAAACATATAAAAATATACTTCTTTCTCATCTCATCAGTTTTGCTCTTTAAAGGCCTAAAACTGGATCTCTCACTTTGCCGTGTTCTTGGTGTCACCATCAGTATAAAAGATTGGGAAGAGCAGAGAGAACGGAGGAGCGGGGCGTGCCGGGGCCCTCTGCACAGCCCTCTGCGGCCTGAGCGCGGGCTCCCTGGGCCTGCCCAGCGCGTGGACACACCTGGAGGAGCAGCTCTGCAGCTTCCCTTCTGGCTTCCAAGCCCTTCCCTTCTCCAGCCTGCTTGCTGTCTCCCGGCTTATCTTCATTTACTGCTGCTTCCCTTGAGGCAGGCCTTGCTTACAAACCCTCAGGGCCGCTTCTTGTCCACCACATGCAGTGCAGGGTCCTAAAATGGCCACGGAGGCTCTCTGGTTCTCTTCAGTCTTCCCGCCTCACCGCCTGTCCCCCCACCATCCCAGGACACCACCCTTTCCTCTCAAGGGCACACTTTTCTCGATTCCCAGCTGGAATTCCTCCTCTCCTCCTTGCCTAACTCCTTCCATCCTTCCGAGCTCATCTTTGTGAGATCTCTGGGCACTCCAGCCCCAGGGACCTCTTCTTTGCACTCTGTAGCTCTTGTAGAAATATAAATTTTAAAAATAGCTTTATTGAGCTATAATTTATGTTTAATGAACCGCACATATTTAACATGTACAAGTTGATGAGTTCTGACATATGTATATACCCATAAAACCAGCATCACAATCAAGATACTATTTCCAGTGACTTCAAAGTTTCCTTGTGCCCCCTTTTCATACACCCCAATCCCCATCTCTTGTTTCCAGGCAACTACTGGTCTGCTTTCCATCACTGTAGTTTAGTTTCCAGTCTCTGGAATTTTGTATAAACGGAATCACGCGGTATTTACTCCTTTTGGTCTGGTCTCGTGCACTCAGCCTGATGCTTTGAGATTCATCCTTGTTGTTGCACGTTTTGATAGTTTGCTCCTTTTTGTTGCTGAGTAGTATTCCTTGGTGTGGGTGGATCACACTCGATCTCGTCCAGGTTTTCCCGGGTGGGCCTTACTTCCTCTACCTGACTGTCAGTTTGAGGGCTGGGACAGTGCGTTCAGGCCCATCACCCCTAGGGCCCTGGTGGGGACCCACCCCTGGCGGGCGCTGTGGCTAAAAGCAAGAGGCAGCTGTGGTGCAGAGGCGAAGCGCACGGTGTCTGGACCACAATGCCAGGTTCAAACCCTGACTGTGCAACCTGGTCAAGTGCCTCAATTTCATCATTTGTAAATGTAGATGGTAATCGTACTTATCCGGTAGGGTTATTATAAGGACAACAAAGTAAATAAATGTAAAGTTCTTAGAAAAATGCCTCCAACATATTAAAATGTTCATTGTTATTGGGGGGCAGCGGAGCGTGGTAGTTAAAAATGCTGACTCAGGATAGACTGTAGGAGTTCACCTCCCAGCTCTGCCACCGTGACTGGTGACGTTAGGCCTGTGCCTCAACTTCCTAGTTTGTAAACAATGGTTGATAAGGACTATCCTTGCCATAGGGTCATGGAAAGATTAAATGACTAATTTATATAAAGCCCTTAAAACCGTGGCACATAGTGGATGCCATTCACATGCTGGCACTGTTTACTGGGTGCGTGGACTGTGTCAAGGGCAGGGGGTGTAGGTTTAGTCCCAAAGCAGGGTGCTCGGGGAGATGGGGATCTCTGCCTTCCTCCCCCTGAGCTGACTGTGGCAACAGAGAGCCTAAGTAGGACATTTTAGAGGCCTCGTGTTTACGCAGGGGCACAGTGGCCCTCCGCGTCAGGCTTGGCCACAGCTCTGCACGCCTGGGAGCACCCAGCCGTGACCCAGCCCTGGCCTGACTGCCGGCTCCCCCTCCTCACAGCAGCCCTGCCAGGCAGGGCCTGCATTTTATAGGTGCGGGGACTGAGGCAAGGAGGAGCTGAGCCATCTGGGGAACCATCAGGCTCTCCCTGACGGTGAAGCCGGCGCGCGGTGGGGCTGTGCGCGGCGTGGAGAAAGTTGCTTTCCCTTTTGGGTGAATACTTATCGGAACAAATCAGAGACCTACCCACTGGTCTCTACGATGATTCCACCATCAAAAATGTGTCCCCCTCTCAACTCCACCTACCCCGTCTTAAGTCAAGGCCAGAAATAAATGGAACTTGTTTTTTTTCCAAGTTGCAGCATCGTCTCCTTTTGCGTGGAGAATGGATTAGCAGTGTGATACTAGAACCCCCATTTTCTTGCTCCACCCATGATAGGGCCACGTCAGAGAAGACTCCAGTGAATGCCCCAAGCTTCCTGCAGTCTGTCGATGGCAGTTTGTCCTGAGTTTGCGCAGTGGTAGGGGATGATCTTTTTGAGAGTGCCGGATGTTTCTCCAGCTTTGTCCTTCAGAGCCTTTCTTCCATTTGCGCTCCTGGACCTGTGTGGCTCTGAAAGAGGGGGGCTTGGGAACAGCTTTAGCTGAGGGGAAATCGAGGCACTGGTGGGGGAGAACAGAATTCTGTGGAATCCCAGAGCTTTGTGCATCTGGTGACCTCTCTGGATCTCCTTTTTCCCATCAGTTTCTGGAAACCTGGGTCCCGGACCACCAGCCCTGCCAGATCTGCACGTGCCTCAGTGGGCGGAGGATCAACTGCACCTCGCAGCCCTGCCCCACTGCCAGAGGTGAGCGCGCCCGTCCCCTAAGCGCACCTGTGCCCGCAAGGCTGCCCAGGCCGCCTGCCTTAGACCTGGAGGAGCAGAGCTGGGCCTCGAGATGGTTCCGTGGCCCATGTTGCCCCAGGACCGCCCCACCCTTCTCTGCCTTGCTGGGCCCGAGGGTTCCCATCCTGCACCTGGCTAGAGCCTCTGGGAGTTTTACCCTGCCCTCAGACTCGGAGACCCCTGGAGTGTGAACCTGAGGGCACGCCACCGACACTGGGAGGGGATATCCCTTCAGAGGCACAAATACAGGCACGGAGCTGGCTCTCAGCTGGCGAGAGCCACATCGTTTTTCGTGGAAGCTGCACCGTTGCTAGTCTCTCTCTGATTCTGTGATGCTTCTGTTCTCCAGCTCCCACATGTGGCCCGTGTGAAGTGGCTCGCCTCCACCAGGATGCTGGCCAGTGCTGCTCAGAGTACGAGTGTGGTATGTGCCCCCCAGACATGGCTCTGTCCCCAGCTGGCGGGTCGAGGTAGAGTCCGAGGCACAGGGAGTGTGAGAAAGGCCAGCATACGGGAGAGGGTCAGGATCAACTGCGGTTTCCAGAAAGCAGAAAGAGGAACTTATGGAAAATAGGGATTGCTCCCTAGAAAATTTCTACAGCGGATTACTAGATGTAAAGTTTGAGAGCATTTAGAAAATCACTGGGCACCCCGGAGATTTTCTTAGGCAAAAGACACGCCAAAGTCACCCATGCCCCCTCTTGATAAGACTCTGTGGCTCTGGCATCTAGAGAAGGCCACACACAGGGCACCACAGTCTCAGCTGTCATATTTGTCAAAGGTTTCACGATAGGCTTGCAAACTACATGGACAATCATGGGGCCGAAGAATGATATAATGTAGTGACTGCAGATGGAATGAAGGCTTAGCAGATGGAATGCAGATGGAATGAAGGGCCCTCGGCCCTCTCCTGGCCAGTGTTTTTAGTAATTGTGTGGAAAAAGACATAAAGCACAGGCTTGTAAAAATTGCAGTGATGCATATCTTTGAGAAAGAACAAATAGGTCATGGGACAGTCCAAGGATCTAAAGAGAATGAAATGATCAGAGAAATTTATTTGTACTGATGAAATTTATCAGGAACAAATAGAAGTCCTATAGAGGAAGGAGAGCTGACTTGAGAACACTTTGTATAAAATAGGTCTTAGCATGTTAGTGGTAAAAGAAGTGGAGGGATGATATAATACAAATCCTTCATTTTATAGACATTAGTAAGCTCCGGCAATGTGCCAGGTGCTTTACCATCATCGTTTCATGAACTCCTTAGACTAACCCAGTAGAGTTCCACTTTAGAAGAGAGGCTGAGGTCTACAGCGTCAAGTGATGTGGCTGAGTTCTGGAAGTCCTAGCAGAGGACAAGAGTAATCAATATGTCTTGGATCTATTTATCATCTCTCTCTCTAATCATCTATATCTAATCTCTCCACTGGCAGCTATCTTTTTCTGTCTAGTGCCTACCTATTTGTATCTATCTACTATCTTTATCTATCTAATCATCTGTCTCTTATCTATTATCTATTTATCTAATCGTCTATCTAAAACAGTAGAAGTCTGCATGGGTAGGAATATTGGGTCCTACTCACAGGTAATAAAAGAGTAACCCCCCTGAGTGGATGTCTCTCTGCCCTGCCCTCAGTGTGTGACCTGGTGAACTGTGACCTGCCCCCAGTGCCTTCCTGTGAAGGTGGCCTCCAGCCAACACTGACCAATCCTGGCCAGTGCAGACCCAACTTCACCTGTGGTAAGGCCTCTGAGGATGACGAGGAGTGTGTGTGTGTGTGTCCACTCTCTCATGACCTGGGGAAGGTGTTCTTTCTCTTGGAGACTTTCCCAAGACTGTGTCATTACCAATATTCTAGTTAGCCCAGTCTGGGTTCAGAAAATGTCTGGAATAGAGAGGTTAAGGTCACACCTGGATAGATTCCTCTAAAAGTCTTTCCAGCTGCACGCTGCTGAGGATGTGCCAGGAATGGGCTGGGCCCGGGCTCCTCCCTCTTGGGCCCTATTTGGAGGTAGTTGGCTCCAGAATCCAATCTCTGTTTTCCCCATCCTCCCCTACCTTGATCCTCCCATACCCCATGGAAGGGAGGGAATGTTCTCTTGGCTTGTCCTTCTCATAAGATCTTATTCCCAAACAAATTTACAAATGCCTCTGCAGGTTTAAATATTTAATCAATAAGCACTATAATTTTAGCATTGAGTTAGACTAAGTAAGCCGTGCCAAGAAATGGAGTTCTGTGTTTAGCTGAGAGTACCTACTCTAAGTCAAGTGGAGTTCCAGTCGAGGTGATTTAGAATCTGGCCTCGTTTGAGTTCTTCGGTGTCAGTCCTTGTATTTGAAGGAAGTTGGGAACAGACCAGTGATGCAGGAGTGGGATTTGGCATTTCTCAAATGAGGTTGAGGACTTGAGAGGATTGCTGGAGGCCCTACAACTGCAGGGTTTTGTTCCAGGTGCCAAGGTGGGGAAAGCCCTGTAGATGGGTTCAGTTGAGCTACCAGCATATAAAAATGCTCTCCAGCTCTTGGTGTGCCCAGCGTATTGGGTTGTAGGGATTCCGCATCTGATGTCTCTGAGAATAAGCAGCTGGAAGGACCCTCCACCTTCCAGATGTACCAGGGGAGGTGACAAAGCAGGGCCCGAGCAGCCTTCACTTCTCCTTGAGAATTCCCAGCTTCCCATTTCTCCTTTGGTTAATGTTCTTATTTTCCTTCCGACTGATTTCAGGTATAATTGAATATCCTGCATGCCCTGAGCTGGGCTCACTTGCATTGCTGATTTAATATTCTGGGTCTAGAGTCCCCCAGGACCTTAGAACCGAGTACCCCTGAAGCCTGGCTGGGTGCAGGGCCCAGCGTGCCAGGGCTGAGGGTGTCTCCCGGTGCTGCTCCCAGCCTGCAGGAAGGAGGAGTGCCAAAGGCAGTCCCCGCCCTCCTGCCCCCCGCACCGGATGCCAGCCCTTCGGAAGACCCAGTGCTGCGATGAGTACGAGTGTGCTTGTAACTGTGTCAACTCCACGGTGAGCTGCCCCCTGGGCTACCTGTCCTCGACGGTCACCAACGACTGCGGCTGCACCACAACCTCTTGCTTCCCGGACAAGGTAGGGGCTGCTCAGCTCTTGATGCATCAGTGGCCAACGCCTGCTCCTTCTTCCCAAACTGAGTGCTACCTGGCCTGGTGGGCAGGCAATCAGGATTCCATCTGCAGCTTGAGTGGAAATGTAGTTAGTTAGGGGGGTGATTATAGAGAGCCTACTACGTGCTCAGCATGGCGAGGTGCTGAGGTAACAAACAATGTGCAAGACATGGTCCCTACCTTTTTTTGTAGGCTTGCTAAGGAAACACTGTGATTGCATGGGTTATTTAGAGACTAGTTAACAGTTTACCTATTTTTTAATTGTTATTAATTGATCCATCCATCTATCTATCCAGTATTTACTGAGCAACTACTATGTTCTACCAGAACTGGTACAGTGTTGGGAACTATGGGAAAAATGTAAGCTGCGGTCCCTATTTATCAACTTGTTAGTATATGTAATACAATACAATTAAGTGTCAATCGGTAGGACAGACCTTAAATGCTACTAGCAGTCTCCTAGGGGACAGATCCACCAAGATAATCTATATATGAAAGATATAATTGTGGGGGGAGTGGGGCTGGAATTGTGCTAGAAGTGCAGCAGCTTTCCTGGTTCCTGACCACAAGCCCTGCAAAGAATGGCAAGAGGAGGCTGCAATTATCTTTCTCTGGAGTCTCTGAGGCTGGGACAAGACATTCATTTTCCTGATAGACTCTGGATCTCTCTGAACTCCTCTGGGAACTCTTCCTGCCGAGGTTATTCCAAGTGCCAAGGTTCTGGAGAAGTGGGAGCTGGTCTAGAAGGTGGTGCTTGCTGCTGCTTCTTTTATCTTAGTCCTCTTCTTCTTCCTCTCCTTTTGTTCTTCTTCCATTAATGTTCTTAAGTCTCTGTCTATAGCAGCCCCCTCAACCCCAATGTTTTATGCCTTTGATTTGTTGGAGAAGCTGGGTCATTTGTCCTATAGAACACCACACATCCTGGATTTGACTGGTAGCATCCTCTTGATATTGCTTAATGTGTTCCTCTGTTCCCTACATAAATTTGCCTAGAGGTTTAATTACATTAAGTTCAAATTTGGGGGTGGGTGAGAAACCATTGTAGGTAATGGTAATGCCGTGTGCTTACTATTGCATCATATATGAAGCACGTAATGTTCAGTTGATTCACATTTAAAGATAAAACCCATTAAGGGATTCAAGTGATATCAACCTGTTTCTCCATCATGAAATTCCTCATCAACATTTTAAATAATATCCACGGGTGATTATTGCCTAAGATTGGTGCCTAAGATTCATTATGTCATTAAGAGTTGCAAAATTTTGACTTTTCTCTTATTTTGCCATGGTTCTTCATTTTCTAGCTGGACTTCTTCCATAAGGAAGAACTTCCTCCCAATCACTCTTTGGTTTCCCTGAATTAGAGTTCCTTTAGTAAAGGCAGATAAATGCTTGATTCTGTTCCCCTATTTATCAGTTTTTCAGAGTAGTAAGTTGATGGCTTAGCAACCTTCAAAGATGTGCAGAAAGTTTTTTTTCAGCATCCTTATGACTCCATCATTGTTATGTATTTGATCGTGTTTTGATTCATTGTAAGCTTTCTTCTTTTGATACTCAGCTTGTTTTTCTCTGGGGTAAATGGGAGTTCTTTCCTGGGGGTCTGGAGCCCTTTGGACTGGCCTCTGTTGTTTCTGAAACAACAAGCTGTACCAGGCTCACCTTGGACATTTCCTGTCCTAGACCCAGCATCAGCCATTTCATCAAGGCACCTTAGTACCTTCCAATGACAGTGGTATTTAGATGCCACAGTCTGGGTACAGGACGCTTACTGCTCTGGGTTGCCACTGCCTCTAGACTGTTTTGGTGGGCAGAGTTTGGAAATAAAAATTTTTAAAGAGCAGAAAACTTGTAAGTTCATCATTTATTTCTAATTCAGATTCAAGATTATACATTTTACTTAACTTCTTTGGCTTTTATACTTGTATTACTTCTCTTTCAAGTTGAGAATCTTGGTTCTTAAATAACAATTATTTGTTTATCTTACAATATGCCTATAGTAGCTTAAAAAATAATAGTGCCAACATTACTCCTCACAACTGCTGAATGCAGTTTAAGATTACTTTGCAGTTCTTTTTGTCCTAAGAATATAACTTATTAGGAATATGCATTCAAAGTATTGGGTTTTAAACTTGAATAATTATTTACTCTGTGTGGTTATACACTGACTTAATATCCAGTTAATCAGAGATTTCCTTTTTTTACTTTTTAGGGATTATTTCCTTTTTTAAAAGTTTTTTATTTAATTTTTTTTTTTTTCAGAAGGTACTGGGGAATGAACCTAGGACCTTGTACATGGGAAGCAGACAATCAACCACTGAGCTACATCTGCTCCCCAATAAGAGTTGATTTTTTTTCCATTTGTTTGTTTTTAGGAGGTACCAAGAATTGAAGCCAGGACCTCATATGTGGGAAGCACACTCTCAACCACTTGAGCTACAACCATTCCCCAGGATTATTTCCTTTTTTATTTAATTTTTCAAAATGTAAAACATTTAACTGATTCCAAAGTCCAACTTATAAAACAAAATACATTCCCAGAGTTCTTTCTTCTCTCCCGGTCTCCTATGCCTTGTTCCCCCCCTCCCCATCTGTGATTTATCATTTTCATTAGTTTTTGGCATATTTTTCCATTGTTTTTTGAAAATATAAAAAATTTTACATATTTCTTCCAACTTATCACAGAAAGGGTAGCATATTATAAATTTTTGTCTGGACTTTACTTTTTTTATTGAACAGTACATCCTGGGGATTATGCTCTATCAGCATATAGAGATCTTCCTATTCCTTTTGATATCTACATGGTGTCCCATTGCGTGGATATACCTTAGTTTATTTAACAAGGTCCTTATGATGGTTGCTTCAGTATTTTTACATTACTAAAAATGCTGTAAGAAATAGCTTTATACATTTGTTATTTTGTCTGTTTGTCAGTGTGTCTTTGGTGCACATTCTTAGCAGTGTGATTCAGGGTCAAATGGTAAAGACGCAAGTACTTATCTTGCCAAGTCCACTGCATAGGGTGGTGACGTTTCCTAACAGGTTTTTTAGTAGAAGAACAAGGGGTCTCACTCAGTAAGTTCATTATACAGGAGCTGGAAGACTGAGCAGACATATGATGATGGTTTAAAAATACATATGTACTGCTATTTTCAGAGGACAGACTTGGGACTAATTTTAAAAATGTCATTAAGTCTACTGATCAAACAGCTTCCTTAGTGCCTCATTCCTACAAATTAAAGATTAAACACTCTATATGACACATATCCCAGGCTTTATATTAAAATTTTTTGTCTTTAACAGAGTAATTGTGGGTTTACTGAAAATCATGCACAAAATACAGGATTCCCATACACTACCCCACCACCAACAACTTAACTTGCATTATTGTGAAACATTTGTTACAGTTGATGATAGCACATTTTTATAATTGTACTATTAATTAAAGTCCATGGTTTAATTTAGGGTTCACAGTTTGTGTAGTGTAGTTCCATGGATTGAAAAAAAATTGTTCCGTTATCATATATACAATCCAACATTTCTCCTTTCAGTCATATTCAGATATGTATTTCAGTGCAGTTAATTGTGCTCACAATGTTGTGCTCCCATCACCACCATCCAATACTGAAACATTTCCGTCATTCCAAACGGGAACCCTGTACATATTTTGATTCCAACCAGCCTTTGTAACCTCATTTCCCACATCCCTTCCATAGTTTGTTCTTCCAAAAGGATCCCTTGCTCCTCAAGTATATCTTGTTGTGCCCAGAGCCTTTGTTTGTTGTGTTCCTTGTCACTTGTGGGCCTTGAGGGGACACATAGTCACAGTCTCTGCCCATTGTCCTTCACCTTCAGTCCATCCCGTGGGGGCAGAAGGTTCCAAGTCTAAGGACTTGACTAGGTCTAAGGATGGGGATGCAGCCTCCTGAGTGACATGGGATGGAGTAATGTGCAGTCAAGGCAATGATGAAGCCTGAGGCAGCCCGGGTGGTGTCTCTAGGCCACCAATGACTCACAAGGGACCACTTCCAGTAGACCGGCCTTCCCTCCAGTGGACAGAGACCATGTTGGTTTTTATTTATTGCCACAGCTCCCAACACACGTAGCTATTTATTAATCACACTAAGATGAGTCAGATGAGGTCAACCGTGGAAACCTTGTGTCTACAGGTCTGTGTCCACCGAGGCACCATCTACCCTGTGGGCCAGTTCTGGGAGGAGGGCTGTGATGTCTGCACCTGCACTGACATGGAGGACGCTGTGATGGGCCTGCGTGTGGCCCAGTGCTCTCAGAAGCCCTGTGAAGACGGCTGTAGGGAGGTAAGTGGGGCAGCGGGCTGGGAGCCACAGAGGTCCATCCAGGTGGGGATGGAGGGGAGGAGCTCTCAGGAAGGAGCAAGAAAAGTCCTTGGGTCACTTCTGGCTCAAGGCCCAGGTGAGAGGCAATGAGGGGAAAGGAAAAGAAGCATGAGGAAAGGATTGCTATGCTGTCCTTCGAAGAGTCAATCCTTGGCCAACGGCCATGACTGTTGAGTTCAGAGGGCTATGTTTGAGCAGAGACGTGGAGAGGATTCAAGGCCTAGAAAAGAAGACTTGATTTTTTTCCTCTTTCTTCCCCCTTTAGGCTTAGGCATCATCTTAGCCTATCCCCAGGGCAGGTAATTGTTTTGAATTTTCTGGGATTGTTCCAGTTTCCAGGTACCACAGTATCTTTATGCAGATTCATGATTTTCAGACAATGTTTATAATTAGAGGTGCAGAAAGCATGGTCACTGTGCCCCAAATTCAGGTTTTAGTTCCTCTTTTGGTGGCCTAGCCTAAGGCTCCTATGGGTTCTAGAGAACCCCATTCTTTCTCATTTAAGACTGATAAGATCCAAGGGCAAGGGAGCGCTGGTGTGTAGGGAGATTTGTGAGTCTGTTGATTTACTGCTACTGTCTGCCATTGGATAACAATGTTAAAACAGGAGTTGCCAAGGCGGGCAATTGCATGCATCATGTTGCTTTGGTAAATGGTGAGAGCAGTGAGGACAGTGCCCTTGGTGCTGTTTTGGAAATGAATGGTTTAATGAGGGGAGGGCAGGCCTCAGAGTGCACCCTGAGATGGGAGAGTCCTGTCGCTTCCTCTGCATTGCTGGCGCTGAGGATGAGTGGGACTTGCTGGGCATCTTTGGGAGGGATGGGTGCTGTGGTATCCAGGGGTGCCTTTTGGGCACATTGAGTTTTGAAGGTCCATTGGTCTTCAGCTCTTCCCATAGGCCATGGGAAGTGCTGGAAATAATTTGCTATCGAGGAAAGAGAGTGCTGTTTAGACATAATTTTATAAAATTGACACCTAGTATATTTAGTATTTCAGTAGGACATTTTAATTGCAAGGAGCAGAACCCATTTGAGCTGGCTAAACTCAAAAGGAGATTTTTGGAAAGGATGCAAGGGTATCTCTAAGAAATGAAGTATAGGAAATTGGGTGGGCATGGTGGCCCATGTCTTGTGTCTCTCTGCCCTTCTGTTCCATCTCCTCACTGCAGGCCAGCTTCTTCCATGAGCATGTGTTCTTTCTCATAAATTTCCTTTGCACATAGCCAGCTGGATGTGGCTTTTCAGGTCCTTGGTTTCTCCCTGTCCAATCCGACTCGTTCAATCTCTGTGTTTCATAGACTAAATTCCTAGATGAGCACTGATGGGCGCTGCTCAGCCTGTGGAGTGGGCCCTCTGCCTGGCTTCCCTTCTGGTCCTGTGACCTGTTGTGAAGGGCTCAGGGTCGCATGTACACACCTGGCTGGAGGCCATTTCAGAAAGTAGGTGTAGAGGTCAGGCAGATAGGGGAAGGACTCTTGACCGTATGGTTATTTGAAGGCATTGAATTCCCTGTGCTAGAGGCTGCATGCTCACACCTTCAGGGAGGGAGAAGGAGGCTTCATAGTTTAGGTAAAGCTGAGGGTGTGTGGGCGGCCAGGCTGGGATCTCTTCTGTGTTGAGGTGAGTTGGAGCTTTGGTGACGTGGAGATGGCTGCAGGCTTCGTTCTTCAAGGAGGCAGCAGCTCTGGTTGCCGCCCGGAGGCGTTTGGACTCACTCACCTGGATGTATTTGTAGTCTATCTAGTTTTGACAAGTGGAGAACAGTATCACCACTGTCACCCTCTGATTCTTCCTTCTTGCAACCACCATCTGCAGGAACACCCTTTCCCTGACCTCCTCCATATTTCTTTGCTCTTCATGTCAGAAAAAATTATCTAAGGAGTGCAAAGAGCGCTGCTAGCTTCCCAAAGCATTTGGCAGGTGTGCCTACCTGCGTAGGGCCTTGTTTTCCTGTTGATAGCAACAGAAATTCCTGCAATTTTCTATAAATCTTAGAAAAGTTTTCCTTTGAAGGCCACAACCCCCTAAGTCCCTACCCGTTGGCCCCGTGGCTTTAATGGGCTATGTTCTGAGGGAATAAGACAGTCCATTGGATTTTATTCATCCTCACGACACTGTTCCAGAAGGAAAAAGAAGCAGGGCGCTCTTCCCACTTATCAGGTGGAAAATCAAAGGGCTAGCACAGGGAATGAACTTGACCACAGCTTCACAGTTTGTCTGAAACCAGTGGAGACTAGAGTGTCCTAACTCCCAGCCCAGGGCCTGTTCTGCTAGGCTGGCACATCTGGTAACATCTGATCCAGGCAAGAGGTCTTCAAATTGTGCTTTCTGCAGAGAACAGGTGCCCAGAGCCTCATGCCTCCCACTTCCAGTTCAGCTCTGGCAATCAAGCTTAAACGATTGTGTTGCTAAATAAATAGGGGATTTCTCTTCAGTGGTGTCTGTCTTCAGGGAGGACGGGTGTTAGGCCAGCTTAGCTCCATTCTCAATTGGGAAACCAGGGACTAGCCTTGGGGAGAGGTAAGGTGAAGGGTCTGAAATGTATATTTTGGAACAGATATAGGAAAGAGGATTTGTAGGAGCAAGGGGAAAGAGAAAGAGATGAAAATATAGGATGAACCCTGGTTGTACAACAAGAAAATGAGGATGCAGGAGGTGTGAAAGGGAATCTTAGAAAGATAGTGGCAGGGTAATCTGGTGGCATGGGGTACCTGGGCATGAGGAGTTTGTGGGGGTTTTGTGGAACATGGCATCTGGCCTGGGAGTCATCCATAATGTAATATGTTTGCCTATGGTGGAAGGCAGTGGAAAGCATGAATGCACAAATCCAGATCACCGCACTTTTAGAGAGGTATACCAGAGTGACTCTAGCTCCCTAAGCATATTAATTATTCTCTTCTGTGCTCCCTCAAGGCACTTTTATGGCACTTGATATGCTCTGCCTTATGGTCTAGGGTATGCCGATTGTATCATCCCAATTTGTTGGCTCTCCATAGTACCTAGGACATCATAGGTGCACAATAAATGACCTAGGATCTCAGCTGAGAGAAGGCTGGGGACAACTCATTGCGCACCACTGTGACGTGGGTAGGTGTGTCAGCAGGTCCCAGGGAGATGGCGTGAAGTTGAGCCAAGTCTCTGGAGCTCTCGTGCTCCCCCAGAGAGAGGCCCCAGCTAGGCTGATCCGGAGTGTCGTGTGCATCTTCGGAGGTGGCCCTGGTTGGGCGTGTGCTTGGGAGCAGCGCAGTCTTGGCATCCACACCCACTCTGAGCAGCGGCAGGTGTCCCTTCTCTCCTAAGGACACAGCCCCAAGGTGAACAGCATCCTGGGCTTTGCCCCTTGGCTCCCGGGACAACCCCACACACCATCGCTTTGCCTGCTCTTTGCACATTGCTTTAGACCTTTCAGTGCAGGGTTTCAGTCCAAGTTCCCTCCGCTTTGGCCAAGGCTGAGGACCTCCAGGAGGGAAGATGGGCCACACTCCCCCAGGGTGCTGGTCTCCTCGGCTGGCTTTCGGGGGAATGGGGGTCTCTGTTGCTCTCTCATCTCACTTTCCTTTGGTAAAAAACACTGCATCTCATAAAATATTAGGCAGATGTCAAAGACCTAACTGGGGAAGCACAACTCCGTACTCTGATAGGAGAGATTTGGTTCAGGTACTCACCTCGTGGAGGTAATTAGGCTTGTTAGAGCAGAGGCTGGACCTCCGGCGACCTCAGTGTTCTTCCCTAATCCACGAAGTTCCCTGGCTTTGACCACGGTAAAGGTCAGGTCCGCTAGCTCCTGCCATGTGAACTCTGGGCTATCCTGAATGCTTCCACCAACTGGATCTTGGTCCTGACGCAGAAGCTTTCGGAGGGCAGAGTTATGTGTCTTCAGCTGGGTCACCCAGTGGTTGATGCTTCCTAGCAGCTTCTTGGCATGATCCTCAGACTGGCTGGTGACAAACGAACAAGTCCGGGCCATCCCTTTTCCTGTAAAGCCCCAGGGCCCAGTACCCGTGGGGAACAGTCAGGGCCCCGTCTCTGCTGCCAGCCTGCCCTGACTCTCTGTCCCTTTGTTTCCGCAGGGTTTCACCTACGTCCTCCACGACGGCGAGTGCTGTGGGAGCTGCCTGCCGTCTGCCTGTGAGGTGGTGACCGGCTCGCCACGCGGGGACTCCCAGGCCACCTGGAAGACTGTAGGTCTGGCCCCGGGGTGGGAAGGAGGCAGGGACTTCCCATGTTCCCAGTCGGTGTTGACCTCGGTTTCATCTTACTCTAGGGGCGTACGCCCTGCCCTTTGCTTTTCCCGGGGAGTGTAATCCAGATGTTAGCGTTACTTTTCCCCTTAGGAATTAGGTCAGGCTGCCTCAGACTTCCCTTTTGTGGATTTGGGGAGAAGCCCAGTGCCCCTTAAGCATTCTGTGAGCTCCCAGGGGGTTTGGCCATCCTGGTCACCTGAGATCTGAGGTCCTGCTTCCACTGAGTAGGTGGTTTGGGGGTGGCCTCTGCATCTGATGGCCAGCTCTGCTGCCCACTGTAGCCTGCCCTGCAGCCCCACTGGCCACAGGTACTACTCCGGAACATGCTGATCCAGGCATGGCCCTCACACCATTCCCTTCATTTCCATGGAAACCTGCCTGATGATTTGAGGGAGGTGGAGAAATTTACAACCCAGAGAAGCAGCCGATATTTCTCTTCCCCACAAAGTCCCTCAGCTACTTCTGCAACTCTGGCCGTACACCTTGCCATGTTGCCAGCACCCCTCTGCCCCCAATCTTCTCCTGCCCAGCTCCCCACCCCCGCCCCCAGCAGGCGCCCACTCCTTTCCTTAGGCACATCAGCTTAGCTGCCTCTTGTGGGCTCAGCTCTTGCCCAGTGGGCCCCACCCCAGCTCGCACTCAAAATGCTTATCGAGCCATTTTTCCTAAGGAAGATGGTTCCTTCCTTGGGAATTATGGTCCAGATGCCAGATAATAGTAATTTTACTCTGGTTCCTAAGGGTAGGGCTTAGCCCTGGCAGCCTTGGGAGACGGGTGCTGGGAGAATGCGGGGCACACGTGAGGCCCTCCGCTGTCTCCTGGGAAGATGGAGATACACTTGGTCTACAGAGGAAGGGAGAGGGTTAGCCGTCATGTCCCAAACCTGCCCCGTCCGCTACCCAGGCGGTTGCCTCTTTCCTCCTCACTGCCAGCAGAAGGATCCGATGGGTTTCCACCTCACTTCTCGTCCCAGTTACCTGTGGATCTCCCTTCCCTGCTCCCCTTTCCCACTCGCAGTTTCTCTCTCATCCATCAAGGACAGAGGCGGATTTCTTCCTGCCTCCCCCAGACCGGAGGTGTGTCCATCCTGGCGGGGTTGAGAGCAGGCCCCTCGGGGGTCAGTGTTCCTGCCCTCATGGTCACTCCCCTCCCTTTGGGGCCCACACAGCCCTGCCCGCAGCTTTTCTCCCAGCAGTGTTTACAGAGCAGGAGTCCCGAGCTGCTCTTCCCCAGCCCAAGTCTCCATCTTACCTACAAGACTTGGGTGTCACTGCCGGGGCACACCAGGGACATGAGGGGGTGGTGGGAACCGACCCTCCTAAAAGACCCTGAGGCCAGGTCAGCAGATGGTGAGGGAAGGGTGAGGCCTGGAGGCTGGCACCAGACCGCAGTGGGATGGCAGGGGCCCGGGGTGGGCGGGCCCTGGCCTGCACGGACAGCTCGTTTTCCAGCCAGAACCTCCCTGGGAGTTTTCTGGACCATGTTCTTGGCCAGCACCGGTGCTCTTTGCCCACAGAGCCACGCTTTGAGGCCAGGCCGCCCATCCGCAGCCCTGGAAGCCGCAGGGGCCGGGGTCAGAGTCAGCACTGCAGGCCCCCGTTCTCTTCCCGCAGGAGCGGGAGGTGGAGCCAGCCTGGGCAGAGGGTGGTGCTTCCTCTCTGCCCCTCCCTGTGCCCGCCTGTGCGGCGGCTGCTTGATCAGAGCACCCTTGACTCTCAGGACTCGGCTGAAAATTGCTAGGGACAGGAGGGAGCGCCCCCTTTCCCTCCGGAGCCCATGCAGGTGGCCGGGGGCTCGGTGATGGTGGCGCCTCTGACCAGTCGCGGAAGGGCTGGGATGCGCTGGGATGCGCTGGGTCCCTCGCTCTGCGGACTTACCTGTCCCTCGACCAGAACTCCCCTGGGTGGGCCCTGGGAGCGCCCTGAGAGGAGCCGGCCCTGGGTCCCGGCCCCAGCACCCCTGACGGGCTGGGTGCTCCGCAGGTGGGCTCCCGCTGGGCCTCGCCCGAGAACCCCTGCCTCATCAACGAGTGTGTCCGGGTGAAGGAGGAGGTCTTCGTGCAGCAGAGGAACGTCTCCTGCCCCCAGCTGGCTGTCCCCACCTGCCCCCTGGGCTTCCACCTGCACTGTGAGACCCTCGAGTGCTGCCCCACCTGCCGCTGCGGTAAGGCGCGCTGCCGCCTCCCAGCCCCTCGTCCCCTCTTGGCTCCTGAGTTCTGTGCTGATTCATCCCACCTGGTCCTCTTGCTTGTGTGAGAAAGCAAGATCGAGAGAAACAGGGGAGTGGGTGCAGCCAAGTGGTTGAGCGCCTGCTTCCCACATACACGGTCCTGGGCTCAATCCCTGTTTAAAAACAAAAAAGGGATTGAGAGAAATAGAACACTGTCCTGAAGATCGCCCTCTCCCTGCCCTGTGCTCAGCTCATGTAATCCTTACCTGCCGTGCCACGGGCGCTATTACCACCTCATTTGTTCAGACCCCCTTAGAGGATGGTAGGACTGGACTCGGCCCAGGTTTCTCCGACGCTAGAGAGGACCACCTTCTCAACCCTGTGCGGTGTTGCCTCTCGCGGGAGAAGGTGTTCCACAAGCAAACAGCAGTACCAACAAACAACTAGCTCCACCGCCCTGCCCTGAACTCCTGGTGTGGCTTAACCTTGGGACTTAGAGTGTCAAGAGCTGAACTGAGTTCTCCCATAAACCCAAACATTCTCCCACTCATCCCTTCCCTGGAATTCGCTTCAACAAATGCGCCCCCCCCCCCCGAAAGGCAGAGGGCTCTCCCCACTGGGGACTGCGTGGGGCAGTGCCAGCTGTCCTGCCCTTCCTCGGCAGGTCTGGGGGGAGGGGGCCTGCTGTGGGTGGAGCAGGACCAGCCGATGCAAGAGCAGAAGGCCGTGAAGGGGCGCCGCGGGGGCCCCGCTCCCCGCCGCGGCCTGCTTTGGCCAGGGCGTGCTCTGCCCACTCACGCGCTGCGCTTCTCCCCCAGTGCCCGTGGAGGCCTGCGTCATCAACGGCACCATCATCGGGGTGAGCTGCTGCCCTCGTCCCCGGGGCGAGTGCTGGGCGCTGGGAGGCTGCGGGAAGGATGGGGCAGCCCAGGGCAGTCCACCACTCTAGGGTGGAAAAGGAGGGCACCCCGGAGGGCCAGCCCCACCGCACCTGCTCTCCTGCAGGGCTTCCGAGGCACCCCCGAGCCTGGGCGCCTTGGTCCTCACTCGAGGCCCTGGGCCCCGCCTCTAGCACTCACATCCCGCCCCCGCCCCAGGCACGCGGCATTTCCTCTGTGCCCGGAGAAGCCCCCTGGACTCCTCGGGCACCTGTCACTGCCTCTGCCCCGGCGGCCTCTCTGGATAACCCCGGCTCTTCCCTTCGTGGTCCTGGAGGGCGGGGAAGGGGGCGGCCCTGGAGGCAGGAGGAGCAGCAGGGCATGGCTCCTGGGAGGCCCCGAGGGGTGAAGGTCGGGGGAGGCCGGGTGTGACCTGGCCACTTCTGCTTGCAGCCGGGGAAGAGCATGCTGCTCGACGCGTGCACCGCCTGCCGCTGCACCGCGCAGCTGGGGGCCGGCTTGGCGTTCAAGCTGGAGTGCAGGAAGACCACGTGCCAGGCCTGCCCCCGGGTAAGTGGGGGGACGGGGCCGAGGGGGCTGCACGGACACGCGGCCCAACACTGCAGTGACCCCGCAGCGCACCCCACTGGGGCCTTAAGTAAATCTCTCGTTATTTTCTGATTGTGGAAAATACTTGACAACTAGGAAGAAGAAAGTCAAAGTCACACAGCCTAATCACATCTCTGAGTAATGCTGATTTTCAGTTTATAGGTTTTAAACATTTTCTTCCTCTTTTGTTTTTAACAAACATAAGCACAAGGCTTATGATAGTCTATTTGCAGCCCTGTATTTTTTACACAACACTTTGAGAAACGTCAGTACCATTCTTTGAAAATATTGAAAATCCGGTCAACAGATACTCATCAGGCACTTTCTGTGTACATGAGCACTGGCTACATAGTAGTTACATCCTTTGAATGGCTGTTTCTCAGCACACTGCCAGCCTTTTATTATTGGATATTTAAATTTGCTTTGAATACTAGCGTGGGTTCAGAAAAGTAGAATCGCCATCTCTAATTTGATAGATTCAAAAAAACAACCCAGAAGCAGCATGCCATCGTTTTACTTTATGTCTTTTAAAGCCACCCCACTGGGGTTCTATGAGTCCTGCGTGGGCAGCGCTGGTGGCCAGGACAGGCCCTGAAGCTCGGGAGGAGGCCTTAGCCCCCTCGGAGCCCAGCGCTTCGTGTTTAGAGAACTCAGTTGTGCAGGTGGCTTTCCTGGGAGCCAGATGCTCCCTCCTGGCCCCGGGCAGGGCTTCTCCCCTCTTCTTTGCCAGGCCACGGGCTGGGCTGCTGGAGAGCAGCTGGGCAGACAAGAGGGAGGGGACATCGGGAGCCGGCGAGACTGAGCTGGGGCCAGGGTGGGAGCTGGCAGGCCACGCACATTTTTCTCTCTCAGGACTGTGTCACGCTCAAAGGAAGGGCGTGATAAAGTACGTGCAGAGTGAGCGGGTCCGGAGGAGACACAGCCATTTCTATAGAATGGTTCAGAGAGAACATTCTTGCCTTGATTAGAAAGAACCAAGTAAAAAAAATTCCCAGTGGCTGTTTTTGGGTTTGGGGTGCAGCGTGTGTGTGTGGCAACCCCCTAGAATACTTTCGGGCCTTAATATGGAATGAAATAATGCTCTCTGGAGCTACGTGGCATCCCTTTTGCTGTGGATGCCCGTGCGCTGCCATCAGGGCAGGGGCGAGAAGCAGCTCAGACCCCGCGGTTCTGAGGGAGAGGAAGGGCTTCGCTGCTTGCAGGAGGGCGAGCCGCTACGCGCGCCCCCTGGTGGCCAGAGGTGGGTGGCACGGTACCCTCCCCTGCCTCCTGAGAATCCAGCCTAGATGTCGGTTTCTGAATATTCTTAATCCATGATCCCTTTTAGTTTTTGTACTCTTCCTCCTTTCCTCTGAAGTTCTGACATCTCCCAGGACAGTGTGCCCACCTCTTCCTGCCTGAAAGCCCCTCCTTCAGCGCATCTCTAACCTTTACTTGAAAGCTGCCGCAGCTGGCTCCATTCTAGCTCAGCGTCCTTACCTGGTCTAATTATATTCCCTTGCCACGAAGCACTTCCGTGGGGCCTCCTGGGGGGGGGGGAGCTGGGGTGCCTGAAGGCCTCCATCGGTCTGCATAAACCCGTTAGTGTCACCAAAGAGGTGTGAGTCCCTTTCCTCCCAGGGGAGATGAGGCTTACCCCTAAAGGAGAGCAGCAGAAGGCGGATGGTGCTGGTGAGGGGTGGAGCTGCAGCTTGATGGACGCGCTCTGAGGGACAGCAGGAGGAAGAGGGTCACCCTGACATGGAGCCCTGAGAAGGTGTCCCAGAGGGGGAGGAGCCTGAGCTCGCCCGGAGCAATGGGTGGGGTGTAGACCAGAGGACCTTCCAGGAAGGGGAGTGGGTGACGAACTGGCAGATGGAAGCAAGGGGAGGCCTTGAGCGGCCAGTGGAGTCCATGGAATAAGGCTGTGGGTCACTGGCAGAGCAGTGTTTGGGGGGGTGACTGAGCAGGGGGAGTGGGGCTCACTGGCTGCTCAGGCCACACGTGAACTCTGTGGCTGGTGGGGAACTTGGCTCAGCAGGCAGAGGCAGTGGCTGCCCCTGACAGGGGCACCGAGGATGTTTCCGGCCGAGACGGACTGTGCCAGTGAAAGCCCCTTGGGCACTGCGCTTCTCCCATGTGGCGGCCTGTGGAACCGGCTCCTGTCAGCAGCTGCCCGCGTCCCCGTGTGCAGCTGCGGTCTCGCTTTACTCAGGGTCTGTTTTCTTTATTCAGTCCTGTAAGCCGCTCTCCTCTGCTCCTTCCCAAGCCCCCACCACATCCTCAAAACAATCGCCCGTCCGGTCTTCCTGCCCTCCCCCTGCCTTCCCGGCCATCTCCTCCCAGGACCGCCTCTGCCGCTCCTGTTCTCGGCCTGACTTTGCCCTCTGCCCCTCTGGGGTGTGGACGGAGTCCCTCTCCCCTTCCCCTTGCCTTTGCGGCGCTCTCCTCCATCTGACCCTCCCTTCGCTTCTGAAAAGCCTTGGTCCGTTTTCCTCACCACAGGCCCGCTGAGGGGAGGGCACTTCCTGCTCTCTTCTCCCAACACTCACTAAAAAATGCCCCAACCCAGGATCCCACGAAACCCTACCTGACTGAGGCACTGTTTTATTTCCTCCTCCTGACTCTCAACGCCTCACAGTTACTCATAATGCTTATTTCAGTCCTTTTCTTTGCTCTCATTCACATTGGTCATATACCTTCCAGGAATTGTACCTTTAAAAAAATACAGTTATAGTTCCAGTGGAAATACCGGCTAGTGGCCCTCAAAGGCCAGTAGGCCTTTGGAAGCGGTGTTTGGGCTCCGGCTCCGGCTCCCCGCTTTAGTGCCGCGTTTGTCCTCACTGGCTCTCTCTACGGCCCATCCCTGAAGACATGCCAAGTTCACAGCTTCGTTTATGGGTAGAAAGTTGCTTAAATTCACTTCTGTGCAAGCTCCCCAGCTCCTAACCGTGCCTGCTGGGTAGGATCGTTCTGTCCGTTGTGTGCTGACTGAGGGGATGTGTAATAATCATCTGTTAGAGATTCATATTAGAAAAACCTTTGGGGCCCTGATGGGTGTCGCTGTGTGGTGATTACTAAATGTGGCAAAATGAGAAAAGGAATGACAGCATAGTTGGTTTCTCCCCTAACTAATGCTTTTTAAAATTTTGGGATTGTGTCTTTCCTCTTTTTTGGGGGGTAGAGGTGGATGGAGACAGAGCTTTACTTTTTATGAAATGATGAGACAGTTGATGATAGATTTTAATCTTTTATTTTACTGAAATTGTTTAAAATATTCTATTTTGCAAAAGAAAAAGTTGTCAGCTCTAGGTTGTCTCCCAAATTTGGAGGCATTTTTTACAAGA
Organism: Dasypus novemcinctus; assembly: GCF_030445035.2. Taxonomy (NCBI): domain Eukaryota; kingdom Metazoa; phylum Chordata; class Mammalia; order Cingulata; family Dasypodidae; genus Dasypus; species Dasypus novemcinctus. Next base: position 24,041,865 of record NC_080692.1, on the reverse strand, counting down.
CAGTGAACTCCAAAAGTCTGGAAGCCGCTGCTTTTTCAAATGCAGATGAAATGAAGGCCTTGCACCTTAAACCAAAATCAGCGAGTGCCTCACAGAACCTGCTACCCCAGCGACTGACTGGGGGAGCACCCATCTGTGCCAGATGCCAGGGAGACGGTGGTGAGCAGCATCGCCATCATTGGGAACCACATGCTTAGCAGGGAGAAAAACATCTAAACAGGCAAATTGCAAGCTGTGATAGGTGTTATGAAGAATGTGTGTGTGTGTGTGATGTCAGTGGTCTAGGAAGACCTCCCTGAGGAGATATTTTAAATGATGATTAAAGGATAAGAAAGAGCCATTTATACAAAGAGTGGGGGAATAGCATTCCAGGTGGAGGGGACAGCAAACACACAGACCCTAATCTGAGAATGAACTTGGCATGTTCACAGTCCCAGGGAAGGCTTGGGGATGGATTGTCAAGAGCAAAGGGGTTGGCGGTACACGATGAGATCAGAAAATTAGGAAAGAGCCAGATCATGCCGGGCCTTGTAGGACAGGGTAAGGAGATTGGGTTTTAATCTAAATACAATGGGAAGCATAGAAGGGTTTTTAATAACTTTGTATTTAATTTATTTTTTTTAAAAATGAGATATAATTTTCCTATGATAAAATGCACAGATATTAACTGTGTAGTTTGATGAATTTTGATAAATGTATAAATTGGTATATTTACCAGATGCAGAACATTTCCATTGCTCCAAAAATTTCCTTTCCAGGCACTCCCCTCCCCCAACACTGCAGGCAAACACTGACCTCATTTCTGTCTCTACAGCTTAGTTTTGCCTGTTCTCAAATTTCATGTAAATGGAACTATATAGTATTTAAGCTTTTGTGTCTGGCTTCTTTTGTCAGCATAATGTTTTTTAATTCATCCATGCTGTTGAGTATAGCAATAGCTTGTTCCTTTTTACTGAGCCCTATTCCATTAAATGGATATATAATAATACATTCATCTGTTCATCTGATGATGGGCATTTCGCTTGTTCCTAGTTTGGCGTTATTATGAATAAAAATTCTATGAACATTCTTGTACCCATTGTTTTGAGAACATTTATTTTTATACCTCTGAGTAAATACCTGAAAGTAGAATTGCTGGATCATAGGGTAAATGTATGTTTATCTTTATGAGAAACTGCAAAACTCTTTTCCAAAGTGTTTCTACCATTTTATCATCTCTCCAACATTGTAGAAGACTTCTAGTTCCTTCCCATCCATGTCCACACTTGGTATTAGGTATTTTAACTTAGCCATTCTGATGTTTTAAATTTGCATTTTCCTAAGACTAATCTTGGCCACTTTATTATGTACTTATTGGCCATATCTTCTTTTGTGAAGTGTTCTTTTCCAAAGTTTTTGCCATCTTAAAATCTATTTGCCTTTTTATTTTTGAGTTATATTAGTTCTTTATAGATTTTGGATATTAGTCCTTTATCAGAGATATGTATTACAATATTTTCTTCCAGTCTATGACTTGACCTTTTATTTTCTTAATCATGTCTTTTGATGTATTTTTCTTATCATTATGAAATTGCCACTTTTATCATGGGTAAAATTCCTTATTTTATTTACACTTTTAAAAATTAAATAGATCACAAAGAACGTTACATTAAAAAACTTAAGAGGTTCCTATATAACCCACTTCCCACCCCCACCCCTATCATTTTTGTAAATTGTATTTTTTTGAAGATATATACCTCTCAAAAAATACTACATTAAAAAACATAAGAGGTTCCCATATACCCCCTACCTCCCCACCCCACTCCCCTCACACCAACATCTCCCCCATCATTATGGCACACTCATGGCACTCGGTGAACACATTTTGGAGCACTGCTGTACCACATGGATAATAGTTTACCCTGTAGTTCACAATCTACCCCAGTACATTCAGTGGGTTATGGCAGAATATATAAAGTCCAGCATCTAACCCTGCAATATCATTTAAGGCAACTTAAATCCCAAAAATGTCCCCACATCACACCTCTTCTTCCCTCTCCCTGCCTTCAGCAACTATTGTGGCCACTTTCTCCACCTCAATGCTACAATTTCTTCTGTTACTAGTCACGATAGTTTTATAGTAGAATATTGGTAGGTCCACTGTAATCCATATTTTATTCCTCCATTCTATGGACCCTGGGATGGTGATGACCACTCCACCTCTAGATTAAGAGGGGGCTTAGATTCCACATGGCCAATGGATGCAATTCTTCTGCTTGCAGTTGTAGGCACTCTTGTTTCCCTGGTGTGGTGGTTGACCATCTTCACCTCCCTTTTAGCTGACCTGGGTAAGTCCAACTCTGGAGAGTAGGAGTTGCAACTCTGCTGAGGGTCAGGCCCAGCTGGCACATGGGCAGCCCAGAGATTCAAGTCCCCTGAGTATACACCATCCCTAGCACCAACCACAGGTTCAGTAAAAGTAACAGAAGAGGCATGCATAGAAAGGTCACATCTGAGTCCAGCTTCATCACACTCAGGAGCACAAATTCCAAAGTAGGGCCCTCTAACTTGGCACAGAACTCCAAATCCATCTGCCATAACCATATACCCTGTGGGTCTTCATAGCAAATTCCTTATTTTAAAGTCTACTTTGTCTGGTATTAATATCAGCTCTCTTATTCTTAGTGTTGACATGAAATATATTTTCCATCTTTTATTTTCAATCTGTCTGTTTATACTGAAAGTGCATCTCTTATAAGTAGCATGTAGTTGGGTCTTGCCTTTTTACTCAGGTCTGGCAATCTTCATTTTTAAATGGGATTTGAAAAATACATTTACACTTAATGTAATTATTGATATTGTTGGGTTTGAATCTAGCACTATTATTTATTTTATGTTTTCCTTTCTATGAGTTCTGTTCATTCTTTGCTGTCTTGTTTTGAGTGATGCCTTTTTTGTATTGGACTTTTAGCTGCATTTCTTCATATTAATATTTTAGTACTGAATCTAAGGTTACAATAAGTATCCTTAACTTATCACAGTCTACTTTGATTTAAGTGTACACCATTTCATGTATAATTCTCTCCTCCTATCATCTGTGCTAGTGTTGTCCTATACTTTACTTCTGTATAAGACATAGGCTCCACAATATATTGTTACTATTTTGCTTTAAGCAGTCAATTGTATTTTACTATATTTAATAAAAGAAATACAAATGAAATATGTATTTATCATTTACAGCACTCTTCCTACCTATATATCCAGATTTCCATGTGGTATCATTTCCTTTCAGTCTGAAGAACTTTTAGCATTTCTTTTAGTGTGGGCCAAAGGGCAACACATTTGTCAGTTTTCACTTATCTGAAAATGTCTTAATTTTGCCTTCATTTACTGGATATTGGATTCTAGGTTGACACTCACTTGGAGGGTATTGAATTCTAGGTTGACATCTTTTTTTCTTCATCACTTTAAATATGTTGTTCCATTGTCTTCTGGTTTGTGTTGCCTCTGATGAAAGTCAGCTGCCATTTTTATTGTTGTTCCCCTTTATGTGGTTCTCCCTCTTTCTCACTGCTGTTAAGTGTTTTTCTTTATCATTGCTTTTCAAAAGTTTGAGTATACGCTTAGGATTAATTTTCTTTATACTTTTCCTACTTGTGATTCACGATACTTCCTCAATGTGTGGGTTAATTTTTTGACCAAATTGGGAAACTTTCTTCCATTTCTTTTCTGCTCCATTTTCTCTCTCCTCTTTCTGGGACCCTAATTACATGTAATTAGATCACCTGATACTATTCCACTGGTCATGGGGAATTTTTATATATTTTTTCAAACTTTTTTTCTCCTTGTAATTTTGTTTGGATAGATTCTATTGACCAGTCTTAAAGTTCATGAACCCTTCCTTTTCTTATATTCCATCATGCAGTGAGTTTTAAAATTTAAGATATGTTTTTTAATTCCAAGATTTCTATTTGACTTTTTAAAAAGTTTCCAGATATCTACTGAAATCACTCATTTCTTATCACATTATATCCTTCTTTTCCTTTAGGCTGTTTAACATATTTATCTTAGTTATTTTAAAGTTCCTGACTGCTAATTGAACATCTACTCACTTTTGAGTTTCAATTGAGTGATTTTGCTGTGGAGTATGGATCAATTTTTTCCATCTTTTGCATGTCTAGAGTGCTGAAGAGACTGAATTCTGTTATTTTCCTGTGATAAATGTTAAGTTAGGTTCTAGCAGCCAGTAAAGTTATGGACAGTTAATCCTAAACTAAAGGAGAGCTTGTTTTAAACTACATTTGGGAGCATGTATTTCAGTATTTACCTTAGTCCTAGGATGAGTCCTTTAGTCCTTGGACATACCCTTTACTCCTAAGGCTTGGACTTTCTGAGATTTTAATGGAAAACTGAGGTGTTTACCTAGCCCATCTAACCTGGGTAAAATTCAGACTCCAACCCTTATCTCCCCTGTGATGTGTGGCAGCTGGAATTTCTGCTCAGCTCTTTCAGGCTTCTAGCTGTTGTTTTGTCCCTGGGTTCATTGGAGGCTCTGAAGTGCATATATAGTTCAGCGGCTATCCAAGGATTTGAGTGGAGTTTATATGCAGATTTGGGGGCTTCCCCTTCCTGGCTTCATCTTTACTGGAATTTTCCCCTTTAATTTCCAGCTCTGCTAGTAGTCCTATATCCTGTCCTCTGACTCTTCATGCCAATATGACTAAAACTTTCTGCTTGAGTTCCAGCTGTCCAGTGCCTTACAGATTACCCTCCTGGGAAAAGTCTTTTATACATGATTCTTGTCCATTTTAGTTCCCTCTTTCAAGGACTGAATACCTTCCAGTTCATCAGTTTATCATTGTTTTTGGTCATCATCCAGTGCTTTAAACAATTGTTTTAAATACTTTGTTAAAATCTTATAACTATTATCTGCAGGAGGGTCAATCTGATACAATTTACTCTGCCATCACTAGAACTAGAACTCCATCAAAGGTTTTCAAGTAAGGGAGTGACATGACTAGATGTATTTTTATAAGATTATTCTAGCAGCTGTGTGGAGACCCATGATAGGGGTCACGAGTGGAGCAGACTCCTACGTGAGTCCAGTGAGGATGATGGTTGCTTGGCCTAAGTGATGACAGAGGACATTGACCATGATCAGCAGTGAATGAGTTCGAGATGCATGTTTGGCAAGATGTTGCAATGAGTAAAGAGAGGAGAAAAAGGGAGGAGTTAAGGAGGACTCCCAGCCTTCTGGATTGAACAACTGAGTGATGAAACCATTTATTGAAATCAGAAAGACTTTGGCAGGATGAAATTTGAGACAAAAATCAAGTATTTTGATAGGTTAAATCTTGAGATAACAATATGATCAAAAATTATGTAAGCAATTGAAAAGTCTGATGCTCAGGGGAGATGTCTATTTAATAGGTCTGTTAGCTAGAACTAGAGTGAGATGTCCATATATGGAGGAAGGAATGCTATCTAGGGTACTGAGGGTGGACAAAAGCTAATTAGAATTGTGTGTTGACTGACTGAACTCTAGGTGAAACTGATGGCGAAGATAGACAATAGGCTGGTAAAGCAAGCCTATGTATAAATTGATTAACTGTGACTGCTTTTCCTCTCCACATAGGGTTACAAGGAAGAGAAGATCCAAGGTGAATGCTGTGCGAGATGTCTGCCAGTGGCTTGTACCATTCAGCTAAGAGGAGGACAGTTCATGACGCTGAAGGTGGGAGCAAGCTGAACTCAGGAGTTCCTCTACTTATCACCAATCTGGTTTCCTATTTTGAGACCTTTCCTTTAAGAAAGATGGACTGAGCTTGCTTCAATACTGGTTTCTTGTCCCACTTTTTTCTGAACTTATACAGAAAAGGTGACTGCCTTCTAGAAGGCATAGTGTTTTCTCTATGATTTAGTTATTTTGTTGTTCTTGATGAGAGTATAGTTGGTGTATGGCCCCATTATGTAGAATTGTCTTTAAGATTTTCTCCAGCCTTGAAAGTATATGAGGCAGTGAGTGAAACTGTTTACTGAAAGGCAGAATAAGCTAGTAATACTGGGAAGTGGTACCCCTGGTTCATCTTTAGATCAGTTATCGATTAGCCAGCTTACCCTTGCTACATCTCAATTTTTAAGCTTTTAAGTGGTCAGAACAGTCTGGGGATTCTCTACCTCTATGTCCCTTGCTCATAGAAAATAGGTTATATAACTGGGATGCATTCTAGGCTTGTAGACTTTATATCTATCTATCTATCTATCTATCTATCTATCTATCTATCTATCTATCTATCTATCTATCTATCTATCTCTATCTATCTCTATCTATCTATCTATCTATCTATCTATCTATCTATCTATCTATCTATCTATCTATCTATCTATCTATCTATCTATCTCTCCTGTCTTGTTCTTGTTCCATAGTCCTCCAAATTATTCCAGTAACTCCAAGCAGTCAAAACCATGGTTTGAAGTAGCTTTGCAACCAAAACATAGGCTTCATATTTGCTCATCCACTTTCCCTCTTTCCTTTCAGCGTGATGAGGTACTCGAGGATGGCTGTGATAGTCACTTCTGCAAGGTCAATGAGAGAGGAGAGTACATCTGGGAGAGGAGGATCACAGGCTGCCCACCCTTCGATGAACAGAAATGTCTGGCTGAGGGAGTAAGTAGTCGAAGCTCAGGCCCTGTTTTCTTCTTGACTGTCTCAATCTTTGACTCGAAGAACAAAGTCCTTCTCCTAACAAGCAGCCCAGCTCTGACACGATTTCCTAGTGTCCAAGGGCAATCACTGAACCAGTTTAAGAATTGGTGAAATTACAAAATCAAAATATGATGAAGAGACAAGCTTTCTGCATTATAAGATACTTTAAAAAATCTTTTTCTTGGGGGAGATGAAATCTGTGATCCTTGAGTAGGAAGGTAAAAGATCAATCCGAGTTCCAATGTTCATTGGGGGTGGTGATCCTGATGACTCCATTGGAAGAGAATTCATTTTAGGGTTAAGATTAGGTTAAGGCTTAGGGTCAGACGGGTTAGGGTTTCAGCTTTTTCAGGTGATGTCAGTCTGCTCATATTTGTGACGGAAAGCTTAGTTTATGTTTGGGGACTTAAGCACAGGGCAATGCGTCCAGAGCTAGGAATTGCCTTGGGGTTGTCTGAAAAAATGCCATATTTATGCCTAATCTAGGACTTTGCTGTTTTCTTAGGGGAAAATCATAAATATTCCAGGCACCTGCTGTCACACATGTGAGTACATTACCAAAGACTGTTGGTCCCTTGAAACCCATCGGACCAAGTGCAGGGGTGTTCTTTGGAGTAAGCTTTAGTCAAGGAAGACATCTCCTTCTTGTTCACTGGCCAGTCATGATGCTCAAGCGTGGGGGAGCAGCCCCCTCACAGAACGTCCCACACCGTGGCCCCTGCTCAGGCCTCCTTTCACACACCTGCAGCACTCTGCCTCTCCCTTCCTCTGATCTCCTGACGGTTGCTAACCTCTTTTCTGCAGCCTGCTATTGCTCATAGTCCTGTGGCAAGAGACTGTCTTCTCTCCCCAGCCAGAGTGTAGGCTCCTTGAGGACACACACTCAGTGCATGTGTTCATACAGAAATCAGCGTCATGCCACTATCTCGGAGAGAAGGCGAAGCCGCCAGCCCGTTAACATTTAGCCCTGCCGTGTGCTGCGAGTAAGCAGAGGGTTCCCTGTCAGGGACTCAGAGGCTGGTCCAAGTTGATGGATGCTCCTTCTTCACGCCTGGCCCCTCCTGACCTTGCAGCTGGTTCTGCTGGTTGGCCCTAATAATGCATCACGGCTTTGTAGCTGGGGCTCAACAGGTCTGCACATCACACGGTATCCCTGTCACAGTCTTGTATTCATGAGAACAAGTGACCCTCAGAATCCCGAGGCTGTCTTTTCTGAATATAGAATTGTTTGCCTGGATTTTTTTTTTTGTTGGTTTGGTTTGGTTTTGGGTTCATGGGCCCATGCTCGTTTTCTGATAGGGGAAGGAAGAGTGAAAACATGAATCCCTTCTGTGTTCAGTCATTCATTCTTTTCCCGATGGCTTTCTCTGACCAGCCTCTGTAACTGCTCTAACCAACTCGCAGATTGAGGAACTATGCTCTGAAAGCATCTCTATTATTCCCGTTTGAATGGTTTAAGAATGTGAAGTCAGGTACCACCCGAGAAGATGAATTCTCTCTAGGTGCACTGTACATAGAATTTGGTTAAGAGACGTTTAGCTGCAAAACCAGCAGGAAGGGACCTCTATTGGCCAGTGTGTGCAGGAGTCATTGTGACCCTTTAAATAAGGCAGGCTCAGGGATTTAAATCCATAGAAAAGAATATAATAGAGTATGTTGGCCTAAATATGGTTTCCATATTCATCTTCTTAATGTGATTGGCAGGCTTCCCTTTTAAAATGAAATTATTCAGAAGTTGGGAAGCGGGCTAATATAGTTAGGAATGAGTTAGATATAGAGCCATCCAGGAATGGAAAACGTCCAGCATTCAGATGGGAATGGCGAGCTGATGTTCCATCTTAGGATTGTCAGTGGGCCAAGGAGAGATTCAGATCTGAATGCCACTAAACCCTGTATGTAAGGAAACCCATACCAGAGACCAGGAGACAGAAATACCCAAGGAGGGACTCCACAGGGGCTCCTAGAATCTTCTCAGCCCCCGTGGAGGCAGTGAGGGTCATTTGTGGCCATGGCTTTTACCTTTCCTCTTTCCTGGAGGCAGGGATAGACAGATGTTAACTATATTTATCGGCTACTTCATTGCCATTAGCTTCTGGATGTAGCTGCAGGCATGAGAGGACTGCCGCAGCCATTATGGTTTTTAGAGCCTTCAGTGATATGAAAGCAAGACTCTTCCTTCTATGTTGCCAAAACACAGTGAAGCTAGGCTCCTTCTGCAATTAAAATTGTTCCAAGAGTAACTGTTTCTGAACATGCAGGGCCAGCAATAGCTAAGGCGAACCAGGATAACTTAATTCCCCTCCTGGGGCTGCCTTTGGTTATTTGCTTATAATGGAATTGACCCATTTGCAGCCCAGTGCAGGGGCTGGGACTGAAGAGTGTTCTCCAGAAACCCAGCCAGCCTTCCATCTTTCACCTGCCCTGTAGGTGAGGAGTCCGACTGCAGGGACATCATAGCCAGCCTGCAGTACGTCAAGGTGGGAAACTGTAAGTCCGAAGAGGAAGTGGACATTCATTACTGCCAGGTAAGGCTTCAGTGAGGCCCGAGGTGGGGAGGGCTGAGCCTCCTTGTTTAGAAATATCTTTGGTTACCTTCTAGAGGGTTCTAGAGAATGAGAGGGAGGAGAGGTGCTAGGATCTGGAAGCAAAAGATGTTTTATTGAAGTAACTGGGAAATTTTCACCCTAGAAGAAAAATCTAGGAAAGGCTGAACAAGACCCTTTAAAGAGTTTGGAGAGTTATTTATGGAAGATGGGGCTACTTCTTCTGAAGTCAAGCAAACATGCACAGACACTGCAGCTAGGGGGATCTGGGAGCGTTATGACTGGAGAGAGAGAGACTCAGTTTCTTGCCTGAGCTCTGCATTTACGCATTGCCTAGCTGCCCTGGGTTTCTCTGGCCGCCTTGCGTGGAGGGGGCGGGTAGGAAGCTGGCTGCGGGGCCCAGGGCTCTCCAGCTCACCGTGCCCCGCCCCTCTGTGCCCCGCTGCAGGGTAAATGCGCCAGCAAAGCGGTGTACTCCATTGACACGGAGGACGTGCAGGACCAGTGCTCCTGCTGCTCGCCTACGCGGACGGAGCCCATGCGGGTGCCCCTGCGTTGCACCAACGGCTCCATCGTGTACCACGAGGTCCTCAACGCCATGCAGTGCAAGTGCTCCCCGCGGAAGTGCAGCAAGTGAGGCACCGCCGCCTCGGCAGCAGGCGCGTGCCGTGCAGGGCTCTGCCGTTCTGCGCTTGCGCCCTCCCGGGCCCACAATAAAGGCCAAGCTCTCCACTGGCAAAAGGCTGATGGTCACTGCGTCTTGCGGGCAAAGAAGTTCCGAGGGACAAACCACAGGCCCCACCTGAGAGCACTGGAGCCCCCGAGTGTCTGTGGGAGGGCTCGGGCGACCCCTGGGAGAAGGTGGGGTGTAGTGTGGGGCGGGCCTCCTCAGGAACTCAGCCCAGTGGCCGAAGTCCTAGGGATTTGAGCAAGAACACCGGCCACTCAGATCTCTGAACCCTGGATCTCCTGGGGGAGCAGAGGGATGGACCCAGCATAGATGGGGCTCTGGTGTGGCAGACCAAGCATGCAAGAGTTTCTCTGAACCCTCCGTGGTCCCTGTGGCAGAAAGAGGAGCTGAGGACTGGGAGAAGGGGGTGGAGGAGGCTGGAAACAACCGGCTGATGGCTGGTGCACGCGGTTCCGCAGGCTCCGCCGCGGTGGGATGTGAGGCTGGGACTTGGAGGCAGAAAGGGGCTGCCCACATGACCTGCGTTCAGCTGCGTGTCCTCAAACAAGCCCCTTATGGTTCTTAGCCTCAGTTTCCTCAATTGGATAACAGGGTGTGAGTCCTACTTATGGGGCTGTGAGGATAAAATAAAGCCTGGAAGTCTTTGCGAAACTATATTGCCCTATTAATGTAAGAAGTGATAAGAATGAAAATGGGGACAGCAAGGCTCAGAATGGGGAATAAGTGTAACATCATGTAAAGGGTATCAGGGATTTACTTCCTCCTGAGGGTGAAAGAGCTGTTTCTTTCAGGCTTTATGCCAGATGCCAAGACCTACCGACCCAGACGTCCTGTTGTGGGAAGGCAAGAGGGGCAGATAGCCTGGGGACTATCACCTGGTTCCCAGACCCCCAACTGGCACTGTCGCTCTCAACAAGAGATTGTCCTTCCTTTAAATTCATGAAAAAATTTTCCAAGATGGTGGAGACTCAGTGTGGGGAGAGACCACCCATGATGAGCACGTGCAGGGGAGGTTGTGGATGTGCTCCAGGAGTCTGAAGGAGAATTAATTGGTTTTCATCCCAGAACCTTCTAACAGGAGAGATTCAGCTCATTGAAAGTACTGGATGATGGAGCTGGAATGGAGTTAGATGTCATGGAACCCACCGTCCCTACCCCATCCCTTTCCAGATGATGAAAGCAGCTCAGAGAACTCAAGTGACTTGTTACAGGTCACACAGCTGCTGTGTGGCAGGCAGGGTCAGTTCAGACCCAGACGCCTGGACTTCTAGACAGGAACTCCCAGACTATTCCAGCAAAGCTGCAGGATCTCTGTTGCTAACAGAGTCTTTCCTTGCTCTCATGAAAACGACTGCATTTCAGGGTCTTGACTACTTCTGTTACTGTTGGGAATTAACCTCAGGAGAACATACTTCGAAGGAAAATGGCATGGATTGTGTTGAGTGGGTTTGGTGGGGAGTGTAGAGGGGTGGAGGGGGAGGGAGAATGAATAGTTTTATATAACTGCTCAATAATTCAAAGGTTGTCATCTCTCCATCCATCACCCTGCACTCAACTTTGAGTTGCCTCTAAGGTCTCGGCAGGAAACCAGATCCAGGGGCAGGGAATTAACTGTCGCTCCTCTGACTGATCGCCTAACACTCTACCTGAGGACAAGGTGCTATTGGAGGCAGCAGCCACAGGAAAACTCTGCAGGGAGGTGACCTCTGCAGCCTCAGTTGTGGATTTTCCAACCGCCTGTGTGTTGGGATCCTGAAATTCTCCTTATATATGCTGATAAGACATTTCTCTGTCAAGAAAACAAGCCGAATCATGAAAATTGCATGTTTGATTACAACAAACATTGGGAGGAAGCAGGGGGAAAAGGATGCAGAAGCGGTGGGGGTGGGGGTGGGGGTGGGTGCTGTGTCTCAGCAGCCTGCCTTCACTTCCCAGCTGCTCCCGGGGCAGGGCCTGCCTGTGGTAAGAGGGACCCTCTTTTCTGCTCGCCCTCAGACAAGATGAGACAGAGTCCCCCAAAAGTGAGTGTTTTAGGGTGAGCATGCAGAGATTAAGAAAGTGCTGTAGAGAGAGAAGAGAGGGAATGGATAAAAGGACCATGGTGGAAACTTTTCCAACAGTCTTGTTCTTGGATTTGAAAAGACATGGAGAAGGGACCCTGGAAGTGAATGGGGAGAAGGGCGTTGTTTGGGAGGGAAAAAGGAGGTAGAGAAGATGGGGCTCTGGTGCAGGCTGCTTGCTCTGGGGTCCTGGCTCTACCTCTTAAGGGCACATTCATCTTTTAAACTGCAGTCCACCCTTCTGTAAAATGGGCAGTTATCACCTATTAGAATTGTTGTTAGCATTAAAATAATCACTATGGTCAACGCACGGAGAATAGTGCTCGCCAAAGAGGAAGTCCGCTTGAACATTAGCCAGTAGTACCGTCCGCGGCAGCGTCAAGTCTGGGTTGGACGCCGTGCTTTGGTTTTCCTTTCCTTTGCTCCTGACTCTTGCGCCGCACCCTCCGCCTGCTCCCCTTTGCCCAGATTCCTCATCTGTCAAATGGGGAAGGGTCATCGGCAGCCTGTCTTAGTGTAGGAGAGAAAATTAAGTCTTCAGACTTAAAGTCAGTGAGCGTGCATTGTGTGCTTGATGTGAACACATGTTTTTTCGCTTCTTGGACCCTGGGTATTAATGAACTGGTTCCACTCCGCTGCCTCTTGAAATGGCAGATGCCTTCATCCAAAATGAGCCTTTGGAGGCCTTCTCTTCCATCCCCCTGCCTCTGGCCATGTACTTAAAGCAATCCAGAGAGATGGTGTGCTTGTCCTCCGGGGATGCACCTGCCACGACCTACCTCCACCCGCCCCGCCAGGTTCTGGGTCGGCCGAGGAAGCTCCCTGGGGACCCTGCTCCGCTTTTTCCAGCCGCTGTCCCTGACAGCTTGTCCCTTAGGCACCTACTCGCCACCCCTGCTCCTTTTCTTCCTGCTTTAAAGAGAGATGGGCCTGCGGGTGGTGAGGGAGAGCGCAGGTAGGTCTGCGACGCAGTAACCTTCCTGGCCCACACCTGGAGGCTGGATGGCCCTTCGGGGCGAAGGAGGAGGGGGCGCTGCGGCTGTGATTGAAAACTAATCAGTCAGGCTGCTCACGAGATAATCCCGCGGAGTTTTCACGCCCCAGCCCGGCAGGGAGGCGCCTTCCTGGGTCGGGGAGAGCAGGCGGCACTTGCTGGCTCGCGCTCCAGCTCCTTTAACCCCAGGGCGCCCGGGACTCAACCCCACCGCAGGAATGCGCGCCTCTCCGCTGCGGTGCGCCCGGGGCGAACCTGGGGGAGCCCGCGCTCGGCCGCGGAGGCGCGGGGCCCCGTAGCTTGGGGAAGGCCGGGGGAGGGGCGGTGGCAGGCGAGGGGCGGGCACGTCCACCCGGAGCTGAGCCGCGATGGAATTAGCCCCGCGGCGGCATAAGCCTGTCCGGGCGCCAGCGCAGCCGCGGGGCCGTCCGGGTTTCGCATCCCTCGCGCTGGCACCATGACCGCTCCGGCGCTGCGCGGTGAGTCTCCCCTGCCAGCGGACCGCGGTCCCGTGCCTTGGGCGAGTTGTAGGAGAGACAGGAGCTGGGGATCAAGAGGAGCTGGGGCCACCCTAACTCCTGCCCCTGGGGATGGGTGACTCCAAATGAAGCTGGAGCGGCTTTTGTGCTGACCCCTTGGAGCTGAACTCTTTTCCCCAGGGTAGGAAGCTGAGGGACGCCAGAGCCATTTCCAGTACGCTTTTTTATTTTAAAAAATTAATTAATTACTCAAGGAGAAAGAGGGTTTGACACAAGGCAGAGGATTAGTGCATCTGGGTTTTGATGGTGGTTACCAACCCTACCTCTAAGTTGCTTGTGCTGCAGGTCTTTGGGTGTTTAGCTTAGAGTCTGTCTGCCGGCAAACTGACAGCTGGCTGGGTTTAATTCAGAAAGAGTCTGCCAAGAACTGGGGTTCCAGTTCATCCCCAGCAAATTTGACATTGGCATCCCGGGACTGCCTTTAACAGTTTCAGAAAGTCTCTCCCAATCCTAATTCCAGACCCATCAGATACTAGCCCTTCCTTTGCTTTCCTTTCCTTAGACGGAGAGCAAATTGAAGTAGCGGCTGCTGCACCTCCCAAATTATACTGAATAGACCCATGTGCTTGGGCAGGGTTGGCTTTGCCTAGGCCAGAGGTTTTGTTGGGTGTCCAGTTTTGATGTTTCTTGAGAGAGGCATGAAGTGGGGAGGTGTCCACTCCTTCGGCATGGACAGCGAGCTGAGGGGTGTGGGAGGCGGGTGTCAGAGTCCTGATGCTTTGTGAGCTGATGTGGAAAGTACTGCCAGGCACCACGTGGACGCTGGTCCAGGAGGAAGATCCACTGAGGAAGGTCAGAGCTGATCCCAAAGGCAAGTGGCAGGAGGCAGGAGGACAAGAGGGGCTTTCCCAGCGGGCCGTGAAGCTCTTGGCCCCTCCACTTTCCTGCACCTGACATCAGAGCCCTTTACCAACTGTCTGTCACCCTGTCCCAGCTGCTGGACATCCAGGGCCCTTTGCTTCTCTCAGTGTCTTGTCACATGCCTCTCATTTGGGGAGCCAAGTCCTGATATGGTCCTTTCCAGCAACGTCTTCTGCTCTCAGCCAATTTCCTGGCTGGTTGAAGAGACTGTATGAGGGGTGGGGGGTGGATTCCAAAAACCAGCCTTGGGTTCTGGTCCAGCCTCTTTGTGGGCCTTCTCTGCCATCTGCACTGAGGGGCAAGGATAGAGGGTGGGAGGCATTTGGACCTGAAGTGGAGCCTGTCTTATTTTTGGGGGTGAAGTGGGCCCTTTAGTTCTAATGAAAGCCTGATTTTCTGGAACTCCTCCCAGTGGGAACTGATCTGTGGATACCTTCTGCTAGCTGAATGAACTCACGGAGCACGTGGAGCACAGAAATTTGTCTGCTAGGGATGGGAGTCTTGCCTCTGGAAAATGGAATCTACCTCTTTTTGTGATCAGGTGGCGATGGAAGGACTGGCTGAAGAGATGGGTTTGAACAGAGATTACATTAAATGAATGAACGAGCCATGCAGCTATTTGGAAAGTATTCCAGCCATGGGAATTACACATGAAAAGACCCTGAAGCTGGGATGTGCTTGGGCTGTTCAAGAAAGAGCAGGAGAGCCGAGTGGAGCAGCATGAGGGAGAGGTCACACAGGGCCTTATAGCTCAGGCCACGTGCATTAGAACTCAAAGGGGAAAGGGGATGCCAGCACTCATTGGGGCCCCCACTACCTGCCAGGCATTGGATTGCCCGGAACAACTTTGGGGGTTTGGTATTAAGCCTATTTCATAGATGAGGAGCCTGAAGTTCAGAGAGGTTAATAAATATGCCTATTGCCTGTGATAACCACTGAATTCTCACTGAAGGATGAAGCCAGAATTCAAATTTAGATCTGATCCCAGAGCTCATATGCACCCAAAACATCACCTTGTTGCTTTCTTTCCTGTTCATTAGAAGTTATTGGAAGGAAGTGTAGGTGCTGGCAGGTAGGGGTGGGAACTGTAGTAGAAGTGGGCCTTTAAGGGAGCTCATTACTTTTGCAAGGTTGTTGGGTAAATGCTAGGGTCCTATTCCACGCAAGGCCTTGCTTTCTCACTGTTTCCCATTGGAATCATCACGGTTCCTTTAGGGGGATCAAGCCCTCAGAGGCTGGTTGTCATCACCAAACTCTTAAGAAAATATGCAGCCGTGATGCATATTCTGGAGCTGTCTTAGTGAGCACATTTTACTTGAGTTCCCCATCAAAGATTCACAGACCCATGGGAAACCGGTCTAGTGACCACTGGGGGCAGTGTCCTGGTGGGCTCCGGGAAAACTAGCTCCTACCCATTGTTTCTATTGATCTGGATGCAGCTATGAGTGCAGCTCAGATCAGTTTGCAGGATACTTGTGGACTCGGTTATAGGCCAAATGCTACGCTCAGGGCTGGAGTCACAATGATCAATAAAGGCATTCTCCTGCTCATCCAGACCTTGCGTTCTAGGAACTTGGTAGCCTAAAATGAGCTGTAGCAGCCATATCCCGCTGTTGATTATGGGAAGGAGGGGGTGGTGGGGCCAAGTGGGGCTGGTTGGGACCATACCAATGAAATCAACCCTGTCCATGTTCACTCGTTCCAAGATGACCACGAGGTTCCGCGCGGCTCCTGCTGACTTCCCTGCCCGTCCTCTGCCCACCTCGCTGGGAACTTCTGGGAAATAACATTTAAGTTTGTCTGGCTGACTCTTCTCCATCTAGTTTAACTTCCGCTGGCACCACTAAAGGATCGCTGGTGTCACAGTCTCCCTTTGTTTAGCAAACACAAGTATCAAGCACACTACCTCCATCTCTTCTGACTTGTTCACTGGCAAGAGGATAATTCCCAATTTTTAGCAGTCATTGATGCTTGTTATTCATAAGAGCTAATTACATTTTTTAAAATTAAAAAGTAATAATGCATGTCCATCATGAAAAAATTTAAAATACAAATGAATAAAAGAAAAAGAAAAGTAATCTTCTACTTAGAGAGAACTGTTCTTTTTTTTTTTTTTTTAGGAATTACTGGGAGTCAAACCTGGGACCTCGTATGTGGGAAACAGGCACTCAACTGCTTAAGCCATATCCGCTTCCCAGAGAAAACTTTGTAGTAGTCTAACATAATTCCTTAAATATTTTTTTTCAGTTAAAAATTTTTTTTAATTGTAATAACATGTATGTAACGTGAAATTTCCCGTTTTAATCACTTTCAAGTGTATGATTCAGCCTAATTCCTTTTAATCCATTTTTATTTTTGCCTGCACCAGACTAATATTTCTAATTCTATTTATTATTTATTAGCTTAAAAAATGTTCCAAAAAGGAAAACCTAGGTACAATAAAACTTAAAACAAAGATAAACTAAAAAAAAAAAGCCAAATAATGGAGAGTTGGGAGCATATTACTATATCCAAAAACTTAGACCTAGAATAGCTCCTGCAATTGCACATTAACTTATCTAAGAGCTTCCTGACAGCCAGGTCAAGAAAAGAAACAATGAAGTTACATGGCTTTCATTATCTAATAAAAAGAGATTAGTTAATCAACATTAAACTTTAAGAAGAACGTCATAATTATTATGTAATTTGTTGACTAATATCATGACTTGTAGTTTAATAGTTTTAAAAAGAGTATCATTTATCACTTGGGCATTTTTTACATTATCTGTGATTAAAAGGGGTATTCTGTGCTGAGAAGTCAATATTGTTGAGATACGTCATTTTCTATTTCTTTGATTTGATACAGAAATATTAGTTAGAGCAGAGCGTTTTAAACTCTTTTGGCCATAACCCCAGTACGAAATACATTTTGCGTGGCAACCCAATCCTCCACATAATGAAACAAAAGTTTCATGAAACAATACTTATCTTTACTAAAAGAATATACTTTATTATTTCCTTTTCAGTTCTATTTTATTCTTTTCTGATCCATTCTATCCTAGTTCATTTTTTCATTTTTAAGAATGCTGTTTGCAAACCACTAAATTCAAATCATAACCAATTAAAGGGCTAAAACCTCTAATTTGACAAGTAGTAGCTTACGACTTATAGAAAATTGAATGGCTAATAGTTCATTTAGACTGATGGCTCTCAATTTCTTCTTCCTTCTCTCTATATGAAAGAGATAAATGGCACTTAATTTATCAATCCTTTTCAATGTTTGGGTGAAGGGGATTGGAGGTACACCCTTCTGGGAACTAAATGTGAAAATGATCCCCAAACCCTATCTCACTCCATACAAGAATTAATTAGAAATGGATCATGTACCTGAACATTAAAGCTGTCTCTTAGCATAACACTTTCAAGATTCATCCATACTGTAGCGTGTATTGGCACTTCTTTCCTCTTTGTGGCTGGATAACATTCCATTGTACGGATATACAACATTTTATCCATTCATCAGTTTATGAACATTTGAATTGTCTCCACTTTTTGGCTATTGTGAATAGTGCTATGAACATTCATGTACAAGTTGTGGACCTGTGTTTTCATTTCTGTAGGGTATATACCTAGGAGAGAAATTGCTGGGTCATATGGTAACTCTGTTTTTTTTTAACACTTTGAGTATCTGTTAGACTATTTTTTGAAGTGGCTGCATTATTTTACGTTCCAAGCAGCAATATATGAGGATTCCAATTTCTCTACATCCTCACCAATATTTCTTATTGCCTTCTTTTTAAAAAAAATTATTATAACCATTCTAGTGGATGTGAAATAGTGTGCAATTGTGGTTTTGATTTGTACTTCCTGAATGACTAAGGATGTTGAACATTTTTTCCATGTGTTTATTGATCATTTTTATACCTTCTTTGGAGAAATGTCTGTTCAGATCCTGTGCTCATTTAAATATTAGGTTCTCTTTTTATTGTTCAGTTGTAAGAGGTCTTTATATATTCTAGATACAAGTCCCTTTTTAAAATATATGACTTGCACATATTTTTCCCATCCTGTGGGTGGTCTTCTCACTTTTTTGACAGTGTCCTTTGAAGCAAAAATTTTAAAATTTTGCTATGTCCAATTTATCTGTTTTTTTCTTTTGTTGCTTATGCTTTTGGTGTTATATTAAGGAACCATTGCCTAAGTCAAGGTTCTGAAGATTTTCCCCTATGTTTTATTCTAATGATTTTATAGTTTTAGCTATTACATTTTGAGTTAATTTTTGTGTATGGTGTGAGGAAAGGGTCTAACTTTTGCACGTAGATATCCAGTTTCCCAGCACGATTTGTTGAAAAGTCTATTCATTCTTCCTTTCTTGGCACCTTTGTTGAAATTCAGAGGTCTTTTTTTTTGGACTCCCAGTTCTATTCATTGATGGCTGTAGCTTTGTAGTAAGTTTTGAAATAGGGAAGTGTGAGTCTAGTTTCATTTGTTTTTGTTTTTATTTGTAGTTTCTATCCTCCTATCTTTTCATGCATTAAGACTAGGTTTATATTTAATTCTTAGAAAGATATTTATATTAGCTGCCTAAAGCCTGTTAAATCTGACATCTGCGCTATCTTGAGATCAATTTTTATTGCCTCTTTTTCTCTTTTCTGTGAGTCACACTTTCCTAATTCTTTCCATATCTAGTAAGTTTTTATGCTATATTGGACATTGTAAATGATAAATTAAATTCTGTTACCTTCCCCTGAAAAGTTTTTTTTTTTTCTTTGAATGGCTGTTCAGTTCCTGACTGGTCCCTTTGAATTTATTTGGGCATATATGTGGAAAATACAAGGTATTTCCCAAGATTCTCTAACTGGTAGGATTCAGCCTCTAAACTCTATCTCCCCTACTGATCTTTACAGGGCTTGGTTTTAGGCTTTGTTGGGGCACATCCGGAATAAGTTTCCCCCAGGACATGGTCCTTATTTCTAAATGAGATCCTTTGAATCTCAGCTGGATGCCTGAGTGTTGGGATAGGTATTGGGGTCTTGCCACTCTGGCTATGCTGAAATTTCAATTTCAACATCTCCCAGTACCGTTTGATTTCTAGTATGTCATTCTGATCTCAGTGTTGTAGCAGCCTATCCATGGTTAAGCCTCACTCTATTCATTTGAAGCCTAACTTTCAGCTGAAAAATAATCTCTTTGACAAATGGTGTTGGGAAAATTGGGTATCCATGAAATCCACATGCAAAGGAATGAAATTAGATCCCTACCTCACACCATATACAAAAATCAACTCAAAAATGAATCAAGGACTAAAATATAAGTGCTAACTATTAAATTCTTAGAAGGTAACACAGGAGCAAATAGAGGAAGATGATTGCCTTCTGGTTCATCTGTAAACTGTATCAAGTCATTTAGGCACAAGTTAACTACATTTAATGACATTACACATTTTTATTTTCTTGGATTTGGTAGAACCAATTCCTGCCCCCTCTAATTCTCAAGTAGGTATTATGATCAAGGCTCTAAGGGATGTTTAGAAGTTAGGGAACTAAACTTTTTTTTTTTTTTTATTTTTAATTTTTTTTTTTATTGACTTTGTAATAATATTACATTAAAAATATATATGTGAGGTCCCATTCAACCCCACCCCCCCACCCCCCCTCTCCCCCCCCCCCCCCAACAACACTCGTTCCCATCATCATGACACATCCATTGGATTTGGTAAGTACATCTTTGGGCACCTCTGCACCTCATATACATTGGTTCACATCATGGCCCATACTCTCCTCTATTCCATCATGTAGGCCCTGTGAGGATTTACAATGTCCGGTGATTACCTCTGAAGCACCATCCAGGGCAGCTCCATGTCCCGAAGACGCCTCCACCTCTCATCTCTTCCTGCCTTTCCCCATACCCTTTGTCCATTATGTCCACTTTTCCCAATCCAATGCCACCTCTTCTATGTGGACACTGGATTGGTTGTGTCCATTGCACCTTTATGTCAAGAGGAGGCTCAGATTCCACCTGGATGCTGGATGCAATCCTCCCATTTTCAGTTGTAATCACTCTAGGCTCCATGATGTGGTGGTTGTCCTTCACCTCCATCTTAGCTGAGTGTGGTAAGTCCAATAAATCAGATTGTAGGTGCTGGAGTCTGTTGAGGCTCAGGACCTGGCTATCACATTGTCAGTCCAGAGATTCAAATCCCCTAAATATATCTTAAACCCCAACATTAACTGCACCTCCAGCACATTAGCATGAAAGTCTTATGAAGGGAGATCCCATCTGAGTCCAGATTCATCACACATAAACACCATTAGGGAACTAAACTTAAGTAGAAGTAGTAGACCTCGAGTAGAAGGTCCTGCCTCTGCTTGAGGCACAGGGCTCTTCTTCAGCTTGTTGGTCAAAGTATACTCATGGGTTGCCAGGAATGGTAGCTTTTCTTTCTTCTCCAGTGACAAGTTTCCTTGGTTCCTGGGTTCATACAGCTCCCAAATTTTTAGCACCCAGGCCAAGGAAGCTCTCTAGTTCTAAATAGTCATCCATATCCTTGCTAAGTGGCACTTCAATTTATTTGTCTTAAACTTACCTTGTTGAAATTCTAGGAGATGCTCTTTCCTTCTAATAGTTCAGGATCTTATGACTAGATCTGTGTTTACCTTTTGATTCTGTTAGTGGTTCTGGGAACCAGTGGTCTCAACCTTGATTGCTCAACAGAGTCATCCCATATGAGTTAGGTGCAAATTCCTGGTGGGGAGGGGATCCTAGACATCAATATCTTAAGCCTTTGAGGTGATTCCAATGTCCAGCCAAGGTTGAGAATCACTCTACGTCCCCAGTTATTCTCCTTGCTCCTAATTAGTGAATCCTGGTATTTTAAGTCTGGGTTCCCATGGCAAGCTTCTCTTCCCCCACTCCCTCACCCCCAGAGTCAGTCTCAACTGCTTCTATTTCCCATTCTGTAGAACTACGTCACCTTCTGACAGCTGCAGATAGTTCAGCCTCTCTGGAGTATGTGTGCGTGTATGTGTGTGTTTATGTGTGTGTGTAGGGAGTGTGTGGATGTATTTGTGTGAGTGAACCTGAGTGCAGGAAGTGATACTGGGAAGGTTGGCAGGAAGATAGATGGTCAAGGCCTTGCAGACCAGGTTAAAGAGTGTATGCTATAAATGGAAGGGTTCTTTTTGGGTCCCTCAGATCCTGCCCCATAGTTGACCACCTACTGGGGTATATGGGTGGCAAAGGGAGCACAAAGAGGGAGCAGTCCCTGCCTTCAGGAAGTTGATGATCTGAAACAGCCAAACCAGGCCATGGATGGCCAAGGACTGTAAATGTGATTGCCTTTCTTCCTGCAGCCTCCCTTCTTCCCTTGTCATTGGCAGATGTCCACTCCTCATTTCTAGTTGCACCTCGAAAGTGTGGTTTTCTTTGAGGCCTCTCCTGATAGCTCTAGGCTGAAGTAAGGGCTCCTCTGACTTTAGTTCCTCTGCCATTCCTGAAATGATCTCATTAGTGTCTCTTCCTTGCTAGACTGTGAGCACCTAGGGATGGGGGCAAGGACCATATTCTGTTTAGCTTTATATTCCTAGTGTTTTAGACAGTGCCTGGTGGATGAATAAATAATTAGCAAGTGCTTTTAGAATTCACGAACAGGAATATGAAAGATTATACAAACACACAGACATTTTTCCCCCTGAGAATGTCTAGTTGTGCTTGTTGGAGGATGCAATGGTGCAGGGGGTGGGCAGGGAAAGGCAGATTGCAGATGGGTGTTGGGATATGAAGCAGTTCGGACAGATAGGCAGGGACCTGCTACGTGATTTGGCGTTCATCCTAAGAACAGTGGGAAACCACCAAGTGGAGAGTAACTTGGCCAGACTGTTACAAAATGGTGACATGGTCATTCTAGCCACAGTGTGAGTCAAGGATTGGAGGGAAGCAAGATTAGCATTAGGAAGACCAGTTAGTTCTTTTCCAGGTTCAAGACAAGGATGCAAACCCTGACAGCATCATCATCAGGAAGGGGATGGTGGGACATGAGGGAAGAGGGAAATCCTTCTATTACTTAGACCACACAGACGCCAAGAAAGGTGCTGTGTAGCAGGACGCAGTGAGCAAGGGGTGGCATCATCAACACGGCTGTTTGGTCTGGGTCAGATTCATGAAGGAAGGTAGGGTGAGGCAGCAGCACGAGTTAAATCCACCCATCCCAGGACACGGGAGGAAAGGTGCAGGCAGAGGGCCTTCAAAATCTGGAAGTGCCCAGGTCTCGCTGAGGCTCCCGAGAGGGCCTGCCTGTCAGCAGGATCACCCCTGCCCAGAGTTCTTGTTCTTGGCTTGGGCACTCATCCCTGGGAGAGGATGGGTGTCCTGTCTCCCCTTAGGGCAGCCTGAGCCTGGCTGGTTCTGCTGGAAGTGGTGGCCTTGAGAGGCTGCCCTATTTTCTAGATGGCTTCACATTTCACCTGCCGGTGGTAAGGAGAGAGTAACAATGCCTTGAGGGAAACTTCGAGGAAAAGACAGGCTTCCTGGAAGCCCAGCTCCCTCAGGAAATCTCCTGCAGTTTTCTCTTGGAGGTGCTGGAATCCTCCTAGGGCCTGGATGATTCACCGCTGCCCGCATGCCTGGTGAATCCACTTCTCACCCTTTCTTTACCCAGCCTGGCCTTGCCTTGCTCTTAACTGTGTCTCCTGGTCTCCTTTGTTTCAGTTTTCCACCTTCCGCTGATGCAGGAGTTTTTCTTACTCCCACCAGCTCTCCAGGCGCTGCCACTGCCTTTCTCCCTTGCGCAGAGGCCTTTCTAGCTCTAATCCTATAGTGCCTGAAGATTCCTACCAGACTCCCCGAGGGCTGTGGCATAATTCAAAGGGCCCAGAAATACTCCTGGCATTCAGTGTCTCTCCCCTCACCCACCACCCTACTCCAATGTCCATCACTGGAGATTTATTCCTCCAGGCTAAGCAGGAGAAGGTTATCTGAGGTGAAAAGGGTCCTCTTAGCTCACACTGGGGCTTGTCGGGTGGCTGATGGCCAGTCCTAGGAGCAGGAGCAATGAACTTAGCCCTTGTAACCTCCCAGGGGGCAGTAGCACCTATGCAAATCATGGTTTGGCAGTTACTCAGTTTCTTATTCTCAGAGTGACCGGTCAACTGTGTCCCTGGGCTGCAGTTTCCTCCCAGCAGCAGGCCACAGCCAGAACACTGCCCGGCTTCCCTCTCATTACCCCCACCCCCCCTCATGCAGGACCCCTTTATCAAGTGCCCCTTTAAGGGTCCTTCATGCTTCAAGATCTTCACAAATTCAGCACCTAAGAATATTCAGAAAAAACTCTAGTTTCAAAGAGTTGGGGAATGGGAAGGAGGGCAGGCTGGAATGGAGAAGCTATGCAACATCTTTTAGTTCATAGTCAAGATTTTATATTTTAGCCATGAGGAGCCATGAATGGGCTTTGAGTAGGAGTGTGGAATAATGTGATGAATAATCTAAAAAGGTTCCTCTGCAGGTGGAGGAGGAGAATGGATGAGGGGGCAAAGGTGGATGTGGGGAGACGCTACCGCCAAGGTGGGGCTGCCCCTCTGTCTGTGCTTGGTGGAAGTCCCTGGCCTTTGTCACCGGGTCACACCTTGACTAGGTGAGGAGGGCTCCTCTCTTCCACCACCGTGGCACTCTAGGTTCCTGACAATTGGAAGAGGGGTTGGTCACCTATGGGGGTGGTCGGGTGGGGTTCTTCATTTGGGGAGTTGGACTTGGGACACAGGAGTCCTTGTAACTGAACAGTCGATGAGCTGCCGTCATGGGTCACCCTCATGCAGTGCCAATCACTGCTGTGCCTTGGTCCTGGCTCTGTGGCTCCCTGCCGATGGACAGAGTCTGCAGGCTGGAGTGCTGAGACCCCACTTGGGTCTGTGGGGTCCCGCACCCCTCCACCTCCCTCCACAGCCCAGCTTGTGGAGCTTTACTCATGCCTGGGATGGAGAGAGGTGACTTGGAATTTAGTAGTAGTGTAACCGGAGTCTTACCCCTTGATCATCAGCTCTGTGATTCGAGGAGGTGCTACTTTTGACCTCCTGGGTTCCTGATGACCACGATGGTAGGTGGCTCAGAACTAGATGAAGAGTGGGGAAGGGAGCTGGTTCTAGGCAGAGGGAAGAGCAGGCACAAGATCCTGCACTGGGAGGGCACGTGGTGCACGGAAGGGCCTGAGAGCAGGGCAGGCTGGCTGGAAAGCAGTGAGCCCACAAGACCTGGTGAGAAATGAGATGGACACACGGCAGGGGCTGGATTGCAGGGTCTGTCTGCTCAAAAGCAACGGGAAATACTGGGAAGTTTTCTGCATAAGAGTGTCATGGTCAGATCTGCATATTGAAAGGATGCTCTGGCTGCCTTGTGGAGAACAAGGAAGGGAAGCGAGGGTGGAGGCAGGGAGACCTGTTTGGAGGCTCTTGCAGAAATCCAGATGGATGGGGGTGATAGCTGGGAGTAGAGTGGTAGTTGTGGGGGTAGTGAAAGACAGATGTATTTGGGAGCTTTTTAAGGGGTAAAATTCATAGGATTGGTGGTGAGCTGGATACAGGGTAGGAGCCATCAAGGCTACCTCCAGACCTCTGGCTGCCAGAGGTTGCCTGACTGCATTTCTGGCAGCACCATTCCTTAGGTGTCGGCAACACTGACAAGTCATCTTAGGAAGGAAGTTCATGAGTTGGGTTTGGGAGATGTTGACTTGAGGGGGAGCTCAAACATCCAAGGGAAGCTGACAAGCAGGCAAGAGAATATGTGGAGCTGGTGCTGAGATGGGAGTAGAGGTTGAAGGTAAAATAGGTGATAATGAAGACCTGAGGATCAGAGGAGAGTGCCTAGGAGAGAGCAGAAGGTGCAGTGAAGATACTCACGTCCAAGCCCAGTGTATGTCTGTGTAGTTGATCCAGAGACATGTGAGCCGTGTCCCTAGTCCTCATGGCACCCAGAGCCGTGGAGGGCAGTCCGTTGCGGATGCAGCGGGCATCTGCTGGCAGCATGTGCTAAAAGCCAAGCGAATGGCCCATGAAGGAAGAGTGTTTCCAAAGGGGGGACATGCTCCACCAGCTGTGTACGAAGGCTGTTACTTCTGTTTGACCTCAGTTCATCTGCTCTAAGCTTCTTATAGAGTTCCTTAGGGGTGGCCACTTGCCCCGCCCTTCCTGATGGCCAGATGTCACCTTTATCCCATAAGCTGGCTCTCCTGGCACTCTATACATCTGCTCATTATTGCCTGGTGTGTCTTTCAGGAGCTTGGAAGAACAAACCAGGTGCTGTGCTCTAGTCATGGGGGAGGGGGCGTGAAAGCAGGGTCCCCTGTGAGAGCAAGTGGAGGGAGCAGCCAGCATGCCTAGGGGGGCCCTGGAGGCCCCTCAAAGCCCAAGTGGCCCTTGAGGGCTGCCTTCAGGGGTCCCCCGGACTCTGGACTGACTCTGAACCTAAGCTGTCAGCTGTGAGCCTGGCGCTAGCTGCCCGGGAGGACCTGTCCTTCAGAGAGCATCGCTTTCCTCACCTGACCCAGTTTCTTGTCAGGATGACCTCGGGCTTTTCAGATGTGGCCCCGAGGTTTGGAGGGCCACTGGGGGGCAAGAGGAGAGGGATGAGGCACGAAGGAAGGAAGCCCCTACCTTAGTGTCCTGGGCTGCTCCCCCCGTCCCCACCCCAATCCCAGCAGCGTGCAGGTGGGCACCTACCCTTCTGTGATCTCTCTCCCCAGGGAGTGCCTGCTGGCCTCACCTGCCTTCCAGAAGCTCCCCGCCCTTCCAGACCCAGTTCCATGTCCCTTCCTCCAGGAAGCCAACTCTGACTTCCTAGCCTTTCTGGTCTCCCTCCCCTGTGTAGCCCTCCCCTGCCCCCACCAGCTCCCACAGACCAGAAACCACAATGTAGGAATGACTAGGAAAGCGTTCTACTGCTGGTCACAACCGAGCTCCCTGCATGCCAGCTCTGTCTTTGAAAAGAGATTCTACGTGCCTCAAGTGCAGGAACCACATGTTCCAGGGCTCCCGAAAGCGCCCTGCAGAGAGCTGAGGGCGAACTGGCCACGAGCTCTGTTTTCAGTTTCAGAGACCTGAAACCTGCCTTTGTCCTCTCATTTATTCAGCAGGTTCTCAGGGCTGAGCCGGATGTACAACGTGTGATTGCTGCTCCCACGGAGCTTCTATTTTAACGACAACAATAAGAATAACTACTAACCACTGTTGATTGTAAGCCCGTGGGCCAGTCACGGTTCGGGATGCTGAGCGTGCCTTCTTTCTCCCTCTCGCTACAATCCCGCCAGGGGAGGGTTCTCCTGGTTTTACAGCTGAAGAGCTACAGAGCTAGGAGGCCCCGAGCTCAGGTGTACGCCCAGGGGCCCTGGGCTGCGCTGCTCTGCTAGGAGCGCGTTTCTCAGAGGTGGAAAGAGGTTGAGGCCAACCAGCCCTGAGCCCAGAGTCATGGCCCCTGTCTGGGGCCTCCTCAGACCCCTCCAGTTCACGCTGCAAATTCTTCACCTACTCCAGGGCCTGCTTCTCCAAGGGCTGATGTCAGGGGTTTTGTGGACTCTGGGTGGGGGGGCGTGGGATGCTGTGAGGGCTGGTGCTTTGGGGCTGGTGGAGGTGGGGGTGGAGGGGATACTCCAGGACCTGACCTCGGGGGCCCGGCCTGGGTCTGCCCCTTGTTCTCCGGAGGAGCCTGCGGTGGCCGGCTTGGCTGAGCTGGGGGTGGGGCGTGGGGTCGGCCTGGGTGCCCCTCACCTAAGCCACTGGCGTGAATGCAAGGTGTCTCCCCAGGTAGTGCCCACCCACCCCCCAGCTCACCTGCCACCCCCCCCTCCTCTTGTCCCGGAATTTTAAGAGCTTATGACAGGCAGGAGCCCAAGGAGCTACTGCTGGTGGCTCCAGGCTCTGGGTGTGTGTGTGTGGGGGGAGGGCAGGGTGGGCGAGCCCCCCTCCCTGCTTCCCCTGCTCTGAGGCCGTTGTGAGGAGGGGAGGCGGCCGTGAGAGGAGCCGTGGACCGTTTCCTTCAGCCTCTCCCCGTGCCGGGTTCTCCGGGTTCTCCGAGCTGTGAAGCTCTTTTGCCTCCCTCTTGTCTCCCTCCCGCAGATATCCCCCTGCTGCCCGGCTCCCCACGCCGGCTGAGTCCTCGGGCTGTGGTCAGAGGGGCCCCAGCTCCCAGGTGCGCACAGCCGTCCCTCGAGGTGCCCAGCCCCCGAAACCCAGGTCTGCAGGGCGGTTCCAACCGAGGTTCTGGCCATCAGTCCTGTGGCCGCAGCTCTGTGAGTACTGTGGGGGGGCCCAGGGGCCCCGTGGCTGAGGAAGCCCCTGAGTTGGAGACTGTGCATGCACGTGTGAGAGGCCCCGTTTCTGGTGGGCCTCCTCTCTCTGCAGGTCAGGCCTGGTTTTCCACAACACGCAGGAGCAGGTGGGGACAGAAGGGGGGGAGGGGCCAGGTGAGCCCACCTGTTGGTCTGCACTCTCCCTGGCTCCCCTCTCCCTGGCCCGAGGAACCCGCCTCCTCTGCACCGTGGCTCCTCTGTGCCTGGTGCTTCCTCCGGTTGCCAGGTGACCTCTCAGGTGGCTGCCGAGGCAGCTGGGTATCAAACCAGCAATAAACAGGGAAACACCCAAAGGGGAGGCAGGTCCCTCCCTGCCCCTGCCTGGCTCCTTCTCCTCCTCTTCTTTCAACCACCCCGTCCCTGGGAGTGGAAGCGAGCAGGAGGCAGCTGTCCCTGTTGTCCTCTTGGACAGGGTCCTCGCCCGTGGCTGGCGAGGAGGAGGGGGATGTGGGGCTGTGACGGGGGCCGTGTGGAGTGAATCCCGTGGGGTGGGAGGGTGGGGGGCGGGCCAGGCGACGAGGAGTCAGCCTTTGTTCCAATGGATCCAGAGAACCTGCCGGTGAGTATTCGGTGAGCAAGCCTGTAGAGTGCGCGCGGGCAGCTGTGCAGGTGTGCAAGGAGGTGGGTGTGTGTGTGCCCTGGTGCACGTGGAGGGGCATGTGCAAGTGCATTGGAGGACACCTGGGCGCATGCAGGTGTGTGTGGTAGGTTGGTGCAGAGAGGCATGTGTGTGGGAGTGGGGGTGCGCTTGGGGGGCTTGTGTGTGTGCACGGGTGGGAGTGGGCATGTAGCTCTTTGTGCGGAGGCAGGCGGTGTGCACGGGCAGGGGTTTGCTGCTGTGGGTGCAGCCTGCGTGTGCAGGCACGGGTGCCGGACGCCCGGACCGTGGACAAGTAGGTGGAGGTCCCAGGGCCTCAGGGACCAAGGGGCTTCCTCCTTCAGGCCCCCCTCCCCACCCGGGGCTGAGGCCCGGGGCCAGCCTTCTTGCCCTCAGCCGCTTGCTCAGCTGTCCTCCCCACGGCTGTCCTGTTCTCTCCGGCCAGGTCATCAACAACTACCTGGATGCCAACGAGCCGGTGTCCGCGGAGGCTCGTCTCAGCCGCATGCACTTCCACGACAACCAGAGGAAGGTGGACTACGTGCTCGCCTACCACTACCGGAAGCGCGGGGCGCACCCCGGCCACGGCTCCCCCGGCCACGCGCTGGCTATCGTCTCCAATGGGGAGACGGGCAAGGACCCCCATGCCGGGGGCCCCGGTGACATTGAGCTGGGGCCACTCGATGCCCTGGAGGAGGAGAGGAAGGAGCAGCGGGACGAGTTCGAGCACAACCTGATTGCGGCCGGGCTGGAGCTGGAGAAGGACTTGGAGGTGAGCTGGGGCAGGCGGCAGGCGTGGTGGGGACGGGTGCGGGGGACCTCCCGGCCGTTGTGCAGGGAGCCGTGGCTTGTTCTTACCGGTGAGGCCAGATTTTCTTGCCCTAGGAGCTGAGAGTCTTGGGGTATTGCCGGTGCCTCCTTCTTGGGGTTCGGGGAGTGGTGCCAGTGTGCTCTGGGGCAGTTGTCCTTGCCAGAGATTGAGGCCCTTGCTTCCTGGTTCTTGCAGGCCCCATCCTCGGGTCCTCTCCATAATGGTCTCCTTAGGATGAAGACCCAGTTTACCTGCTGAACTTTACATCAAAATTTCTCTATAGGGATCTATTGCACTGAGGAATATTCTTGCCTTGGGGCTGCCTGGAGGAGGTGATTATTTGGGCCCTGAAATGGGACATACATTAGACACATTTTTATCAACCTGTGAGCTATGTATACCCTCACGCCTGGTCAGTAGCCAGCCGAGGGGCATCCTTGAAATCCAGGTATCCACATCTCCTCCCCTTCTCACATCCACCCATCCACCTACCCATCCATCCATCCATCCACCCACCCATCCATCCATCCATCTATTCATTCTTTCACCCATCTATCTGTTTCTCCAAACCGCAGTGATCCTTTAAAAATGACCTGGCGCTCACCATCCCCTCTAAACTCACCTCCTCCCCTGCCCACCCTCCTGCACCCTGCTCCAGCCCCCTGGCCTTATCTGGGTTGTGGGTCCCTCTCGCCTCAGGGCCTTGGCACTGTTGTCCCTTCTGCCTTGGCACTCTTCCCCAGGCCTGTGCATGCTCACTCCCTCCCTTCATGACTCAGCTCAAAGGTTACCTCCTTCCACACATACCGTTACCTCCTTCCAGATCATTCTAACTAAAATATCTCCACCCCGTCACTCTCTACCCACTCCCTGCTTTACTTTCCTTCATCACACTTAGCACTGCCACCTGAGACCACATGATAGCTTTATTTGTTTATTATCTGTGTCTCCCACTAGCTCCATGGAGGCAGGGATTTTGTTTGGTTTAGGTGCCTGCCCAGCACCTAAGACAGAACGTGGCACACAGTAGGTGCTTAATAAGGGCTAGTTGAAGAAATGAGTTACCTTGCTGAGGCTTGGGCCCCTCATTTGCAAAATAGTAGATGCCCTGACTGGATTGTGATGACAGGATATGTAAAACATCTAGGCAATGCCTGGCACATATAGGTGCTCAACAAATACTCATGATTATTTTAAAAGGCGCCATGCTGAGGGTTAGGGGAGTGTCCTTATCAGGGACCTGTTTTGTCAGAGTCACATTAATGCTGTCCTCACACTGGAAGGGCCCCCTAGAGATCACTCGTCCATCCCTCTGTCCCCAGGCAGGATGGCACGTGGCCTGGCTCCCACCTCATCGTGCTCCCCTGTGCTGCTTATCCAGACCCTGAAGGCAGGAGACGCCCCTCCAGGGACTGGCGCTCTTTGCTGGGAGAGAGCTGGCCTCACTTTTGGAAACCCAAAGCTCATTTGGTGCCTCCAGCTGGAGTCTGGTGGCAAGGTTTGTCCAGGGCAGTTTTCAGTGCCATGCGAGGAGTGCTGGGATCTGCCTGCAGAGACGCTGCAGTTCCCACGCCTGTGGCTGGGTCTTGGGGAGTGGAGACGTGGGCTGGCTCGGCTGCTCAGTATTTGCCTTCCTCCGAGGGTGGGCTCTGGGTATTCACATCCCAGTCCTGCCTTCTTCCAGCCTCAGGACCTTGGGCAAGTTTCCTGACTCCTTTGAGCCTAAGCCTCCTTGTTTGTGAAATGGCAATAGTAACACATTCTTCCCTGGGTTGTTATGAAGATGAACCAAGACAGCCCATATAAAGTACCTTGTACAGTAATACTTTCATTATTTGTTTAGGTCGCCAGATTTAGCAAACAAAAAATACAGGATGAATGGTTAAATTTGAATTTCAGATCAACAATAAATACTTTTTTTATTTAGCATAAATGTGCCCATACCCTATTGGGACTAACTTATCCTAAAAAATTATTTGTTGCTGATCTGAAATTCAGATTGAACCCTCCTGGCCACTCTTACCACTACTACTCATCTCACTGCCCACCGCTGCTGCCCTCCAGGGTGTTTCATTCTGGTCACTTCTGGGTTTTCTGGGCCTTGGCTGGCAATCAGGAGGGCCCCGGCCGGTGCCGGATGGGGGTGTGCAGCGTGGCTTGCAGTGTGGTTGTTGTCCCAAATCTCCTCCCTCCCAGCCCCCAGCCCCCGGCTTCAAGGGTCTCTCCTTTCCCTCCTCAGGTCTTTCCAGATTCCTCCACCTCCGCTGAGTCCCTGTATGTCATCAGAGCCTACCCCTGGTTTGGCCCCAAGACCGACTGTCTTGAGGTCTCTCTCTCCACTAAAAATTAGTTATTGTTATTACCGATGCAGAATTTTGGGACCTCTGATGCAAAAAGTTGAGTTAGTTATACTTCTCAATTCAGGGCATGCTTTATCATTGGTCTGCCAAAGGAGCGCCCTTTATTTTCCCCTAATTCCCGACACCCCCTCCCCCAACCATTCTAATGTATGTTTCTGGAAAATATATAGTGGAGTTTTGGGCATTTTTCCTTCATTTTTAAAATATACTTCATTTTTTCCATACAGTTTTAGGTTTGCAGAAAAACTAAGAAGATAGTATAGAGTTCCCACCTCCCCGTGGCCAGTTTCCCCTACAGCTAACATCTTACATTAGCATGGTACATTTATTACAATTCATGAGCCAATGCTGCTACATCATTGCTAACTAAAGTCCGTATTTTATTCTGCTTTCCATAGTTTTTACTTACAGTCCTTCTTGTGTTCCAGGATCCCATTCAGGATCCCATATTACGTTTATTGTCATGTCTCCTTGGACTTCCTCTTGGCTGACAATTTCTCAGAGCTGTCTGCACTTCAAATTTGCAGGAAAGGCACTGCGTTGGATAGTCCATTTGGATTCTTTCTTTTTTCTCTCAGCACCTTTCATGTTGTGCATGTGCACCTTACCCATTATTCCTAATGCAAGAGCAGTTAGCAGCTGTCACAGTTTACCCGTCACTGCCCTAGTAAAATGAATAATGGTACAGGACACCCAGGATGCCAACCCTGTGCCACCCAAACAAGGTAGAGAATGCATTGCCATCCCGACGTGGGCCAGCATTCCATGATCTTCTCTGTCTCCCCAGCTGCCCCCTCCCCTTGCCATGTAGGTGCTAAACACGGGTTTAGAGCCCTTGCAGGCTGCCTTCCCCCTCGGGCTGCTGGGGTCTCAGCAACTCTCCTGGGTGCCAGGGCAGTGTCCCCACTGCTGGGCTATCCCCATCCTTCTGAGCTGGGCTGCATTTTAGGTTCTGGTATAGCTTTGACTCTAAGACAAATGGGGAGGAAATGGGTTTCTATCAGAGACCCATTAAAAATTCTTCACTTAGCCTGACAGATCAAAAGAACTTTGCATCCACCAAATGAATTGATTAACTATCTTTAGAATTCATCTGTGATCCTAGTTGATATCTGGACCTGCTTTTGACAGGGTTATAATTGGTTCGTTCTTTCAATTTGCGGTTCTACTTTTTCCTTGTATTGACATTGTCTGTGTCAGTCTTTCTCAGCTGACGATACCATGGTGTGTCTCTATGTTCTCTTACATTTGGCCACTCGATTAGAATTTCAGTTAAAGCCATCCTGGAGATGCTTATGGGTGGCAGAGGCGCCTGCACCCTCATGGTCACTTCCCGTCATCTCCTGTGTGGAGATGGTGCCTGGTTTCCAAATGGGAGGATCCTGAAGCAGTTCAGCCCACCCAGCCCCGCGCCTCCAGAGTTAGTTTCCGCTTGTCCCGATGCGACTTTGGAGCGAGCTGGCTGCCCGAGGCCTGCTGGGATGCATCTCCCGTGCCCACTGGCCACCTCCTCCCACCCACCCACTTTCTCCTAAGCCTTCTGCCATGACCCAGTGAGCCAGCTGTTCAGAGACAGAGACCCAGGTGTCCTGGTGTCCCCTGGGGTGTCTCTCAGGGGGAGGGGGACCCCCAGGCCAGCGTACCGGCTGGGCCTAGTGGGTTTGCATGTGGACTTAGTTTGCAGGATTTGTCCCTCCCTGCAGGCCATGATCCTCCATGGGCGGTGGTTCAGACTTGACCTTCATGGGCAGCTGGATCTGCCTGGAGGGCCTGGGCAGGGAGCAGCTTCCCTGGGATTAGGGCGCAGACACCTGGCTGCAGAAACCGGCTTGAGGCAGGGTGGTCTGGCATCACAGCAGGTCCAAGGGCTGTTTTTTGGCACAGTCAGGCATGGGGGGGGACAGGTGGGGGGCCCAGTGGTCCGCAGCTCCATTCAGGAGGCAGCGTTTTCCTCTCCGCCCTGGTGTCGGGTGGGAACCCTGGGATGACCAAACCTTTCTCTCTCTGCAGAGAGGAGACGCCCTCACCCTGAGCTATAGGATGTCCCAGACACCTGACTCCTCACCCTACAAGAAGAGCCTGATGTCTCCCTCTGCCTTACTGCATGGAGGCTGAGGAATAGGCTCTGTAGAGGGCATCTGGGGCATGTGACATCGTGACATCTAAAGAGTGCCTTGTGTAGCGCCCATTCAGGCTGAGCGTTGAGGGCCGGGACAATCAGAATGTCTCCTCACTTAGAGGCAGACAGAGACCACTGTTTCTTGACTTCTTCCCCACTTGCTTTCAGGAAGAGTTTTTATACATCTGATTAAACAGCTGTCAGGACCATTCTTCTCGACCTTTGGGGTTGGGGTGGAGGTGGTCTCAGAAGGAGGTGGGGGCGACTTTGGGAAATTCTTCTACCTTCGAGGTTGCTTTAGGCCACGTTTGGTTTTAAGGATGGAGACTAACTTTACCTAGTGCCTTTTGCATGCCTCATGCACGCGGTGTGGTTTTTACTTGCATTCCCTAATTTAGTGTTTGGGAATCTGTGGCAAGGGGTGTGCCATCCCTGTCTTTCAAGGAGATAAGGAAGCAGGCTCAGAGAGGATGAGGGACTGGGTTAAGGTCACATTGCTAAGGGACCCAGCAGGGATTTAAAACAGTCTGAACTTAGACATTCTGAGGTCTTTTTTGTCCCCGGGAGAACTGTGGAGCACTTTATGGTAGTTTCCTATGCCTCCCTCTCCAGAATTCACGGAGGGTTTCTGCAAGGTCTGAGAATTATTTTTCCGAAGGTGTCCTGGCTAAGGAAGGAGGTGCCTGGTGAGGTTGCTGGAGCATGTGGGTGCCGGAGCAGTGCGTTCTTTCTGCTGTCCCTGGAAGAGGCTCTATCTTCTCTGAAGCCCTGGGCCAGCCCTGGGTGGCCCCTTCTCATTACGTGGGGTCAGTCCCCAGCCCCACAGCCTCCCTCTTCCTCTGTCTTCCCTTACACGGAGCTCATGTTGACTTAGCTTCTCCTCTTACAGTTCTCGAATCCTGCTTTGGCTTTGTTTTGCTGGGAAAACTAGGACTTAGTGTCCTTAGGAAAGCCCTGCCATTTGCTTTCTGGGGTGGCATCGAACCCAGGAGGTCTTCTTGCCCGTCGCTCTGGGTCGGGCTCTGACGGAGGGCAGGAGGTTGGGTGCTGGAGTGAGGGGACGGTGCACTTCTATGGGCTTGTGGGTCCCCAGCCTCCGATCGGCTCTGTTATAAAATGAGGGGGTTTGCAAAATGAGGGGTGATGGCTAATGTGGATTTTAATGATGCCTCCCCGGTACTGTTTGTTGGTGACGGCTGCTAAGCTCTCACGAGCGTGCCCAGCAGTCACCCTGCTGCCGGCTTGCACTAATGACTGGGGAAGATGCAATGATTTCCCCCTGGCCCGAATGTGTTCCTGTCCCACTTGCCCCACCCCAGGCAGCCCTGGGCTTCTCACTTGCCTGCCTCGGGGGATCTTCAGGGAACATAACAAAGACAGCCTGGCAGCCCCTGCCCCTGGGACTCGCCAGCTGAGAGCGGCAGAGCCCTGGCAGGGCCGGCTGTGCTTGCAGAGGGGAGCCTCTGGGCGGCCTGGGGCTGCAGGGGCAGCTACTGCGGGGAAGCCAAGCCCCCACGCCAGGAAAAAGTCATTTCCAAAGGTGTGTGAGGGAGAGGTTAACAGTCACTATTTCCACGTGCGGTGGGCAGCTTGGCCCCCTTCTTAGACTAGGAAGTGGAGTTGCAGGAGGACAAAGTGCCTGGTCAAGCTGGTGTCGGGGCTGCGACGTGACGCCAGGTCTCCTGACTCCTGCTCCCATTCTCTTGAAATTGCTCTCCAAGGGAAGCACGGGTGCGCAGGGCACTCGGCCGTGAGGACAGACATTGCCTGGCTTCTGAAAGAAATTGGGCAGTGGGTCTGGGGAAAAGCAGGCTGAGAGCTTAAAGAGGGATGTCAGGAAGCTGGAGTGGGGCTCTTTGCCGAGTCCTTTACGCCTGGAATCTTCTGTTCTTCAACGAGAGGCTCCGGGGGCCTCCAGGACTCCTCGTCAGGTCTGCTGGGCTTTGATGTGCAGCATCTCACCGTTCAGCCCCAGAGGTCAAGGGCTAGCCAGTGCTGGGGTTGGCCTTGCTAAGGGCGCCCGCCTTCGCTGGCCGGTGTTTCCCTGGTTTTCCCTGCTGTTGCTAGGGGCTACATGGTGTACAAGGAAATGGGATCATGGGATGTGGGAACTGGAAGGAGGTCATTCCTTTCAATTCCAGCAGGGACTGGGAGCTCAAGTCCAGCAGGGATGTGACTTGCGCCAGGTCACACTGCTAGTTCATTCCTTAAGCAAATTAAATATTGATTATATGGAGTCTGTGCCAGCAATATATCAAGGGTTAGGTCCCTTCCTTGCAGAGGTCTGACTTGACAATATGCAGTGCTGGCTGTTAATTATTTTGACTATCACTCCTGCTTCCCAGAGCCATTCACTTCGGTCTCTTTATTTGGAGGAGGGAGATGCAGGCACAGCTGGTTTCTCGAGAGAGAGGGCCCTTCTCCATCTGTCATCTGGTGAATTCAGGGTCCTTGGCAGCCAGAGGCCTCTTGGGCAGCCCCTACACCTGCAGGGACCCTCAAAAGAGAAGCAGCTGGCAGGGGGACCTGCCAGGCTCCGTCTCTGGCTCCTCTCCCGCCTCTCTGAGAGCAGACGTTTAATGAGCACCTACTAGGGGGCCAGGTCCTGGGCTGGGAGCTGATGACACAGAGCTGCCTAAGACATGGTCCCTACCCGCAAGGACCTCATGGTCTATTAGCGGAAGCAGAGCTGACCACAGAGTCTCCAAGAGTGCAGCATCGAGATGTGAGGACCGCAGGGTGGTGACCGATGGCCTGGGTGCTGGGAGAAGACTTGCTTCTGCCTTGGCGCTTCCCTCTCCCTGTCGCCTCTAGAAGCGCATGGTCCCAGCAGAACCGAGTGGACCGTGTCCCCTACCCATTCCGAAGCCCGGGAGGGATTCACCCTCCACAGGCTGAGCTGCTGGGGAGGACTGCGCGAGCTTCGCAGGCTTAGCTGAAGTGGGGGCTGTGTGTGGCATTCGAGTTCTGGAGACAGACGCGATGGTTGTATCTGGTGACTGCTTCTTGGGACCACGTTGGTCTTGGGTGTCCCCTTCTCTTGACTGCAGACAGGGTCTCCCTGCGGCGCCTGGCCAGCTTTTTTGGAGGGTGCCCTTAATACCTTATACCTGACGACCCCTGGGGTCGTGTGGCAGCCTCAGGGGCTCTTGAATCTTGGGAGCTTTGGATAGAATTCAGGGGTAGAATTAATAAACTTGGATGGGAGAAAATTGCATCTTCATCTTCACTAACATTTAACAGAAGTCTGTCATCCATGTCAATTAAGAATATAGGAAAACCCTGCAGGATTCTGAGTTCCTGTGACCTGGTTACCAGTAGAAATCACAGTTACTCATATCACATTATAGTCGTTGCATACATCTCCAAAAGCGTTTATTTACGCTCATCGTGACTTTGAAATTACGGTAGCTTTTTAGATGTGCTGCTACCTCTTGTTATTTAACGTGCCAGTAAAGAAGCAAGAATATCCCTATATCACAACTTGGTGTTTAAATATTTTGATAACAATTTCTGTGTACTTGGTCTCCTTGTTATCTTATATAATTATCTCACACATTTGAGAATGTTCTGAGACTGTTTTTCCTCAGACTGCTCTAGGCTCCATGGTCCAAAAAAGGTTATGAACCCCTTAACATCTCCCCCCGTACTCCAAACCTCTGAACTCCCCCCCCCGCCCCCCTCAACCCCAGGGGAGCCTCAGGCAGTGAGCGGCAGGCCTGCCCGGGGGCTGTGTGGAGGGAGGGCAGATGGGGACACACCCGCCTGCTGCTCTCCAGGAACTGACTTCCTGAGACGGTTCCTGAGGGGTCCCAGGCAAGGGCAGGCTTGGCAGGCACGTCGACTGGGCACACCTGTGACGCAAGTCGGCTCCCACAGTCTGCTGGGGCTGCCGCTTGGGCTAACTGCACTTTGGGCTCGTGTGGTTGAGTCCATGACATGCCTCAACCCAGGAAGGAGGTGGAGGGCTGAGAGGACTGGGCTGAGCGCCAGAGGTGGGTTCCAGTCCTGCACTGCCACCACCTGGCTTCTCTCTGGACCCAACATCTACTACCTCTGGAAAAGGAGAAGATGGGTGTAATTGGGCATTCTTAGTCTGTGTGCCTGAACAGTATTGGCTTCCCATGACTCGGACCAAAGTAGTCAGGCTAGGCTAAAATAGAACATCGGTGCAGGTTTCCCAGCTGTGCGAGAGCTATTTTCTTACCTGAGCAAATTTTCCCAATTTACTGAAAAAAAAAAAAATGCACTCATAAAGGGAATTTTCTGAATTTAAAAATTGCTCATATGTTTATTTTCCTTAAACCTTTGGCACTCATTACTCCTTACCTGACAATAAGAGCTTGCAGAGGGCAAAAGGAGTGGATGAGAAGTAAATGAATATTCGTGGGAAAATGTGGAATTGGCAATAATGTTTAACTGCACAACTTAATTTTGGTTGTGATTTTCTGTTGCTTATCCTTATGGGTTCTTCTACTAAAAATGTTTCTAGTTTGAAGGTTGCAATTAAGGGTATTGGTATTTTAAGGACATCCACAAGGGGTTCT
This sequence comes from Dasypus novemcinctus, assembly GCF_030445035.2. Taxonomy (NCBI): domain Eukaryota; kingdom Metazoa; phylum Chordata; class Mammalia; order Cingulata; family Dasypodidae; genus Dasypus; species Dasypus novemcinctus. The sequence continues at coordinate 24,003,748 of NC_080692.1, read as the reverse complement.
GCAAAGAGCATTGTGACCTGTATATTTAACACGCTCTCGTGCGTTGCCAAGGGCACTTTCTGCTCTGATCTTCTGTGAACACACAGCATCTAAGAATGCCCTTGCTGAGAAGGCTGGCTCTGGTTTTTGGATGAGCATAGGGGTGAGTGGGCTGGGGAGCTGGTGGGGGGTATGGCCTTTTTCCAGAGGAGAATATGCTCCTATTTCCATCAAGGCCACAGACAAAAGCAATGGTCCACTTGCTGTGTTCCCAGGATTCCCTGGTCTGTGCACAGAACAAGCCAATGTTACAGTGGAAGCTAAAGGAAGAACAGCCGACAGGGTTGCTGGCTGTGCCACTGCCTACTGAACTGATAGGGGCGCTGAGCTGGCCCTGCCTTCCCTCTAGACTTGCCCCAGGAGCTCAGCTAAGGCCGGAGGGTTGGCCATTGGTGAATCTCCCCAGGGAGATGCATGGAGCTGGCTGCTTAACCTGTTGGCTCCTGGGGGAACCCTGAGTTGATTCTGATGCCTTCCAGAATGGGTTTACTGTTCCTCCCTGGTTTGGGAGTCTAGTCTGCTGCAGATTGCCCCACCATGGCCGGCAGCTGGACAGTCCTGGGGGTTGGGGTGTGGGCTGCACTGCCTGCCTGCTGATCTCCTTGTAACTGCCTTGTTGAGCTTCCACTTGGGAACCTGTTACTCTCGGGTGCTGAGGGGGAGATGTCTGGCTGCTGGTGTTTTAGCCAAAGCCGTGTTTCTCCAGCCCAGGGAACTTCCACTTAACTCATCCATTGGCCATTGGAGTGTGGAGGCTTCCCAGACTCAGAGAGGGCCTGGGGGCTTTAGCCCCTTTTAGGAATAGAAGTCAGAAGGGGTGGAATTTGGTGGGGCAGGGGATGCAGTTAGATTGTGTTTTCTCGTTTTTCAGGAACAGACACACAGACCCCCGAACCCTTCAGAGCTGAAGTCCCGGGGCCCTCGGAGTTTGCGTGGGTTTGTTGCTGGCTCCTGCACACCCTCCCGCTCCCGGGGTACGGCGCTGTGTGGGCTGCTGCGTACTCTTCTCATTCTGCCCCATGGACCTGGACAGGCTCCTTCAGACTAGCTCGGCCTCGGCTGTGAGCAGGGCCCGGGGGCCCAGAGCTGCTAGCTGAGTACTTAGAAAACCAGTGGTCATTTGTGGGATATCTACCTTTGACCACCGGGACACCCCACAGCATGCTATAGGGGGAGGAACTCTGGGCGTGGAGGCCCGAGAGCAGGGTTCATGAACAGGTGACTTTGTGCAAGTTTCTTAGCCAAGCTGGGTTGATTTTCTTATCTGAGATCTTTGACCAACACCTTCTACGAGTGAAGATATATCATGATTTTAGGACGTCGTAAAATGGAAGATGTCAGTATTTTCACACTCCTTTGTATGACTGGAGTGGGATTTCTTCTTGCCCTGGCTTTTCTTTTTGCCCGTGGGTCCAAGTATTCTCTCCCATGATCTCCAGATCTGAGTTTTACTTTTCCCATTTCCTCTGACTCTGAGCTGAGTTGAATGTCCTTCCCGTTTTCTGAATGAATGGAAAAGCCCAGTCTGTGGCTTAGTCATTCCCAAGGGGAGGAGGTGCGGGGAATTGGTGCTGTCTAGTTGGGAAATAAAAGATGCACTAATTAACAGAGCACTAACAATTCAAGGTACTATGCCGATGACATCTTTTCTGGGTTCTTCTAGCAAAAGGTTTCGCAAATTTCAGGATATGCATACCATGATCATGGTTTTGCATACCCCTGCTCATCCATCTCACGCTTTTACTGACTCGACTGTTATTTGCTGGATGTTTTTGTTAAATTGACTTATTTTTGAAACGGAAATTTATTTTAAAAAGAAATATAAATGGAGAACCAATACCATTGGCTATAAATAGACAATAACTATAAAAATGAAAAAAACAGAAGCAAAATGACATCATGAACATGGCTGTAGAAAGCCTGAGGCTGGCGCCTGCTCCCTCTTTGTTACTGAGGATGCTTAGCTTGTGTCAGAAGCTTGTTGAAGACATATGGGTATCAAGTAGGCGTTACCTTTATAGGATAATCGAAAAGGACCTTTGTCACCGTTTATAGAATGTCACTTGGTGCCAAGTTGTATCTGCCCATAATCTAATGCCCCTTGTCCCGGACTTGCACAAAACGAACAAAACACTTCATAGACTCTCCAGTGCTACACTTGACCTTTGGTTTCCCTGGAAGATCAGGGGTTGTAGTCTTATTCACTTTCTTTTTTTTAGTGCAGTGTCTGACCATAGTAGGTACTCAGTGATGTTCAAGGAATTGACTCAAAGCATAATTTATAGCAAAGACAAGATATTATAGATTTGTTCAGGGAGGGAGAGATCTCCAAGGGTTGAGATCAGCAGGGAATGTTTAATACGAGAGACGAAACCCGTCTCCCCTCTCCTAGCCCTGCCTGCTTACAGCATCTTGGAATCCTGCTCAGGCGTTCTCCCTTCTCTCCACTCGCCAGCCCTCTCTGATCCCTTCTCTTTGTTCCTTCTCTTTGCTTTTGGTTCTTGCAGCTCCTTCCTGAACCAGGGTAGAAACTATGAAGGCAGTGGCCGGTCCCCTCAGAGCCACCCACCCTGAGAAAGCTGGAGGGAGCTAGCCAAGAGGGGGGCAGGGAAAGAGGGAGGGAGGGGGAAGTGCGAGAGCAAGAGTGATGGAGAAGACGGCTCAGGAGTTGTGGGGTAAACTGAGCCCGGGACATCTGCCCTCTGGTCCCAAGTTACGGGCACTTCGGTGACCTGCTGGGGGAGGGGTTGTGTCCTTGGGTCATTAGCAGTGCTTTTCTTTTTATCTTTCTCTCATTCCTTCCTCTCTGGCTCTCTCCCTCTATTCTCACAGAACCTTCTAGCTCTGCACCATTTGGTAAATCCCGTAGCCCACAGTGAGGACTGGTTATGCTAGTCTTGTCTCTATGAAGTTATGATAAAATCCTTCAGAAAAAAGGCAGGGACAATATTTCCTATGGACAGCAGAGTGTGACCCTTAGTTTCCTCCAGTCAGCAGACACCTCTTCATTACTGCAAAGAATACCGGTTCTCTCCCCCTACCCCTGGGGCTTCAGGAATCTTAGACCCTTCCCTCCTGGATCATCTTCCTGCTGTTTCTGAGATTAGTAGCAATGGCAGACACTGCTTCTGTGCTAGGCATATAACATAACTCATTTAATCCTTATGGCGATTCTTTACTGTTATTGCTCCCATCCTGCAGATGAGAAAACTGAGGTTCTATAACTTGCTCAAGGTCAAACAGCTGGGAAGGGATTCAAACCCTAAGCCTGAACTCACCATCACCGCAGTGTCCCGCCTCTCCAGGGGAAACGCTTCTGCTGCGTGGGCTTGGTGCAGGAAGGGGAGTCCTAGCTCTGGGGCCTGGGATTGGCAGAAGCGTTAGAAGGGTCAGGGGAGAAGGGAACCTCTGAACTTGCGAGTACCCCCCAAGGTACTGCTTAAGGCCCCGCTCCCTGTTTACTCTTTTCCTGCCCCCTCTCGCCTTCCCTCCTATCAGCCTGGGTGGGAGGTCAGGGCTGAACATCTGGATCGCTGCAGGTGCCTTTTAATTGCCCACGGGCTATGTTTGTGGCAAGAATCAATCTGCTGAGGACGGCCTCTGAGACTGCTGGAGGGAGCTGGAGCCAGCAGGCAGGGGCCGGGGACCGCAGGGCTTCCCAGGAGGGTGAGGCTGCGGGGATGACACTGCAGGAATCGCAGCCCCGGCTGCTTCGGGGCTGGGGCAGGGAGGATGGTGGGGCCGGGAGGAGTGTCAGCTCCCCAGGAGCGGGGCTGGCCGGTCCCCTGCTGTGTGCCCCGCTGCTTCTTCCTGCTGGCGGGCAGCAGACATGCTGGGGGGAAGGAGGAGTTCGTCTCGGGCATTCTCAGCCTTCCTGTTCTGAGACTTCCTTCCCTGTGTAGTTTTCCCATCACTCTGCCGCCTTCGAATCTGCTCTCAGGGCCTTCCCTCAGACCCTTCGTCGTAACACTGCTTGGCAGCAGTTGCCTTCTTCATCCAGGTCAGAGATCTAGGCTACTTGGTGGAATGCTGTGCACCGGCCGGTGGGGCAGGGATCTAGAAATGACACCGTATTGGCTCTTTCCTTCCTCGAGGTCCATGGCCCCAGATGGGCCTCCCCCCCCCTAGTCCGGCTGTCATAAGCCGCTTAGCACAGGGCCTAATGCTCTAGCAAGCAGGCAACTTTGGGGTGGGGCACCCCTTAAGTCCAGAGGCCTGTTCTGGTGTGGATGAAGGGGGAGGGGGATGATGGTATGGCCTGGACTTTTGGGGAGGTCAGGCTTAAAGGAAACAGAAGACTGCACAGGGTTATGCGGGATTACCCATGCCATCTCCTCCAATCATTTGTTTCATTGTAACTGTGCGGATTTATGCCATGCACAGGCTTCTGATGGACGGTGAGTGGTTAATCTGTTCACCGCCTCTTGCAATCTGGGGTTTCCTCTCCTGCTGTTAGGATGCTCAGGAAATGGAAGCTAATTCCGCCATTAATCTCAGCCTAAAGCAAGCCAAATTAGACAGACATGCTGTGATCTTCCTCCCCTCTTTCAAAGGCAGAGCGTAATTCCCTCCAGCTGCACGGCCGGGAGGGTTTCGCTGCGCTTCCACTGACCTCCGCTGGTTTGGGTGATTGCAGGCTGCCGGCACAGACAGTGCTGTCTGCAGAGATATGTCTCTCCACCTCCTAACTGGCTTGCTCCAGTGACCGGAGCCCAGAGGAACAGGGCTGGGTAAGCTTGCTGGTGGAATGCAAAGTCAGAATGCCGAATTGAATTGGAACCCCGGCTCAGCCACCAAGTGAGGCAGGCCCGTGAGCAAACGGCATGATGGCTCATAGCGCTTCAGTTTTCTCATCTGTAAAAATAACCTTGCTGAGTTGTTTTGAAGAAGGCTAGCATAGAGTCAGTATTTAATATTTGCTGAGATGAGGGACTGAAGGAGATAATGTATTTGAAGTGGTTAGTGCAGGGCCCGGCATGTCTCAGAAGCCCCGTAGTAGCCTCTCTTCTCTGTCCTTTGTCGTAGATCATAGATGTAGAGGTCTCTAAGATACTGTTGTCTGTCTCCTGCCTCTGGGCTAACCTGTCTCCACATTAGGTGTAATCTAATTATTCCCCCGTTCGGCTCAGCCTTATGGACCATGGAGAGACGTCACCCGCTGCCTGATCTTCTGGTGTCAGCAGTTTTTATCCTTCCTTATTTCTGGAGTTCCCAGAAAGCTCTCCTAAGAGCTAAGACCCCACATCTGGTACCTCACTAGGCGGCCGAGCGCTGTGCAGGAAGAGTCATCTCAAATCGTAGAGAGCTTTGCGTTCCTGGGCCTGCAAATGGGTGATCGTTTTGTGCTGTGGTTTGAGCTGGAAATACAGCTGGCTACGTTGAAAACCCATTTTTAAAATTCACATCGGATTTTAAGTGTTCAATGCAGCTTGCTAAAGCGAGTCCTTTGGTGAAGTGAATCATCAGCCCTAATTTATCTGCTTTTTAAACCTGGAATTTCAAATATCAAACTTGTCTGAAGCAAGGCACAGCCATAACTTTCTCTCTCTGCTTTAATTGAAGAGGGTCTCTCCTTTTACTCATCTCTAAGCACAGTCTAGCCCATGAACCTGTTGCAGAATCTCCAAAACTCAGGAGGGAAGTTCTTCTTGAGGTCTAACCTAAGTCCCTCTAGCAACCGTATGTTGGTGAAGGAACGGGTCAGATGGCATGCATTTGATTGGCCCCGCTGGGTCTAATGTACATGGGGATTCGTCTCAGGAGCCTCATTTGGAAGCTCCCATGCCCTAGGCAATGGAGCCAATGGCAGGATTGATAAATATCCTCCTTGTGGGCCTGAGGTGCATGAGAGAGTCTTGCTCCCAGTGTCTCTGACTTGCGATGGGTCCATGTTTTTGGCTGGTTTGGGTTTCTCCATCTCCTGACTCAACCAGTTCAGCTTTCAGTTTTCTGCTGAATCACACATTCCTAGGGCTGCATAAGGTTCTGAAGATCATCTCGTCCATGCCCCTGCCTCTGGAACAGGCTGCCCATGTCTGATCCCTTCAAACATGTTTCCTTCTTAGGGACTCCTCCATCATCCCAGATAATCTCCCCCTGCTCCATAGGTTCTTTCTCGAGTCTGACAGAATCCTCTCTTGCTGCCATCTCAATCCCTCGGTCCACTTAGTCCTGGCCTCCATGGAGGCAAAGAGCAGCTGCCTGGCCCCGCCCCTGTTCCTTCTTTGTTCTCGTTGGGGTATCACCTCTGTGCATCCAGTCTGTGAATCCCCCAGCAATTTCTTTGTCACCAGATCACATTGCAAGCTCCTGTCCAAATGCTGTCTGGCTGCTTCCTGTTCCAGGCATCTCCCTCCCACCTGTGCATTTGTGTTTCTGATTATTTATCCCCAGATGCGACAGCCGCATTTTTCCAGGTTGAACGTGCTCGTTGTTACTTCCTGCCTGGGTTTGCTAACGTCTCCAGGTCCCTTTTGCAGCCACCGCTGCAGGCTTGCTCAGCGTGGAAGCATGGATTTCCAGCCTTCGGGAAAGCCAACCATACAGGAACGGGACTGGGAGAGCCAGTTACTTCGCTGAGAGGAGCCCCACCCAGTCGGAAGTCAAGCCCTCCCCGGAGAGCGTCTGAATTGATGAGCACAAAAAGCCATCAAGGCCGCCAGTGGGGACCGACCTGGACTGAGACCTGTCCCAGCTGTTCGGCTTTCTCTTAGTCTCCTGAGCCGAGAACAAGGGGACGCCTTCCTACCCTCTTGGCTTTGGCTCTTTCCAAACAGCCTTCACCAGTTCTAATTAAATCCTCAGCAGATGAAGTGACCGAACGCCAGATGGGGGAGCCGGGGCTGAGCCGCGAGCCTGGCCGTTTCCTGTCCAGGACCGTCTGTGGGGAAGGCGGCTGTGCCGGGGCTGTGCCCAGAGGGCAGGGCCTCAAGTTAACCGCGGAGGTAGAGTGAATCCCCCTAATATTTTTTAAAGGCAAACTTTATTTTATTTCAGCTTTTTTCCTATTTTACTGTAAGCCCTTGATGGCTCAAAAAGTCAAACTTGGAAGGGACCCTTGAGCGTCTTTAATCCACATCTCTTATTTCACAGATTGAGGGCCAGGGAAATCCAGTCACTTACTCAAGTTCACGGGCGCATTTTAAGTTGCCCTCTGCCCTCTGGAATGGGTGCTGGGTATTGGGCATGGCAAGCGAAAACTTAGGCGAGGAGGGGCTCAGAAATGGCTTCTTGGTGCAAATAACTGTCTTCACGAGAGTGTCAGCTTCCCTGCGTCTTTCCTTACTCTGTCCCGTGAACCAGAACTAGAGGGCGACTTGGGGTACAGTGGTACTCCTGGTTTGCCCTGATTAACTCGGAAGCCAGGAGTGTGGTGTGGGCTGAGCTGGACCCTCTCCTGAGGGACCGTGAGAACCTGCCCGGCCGAGGAGACCGGCTTAGCCGCATCCATGCTTCCTGTCTCCCTTCCCAGCGTCTCCTGCTTCTGCGAATGGAACATGTTGTTAGGTAGGAGGGTCCCTCAGAAGATGCTGATGGATTTGGAGTGATTTAAAAATTCATCCGGGGAAATAAACAGCTGCAGCTTGGCGCACAAACACACACCCTTGTGCTGCCGCGCCTGCCCCTCGGATCGAAGGAAAGCGCACACGCCCGAACCACACGTGGGGACGCCGCTGCGCAAAGGAACAGGGATTAGCTGTCCCACAGGCTGGCAGAGACCGCCCCGGGATGCTGCCTGGCCCCAAGAATACTTGTCTGGAGTCCCGGGCACCTCTGCATCCCTGGTTGGCTGAGCTCTTTGCAAAACAGAGCTGTTCCTCTCTTCTAAAGACCTTCTCCGTCCCTGGGGGTGGGGATGGAGGATGGGGACAAACATCTGGTGGTCCCCCGAGGACGTTTTACTCCAGATTTACACTTCTAATGAAATTCCTGGGAAGCAGCCATTATTAAATCATTTCTACCAGTTTTTGGAAACTTTGGCTTTAGAAGATGAAGCTGGGATTCCATTCCAGAGCTGGGCATTTTCCATAACATGGGACTGCCTCTCCTTCTCCTGGTTGCTGTGCACTTACCTGACCCAGCATCTCAGAATCTGTGGTTCTGAGGGGTTTCCTGGTTTTCGGAGGCAGTCGCTGCCCCACTAAATGCTTCTCTTGGAAATCAGTCTCTCTGGCTCTTTGGCTGAGTAGTTAGAATTCTTAATTAGCGTGAATCCTCTAGTCCCCCGAGGTGGCAATTAGAAGTGATTGTAACAAGGATATTGGCCATCGGGCTAAGCTGGAAGCATCACCCTTTCAATCCAAGAGTCCACTTTGCTTCTCTGATGCAAGGCTGCTGTGCTGGGCAGGACGGGAGAGTCCCCGGTCAGGTAGGTCACAAGGGAGTCTCTTCCACCATAAGGAGACAGCAAGCTTCTGGGGCCGCAGCTGGGCTTCTACATTCAAGTTTTCCATGAAAAGAAAACCCTCCAGCTATGTCCTGCTCACTCTCCTCCCCTTCATAGTCAGGCTTAACGAAAAACCAAACACACGCTGTTATTGAAGATGACCTCTATACCGAAAAGTATACAGATTGTCAGTGGACAGCTTGATGAATTATTGCAAAGTTGACAGAAACAGAACGTTTCCAGCCTCCAGAAGCCCACGCCGGCCGTCCTCCTCGGCACAAGAGACCCTGCCCAAAGGCAGTAACTGTCCTGACCTGGGGCACTGCAGCTTAGTTTTGCCCGTTTTGGATTTTGTACAGATGGACTCATACAGTGTACATTTTGTGTCTGGTTCTTTCTCTTTGCTCAACATTAAGTGCATAAGATTCCTCTTATGTAGCAGTATTTTAGTCATTACTCTATAGTGTGTCATTGTTTGAATGAACCGTAGTTTACTTATCCACTCTGCTGGTGATGGATGTTAGGAGGTTTTGAGTTTTAGGCTCTTAGGAATGGTGTTGCTATGACTATAATTTTATACATCTTTTGGTGAGCGCATTTCTTATAGGTATATAACTAGGAGTGGAATTGCTGAGACATGTGTATATTGAGCTTTAGTAAATGTAGACAATACCAAACAGTTTCCAAAGTGTTTATACCAAGTCATACTCCCTATCAGCGGTGTATGTGAGTTCCAGTTTCTCTACCTGCTTGGCAATACTTGGTATTGCAGTCGTTTTAATTTGAGTTATTCTGGTTTGTGTATGGTAGTGTCTCATTGTGACATTTTCTGATGCCTAAATGAGGTGAAAAAATTTTCATATGCAATTTAGCCATTTGGATATCTTCTTGTGGGAAGTGCTTCTGCCCATTGTACAAAATGTGTTGTCTACCCTTTCCTTATTGATTCCAAGGAGTTCTTATGTTTCATCAAATGCATGTCTTGCAAACATTACTCTGTGGTTTTTCTTTTCACTCCTTAATGGTGTCTTTTAATGAACAGAGGTTCTTAATTTTAATTAATTAATTAATTAATTTTTTTATTTCCATTTGACATCATGTATTTATTGAGTCTTACTTTTATGACCATATTTTTCTTTCCAGTAACTCCACTTTTAAGTAAGGGATAGAAAGTGTTTTAGTTTTGCAGAGATAGAGTAAGGTGGAACTTAGGAATCAAACAAGGCCATCCAGCATAAGAACCCATGTGCTTAACCACTATGCTATTCTACACAAAGCATGAAGAAGTAAATGTAGCATTATAAGAAAACTCTTTCATGAAAATAACTTGTAGTGTACAGTGTACAGGGAAAATGGGAAGAGACTCAAGAGAAATGTGGATGAATGCCAGGTTTTACCAAATATGTTTTGAAAAATTGTAAACCTACAAAATGTTTAAAGAAGTACACATTTAATGCTCATATATTTTGCTGACTTTTTTTAATTTTTAATTTTTAATTGAAGTATATCATCATACATGAACATGCATAAATAATAAGTGTATAGTAAAGATTGTGAACTTACAAAATAAACACATGTAACATCACACAGTGGTCTCACACATCATCCCTCCACCACCTCTTTGCATTGTTGTGAAACATTTGTTACAAACTATGCAAGAGCATCGTCAAAATAGTACTACCAACTATAGTCCTTATCTTACATTTGGCGTATTTTCCCTTCAACCCATACTATTTTTTTAAAATACATTTTTGTTATAGATATTGTGAACTTGTAAAACAATCATACAGATATGTAGATTTCCCATACAACTCCACACCCTGGTGGAATATTTGTTATAGATTATGAGACAATATCATCAGACTATTACCACCAATCATGGTCCATAGCATACATTTGGCACACTTTTTTCCATACACCTCCATTATCAACCCAATACAGTATTGCTGTTAACCACAGTCTATAGGTCACACCAACTGTAGTTTTCCCATGCTTCTCCATATTCCCATCACCCTGCAATAGTGATGTACGTCTGCTCTAGCTCACAGAAGGACTCTCTTAACCACAATTCTCAATCACTTTTGGGTTCACTGTGTTATTCGGTCCCCAGATTATTCTTTAGCTTTCTTTCTATTGAAATTTACTTTCCCAGACTACCTTTTTCAGCCACAATCACATTTATAAACCAGTTGCTATTCACTATAATGTATTACTATCAACTCTATCCATCTCCACACTTTTACAGTCAAGTTAATTAAAACTTCTACATATGTTAAGCATCCATAGTTCTTTTCAACCCACCTCTTATCTCCTAATAACCTATACTCTAGGTTTTAATTCCATGTGTTTATTATTATTATTTGTATTTAGTTCATATTAATGAGACCATGCAATATTTGTCCTTTTTGGTCTGGCTTACTTCACTTAGTATAATGTCTTCAAGACTCATCCATATTATCACATATGTCCCAATTTCATTTTTTTTTTTTTTTTTTACTGCAGCATAGTATTCCCTTGGTATGTATATACTACATTTTGTTTATCCATTCATTTGTGGATGGACACTTGGGTTGTTTCCATCTTTTGGCAATTATGAACAATGCCGCTATGAACATTGGTGTGCAGATGTCTGTTCGTGTCATAGTTTTTAGTTCTTCTGGATATATTCCTAGCAGAGGAATTCCTGGATCATATACAGTTCCATATTTAGCTTCCTGAGGAACCGCCAAACTGTCTTCCACAGAGACTGCACCATTTTACACTCCCATCAACTGTGAAGAAGTGTTCTTATTTTTCCACATCCTGTCCAGCACTTATTGTTGTCTGTTTTTTTAATAATGGGCATTCTATGTGGTGTTAGAGGATATCTCATTGTTTTAATTTGCATTTCCCTAATAGCTAGTGATATGGAGCATTTTTTCATGTGCTTTTTGGCCATTTGTATTTCCTCTTTGGAGAAATGTCTATTTAAATCTTTTGCCCATTTTTAAATTGGATTGCTTGCTCTTTTATTGTTGAGTTGTATGATCTCTTTATATAGAATGGAAATCAAACCCTTATCTGATAAGTGGTTTCCAAATATTTTCTCCTATCGACTGGGCTGCCTTTTCACCTTCTTGATGAAGTCCTTTGAATCACAGAAATGTTTAGGTTTGAGGAGGTCCCATTTATCCATATTTTCTTTTGTTGTTTGTGCTTTTGGTGTAAGGTTTAAGAACCTACCACCTACCACCAGGTCTTGAAGATGTTTCCCTACATTTTCTTCTAGGAGCTTCATTGTACTTCCCTTTGTATTTAGGTCTTTGATCCATTTTGAGTTGATTTTTGTATAAGATGTGAGGTAAGGGACTTCTTTCTTTCTTTTGGCTATGGATATCCAGTTCTCCCAACACCATTTGTTGAATAACCTGTTCTGCCCCCAACTGGGAAGGCTTGACAGGTTTGTCAAAAATCATTTGGCTGGGGAAGCGGCTGTGGCTCAATCAGTTGGGCTCCTTTCTACCATATGGGAAGCCCTGGGTTCACGTCCCAGGGCCTCCTTGTGGAGGCAGGCTCACCCACAAGTACTGTGGTGTGCCACCTGGCCTGCAGTTGCTGCAGAGTGCCACCTGGCCAGAAAGTGCCGCGGAGAGCTGACTCAGCAAGGTGATGCAACAAAAACAGGGAGACAAGCAAAAAAACCCACAGAAGAGCACGCAGTGAATGGGCACAGAGAGCAGACAACAAACAAGCCACAAAGCGGGGGGGGGGGGGGGGGGGTCATAAATAAAAATAAATACAGACACAGAAGAACATACAGTGAATGGACACAGAGCAGACAGCAAGCAAAAAAGCTGTGTGTGTGTGGGGGTGGGGTGGGGCAGGAGTGGGAATTAAAAAAACAATCATTTGGCTGTAGATGTGAAGGTCTGTTTCTAAGCCATCAGTTTGGTTCCATTGGTCTATGTGTCTTTCTTTATGCCAGTATCATGCTGTTTTTACCACTGCAGCTAGGTAATATGATTTAAAGTCTGGAAGTAAGAGCCCTCCAACTTTACTTTCCTTTTTAAGATGTTTCTGGGTATTTGGGGCCTCTTACCCTTCCAGATAGATTTGATAATTGTGTTTTCCATTTGCTTAAAAAATGCTGGTGGAATTTATATTGGGATTGCATTGAATCTGTTTATCAATTTGGGTAGAATTGACATCTTAATAATATTTAGTCTTCCAATCCATGAACATTCCATGTTCTTCCAATTATTTAGGTCGTTTTTTATTTCTTTTAACAATGCATTATAGTTTTCTGAATACAAGTGCTTTGCATCCTTGGTTAAATTTATTCCTAAATATTTGATTCTTTTAGTTGCTATTTGTAAATGGAATTTTTTCCCTGATTTCCTCCTCAGATTGTGCATTATTAGTGTATAGAAACACCACTGATTTTTGCATATTGATCTTGTATCCTGATACTCTATTGAAATCATTTACTAGCTCTAGCAGCTTTGCTGTAGATTTTTCGGTACTTTCTAGATATACAATCATATCATCTGTGAATAGTTAAAGTTTTAATTCTTCCTTTGCAATTTGGATGCCTTTTATTTCTTTTTCTTGCTCAATTGTTCTAGCTAGAACCTCTAGCACTATATTGAACAACACTGGTACAGTGGGCATCTTTGTCTTGTCCCTGATCTCAATGGGAAGACTTTTATTCCTTCACCATTGAGTAAAATGTTAGCTGTGGGTTTTTCATATATGGCCTTTATCATGTTGAGAAAGTTTCCTTCAATTCCTATTTTTTGTAGTATTTTTATCAAGAAAGGATGCTGTATTTTGTCAAATGCCTTTTCTGTATCAGCTGATAAGATCATGTGATTTATCTTCTTTGATTTATTAATATGGTGTATTATGCTGATTGATTTTCTTGTGTTGAACCAGCCTTGCATGCCTGGTATAAAACCCACTTGATCATGATGGATAATTCTTTTAATGTGTTGTTGGATTTGATTAGCAAGTGTTTTATTGAGGATTTTTGCATCTGTATTCATTAGAGAAATTGTTCTATAATTTTCTTTTTTTGTAATATCTTTACCTGGCTTTGGTATTAGGGTGATATTGGCTTCATAGATGAGTTTGGTAGCATTCCTTCTTGTTCAATTTTTTGGAAGAGCTTGAGTAAGATTGGTAATAAATCTTTTTTGAATGCTTGGTAGAACTCACCTGTGAAACTGTCTCATCCTGGGCTTTTCACTTTGGGGAGCTGTTTGATGACTGTTTTAATCTCTTGTGATTGATTTGTTGAGGTCTTCTATTTCTTCTAGCATCAGTATAGGTTGTTTGTACATTCCTAGGAATTTTTCCATTTCATCTACATTGTCTAGTTTTTTTTAACATAAAGTTGTTCATAGTATCCTCTTATGATCTTTCTTATTACTGTGGTGTCAGTAGTAAGGTTCCCCTTTTCATTTTTTATTTCATTTATTTGCATCTTTTTTTTTTTTTTTTAAGTCAGTCTAGCTAAAGGTTTGTTGATTTTGTTAATCTCAAAGAATCAACTTTTGGTTTTGTTAATTTTCTCTATTGTTTTTTTTTTGTTCTCAGTTTCATTTATTTCTGCTCTAATCTTTTGTTATTTCATTCCTTCTACTTGCTTGGGGATTAGCTTGCTGTTCTTTTTCTAGTTCCTCCAGCTGTGTAGTTAGGTCATTGATTTTAGCTCTTTCTTCTTTTTTAATGTAAACATTGAGGGCTGTAAATTTTCCTCTCAACACTGCCTTCACAGCTCCCGTAGACTCAGATATGTTGTATTCTCATTGTCATTTGTCTGGAGATATTTATTGATTTCTCTTGAAATTTCTTCTTTGACCCACTAATTATTTAAGAGTGTGTTGTTTAATCTCCATATATATGTGAATTTTCCCTTTATTTACCACTTGTTGATTTCCAACTTTATTCCATTATGAGCAGAGAAATTGCTTTGTATAATTTTGATTTTGTGGAATGTATTGAGATCTGCTTTGTGACTCAACATAGGGTCTATCCTGGAGAAAGATCCATAAGCACTTGAAAAGAATGTATATCCTGCTGTTTTGAGGTACAATGTTCTGTATATGTCAATTAGGTTTAGTCCATTTATCGTATTCAAGCTCTCTGTTTCTTTATTGATCTTCTGCCAAGATGTTCTAGCCAATGCTGAGAGTGGTGTATTGAAGTCTCCAACTATTGTAGAGATGTCTATTTCTCCCTTCAGTTTTGCCAGTGTTTGCCTTATGTATCTTGGGGAAACCTGGTTAGGTGCATATATATTTATGATTGTTACTTCCTCCTGGTGAATCATTATTTTTATTAATATGTAATGTCCTTCCTTGTCTCTAATAATAGTTTTGCTTTTAAAGTCTATATCATCTGATATAAGTATAGCTACCCCAGCTTTTTTTTTTGGTTACTGCATGTGTGGAATATCATTTTCCAACCTTTCACTTTCAGTTTATTGGTATCCTTGGGTCTAAGGTGAGTCTCTTGCAGACAACATATAGATGGCTTATATTTTCTTATCCATTCTGCCAGTCTGTGTCTTTTGATTGGGGAGTTTAATCCAGTAACAGTCAATGTTATTACTGTAAAGGCAGTTCTTATTTCATCTATTTTGATCTTTGCATTTTATCTGTCATTTTATACTTGACACTTTTAGTTACTATTAGTGATACAGTTGTCTTCTAGACTCCTGTCTTTTCTTTTGACGCTGTAATACTCCCTTTAGTATTTCCTGTGAAGCTGGTCTTTTTGTTATAAACTCTCTCAGTTTCTGTTTATCTGTGAATATTCTAATCTCACCCTCATTTTTAAAAGATACTCTTGCTAGGTATAAAATTCTTGGTTGGCAGTTTTTCTCCTGCAGTATCTTAAATATATCATATCACTGCCTTCATGCCTCCATGGTTTCTGATGAGAAATTGGCACTTAATCTTATTGGGTATCCCTTATGTGTTATGCATTGCTTTTCTCTTGCAGCTCTCAGAATTCGCTCTTTGTCTCTGGCATTTGACATTCTGATTAGTATGTGTTTTGGAGTTGGTTTATTTGGATTTATTCGGATGGGAGTACATTGTGCTTCTTGGACATGGATATCTATGTCCCTCAATAGGCTGGGAAATTTTCCATCATTATTTCTTCAATTTGCCCTTTTCCTTTCTCTTTTCCTTCTGGGACACACATGACACATATGTTTGCATGTCTCTTGCAGTCATTTAATTCCCTAGACCCTGTTCAATTTTTTGCATTCTTTTCTTCATCTGTTCTTTTGTTTATTTGCTTTTGGAGGCCATGTCTTTGAGCTCGCTGATCCTTTCTTCTACTTCCTCAAACCTGCTGTTATATGCCTCCAGTGTATTTTTAATTTCATTTATTGCACCTTTCATTCCATAAGGTCTGCTATTTTTCTATGTATGCTTTCAAATTCTTGTTTGTGCTCATCCAAGGTCTTCTTAATATCCTTTATCTCTTTAGCCATCTCACTGAATTTCTTAAGGAGATTTGTGTGAACATCTAATATCAGTTGTCTCAACTCCTTATGTTATCTGCAGGCTTATCTTGTTCCTTTAATTAGACCATCTCTTCCTGTTTCCTGGTATGGATTGTAATTTTCGTTGGTGTTTTGGCATCTGGCTTGCTAGGTGTATTTATTCCAGGTGCAGTTTCTCCCTTTAGTTTAGGGATTTCTTATCTTTTCTCCCTTGCTGGTTGTGTAGTAGGAGCCAAGGACATAGTTGGTGCTGTAAGCTATGGAGGCTGAAGCTGCCCATGGTGCCCCAGGAAGTAATGAAGCTTCTCCCACCTTTCTCCTCTGTAAGGGGTAGGACAGACCAGCAGCCATGTATAATAATCCAAGTTGGGCACAACAAGACTGTCTGTAGTCACCTAGACACCCTGATGAAGCTTCACACCCCTTTTTCCCCTACCTTAAGTAGGGATGGAGCTATAGTTTTGGTTAGCAGTCTATGCTGTGTGGGTCCAAAATGATCATAGTTTCTCAGTAAACTTATGTAGTACCAGACCCTCTCCCTGCCGGGGGTGGGAATGATCCCTCTAGAGTGCCCAACAATCTAATCTCTGTGGGCCAAATATGCCTGCAGTTACCCTGAGAGGCTGAGAGAGTACTGTCCCTTCTGCCCTTTAGAGGGTGGGAACAGAACCACAAATGTTCAACAGTTCAGTCCTGTAGGCTGAAAGTACCCACTGTTGACTGGAGAGGCTGAGGAAGCACCAGCCCTCTCCTATCCTATTGAGTGGTAGGGGTGGTTCTATGGGCACTCAACAGTTCAGTCCCTTTGGGCTGAGAATACCTGCTGTTACCTGGGGAAGCTGAGGAAACACCTGCCCCCTTCCATCCTCTTAAGGCATGGAGTGAGATCCACAGGCAATCGACAGTTTAGCCCCTGTTGGCTGAAAGTACCCACCATTGTCCAGAGAGGCTGTGGAGACACCAGACCCCTCTTATCCTATTGGGGGTGGGAGTGGATTCATAGGCATCCAATAGTCCAATCCATGCAGGCTGAAGGTCTGCCATTGCCAAAAAAGGCTGTGGAAAGACCAGCCCCCTTCTTTCCTATTGGGGGGTGAGGGTGGGTCCACAAGTACCCACCAGACCAGGCTGTGTGGGCCAAAAGCATCTGTAATTACCCAGAGAGGCTGGGCAAACACAGTCCATCTCTTGTCCTATTGGGGATAGAGATGAGCCATAGGTGCCCAACAGTCAGGCTTGTGCAGCCCCAAACTGTCTGAAGTTGCCCTGAAAGGTTGAGGCAACCTGTGGTGGAGGGGGGTACAGAGGTGGAGATGGGCTCATAGGCACTCAGCAAACCTGTTTGTGTGGGCTGAAAATTCCTGCCATTGCTGGGAGAGGTCAAGGATACCCAGCTCCTCTCCTATTCTCTTCGGATGTGGGGATGCAGCCCCAGGTGTCCAACTATTCAGCCTGTGCCAGTGGAGAGCACTTGCAGTTGGTGCAGGTCCCGCCAGCTTCCTCTCTGCTGGAGGTGGGGCTGGAGCCTCAGTCCGATCTTGGTGGAAAGAAGCCAGTCCCTACTTCACTGGATTTCAGTCAGCATGGCTTCCCCTCATGCTCGGGGGCAGAGTCAAAATGGTGGCTACTGGACTCTCTCCTGCTTGGACACACTCAGACCCTAGCTGTCTCTAAGATTATACTTTAGCTGGCCAAGTCCACTAATCAGTAGCTGAAGTCAGTGGACATCTGTCTCTTCCTCCACCATTTATGGGACATGGAACTTCTAACTCCAGTCATAGAACAGCTCCTGAGGCGAATTGTGCCCCTAAAGCAGGATGGGCCCCAGCCTCTACAGCATGGCTTGCAGCTTCCCAGAAAGATGGTGCAGGTCCCCCTAGCTTCCTCCCTTCCAGAGGTGGGACTGGGGTTTAGGCTAGACCTGCAATCCAATCTGGGTGGAAAGAAGCCAGGCCTTACAAGCACTGTGATTTTCAGTCAGCGCCTCTTCCCCTCATGCCTGGGTCAGAGTCAAAATGGTGACCACTGGCTTCCCTCTGACCTGAACAAGCTCAAAGTTTAGTTGTTCCTAGGATTCTACTTCAGCCCACCGAATACACTAATCAGTAGCTGAAGGTGGTGCCATACCATGTTTTCCTCCCATTTTTATTGGGGGAAATGGTACTTCCAACTCCAACCACAGAATGGCTCCCGAGGTGACTTGCATGCCATGGGCACCCACCTCCGCAGCGTGGAGTGCTCTACTCATGCTTCCTCTGTGAAAAAGGGTAGTCTCCTCCTTCCACACTCTCAAGGAGGCTGCAGGATATTTCTCTGGTCTCCTGGGTCCTCCAAACGGGTGCTTTAGGTAGCTCTGGGTGACCACAACTGCCCTGTTTCACAAGTTGACTCCAGGAGCTCCTCACTCAGCTGCCATCTTGGCTCCACTCCCCCCACCCCCCCTTAATTTTATTGTAGTACAATTTATTATTTTTCTTTATGGTTAGTTCTTTTTGTGTCCTGTTTAAGAAATCACCACCTACCTAAGTCATGGATCTAGTATTTCATGTTATCTTTCAGAATCCAGATTTTTAAACTTTCACATTTTGATCTACAGGGCACATAGAATTAATTGTGTGTGTGTGTGTGTATGTTGTGAGGTGAGAGTCAAAATTAATTTTCCCAACATGGATATCCAGTTGACCCAACATTATTTATTGAAAATAACCATCTTTCCCTTTTGTTAGACAGTGTTACCTGTGTCATAAAACAAGTGTCTTATAAGTGTGGGTCTCTCTATTTTAGTCTACTGGTCTGATCAAATATCCGGTGCCAGTATCTTAGCAACTTAATCACTGCATTTCATAATAAATATTAAAATCTCATAGATTTTTTCCTTAAGTTATTTCTGATTACTATTTTCATATCTCCAATCTGACTTCTGTTCCCACCACTTTGGCCAAAATGCTCCTGTCTGGATCACCAGGGACCTCCAAGAGGTGCTCAATCCAACAGAAATTTTCTTCATTCTGTTTCTTTGACCTTTTAGCAACATTTAGCACAGTTGACCATTCCTTTATGTTTGAAACACTACATAGCCTGATGACATATTTTCCTGGTTTCCCTCCTACTTCCCTGGCTACTTCCTCCAAGTCTTCTTGGCTGGATTATTTTGTTCTATCTGATTTTTAAAGACTGGGCTGCTTCAAGTTCATTCCTTGGCTCTCTTATTTTACAGTCATTCTCTAGGTGATTTATTTATTTCCAACATTTCTGTTGCTAGCTTTATGGTAAGACAGCTTCCAAATATTTACCTTCAGTTCAGAGTTTTCTTCAGGGTTCTAAACCATGGGTTATCTTAATAAGAATCTTTTCCTCAGTGGATTTTTTCTTGAAGTATGTTTTTTTAAGTGCAGGCCTTTTTTTTTTTTTTTTTAACCTTCTTATTTCTTCTCTCTACACCCAGACCCCAGCCAGTTGGTGCTTCAGAGAAAGGATTCAGTTGCCAGAAATCATTAATTAGGGGAGAATCTGTGTCCCTCACAAGGAAGTTGAGAGAATTAACTGCAGTATTTCTGTACATTTCTTTGCTCTTTTCACAGAAGATAATATCCCCTTAAAATGTCAGCTATCCTATTTAGGTTTCTATTAAGCACCTCTTACTGTTTTCATTTTTGTCCTGACCTTCTAGAGTGGTGAGGTTTATAATGGAGGGGAAAAGGAAAGCACAGGAATACTGAGTAAAATCATCCCACCACAATTGGTGACTAGATCTAGAAAACAAATCCTCAGTTTCTTCCATCAAAGTCCCCTCATAAAGAACATTGGTAATCCTCAGAGATCCAGTGGTGCGAAGGTCCAATTTCCAGCCTCTATTATTAGTTTGGGTGAGGAAAAAGCCTTTTCACTCTAATGTGGGAATAAGGCACAAGTGGAACCAGAGGCTCCTCAGCCTCCTGCCACGTTCACCAAATAGGGACTTTTCTCTATGTACTTACTCATGCTCTGGCCCTATGATTCTCCTTCTTCCTTGTCATAATCACTATAGGCTCTTTTTAGGCCCAAGTCATCCACTGTATCATTTAAAGCTTGAATTTCAATGTCTTATGTGAGTGCTAATGAGGATTTTAATTAGATTTGAAGTTCTTCTTTCCTATAGTCCAGTGGTTCTCAAACTTGAACATTATCAGAATCTCTTGGAAAATTTCTTTATGACTTTATCTCTTTGTATGGTTTCTGAGTTGTTGCTCTAGGGATTACCATAAATATACTCCTTTTTTTTACAGTCTACTTAGAATCACCATCTTACCACATCAAGTGGAATGTAGGACTCTTACCACCTTTTAGATCCTTTTACCTGCCCCCTCCCTTTATTTTGCAGTTGTCTTATATATTACAGTTACATACACTTAAAACCCCACAAGGCAATGTTATGATTTCTGCTTTCCACCATCAAATGTATTTTAAAGAACTTAAGAGAAGCATAATAATCTATTTTATTTACTCAGATATTTACCATTTTTGTTACTCTTCCTGATGTAAGTTTCCTTTTGGTACCATTTCCCTTCTGTCTGAAGAACTTCCTTTAGCAATTCTTTTAGAGAAAATCTGCTGAATTGTCTTAGTTTTCCTCTATCTGAGAAGTGTTTATTTTACCTTTATTCCTGAATAATACTTTCACAGGATATAGTATGCTGGATTGACAATTCTTTTAGCATTTTTAAAATGTTGTTCTACTTCCTGTTTGCCTCCATAGTTCCAGAGGAGAAATCTACAGTTACTCAAGTCATTCTTTTTCTGTGTGTAATGTGTTGTTTATTTCTGGCTGCTTTCAAGATATTTTCTTCATCTTTAGTTTTCTGCACTTTGATTATTATGTTTCTGGGTATGAATTCCTTTGAGTTTATCCTGTTTGGTGTTTGTTTAGCTTCTTGAATCTGTAGGTTTCTTTCTTTCACTAAATTTTAGAAGTTTTAAGCTATTATTAAAATTTTTTTTTTCTGTACTACATTCTTTCTTCTCTTTTTATGGTGTCTTAATGACTAATGTTAGGTCCTTTTGATATTGTCCCATAGATCTTTGAAGGTCTATTCACAGTTTTTAATCTTTTTTCTCTTTGCTGTTTGCATTGATAATTTCTATCGATTTCTTCATGTATACTGGGTCTTTCCTCTGTCATCCCCATTCTGTATTGAGTCCATAGAGAAGAGGTTTTTTTTTTTGTTATTGTAATTTTCAGTTTTAAAATTTCCATTTGTTTCATCTTTATATCTTCTATTTCTTTGCTGAAATTTTCTACCTTCCCATTCATTTCAAGAGTATTTGTCCTTACTTCTTGGAGCATTTTTATAAGCTACATCGTGAAATCTTTGTCTGATAATTTCAATATCTTTGTCATCTTGGCATTAGTGTCTGCCGATTGTCTTTTACCATAAAAATATTTCCCGATGTTTTGTATGCTGAGTAATTTTAGACTGACCCTGGCTATTTAGAATATTATGAGTCTCTGGGTCTTGTTTAGACCCTATTCGTGTTTTAACAGATAATTAAGCTCTTTGAGGTCAGGCTGCAATTTCTGACCAGGCTTCTGTTGACTGTGGTTTCAATATCAGTTCCATTTTCAAAGCCTTCTGCTATTTGGAACTGTCTTGCAAATGCTATCCAGTAGCCAGTTTGGGACTTGGGCAGTGGTCTGTCCCATAGCTCAGTTCTTGAAGTATCCTCACAGCATATGGTATTATGCTATTTAGGGTCAGATCCATGCCTGTGCAGTTTCATGAACAACTTCATGGGGTCACTTGCTGATATCCTTCCTCTCCATGATCCTCTAGTTCTCTGGGATCCCCTTTTTATCCTCCAACAAGAAACCTAGGACTTTACTTACCCTGTGCTGTCACATTTGCCTCCATTTTCCTCAAAACTGCACACATGTATGGGTCCAAGCTTTGGGAGGACAGACAGAAAAGAAGCAACAGGGGTTTGCTCCATCCTCTTGGGAGCAAAGCTCCTCTGCTCAGAAAGGAAACTTCCCTTTTCACGAGTTTTAGGTGCCTGTATACTGGGGTGCAAAGGATGGAGAAAAGAAAAATGGGCAATTTCCCATTCTGTCTGAATGTTAAGGAGACCCTGTTCTTATTTCTCAAGCAAATATTAGAGGGATTCTTCTGGGGTTCTCTCTCTCCCTGCTGATGTTCTCTTTCTCCCTGCTGATATGTGCTGCATTGAGTCTAAACCAAGGGATACTGGAGGGAAAAATTCCAAACTTATTATCAGTTTGGTGGTACTTTGAGTTCTGTTCTTCCCCAATATGTCTGCAATTACTTACTTTTCAGAGTTCTCAAATAGCTGCTCTGTACAGTATGCTCAGATAATTGCTGCATTCAGTGGGAGAGACATAGGGGAGTGTGCTTACTTCATCTTGCCTGGAACTAGAACTCCTGGAGAGCTTGTTCAAGCACAGCTTTATGGACTTTACCCTGAGATTTTCTGATTTGGAAAGTCTGGGGTAGCACCTGAGAAATTGTACTTCTAAGAAACTCCCAGATGAGTTGATACTGCTTGTCCCAGAACCACATTTTGAGAACAATTAATGCCATCTGTCTTTAAATAGAGATGGGAAGATTCTTCAATCAGGGTAGATTATAAGTCAAATTTCTTAATTTCAATAACATTAGGTACCTGATGTTTGCTACTTAATAAGCTGAGAGTGAAAGGACAGTAGAAATCCTTTTGGTTAGGCGTTTGAAGAGACTAAAAGAAATTAAGCATTGTAGAGAAATTTTTGGCCAACAGAACATATGGTTGGTGCTTTCCTATTATAGAATTTCAGACTGCCAGAAATGCAGGAGGTTGTTGAGATGGGGAGATTTCCTTTATTAAGGTATCTTCCTTAAGCATAGTTCTTTAAAGCAGAACATCATTGAGCATCTGGTAACTTTTGAATTGCTTTGTTTGCAAGTTATGTCCTTGAATGTAGGCGAGACAATAGGAGCAACTGTATTTTAGTCTTTATTCTGAAAACAAGGAAGAGCTGGTTGATAAAAGGGGAACCCTAGGAGTCCATGTCATCTTGGAAATGATGAAAATCTAGAACATGGGGCATGATCAGATATATATCTACCTCTATCTATCTATCTATCTATCCATATGCATATCCTAGACTTTTTGAGTAAATTTTTAAAATATCTACTTGTGAAACATGGTAGAGGCAAACAGTGTTTGTGTCACTGCAAGAAGAAGGAGACAGAAAGTGACCAAGCCTATGAGTGAATAGCTGGATATTCTGATGTGGTGGAAAGGAAATAAGTCACTGGAGGAAAGGGACATATGAGTCCTGGTTTGTGTTTATGGCAGTGCCAGGTATCTGGTTCAGCAACAGTAACTGAATCAATTGCATGCCAATTAAGATGCGGCATCTTTGTGAATTTTCCCCCTCCTGTACTCTCCATGATGCCCATGTTCCTATATATATACTTTTCTTATAGGTGTCCTTGAATTGTATATAATTAAACAGCATCTTCATCTTTATCAATAGCAGCCCCTACTCCCTAATATAGGGTCTGATAAGTAATTGCTCAGTTTTGAATCCTTCTCTCTCCCATTTTGATGTGTCCCTTTGGGAAAATCCTAGACATAGAGTTCAAGAAAAATTAACATCGGATTAGGGTATTTCTAAAGACAGAGCAGTCTGTTGAGCTGTTCTGGCATGTAGATGTTGGCTCTGGGCTGTGGGTAGAAGGGCCCCTCCTGGTGGGCCCCCAGAGAGCACTGCTATTGCAGTGTGACAAGCTCGAGGGTATGTTCTGCTTGGCCTTGAGGCTGCCGCATTGCAGAGCAGCTGTCATTCTAGAGGAATGAGTTCTGGGCCTGAGAGGCCTTGCCGCCTTCCCAGGTCCCCAGGGGACATTTTCCGTGCCGCCAAGTATGCAATACTGGTGGGGATTAGAGTTTGGCCTATCACCTCTGGGCAGAACTGATTTTCCCCGGAAGTCTGTCAGGGCAGAAAAACAAAAACAAAAACAAAAACAAAAACAAAAACAAAAACAAAAAAAAGCAAAAACAAAAACAAAAACGAGTGGAATTTTAAGCCTCAGGGGCCACAAAGCAGAGAAGACACAGCCCTGAGGGGTCCTATTTTCCGTCTCTGTTCTCCCTTCTTGCCTTTCCACAAACACACTCCTTCCATCTCATGGGCCTGCCCTATTTACACAACTGCCATGAGTCCTCCAGGCCACCAGGGGGTGGTGTGGGGCCTTGGAGGGGCGCTTTGCTAAGTGAAGCGCTACAAGCCTTAAAGAGTGAATGCTCCTTTTAACCTCTCAGTTCGGCAGAGGGGCTGTGTGGAGAAGGGGAGGCATGGTCCTGGCTCCCAAGAAAGTTAGAGCCTCGGGAAGGAGATGTGATACTTCCAAAGGGCTCGAGAAGCCCATCCTCACAGAGCCGTCCCGACTCCTTCCACCAGGGCTCACGGGCACTGCCTACACTGCCCCATATTTTAGCACGTCTCTTTTTGTGGTATGATTGCTTATTTGTGCAGTGCCCCCAGCAGCCTTTAAGCTCTTCGAGGGCAGGCGTCATGTGGAACTAATCTAATCTCCACCCTTCTAGGGCAAGCGATGTGGAAGAGCGGGTAAGCAAGCGGTGCTTTGGGGCCAGACAAACCTGGATTCAAATCCCTGTGTTACCATCAAAAGGTTCTTCATCTCTCTGTTACGACTTCACACTTTTGTTAACAAAAAGTAAAAAGAGGAGCTCTCAGTAGTACCCATGCCGTAGAGCTTCTGTGAGGGCTACAGCTTGCAAAGAGCTGTGTTTGCTTATGGCAAGTACTCAAAAAAAAGTTAGTTCCTCTGCTTCCCTCTCCAAGTCTCTCCATCCTTCTTTCTCTTCCTCCTCCTTTATTCCCAGGACCTCACACAGTAGCTGGCACAGAGAAGCTGCTCAAAAAACCTTAGCTGAATGACTGAGAAAGTGACTGGAGAGAGGAAACTCTCTGAGGCGGCAGAGCGGCAGGGGGGCTTCTTGGGTTTGTTGCCCCTCATTTGCTCGGATGCGGCACTGCTGGGCAGTGGGCATGGGGGCAGCCTTTGGGGATCGCAATCCCCCCTGCGGAACTAGGGAGGTCACAGGTCCCATCACAGACGCCTCTGTGCGTGATCTGTCTGGAATCATACATTTTTCACTGAGGGTGCTGCTGGGTCAGGAAGGGTTACTTCTTTAAATAATTTGATATTGGAAGATTTAACTCTCCCTCTCCCACATTTCAGTGAATCCATCATTACATTTCACTGGGGTTTAAGGCTAGTGAATGTGGCCCTTTCTGTCTGTGGATAGTGTTCCTTTCCTCTCTCTGCTTCCATTTGTCGTTTGGGAAAGGTTTGGAAAGGGTTGTCTGTCCATGGCCCAACTCCAGGCTTGGGACTGCTCCTAAAATGCAGATTGGCTTTGTCCCCTCTGGCCCCTTCCTGGGCACCTTTGACGAAAGTTGGTTCTGGTTCTCGCAGCTGATGGAGAGGGGCGGTGGCCCAGAACTGCAGACAGGCAGGGGAGGGAAACCGTTTGTTTTGGCTTTGGCTGGAGTTAGCCCGGATGGCCTGATGTCCCATTTCTTGAGCAGGTGCTGATTTGTGGTCAGGGTCTGTAACTCGGAGAAAGGCAGGACTACACCAGGTTAGGGGCCCTGCTTAGCCAGGGACAGTCCTCAGAATCATCCCCATCGTGATACATTGAGGATGATTCGAAGGGTCATTCCAAAGCCTCAGGATGTGCTGGAAGTGCTGCTCAGTGATTAAGGGCTTGGTCTCAGGAGTTAAGGTTCCTGCGCTCAAATCTTGCATCTGCTACTTCTGGGCAAGTCACCAAACCTTTCTTAGGCTCACTTTTTTCATCTGTAAAGTGGAAAAAATAATAGTGCCTACTAGTGGGGTTTGTTGAGAGAATTAAATGAGAGAATGCTTAAAAAACCCTTACTACTGTGTCTCATGTGGTAAGTTGCTCATTACACATTAATTACTGTTGTTGCTTTTATTTTTCCAGCCACTTCCCGTGCCCAGCCTTGGTCGTCTGTTAGTAAGCAAGAACCACAGCCATAACTGGGTCGATGCCTTTGGTGCATTTTCCATTCATTTACTCTTTTTCTGCACAACCCTGAGATCAGCACCCCCAACCCCAAGGCTTGGTGAAAGTGCTGACACCTTGTAAAGCCTCACTCCTTCTCAATAACTTTCTATATGAGTCAGGGGCCACCCTGAGTGTTTATACTTCCGGACCGCAAGGGTGGGGAGGGGCGGTGGCTGCCACTGACTTCGTCAGCGTCCAGGCGGCCGGGGCCAACCGGGGAGGTCATCCCTAACAAAGGAAATTTCGTCCAGCTTCCACGGAATAGGGATATTAATCTGACATGAGGCCAGAGCAGGCTGGACCAGAGGGAGATGAAATAGCAGAGCAAGAATGCAGTGCTTTCGCGCTCTGGTGGAAGCAGGCGATGGATGGCTGCAGCAAATCGGAACCAGATTTTTGAACACGCTTCTGCCGGTGGCGGATGGGAAGGTGGTGTTTGCGCCGGGTGGACCCCTGTCCTCCCCATCAGCAGCCCTACCCTGGGGCTGTGTCCACCCTTCTTCACCGCACTGGGGGACAAGAGTGGGTTTGCGGCCTGCCTGCTGGCTTCCTTTCACTTTTGTTGGGTTCTTTTTCTGTCCAGATGACCTAGAACAGTCTGCAGACCCAGCCTGGTATCCGAGGTCATGGATTGGAGAGAAGGATCTAAGTGGCAGTCGTTTCTTTCCAATGCCTACTTTTAGGCATAGTGGAACCACCTGCCCAAAGCATGCTGGGCACCTTCTCCTGGGCACCAGGGAGAGTTCCTGGACTCAAATTGCCCTTGCCTGCTCACCTCCTCTGGAATGGCATGGAAAGTACAGGCTGTCCGGGGCCTGTGCCAGGAGGGGCTCTGGGCCTGCGCGGTCTGACCTTGCTCTCAGGCCACTGTCTGTCAGGCAGTGGTTGTCTCTCCTGAGCTACCTGTTCTGCAGGGCTGGCAGTTATAGCAGTGGTCAGGAGTCGGGGGACAAAGGGTGAAAGGACAGGCTCTTGGGCCTGCATTTGGCAGTCACAGGAGTCTGCACTGGAGGCAGGTCAGGTAGACAGACCGGGATGGCACCTCTGAAACTGAAGCTGCCCTCGTGCGCTGAAAGGATGCTGGAAATTTCATCCTCGTCGTTCATGAATTTTACAATGTCTTTGTGGCAGCGGCTAGAATCACTGCTCACAGTGGGTGTTATCTAGTATCACCCAGCACCCTGATGGGGAGAGGCCCAGCTTCAAAATGTTCTTCCCTTTATTTACTGGTAGAAGGGCCATAAAAGGTTATAGGTAAGTATTCAGGGTCTGGGAAGACTACCTGGGTTTCCTATCCCCATTATTCACTAGCTGGATTTGTAACTCTTCTGTGCCTCAGTTTCTTTATCTGTGAAATGGCAAGAGTAATTCTAATGCCTCACAGGGTTGGTGTTAGGATTAAATTAGAGAATGCAAAGATTGGCCTTAGGGAAGTGCCAGCTACATGGAACAGTGAGAGCTATTCTAATAAATATTCATTATAATTACCTGACAATGTTTAATGTGCTATTAAAGAAGACCAGAAAATGTGAGACCTAGAAATGACCTAAAAAACCAGTCTTTCATCCAAGTGCATTTCATAGCTAGAGAGACTGAGGCCTAGTGGGTGCCATGTCTTGCCAAAGCCCCAGTTCGAGGCAGTATCAGTGATTTTTGAACATGGCTCTAAAGGGGACTTGAAGTGCAGCCCTGGTTTCCCAGCCCAGTGCTCCCTCCACACACACTGCTTCCCCCAGGCCTCTCCTTCAAGCTTGTAAAGATGTGTCAGAGCATCCAGAGACCCAGGCCACTGAGCAGACCTGGAATCCATCCTCAGGC
Source organism: Dasypus novemcinctus (assembly GCF_030445035.2). Classification (NCBI taxonomy): domain Eukaryota; kingdom Metazoa; phylum Chordata; class Mammalia; order Cingulata; family Dasypodidae; genus Dasypus; species Dasypus novemcinctus. The sequence goes on along the minus strand of NC_080692.1, from coordinate 23,975,909 downwards.
GCAGACCCACCGCAGTGGTCTTGCCATTTCCACTTAACGCAGGAGTGACTAAGCGAGGAAAAACTACTCAGGAGCGCATGAAATAAGCAGCTAAGTGGAATGGCCACAAACATTTTGTCCAGATTGGTTATACACTTAGGAATAAACTGGTAAGAGTGAGGGAACTCTCGAAGTCTGGAGCTGAGGCAGAAGGTATGAGTGGGCCTGCCGCTGGGGGCTATGCGTCTCCTTCCTCGGGGGAACTCAGTTCTGGAGTGTGTGGCAGGCTCTGGACTTGAGCTTCAGATATTTAACTACTCTCAGTTTTCAGCGTCTTAGATGGGGCCTGACAGGAAACTAGGGAAGGAAGAACTGAGTGTCTGTTTCCAAACCACTAATGAGATTTTAGGCTGACACAGCCTGTGCATGCTAGCAGGCTGAGGGTGTTTCCAGCGGGGTACGCAGGGGTGGTCAAGCCTCCCTAATGACAAGGGGGCTCGTGTGGAGACCTAGCAGGAACACCGGAACGTGTCTCTGCTCACACGCCACCTTGCTTTGTGCCCTTCTCCCCATCCGACTCGACTTCATCTTCTTCTTTAGAATTTTCCACTTTGTCTCTTCTTCCTCCTTCCTACCCATCTTCTCTCCCCTGGGCAACCTGGTCTATGTCCGAGGACCGCAAAGAGAGCTGGGCACTGCCCCCAGACCCTGGCTTGATCGGGGTCTCTGTCTATTCTCTAGGGGCCTTCGTCTGCTGCTGCTGGACTTTGAGTCAGGAAAACAAAGACAGCTCTGTTCAGGCATGTGGGCGACTCGGCGATGTCCTTTTCTCCATCCCTTTGCTCCTCCCTAATTGCTCTCTCAGACCACCCAGCTAATGTCTCGCCCATCTTTGATGTCGGCTTCCTCTGAACCTTGGAAAAGAGAGACCCATCACATGGTTTCTGTCCTTTGGCAACAAGTCCCTCTGATGTCTGACCAAGTTGTGAATGTCCTCTGTCCAGCCAGTGGGCAGAACCAGGGACTGGCTCAGGCTCTATTCCATCCCTCTGAGGAGGAGTGCAGGTCCACGGCTCTCAAAATTCCCTTCCTTGGGAAGTAGAGAAGATAGCATGAAGTAGATGGGTCTGAAGTCAAGGGGAATGAGTTTGCCATTTGTAAAATGGAGACCACAAGCCCAACACTCTACGTCCACCACCTCCCGGTATACCTGGGTCCCCAGTAGGAGCCTGGGTTGGAGAGAGGCAGTATTTATTTCAGACCACAGTAGAGGTCATGGGTTATAAGTAACGGAGTTGCCATAGGTCAGAGTCCACTGATAACTGCCACCAGAAAATCACACTATCAACGTCAAAAATTGTTTGCCTGTTCCTTTCCTTCCCATTCTTAAAGGGCCTGCTGAGTGTCTCAGTGCCATTCAGCCTTCTCTTTGCTCTAAATTGTTTACATGTTGGAATCTCTCTGCCTTCCCTAGCCACCCACCCCACCCAACCCCTCCCTGCCAACCATAGCCTACAAGAGTTAATTCAATTCTCAGTCCCAGCCAGGAAATCCTTCTTTGCCAGCAGGATCAGCCCAAGATGAGCATTAATGAAATTGCTAATTTATTTCTATAGCTTCAGTCTCCAGCCTGAAATGGAACAATGTGACCGAAAGTGTGCCAGACATTGTTTGTTTAACAGAGGAACATTCTCCAGCCGATCTCTATGGCTGTTGGATTTTCTGGTTTAATTAGTTAGCCCTCCGAAGTGGTTTGGATATCTCCTGTTACAGCAGGTGGGGCTGGGGGCTCCTGGGCTCCATGAGCCCCTCCAATTGCTGTATCATTCAACCCCTGACCTTGACTTCTGTAACATTGTGCCTGCATCCAGAGAACTGGTTAAAGCTGTAAATCTCACAAAAATGTGTGTGCTGCATGGCCTCAAGAGAAATTACAGGATTGCCCCTTCCGAATTGCAACCCCTTTGGCTTTGAGAAGCCCTCTGATTTTATTATTGATCATTGAGTTTGATCCGATGCATTTCACAGAGACTTGGCTCCTTCTGCTGTGCTGTTGGCTCCAGGGGCAGCAGTTACACTGATGACACATTTTTCCATTCCCCCCGCCAGAAGGCCAGAGGTGGTAGGGTAGACACACACATACTCCTCCCTTCCTTCTGGAAAGTCTGATTTGGAGGCATGCATATGTGGGTTTCTTTAGAATACTGATGGTGTGCTTTAAAAACTGCTCTTGATGTTCTGCCAGAGGCAGGGGGATAGATGGAATGACCTCTGGATGACCCTTCCCAATACAAAAGTGAAGAGATTTTCTTATTATTCTGTGGATTGTACATTTCATTTTCCCATTGATCTATGTTGAATACTAGAACATTTAGGTTGGAAGGGATGCCCTGAGTTCATCTTTGCCTATCTCTTGGGCTCTGGATAGAACCACCACAAATCCAATCTGTGATGCAGGCAGTGGAATCATATAAAGATAGAAAATATGGGAGTGCTGCATTCCATGGCCACCATCTGTCCATCGGTCCATCCAACATTTATCAAATGCCGGTGAAGCTCTAGGAACTATTCTATCTGCCCCCATCACTTATTTTTTTTTTTCTGTATTTCTATTCAGTGACAATAGAAGAGCATTTCAATTCTTGCTGTGCTTATCTTTTGACCCAGTTGACCACTTCTTTCTACTTAATATTTTCTCTTCCTAAGGTTTCCTGGGTTAGTAACATGATTCATCCCTGGGTTTCCTCTGCCTGGTGGGCATTCTCCTCATTCTCTTTCATATGTTAGTTTCCCCCATGTACCACTGAAATATTGGTTTTCTCAGAGACCTGTCTTTAGCTTTCTTCTTTCCTTTTCCTTTCCCTTACTCTTCTCCTTATATCCTCTGTCTGATTCACCCATGATTATGGCTTAAGTTATTATCTACCTATGTAAGTTGACACCAAATACTCTTATTTTACCTGCACATATCCCCTGGGCTGCAGGCTTTTATATTTGTCTCCTGACCATAAATGCCTGGATGTCTGAAACATCCCAAACTCAACATGTTCATAAATGAACTCAGATCTTCTCTGCCAAACCCATACCTTCTTTTTTTGTTATTGTTGTTGTATGTTTTTGTTGTTTCCAGCTTTTCTTTTTAAAGAAGGTTTACATTACATAAATGTTATATAAAAAATATAGGAGATTCCCATATGGCCCCCCCCCACTTTCCCACATTAACAATATCCTTTATTAGTTCACTAGTGTGGTACTTTTGTTACAATTGATGAACACATATTGAAGCCATGGACTTTATAGTTTGCACTCTGTCCCACACTATTTTGTAGGTTATAACAAAATATATAATGGCCTGTATCCATCATTGCAGTGTCATGTAGGGCAATTCCAATGTCTGGATGCAGGACAATTCCAGTGTCTGGAAAATGCCCCCATATTACACCTATTCTTCCCTCTCCCTCCCCTCAGAACCTCTAGTAGCCACTGCCTTTATATAATGATAAAACTTTTCCATTGCTAAAATAATAAGAAGTCTATACTAGAATAATAATAAGTGTACTTTAGTTCATTGTTCATTACCCAATCTTGAGGATTTTGGTATGGTGATGCCCACTCTGTTTCTAATTAAGAGGGAACTTAGGTCCCAAGGGGCAGATGGATGGAATTATCTTGCTTGTGGTTGCGATACTCTCTGTTCCCTGGGATGGGCATTGACTATCATCATCCCCTTGTTGTCCTGGGTGAGTCCAATGAACTGGAGAGCAGGTGTTGCAACTCTGCTGTGATTCAGGGCTCAACTGACACTTGAATGTACCAAATATTTAAGTCTCTGGGACATATATTTAACAAGTATTATGCTAATTATAGGTTCAAATAAAAGGGGCAGAAGAGCCATGTGTAAGGAATGAATCTAACTCTGTTACACTGGGGAGCATAAATTCCAAAGTTAGGTCTGCTGACAGGGTGCCAAATTCCTGAACTTGTCTGCCCTGCTTATAGTGTCTGAATGTCTCTAGAGCCCTCAGGAGTCCTACTGTTTGAGGCACTGTTTTCTGTGGAAGTCAGTGAGATCATGCTGAGACATGCATAAGTATAACCTCTGGAATGACCTCCCAACTCACTTTGAAATCTCTTAGCCATAAAAACACTTTTGTATTGAACGCTTCCCCTTTTTGTTTAAGATCTTGTTCCAGATGTATTGTTAGTTGGTGTTTGGTAATAATCCCTTGATGCCAGGGAAGCTCATTCCTGGGAGTCATGTCCCATGATGGGGGAAAGGTGGTGCATTTATATGCAGAGTTTGGCTTAGAGAGAGGCCACGTTTGAGCAACAAGGAGGTTTCCAGCTTTTTATAACATGAAATTACTCGATGAATTCCTTCTACATGCTTTCTCTTACCATAAAGCCAATATTAAGGCCTGAAATTGCTGGGTCATAGGATACACTAATTTCCAGTATTAACATTTACTAATATATACTTTTATATTGTAGTAGGAAAGATATCTCAGCTTCTCCTTTTTTCCTCACTACCAAATTAAAATGCTACATTAGTTTTCTTTTATTATACGATATATTCTGGATAGCTAGCTTTGTTATTTTTCTTCTAGTGTGAAAATTTATTCTTTTATGAGCGTCATTTCATTATTAAATCAACACATGCTTATTACTGAAAATACATACCTTCTTATTCCCTGTCTTTGTGATTGTCTTAACCACTGTCCCAGCACCCTAGTAAAAAAAGCTTCATGTCTCCCTAAATATCCCCCTCCACCCACGTCCAGTTGGATGCCATGGCATGTCGGTCCCACTTCTCTCATCTTCCCCATTGCCACCATCCTAATTCCAGCACTCAGTATCTCCACTTGCATTATGGCAGTCTCTCCTAACTGGTACCTATATTAGCCTCCACCCAACCATTTTCATGCTGTGTCAGAGTTGTCTTTCTTATGTGAGTCTGACCAAGTTGTTCCTTCGTTTAGAAGTCTTTCAATGGTTTCCAAGCACCTATGAAGACCAGGTTCCAACTTCTCCAGCATGTTGTACTGGGTTTTCACAATCAGTCTCTTGCCTGTCTTTTTAACTTTATCTCCTGCCAGTCTCTCCACTCTTGACTTGACCCCAAGCACAGACTCTGGGCTCCAATCATACCAAACCACTTCCATGTTGCTTCTTGCCTCCAAGCCTCTGTGCTTCCCTCCTTCTGGAATGCTCTTTCCTCCCCCATAGAACTGGTCTCAGTGTAAGCTTTGTCTCTTCTCTGAAGTCTTCCCTGACCCTTAGGTTCCCTCCTCCCCACTTCTATTGTACACCTAAAGGTTGTAAGAATTGGTTTTCAAGTCTGCTTCCCCACCCACCCGTGAGTCATGGGACAGGGACTCGGCTTCCCTTGCCTCCTTGTCTCCGATCCCGGCGCTGCTTCCTTTCCCTTTGCCCCCATCCTCCTCCTTGCGGAGTGGAGAATGCAGCTGGCATTAATATCAGGCCCCATACTGAGTGGAGGAGGCTGGAGAACACTCCGTTATGTTCTTGCATGGCCTCTGTGCTTGTGGATGCAGCAGTCATCCCACTGTTAATTCTCCTAATCATCTATTCCACTTCCTTTTTTTCAAATCAAGTGTGAATACTGAGCAGAATATGTTAGCAATCTGCTTCAAGATGAAATTTTTGAAGGTATGACTTTGTTCCCTGTTCCATTTTCTATAGAAAATTGAACTCTTAATGACGCTACTGGACAATGTGTTCTTTCAGAGGAGAGCTAAAGCTCAGTGTCGCCGTTCCCGGATTCTCTAAGTAACACCGATCCTGCTCCCAGCAAGTTTTTTCTACATAGGATTTCCACATAGGATATTGTAGAAATCACTTGGGAATGTGATGTTCCCATTAACTTCCTGGGTCCTTGGGGGGCGCTCTGCTGGTGTTGGGCATTCCCTCCTGTGCTGTGAGGGCCCCGCTGTTTAAGAGGAAGTAAAAAAATGGTAATTCCGGGGGAATTCTTACTGTAATTGGTTAATCGATTAGTTCCTTAAAGGTTTGGGACATAACTACTGTGAGTCAGGCTTGTGCAAGAGCCAGGAGTGTAGCGGCAAACAGAGTTGGCCCCTGCCTGAGGGGCAGTATGGTATTATGGGAAGGCTTTGAAGGAATATGACTCTCCATTCCCCTGCTTCTTGCTGTGTGATCTTTACCAAGTTACTCAACCTTTCTGAGCTTCAATTTCTTCATCTATAAAATGAGGACTAGTCTACTTCCCTCCCAGTGTTGTTGAAAGACTTGGAGAGAAAGCACATCAAACATAATCTGGTTGGTACAGTGCCTCATCCTTAAGAGATATTTGAGGCTCCTAATTATTGTTCACTATTGCAGTGGTGATTGTAGTAAAACATACCAAAACTCCTTGAGCTGCTCTCGATGATGAGAATAGCTAAACTTTATAGTATTTGTTCTCTGACACTGTTCTTAGTGCTTTCCATGTATTAACTCATTTGATCCTTACAACAATATTATGAGGGGGAATCTATTATTTTATAGAAGTTTGAGGCATAGGAAGGTTTAAAAACTTGCCAAAGGTCAAGCAGGTGGGAAATGGGTAGCTGGGATTTGAACCCAGGCAGTCTTGCTTCACGTTCCTTTCTCTTGACCACCTTATTACATTGCCTCTCCATTAAATGCCCAGCCTAATGACGTTTCTAAGCTAATAACCATTTGCTCTTTACTTTCAAATGGGGATTGATGAAGAAATGTTTATTTATGGTCTTATTCCAAAAAAGAAGATGAAATAATTAAAATAATGCCCCAGACTTAACTATGTTTTACAATATGATTTTTCCTGGGCATTTGGAGCCATGGCCAGAAGAATGGACTGAGCAGAGACACTCATTTCCTCCTCTGCTGGCCCTGGCCCTTGGCACCGTAGCAGAGGCTGTTTGGCGCAGAGGTCATTGTCCTGCCTTGCCCATATCCCTGTCTTTGCAGCTCCCCATCCACTTGGTCACGTGCTGGCCTTCTCTCTAGTGTTAAAGTCGAGCCTCCATTTCTTACACGATGTGGCCTTGAATTCTTTTACTCTTCTCATCGTTCTCCTCTGAATGTGCCCTGATTCATCTGATCAGTGATAATGGGTGCATTTGCATCTTGAATGACACGCAAAAGTCATTCTAGATGTGGCTGAGGTCACGTCAGCTGTTTAGAGTTGCCATGTCTCACCAGAGCCCTTGGGCTGGCTCAGCTGCTTACTGCTGTGAATTGAGCAGGTCAAAGCCTCTGTACGCTCAGGCTGCTCGTCCGCAGAAGGGAACCATCGCATGTACTCATGAAGCATCTTGAGACTCAAGTGGCCTGTGGTGTCTGGACAGTCTCTGATACCTGCAAAGCGTAGTGGATGTGAGCTGCAGTTATTAGGCATCTGCTGTGGGTTCAGATGAAAGGACCTGCAAGCTCCCACAGATGTCTGCATCCCATAGTCGATCCCAGTCCCTGGAGGGCCATCAGTTGGGGATAGGTAGCGTGGGAGGGAGAGGAAGGGATCCAGGAGGTGGAGTGTCTGGTCCAAACTTTTGATCAGGAGAAGCGCTCTTTGATGTGGCAGAACGGAGTTGTCTCCAGGAGCAGTGCTCGGGCCAACAGGCCAGTTTGCCTCCCCCTGCATTTCTGGCAGGTACAGCGCAAACCGTGGCCGAGTCTCAGCCTGAGCCATTCCCCCATCGGGCCTGTCTGCCTGCCTGACAGCACATGGCCTCCTTGGGTCACAGATGCAAAACCTGTAGCATCAGGTCAGAGCATTAAGAGAACAAGCATTAACTGGACACCTACTACATACCAGGTATGCTGTTTCATCAGGGATTCACAACCTTTTTTGTTCCACGGACCCCTTTGCCAGGCAGGTGAAGACTATAGACCCCTTACTAAGTCCCCGCTCTACGGTGTATTATTTAATAAATAGATCACTCCCGCACCAACACGTCCCCACAAGAACAATATATATTTTTTTGAATTCCAACTCAGGCTCACGCACCCCTTGTTAAGAACCCCTGAGTTAGATACTGGGGTTCAAGAGTTAAAGACACAGAGCCAGCCTTCTGGAAGCTCACGGTTCAGGATGGCAGACAGACATGCAAACAAGACCAGGAGCGCGGGGAGGGCGGGGAGATGAGTGCATCAGGAAGTCCTGTGCTTGGTACGGGATTGGTGGACTGCGGCCTGCGGGCCTGGTGCAGGCTGCCGTCCACACTAGGTAGTTTACGGAAACATCACGCACATACTTCTCACACGTACAGTTTTCCCTATTATGAATACTTGGCATTAGTGTGATAATTTTGCCACAATTGATGAAATGATATTATAATTGCACTCTTAACTGTAGTCCATAGTTTACATTCAAGTTCACTGTTTATGTTGTATAGTTCTACCATTTTAAAAGAATTTATTCTGAAAACACATAAACAGCCTAAAATTTCCTCTTTAACTGCAACCAAATAGACAATGTAATGGGGTTAATACCATTCACAGTGTTGTGGGTCTGTCACCCCCAACTGAAACTCTGTACCAATGGTGCATTCACTGCCCATTCCCTAGCCCACTCTGGCCCCTAGGAACCTATATTCTAGTTTCTGACTATGAATTTGCATATTCAAATTATTTTATAAAAGTGATATTATACAACATTTGTCTTTGTTTCTGGCTTGTTTCAGTCAACATGATGTCATCAAGATTTGCCCATGTCGTCACAAGTTAGAACTCTGTTCCTGTTTATGGCTGAAGAGTAGTCCACTTTGTTTATCCGTTCATCTGCTGATGGACACTTGGGGTGGCTGCCATCTTTTCTGCCATCTATTTTGGTCGATCAAGCTTTCTTGAATTCAGCCATAGTCTTTCATTTATGTATTTCCTATGGCTACTTTGTGCTCTAACCGCAGAGTTGAGTAGTTGTGTCAGGGACCATATGGCCTGCAAAACCTAAAATATTTTCTATCTGCCCTCTTACAGAAAATGTTGGCTGACCCCTGTCTTAGATGATGGGTAAGCAGGCAGGACTTCAGAATGAAAAATAGATGTGGACCCCAAGCTCAGGGACCTTCCTGGATTTCTGTAGGTACAACTCACCCACTGAATTCAGAGGAAGATGAACTGGAGGAGCTAGCTAGGGGAGATGTGTGTGAGGTTTTAGACTTGGGGAAGGAGGTCAGCAAGCACCGTCAGGGGGCGTGGGTGGGAGGGGCTTGGAGGAAGCTGTGAGCCCACAGGTATGCTAGAACAGGTGCCCGGAAGAGCTGAGCGTGGGCGGAGGCCCATGGTCAGGAGCCATGCAAGGGATGGGAGGCTCTGATAACCGAGGGGATGGTGTGGTGAGACCAAGCGTTCAAGGAGCACATGATTCTGGAACTGGAAGGGACCTCACAGATCCTCTAGACCAAGCCCTTCTTTGTATAAGTGAAGAGAAGGGAAGCCAAAGCAGGTAAAGTGTCTAAGGCCACCCGGTAGCCTCTCTTCCTGAGCTGCGAATAAGCCTTCGGATCTCGATCCTTTGGCTTAGCTCTTTGGAGGAAAGGGCTAGGAATCTCTTTTACATTTTCCTTGTCTCTTGTTTGGTCCTGCGGCCTGTAAGCCACTTGAGGGCAGGATCTGTGTCGTTTCACCCCTGTGAATCCCTCCAGGCTCACCCTGGGGACTCCATGGGTATGTGCAAAGGCACCGAGCATCGAGGGGCTCTGGGGATCTCCCTAAGCATGCAGACTCCGCAGACGGGAGATCTGGGCTCAACGGCCTCCCTTGGTTGGGTGGGCGCAGGGACGCTCCAGCTCCCCGGCTGCAACTGGCCTCATTGGGGCTGGCCCCTCCAGGGCCCCGGCCTGCTTTCTAGCTCCCCATGCACTTGGTCACATACTTTCTGACCACCTGCAAAGTCTTTGCTCCAAAATGCTCTGGCGTCCTGAGTAAGAGCTCCTTTAATGGTCTCCCAAGCAGCCCCATGAGCGTGGGGAGGATTCAGTCGGGATGCCATGCATCTTCAGTGATTGACAGAAACACCTCATTTTTCCTGATGTGTTGACGGAAAGCCTAGAAGAGCAGCCAGAGACGACTCTCCAGCTCGGCCCGTCCCTGATCGACAGGACAAGCTCCTCCTGCCTCCTCCACGCTTGGAGCTGACGCGTCTTGGCTTCCCCTAGCCTGCTGGACGAGCCCCAGCTCAGAGTCCTCCAGCGAGGCAGGGCCGGGGTGGGATGTGGACGGGGAAGGGGAAGCTGTGGGGCTGTGGGGCAAAGTGAGCTGGGCAGGGTTTGCTCACGGAATGTCCATGACGTTTCTCCCATGTACGGCCACCCCCAAGCTGTACAGAGCTGGCGGCCCACCTGGCCCAGCGATAGAACCAGAGAACGTCATGGGCTCAAACTTGAGGCCAGGGACACCAGGTATAGTGTGAGAGAGAAAGAGAGCTGCCTTGGTCACTTGCAGGCGAAGGCCTATAATTCCTCCATCTCCTTGGCTGGGTGGGTACCGGGATGCTACAGCTCCATCTCCTCCATCCCCTTTTTCTGCTCTTATTTACAGCAGTATAGAAATGGGTCTTTTATAGCAAGCAGCCTTGCAAATAAGGATGGAGTGCTGCCAGCCCAGGTTTGCAAATGTTGGAAAAAAAACCCCAAAAGCCCCAAATGCACACCCAGCCTCTCTCCAAAGGAATCTCACATGTATTCAGCAGGTCCCGGGTGCCCTCTCCTGTGGAGAGGGTTTTCCACACCTCCTCGCATTTAATCTTCACGATGACCCTGGGAAGCAGGTTCTTTCTCCCATTTTATGAGCAAGGGCCCTGAGAGGTAGAGTGACTGCCTTGCAGACGGGGGCTCGTAGGACTGACAGATCCGGGAGCTGTTCCTTTTCGTTCCCTCATGCCTCTTCCCAGGACTGTGGGCACATCCTTTTCCAGGGAAAAGATCTGTTCAGGAAGCTCATCCAGAGGCCTGACAGGATTCAACCTCTTTGTGGGCAGGAGAAACAGGGGTCTATTTTTGATTTTCATTCCGTAGAATTCACCCATCCCAAGTGGCTTTAGGATATTCACAAAGTTGTGCAATATGGTGTAGATAGTGTGATTTGAGCTCCTTCAGAAAGGCCCCTGGCTTCTGCCCTGTCCCCACGCACCTCCGCACCTCCGAGTGGGCCTGGGTGTCAGCTGTCAGCCCCGGGGCCACGGGAGAGCTGGCTGGGGCCGCCTCCAGCAGCCTCTCCTGCCTGGTCATAGATGAACAAACCAGTCACTCGGCAGCCCCGAGGGAAGGGGCCAGGGGTGGCCTGGGAGCTCCCTGAGGCTGTTCCCGGGCCTCCCTGCCTGTGTGTGGGCAGGATGTGGGTTGAGTGGCAGGTAAGCTCAGAGCAGGGCTGGCCCGGAGCACGGCCCCGGAGAGCAAGGCTGAGGCAGGAGGGCTTCTGCAGAGCCTCGGGCAGACAGCTGGCAGGTCCACAGAGCGAGCGCCAGGCCGGCTGCCCACGTGCTGCTCTGCTGGCATTTACCTGCACCTGCGAAGGCTGGCCGGCTTCTCAGGACTGGTTTTTGGACTGCTTCTCTGAGTCCATTGTACTCAGGAGAAATAAAACCTTTCCAGCTTCCTCGGGTCTCAGAAACATCCACGTAGCTCTCCTGAGGATATCCTGTGTGCCAGGCTGTGACGGATCCCGAGTAGGAGGGACCAGAATGGGGCTTCTTGTGGGCCACGATTTTAGGAAACCTGGATTCCTCCGCTGCCCACTGAGAGGTGTCTGGGATCCTCTGCTGGTTTTGTTTGAGCCAGTGGCACCGTGCTAGGGGCTCGGTGTGTGGGATTTAGTGATGACCGAGACAAAGACCCGGTCTCTAAAAATCACCATTTTATTCAATCCTTTTAGAGGGGTTCTGCTTTGGCTTACCAGTCCTTTACAACCTGGGCATATGGATGGCTTTTACGGATGTTATTCCTGAGTGCAGGCTTTGGTTTGGGACAGTGGAGAGGCCACTAAGTTCTCCTGACATCTCTCTCCTGCCATTTTCCTGTGAGTTAGCATCACGTGGGTTAAGAATGGGGCCACGACTATATTATGCCTTTGTGCCATTTAGAAAAGGTGTCCCTTAAGGCACTTTCATTCCACCTTTTAAAAAAAATTGTCAATAGGACAAGACACTTTACTATCCTCTTCCAGAAAACTGTCATAGTAAATATACAACTATACTAATCTATATACTTCTATATGGTTGGTGCCTTCTTACTGTAGTACCTTATGCAGTGTACAACTTGCACAACTGCATAGGGACATCCTGGCTAGGATAACAAGTACTAGATATATCCTTATTTGCTGGTATTTGCTGCATTTCTCATCAAGAAGAGAGGTATCTCGCCTAAAGTAAGACCTTTGATCCTTTCATGGTTTAGAATGAGAATAGGGAAGGGCTTTTTGGGTGGGAAAAGGTGAGAAGAAATACAGTTTTCTCTAGATGGTGAAAGTCTCTGTGGCCCCCTGTGTTCTAGCTTGTTCTTGGGTTCTCCTGGGAAGCTGGGAGTTTTGCAGCCCATTAAATTACGTTTGTGGGAGAATGACTAAAAAGACCAGAAAGACCAAAATTCCCACCTCTCATCAAGTGACAGTATCTTCAGTGGGTGGGGCCCTTCAGAGTTCAACGGTAACTTTTAAAGGTAAGCAGAAAGCAGAGGCTTAGGGGCGCTCAGGCGTGACTTTCCCAGTAGCCTACAGATGGTAAGTGGCAGAGCCGGGGCCGTAGTCCATGTCTCTGGTCTCCTCTTCCCTACAGCCCCGGGGGTGGGGGTGGGTGGGCCTGGAATGCTGGACCAGCGTAAGCCCAGGTGAGCGAAAAGACCCCGGGCCTCGGTCCTCCAGCTGTCCCGGCACAGGGGCGACCCTGCACAGTGGCGATCCTGTTGGTCTGGGTTGTAGGGTACCTGCGATGCCCAGAAGGCACCCTAAGACACCTCGGGTATACCTCGGAGGGAGATTTACCTGTACCTTCCCTCCTGTCACCCTTAACACCAAAGCAGGCTGAACGTCAAGGCAAGTTTTGATATTTGCTTCCCTTATCCCTTAAAATACACAAGCTTATGGTGAACGAGGCTATTCTTGGATTAACGAGGGGGCCCCCTTTCCTTCATGGGGGCTTGACTTAACAAAAGCCCAAGGTGGCAGATTTCTCTCCAGAGCCAGCGAGTCAGACTCCAGTTCCCTGAGAATGAGGCACACCCCCTTCTCCTGAACGTTACTGACTGTGATCATTGGGTCTCCGGTTTTCGGTTTTCGGTTGAAAGAGGGCAAGCACCCCAGGGAGAAGTCATCCCTGCCTCCGGGCTAAGTAGGCGTGTCCTCGTCTTGAGCAGCGCCCATTGCCGTGGACTCAGCCGTGGGCCCCGGTGGGACGTGATCTTGGTCTTGGTCCATGTTCTGGGTGGCTGTGGCCCATCATAAAGAGGATCTCTTCAAGCAGTTGCTTCAGCTAGGGTGTGGCCCCCCTGGATCAGAGTGGGCTTTAATCCGGGTCACCCGAGTCCTTGATAGGCGGAGTGAGAGTCAGGCATGGAGAAAGCCATGGCAGGAGGCTGGCAGTCAGTGGAACCAGAAGGGAAAGGAGAGGACGTCGCCGTGTGCTCTGCCCCACTACGGAAAAGCCAAGCTCCCAAGGCTCGCCGGAGGCCAGCCTCAGGATATTACAGACTTCGGGGCGAGAGCACTGCCTTGCTGCTGCCTCGAGTTTGGACTCCTCCTTGCTTCAAAACCATGAGCTGATAATTCCCAGTGTTGAAGCTGACCCACTGCACTGTACCTGTTTTAGCAGCTGGGAAACTGATACACCCATCTTCTTCTCAGGCTTGTCCTTCAGACCCCGAGTGGCCCCTGGTTTGTGTTCTGGCTGAATAAGGGTTAAACAGAAGATGCACACTGGATGCAGGGCTGCCGTGCCCAGGCCCTAGAGATAAAGACAAAGGGTCATCCAGAAGGTGGCAGGCCAGGCGTGCTGGGAGGGGCCCAGTGGCTCGCAGATGAGTGATGAGTGAGCAGCTGGAGGACCTCGTGCTGCGGTCCAGAAAGGCTTCTCAGGGAAGGCACGACTTGAGCAGGAGTTGGAATGCTGATGGCCTTTGGACGTGAGCCTGGGAGGGCGCTAGAAGCCCAGGCTGGCCTCACCTCCAGGTTTCTCCACGTCAGTCTCTTGCTCACTCCTGCCACCCATTCTCTCCTTTGCCACCTGTCACTGCCCCCCACCGCAAGCCTTTGTCTCCTCAGCCTTCTAGCTTCCCCTGCCCCGCCAGTGTCGATGTTCCAGTTATTTCTCCCCCGTTGGCCTTACTTGCATTTTTCTCCATCGAATCTCATTTTGTTGTTTCCTGTCCCGTATTTTCTCAACTCCCGAGGCCCCTTCTCATTTATTTCCCCATCCTCTCTGGTGCTGTTTGCAACACCGCTCAGTTTGTTATCATCTGCAGATTTAATTAGCGTGGTCGACAACCCCTTCTCCTCGACAAGAGGCCGCGGGGAGGGACGGGCGGTCTCAGGGCAGCTCTGCCGAGGCGCACACTGGGCCCGGCTGTGGCCATGCCTGCTTGGGCTGCGTCCAGGCGACGTGTTCCAAACCTGGCTCTCGCCCCGCCCCGCATGGGGGAAAAATGCCCCAGGAGCCAGTTTTTTCCTGGAAACAGAGGCAGGATGCTGGAAACTGGATTGCACAAACCGGCTCAATTCAAATCCCCCTGGCCTGTACATCCTCACAGATCCTGATTATTCATAGTTGTGTGTGAGGCGCCTTTCTTGTCTTATTGCTGATTTTCCCACACGCTCTGAGAGGTCAGGTTGTTGCTCTATTATTATTTGTATATGTTACTCTCTAGACGAAACCGAGACTCAGAGATGACAGAATGTATTCCTGGTCACCCAGAGATGAAGGGGCAGAACTGGAATTTGAAGCTGGCGCTCTCTGGGCAATTCTTCTCACGTTCCTGCTTCTCAGAGACTCCTTCTACTTCATCCCTTACCCCAAACCACTCTTAGTTGATGGATTCTGTTCATAGCGCTCTTGGTAGATGAGCTAATTATGGATATTTTCAGAAGCCCACACAATAATTATCCCAGTGAGGGGTCTTTTCCAGGGCGTCCCTGGTCAGCTCATCAGTATTGGACCCACCATGTAGATTTTAGCTTGCTTCTGTCGCTTTTGTGTTCATAACTCACCTTCTGTCAGCTCTATCTTAATTCCTCTCACTTTGTGTCTGTCAGGGAGCAGTTGTGTGATAATTGTCAACACTGACTTTTATGTCTGGTCTGATAGCTCTGTGAGGTGGGCCAATGGCTTTCAACTTCAGCTCCTTAGCTCTCGGGCAGTGCTTCTCAGTGGGGTCCTCTGTGTGTCAGGGAGGATTATTTTTCCTTGTGTGACTTTCCAGCGTGCTGGAGCCTGTTTGGCCTCCTGCTCCATATCCACTAAATGTCAGTGGGGCTTCCCAGTCATTGTGACAACCCAAAATTCCCCACACCCCATTTCCAAGGGGGATGGTGAAGCTCGTGGGGTTTGCTTAGAGGTGCCCCAGGACCATCTCAGGCTGAGCAAGAGGGGCTCTGGCTTTGTAAAGCTCAACTAGGGCAGCCCCTTGAAATATTTGGATTGAAGAGCAGGTTCTTTAGCTGGAGAAGGCTGTCACCAGTTTTGGCGTTTCTGACAGCTTCTTTGTACATGTTCAGAGTCTACCCTGCCTCTGTGTGTAAGATCTCTGTTAGGAAGGATCAGTGGCTCCTCGAGGAGAATGCCAGGGCCCTGCTTTCAGGAACCCTGCCTGCTCTCACCAGGAGAAAGTCACAGTCAGAAGATTTCACAGTCAGAAAACTGGGAGGCTTGTTCCTTCAGTTATTGTCTTTGACCATACCCTAGATCAACCCCATAGAAAGGGGACACACACTGCCCATCTGTTGCATTTTCTGGTCTCTCTGAAGTACAGGCATGAAGTTCCCAACATGGGTGGTGTAGTGGGCTGATAATATCTCCCCCAAATGCATGTCTACCCAGAACCTCTCATGTGGCCATATTTGGATATAGAGTCTTTGCAGATGTATTAGGTAAGAATCTTGAGCTGAGATCATCCTGGAGTTAGGTTGGGCCCTAAACCCAATGACCATTCTCCTTATAAGATGAGGAGAGGGCCATACAAAGATGAAGGTAGAGATGAGCAAGGCAGCCACAGGCCACAGGATATCAGGGAACCTGGAGGGGCCAGGGCGGGTCCTCCTGAGAGCCTTCCCAGGGAGTATGGCTCTGGTGACACCTAGAGCTCACACTTGGGGTCTCCAGAACTGTGCGAGACAATCAATTTCTATTGTTTTAGGTCACCAAGCCATGGTAATTTGTTAGGGCAGCCCCAGGAAACGAATACAGGCTCCAAGGCACTCAGGTGAAAGTATGGGGTTTATCCACCCGGATCACTACTGGAAGGCTTGGCCATAGCAACATCATGGGCAGCGTGGGCAGAGCGCAGCCCTCTGTTCCCACGTCCGGCTGCTTCAGGCTGGCCTCTCAGTCCTCCCTGCACCTTTACGCTTCCAATTCCATCTTCTCTATGTCCTTCCCCGACTCCAGCCCTCTCTGCATATGCAAATCCCACACCACTTGCAGTGTACAACTCAAGTTCTGCCTCCTCCAAAATGGCCTTTCTGGATCCAGCCTTCTTGTATCAGTTGTAGATCTTAGTTGCATTGACAGAAAACCCTGCTCAACTGGCTTAAACAACAGAGGCGATTTATATGCTCATGTAATCAGGAAGCCCATAAATAGGTCTGGTGAGGCTTGATCCAGTAGCTCAAATGGTATCCCCAAGGCTCCAATATTTCTCCATCTTTCTACTTGCTTGGCCTCCTGCTGGGCCTGCTTCATCCTCTATTTACTCAGTGGCCTCTTAGCTGACCCAGGCTTTCCTTTTATGGAGCCAATTGCTACTCTTCTCCTCAGGTTCTGGCCGGAAGAGAAAATCGCTTTCCCCAGAAGCCCTGGCCAACATCTTCTGGAATCTTATTGATTCCTATTGCACTGCAAACACATTCCAGAATCAAATTGTTGTGGCCAATATGCTGATTGGCTTAAGCCAACGCCGGAGTTGGTGGTGGAGCCAGTCCTACTAAAAACATGTGGTCAAGAAGGGAACGATTGATGGGGAAAGGGGACCCAACAAATAAATGAGCATTCATTAGTCATCCTGTCCATTTGGACATTAATCACCCCAGTTATGACATATTCATCTGTATCATGTGTTAGATATCATTTATCTGGCTCCCAAAGAGATTGAAAGCCACAATGGTATGATGGCTTATATTTCTTTTGTATGCCCTTAACTCTTGACACATTGCTGAGTGCACAGTTGCTGCTGAATCAATACTTGTTGAATTGAAATATGTTGGACTGAGAGAAGCATAGGAAATAGTGAAGATGTTGCTAGGGAGAGGCAAGTTCCTGCCGAGAGCAGGCAGGGGCACTTTTTGGGAGGAAGGAGAGCTTGGTGACTGATAACATGAAGCTTTGTAGAAGTGTCTTGAGGAAGGAAGAAAAGTATTCAAATGAAAGAACCACATACTTTTGAGTTAGGGGGGACATTAGAGAAAGGGGTGCTTTCAGAGGTAACATGATGGACTCTGTAATGCCTGGAAATGCTTTTCCCCCTGAATGGGACACTTACCATATGGGTCAAAAGAAAAGAAGGTCAGGAAGGAAAACTGGGCAGCCCTGCCCCGGGGTTTATAGCCTGTTGAATCTAGTGGGGCTCTTTGCTAATCATTGTCCAAACTGTGACATTTCTGAAAATGCTATAATGCTATCTTACACTAAAAGGGATGACAAGGCAAGAGAAATAAACTGGGATGGTCTCAGGGCAACTGGGACCCGTAGCATCCACCTGGCCTGAGCATCATGTACTAGCCAACTCGAGTACCCTTTGCCCACTGTCAACTGAGAAATAACATACTAAGCTGCAAGGCAACAAAGGCATTTATCGGGGGTCTTAGAATTGCAATTCAGGGAACACAGACTCAAGTAGCCTCCCAAATCTTGTCCCATCTTGGTACTTTCAGGCAAGGGTGTTTAAAGGAAAAGGAGAAGATTAGACAAGTGGTTTGTGGCAGGTGGTTTTTTGGGGTACTTTAATCGTCCTTCAGGTTAGATCGTTAACTGAGTTCTTTATCTTGTGGTTTGTTTTATGGTCCAGATGTCCTTGGGGTTTTGAGCAACATCCTTGCTTTAGGCTTAGCATGCTATGGCAGTTTGTGATATTTGGCTGAGACCTGCATAAGAATAACCTCCAGAGTGATCTCTTGACTCTGTTTTAAACCTCTTAGCCAGAGTAACTCTATTTTGTTTTATTTCTTTTAATACCATCAGCTCTCCATCTGCCTTCCATTCCTCTGGGCTCTCTGTGTCTTTTGGGGGGTGAACATGAAACACACTGCTGAGAGGGAGGCTTCTGCAGCATCTGATTCCACTTGCAGGATGTCAACTGTCCAAAGAAATTTTACTCTGACCAATAGGAAAGGCAGCATTTTCCTCTGGTCTTTCCTCCTGGTTTATCCAGGACATTTCCCCCTCTGTTTGAGGCTTCCCTATTGTCAGCTCCCTGGCCCTCCTTTGTTTTGGGAGAAGCCCTTCTCCTCTCTGCCACCATCTTTAAGGATTTATGGGTTTTTTTCCTCTTTTTTGGATAGAAATTCAATCTCTAGTTCCTGAATTTATTCACCCTGTTGCTTTCTGCATTGTAAACTCCCAAGAGAAGCACTCTCATTTATTTTCAGCCTCACTTGGTGTTACTGCGATGGTGGACCCAGCTATGAGTCCCCTCATGTGGGATCCAGGAAACCTGTGGGATTCTCCACAGAGGTCCAGGGGCGTGTGTGCAGTGGCTGAGGGACATCAGCATATGCTGTGCTTTGAGTAATAAGGCAAGGGTTGGGCAGTGACTGTCCCTGAGCTTGGCAACATGGGGACTTGCTCTTAAAAAATCCTTAGCTTTCAAGGATATTTTCAGGTATAATAGCTTATTTAATTCTGAGAGACCAAGGAATTATTAATTTTAAATATTTATTTTAAAATGACAGTGTTAAATTCAGTACATTATAACATAACACCTTCTCATGAAAAATAATGACATTTTTCCAAACCAAAAAAATAGTGGGAAGTGTGGCTTTTTTTTTTGCAAATTTTTTTGCAAGCTTTACAGAGGTATACTTAATGCATAATAAACTGTGCACACTTAAAGTATCCTAATCTGCTGCATCTTGATACTGTGTACAAATATGAAAACATGACCATATTTAAGATAATGAACAAATCACCCCCCAAAGTTTCCCCATGTCTCCTTCCAGGGTGCTGTGCTGCTTTTGGGGGCCTCTGCATGTCGGGACTGGGTGGGGAGCTTGTCCTCTCAGCCTAGGTGTGTGAGAGGGTCTGACCCCTCCCTCAGCTTTCCTCAGTACCCCCTTACTGCTTCCCCTTTCCCTGGACTCTGAGCAGTGGTTTTCTGGGTGGCTTCTGTCTCGGGTACAAGGATGTAGAGACTGTGGGAGCAGTTCAGCAGTCATCTCTTCTAGTGCTTGCCCTTCCGGGTGGCTGAACCAAAGGACCCACTGAGCCACGATGCCCTCCTCTTCCAAGAGCTTTTGGCAGTCGCTCTTAGCTTTGAAAGAACTATGACCAGAGTTTCCAGAGGAGTTTTCCTTTCCACTGAACTCTGGTTGGATTGTCCCCAGTCTTGATTGGGGGATTGTCCCCCCTTTTATAGCAGAGGGGTCCTGCTACTGGTCTTTTAGTGGACATTTGGTGTCACTGCCTTTGGTGATCGTTGACCCATCCTCAGGTTGGCCTGGTGAGGACAGGTTGGAGACAAGATTCCCTTGCCCTCATTTGGGGGCTCCCAGGACAGCAAGTTTTCATCTTTCCTCCCTAGTCAGGAGGTTCTTCCCTGGGTTTAATGCCAAGACACTGTGGCTCTGGGAGGTCCAGGCAGAGCCTACATCCTGATCATAGGTTATAAGGCCTCATAGCTGAAAAGAACTTAAGATTTTAGCTCTCATGTTGACAGATAGGCCATGGTGTCCCACAAACATAGCAGATGTGAGACTTGTCCCAGATGAGTCCTTGTTCTCATTTCGGAAGTCCTCCCTAATCTGTGATGATGGCTGTCCTGGCCACACTCTCAGCACAACCTGGTGCAACTCTCCAGGTGGGTGGGCACCAACTGATATGATCTGAGCATGTGTAGGGCTCCCTGGGAGCTCTCCAACCCTCATCTTGGGATCACTGGGGACTACATGCTGCTCCGAGATGACCTAGGTTGGTGATCTCTTCCCCCCGTCCATCGCCCACACTCTCATCTCCCCACCCTTCCGCTGGCAGCCCCATACCGGGGCCACGTGTGCTGCAGCTGACGATCGCGGCTCATAGCAGGCCCGGGACCAGAGTACACACCAGTCCCTGGAGTCAGCGTTGAGGTGGCTTGGCAGCACTGTGTGGGAAGGAGGCTGTGGAGTATCAGTTTCCAGTGTTTGGCTCCTTTTGTCTCTCCAGAGGGAGGACGTGGTCTTGTGAAGCCACATGCAATCTTTGGATAGCAGCAATAAGACATAAACAATAAGGCTAATCTCACCAGGAGTGTGCGGCCTCTGGTTCCTGCTGAGAGCCCCAAGCAGTGACCAGGGGTACAAGCCCTGTCCCCCAATCTCTGTCTACATAATCTCTCACAAAAGGGAGGGCTGCGGGATTGCCTCTGGGGGTGGGTGAGGGCCCTCAAGGATGGATGCTCCCCTTCCAGGCAGTATGGGATGGATGGGTCCTGGTGTCAGGAGACCTGGATTCCATTCCTGGCTCTGCTACTAACTAGCTGTGTATCCAAGCCCAAGCAACTCAGCCTGGGGCGTCAGGCTTGAGAAAGATGTGTTAGGTGTCCTGGAGGTCTCTTCCAGAGTCCTGAGGCCAGATGCTCTACTCCTGAAGTTTCACTGTGCCCATCAGTGGGCTCTGCTTGGAGTTGTCCACATGGAGATGCTGAATGGGATGAAATGATGGCACGGTGGAAGTCTGACGCTTGGTCAGTAAAGCTTCCAAAGACCCTCACTTTTAGAGGCTCTTATTTCCCAGGGTGTCTTGGACTTTTCTCCTCTGAGGGGCCCTTAGCGTTACAATACCCTTTGAAATTCCAGGAATATCCATTTCTGTTCCCTTTCAGCTCTGGTTGTGATTTGTGTGCACCACAGTGAGTTTGTGCCCATGTGTTAAGCCTCTAAGAAAGGGAGCAGGGATCTGGAAATGCGGTCAGGGTGTGGGGCTGCCAGGAGACCTGGAGAAGCCCTTCTGTGAGATCTGGCTCTCCTGGAAACTTGAATAACTTGAGTAGAGACAGCTTTAGAAATGACACTTAGGGATAATTGGAATTAGCCCCTCAAAATTGAATTAGATTTAACTTCTGTTGGTCACCATTTACTTTCTGGACCATGACAGCCATTTTCAGAAATTGGCCACAGACTCCAAAACATGTGTGTTGAATTTTCAGTAAACTTCCTTTATTCAGTAAATAGTTCCTGAGCCAGAAACTGTGGTGACTGCTGAGGACAAAGCAATCAGCAGGACAGAGATGCTCCTTGTCCTCATGGAGCTTCGGGTCTGGCTAGGAAGACAGACATTAAATACCCGATGACACAATGATTGCCAAAGTGGGAAGTGCCACGGGGGAGAAGGACAGGGAGCTGTGCAAGCAAGAGCAGGGGACTCAGGCTAATGCAGGGGCTCAGGGAAGGCCTCCAGGAAGAATTAATGTTAAACTGAGACCCAGTAGGAGTTGGCTGGGACGGGAGGAGGGGGGTACTTCGCGATGTAGGAGATGAGAGCGAGGAGGTTCTGGAGTGGGAATCTGGCTGGAGCAGTTGGAAACCCTGATAGGCTGAATAATGTATGCTCCCAAATGCATGTTTTTGGCCTTATTCTGCCCCCTTGAGGGTGAGAGCCCGTGGCATGGTAAGTGGGGTCTCTTGAAGACATTGTTTTAGGTGGGGTGTGGCCCAACTGAATGAGGTGGTGGAAATCTGATCATGGAGGCAGAAGAAATCAGGTGCCGTCAGAGAATGCCATAGCGATGAGCCAAAAGTCAGGGGGAACCCGGAAGGGAAAAGAGGACATAGCATGTGAAGGGAAAGCCAAGGAACGTGAGGATTGCTGGCAGCCGGGAAGCTACTGACTCTGGGAGGAAGCAGGCCTTTTATTTATATTTTTATTTATTTATTAATTATTTTTTATTTATTTCTCTCCCCCCCATCCCATTGTCTGCTCTCTGTGTCCATTTGCTCTGTGTTCTTCTGTGTCTGCTTGGCAGGCCTTTTAGCCTCTGAAACTGTGAGCCAATAAATTCCTCCTAGGCAAACCCATTGTTGGGTACTTGTTTCAGCGGCTGGGAAACCAAGGAGCAGGGCTGTGCGCCTTGAGCTTGGGGTGGAGGGGAGGGATGCTGGTGCGGATTATCACTGGTCCAGCTGTTAAATGAGCCTAGAGAGGGAGGGGGAGGAGTTAGGGTGCGGGAGTGGCTGTCCCTAGGGCACTAGCACAAGATTTGGGCTCTGCTTTGCCCCTTCAGTTTTCTCTCGATTTACCTAGTGGTCAGCAGGTCTGGGAAACCAAGTGACCATAACACAACCTAAAAGCAACGGATCAAGCTTCTGGTGGCTCATCTTGTCTACTTTATGTTAAATTCATTTGTGTCCATTTCAGAAAGTAATATTTCTGGCCTTGTCCTTAAATTGTGGAGATGTACTGTTTTTTGAACTTGTGAATTCCTTCAAGGTGCACAGGACACTTTGAAAATCCTGTTAGTAATTTTAAGAGTGCAAAGCAGGGAGCAAGCAATGTCCTAAACATAATTAATACACTGAATTATATATTTGAATGTGATTAGAAGGGAAAATCTTAGGTCATCTGTGTGTTACTAGAACAAAAATAACATAGGTCTCTATGACACCCTGAACCCTAATGTAAGCCATGGACCTCAGTCAGTAGTACAATTATAGTAACAAATGTACCACATGAATGCCAGGTGTTAATAATGGAAGGTGGGTTATGTGGGAACTTTGTATTATCTGCATGATTTTTCTGTAATAAAAATTAAAATTATAAAAAGCAGGGAACAAACCAAGATTACATATTCACAATTTATTTCTAACAGGAACTGGATTTTCCAAAGTCCTTTCTATCAATCTCAGGTATTTACTGAGGGCTTATTACGTGCTCAGCCCTGTTCTAGGTGCTTGAGGGACAAAAAGAAGTATCAGATATGGTAACTGTGGTCAAGCGACAGCCATTTTAGCTGTGCAAAACTCAGCTCTATAGCAAAGATTGCCATTTATTAAACATTTCATGTCATGGACATGAGAACAGGGACTTCACACACTTTATTTCTAATCCTTGGAATAGTCCTGCAAGGTTTTCTGAGCCTTCAAATACAGACAAAGAAACTGAAGTTCATTTGGGTAAGTAATTTGCCCAAAGTCCAGTATTTGTAAACTCCGGGATTCATATCTTAATCTGTTTGAATCTGAGGCCCAAACTCTTTCCACTCCCTACTGTACCTGAAAGAATCAAAGAACAAAGCGTCCAGGACAGGGCACTTATTTATTTATTTATTTATTTATTTATTTATTTATTTTCCAGCTCAATCCATGTTTTCCTCCAATTTTAGATTCCCAAGTTAGTAAAGAGAGCTTCTGCATCTGATGAAGTTTCTGGTCAGGGCTTTTCAAGTATTCCTTTTCTCTTCGGGAGACATAACCAGTCACACCAGCTAATATTTCACATCAGCTTGTATTACTTTTCTTTTTATGTGTAGGTAACGATATTGTATGGCATGAAAGCAACATGATGACTAGATGTTAGTGTCCCAAAACTGCATTCCAGCTTTTATTTTCACTTAAAACCGTTCCATTTGAGGAGGATAGAGGACAAGCATGCTTTGCTGGAGGGAATTAACTTCTCCACATTGGGAAAGAATTCTGTTTTAGTTCATACAATGTTAGGCTGAAATGATAGAGGCTCTGAAGTCGCAATGGCTAAACAAGGTAGAATTTTACCTTTCTGGAGTTGGTTCAGGGCTGCTATGGCACTCCTTAGAGCCGAGGCCCAGGCTTTCTCGTGGAACTGTACTCTTTCTGGCCTTGACTTTGATCTCGAGGTCTCAGATGCTTATATCTGTGCTCTAGCAGCAGATTGGAGGAAGGAAGAAGATGAAGGGGCAGAAGACACCCACTTGCTGTCTCTGAAGAGGTTACCCAGAAGCTACTTTTTTTTTTTTGTCTTTCTTCATTTTTTAAATATTACATTCAAAAAATATGAGGTCCCCATATATCCCCCATCCCCCTCACCCCACTCCTCCCCCCATAGAAGCTACTTCTTGACAGTCCACCTACATCACATTGGCCAGAAATCAGTGTTGTGACTACACCAAACTGCAAGGGAGCCTGGGAGGTGTAGACTTGATTCTGGGTGGCCATGCACTTGGCTTAAAATGAAGAGAGTGAGAATGGCTATCGGGACCACTTGCAGTCTGCCACCAAGGCCTTGGGATTTGACCCTTGCCCTACCAATCTGTCTCCAAATTTTGACGATTTGTAACCCCTTATTGGACATTTAGTACACACCTGAGTCAACAATTCTAGATAAAGTGGCAAAAAGGATTCATCATAATTTAAAAATAAAGACAAAATGTAATATATTAAAATCAGTAATAGTCATGATTTCATATTAGTGAGAAGGATGATGCTGTTTTATTATCTTACACTGAAAACATCATGTCTGGGATCACAATGGAGAGCTTGGGTTGCAGTCAGCTTCCCAGATAGTTTCCTTCTTTACCCTCTATTTTCACTAAATTAGAAAAGAGTAAATTATGGTTGGAAGTAGTGAAAGTGGTTGGTGATTCTGACAGTTCTGGACATTCCAAACATAGGTGGGAATGGAAATTAGATTCCACTCCAAAGGCCCCCTTCAGTGTTTTATCAAAATGATGTCACACTTAGAAGATAGAGGGTTGAATATTTCATCTTTGGGCTGTCATAGTGATTGCTTACCACTCATTCATTCTATTTTAGTCCAAATCGATGGCTTCATCTTCTGTTGCAGCCCTTGGGTGTGGTTTTTAAAGATGCTCAGTAACATGTCATTTCTCCAGTAAGAGGAGAAAATTGTTATTTTGACTGCTAGGTGAGAATATTGTCTTTATCACACCCTCTGTGTGGCTTTGGATAAATGATATAAAGGCTTTGGTTTCCTCACCTGTAAAATAGAGAAGTGATAGTGCCAGCTTTTCAGCCTGGTTGGGAATAGTAGATGAGCTAAAGCATGCAGCCACCTAGCTGAGTTTGGGGTCATAATAGGCACTCAATAAATGTGGTGGTGGTGACTGCTATTGTTATTATTTTCAAGGTATTTGCAAATCCAGGCTATCTAAGCCTTTCATACCAAACAGTTCAATCTCCTTATGAAACTCCAGTTTGTTTTTCTACCCTATAAATTAGGAGATTTTATTGCTGAGGTGGGGATAGTGTCTGAATGTTTGAATTACTGAAGACGCTGTGATGCTGCCATTTGAAATCACAGAAATAGTCTTCACTTGCGTTCTGAGAGTCATAGAAAAATCTTTTCATCTTATTCTTCATTTCAAAAACACATGTGAGCACGTTAATTGTCCGCCTGTGTAATTCGGGGGAGGGGGAATGCTGTCTTCTACTCACCCCCATTTCTCTGCCTGGCACCCTGAAAAGGCCGGTGGTCAGAGGTGGTGAGTTGATGGTTTTCACAAATTTCTTCAATGCTCAAGTGAGATCAGAGGCCATATTGTTGAATGCCAACTGTTCTTTGTGGATTAAGCCATGGAATGATTTTCAAGAGAGTCTACTGCTTTGACTTGGACAGTAATATCTTTGCTGAATGCAGAGTGGGCGCCTTTTCCTGTTTTGGTCTCCACGCATCCTGCTTCACAAAATGCACATGTTGCATGGGCTTTCAGGGGGTACATGGAACCCAAAAACTCCTGTGTAGCACACTTGCTACAACGTGATGCACACTCTGCCCCTCAGCATGACAACGTGTTCACAGATTCTATGTGATTTCCCAGTGCCATTGAATGGAGGAATGTTGCTATCAGCTTGTTCCAGTTTCTCATTGAACACAATGTTTATGATTAGTTGTGCAGGTAGTTTTATAAGCTTCTTACCAGCCAAGGGACTTATACCTGTTTTTCCTGCTGGTTTTGGTTTCCTTTGAATCTTTAGTGGCAAAGTATATTTCAGTTAAAACTAAAAGGCATTTTTCAGTGTGGGCTTGTTCTGAAAAAACTTTGAGGTCATTGTGCTTTATTGGAGGATGAGGCAAAATCCCTGATGGCTCCATGTCATAATCTGACAAGTCTTTGTAACAGGCAGTGCGTTGTGACGAGGGCCATGTGGACTGCTGAGCCAGTAAGACCCAATTTCCAAATACATGTCGCTGTATTTCCTTTCCTTCTTTCCATTTTTGAAATGGAAACCAATACACTCTCCAAATCTCTTCTTGTGGGACATAGATTTGTGTAACCACACTGGCGTCCCACTTGCAATTTCTGTTTATGACATTACTTTGACTTGAACTATTTATGTTATATATGTCACTACTTTTAGGCTTCAGTGAACCACTTTTGTGATTGGGGGCTATAACACAACACAATATAAGAACAAAAAGACAAACTAAACAATAAACAATGAAAATGTGTGAGTGGAGACAAGTTGCAGGCTGTTCACTAGCTGAGGTAAGCTGACCAGCTGTTAGGAAGTGTGTAATGGGATTTCGGTGAAATCATAACTACTTGCACCGCAAATCTCTGAACAAAATTGTTTTCTTTTTTCCCTCTGAGACCACCAAACTTCCAGGGGCCACGCTTTGGGAACAGTACCCTACAGCCACTGATAAGCACATGTCTGGACTAGAACTGGCCAATAGGGCACAGGTAAAGGGCCTGGTCCCTGATGAGGTTTAGAAAGAACAACCACCAGGAACTGAAGGAACAACAGGTCTGGGCTTCTGGTTTGGGGGTGTTGGGGAGCCAGGAATTTAAACTATGTCCTTATTCGTGTTTCTGTTTCTTCTTGCTTTGTACCTTACAGAGTAAAAGCCAGGGATCCGTCTTTGTCCGGATCCACGCCCCGTGGCAGGTGCTGGCCAGAGAGGCAGAATTCTTGAAGATCAAAGTTCCCACCAAGAAAGTATGAGCATGTTTCTTCTGGGCTTTGGGGCCTTGTGAGGGCTGGCTGGATGCTAATAGTTTGGGAACAGGGCCAGGTGGGATGTGGGTTTTGTGGACTTGAATTCACACTTGCATCCCCAGGGAATCGAAATATGTGGCCACGAGGTGGGCGGGACAGGGAAGAGAGTTGTGGCGGGATGCATGGATGTATTTGGGGGCTGTGCTCCATGGGAGACCAGCACTGCCCTGGTCCACTTTCTTAATTCCTCTGCCATACCTCCTTTCTCCCTCCCCCCATGGTCTCCCTACACGGCCCAGGCATTTCTGTAGAGTGAGTGTGGCAATGAGAGCAGACAGCAAGCTGTGCTGATTGGGTCAGCTCCGGGCAGGGCCATCAGCCTTGGGAGGACACCTATGCTAGCTCTGATCCTGCCACTGTATGTTGTTGTGTGACTGCGGGTTTCACTTCCCTCTTCTGTAAAATTGAAGATTTCTTAATCCAGTGAGCTTATCCAAATCATTTTGAAATCAGCAAGTGTTTTCAAAATACTCATGCCAGTGTCCCACCCCTGTGATTTTTATTTAGTTGGTTGGTATGGAATGGGGTCCTGGTATCAGTAGTGTGACAGAAACCCCAGGGGGATTCTGTGGGTTGAGGACCATGCAGTTTAGATGACTTCTGAGGTCCTTTTCAGCCATAAATATCTATGTACAATTAGAAAACTTCCCCAGGGAATTCCTAGTTGCCCTATCTCCTTGTATAACAAAATCCAGCAAATAGCTCCAAATAGAAAGGGAGTATGTGCCCACATATCCCCATTTTTTCATATTAGGTATTATAGGGGGCAGCTGATGGCAACGTGGCTCCTGACTTAGTCTTGGATGGTTTCTTTTTCACTCTGTGGTGTCCTAATTTGGCTAACTCTTTCCCTTCTTGTTCTTCTGTCTTCCTTCTAACCCCAATGTACTTTTCTCTTTTCTCTCTGGTTTATATGAATATCTTGCATTCTCTTAATCTCATTCTATTTGTATCTTGCCTCCTATTTTTTTCTGCTGGCTGATCCTTGGAAAGAGGGTGAGCAAAGCCCAAATGTCTGTGCTCTTGTTTCTGCCCCCCAGAAGAACCCTTTTAGCAGGAAATCTAGATATGTAGAAGAAGCATATGACCTTCTACTCTTGCCCTCTTCTCCTCCCTTTCTTCTTTGTTCTCCTTCCCATCCTCCATTCACTCCCATGCTTTCCCTCTCTTCTTCCTTTTTCCTCCTTCCTTCCACCTCCCACTCCTGAGGCCTTTTCCTATCCTCCCTCCCTGTTCTTTGCACCCTATCACACCTCTCATTTCTGTAGCACCTTCTTCTGCTCCTCATTCCCAGACTTTGCCCCAGATAGTGCCAACCTCTGGCTGCTCTGGTCTCTGCCTTGTCTTTTCACAAGCTCACAACTTTGAGAGCGTGGTTCTGCTTAAATGACATATCTGCCATCAGAGTTTAAGTGTACCCATGCATTTAGCCTTTTGGAATTTACCATCTGTAGTGTAGGGACTGTCTGCACTTGAATTTGCCGATGAGATGATTAGGGGGAGGGCATATTATAAAGCAGCCATCTCTGACTTCCCTCCTTCCTTTTCATGTGGCAGCCCAGGGTGGTAGATATTCGTACCCAACTAGTCCTCAGAAGACCAGAATTTTGGTTCTGCACTTATAAGAGTACATAAGTGCAGTGACTTGGTGATGTCATCTCATCTTTCAAAGCCTCAGTGTCCTCATCTATGATATGGGCATAATAGCACCTGTCTTGTTTTTCTTAGAAGATTGTTGTAAGGATCCAGTTCTTAATTGGTGCTATGGAAATATAGTGTATTTTTGTGTCTGTTTTCATAAAGATTTTTGTGTGCATTCTCAATTTCTGGTTCCCAACCAACTTCCTTCCTGACCGAATAGCCCATCAGCACTGAGGTATTCCCAGTGTAACAGTCTTTCGGAAGACGTGAAGGGTAAAGAAATGACCTCTGCCTTCAGAGAGCTGATGGCCAAAGAGCATGACAGGAAAAGGGCACCTATTCAGACACAGAGCACTGACTGAATACAGTGTTGATTCACAACCTATTAGCACAGCGCAGGTTCTATTGTGTAAACATCATGGGGTAGGAAGTGGGAGAGGCCGAACCACAGTGGTTTCTTCCAGAAGGTTTCAGACATAACAGGAAGAATTTCCCCCCAGAATTCTGGGTCCCAGACTCGACACAGGTGCACTGTCCTAGCATCCCTCCAGGGGTTCAGCCACAGGGTCCTGGACCTTCTGTATTCATAGCACGCAGTGGCTGGTGGTTGACCTCGAAGGAGGATCCTAAGCAGGGTTATAACTTTTAGTGTGCTGGGTAGGATGCCTATATTTACAAAAATTAATCTGAGATCCTGATCCCCAGGGGTGTGTTAAAGTTAAAGCTAAATTGGGAGAATAGCGAAGAAGGGCGAGACGGCCATCTGCGGAGGGCTCGTGTTGGGTCCAGTGCATTCCTCTCCTGTTTAAATGCGGTTGGGAAGTGACTCAAGTGAGAATGAACCACACTCTGGGGGAGGGGGAGGGTGAAGGAAGAATGAGGCATGGCGTGGGATGAGCGCCGCATCTTCCAGGCCGGTGGGGGCCTGGATCAGAACTCAGCGGGGTCCGGAGAGACCAGGAAGATGGGGCGGAAATCACAAAACCGAGATCTCAAACCTGGACAAGCCCGTAGTAATGCGTCCAGGGACTCGGAGTCCTGAACACAGATATTAACTGGGAGGGGAATCTTGGAAGGAAGCATTTGTTTTCCAAAAACAACAACAGAAGAGCCAGCATTTTGAGAGGGACACTCAGCATCCATGCACAGGAAGGAGGTGGGAAAGCCTGGGCTTTGGCTCTTGGGCAGTCTGGGGAGGTTCAAATGGGCATTTCAGGGCAGGTGGCTTTCTCACCTCTGCTCACAACCAAGGTGGTCCTTCTAGATGGCGGTGAACATGCATGTTTCTTTCTCATTCACTTTTTAAATATATATATTTAAATATATTATACATACACACACATCCTCAGACTGAATTATTCCCCAAGTCCTGCCTCCAGCAGAGACAAGGCAGGGGCTTGAACAGGGGGTAGATAACAGTGTCTATTAGGGGAGACTTTCTTGTCAGTGACATCATGTCAATCCAGCCAGACTTGGAAGAAATGACATGCCTGAGATGGGTGAAAATCACTTGGGCCCAGCCTGTCAAGCTTTTGTAGCTATTGTTAAGTTATAGTTGAGTTCTAGTGCAGGGGTCACATACGCTGTCCCCGGGAGCCTTAAAGTAAGGACATTTCCTCATGAGTCCATTGCCTGCAAGGTGATATTGTTGACTTCCAGCAAGTCATATCTTTTAGGAAGCAGGTTTGGAGCTCTGTTCGTTTCCAATGCAGGAATCATAAATCTCTAAAGGGCTGTTGTAAGGAGTGGTGATGATCCAGGTAAGTTGCCACGTGGAGAGGCATCACTGGCCAGTGTCTTTAGTGTTGGAGGTGGGGATCAGTCCCTTAAACCTGCCAAGCCCAGGCGCATAGTCCATGGAGAGGGGAGCAGATGGCCTTTGGATTGTGAGCTGGTGGCTTTCTGTTCCCGAGCTCCTGGCTCCTCGGGGCATCTGTAAACACGATGGCTCCGAGTATGAGGACCATGATGCCGTCACTGGGAAAGGCAGCAGGGGACTGCTTAGGACCCTCGTGCAGCAGGGAGGGCTCGAAGGGCACCATTTCAAGGGACAGAAGCAAGTGGGTCAAGTGGAGACGTTGCGTTCCATTATGGCCTCTGCCCATGAACCTGGGATTGTTTGATTAATATCTTAGCCATCTTCCAAAAGCAGGCCATGAGACGTATTACACAGAAAGACATGAAAACAAATGGATCATTTAAAGAAGGACAAATTTAAAAGAGAATCATTGAATTGTGGGCGAAGTAGAGTGGTCCAGGGGAAATGATACTAGAAATAGAAAATAAGGAATTAATACAAGACAAATTTCATTCTGAGCTTCCATTCTGAGCCAAAGCAGCAAGGAATATGGCTCTCATTTTCTACAGAAGTAACCATCTGCTTCATCAGAGCAGATAAACTTTTTCTTATAGCTAAAGCCCCATGGTCATAAACAATATAAGGAACTAGCTTTTGGAATATGAGTTCACATAAAGTGCCAGAATGTTCTTTGTGTGACTATTTCTTAAAGTGATTTTGGATAAAAGCTGAGGATGCAATTTAAACTTTACTTTAAAGAAAGTAATATACGTAAATTTCTGATGAGTGAGCAGACTTGACTCAAAGATAAAGATTTGCGCAGAAATGCCATTAATACTCTAATTCTCCCCATGGACCCCATGTTTTGAAATATTTTGACCTACTAAACTGACTTTATTAAAGAATAATTCATCTGCTCATTTTTGTTCATTGAAAACATTTATGATTGCCATTAAGAATTTTCTGATCAAATATGAGAAAACTGGTGTTATCCCACTGTGCTAATATAATTCCTGTTAAAAAGTGAAGAAACCTGACATTTTAGTTTACCTGAGTGGCCCCTTATGAGGAAAATACTGATTCCACTAAGATTCATAAGTTATTGGAAATAGTTCATAGACATTCATTGATGCCTCTCTAGTGATTCTGATTTGGTAGTCATGGCTTTTCAAAGAGCCCCACAGGAAGGTCCAGTTTGGCCCATGATGTCCATGCAGCCTTAGGGACCCTGCCTGACCAGACACGAAGCATCTCATGCCTCTCAGTTATCCAGTTATCTTCCTCTGGCTGTTGGCTAGGAAGCAGTAGACAGCTCAAGACTTGAGGCTCTGCTAGGCTTCCTGGCTTGCTCCAGAGTTCAGGAATCTACTTTGTGCCTTCTACAATTACTTGAAATAGACTCATTCACTCCTTGACTTTGGATTTTGGGATTGTACAATGGAGTTTTTGAACAAGGTTTAAGAAGGGGCAGGATCATCCTGCATGAGCTTGGCATGTCTATGCCTACTTCTTCATGTTCTTGTTACTAATTTGATGAGATAGAAAGTTCTGGGAGAGGCTCATGTTGGCATGGGAGGTAGAAGGAGACTCTGTGCTGGCTGGTGTCAGGAAAGCTGCTTGCCCAATTCAACAATTATTTTCCCATTCATACTTCCATTTCCAAAGACAGTCAATGGTATGATTAAGTAAAAGCTTCTGCCTGTAAATAAGGATGTTAGCTTTTG
Organism: Dasypus novemcinctus; assembly: GCF_030445035.2. Lineage (NCBI taxonomy): Eukaryota > Metazoa > Chordata > Mammalia > Cingulata > Dasypodidae > Dasypus > Dasypus novemcinctus. The sequence continues at coordinate 23,943,440 of NC_080692.1, read as the reverse complement.
AAAAGCCAGTTTGAATTTCATAATTTTTATGTATCGCTTTGACGAGAAAGGTTCATGAACCCGTCAATTCCAATCAAAATGAAAAAAATCTTAAAAAAGCTTCTAGCCATAGGTATAGTGGATAAGCAGATAATGAAATTAACTCCGTTCTAAATATAGCTAATGTTTCTCATGTGTCGGGTTCTTTGGTATGAGTCTGATGCATAACATATATATTTTTAAGACTTCCTCCCTCCCCCCATGGCTCCCTCATCATCTGTTTGCTGGTTGTTTTTACTCATTGTTTTGTTTTTTTTTTTGTTGTTGTTTGGCTTGTTGTCTGTTTGTTTTTTCTTTAGGAGGCACCAGGAACTGAACCTGGAACCTCCCATGTAGGAGGTAGGTGCTCAACGGCTTGAGGCACATCTGCTCCCTGATCCACATTATTTTGTTTTTTGTGGAGGAAAGATGAGGAAATAAAGGGTAGCAAAGTTAAGACACATGTTCAGGGCCATATAGCTTGAAAGGATAGATTCAGGACTCAAATTTATTGTTTGTCTGATTCCAAAACCCTTTCACCTCACTGAAGAATCCAGAACTGGGCTCAAGGTAGCATAGTTCTTGAGGTGTATTCTGTAGAATGGTAGACTTTAGTTTTATGGGAAAAAAGTTTTCATAGTCAAACTAATTATTACCATGCACCTGACCAATGAAAAGTTCTGAGAAGCCTTTCAGCAAAGAGAACTGTTCAATTTCTTCAACACTATTCTCACCGAGCGCCCGTCACTGTCCTGGGCAATCAATGTTCTGTAGAACCTACTCAGGGAATTCTTGATTAAATAATTCCGGAATGACAGGGTCAATGAATTTAAAATTCCATTGTCATTTCCATGCACCAGTTCACTGAATTACTTCCCATTCCTGGATTACAGCAGGCGCTCTCGTCTGTAAAGGAAGGAGGTTGGACCTTAAATTCTGTCATAACAATAAAATGCGATGGTCTGTATGCAGACCAGATGACAACTTGTGAATTGGTTAATTTCCCCCTCTTGTTGATATGAGCTGAGGGACCTGAGGACAGATACTCTTTGGGGTCATTTGTACTCAGTGTACAAATACTTAAGAGTAGAAAAGCCCGGTGCCTGCCGCCTCCTCAAGCTGCCTTTCAGTGAGGCGGTCCGCTGAGCCTGGGCCTCGTCCTCCCCTGGGGCCGCCCTGTGCCCTGAGCCTGGTGATGTCACTAGGCTTTCTCTGAGTCCTCTGCCCAGGACGAGCTGCTCTCCTCTAATGTGTGCCTCTCTCTGTGGAGCCTGCATTGAGCTCCCTGATCTTTTTTCTTTTCTTTCTCTCTTTTTTTTATTACAGCCATTTGGGTTTTATTTATAACAACTTAGAACACACACATCTGATCTAGGAACAGAAATATACAGCGTGAGACTTCTACTCTCTTCCAGGGGGCTGAAGCCTTTTCAAATGCTGTGAATTTCCTACTCATTCTTTGAGTCCCAGGCCAAATCACACTTCCGTCGTAGACCTTCCTTTTCTCCTCCAGCTTGAACCATCTTACCTTTCTGGATTCTTAGTCAACCTACAGTCAGCAATTACCTTGCCCTTTGGCTTTTCTTTAACCGCTTTGGGTGCTTTACTCTTGTATCTCCAAATAGACCACAAGCCCCTGAACGCAGGGACTATATTTTATGCTTTTTAGATTTTCTCTGCAAAGTCTAGCATGGTGCTACTTAAATAATAGATGTTCAATAAATATTAGATTAATTGACCGGTTGATGCCAAATAATGCTTGCTCCCCCCACCCCAGGCTCACCTGCAGGCTTGACCAGCAGCCGAGCTCCTCTCCATTCCAGTACATGCTTCAGCTCACAGCTGTGAAATTCAGAGACTGGCGTCACCACCGAGTTCCCTCCTTACTCTGACCAGTTTTATCAGGCAGTGATTTAATGATTCTATGGGGCTTTGATAGTGGACTAAATCTTCTTTGCTGACCAGTCAAAAGCAGCGGCAACTCCCTGAATTTTCTTAAGGTTGGGGAACACATGGCCCCTCGCTTGTGGGGAGAAGGGTCACTCTCCTCTCAGTCCATTAGACATCTTTCTGGACAAGTTATTTTATTTCTATCCTCAAGAGTTTTGAGATGAAATAGAACCGCTGCTGTTCACATAAGGCCCTATAGACGGGAGTCTTTCCGTACTGTCATTGCCTGTTCCCAAACATTTGTTTTTCATAGAGGCACAGCTTAGAGGGCAGGGTTTACATTTGATATCTTTATGGGCTTTTTGATGCATGCTCTTTGATTGTCATCTAAATAGGCTGGAAAGAGTGTAGAATGCTTGGCCGTTTAATTCCTTTTGTTTTCTGTAATGCTTCTCATCTTCAAAAATCAGAAGGAAAAAAAAAGCTGTGGCACCTAAGTGCTGTGGTTTCAGTGAGGAACACGAGATGAGCATTTAGGCCTGGCAAGAGCACAGGCTGGCAGACCCAGCCTTGGAGCTGTTAGTGACAAGCGTGACTCAGGGCTCAAAAACAGGGAAGCTAAAAATACGAAAATGTAACAAAGTGAATTTAAACTTTTAAAATTAACTTTGCTTTAAACTCACTTTGAAAAAATTGAAATAGAGGTGGTGGTTTTTGTCTTGAAAGCTTTTAAGTAATGCTGGACACCGCTGAGGTAGCCCCTGCCAGCCCGTGCCAGGCTGGGACCTAGGCACAAGAGCCAGGGAGGCCGAGAGCAGAGGGCACTGGGTGGGCTGGCCAGCTCACTTCTCATTCCAAGTGGGGCACTTCTAAGTTTAGTATAACTTTGCCAGGACTAGAGGAGTAAATCATCACCGTCCTGAGTCACTGGGCCATGTGGTCCCTTGGGACAGGGGCCCAGCTTGACGACGACTGGGTGGTGGGGGGCTGGCAGGAGGCAAGAATTGGAGAGGCAGGCAGGGGCCGGCTGCCTCTGGCACCTGGAATCCTATCCAGTAAGAGTTGGGGCCAGTGATATGCAGGCCCATCCTGGCTCCTGAGAGCTGGCTGTCAATTTTCAGGAGTTGGGTGAGCTGCCTCAGCCGTTGGTAACTTGAAATCAGCCGTGGCAGGGATATTTACACCATGGAAATCAGCAAGCCTTGCAAATCAGCTCTCCCCTTCCCTGCCCCCAGGCCGTGGTTAAACATTTGCCAGCCCACTACTGGTAAGAGCCCAGAGAATGGGAAATGGGTGCAAAGTCAGGGTGGGACCTTCAACTACCTCAGTCCTGTGGCTGGGCAAGGTGGGAGCTGAGGGTGCTGTGTGGTTCCTGCTGTGCGGGGTAAACAGTGATTGGCCAGGCAATGTCAGGGGCTCCAAGTGGTTTCCATATCTGCTGCCTCTGATAGAGAAATCAGTCATGTGCCCCCCCCCCCCCCACCCCACTCCCTCTCTCTTACTGGCTCAGGCTGCTGCAGGCACATCGGCCTCCTTGCTGTTTCTCCAAAATGCCAAGCATGTTTCCATCTAAGGGCCTGCTTGCCTGCCATTCCCTCTACCTGGAGGACCTTCTCCAGACACCTGTGGAACTCACTCCCACATTTGATTTCCTTGGGATCTCTGCTCAAATGCCCCTCCTCAGACAGGCCTCCCCCGTCTGCCCTATCTAGAGCACGTGCCCCTCCCACTTCCCACCCCGCCTAGTTTTCTTTGTATAACACTCGCCATTACGGAATAGTAAATCACATACCTGCCTCTTTGTTTATTGTCTGGATCCACCACTAGGCTGGAAGCTCAGGAGGGCAGGGGCTTTGTTTTGCTGAATCAGCCATACCTAGGATAGTGCCTTGTATGTAGCAGGCATTAAATAAATATTTCTTGAACGAATGAGTCACACAAGCCAAGTCCATTCTGTGGTGGCTTTGTGGAGAGTGATGCTGGGAGTGAGTGGTCTGCTAGGGCCTGGGGCATGTGGTGGCCCATGCATTAGTAGCTATCCCTGCTCTGGGTCATCAGAGCCCTTTCAGTTACCAAAAAGCTTTTAGGGGGTCTAATTGTATCGGAATGGGACTTAGTTGTGTATAATTGGTCCTAGCCCTTTGGAAGCGTACGTTTTTCATTCCTTCATTCATTGGTTGTTTATTGAGTATAGTTATGAATGAGATACTCTGCTGAAGACTGGTGATCTAGTGGTGAATACAACTGCTCCCCGGCCTCATGTGGCTGCGGAGTGCTGAGGATTCAGACTTTATATGGGTGGTTATGAAGTGGAGTGGGAGGTGCCCACGGAAGAAAAAGCACAGGAGGCGATGAGGGAGTCGACCAGAGGAAAGTTGTTGAGATCAGGGCGGGTGAGGGAAGGCCTCGCTGGTGGGGCGGTGTTTGAGCTGGGGACTGGGGAGGAGCTCACCAGGTGCGGAGGGCAGGTGAGAGGCTTCCCGGCAGAGGGAAGGACATGTTCCCTGGCTGGCGTGAGGAACCGAGAGGAAGCCAGCGTGACCGCAGCACAGAGAGTCGGCGTTGAGGGGCCTGCGGCTGTGGCCAGGACGCAGGTGGACACGGCTCCCGCAGGGCCTGGGCAGCTGTGGAAGCAGATTGGAGTTTATCCCAGTTTTTAAAGTCTGTAAGCATTGATTCATGTGTCGAGGCCATACAACAGAATAAAGAGCTATAAATGAATACAGAATTAAACCGGAGAGAATGTGCGCTTTGTAAAGGTACTGCTCGCCCCATTCAGCATTGCTGTCAATAGGAAACCTACCTGTGAGCACAGGCAGGGAGGGAGAGGCTGGTCGGCTCCTTGGTGCACACGGAGTCTCCCTTTGGTGCTAGTTTGTGGCTGATCTCGGCAGCTCCTGGTGCTGTTTTCATTTTGATTGGTGAGGGGCTTGGCACTCGCTCGCTTGGGTAAATGTGCGTATGGGCAGTGAGTGAGGCAAAGGCCCAGCAGCACAGAACTCCTTAGGCCCTGGCTCAGAGGGGTCTTGACATACGTGTGTGTACGTGCGCACGTGTGCGTGTGTATGTGTGTCCATCCCTCTGTCCTCTCAGGCAGTTCCTGGGGGCCGTAGGCCTGGGAATGAGAGCAGTGGCATGACTTCTGCTGCACCTCTAGCTCTTCCTCATCACTTCCTCGGCTCCGGAGGCTGCTCTCCTTGCCCAGCTAGTGAACTGTGGCGGTGCACTCCTCGCTGTTGCACTTTTCTGTCTCTGAGCCTTCTGAGACTAAAGTTGAATAGGAGGGTATGACGATAATCCTCAGCCCAGCCCTACTTCTCAAGGTAAGTGAGGTGCCATAAATAATAACAGTTGAATCTCAGGCATCCACAGTTACTGCAGGAGGAGCAGAGACAAGCTCAAATGAATACAAAAGGTGGGCAATGGAAATTAATTTCTATCTGGCCATGGGCTGTTAGCCGACACACAGGCCCAGAGCTGGGGCATGCTTTCATGTTTAAGCCTGGTCCAGTCTTTTCCTGGACAACGTTTCCTGCAGCTGCTGGGAGAAGCCCTCTTGAAGCCTGGTTGCAGATAAGTGATTTGTGAGTAATCACAATTCTATTGTTTATACTCTTATATTATTACATTGCTTTCTTGATCTTTGGGATCATTGGATCTCACAGTTTGTGTGACATTGGGCATGCTAGTAAAATGTTTGTGCCTTGGTTTCTTCATCTCTAACGCAGACACAGTAAGAGGCAGGTTTTCCGTGATATCACTATTGCCTTGGTTTCCTGCATCCAGGAAGGAAACAAATCAGCCCTCAGACCACACGACTGTGCCCCTCTGGAGAGGAGAGACTGAGGGAGACAAGGGGGAAAAGGAAGTAGGAAAAGAAGGAATCTCAGTTAGCCCTTTGACTGTGACAATAAGGCCAAAGCGGCCTTTATGAGAACCACATTTGAGCCCTGGAATAAAAAATAAGAGCAGCATACTTTAAAAATTATTTATGATTTTAAGCACATGAAAGGCATATCGTGTACCCAGGGAGGGCATAATGGGGAACAGCTGGCCAACATGTGTCTCACCATTTCTGGGATGTTCATAATTTCTGATGTCTAAGAATAACAGTAATAATGCTGCTGCTGATTGTATTAATAATATAACAATAATAATAACAAGGATAGAGGTGACTTTTCTGGATCATGCTGAGCAAGAGAGACCCTGGCTGCTGGGAGTTGGAAGGGGCTGCACTGTGGGCTTAAGCCCACTCCCGTCCACAGTGCAGATCAGGGAGCCCCACCAAGGATCAAAGGACATTTGAGCAAAGAATTATGGATGAGGAGTCAGGAAACTTGGGTTCCAGGTCTGGTGTGACCTCTGCACCTGGCAATGCCATGCTCCTCTCCAAGGCTCAAAGTTCTCATCTGTGAAATAGAGATGCTAATACTACCTGGCTGGTCCCCTGGAAAGTATTGCCCTGGACCCCAGCTGATGTGTTGGACACATGGCAAAGCATTCTGTGCATGGAAAGGATCATTATCATCTTTGTTCTTTTCCAGCACTTGGCACCATTGACCACCCAGAACCTGGCATCCAGGATGTGCCTAGAAATATTTCTGCCATGAATGAATGCCTTTTTCTCATTAAATGTTTACAGCCATGGAATGGTAGACTTGGGCAATACCTCAAACACCATTTTGTCTGGTTCTTTCCTTTGTGATTTGTTAGGTGAGTCTGCAGCAGTTCTCAGTGGAAGCCTAATGATACCCTACTGCTGAGTCAAGACCTTCCTGAGTATTTTACCCGATGCCCTGTGGATTATGAGATTTTCCAGTCTCACTCCTGATGCTTTCACATGGTTCCGCCTCAGGCAGCTTCATCGTGGAAGCTGCGAGATACTCCAGGGGGACCTTCTGCAGATCTCCCGGGTTCTCTGTGTGGCTCTTCCCTCTTGGGTGTGCTTTCCTATGAACTCTAGCTGCCCTGGTCTCTCCAGGCTTTCAGCTCTGCCTCCTTGACTCGGGGGATGTGCCGGACTCCGCCCATGTGCCCTTCCCCGACAGAGGCTGGAACCACTCGCATTGCAGGAAGCTGGGGCAGTCATAGGGTGCACTGTTTGCTTCCTGTCTCTCAGGGGTCACAGCCCTTTGTTGTCTGATGCCTGGTGTCTTGAAAACCATTCCATGTATTTGGTCCAGGTGTATTGGCTGTTTCGGGTGGGAGGGTAAATCCAGTCCCTGCTACTCCATTATGGCGGGAAGGGAAAGGTCCCTGTTCTCTCTTTAGAAACGAAGAGACCAAGATAGGGGGTGATGTCCAAGGCCATATGGCTGGGTAGTGTCAGCAAGGACCAGCACCCAGGGCATTCATTCCGGAAACACCTTTGGGTTCCCACTGTGTGACACGAAGTGTTGCCATAGAGATGAGCAGGATGTGGTCCCTGCTCCCCAGATGGACAATAGACTAAGAATTAGAGTATGACAAATTCTGTGACTCAGGTATTCATTTATGGGGTACGAAGGAAGTGTGCAGGAAGTGAATGGGCAAGGAAGGTTTCCTGGGAAAGTTGATATTTGAGCCTAATGGAGAAGAAAGAATTATCCAGGTGAAGAAGGAGGGGGAAGTTCCAGGAATAGGTAGAGTGTGTGCAAAGGCATGGAGGTAGAAAGCAGGTCGTTTGCCCTCCAAGCCAAGGGCTAGTGTATTGTACTGTGGGGTCACCCACATGTTTTTGTGGGGCTTTTTTGCGTGTGTGTGTGTATGTGTGTGTTTCTTGCCCCATCTCCCATGGAGTCTCTGGAGTCTGGAACCCTCATGGGATCCATCAGCCTCCCTCCTGCCTTGGAATGTTAGCTTCCATGCACATGCACACATAAAGACGCATGGTTGTGGGTATGATAAGCACCCTGCAGTCTCAGGGCAGGGCAAGTGCCCAGTCAGAACCCGCCCTCAATGACCCATGAGACGTGGAGGCTGGGATGGCATGAAAGGAACATCTTTCTTCCCCACCCTCCCAGGTTCAAAGATGCCCCCGCAGTGAAGTCTGCTCTGCAGTGACTGATGTGTGTGAAGGAGATGGTCAGGAGCTTTCTGACAGCAGAGGCCGCATTCTAAGTTGCACATTGTTTTTCCTCACAGTAACTCGTGTCATAGCAAATATGAAGCAGCCTTTTTTAAAGCAGTCGAGCACAAGCTTTGCCTGGGGGTTCAAATACCAACACTTATTAGCTGGGTCTACACTCTTTGTGTGATCTTGGCTGAGATACTTAGCTCTTCTTGGCTTTGCGGCGTATCTTGAAGATTAGCAAAAATGCACATCCAGAGCCAAGTACATAGTAGATGCTTAATAAATGGTATATCTACTAGAAAGAAACAATCCCCTTGTTTCAGACAGCTGGCTCCTTCTTCTTCTTCTACAACCTCTCTCAATTATCTTCTTGATTCTCAGCCCTGCTTTTGTCATTGTCCAAACCCTTCCCAGCTCCCCATTGCCATGTGCGGCAGGATCTCCATGTGCTGGTCTCAATCTGCCTTTCTGCTGGGCCTCTCACGAATCACCCATCAGGGCACCATGTTCCAAAGAAACAAGAATATTTAACCTCCCTTAAACGCAGCCAGAAGTTTTCTCCTTTTTTTGTTTGCCTAGAATATCTTTGCCTATATCTGCTGAAGCTGTTATCTGTCAAAAGTGTTTATGATATAACATTCAGTAGGATTGATCACATCCATAAGGTTGTGCTGCTCTCATCACCAGCCACTATTAAAACTTTCCCATTAAAAAGAAAAAGAAGTGTTTATGAAGTAATGTTAAGAGCAAAAAAGCAGGATATATATTTTGCGTCCAATAGATACACAGGATATATATTGTGTATCACACAATATAGTATGACCAAACCAAGACAAAGCATGCTTGGAAAATAAAGTAAGGAAATTAAGATTCTCATCTACTGCATAATATTGTACATCCATTCAAGTTAAGAACTAACCTGGAAAGATATATATGGTGGCCTTGCTAAGTGAAAAGAGCAAATTGTAGAATGTTATATGAAATATGATCACTGTTGAATTTAAAAAGAGATCTATATATAGAAAGATTCAGTATAAAATATAGTCCAAATTGCTAATAGGGGTTTCCTATGGAAAGGAGGGTAGGGTTGGGTTGGAAGTGAGAAGAAACGCTTAACATGTAGTCACTATACTTTATGGCTTTGGTTTGCTTGTTTACTATAACTGTGTTAATTTTCTGATTAAAAATTAAATTAAAATGCATATAAAAATAACTAGAAGTAATAAACTGTGATTATATTTCATATGTTAGATTTGAGGTTCTTTTTTCTCCCCTACTTATGATTATTTTATTAAAGAACAAAATGACAACAAAAAAGCTTACTTTTCTTTCATTTTTTAAATTTATTTATTTTTTTTAAAGATTTATTTTTTATTTATTTCTCTCCCCTTCCTCCCCAACTCCCCTGTTGTCTGCTCTCTGTGTCCATTTGCTGTGTGTTCTTCTTTGTCCCCTTCTGTTGTTGTCAGTGGCACGGGAATCTATGTTTCTTTTTGTTGTGTCATCTTGTTGCGTCAGCTCTCCATGTGTGCAGTGCCATTCTTGGGCAGGCTGCACTTCTTTTTGCGCTGGGTGGCTCTCCTTATGGGGTGCATTCCTTGCGCGTGGGGCTCCCCTATGTGGGGGACACCCCTGCGTGGCAGGGCACTCCTTGCGTGCATCAGCACTGCGCATGGGCCAGCTCCACACGGGTCAAGGAGGCCTGGGGTTTGAACTGCTGATCTCCCATGTGGTAGACGGATGCCCTATCCATTGGGCCAAGTCCGCTTATCGCTTACCTTTATTTTAAAGTTGAACTGATATGTTACTCCATCTATGAACTCGGTTCTGAGTCCTCAACTGGATCTCCTTTCTTTGAGCCCTCTTTGGTGGCATTTATCTCATTCAGTCTTATAAGTATTTCTGTACATGTATTAATACCCCTCTTATTTTACGCAGCTTGAGGATCATGAGAAAGAAGGAAATGGGCTTTTAGATCAGAAGCTCTGGATGTTGACTCTGGTTTTGGCTATCAATTGCAGTGTGACAAATGGCTCCAAACACAGTAGCTTGAAACAATGACCATTTTTATTATATCTCATGGTTCATTGGCAAGGTGTTTGAACAGAGCTGGGCTGGGTGGCTTTTCTGCTCATGTGCTGTGACTGGCATCTTGGGGTTATATTTAGCTTATGATTGGGCTGGTCAGGAGAGCCTGAGAAGGCTCCACTCACACAGTGGAACTACACTTGGCAGGGCAGATGGATGCCTGGGTTCAGTTATGTGTGAAGTCTTAGGACCTCTCTATGAATAACTGCAGCTCCAGGGGACAATGCAGAAGCTGCCCATCCTCTGAGAGGCTGGGCCTGGCACTGTAGCATGCCACTTCTGCTGTGCTCTGCTTGGTCATGCAGCCACCAAGCCCACCCAGGCCCAAGGACAACGTTGCCTCCCCTTAAAAGGAGAATTTATGTCAAGACATTTGTGGCTGTCATGAATCCAGCACAGCTTACTGGTGTTAGTACCACCTCTGGGCCCCGATGACTGCATATGTAGATTAGAAAGACCAAAAGCTTTGAGGTGGATGAAGGTGGATGGAGGTGGGTGGAGCCTCAGAGTAGGCACAAGCTCCCTGTCCATGAATATTAATGATTACCTTGGTACTAACTCTAGGCCTTACCCAAGGCAGGCTCTCATTAAATGACAAATGCTTTGAAAGCAAAGAATGAGTGTAGTTGTAGAGGACAGCCTTTGGATTAGGTTGACATGACTCACATATAGGCCTGGCCCCCCATTTACTCTCTGTGTGACCTTTGTGGACTCACCTCACCTTTCTGAGCCTTAATTTCCTCATCCTAAGATGGGATACTATGGCTGACCTTGCTGAATTGCTGTGAGCATTACAGCTAATATGTGTGAAGCACTTCTCATGATGAACGATGCATAGTAGGTTTTCAGTTTCTCTTAAGATGATATAACAAGGTCATAGAGAAAGTTTGGCTTCCTCACCTGTTTCTCTTCACTGGCCACCTCCACGGCACGAATCACTGAGAGGACAGCCACAGCCCACGTCCTGGGGAAAGCAGCGGGGGAAAGGGAGGGATCCTACTTCTTTTTGTCTCCCTCAGTCTCTGCCTCTTCCCAGGGCACCCCCCTCTAGGGTATATTGTCCTTTGCAGCTTGGGTTGTGAAGTCATTCTCCTCTGAGGGTTGGAGAAGGCCTCCTTTCAGGCCTGTGGCTTTGCCTCTCGCAGATGTACGAGATCAAGGCGGAAGGCAGCATCGCGAAGAAGTTCAATGAGATGCTGCAGAAGATGAGCTCGCCACTGAAGCCCCGCGTTCCAGAGCACAGCAACAACAGGATGAAAAACCTCTCCTACCCGTTCTCCAGGGAGAAGATGTACCTGTGAGTATTGAAGTTGCTGGGGCAGGGATGTGAGAGGGCATGGGAAGAAATAATGAGAACACCTTGCAGTGCTTCAGCCCTGGGGACACACCGACTGGGTGTCCACGTGCCTGGGTGAGATGGGGGGAAGCATGCTCTAATGGTGAAAAGTCCCCTGTGCCTGTTTGCGGATCCCCTCCCCCAAGTGAGATCACCCAAAGTAGCCCCCGGGCGTTTGTTTGTCCCGTGGCTTATGGGATAACCCGTCATTTGGGTCATTTTATATGGGAAGAGGAACCAACCATAAACTCTGGAACTCTGTAAGCAAATGGTCAGACACCTGTTTTCCTTCTCTGGGAAACCATTCTGTCCAGTTCTCAGCCTGCTCAGGATCCAGTACAGTGTGATAAACCAGAGAACATGGACGAAGCTTCTGGACCTCTGCATTCCCAGCTGCCTACTCATATGCTCACTGACTGTGAGGAAAGGCCTCTCTTTATTCCCCACCCAGGGAGAAGGAATAAAGAGCACTTCACAAGGAATGGCCCCTTGGGAAACATCTGGAAAGGGGCCTGTGGTTGGGAAGCAGCAGTTGAGCATTATTTCTGCTTTAGGACTCAATGAGAAAATAAATTACCGTTAGGAATGGTAAGAGAATCGAGGCAATGAGGACAAGGAAGGGCCATGGAAAGGCAGGAGAAGATACAAGGACATGCCACTTTTTCGGAGGTGGAGTTTGTGGAGCAGTGTTTCTGCTGCTCATTAGAAAATATCTCTTAGCCGAGTTCACGATGCCGGGTAACAGTTCTATACACATATTTATACTGTTTCTTTGGCGTATATTCCTTCACCCCAGTTACCTATACTGTGAGGTGGCTGCATAGATTTAACCATCCCTCTATTATAGAAAGGAGACCAGGTCCCAGGGTCCGCCCAGGGTCACATGGACGGCGAGGGACTGGCATGCTGATCTCCTGGCTGGCTGTCCTTTCTGCCACCCTCCTCTTTTTCTATGTGTCCCTTCCCTGCCCTCCACTCATGCTGGTGCCCGCATCTGAAACCACCTCCCTCAAATTGCCACTCATCTAACATCTGCTGTCCTTCAGGCCCAGTGCATAAGCACCTTCTCTGTGTGCATCTAGTTCTCACCAACTAAAAGTTTGCTCTCCATCCTCTGAGTTTTCCCAACAGTGGTCTGTCTGATGCTGTACACTGTTCTGCATCAGTTACTTGCAGATGCACACACCCAGTGACTGGAGGGTCTGGGGGGGTGGGCCAGTTCGTTCGGCTGTATGTTCTAGCACAGTGACCTAAGCATAGTAAACTCTCCTCCTTTTTTTTCTTTTGAATGAAAGAGTAATGCATGAAGTTTAGAATCGTTACAGCCCTTGCATAATTAGGAGCTTGATATCTAATTGATGTGACAACGTTAAATGAAACTTTGAAAAAAAGAAACATAATCCCAGTACACTAGAACTACATTCTTTTGTTTTTGTATTTTTTTCCTTTTTGCCTATGTATAGGCATTTTTTTACCTAATTTTATTTATATAAATGTAAACTCATAGTATAATATTTTATAATAATGTGTGTCATAGTATAATATTTTTTTATATGTCTATAAAGTTTTCATAATTATAATTTTCAATGGCTGTATGATAATCATAGAGATTTTGAAAATGTATCTTATCTCCATAATCTTTATTATAAATAACTTTGTAATGAACATTTGTTATTTCTGTAACATTTCTTCCATTGAATTTATTTCTTATGATAAGTTTTTTTTTGTGATAAATTCTCAAAATTACCGGATCAAAGAGTATAGACTCTGTGAGTATATCTTATACATCTTGCAATGTTGTTTACTAAACATTTATCCAATTTACACAATGATCAGTGGTGTTTGTGCGAACTTGGCTAGAACCTTACTAGCCTTGAATATTACCATTTTTCTGATGTGGCTTTTGAGTGAAAGCTTAGGTCCAGTAGGGGGAAGGTTCCCCAGGGCCTCAGGGTTGGGGAAACTGTTTATATTTTGAAGGCTTCCTCTGCCTTCTTTCTTTCTTTCTTTGGCGGTGCTAGGTTCTGTTTAGTACAAGGTTTTGCTGAGACATTCTTTGTAATAAAGAAGTCCTGATGAAACTAAAACTTAGATGAAATTCAAGAGACATTTAGCCATTGTGCTCTTTTATTTTGGAACCCCATCCCCAATCTCTTTTAAAAAAAGTATAAAAAGACCTTGGTTTCCCATAGACAACTGAGTATCTGATTGCCTTCTGAGATTGCTCCATTCTGAAATGGATTCTTCACCACCATAATGAGCTCTAAGACTTGGGTTTTGGGAGTCTTTGACTCCAGACAGAAGGATTCTGGTTTGCAATGGGCACAGGGTGACAGTGGTCTCAGGACAAGGATAATGAAACGAGTTTACCATTTTCTGTCTTGGTGTCTCCAGGTACAACATCCAGGATAAGGACACCTTCTTTGACAATGCCACCCGCAGTCGCATTGTAAGTAAACGGTGGTGGGCTGGGGAAGGGGAGTGAGGAAAGGCTGAGTACCCAGTAGGACAGGTTTCCCTGGGCCCTCCCCTCCTCCTCCCATCGCTATTTGCTTGGAGTTGCCTAGCAACTGAGAAGAGTCTCCAGGAGCTGCCGATCCCAGGAGCAAAAGAAACAGCAAACTTCCCTCACTCATGATTTGAAAGGAGTGTTTTCTCTTCATGGGTTCTTCACTAAACCCTTCTTAGAACCACAAAAACAGGGAACCTCAGAGTTGATGGGGACTTTAAACCAACAGGTGCCCCCCTCTTGATTTATGATTGAGGAAACCGAGGCTCTGAGGAGCAAGGCGTTGACAACAATCATGCGGATTGTTAGTATGAGAATAGAGACTAGACTGTCCATCTGATTGTTGAGCTTCTTTATGCATTTTCCTTTCTTTTACCCCCAAAGGAGACATGCACATTCATATCACAGAAAGTGCTAGAGTTCACCAATTTTTCCATGAATAAAAACACCAGCCCATTCAAAAGAAGGATGAAATTCATGACCATAGCCCTTCTTCAACTCTAAATCTTACCTTTTATCCTCAAGTTTTGAATTTTGTGGGATTATTTGACTTTTTTTTTTTAGGCGGTATCAGAGATTGAACCCAGGACCTCCTACACGGGAGGCAGGTGCTCAACCACTGAGCGACACCCACTCCCCAATAAGAGTTAATTTCTTTGTTTTTGTTTTTGTTTTTTGTTTTTTTTCAGGAGGTACTGGTGATCAAACCCAGGACCTTGTACACGGGAAGCAGGCATTCAACCACTTGAGCTACATCCACTTCTGGGATGATTTGATTTTAGTGAAAACCTGAATATGGCCTTCAGTGTGAGCTGTAGAGTGTCTCTGTCTCTGATCAGTTTATTCTCTCCACCCTAAAGCCATTCAGCCTGTGGGCAGGGGCGAGAGAGGGGCCCATGGAGTGTAGGGGCTCACTTATTCCAGGAGTAGGAAACTTAGGAGTGTTCCCATTGATCCCTGGGAAAGAGCTTAAGTTACAACAGGAGGAGAAATAAGGGTTAGATACCTGGAAGGGCTTCTTAGACAACAAGGTAGTAAGAAGGGATAAAAAGGGGCAGGTGACTAAGGGAGCTACAGATCATTTTCCAGGCACACTAGAAATGTGATGGCCTTGGCTTCTGTTTGCAGAATGGATAAGAAGACATTGCAGTGCTCTTAGCCTAGTATTTCAGGAAGATTTACAATAGCATATAATTCCTTTTCTCTTTCTATGGAGAAAAGCATAAACCTTCCATATTCTTAATAGTTGCTATTACAAGCCATTTAAATCTCACCATGGCTTTGGGTCCCACGTCTGTGGGGGAATTATAGGGTGTTTTGGAGATTAACTGATAATTGCAAAGTGCTTATAAAATAATACAGTGCCATATAAATGCTGTTCCTAATTATTATTGCTTTTGAATTACTGCACTGTATTATAAGCAGAATTAAATACTCTTGGGCCCCATTCTGCTGCAAGTTATTTATTCACCACTCCCTCCAGGTCCAAGGCTGGAAAATGAGAGTGTGGGATGGAATCACACATCTTCTCTCATTCATCTCTTCTTCTGGAAGTTTTTTCCTTCTCACATTCCCTTTCCCTAGTTCACCCCACACCATGAGAAGAGGTCGAGGGCGCCTTGAGTTTTGTCCTGGGGTCGACTCTGCTCTCGCTTTTGTCTGAAGACCTCATCCCATCTGTAAATATCTTCCTCATGGCCCCTGCTTTGGGGCTTCCGAGCAGCCCAGCTGTTTGCCCCAGAGCAGATTTCCTTGCTGGCCATTTCTTTGCGGCTGCTACAGGGGTGCAAACATTCTTGGGACCCACCAGGAGGTCACTGGATGGCCGTCAGGTTTACCTTGACCCACTGGTGTCCCTACTTCCTCTGCAAGGAGTACTCTCAGTACCCCCTTCCTCCAATGGCGAGGTGGAGTTCCCTGAGAACCCCCAGTCCAGGGGATGGAGAGCGGGAGGGGCTTCTCGCCGCCCCGGTTAGGCATGTGGACTTGGGCATGCAGCAGAGTACTCTGGGCCGGGGACCACTCCAACACCTGGCATCTGGTTGGACGTGCAGGACTTGCTCTGGATGGAGAGGCGAGATTAGGACTCAGGAAAACGCCGAGAACTCCTCCTAGCAGCCACCCACACGGAGAGAGCCCTTGCTCAGTATCCAAAGCACTTTCCTGAGCTGGGCCCTGTGGGTTCCTCGCAGCAGCTCTGGGAGGCAGCGCTATTGTGGAGGAGGAGGAGGAGGCCGCGCTCGGAGCTTGCCCGGAACCTGTCAGTAGGAAACCAGGGCGAGCCCCCCGGTGTGTCGGACCCCTTGCCACCCTGGCTCTTCCAGTCTGCTGTCACCAAAGCTGGCGGAGGAGGCGTCTCCTGGCCTCGCCCGCGTGCCTTATAAGGAGGCTTCCGCCTTCCTTGCGGTCCCCATGTGGGAGGCAGACCCTGTGCCCTGCCCCGGCGGAGGCGCTTCCGCCGCAGCCCTCAAGGGGGCTCCGGGGGCCCGGGGCTGCCTGGTGACGTTTCCCCCGCCTGCTGTAGCTGCGGTCCGTTGGCAGCCTTTTGGTTACGGTTGTTTCTTCAAGGTGGAGTGAAGGGGAGGGGGAATGTGTGTGAGGGGAGTCCATTCCCTGCTTTCTGCAAGTGCTCCAGCTCAAACGGGGGTGACTCGGGGCCGGGCACGTGCCCGCCATCCCCCTCGCTCTAAAGGGCCCCAGACGCCCCCACCCCCGCCCCCCAAGGCCTTCACAGCTCTGCTGTCCCCCTTTTAGGTGCACGAGATTCTGAAGCGCACAGCCTGTTCTCGAGCCAACAACACGATGGGTAAGGACCCCTTCCCCCCCTGCCCCCGGGCCACGTGCTGATGGGGCGCCAAGGGGGCCAGAGCCTCCTTTCAGCAGCTCGCTTGGTGGGCAGCAGAGAACAGAACAAAAACGCCCCCACGGCAGCGGCTGCTTGGCTTCGGCTGAGAAAGCCTGCCTCGCCTCCAAGGGCAGTGGGCGCCCCATTCCTTGTGGGGGAGACGCTGCTCCCTGGCTGCTGTAACTTCTCCAGACCCTCACCCCAGAACTTAAGTCTTCCCTCTTCTTTCCCTGTACCACCCGCACTTTCACCCCAAGCTGATAATTCAGCTGCACCTCTCTTCTCAAGATTTCTAAACGTTATTAATGAGCACTGAAAATACAGCTTTTTTTTTTTTTAAGAAGAAAGGCACCTTAGAAGTCTTTTAGTTTAGTCCAGCACCCTCACTTTATAAATGAGGACACTGCTGCCCAGAGAGGGCGAATGACCTGTCCCAGGCCACAGAGCATTGATGTAGAGATGGAAAGTGCCTCTTCTAACTTTCAGTTCAGCTTCCTTGTGATCAGATCTGGTTGAATCTGATTGCCTTGTGGTTTGTTGTTAAAATCTGAGGGAGTTTGTTATTGAAGCTGGAAATTAGGAATTTTGAGAGTTTGCGGTGTAAGGCGGGTCACCCGCGTGCAGGCTGATAGATATGTTCGGGTTGGCAGAGGTAAAAATGTGAGTGCGGCCTTAACTCTGTGAGGCTGTTCTTTGAAAAAACACGCCAGAACTCACCCACACCAGCAAGTTGCCCTTCCCGCGGTAACCGCTCTGAAGGTGCTACCATCTCTCCAAATGGCCTTGGGGGAACCACCTTCAGAATAGTCTTTCATACATACTCTGGGGAGACAACTTTTTGGATTTTGAAAGCTTTTTCAATTGAAAAGTGTCCACAGTCATTTAAAGTCAAGTGGAGTGAAGAAGTAAGGCAATTGATCTGAGGACAAACGACAAGAATGACAATAATAACAGTAAATATCCTCAAGCTTGTTGCGGGACTCAGAAGCTGCCTCAGTACCAGGATACAGCATTGACGAGGAGCTGGAACAGGTTCTGTACCGTGACAGTTATTTTAGAATAATGCATAATCTCTCAAGGGGACAATTATGTTGGACTGTGTTTCCTTTGATGTGTTCATTTTGTTCCACAATTCCCAAATAACACTCTGATTTTTAAAAATCCAATCTTCTATGTTACATGGAGCATGGTACAGATGAGGCAAGAATATGAGTGAGTGAAGGAATTAGCCCAGCTCAGTTCCATGGAATGGGTGGAAGTCCTTACTTCTCAGAAGCTGTTTGTCTGGGGTTACTACATCAACTGGATATTGATAATAACTAGTATTCCTGTAACCCTTTAAGGTTTAGAGATGCTTCTACTTAAAATGATTTCATTTGACCCTAGCAGCAAACCTTGTGTTAGTGCAGATATTATCAGTGCTCCTGTTTTATAGTTGAAGAAACAGATTCAGAGAGGTGGAAGGCCTTGCCCAAACTCATCTGTCTAATCAGTGGATGGTAGACCTGAGCTCGATCCTGGGTCTCCTGACTCCAAGTGAATGTTCTGTCAATTCTCCATGATTCCAGCTCTCCTGTCTTTCCTCTCCTTTTCCTGTCTCAACAACAACCTTCACCCCAACTCAGTGTAAGTCCCAACCTAGACTTGTCAGTAGTAGAGGAGTTTTAATGGGCATGAATGGTGTTAAGTAGAAGTTTCCTTCTTAAACAAAAGTTTGAGAAAGCAGTCTTTTTCTCTCTTCTTTAGTCCTGGAAGACATGTTAGAAGAGGTCCTTGTGAGTGTGAATGAACAAAAAATGTAGGCAGACTTTACCATTATGTCTTAATTCTTCTTACCTCTCTTACTTTTCGTTCAGATCTGGGGTCACAAGCTATGGCCTGCAGGCCAAATCCAACCTGAGCATGTTTCTGTACAGCCTGCAGGCATAAAGATGGCTTTTACATTTTTTAAGGGTTGTAGGAAAAAATCAAAGAAGAATGCATGACAGAGACCGTATATGGCTCACAAAGCCTAAAATATGTACTCTCTGCCATTTACAGAAAATGTTCAGCAACCCCTGATAAAGATAAAAGGGCTTTCTGTAATTCTCTCCAGTCTTGGTGGTAGGAGAAGGCTTTAATGGGAGGCAGGGGTCGTATTAGAGAGAGCTTGTAAACCAAGGTAAGATGTTTGGCCTTTATATTAAGGTCAACAGGAAGTCACTGAAGAGTTTTAGGCAGAGAAGAACTTTTCAAATGTGTTTGAGTAAGATCTTTCTGGCCTCAGTATGGAGACTAGTTAAAAGACAAGAGATAATGGTTGTCTAGAACTAGCACCAAGGATGGTGAGAGGTGGACAGATATAGTGATATTGAGGAGGGGGTAAATTTAGTGGTAGAGGTTGGGGGTTGAATGGTGGAAACATGCACCAGATAGGACTACCGCATGAGGAACAGGTGACAGGCTCACTTTGAGTGTGAATGGCTCCTGCAGAATCAAAGTGGAGGTTCTCAGAATGTTTGAAACGGAAAAGAATAGACTCATCATAGAGCTCAAGTCATGGGAGTAGATGATCTCATACGGCAGAGCATGTGGTGAGAGTGGAGAAGAGTCTAGACCCGGAAGCACCAACATGAAGCAGGCAAGAGCAGGGAAAGAGGACTCAAAGGAACTGGGGAGAGGCCGGGAAGACGGGGGAAAAGTCAAGAGAGGTGGAATCATGGAAGCCAAGGGAAGGAAGTACTTTAAGGACAGGGGGCTGAACTTTGTGACATGCTGCTGAGAAGTCAGGTGGGATGAAGTCTGAAGAATATTCTATGGATTTTGCTCTTGTAGATCTTTAGTGACCTTGGTAAGAACAGTTTTGAGGAGTGCTAGAGGTGTCTTCCATGGAAATTGGTTTGCAGTGAGATAAGAAATGAGGGCACTGATAGAGACTGCAGGTGCACGACCCATTTTCAAGAAATTTGGCTATGGATAGGAAGAAAGAGAGACCAGCTGGAAGTGGGCTTAGAATCAAAAGAGGGTTCTTTTTGTTTCATTTTTCTTTTTTAAAGGTCAGAGGACTTGAAACCTTAGACAATTCAATCTCTGCAGAATCCTGACTTCCAGTAAGAAAACTATGTGCAGCCCAATAGAATATATGGAAAGTGTGCAGTTCTATTTCCCAGACTCCCTGTGTTAGGATAGTCTGGCTTTAGGAACTGATTCAGTTGTATATTTGTGAACCTCAGGCTTTTGTAAACTACTTGGCAATGAAGCCATGTCTCCCCATCCTTGTGTCTTTCTCCTTGCACGTTCCTCAATTTCTATCTTTCTTGCATCTCTAGTCCCCCTCCCTTTAGCTCTCCCTGCAGCATATAAATAAGCTTAAATCTCCTCCTTCATTGACTCTTCCACTGAGTACAGAGACCCTAGAATGATGTGTTTTGTATTTCTCATAGTCTCTAAAAAATTTCTTGTTCCTCATTTCCATTAATTTGGTTTTTACCCTCTTGCCACCCTGTCTTCCTTGATCCAAACTGATCTCTCAGATGTCTTTGATGACTTCTTAGTTCTCACATTTCTTGGTCTTTTCCCAGTCTTCTCCCTTTAACTTCCTGTATCCTTCCAAACTTGCTTTACTTAACCTCCATCTTGTGGTAGTTGATAGCCAGCAGGACGCTGCTCATGTACTAAATGGTTATCCTTCTCTTTCTGCCTCCTGGTCCACGCTTTCTTTGGATCCTCTTCCCTCTCCCACATTTTAGGTACTGTCGACTCCAGGCTTGCTTGGCCTCCTTACTCTCTCTTGTTACCTCTATACACGTAACTTGCAGCTCACTATTCTATTCGTGCTTCTCTCTCCAATTCCAGCCCAGCATTTACAACTGGCCTTCTTAGATGTTCTACAGCACCTCAAAATCAGTATGTCCACTTCTATTCCATTCCCTCTCTCTTCCCTCATTTCTCTTCCTGTTCGTATGACCACTCTCCTCTCTTATTTTTGCACATGCTGCATCCTTGTCTGAATGAACAGCCTGTGTCCTTCTCCTGATCTCACTTGTGCCCATCACCAGATCACTTTCCCTCAGATGCCCCCTTAATGCCATTTCTTTGGACCCATTGAACTCAGTCTCTTGCTTGCTGATTTTTATGTCCATGGTTTAGACTCCCATGGCAATTAGTCCATAAGATGTGCTGAGTCATTTCAGTGTGCCCCAAAGCACCTACATGCCTGACTTGCACATTCTATTCAGTCAATTTTGTTTCATGAATCAATTAGAAAATGCCCAGCCCACTAGTCCCACAGCAGTTGCTGGTGAGTACTCAACTGTGTGTATCATGGACAAATGACTTCATTTCTATACGGCTCAGTTTCCTTTTATGTAAAGTGGGCTTACTAATATCTATCAGTGCTTTCATTAAGATTAAATAAGATCTTGTGGGGTGTTTTGTAAACTGGAAAGTCCTAGAAAAAAGAATGTCTCTTTTTTTTTTTTTTGGTGGGACAGTCTCCAGATTGTTGAAAGGTCACTAGAAATCTTAGATTCTTAGCAAGCCCAAGTTTTAGGTAGGGTGGGCTGTTCACAGGCTTCTTGACCTACTTACATTAGGGGATATGAAGAGGGGCACAAAGTGCTTTGCCTCCTAGGGATTTGAACATTGATTTCCTGAAGTTTTCAAGGTTAACTGAGTCTGTTGAACCTGTGAAGGACCGAATTTGATGTTTTTTTCCTAACATTTACATATGATCATTCAGTCCTTTTTAATGTGCAAGCCAGCAGCTGGATCTCTTGGAGTTTTTCTGTTTCCCTTGTATTTTCTGTTTTTGAGCCAAAAGTAGTCTAAGATGGCCAAACAAGGAGGTCTGACCTTGAAAAACTATGGCTGGATTGGCATTTGGTGGTGGTCTACCTTAAAACATTTTGGATTTCTTCTGTAACCTTCAGAAGACACAACTCAACCTTGCCCTCTTATTTATCATGGACAATGCACGTGCAATGTTCTGAAATTGAATAGATTTGTGTGTTTGGGTTCTGCTTGGTAGGGAAAGCATGTAAGTGATCACAAACTCGGCCAGGCCGCAGATGCCTCCTTAATTAGCATCATAGAACTTAAGGTCAGCTGCCAGGGCCCTGTAAGTTTAGCCCATCACTGAATAACCTGGGTTCTTTTCTGTGGAAAGAAACCCAAGCCTCCTTGACTGTATCAGAGGACAAATACCTTTCTGCTCCTTCATATGGAAGTTATTGTTTCCTGTTCATGGACAGAAGACTACAGATTGATGGAGCTACATTTTCACGGACATTTTGGTGTCAGAGCATTTAAACAAATGTATGCTTTGGGCATCTCTCCTCCCCACTCAGGAGACGATGTCTTAATTATCTTGACCGAAGCCAGACCGTGTTGTGTGCTGTAAACATCTGGTTTATCATTCAGCCAGCTGAACTGGTTTATATTTTGTTAGAAGAAAAGGCTCGGGATTAAAGGCATTTAAGTAATTAAGCACATGTCAAGACAATTTGGTGATGGGTAAATATAGTCTCTGTTAAATGCACAGTCTGGGGGCTCTGGTTTAGATTTGTGTCCGGCTGGAGTGCAGGGATGAAAGCAGAATGCCGGGCGGACTGGGCCCTGTTTTGGGGGGAATCAAAACCAAATGAGTTTTCAGGAGTTCAGCACCAGTCCTCTTAAGTACCTGTCCCGGGGGAGGAGAGTTTCCTTTGAGTTTGGCCTGGAGGGAACGGAGCTGTGGTCCCTGTCACCCAGCGGCACTTACAAGTTGCACGAGGCTCTCTCTGGGAGGCGGACCATAAACTGCTGTGCGTCAGTTGTTCCTTTGTGTCCACAAACCCAGAGTCATCTCTGAGGCTCAATGCGGGGCCTTGGGGTTGGCATTTTGGGGTGTGTTTTCAGAGAGCAGTCCCCGGGCCTGGGCCCATCCCCGTCGTGCTTCTTGGCCTCGCCCCCAGGGGTGTGAACGGTGGTGTCCCCAGGTCTGGCTGGATTAGGCTGTGTGGAGCTGTGTCATGGGCTGGACAGATAGGAAGCAGGGGCCTTGTTTTGGGGGGCGGGAATTCTCATTCTAAGCAATGGGTATGAAGTAGATGGTGATATAAAGCAGAGACTTTGGGGGGTCGGTGAGGAGCCCCTGGAGGGTTATGCTTTATTTGCACGGAGACCCTGTCTCTTTCGGGAGAGAGAGAAGGGGCCGCAGTGCTTTCTCCTCCTTACCCTGCCCCACCCCCAGCCCTTCCAGGAGTAGTAGGACAAGAGGTTGGATCACTCTCTCTGTGGGCCTAGAGCAGAGAGGAAGGAATATAGATGTGATCCCATAGCAGGAAGTGTTGCCATTGTGGCCAGATGGATCATGCATGATGGAACCAATTAGGCCATTTTTTGCTGAAAAGAAAGGAAAAAATTCAGAATTTCAATTTTCAAAGCGGGGATGCTTTTTTAAAAAATGCTTGATTATTCTCTTCTTCTTTCAAACTGATTTCCATGCTTGTTTGGGGGATAGAAATTTGGTTTCTGAAGTCTGTGGGTTAACCGAGGGGCCCAAACAGTCCCCATTCTTGGGTAAAGTGGTGGGTGAATAGTTGCATTTCCACTGGCTTGCTCCCTCCCCACTCCTCCTGCTTTTATGTCTGCTTTCCCCACCCCCCATGCCCAGCAGCCACCAGTTGGGAGGACCCATGTGATGCCACCTGTGAAGGAGGAGGGACACAGCCATGCAGAGAGGGCAGAAACAGGAATTATGGCATTTGGGGGTCTGGTTATTGTCTGAGTTGAGACAACTCACGTTTGATAACCTGAATCCTACTGGCTCCAAGGCAAAGAGCCATTTGTCTGTGGTTCCTGTTTGAGGAAGCAGACTAGTCAACACGTGCTCAAAGCTTCCACCTCTTCATCATCCATCTCCATCCCTGGAGGAGTGAGAAGGGTGGGTGCCTGGGAGAAACCAGAAGAGACACCCAGATCAGCAGCTGTGGGGCTGGGTGCCTCTCAAAGAACATCACACCTCCACCCTGTATGGTGGCCCAGCTGTGTGCCCTTGGAGACCCCAGTGGGACCTTGCAGGCTTTTGGGGGATGGCAAACAATGAGCACTCAACATCTCAGAAGCGAGGGAGACCATGGCCTTAGGCCACGTGGGGTGGGGGGGATGGCGCATTGCTTCCCACCCCTAGGGGATCTCTGAGGACCCGGTGGCAGGACCAGGATGGAGGAGTCCAGGTAGTTGGTCTAATGCTCGCAGACACTTGGCTACTGTGGGAAGTGCAGCTGAGAATTAGTAGAGGGGAAAGGAAGTGAAACACCTGTTCGGCTTTTCCCATGCGTTTGTGGGGGGGAGGTGTCTTCAGGGCTGGCAGCCATAGGGGTGAGTGCAGGGGGTTGGGTGGGGCACTGTGTGGGGGGTGGTCTAGTTGGGGCCCTTTTGCAGCTTTGAGCTCCCCCCTCCCCCCACTCTCCGCTCCCTGGCTTGGGGCTTCTCCCCTTGAAGGGTGTAGGGTGGTTTCGCATTGCTGTGGTTACGGCTCTTGAACTGATTAATGATGCTGGGAGTGAAACTAGTCTCGTGAGGAAGACCAGTCTGCAGCTCATTGCGCCGCCTGCACCCCTCCCCCCCGCCGTACTCCCTTTACCCAGGCTCCGCTCCACCCACCCCCCTAAGGTATTTCTGATGTTTTATTTCTGATGCTGAGGAGGAAACTTAAATCAGGAAAGGACTGGCCCCTGGGTGACACCGCAGCACCCACACACTCAGCTTCTAGCTCCCCGGAAGAGTGTCCCCTCCCGCCCGGTGCCCCCGCAGCCCCCCCAGCCCTCGCCTCTCCCGGCGCCCCTGGCCCCGTCTCCCTGGCACGCTGCACCCCAGAACTGCAGTGAGCCGGGTGAGGCTTGAGGAAGGGCGGGTTGCCTGCCAGCCTCTGTGGTCTCTGGGCCTGTGGGTGGGGCCTTGGGTGGGAGCCGGAGATGGACAAGCGTGGATTTGAATGAGTGACTCTTGTCTAGATGTCTCACCACCCTTGTCCCTCCCGAGCTGTGCAGTGCAGATTACTCAGCATTTGGGCCTCATTTCCCTCCCAAACCAGTTATCTCCTCCTCTCACTACTGTCTGCAGTCATTCTGGAAAGAATGGTTCAGAGCAGAGAGGGTGTGCGAGACATGGGGAATCGTCGTGTATCAGAAACCTCCCGCTCCTCCTCCCTCCCCGAGTAGACATGATCTTCCCGTGGCGCGATCCTTGGGCCTGCGGATTGTGGAGCTCTAATCCCTCCCATCTGGAAGCCAGCGATCCAGGACAGACTACCCGACTCAGACGGAACAGAAAGACCACTTCATAGTCTCTGAGTAAAACCATGAATGGAACGAGTCAGTGACAGTGACTGGAGGCTGAGCAGAAGGTTCTTTGCTGTGAGCATAGTGGAGTCAAGGGGACAGGCCATTCGTTCATCTCACATTTATTTAGTGGGATCTGCCTTGTGCAAGTGGCACGAGATGCTGTCAGCGTTGGAACATGGCTTCTCTACTGAGTGGCTTTCCAACTTTTTGGTCTCAGGACCCCTTTATGCTCCTACAAATCACTTCTGTTTCGGTGGGCCATTGCAGTTGATATTTATTGTATTAGAAGTTCAAGCTGAGAAAATGTCAAAACGCAAAGATTTATTCCGTTAGCTGTCACACGTCAGGGAGCCTCTAGAAAACTCTGCTCATGCGGAATGAGAGTGAAAATACAAATATGTCCTAGTGCTGTTATAAAAAGAGTTTTGACCTCATGCATCCCCTGAAGTTCTCCAGACCACACTTTGAGAACTGCCACTCTGCTGCCCCTTCCTCAGGCATCTTCTGATCCAGGCCAGCAGATCAGTCACAGACATTTAGTAAGCACTGCCCTGTGCAGGAACATGAGTTTGACAAGGTGCTGCGGGATACTTTCACTGGTTATAATTACAATTATGCATATAATTCTCCCTATGCTGCCACCGAACGCAGAGAGTCTCAACTGGTGGTGGAGGAGGAGTGTTACTGGACCTGAATCTTGGAGGACAGGAAGAACGAGACATTGGAGAGGGCATCTTTGACGTTGAAATAAAACCTTGTATTTGCGAGATGAAAAAATCATGTTTTTGTAGTAAGGACTAAAGCTTGACCAAAACTAGGCTGGAAGGAGAGAGAGGAGAATGCAGGAATCTCTCAGCTGGGGGGTGGGTGAAAGTTTTTAATATGTATGAAAGTCAGGGGTTGGCTCTCTCTGCCTAAAGGAGCCTGCACCAAGTCTTGGTGTGTATTTTTGCCCCTCTCTCCTTTCTCAGCAAGCTCTGTTCTTTCCCCATTTCCCAATTAAAAAAAAAGTCAGGGTGGGTTAAGTTGAGAACCCCTGCCCTGGAGTTACTGTTCTCCTCTTCCTTTCTTCTGTAGGTATTAACTCTCTGATAGCAAACAATATCTATGAGGCCGCCTACCCTCTCCATGATGTAAGTACCTGTACAGCCGTGCGCTCCTGCGTCCTTCGGAAAGTTGGGTGCACGTAGGCATGTGTGTTTGCGAACACTGAAATTCCTTGGCCACCCGACACTGCTCATTGCCCACCATAATCCCCCTCGCCTCCAATTCTGCCTCTCCAGTTACTTCCCCTGCTGGCAAAATGAACTGATTTTGGTTTGAGTTTTCCCTAAACTCCCTTCCTCTGTTTTGGGTGAAAGCAGACATGGCATGTGGGTGGTTAAAGGGAGAAGAAGGTGGTGAAGGCGGGTGGGCTGTGGAGGGGACACCATGGGCCCGGATCAGATACAACCTGGACTGCCACTCCAGTGGCTGGAGGTGATGTTTCATAGGTGGGAGTTTGTGCTGATGTGAAATTCCTCATAATCTAGAGGTACACGTTAAGTGTCAGAACGTCGTTCTATTTTTAACACTTTCTGAGGGGAGTCCCACGAAGTCCCTTCTACCATTGTTTGATTTAAATAATGAAAATAGAATGACCATAATGCAAGCTTCCCTTGCCTGGGATTGCCATTGTGAACATCTCAGAATATGGCACAGTGATATTCTCCTGGGCGAGTCATGAAGAACTTGCCTGGCCCTGGAATGAAATGCCCCCATGGTTTCCGTGTGCCCGGCTGGTCTTGTCTTTGGCTTCTGTCACACAGGGATGCCGTGGGAGGCTGCTGAATTGGGGGTCCTGACAGTTCTGAGAGTTTGTCCAGACAACAATCTCCTCTTCTGCCTGGACACATCCCGTGTGAAGCCCTGCCAGCCGTAGACAAGGACGACAGAGCCTGAGCCTGAGTGGTTTCCCAATGAATTGCCAGCCCATTGCCAGGCACGGGCTCTGTGCTTCCACGTGCCATGCGGAGACACAGGCTGACCTCTGGGGCATGTGAAGGGTAGCATCTGTGCATGACCATTGCAGATGTTGATGACTAAGAAAATGGAGCTTCAGCCCTCTCGTGCCATGCTTTCACCCTTCCCTAATGGGGATGAAAGAGAGGGACGATGTTAAAAAAGGAAAGAAAATCCTTTCTCATTTGGCATCTGCTTTTGATCATTCCGTTGGCTTTATCCAGCCTCTCTTTCTCTCCTGCAGGGTGAATATGATAGTCCAGGGGATGACATGAATGATAGAAAGGTAAGGCTGCCTGAAACTGCACTGGGCAGAGGGAAATGGAGTGCTTTGGGCACAGAAGATCCTGGATGGGTGTAGCTAGATGTGTCCTGCGTGTTCTACCTACCTGCTTATCTATTTCAGCCATTCTTCCACTCCCACCCCATGGGAGGCATTTGGAAATTTCTGATTGTCACCTGACTACGTGTGTGGGTGCGACTGGCATTTAGTGCCCTGGGGGGCTGGCGATGCTAATGGTCTTGATACACCTGTATCCATTCTGCACAGAAGCGTACTGTCACCCCTGGGTGACCAGAGAGCCCCAGTTGAGAAATACTGCAAGTCCCAATTCCTTCTTTTGTAGATGAGGAAACAGAGACATAGAAAGATTGAGTACTCTTCCTAAGATCACACTGCAATAAACAGAGATGGGCTTGGAGCCCCTCTGACCCCAAGTCCAGCATTCCTGCTTAATTTGAATTATTAGCCAGGTCCTTATGGCTTTTGTGGGTTATTGTTTTTTTTTTTTAAGATTTATTTATTTATTTTTTTCTCTCCCCCCACCCTGGTTGTCTGTTCTCTGTGTCTATTTGCTGCATCTTCTTCTTTGTCTGCTTCTGTTGTTGTCAGCGGCACAGGAATCTGTGTCTCTTTTTGTTGCGTCATCTTGTTGTATCAGCTCTCCGTGTGTGCGGCGCCATTCCTGGGCAGGCTGCACTTTCTCTCACGCTGGGCGGCTCTCCTTACGGGACACACTCCTTGCGCGTGGGGCTCCCCTACGTGGGGGACACCCCTGCGTGTCAGGGTACTCCCCGTGCGCGCCCATCAGCACTGCGCGTGGGCCAGCTCCACACGGTCAAGGAGGCCCGGGGTTTGAACTGCGGACCTCCCATGTGGTAGATGGATGCTGTAACCATTGGGCCAAGTCCGCCGCCCTGTGGGTTATCTCTAAATTCTTCATCTCATCGTCTGGGCAGGGAAGTGGGATATACCCACTCCCAAATTGCAGGGGAGAAATCTGAAGGGGAGGGAGAATCAGCTGTGCTGCACATTCCTAGCTACTAGGAATTGGAGGTGACACTTTGGGGAGGGAGAAGGGCTCTCCAGTGCCAGTGCCAGTCCCAGCCCCTGACTGTATAGCTCTCTCCCCAGCCCTGCACGCAGTTCCTGGTCCTTCTGTTGGTTGATGCACTGAGAACTGGGGGTGCCCCCACTCCCCTGCCATGGCCTAGCCCCCTAAGGATCACCCCAGCCTCCCCATCTGACTGCCACCCCCCTCATACCACCCTTCCACCCAGCTTCCCCCAGCTTTGGGTGACTCTGGCAAGCAGAGAAGGGTGGGTGAGGATGGGAGAAATGAGGAATCGAAGCCCAAGAAGTTTCCCTCCCCCCAACCCTGTTGTCTGGAAAACCATTCATCCCCCAAGTTGCCTTTTGAGCAGCCTTCTTTTTATCCTGCCTATTAGTCCCTGTTATGAAGTGTTAAGTATTAAAAACATAAAAGGTCTTTTCCAGAAATACAGCTGTGATTGCTTACACATGTCCCCTTACTGCCTGCCCAGGGAATCTGCTGCAGTATTTCGATGTCTTAACCTCATCTGTTTTCTATCTGATGCTAATAGTCTCAGTGTTTAATTTCCTGAAAAGTCCCGGATCAGATTTAAAGGAAAAGGAGGAAGCATTTCTCTCCATGTCTCACCTTCCTCACCCCAAACATTTTCTGTCCTCCCGCTCTCTAATATCACATCCCTCCCCTTTAAATGGTGATCACCATCCCCTGCCTAGGAAACCCCAGCCTGTGGAGGGAGAAGGAACCTGCAATAATTCATGGGAGAAGTCAGTTAGCCCTCTCTCACCTACCTTAGTGGAGAGAAGCAAATTGTAGACAATCCAAAATATATGTGTATTTGTCTTTGGCATGCTATATTACTAACAACCGCAATAGTGAAAACATTTTCTGGAAATGTCTGGAATTTTCCAGAAAATGTTTTGCTTTGGCCAATATAATTATGCCGTGAGCATACCCCAGCTGATAGCCAGGGTGGAGGTGCATTTCTGTGGCTAATTCCCAAAGTTGATACCGGAAGAATGCTCGTGGCACGTGAGCAAGTCCCTTCGAGGGACGGGAGGCCCCCTTTCTCGTGGGCTTGCCTTGCATTTGCAGACCACTGGCGTCCTTATTTTCTCTGCCAGGGTCATGGTTAGGGAAACAAGCTTCGTGGCGATGGGGGACGAGAGAAGCTGTGAGGGAGAAATGGAAACTTTTCTCTGCCATCTGGATTGGGAAATGGATGCTCGGCAAGGAGAGTACACTGGTTCCCATGTCCATAAACGAGTGCGAAGCCCGTGCCCTGTGGCCACGGCCACAGGCTCTTCTGCGCAGTCCTAGGAATTCCTGCTGCAGTGCTCCATTAGCTTCTGTAGTTGCAGGGGTGTCCTAAAGAAGAAAGAGCAAAAGCCCTTAAGCATATTTATTTGCTTTTATTTCATTAGAAGGTCCAGTGTTCCTGGAGATGGCTGGGGGAAGGATTCTAGTTAGATGCAAGGGAGAACTTCCTGCATTTGGAGGTGGAGGACCTGGAGAGGTCACTGAGCTGTAGTTTGGGATTGCCTCTCTGGGGACCTTTTGGGGTGTCAGCAAGGGTTTCCCAAGCTGGCCCCCTTGCCACCACCGGGACGTTCTCCCCCACACTTCCCTGCAATGTGTGGCTGTTCCTACAGATCTCCCTGAGGCTCAGGCTCATCTCAGGAGGATCCCAGGCAGCCTGGAGGCCCCATGCCTGCCAGTCTCCTTCCACCGCAGCCTGCCTAGTGCAGTTGTGGAACCTGGGTGACTCAGCCCCGACTGGGCCTGAAAGCCGCTCTCCCCCCCCTTCCTGGAGGGTAATTAAGCAGAGACTCCCTCCCTCTGGGGAAGTGGGGTTTCCTGCCTTCCTAGAAGCCAGAGCAGCCGGGTTGGATGGGCCCTCCAGGCTTCCCGCAGCTGCCTCGCTCCTCATTGCTGCACCGGCCGGGAGAAGTGACCTGCTAGCAGCTTCTGGGGTCCAGCGGGCTCCTGCTGCTTCTCTGTGGCTTCCCCACCCACTCACGGGGAGAACCCAAGGCACAGCATCGGAATGTGATTTTCATTAGCATTGTAGTAGTGATGTGGAGAGGGTGGCCACGGTGGCTGCTGATGGCGGGGAGAGGGAAAAAGAGATATGGTGTGGGGGCATTTTCACGATTTGGAGTTGTCCTGGGTGGTGCTGCAGGGATGGATGCTGGACGTTTTGTGTCCTGCTGTGGTCCACTGGGTGGCCTGGGGGACAGTGTGGACTACAATGTGGACCACTGTCCATGTGGTGCAACAGTGATCCAGAGTATTTGCCAGGTGCAGTGGATGTGCTGTGATGATGGAAGAGGGGATGGGGTGGGGTGGGTGGGGTGGGGGGTATATGGGGACCTCATATTTTTTGAATGTAACATTTAAAAGAAAATAAAGAAAAAAATAAATAAAACATCCTGCGCCCTGGATTCCCCGGCTTTTGCAGTGGGTGATTATGAGTGCAAGTCGGTCTTGGCATTTTAAAAGCCTGCCTTTCTGTTAAGAAAGATACTTCTCTTCTTGGTTTCACTTGGAGGATGAGTTTTCCCACCCTGCGCAACTCCCATTTTACTAATGGAGAAACTGAGACTTACATAGTTAAACAGGTCCGTGCGGGGCCTGATTGTCGAATCCAAGTCCGTCCCCATCCCATGAATGCCTCTGAGTTGGCGGCAGCGGGCATTTTTCTGCCTGCCTCAGGTCCAGCTGCCCTCTGTGAGCTCGCGGCCTTGGACGGGGCCAGGAACCCCAAGTGCCTTGATGTTCTTTGACATTGGTCATTGCCAAGGACTTTAACACAGCCGTTCCTTTAGAGTGTCATTAAATACTTAACCTGATGAATCCACCGTCAAAAGTGATCACTGGGGGGCCCAGTTGGTACTCTCCAGTCCTGCAAGCAGGGTGTTCCCTGTGGATTGTTGCTTCCTGCCGTAAAGGTTTGGGGTCAAATATACACGCCTGGAATTAAATCCGAGGCCCCCGAAATATGGCACTGTCCATTAAGGAGGAGCTGCAGGACCTCCTCAATCTATTTGCAGGCTTGGCCAGTGGACAAAGAGAAAACACGGCACAGCTCTAAAGGGAGAAAATGGCTTTGGTGAGAGGTGCATCAGAAGGTCCTGGACCCTGTGCGATGAAAGACCTGCTGTGTTACGGTGGAATTCCCAGGCACTCCTCACACCAGGCTAATTCTCATAGGGAGAGACTTCAGAGCACCCTTATCTGCTACTCTGCTTGGGACCATGGAACCTGGAGTTTAGTGTGCTCTGAATGGTCTCTGACTATGTGGGATTAAGCATTCATACCGATAGGAAAAGTCTGCAGCATTCTCCACCACCCTCCCATCCTCCCAGGGCCAGCTGATGGAAGGATGTGTGAGCCGGCCCAGGCAGAGCCAAGTGGGCCTCAAGGCCACTGCTGCATCCAGATGAGGTGCCAGAAGCTCCAGCTCCCCTTTCAGGATCTGCCTACTGATCCATCCCCTTTTTTGTGTCCATGTGACCCTCAACCGTGCAGACAGCTTTCTTGGCTCATGCCTATCTATAGCCACAAGCTGTGAAAGGACCAGGGATGTTCTCCTTTCGGCTGAGAGAGTACCATCCTGAGAAAGGGACTTTCTGGAACTTCTCACAGCAGGTCTGGATCTAACCAGGGGCAGGACTCATCTGGGTCCAAGCTGACCGGGTCATACTGGCTTCTTTGGAGCTTTTTTAGTTTTTTCTCTCCAGGGCGGTGGCAGAGAGGTTTCCCCTGGACATGTGGCTTAGAGAGGAATTCACTCTGGGGGCTTGGAGCCTGTGTGGCTGGCGGTGACGTCCCACAGCCCTCAAGGGAGGCCCTGGCAGTATCTCTTGACGCAAGCTGGCCTCCCTTTGGGCCACAAATGATGTCACTGGGACAGCCAGGCACTGGTGAGCCCAGGGCTCACGCTCAGGAGAGGGGATAAAACCCAGGGTGAAGAACACGATGAGGGGCCAGAGGAGATGTAATACAACAGTGAGGGTCGCGGAGGAGCCACCTCCCTGGAACCAGCAGCCGAGCTGCTGACTTAAACCCTCCTGAGCCCATTGTGCCCTGGGGGGCCCTTGTGCTGTCTGGGTTTCCTCATTTGCAAATGAGAACTTGGTGGATACAGTTTGCTCCATCAGAGCCTTTGCAGTTTCTGGTTTTATTTTCCAGTTGTTGGGAGACAAGACAACAAATGTCTACCCTCGCTAAGTAGGAATGCCACCTCACTTTTAGTATCATGGCTTTAAACATGCTTGTGTGGAAAGGATGGCTTCCTCTAAGGCTGATGTACAACTGCATGTCCAGAATATGTGATTAGAGTTGGTTCTCATTGATAAAATTCCTTGTAAACTCTGTGATGTGGGAAGAGATGTATGTGGAAGGAGAACGCAGAACCTGGCAGGGAAGCAGTCATATCATAATCTACCCTTTATAGACATGTAATTTGATTTTGTGCCAGTATCTATTTGGCAGGGATCTCTAGAACATGTCTAACTGATGGCCCGTTATTAAATTTATTTAGGAGCTTGCTGGCCAGTGTTTGAAACTGAAATTCTGGGAGATGTGGTTTGCCCCTGGGATTGGATGTGGTTTTGTCTGTGAGACAGTTGCTGTGAAAACATCACAGGGTGGCATCACCTCGTGTGCTGGATGCAGCGTTTCCTTGTCATCCAGTCAAATATGTTCCACTCAGGTGTCTGCTCCCACCCCTCCAGTGAACCCTGTCTTTTTGAGGTTATTGGTGACCTTCAAGTCGTGGGATCATCTGACCAGTTCTCCATTCTCATCCCACCAGTTGCGTTGGACACATCTGGTCATTTTCTTCCCTTGCCTCCCAGGACACTGTGCCCTTCTGGATCTCTCCCCCGACCCCTGCCTGCTCCTTCTGTCTTCTTTGCTGGTTCTTCATCATCTCCCTGCCTCTAAGCATTGGAGCAGCCCAGGGCCCAGGCACCTGACCTCCTCATGTCCTACCCTCTCCTCCTTGGCGATTGCTTCCAAAGACTAGTGACTTAAAAATCATCTCTTCTTTGATAACATCCCCATGTCCACCTCCAGAATGGTTTCCCCTTTGAACTCCAGACTTTCTGATCCAGCTGCTTGCCCAATATCTCCACGCAGATTCCTGCTGGGCATCTCAAATAAGCATACCCCGAACCGAACTCTAGGTTGCACCCCTCCTTTTCTTCCCAGAGGTCTTCCCCATCTCAATAAATGCAAGGGCCATCCACTTACTCAGGCCAGGTTCTCATTTCGCTCACCCCACAGCCAATCCAATAGTAAGTCCTGCTGATTCTCCCTTTAAACTTGAGACAGCCTCACCCACTTCAACTACCCCTCCTTCTCACGATTTCTCCCACTTGCATCTTGGTTCTAGCCACCATCATCATTTGCCCCGGCTGTTACCCTCATCTCCCTGTTGTCACCTAGCACTCCATCTATTCTCCTCCAATCTCAGGCAGGCTGTTTCTCCCCTCTGCTGAAAGCCTTCCAATGGCTTCCTTCAGAGTGAAGTCCAGAATTTTAGCATATACAAGCCCCTGAATGATCTGACATTCCAGTAATCTCTGACCACTTTCCTGCTCTTCCTAAGACATACCCCATGTACTTGCCTCAGGACCTTTGCACAGAACACTGCCCTTCTGCCTGGAACACGTATCCCTTTACTCCTCTCATGGTTCTCTCCCTCATTTCTTTCAGGTCTAAGCCCAAATGCCACATTCTCAGGGCAGTCTTCCCTGATCACCCTATCTAAAATAGCTCCCCACCCTCCTCCTTCACCTTCACCCTCTTACCTTGATTTCTTTTTCTACATGGCATTTCTAAGTCTTCTGTGTTTATTTGGTTAATATTTGTCTCCTCATACCAGGATGTAGGCTCCATGATGGCAATGACTTTTTGTTCACTGATATATCTGGTGTCTCAACACTGTCTGGCACAAAGTAGTTGCACAATAAATGCTTGTTCAGTCATGAATGAATGAATGCTGGGGCTCATTTTGCTGGACTAGACAAGCAGGGGAACAAAGAAGGAAGAATTTCGTTTATTAGGTCTAGAATTGCTCTGGAGTATGAAGAAGGCTACTTTTATTATTTGAGGAAGGAGAAGCCAGTCTCTGTAGCCTACTGCCTTTGGACATCTCCTTGTAGGTGTCTCAGGAGAATTTTCCTAGAAGCTGGGAATGAAATTTTGACTTGGTAGAAGGGACAAGGTAAGGTGAACAGTAGTCCCCTGTACCTCTAACCTGTTTCCCTGTTTTTCTTGTTCAGCTGCTTTACCAAGAATGGGCGCGCTATGGAGTGTTTTACAAGTTTCAACCTATTAACCTCATCAGGTAAGAAGTGGGAGAATCCACAGATGTAAATCTGGAGACCCTCTTGGCAGTTTACTCCCTTGGTCCCTGGTGGTCTGATGGTCAAGCAGAGGAGTCTGCTTTTCTAGCTCGTGTGAGCCTCCGCGCCCTGTCTCACGAGTGGGAAGCAGCTGGGGCACTGGGAAGGTGAATGGAGCCTGTGTGGGTGGCAGACCACAGAGACGGCGCTCCTGTGGCTTCTGACTGGAAGTCTTCAGCTCCGTGTTCTCTCCCTGCCTGCTCTTGGAGAGGGAGGAGGAGCTGTCTCTTGAGTGGAGCGGCCTTTCTTTCTCTTTTCTTCTGAACATGTCTGGTTGTCCTAGAAAAGGGCCTGGGGGATGTGGTTTCTGGGGTTTTGCCCCAGGTGGCCACAGCGTTGGCCAAGGGAAGGGAAAGCCCTGGCAACCTCGTGGGCAGCGAGCTGGCTGGCCCAAGAGGGGATGCTGGCTTTTCATGGCTTTGCTGGCTTTTCTGAATCGGATAGGAGGCGAGAATGGCTCCTGGTATTCTTCTCCCCCAAGCTGCTCCTAAAAGGAAGTCCATCTGCCTGGAAGCTTGAGGATTTCCCCAGAATACTGGTGAAAGCTCCTTCTAAAGATTGCCCTGGGATGCTGTAGGTCTGACTACTGAAAACAACACCACGCCAATCCCGAGAGGCTCCTACAGCCCCGCTGCCTTCCGGCTGGAATCTGGAGGCCGCTCTGAGCGCTGGGAGCAGCCTGGGCTGAGAGCATGGAGACCTGGGTTCTAGTCCATGGCCCACCCAGCGCTGTTGTCCTTGGGCCAGGCCCGCTCGCTGCTTGGTTTCCCCGAATGGGGCAGCTGAAGTAGGGGTCTATGAGGTAGTAGGGTAGAGCGTGCTCATATGGAAAATTGGGGGGATTGGGACTTGCAGGGGGCTGCCCCGGGCCTGACACCAAGGACCTGCTGCCACAGTCACGAGTGGCTCTCCTAAGAGCTGATTACGCCGCCTGCAGATACAGAGAGAGCTCCTGGCCGGTGGCCCTGGGCTGGGATTGTGAGAGGGGCAACAGCCAGAAGGTCTGAGTCCAGAGGGAGGCTTTCCAGCTTCTTCTTGGAAAAAGAAAGCGGCGCTGGGGCCAGAGCTCGGGCAGGTTCACATCCTCCCCAGACGTGCCGGGTCCTCCCAGGGAACGGGAGCTGGGGTGGCTGTCCCCTACGGCAGGTGTTTGCTCGGCTGAAGACTCGCCACCGAAGCACTTGGGTCGGGGAGCAGAGGCATGGGTGCCCGTGACTAAGGGTCCCTTGACCCGGGACCCCCCACTTCTCTGCTGCCTCCTGGGAGGCACATGCCACCTAGACCGTTCTCCGGGCCACACCAAAGCTGCTTCCTCTGTTCTTGGTGGGCTTTGATCTTTCTCCCTGGATCTCAAGTGGCCACCCACTCTGTCGCCTGTTTTCTCCAACTGCCCTTTCATTTTTAAAAGTAGGATGAAAAAATAAAAAAGACTCTCCTACCCGAGAACCCCCTCTCTTCCCCAGAGGCCACAGGGGACTCGCCGCCAGCTAAGTGGGAAGTGGCCCGGGTATGCACTCTTATGGCCAGGCCACCAAAGCAGCCTCACCTGCAGGGAAGAACCGCCTTTGGAGCAGAGTCCTGCCCTGGGGCCTGATGCTTCCTGAGGCTGGGGAGCTCAGCTCTGTCTAGACAGGGCACGGCCTGCCGCTGCAGGCTGTCCCCCTCACTGCAGGCTGTCCCCCGTCCTCACAGTCAGCATGGCCTGGCTCGGAGCACCTGTGGCCCCTGGGCAAGGCTGGCCGGGAGGGAGGTGCAGCCTGGGCCCCACGTGTCTCTTGCACAGGCTGGAGGGGAAGGACCTGGGTGTGTGTGGGGGGCTGTTGATGGGTTTTTGCTTGTGCAGTGGCATAAGGAGTCCTCTGACCTCCAGATGCTGCTGGAAAGAGAAGTCACTGCAGTGGGAGCATGGAAGGATGGCGGGAAAGAGGGACGGGGCAGGGCATTGGGGCAGAGGCAGGGAAGCTGAGGAGGGGCCTGGAAGACTCATAAGGAGACCAGCGGGGGAGGGTGTGGGGGGAGGACAGCTCATCAGACACTCAGGGGGCCCCCCCGGAGCTCCTCATGTCCCCCTTTCTCCCCCAGTGGCTCCCCTCTTGGTTTCTCGGATCCTGCCAAAGCTTTCTCCTTCCTGGGCTCCTTCATCGCCCACTCGGGGCCTCAGGGATCCTGGCTGCCTCCCCCACGTCCCGCTCCCCAGCCTGACACCAAGTCCTCCCGGCAGCACTGCTGCCACTCCTCTGCCTTTCCTGCCACCGCCTGTGGGGACAACATCTCCCCTGTGGGCCCCGCCACCGCCCCCCATCCCGAGCCATCACTGCCCTCCCCCCAACTGTGGTGGTTTCGCTCTCCGCCCCTTTTGTCTGTGCAGTTCACCCTCCGCCTGCCTCAAGTAGAGGCTGCACCCCGAGGCCTGTTGAGAGATGGACAGAAGCGGGGGAGCCTCACACAAGCGGAAGCTGACAAGCCACGCACAGGCCTGGCCCAGAGGTTTCCCACGCTTTTCCTGGGGCGCTCAACTCCTCCTCAGCCCTGAGCTTCCGCCCTAGGCCGCGCTCCTTCCCCCACCCCCTTTGGAGCTTTCAACAACCCTCCTCCATTGAGCAGCTGAGGGCTCGTGGGGGTGAGACACCCATTTGCATTCGGGGACCAGCCGTCCTTCTCCTGCAGGCCCTAAAGGCTCAACTTCAGGCGCGGCGTTTGAGGCTCCTTGGGCAGATGTTGAACGTGGGCAGAGGGGAGGCAGGACGCGCGCCCGGCCTGCACCGGCTGCACCGCCCTTTCTGGCCAGCAGGCTGCGCTGTGGGACCACCGATGATCCCACGCGGCCCTTCGCCCCCTCGGCTCCTGCCTCTGCTCTGGAAACCTGGGGGCCTGCGGGCGCAGCAGAGTGTGTGTGTGAGCGGAGCCTGAAAAGACCCGGGGAGGACCCTCCAAGTTCAATCTGGGAACTTCTAGCCGGCAGCTCGTGTGTCCTGGCAGAAACACGGGGTGGGGGAGGGAAGTGGCCCTTCTAGCCCCTGACTCCTCTTCGGCAGCCATGAGAGGGTCCCCACAGCAAGTCGCGTGCACCTGCCCACGTGCTGTGGCCTGACAGTGCTCAGGAGCCCAGGATGGAATCGGCCTCTATTCTGGGGGTCCCTGGGGCCTGGGGCCTTTGGGATTTGTGCCGGCCTGACCCAATATTAGGCAGGGCCAGGACCTGGTTTTCACTTCAGTTAACATCTGCTGGCAGGCCGGTTTCCTTAGTTTTGATATGAATGAGACAAAACAATAGGCTCTAAACGTCATCTGAGTTTGATTTAGCTCCTGACTGTATGTTACTGAAGCTGATATACCAAACTTTTAAAAAAAATTTTCTAAGTGTCTGCCAGTGCCTTTCTGTGACAGCAGAAGGGCCCAGAAATCTACCAGGACCTAGGACTGCAACCTTGAGGAATGCATCAAGGGGATAGCCCACTTGCTATACTACATGGCAGTTATACTCTGGAGAGGGGTAGATGGCCCTTCTTCATTTCCATCTCTTTCAGGGACACCCGCTGCACAAGGGAAGTTTCCTGCACCTAAAGTCAGGCCCCGGGCACAAAGCCCATGCATGGGGCAGCTCTGGAATTCTCTTAGAAATTTCCTGTCTTAAGCCTTGAGATAGGGAGCAGCTTCCACGATGGTCCGAGAACGGTGTCTGTGTGGCCGTACCATCTAAGGAGACCGTGGGCTTAGGCTGAGTGACTTGTCCTGGTGGCCAGTTGACATGAGGCCCCGACCTTGCCACACACCCCGTCATCTTAGACTCCCAGCCCTCTCCAGCCCACCCAGCAGCCTGGCGTCACAGGACCCTTCCTTCTCTCCTCCCACCAGAAGGCAGAGATCTCTGTCCTTCCCAGTGTTCTCCAGGAATGCACGGGCAGGCTGTGCCATTTGATCCGGTCCTCCATGTCGCTGGGTCCCACTTCCACCTTCCTGAAATGTGACCCTTCAGATTCCTCCAGGAGGGAGACAGAGGAGGCCAGATTCTTTCTTAGGAGCCTTCTCAGCAGGCCAGGCTTAGGAAGGACGGGCCACAGCTGGTTTGGGGGAGGGGAGGGAGAGAGGGAAATGTTGATGAGCCCATGATTAATTATTTCCTGAGCCCCACTGCCTTCTCTGTGATGCTTCACTGGGATTTACAAAGGCAATTGAGCTCAATGCAATAAACATTTACTGATGCCTACAACGAGCAAGGCTCTGTGCTTGGCAATATGGAGAGGCAAAAATGAATCAGGTAGAGTTTGTGCTGTTAAGGATGGAACAGTTAGAGAGATCACAGATAGGTACAAGGTAGGACAAAGTGAGGGCTAGAAGAGCTGTAAGTACAAATGGAACAATATGGGACAGTGGGTGAAAAGAGAGTGCTTGCTCTTAGCAACATAAGGGAAGACTTCATGGAAGAGGTCCATCTGAATTAGAAATGATGCTTTCTGAAGGACAGAGGTTAAAGGTCTTAAAGGTATCTTCATATCCTTCCTGGACTGCCATGTGTACGGATGTATTGTTCAGTCTGGTATTGATATCAGGCTGAGAATTACATTCACTCAAAGCCAGATCCTTCCTTACTGTTGATTGGGACAGGAGAGATCAAGAACTTGGCCTGCATGAGTCATCTAAAAGGATTCTGTGCCCACCTGGCCAAGGCTCTGCCCTGAATGTTCGTGGGGAATCCAGGAGAAGAGGGAAGTGTGGTTGGACCCAAGAATGAAGGTAAAGCAGAGAAGTATGGGCCCTGTGCCTTGATATTTGCACAGGCTCAGCATTTCAGGTATTGGATCTAGCTGGGAAACATTATTTTTTCCAGGTTGGAAAGAAATAATATTTCACAGGCCTGAAGGATATATATTTTTAACCTCTTAGAGTGTGAGAGCAGAGTAGGAAAGCAGGCTGTAGCTGATCAAGACAGAGCTGCAATGAGGGTGATCATGCTCTCTGCTTTAATGTTCTGTTTTATAGATCAGGAACTAAGTCAGGCTGTTAATTAAACCTAGTTGTACAAAGCCTCTTTCTCCCATTCTCCACCAAAGTGCCGCTTCCCTCTGGTTTGCAGCCCCTTCCAAGTGGAGGTGGTTGGTCTTGTGGTTGGCAAGTCTGGGTATGGTGGTCTCAGCTCTGGTTCAAGGCTGCAGCCAAAGACCATCTCGGTTTTCTGAGGGTGGTCTCCCAAACCTCAGAACAGCCCTCCATGGATGATGCTCCTGTTTCAGATAAATTTTCTTATCTTCCTTCCTGTATTCTCAGCCATTTGGTGCAGATGGTGGATCTAAGAGGCTACATATGTTCCCCGTGGCCTCCCAGCTTTCCATGGACAGCAGTGGGGAAGGAAGGCGCTGTCTGACTCAGCAGCTCATTGCCTCTATGATCCCTGATACTATTCTGAAAAAACATAATGAATTATCGACTTTGGGTCCCCTTGGCCTAAAGTGCAATAAACTTTCAATTAACCTAGAACCCCTGAGGAAAAAAATGATGGCATCGTAGTGGTGGAACGAAGCTTAGAGGTCAGCCAGTCCAGCAGTGACATCCAGAATGAAGGGTGGAAAATTCCTCTCACAGCATGTGGATCTATGGATGCCCAGCCTCTGCTTGATTTTCCCTGTGGTAGGGAGCACCCTTTCTCAGGGGCGGCTTGGTTCTCTGTTGGACATATCTAGCCACTAGGAGTTCTTGGAGCCAGAAGGAGAAATCAGCTGATTTCCCTGGAGCTACCCAGAAAAAGAGTGCCCTTTCGTGAAGGACAGCCCTTTAACCCTTTGAAAATAACTGTTGTGTCGGAGAAATGGAGATGAATGAAGCATCACCCCACTCTCCTGGAGCTTAAGTTCAAAGTGAAATCTCCAAGTCCGTAGATGACCACTGAAATTTTCTGGGAAATGCAGGATAAACTGATAGAGAAAAATGTACAAAGAGTAAACAGTAGGTATATAGAAAAAAAGTCTATGGAAAAGACCATGGGGAAATAGTTCCCTCAACTAGTTGTCTGTGACCATGGGCTCAAGGCTAGCAGCTGTTCCTCAGACAAAGATTGTTGTGGTAACTGTAACTCTTTCTAGAAACATCCACATGATGTGTTGCAATACCCACAGACCCTGGAAATTCTCTGAAAACATTTTGTAAGCCAAACTAGGGTCACATACTCTGAGTGATTTTATCTCATCAAGGCAAATTCTCACGTGTTCAACTCAGGTGATCACACCTAAAGAAAAAAACTCAACCAGGCTGGAAATATTGCAGGGAAGGAAAAGTGATGTGATCAAAGATTTGGAGAGGCAAACACAAGCAGACAGACTTAAGTACAAACTCCCTACTGTAGAAAGAAAATGGAGGAGTGAGATCAACATGTATTAAGCTAAAAGATGGGTAGAATGACCTTGATGTGCTTATCAAATTCTGAAGTATTTATCTAGGGACATTTCTTTAGACTAAGAATAGTGGGTTGAATCAGCTTTGTTTCCAGTTGATGCCACGTTGGGGGAAGCCATTTTTCTCTCTCTGCCTCAAGTTTCCCCAGCTATAAAATAGTGATCATAACACCTGTTCTGCATGCCGCAGGATATTGTTGTGAAGGTTATGATAACGTGTGGCACAAAGACTGGAATAGTAGGACATACACCTGGTTAAGTAAAGCTATTATTTATCTGCTCCCTGAGGAAAAATTATATTTGTTGGACTAGCCAGATTTTATAGAATTCTTCAATGTAAGAGTTTTGAGAAATATTGTCATAGGACTTTGTTTTTTATTGTGAATCAATGCACTGTAGCTCTGAACTTCACATGGATTTCTAGCTTCACAGCACACTGACCAGAAAGTATTATTATCTCTAGTTTACAAATGAGAATACTGAGTTTGGTAAGGAAAGAGCTACCCCAAGGCCATAGCACAGAGCTCGCTTATCTGGGATTCAACTGAGCCCTTTCTGACTCCAGAAGCTGCTCTTTCAATTGTACCACGTGGCAGAAGGTGACACAGAGCTCAGTCCAGATGGTTATCAGGCGAGAGCGGGTTTACAGCTATCTGGTGTTAATCCCTTCAACTACTGTCTGTCTCAGAGGGAAAACTGGTACAACCTGCTGTTAAGAGGGCACACGTGCCATAGCCAACCCCTGCTGGATGATGGGATCATCAATGGGAACATCCCACTCTGTTCTTTGCAAGGAATAATGTGTTGCCCTCAGGGCCTGTTGAGCTGGATAGAGTTGCTTGTGCTTTTAAGTGACCCCAGAATGCCACATTTTCTTATTTCTTTTTTCTATTTTTTATAATCTTTTGTTTTTCTGACTCCTTCCATGTCAGATTGTCAGCTAATATTTTCGTCAATGGAGTAGCTGCTTCTTCCGACTCTAAGTTGCTGTTTTGTCTTGGCTGTAGGTTGAGCAACCAGACACCCAAGCAAGTTAGCGTTGTGTGCAATGTGAGGTGCTTCCTTAGAGTTTTGGCAAATTGTTTTGTAAAATTGTGCCTGAGTCTGGCTCCTGTTAGGTGTGCGATTTTTAGAGGGTCTCCCTTCCTAATGGAAATGCCTTCTTTTGCTTCCTGGGGCAAGTTAAATGATGTGTTGGAAGTCCAAGTGGCCTTGGATGTGGCCCTAGAGTGCAACTGAAACACCAGCCTTCCTGCACTGTGAAGAGCTGCACTTTGCTCGCCTTGTTCTTTTTGGGAGGTCACTAGAAACCTGGTGACTTGCTGGTGCCCAACAGACTTGGTGGCTTACTACAGAAATTTATTCTCTCCCAGCTCTGGAGCCCAGGAGTTCAGGGTCACAATGTTGGCAGGGCCTTGCTCCCCCTGAAGGCTCTGGGGAAGGACGCTCCCTGGCCTCTTTCAGCTTCTGGCGGGTGTTGGCAATCCTTGGCATTCCTTGACTTGAAGATGTGTCACTCGAATCTCTGCCTCTGTCTTCACATGGCCTTTTCCCCTGCATGTTCAAATTCAGGTCCAATTTTCCCCCTTTTCTTGAGCACACTGGTCATAATGGATTTGGGGCCCACCTAAATCCAGTACGATCTCATATTAACTCATTACATCTGCAAAGACCCTATTTCCAAATGTCAGGTTGACAGGTTCTGGGTGGACATGAATTTTGGGGGATGCTATTTAACCCAGGACACCCAGCCTGTCAAAGATTTTTCTTAAAACAGATCTGAGTCTGTCAACAACACTAGAAGCAATCCCTCTATCTAGGGTCTACTAGATGCAGAACTTTGTACTGGGTATAAAAGAAGAGGAGAGGTGGGAGCTTGTGATGTCCTGGCTGAACATGAGGTAGTAACTGCAGAAAACTAATGCTGTTGGTCACTAGGCTGCACAGTAGCCCCAGTAGATAACTAATGGACACAGCTGTGCGTAGAAGTGTTAGGTGGATGGTTTTGAAGTGCTTAGTAACTGGCTTTAGTGTGGTCGAGTAGAGAAAATGAGACTTAGGGGATAGGTAAGTTTTTTTTAATTTTTAAATTTTTAAAGATTTATTTTTTATTTATTTCTCTCCCCTTCCCCACCCCCACCCCCCAGTTGTCTGCTTTGAGGGTACTTCTGTGTCTGCTTGTATTCTTGTCAGTGGTACCTGGAATCTGTGTTTCTTTTTGTTGCGCCATCTTGCTACAGTAGCTCTCCGTGTGTGTGGCGCCACGCCTGGGCAGGCTGCACTTTTTTTGTGCTGGGTGGCTCTCCTTACAGGGCACACTCCTTGTGCGTGGGGCTCCCCTAGGCGGGGGTCACCCCTGTGTGGCACGGCACTTCTTGCGTGCATCAACATTGCGCCTGGGCCAGCTCGTCACACGGGTCAGGAGGCCCTGGGTTTGAACCTTGGACCTCCCATGTGGTAGGCGGAGGCCCTATCTGTTGGGCCAAATGCGCTTCCCGATAGGTAAGTTTTGAGGAGAAAACAAGAGTTTTGAAAGAGGGAAGAAATGTGGTTGGGAGATTGAGAAGGTTCACATTGAAACATTCTTGGTCAGGAGATGCTGGAAAAGGAGAGACAAAAGAAGAGGCTGAGGGAAGTGCGTGGAGGGAAGTTCTTTTCCATGTGGGAGAAGAAAACTTAGACCCTGGCAAAATAGAAACTGAAGAACCACTGTGCCCCCAGCCATGGGTGATGGCAGCCCCTCGAGACTCATTCTTCACTCCCCCTCTTTCCCAGAGAATCTCTGGACAAGTCATTCAGCACTTTTGACCCACTGCAGTTCCTCTCCCTGATGTAGAGAGAAGGATCTCTGCATCTTCTCAAAACGTCTAGGCTGTATGATGGCAGGTGCCTACCTGTCTATAAGAATCAAAGACCTCGGTAGATCTGAGGGTCTGATTTTGCCCAGAAGCAGGGTGAGGAATAACATCTGGGTGTTACTAGGGATGCAGCCCAACTGTTTGATCCCACAAGCCACGTGTCTCTGGAACCCCCGAGCTCCCCATTCCTGCTAATGCTCTTCTCTTGAGGGACGTTCTCCACCCACACCACATGGGTATGTAACCAGTATAAACAGAAAACGTCTTAACACATTGAATAACATCGGCGGAACACACGTTACAACAACCGCAAGATAGCTAAATTTAATTAGCCCGGCACGCCCAGGCTTTTCGCACAGGCGCATGCCTCTGTTTTAGAAATGGAAAACCGCGGCATTTTGTGGGTCTGGAAGACACAGACGTAAGCAAGTGGGGAAATAGACCTTCAGGGTCCTTGCCTGGGAGACTGCTGTTCTATAGGACCTTCCTTGGGATGATCTCAAGGTACTCAAAGATGTGGGTCATTGAGTATCTGCCAGGAGCTTTCTGCCCCTGGCACATCGGTGGGCTCAGACCTGGAGAGGTTGTGGCACTCAGCCTGAAGGACAGGCTCAGGGACCCTCGTTGAAGGTTCAGGCTTCAGAGTGACTGACTTGGCCTGGTTGGTTTCTTTCACAGAATCCATAGTTGACTGAACACGGTCAGGAGAGGCACAGAGGGAATTGGAGGACTGGGCTTTGAACTTTTCATTTGGGCA
The DNA here is from genome assembly GCF_030445035.2 of Dasypus novemcinctus. Taxonomy (NCBI): domain Eukaryota; kingdom Metazoa; phylum Chordata; class Mammalia; order Cingulata; family Dasypodidae; genus Dasypus; species Dasypus novemcinctus. The sequence continues at coordinate 23,898,647 of NC_080692.1, read as the reverse complement.
TTTTAGTCTCGAGGAAGGGAAGGGCAGTGGCTTGGTTTCCAGCTGTTAGCAAGTCCTATAAAATGGCAACAGTTCCTTAGGCTGTAGCCTTTGGGCTGGAAGGCAAACTGTTCAGAGAGAGAAGCAGGTCAGCCATTTACTAAGGGCATCTCTTTGCCCCACTCAGGGGCACTCATTCTCCTGAATGCCACACCTGATGCCTCATTCTTCCTGCTGTTTCTCATTCTCCAGTGGGGTATTCCGCTTGTCATGCTCTATTTCCCCTTCCTGTGAAACCACATTCCCTTTTGGATATACTGTCCTTTCTCTGAGGATATGACTTCTGTGGATAGTAGACAAAGCCTTCTGATGATCCAGCAGCCAGGCAGAAGCATGTAGAAGCAGAAGAAATAGATGGCAGAGCCCCCAAACTCAGACCTTTCACCTTCCAGTTGGAAAGAAGATTCAAAACATTGGGAAAAAGACTGAAGAGACATATTTATTGAGCACCTTCTCTGTGCCAGATAGTATTTTAGGTGCTGGAGTTGAAGTGGTGAACTCAATAGACATGGATAACCTTGGATGATCATGTAATTTATCATCTAACCGGGGGCACTTTTGATAATGAAAATGAGCACTGTTAATAATTATGAAGAGTATACTAGTCAGCTATTTTCACAATAATGCTGCATAACAAACCACCCCAAAGTCACTGTTTTACAACCACTATCCTTTATCTTTCACAATTATGTGTCTGGGTTTATAAGAGAGAGATCTGCTTCAGGCTGAGGGCAGGCTGGACTTGTGTCCAGTTCTCCACCGGTCTCCACCTTCTCCATGGATCAGCAGCTACCAGGGCACGTTCCTTACAAGAACCCAAGAAAAGGCATGGAAACATACAACGTCTTTCAAAGCATCTGCATACATCACATCCGCTAATATTCTATTGGTCAAAGTAAGTTGCATAGCTGAGCACAGATCCATGGAGCTGAGAAGTATACTCTTTCTCAAGAGGAGAGGAGTTCATATTTATTGAGTAGTAATCCAATATACTACACTGAGAGCACAGATAAAACCAGGACTGTCCCGGGCAAATCTGGACCTGTGGTTCCTGACCTCACAGAGCTTATGATTTAGTAGGGAAGACAGATATAATTAATTGTAAGTTCGACCTGTGTTATAATACAGAAAATGTGGGTGTAATGGGAATATAGACACAAGGAAATCCAACCTAGTTGGAGAAGGCCTCTCTGAAGAAGTGCCATTTAGACTAAGAGCTAGCCAGGCAAAGAGGAGGGATTGATGACAATAGCTAACATGTGGTGCTTACTATGTGCCAGACACTGTTCTAAGCCCTTGGCATTTGCAAACTCATACAAACCTTTCAGGTAGATACTATTATCCTGGTTTTACAGATGAGGAAATTGAGATGCGACACAAAGAAGTAATGGGAGGTCCGTGGTTCAAACCTTGGGCCTCCTTGACCCGTGTGGAGCTGGCCCATGTGCAGTGCTGATGCGTGCAAGGAATGCCGTGCCATGCAGGGGTGTCCCCTGTGTAGGGGAGCCCCACGCGCAAGGAGTGTGCCCTGTAAGGAGAGCTGCCCAGCGTGAAAGAATGTGCAGCCTGCCCAAGAATGGCATTGCACACATGGAGAGCTGACACAAGATGACGCAACAAAAAGAAACACAGATTTCTGGTGCCGCTGATAAGAATAGAAGTGGTCACAGAAGAACACACAGGGAATGGACACAGACAGCAGACACTCTGGGGGTGGGGAGGGAAGGAAAAAAATGTATAAGAAAAAGAAACATTAAAAAAAAGTTACGATGTTGCCCAAGGTCCTGCTGTTAAGGAGTAAGAGAGGTGGGATTTGAGTGCCCAAGTCTAGGTCACTGAAGCAGAGCAGATAAATCATTTGCCTCCAAGTCCCACGCCGCACAACTCCAGAGCTCATTATCTTCACCACTTTGCTATATTTTCAGGGAGAAAAACTGTTGGTAGGACGCAAAAGTGGCTTCCTAAAAGGGACCCCCAGGTGGGCGGTGGGGATATTGGCAGAATGTGGTCAGATGTTCAGATGAGACGGTAAAGGGGGCTCTAGAATCTTTTAGGGAAGAACAGAGCTGGTTTCTGAAAGGGGGTGTTGTCGTAGATGATGGGGGTTTAGGAATTTTAGATCTGGGAGGGGTCCTTGAAAGCCACCCAGACTGTTTCCTTCCTTTTATGAAAGAGGACCTGAGATCGTCTAACTAAAGAGGCAGGGGAATGGGAATATTATGTCTGAGGACTCTTCCAAATGAGGGTTAATCTGCACCACGACAACCTGCTGAAATTTAACATGGGCAGCGGCAACCTGAGAGGTAGAGGATATGCAGCAGAGGACTTGGAGGATGATATGCTCTAGGTAGGGCAACTCACAATTACTCCCTTCACCTAAAATGAAGGGTAGAGCAGGTAATCCGTGTCCCCTTCCAGGTTCACGTTTCTATGCTTCTGCAGAGATAGAAGCTGGATCTGGCTGCTGGACTGGTGGAAAGACCCAAGGTCTCACAGGGAGGCTGGGAGGAACAGGGAGGGGACCCAGAGTCTGGACCCCAGACTTGGAAACTACCCATTGGGCTCACCTCTGCCCAGGGTAGCCCCCACCTCTGTATCCCTGGATTTCTCTCTTCCTCTGTCCCATCCTCTCCCCCTTCTTCGACACCCCCATCTCTGTTTTCTTTTCCTCTCTGGCTTTGATCACATCTGGAGCATTTTGTAGAGTTGATGAGTGTGTGTTTTCCTGTTGGGACACATGGTGTATATCAGAGGCACTTAAGAAGCTCTGGACGAGTGGAAAAGTCTGCGTGGCATCTCGGGGACTGCCGGCCGGGAGGGCGGATGAAGCTGCATGGTGGGGGACCTGGCATGAGGAAGGCTCAGAGGCCCAGTACGGGGACTGCTTCTCCAAATGGCTTTGAGTTGTCTGGGTGGAGTTGGTGCAGGGGAAGTGTGTGTGTGCATGTGCATAAAAGGGGATGGACAGGAAGGGCCTCTTTTGCCTTGTGGCCATGGGGTTCTGCCTTCAGAAATTCCCTCTCCTTGGTAACTGGGGGTACATGTTGGCATGTCCATGACATGAACCAGTGGTGTGTTACCTGTATGTGAGCAGTGGGTGAGGAATGTGATGTGGGTGCTCTCTCTGTGAAAGGTGGAGAGCAATTCCTAGTGAGCCAGCTGGCAGGACCAGTGATCAGTGAGGATGGATGAGGTGCAAAGTGGGCTTCCCACAGGCAATGAGTTGGAAACATGCCCAACCCTATGCCCTCTGACCAAAATTCTCTTTTGCTTTCCCCATTAGTCCCCTTGCTCAGTGTTGACCTTTAGTCATGAGGATGGAGTCTGGATAATTCTATGTAGAATCTCCTCCAAGCTTTTGGACTGAGGACTGAGGTTACATTTGCCCTACTTTTTCTTTTCTTTCTCCTTTTCATGGTTGGGGGGTAGGGCCCAGACAACTCTGTTTACCATTCATTTGGAGCCTGACACCTGACAAGGTAGTTCCCGGCTTGTGATGGCCCTCCTTAGGCTTTCTTTTCAGCCCTTCCCATGCTCCCAGGGCCTGAATATTTATCTCAAGACTTCACTGCTATGTTTGTTCCCTCTAAGCCTCTCTGGTCCCCTTGAACTTTCTCCTTTAATAATCCTCAGTCCCTGTCCCTTTTTACTTCCATCCCCTATTCTCACCAGTCCATCCCAGCTGCTCTGTATCTGTACACTCTCAGTGACATCTTCCAGCTTTGGGGACAAGTTACCACCACCTGGGCCTGCTGGTGGAAAGTGATAGGAGGTGTTAGTAGACCCAAGGTTTGGGTGGGGCTGGGGACTGCCCCACAGAATTTAGCCTGGAAGGTTGTTTATGCCTTGCAATTCAGAGAACAGCCCTGTCTATCCATGGCTCAAATTAAACTGTAGATGCTCCTGAACTCAGGGTTAGGAACACAAGCAATTGGTAGGTTGTGGACTTGATGCAACCAACAAACTTGGCAGGAGCGCCTAGTGAGGGGTTGGCCAGCAATGGATTTTTCCATCTGATGTTTTTCCAAGAGGCTTCCTTGACTTGGATTCCAGGGACCAGAGCACCTCTCCTGGGCAGCACATCTGGGGCATCTCCTTGGTTGAGAGGCAGTGAGGGGAAAGAGAAGAGATTTCCTAAACCTTCATCCATGTATCTTGTCCAGCTCAGGGAGGGGATTTAGAAAGAGGCTGGAGAGCTGAGGAATGGAATGGGGACTCACATCAAGAACATCTCCATTTAGGTTCATGTTCTAACAGCTTGAGTAAAGGAGCTCAGTATGGTGCAAAGAGGTCTCGAGTTTGCCAGGCCTGACCCCTCCAGTGGGAGAAGGCACAGTCATTAGCAGGTTGCAAGTAGCTAAGTATGGCTGGAATGAAGAGTATATGTGGGGTGGGGGCTAAGGCAGGAAGGGTAGGCAGGTGCCAGATCACGGCCCAGCCTTAAATACGTAGCTAAAGCTTTATTGAAGGATTTTAAGCAGGAAACTGGTAAGACCAGATTTTCAGAATGTTAAATTTAAGGGTCAGAAGAAGTTCCCCCTGACTCTTTTGCCTAGAAGCATGTCATAGCCAGGGCAAAGCCAGGCCTTGTGGAAATGAGGCATAGACGGGGGGCCTCAAGGGGACGAGAAGGTACCAGGGTAGAAGAAGAAACTTAGCTTCTTGGAGAGGGAAACCCTGGTGAGGAAACTGAGGCTCAGGAAAGAACTCAGTAGTCCAAGGCCACCCAGCTAGTTGGTGGCAGAGCTAGGACCTGTGAGTGAAAGCCAAACAAAGGATGACCTCATGTCTTACTCAAGGGTGGCCCTGTCTTCTCCAGTTTAAGCATTACCAATTACCTGCGGAAATGAGTGGCAGGAATATTTGTGGGAATGTTTATACAAATCTGTGCACAGACTGCAAATTTACCATCACCCTGGCATTTTGCCATGCTACTTTCTAAGAGCTGGGTTTACTTGTTTGAGTTTCATCTCCTTTTGTTCTCTGTTCCTGAGGGTGGAGGTTATAAAGGACAAAGGCAGGATTGGTTGACCAGGGTTGGGGAGAGAGCTGTGTGGCGGGGTCCACTAGCTGGGTGCTTGTTGATGGGAGGCTTACTTACCAGATTTTCAGTTGATGTGCATGTGTGTAAAGATGTTATCTTGAAAGATAACAGAATCAAGATTCAAAGTGTCCTTGACAGAATAGACCTCTGGGCCAAAACCAACAAAGTAAATTTAATAGTGGTAAACGTAAAGTCAGTGAAAACAGCACAGGACAGAGAGACCTGGCTTGGCAGGCATCTGTAGAGTGAGATGGTGGGTAGCAGTGGGTGGACCACAGCTAATCATGAGCTCCCAATATGGTATTGTTGTCAAAACATGAATGCATCTTACACTGAAGTAATGAACTCATGGAGTACAGAGTGTGGTCACTTATGTGTCGCTACCCTAGAACTGTCAGTTCACTATGGAAGGTGGTGCTTAATTCTGGGTACCCCATTTTAAGAGGTACATTGACACCAGAGAAGGTTCATGAATATTGGAAATTGGTGGTCCAAGGGATGATTTTGGCCAGTAGAAATTAAAAAAATATTTTAAAACTATTAAATGTATTTTCAGTTGGAGCCTGTGCTCTCTAGTTCCACACAGCTCCCAACATTCCCTGTTGTTTTATATCCAGTAGCTCACATTTTCAGTATGTACCTTTACCCTACCCATTTAAACTTGTGACCATCAATTTAAAGGATTGGTTTGCAACTCTAGCAGCACATCAGAATCAACTGAGAAACCTTTAAAACAGAGATTCTCTACTTTCATTTCTGGTGATGGTAGAGTAACTGATGCAGAAGTAGGCTTTCTGCCATCAGCAACTAGGAACTTGGTTAAACTACATGAAATAACTCTGTTTTCAGGCATTAGACAATAGGCTGATAATCCCTGAAAGAACAAAGTGAGCCCTATTGTCTGAACAAGTATAGGGTAAAATAGCAAGATGGTAGACTTAAATCTAACCATGTCAATAATTACATTAAATATAAATGGCCTAAACATCAAAAAACTAAGAGGTAGAACCTGTCAGATTAATTTAAAAAGCAGTACTCAATTATATGCTGCCTATGAGAAACGCCCTTTAAATATAAAGGCACAGATAAGTTGAAAGTAAAAGGTTGGGGGAAACAGACGTGGCTCAGCTGATAGAACATCTTCCTACCATATGGAGGGTCCAGGGTTCAAACCCAGGGCCTCCTGACCCATGTGGTGAGTTGGTCCATGAGCAGTGCTGATGTGCACAAGGAGTGCCCTGCCACGCTGGGGTGTCTCGCACGTAGAGGAGCCCCATGCACAAGGCCTGTACCCTGGAAGGAAAGCGGCCCTGCATGAAAAAAGCACAGCCCACCCAGGAGTGGCGCTGCACACATGGAGAGCTGATGCAGCAAGATGATGCAACAAAAACCCAGTGCCTCTGGATAATGTAGCGGCCACAGAAGAACACACAGTGAATGGACACAGAGAGCAGACAAGGAGGGAAGGGGAGAGAAATAAATAAAATAAATCTTAAAAAAAAAAAGTAAAAGGTTGGAAAAAGATGTAAAATCTAAACTCTACTCAAAAGAAAGCTGAAGTGGTTATATTAATATCAAATAGTATGTTTAGGATGAGAAATGTTACCAGAGATATGGATAATATTTATACTGACAAAGGAGACACTTCAATAAGAAGACATAATCCTAAATGTGTATGCATCTAACAACAGAGCTTCAAGATACATTAAGAAAAATTTGAGAAAACAAAGGAGAAATAGACAAATCCATAATTATAGTTGGTGATTTCAATTTTCTCAGTAATTGATAGAACAGATGGACAGTAAGGATATAGAAGACTTGAACAACATTATAAATGAACTTATCCTAGCTGATATTTATTAGGCTAAAGCATCCAAATTGCAGAAAACACATTTTTATGTGCACGTGGATCATTTATCAAGATAGATCATATTCTATCCTATAAAAAAAAGTTCCAATAGCTTTAAAGAATTGAGGTCATATAGATAGTATCGCCTCAGACCACAGTGGAATTAAATTAAAGATCATTTTGCCTCCTGCCCCTACATAGGCAGGATCATACCTCATTCGTGCATTATTAGCTGACCTCAGTTGATTCACTCATGTACAATTCTTTTTGATAGACAATGTCAGCCCCTTAAGTTTTGAAATATGACATTTATTAACTGAACATTTATTGAAAATCATGAAAAAAAAATAGTTCCTATGACCTGCTCATAGGCCTCAGGAAGTCCCAACTTACTTTTATTATACAGCCTCTGACCACGACCTTCATAAAAGGTTTATTGTAGGCAAACTCATCAATTCTAGGGACAGGACTTTGTCATGGAGAGAGAATTCTAGAGACTCAGCTCGACACAGCCTGTTTGGTGTAGGGCATCCTCCCCAAAGATAAAGGGTATAGACTCTCATATGTATTTATAAGCTGCTCATACAAGGGTGGGTGTGTGCCTATACATGACTGGCCAGTCTACATTATTTGTTTTTGTTTTTTTTAAAGATTTATTCATTTTGTATTTATTTCTCTCCCTTCCTGCCCCCACCCCCCAGTTGTCTGCTCTCTGTGTCCATTTGCTGTGTGTTCTTTGGTGTCTGCCTCTATTCTTGTCAGCAGCATGGGAATCTGTCTCTTTTTGTTGCGTCATCTTGCTGTGTCAGCTCTCCGTGTGTGTGGCACCACTCCTGGGCAGGCTGCACTTTCTTTCGCTCTGGGCGGCTCTCCTTATGGGGTGCACTCTTTGTGCATGGGTCTCCCCTATGCAGGCGACACCCCTGCATGGCAGGGCACTCCGTGCGTGCAGCAGCACTGCGCATGGGCCAGCTCCACACGGGTCAAGGAGGTCCTGGGTTTGAACCGCGAACCTCCAATGTGGTAGATGGACGCCCTATCCATTGGGCCAAGTCTGTTTCCCTGAATTATTTGAATACCTTTAGTGTCACCAAATTAGAGCCCTTTTCTAACACTCATTATGCTAGTCAGTAAGTTGCTTCTTTTGCCAATGAAAATCCATTCCCGACTCCCCGCATGCTAATTAACAAAGTTTTGGTTGTTAATAGAGATACGGAGAAGAGGGAAGCTTGTTTCTAATTGGAAGATTAGGGTACCAGCTGACCACCTGGTCCTGTGCCTTCATGCTTGGCATCTGAGTCATAGCTTTACTCAAGAAAGATACATGCTCTCAGACTTCATATACTTTATATGATGCACTTAAAGGTAAATTTGACACCTTATAACATTTTCCTAGACTGCTCTCCCCTTCTTTTAAGGATGTCCAGGACAGGAGGCCCGCTGGCCTTCCTTACAGCCTATTCCAATAGCTCACAAAGTCAAGGTTTCCTTTTCAGCTTTCCAGAACCGATTCCAGGAACATATTTATTCCTGCTTTCAGTACCTCTTCCAGAATGTGCACAGCCCCTACCGCCTGTCCTGCATTGTAACTTTGATTTAAGACTTGCAATTCCTGAGGTCAGAGAGTGGGTTTGGCAGAGTCTCACTCTTGGTGTATTTACAAGCAAAGGATCCTCCTGCAGCCACGTAAATGGCTATTAACTTTGTTTCTGTGGTTGTTGTGCTAATTGTTTTATGCACAGATAATTATTTCCAACTATCGCTTTATTCACGTGTGTCTACTGAAATCAAAGAGTTGGACATGTTAAGAGCTAGTTCGTGCTAATGGAAGGGTCTCCCTTTTCTTCTCTGGGGGCTTTGGCACCTGAGAAATCAGATATTGCTGCTTGGAGGCCACGGCATGTAAAATGAGGAGAGATCTTGGCACTCAGAGTTTTCAAGTGTTCCCTACTCTCTGTGTTGATATTGGTAGTTGCAAGAATTATTTTTTTAAATTTATTATTATTTTGAAATAATTTCAAACTTACAGAAACATTTAAAAAATAATACAATGAACTCCCTATTGTTTGCACTCAGATTCATCCATTGTTCACATTTTGCCACATTACCTTTTTTTCTTTTTCCATGTATGAATGTCATCATTATTGAACCATTTAAGGAAATGTGGCTGACATCATACTCCTTTACTCTTAAATACTTCATTGTATACTTTTAAAAGACAAGGGCGTTTCTTACAGCATGGTCTTCAAAATCAGGAAATTAGACATTGCTACAATATTATTATTTATCCTACAAACCATATTAAATTTCAATTGTCCCAGTAATGTCTCATGCTACAGCAGTTTATTTTTCCAGTCCAAGAGTCAATCTAGGATCACACGCTCTTTCTGGTTGGTATATCTCTTTAGCCTCCTTTAATCTGGAATCCTTTCTTTATCTTTTGTGATATTGACATTTTTGGAGAATAAAGGATCATTTTGTCCAAGATCTCTTGGTTGGGTTTGTCTGAAGTTTCCTTATGATTGGACTCAGATTATGTATTTTTAGCAGGAATATGACCTAAATGATGTTGTTGGTGTGTATAATTTTTGGCAGTGTTGGCTCTGAACACTTGATTATGATGGTGTCTGCCAGATTCCTCTACGGAGAGGTTACTGTGTTCTCCTTTGCATTCATTAAGTAATGTATGCCGAGATTGTTTAAGACTGTGTAAATATTCATTCCTCAACAAATTTTCACTCACTACCTTTAGCATTCAGGGATTGTTTTGGGATTGTCTCTTCTGTCTATCAGGACAGCATCTTGAAGGAGCAGGGATTGGAGGAACTCAGTAAAGCTTGCTTAGGATCACTTTTTGCCCTTGCTCCTTAAATCCATGGAGTACTTCCTGAAGAAAGTAGGCTTCTTAGACTATTAAAATGAGAAGAGAGAAGGGAGATTAATTTACCTTTAGTGACAGAGTGGGTGTCTTGGAGGTGTGTGACAGCAAAAATGTGAAAATGGGAAAAGGAAACTTGATTAGATAGAAGAGAGTAAACAAAATCTCGTTTTGATAAGGAGCTCTTGATTTGATATTGTGAATATACAGTATGATTCCATATTTAATCAGGTGGGCAGCCAATCAGGTTTCATATTTTAGACCTCAAATCCTGGATCTAGAAGGACTTTCCAGAGGTCATCTGATTGACTCCTCTGCCACTGAGCAGGAATCCCAGAAATGTGGGATCGGTTAGACTTTCTTTAATTTCCAAAGGGTTGGTGCCATTCTGTCTTGCATCATGCAGACCTGAAGCTTAGAGGTAAAAAAAAAAAAAAAAAAAAAAAAAAAGATTTCCTTACCTTTAAGAAGCTTATGCCTCTTCTGAGAGTGATGCATCAAATAACCGAATCCACCCTACCTTTAATCTAAAATTGATCCACTGTTTTTGGACTGCTCTGGGCCCTAAAAGTTTTCCTCCCCTTTGATCTCCTAAGATACATTATTTGGCACTTGACTTCTACTGCTCCATATTGTTCATTAGGTTTTCATGTGGAATAAGTCTTGGTTCTAGTTGACCACATTTCATTAATTCCAAGCATCCACTGATTGCCAGATATACATTTATTTCATGTAATACTTAAAAAAAGAAAGCTACCAATTAATTTATGCCCTTCCAACTCTTGTAGTTGCATTCTGATTTCAGAGATGTTTAAATGTGGAAGAATCCATCATTTGTGCTTGTTCATCCATTCATTTATTCATTTGTTCATGCTTGTATTAACACTTAGTAAATGTAAAATGTAGTACTAATTTCTTTGAGGGTGGGTTGATGGGCAGTGGTACAAAGAATCCTCTTCCAGATCTAGCTGAAGTTAAAGCTAATAAAGAAAAAAAGTTTTGGAATTAGATAAACTCAAGTTGGAATCCTAGTTCCACCATTTCCTGGCTTGATGATCTTGGGAAACTCATTTAACTTCTCAGTCCTCATCTATAAAATGGGGCTAAAAACATCCATCTTGTAGTGCTGTTTTTGAGGACTGGAAATAATATTTGCAAATCTTCTAGCTTAGTGTTTTTACATGTAGTACTATTATTATTAAAGTAGGCACTCAACAAATATTTGTAAATGAGTTGATTTATAGGCACACAATGAATAGACTTTGTTATAAGAACACATTACAACTGGGCATTCCTTCCAATGTCTAAATTGCATTCCCTTCAGTCTAATGGAAACCATTTTGTTAATTTCCAATGGAAATGGAGAACAGCTGGACATCACCCCTTGATAAAATCTGAGGACAGAGGTGGATCTACCCTACAAATTAGTTTTGAAACTGAAGGGGAATGGCAAATCACCTTACCCATCTAAGTGTAGGACATTTGGGGTCCATTTCTTTCTGTCCCCTCCACCAGACCAAGTGCCTGCTCCCACCTAATTGCAGTTACTTTCTTGGCTGTGAATGTTAACGACAGGGCTGGGTGCCATTGCTGTTTGGATTTGACCAGCTACAATTATTTTCCTAACACATTCCAAGCTTGCTTAAAACCATACTATGCATTTTGGTCCCTGGCCCTTCTTTTTTTTTTTCTCCTTTTCCTTTTTAAATGTGTATGTGTTTTTCCTGCCATGAGGAAAGGAAGATGGGATTGTGGGGGAGTGGAATCGAATCCATATGTTGGTGATGTATTTGCCCTGAAATAATAGAGAGTATTGTTGGGAAAGATACTTTGGATGTCCTGGGAGCCACTTTACAAGCCCCACATCGACCTCTTCATCTCCTCAGTCCAGGCTGCCTCTTGCCAGCTTTGAGATGATCAAGTTTACATGAGGACACTGCTCTCTTTCTTTGTTTCTTTCTGCCTTGGTCCTCAAGCCCTTGTCTCCTTCTCTGAATCCTCAACATGAGGTGAAGGACAAACAGTTAAATATCACTTCTCTCTGGAGCCTCTGTGAGGCCATTCCTGATGATTGCCACCTTATAATCTCAGTGTCTCCCCTAGAGACCTTTCCTTCGGTCCATCTGCAATGCCAAGGACTCTTGGTCAATGCTGGTGCCTCAAGCTACCATGAACTGGTCCCTGTGGACTCCTTGACTCCACTTGCTTCCACCCCCTACCCCAGCTCACATCACAACTAGTTTCCATGTTTGATTATTTTTAAGTCCATTAACCCCCTCCCCACAATTGCCTTTGTACATTTTAAAAAGAGATACTCATTCTTCATGCATTTGCACAGAAACTCTCATCTGTCTAGGATTCTGGAGGAACTTTAGGAAGATTCGAATAAGTGATTTATGGCCTTTCCCAAGATCTGGGAGCTGATTTCTTTGGGGCCTGCCAAGTTCATACTTTGGGCTGTGGCATTACTCTGCACTCAGTACCTTAGGAGCCTTGCTAAGGATTTGAGAGCACATCTTTGATTCAAGCCTCTGTTCTGTTGAAATTATACAATTGGATACCAAGAGAGGAAGGCAGGAGGGACCAAGCCTGCATATGAGATAAATCCTTAAGTTCAAAAAATGGTGGGATAAAAGTCAGGGTTCCATCCCCTGAATTTTTTTTGTGGGGCAAAAGCTACGCACAGGTCGATTTTTCCAGAGAACCATAAGCCTGGCAACAGAAACTGGCATTGCCTATGAATGCTTTATTCCTAGATGTCTTCCATATGAATCATCTGCAGCTTTCTTCTGCTTGGCATTACTAGACCTACAGAAGGTGCTCACTTCACTTATTTGTTCATTCATGCGTTCAACAGGGATTTATTGGGTGCTTGGAAGGACAAAGCCTTGCACAATGCTCTGTGGGAAAAGACAAAGATGTATAAGCTCTGAGGTGCTTGCAATAAGGTTGAGGAGACGACGCTCAACCAGTTAAATAGCAAGAGAAGAATAGGGTTGAAAAACCTCAGGCTGTGGGGGCAGAAGACAGGAGCCTGTAAAGTGGTGTGCATATTTTTGGTATTGTTGATAGTAATAATAAAGAATAGTACAAAACAGTAGAAGAAAGTTCTAGAATGTAACAGGTAATTATGAAGACATATGCTAAGAATCAGTCCTCATTGCTGGCATTTAGTCTGAGGAAGGAGCCATTAGGTTGGAGAGATGGGGTGGACTTGGGGAAGGAATTAATTTTTAATTGAGCCCTACCTGGCCTTGGCATTTCTGAGCTTCTTTACCCCCAGTAAGGAAATGCAAGGATGGGGTTTAGCTGACAATTCTTAGTCAAGAATTGTGACAGCTTTTAAAGCAGTTTTATGTCGAAGTGGCCCCCCACCCATGCTCCTCTCTGCATCACTATTACTTACATCTCACCAGGTGGAAGTCTGCAGTAGGTGGTATGCAGGACATTGGATGGGAAAATTTTTCTGAGCTGAGGGAGAATATGTTCTCAGAGGCAAATGAGGTGCACCGTGGAGAGACTATAGAGACAAAGCTCTTCTGACATTTCCTAAAGAAAAGATTTATGGTACTCAGGATGACACACCTTAATATTGAGAAAAACAATTTGGAAAATTTTCATCTTGAGTCTTCCTAATTTTCAGTGTAACTCAGTTGGGCACATGTGATTTTCTGGTTTAAGATGAGACAGTGGGGATTGTTCCTGTTTTGGAGAATTTATTTTCAGAGTTAGTGTGGGTATTGTTTTAGTTCCCTAGGCTGCTTAAAGCAGATACCCTGAAATGTTCGACTTTAACAATGGGAATTTATTTACTTATGGTTGGTCTGGGAAATTGTCCAAATCAAGGCTGCTATCAAGGCAATGCTTTCTTCCTGAAGAAGAAACGTGGTGGCGTCCCCTGGTCTCTACATTCTCTTCCCCGTTTCCTTGGGTTCAGCTTCTTACTTCTGTGCTTTTTCTCTCTTTGTATTCATTCCATCTATAGAGGTCTCTAGTAATAGGATTAAGATCTATCCTGAATGAGGTGAGTCACTCCTTAATTGAAGTAGCCTTATCAAAAGAGTCTGCTTACATGGGCCCACACCCACAGGAATGGATTAGATTTAAGAACATGTTTTTCTGAGGGTGTATACAGCTCTTTTTTTTTTTTAATAGTATGAGTTTTTATTTTTTTCTGGTTCATACAGCTTTAAACCACCACAAGGATATATATTTATTTCTATTTTCTTATCCATAAATGATATTCTGGTGTTGGAGCAGGGAGGTGTGATGAGCAGTAGAAAAATAAAGCTTGGAATTGGTAAAACAATGGGGTAGTGGAATAGATCAGACTCTCAAGACAGAGACTTGAGTTGGAAATCTTGGACAAGGGATTTAACTTCTCTGAGGCTTGCTTTCTTTATTTGCAGATTGGGGTAAAAATTTCTACCTGATAGGTTATGGAATAAACTACCTACAGATGTAAACTATCTCTGTATGTGCTCAATAAATACTCTTTTTTTTTTTTTAAAGATTTATTTATTTATTTATTTAATTCCCCCCCCCCTCGGTTGTCTGTTCTCTGTGTCTATTTGCGGCATCTTGTTTCTTTGTCCGCTTCTGTTGTCATCAGCAGCACGGGAAGTGTGGGCGGCGCCATTCCTGGGCAGGCTGCTCTTTCTTTTCACGCTGGGCGGCTTTCCTCACGGGTGCACTCCTTGCGCGTGGGGCTCTCACGCGGGGGACACCCTTGCGTGGCAAGGCACTCCTTGCGCGCATCAGCACTGCACATGGGCCAGCTCCACCTGGGTCAAGGAGGCCCCGGGGTTTGAACCCGCGGACCTCCCATATGGTAGATGGACGCCCTAACCACTGGGCCAAAGTCCGTTTTCCAATAAATACTCTTTCTCTTCCCTTCCTTTGGTGAGAGGGGAGCAAATTAGGGAAAAGGGAAGACATCAAGAAGAGGTGCAGTGCTGAGGGACAGAACCCGAGGGGTTGTTTTAAAGCTGAGAAATGCACTTTGCATTTGAAAGAGGTACATCCAGCCCGTGGCTGAGTGTTAGGGAAGCTTGGGATGGGTAGGCCTGGTCTCAGGGCAGGGCAGCCCCCTCTCTGGGAGAGCTAGGCTCTGATGCAGTGTTCTTAAAGGTTCTGAGGAGGCATCAGGGATCCTTCTAAAACATCAACACCAACACTTCCCATGAGCTACCAGTAAAAGACATGCGTTGTACCAAGACATTCCTTCACTGACTTTTTAATATAAGTGATAACTCCTTCTTTGGCATGATCACTACACACCACAGTGCTAATCTGTCTTTCCCATTGAGAATGTAGAAGCATAATTTTTTTTTGTCATGGTCATAAAATAAAGGGGAGGGGGTTTATTTCCCTGCTATCCCCACCTTACAGAACAGCAAGGTCAAACCTGCTCTTCAACCTATTCTTATTCTAGTCTATGGCCTCCTTCTTTTTTTGGAAGATTGTGGAGTAAGGAAGGTGGCAGTTATTCCCTCCTGCATCCTCTTCTTTTGAGTTTTTAAGGCACTTTTCATATGTTGTCTCAGGATATTTGTAATTTTTCAATGAGATGAAGGTTGTCGTCATTTAACAGTGACAGCAACTTGCTGAGGTGGGGCCCCTGGGCCATGGGGACGTGTGGGACTAGAACTCACCCCACGCTCATCACTGAGCTGGGAGCCCTGGGCCCTCTTTATCATTCATGCTGTGGGGCTAGCAGTGACTCTGCTTTTGACAGAAACTTTCTAGGCTCTGTTTCTTCAGGTACCAAATAGGAATGATATTAGAATCCTTGTGCTGGAGGAATTGTGTATTTTTAAGCCCATTTCCCCCCTTTATTTCTCAATTGTATTGGGAACTAGGAAATGATGATGATGATGACGAAAATGATTATAGGTAATATTTACTATGAATATTTACTATGTACCAAGAGCTGTTTCAAGCATTTAACTCATTAACAGTTTTATGACATAGGGTGTAATATTATACCCATGTTAAGATCTGGTTTCTAACTGTGGCTCTGCCTTGTAATTGATGGTGATTTTGGACAAGCCGTGTACTGTCTCAGCCTCAGTTCCCTAATCTGGAAAGTAAGAGGATTATAACAAATCAGTACCTTCCAATCCCTTCACCCCATTTTGACTTTTGAACCTGGTACCATTTAGAGTCCTGCCGGAAGAGGACACTCATATGTGTCATTGAGGATTAAGGGAAATCAACAAAGGATGGGGAGGCACTGAGGGGGTCAGCAGCAGTGGGATAGCTATGAATACCTCATGGCCCAAAGGGGCAGGAGGTGAGAGTGGTCCAGAACTCACAGAGAACTGTGGCTGAAGCTGTAGTGCAGGAGAGGGCCTCCCAACCAAAGTGGGGCAAATACTGCCAGCACAGGACTTTGCCTTTGAAGAGTGGGGCCACTGTCTTTATCTTCCCACCCACCGATTTCCTGGTGGTGCCTCCCATAGCACCAGGGGAACCTGGTCCAGTCTACAGAGATCACAGGGCACAGATCACGGGGTGAAGGGGGAGAGCAGGTCAACAGCTCCATACAAACCCCTTTCACAAAAACACGTTTAATCCCAGAACTCTCTTAGGAATTATGTTTTTAAGTCAATAGTATGTGGTGTATGAGGAAGAAGTGATTTTTTAAAAGTAAAAACCTTTTATTTTAGGTTGAAAAATTATTAGATATTGTACTAGAAAACTCATATACAATCTTCTATAATCATTTTACGTAAAGATAATTTTGTCCTTTTTCTTTGTGACAATTTTGGCACAAGTTGTTTGTGTTATCACATTAAATTATGTAGGGAAAAGCAAGATGTTCCAAAAAATACATTTTAAATAGCATAGTATATCATCTTTAGCTCAGGTGACGATGTGTATAAAAACTTAGAATAAAATATATCATTGTATTACAGCCTCGAAAATCAACAAAAAACCACTTTTATGACCTGAAGGTTGCTGTTTGTGGTTTGAGCTAAAATTGTAATTGGTTTGTTATCTAATATTTATCTTTCATTTCTAAATAATAATCTAAAAGAGAAGGTTTAAGGCCACTATGGCAAGAACTTCTCTTTAAATTGGTTGGGGAACAATCTTTATTTTTCAATATATAAGAAAAGTCAACTGGATATGATTATTATGTTATAGCTTCCTCCTCTCTGTTTAACACTGGTTTTTGATAATAGGGTTATCTTGACCCATCATAGAGTCATTTTGATCAGTCATATGCAATGTGCATGGATCTGTGCGAATGTCATCTAGAGGTCAATTTATTGAATTCTTTCTTACCATTTTTGTTAGTTTCCCAGGGCTGCCTTATCAAAGTACCACCAACTTGGTGGCTTAAAACAGCAGAAGTGGGGAAACAGACTTGGCCCAGTGGCTAGGGCGTCCGTCTACCACATGGGAGGTCTGTGGTTCAAACCCCGGGCCTCCTTGACCCATGCGCAGTGCTGATGCGTGCAAGGAGTGCCCTGCCACGCAGGGGTGTCCCCTGCATAGGGGAGCCCCACGCGCAAGGAGTGCACCCGTAAGGAGAGCCGCCCAGCGCGAAAGAAAGTGCAGCCTGCCCAGGAATGGCGCCGCCCACACTTCCCGTGCCGCTGACGACAACAGAAGCGGACAAAGAAACAAGACGCAGCAAATAGACACAGAGAACAGACAACCGGGGGAGGGGAGGGGAATTAAATAAATAAATAAATAAATCTTTGAGAAAAAAAAAACAGTAGAAGTGTCTTCTCACAGTTCTGAAAGCTGGAAGTCTGAAATCAAGATGCCACCAGGGCCATGCTCTCTCTGAAGGCTCTAGGGAAGGATCCTTCCTTGTGTTGTAGCTTCTGTATTTGTGGCTGCCCTTGGCCTTCCCCTGGCTTGCAGATGCGTCACTGCAGTCTCTGCCTCTGTCGTCACGTGGCTGACTCCCTGCAGGTCTCTATGTCTATTCCTGTATGGACACCAGTCATATTGGATTTAGAGACCACCCTAATCCAGTATGACCTCATCTGAACTTAATTATTTACATCTGCAAGGCCTTATTTCTAAATAAAGTCACATTCATGATTATTGGGACTTTAACGTATCTTTCTGGGGAACATGTTTATCCCACAACACCAGTTTTATGCTCTGCATTAACACGCTGTATTTCCCCATCAGTGTTCCTCATGTTTCCATCTTTACTTAAAGATCCTTTGTGGATAAAAACTTTAAAAAAAACGAGGAATGATAATAAAAACAATGTGAAAGGGTCAAAACCACCAGGCAATGGATGATGAACGGTGGAGGGCTAGGCAGCGGCGTTTGGCTCTAGTCATCGCTTGACGTGGACTTGGAAGCCCTCACGCTGTTCATTAACGAACAGAAAATGTTTAAACAATGATTTTATTCACTGTTTCTTTACAAATAGAAATTGGAACTGATGCCATCACTGCCTTTTATGATGTGAATCCCCTTCTGGAGGTCATGGCGTGTTGGAAACCATTGAATAGAGAATTCTGTTTTAGATAACCTTTAGGGTTCCTTCTAGATTTTATTAAAACGGAAAATAAGCAATAATACTTTTAAAGGCAGGAGCCTCAAATCTACATCATCGTCTACCCTGTGACCTAAGAGACATGTTTTAGGGAAAGTCTGGGCTTGAAGTTGGGCAAGCAGTTGGACTCCAGGTTCTTCTCTTGTTAGCTTTGAGACCTCACACAAGGGACCTAAGTTCTCCATGCTGCATAGACTAGGGATACGCCCAGTAGCCATCTCAGGGGCTGCAGTAACATGTGTTTGTGACATCTCGGCACTTGAGAAATGGCAGTCAGGAGGACAGAAAACAGCTGTGCTCTCATGGAGCTGACATTGCAGTAGCAGGGGTGGACAAAACAAACCAAAAATATTTAGAAAACAATGTTGGGTAGTGATGAGTGCAATAAAGTAAAATGAAGCAGGGTGAGAGGTAGGTGCTGTTTGGGATGGGTGATTAAAGAAGAGCTTTCTAGGGGAGGTGGTGTTGGAGCAGAGAGGGAGGAAATGAGGATAAAGGCTGTCCTAGGCAGGGGGCACAACTGTGGCCCGGGACTGGGAACAGATGTGGGATGTTTGAGGGACAGCAAAGGGGACTATACCTGGAGCAAAGCCACAGATGGGGTGGGCAGGGGAAAACGAACTTGGACTGCTTTCAAGAGAGTGTGTGTGTTGGGGGGGGGAGTGGCATTGGGGCCAGATCAAATAGGACCTTGTAGGTCACGAAAACAATTTTGGGTTTTATTCTACGTGTGATATGAGCTCATAAAATGGTCTCAAGCAGAGGATAATGTATCTGACTGATGTTTACAAGGATTCCTCTGACCACCATGGAGCAAAGAGATCGCAGGGGCAAGGGAAGCAGGGAGACCCGCTAGGTTTCTGCAAGGACCCAGGAGAGTGACGGCAGTGGTTGGACCAGGGTGGCTAGTGGTGGAGATGGTGAGATGGGCTTGGATTTGGTGTATTGAAAATAGAGTCTACAGGATTTGCTGATGGATGGGATGTGGAATTTAATAAAAAGTTTTATTTCTGTGTTTTTGTCCTGAGCAACTGGCCTGCATTTCTGTATACTGAAACATGGAAGACCAGGAGAGGAGCAGGTCAAACGTGGCCAGTGGCCAGGAAAGCAAGAGGTCCACGTTGAACAAGTTACTCTTGAGACTCTTAAGAGCTATCCATGGGCAAATGTCAAGTGGGCTGGTGGAATCAAGAGCTGGGAGGAAAGGGTTACTTTTCTTTCCCGTGCATCCCATGAACCGGAGGCAAATCACATTGACTGGGAATGCTACTGCTTCACTATGTAAAGTCACTAGGCATCCACAACCATTGCCATTGAATCCTCGTAGGCTTCCAGAAAGACCCTTCTCTCCACTTCTGCAGTGTGGCATAGTAATTAAGAGCATGGGCTTGTAGACTTCAACAGCCTGGAGTCTGAATGTTGGCTCTGCGATCTGAGGGCTTCATCAGCTTCGGCCAGGTACTTCACCTCTCTCAGATTCCACTCCCTCATCCATTAATTGGGGATAGAATCGCTCCGTCCAGGCCTGCCACACAGGCTTGTCCATAGGCGTCTGGCTGAGGGTTGAGTGTCAGCTGAAATCCAGACCACGCTCAGATCTCCAAGCCTTGCGCTCTCATGTGGGGCTTCCCATGCCCAGGGGAAGAGTCCTTTTCATTCACACACAGCACCATTTGCTTGCCAAGACCTGTAGTCCCTTGCAGGATTCCTGGGAGGATTAGAGGGATAATGCACGCAGAGTATTCAACGGAGTGCTCAGGAATAGACTGATTTTATTCTACGCGAGATTTGTCTCTCCTTCTGCCTGGGGGAGCAGGGCTGTTACCCAAGACCACCCATCCACCAAAGGGATTATACAAGGGGCCAAAAAGCAAACAGCCTCTGATCACCTTTTGTGTTTCCCCTGGCTTCCAGTGCAGATCCTGCCAACTCCCTGGCCCTCTTATTTATTTTTCCCCCTTGGCCCTCTAGATCCTGGCTTTTGCCTGCCTTGTGTTTTCTTTTTCTTTTAACTTACTTTCCTAGTTCTGACTTCTTGCTCACCTAACGCATCGACATACTGCTCACACCTCCCTGGCTGGTGTCTTGCTCCTCTGGTCCTCTCTGGCCTTGGGTCCCATTTGTGCCTCTGAATACAGGGCTTTTTGCAGGCCCTGTGATGCCCCACGCCTTCCCTGCTCTGGCTGCAGGTCCCAGCCTTGCCTCGCGTCAGCCTGGCCCTGCAGGGTCCCTTGTTTAATGACAGCTCTTTGTCTGGAAACCTTCTTGTTTTTTTTCCCAAAAGTTAGAATTTTTATTCTATTTTACATCAATTCAATATCACCTTTTATTTTTTTTCTTTATTTTTAAAAAATGTTACATTAAAAAAATATGAGGTTCCCATATACCCCCCACACCCTTCACCCCACTCCTCCCACATCAACAACCTCTTCCATCATCGTGGCACATTCATTGCATTTGGTGAATACATTTTGGAGCACTGCTGCACCACATGAGTAATGGTTTACACTGTAGTTTTCACTCTCCCCCAGTCCACACAGTGGGCCATGGCCTTCTTAAAATACCTCTACTTGGCAGGGAAAAGGCGAGGTTCCCTGGTTCCAGACAGCACTTTCTCCCTCTGGGACGTCGGAGCAGTTCCCGTCCCCTTTGCTGGCATCTGTCTCGGCTCCCGCTGCCAGGGTTTGAGCTGAGCTAGCCTTTCCCAGCCCTGCCCTCCTGATCCGTCTGCTGGCCCGTCCCCAGCAGCGCGGGGGGTGGCCTCGTTCCTGCTGTCTGCTTCAGCGTAGGAGTGAGAACCAGCTGTCGCCGTTCCCCAACCAGCTGGGAGATGCTGTTGACCAGTGGGTTCTGGCCCCTGGTGTCCAGGCCAGTGGTTCGATGGCATGCGCTGGGGTTGGTGTCAGGGGCAAGAGTCAGGCACCTGGCATTGTGTGGACAGGAGTCCTTTCTCGTGTGCACATCTATGCTCACTGGAGAAAAGGGCCGTTTGCTCCAGGTCCCTGAGTTTATGGGTCTTAAGTCCATTATTTAATAACTATAAAGAACCTCCGTACACGGAATGTTTGCAAGCCCTTCTGATTTAACTCTCTTCTTGGGTTTCTTTTCCAACAACTCTCTGCTTCCCTTCTGTCCTGCCTTCCTCCAGGGAAGGGAAAGGGAAGGCAGATAAAGAGGGGGTAGGTAGTGGAGGGCATTAGACATGGGGGAATTCCCACCAGCCTTTCCAGTGAGGGAAGATTGCAGAAAGGAGGGCCCTGGAAGGCTGGGAGTTGAGGCGTGATTATTAGGGCTCCTACTTACCTTGGTGTCAAAATGCTCTGGAGTGGGAGGGGGCGGCAAGGGGTTAGAGCCACTTAGTTACTTGGGGGTGAATCCTAGTGCACAGAGCTTGCATCCACATCCTGTACTGTAGTCTTAGGACATCACAGGCCCTTCGGATGAGCCAGGGACCACGCAGGATGCCTCAGTGGCTTGGCCCCTGCCAGGCGGCTGATTAGGACGGGAGGAGGGTCAGGCGCAGGGCCTGAAACGGGGCCTCTGCTCCACAGCCTCCACGTGGGTCTGCAGGAGCCAGAGGCTGCCATGAACCAGAGCCCCTGAAGAGGCCCGAGGGGGAGGAGGCAGCCTCGGCCCAAGTGGACCCTGCCGGCCTGTACCTGGGTGGATGTCGCCCAGCGCTGGGACCAACCCGGCCCAGCCCAGCCCCTGAGCTGCAGAGCCCGAGCAGCACTCGCAGGACTAGGCCAGCAGATTCCCAGGAAGAGCCTGCAGGCCAGAGGCCCCACCCCTCGCCCACCGCCTGGGTGCGCGTGCTGCCTGCACCTGGATGCTACCGTGTACAGGGCACGAGAGAGGAGGGACCATTCTGATGGGGTGCTCATACCTTGACTTGACTATTTATTCCCAAGCAACTTTTATTTTTCAATTGTCTTTTTTTTTTTTTTTTAAAGATCCATAGATCGCAACTAATGTTTCATCATTGTGGCACATTCATTGCATTTGGTGAATACATTTTTTTTTTAACTTTATTTTTAGAGAAGTTTTAAGTTTACATTTACAAAAGTACAGGGAATTCTCATATAATCCCCACTCACCCACACACTTAGTTATCCCTGTTATTGACCTCTAAAATTAGTATGGTACATTTGTTACAATTGATGAACCAATATTGAAGTATTGCTACTAATAAAGTCCATAGTTTACATTGTGGTTACATTTCATGCTGTACAGATCCATAGAACTTGACAAATGAGTAGTGTCAGGTGCTCATCATTGCAGTTAATATACAGAAGAATCTCACCAAGAAATAAGCCAGAAACAATAGGACAAATATTGAATGATCTCATTGATATGAACTAAGGATTGTGAGCACACTCATGGAGATAGCGGCTGGAAGACAGGTTGCTAGAAGATGCAAGTTTTGAAATTTTACAAAAGAAAAATAGTAGTGAATGTCCATTGGAGAAAGTTTAGAATGTACAGAAAACAAAAATAAATTAAATATTACCTACATTTTCACCATTTCAAGACAACTACGTTTAATATTTTTTAATACTTTAAAGTTATGCACACATATTTTGGTATGGATTCATATTGAAATATATATATATATGCAGATTTATTGAGATATAATTTGCATGCCATACAATTCATCCATATAAACTGTACAAGCCATTGTTTTCTGTTTTTTCTCTACCTCCACCTCTTCCTCCCCCTCCCTCTCCCTTCTCCTTCCCCTCCCCCAGGATTGAGTTCAGGTCCTCCCATGTGGTAGGCAGACACCTTATCACTTGAGCCACATCCACTTCCCAAGTCATTGTTTTTTATTATATTCATATATATCACCACTATCTAATTTTAGAATATTTTGTCCTCTCCCAAAGAAGCCCTATATCCATTAGCAGTCACTCCATACTCCCCCAGTCCTAGGCAACCACTATTCTACTTTATTTCTTTTTTTTTTATTTTTAGTTTTTTTAAAAATTAAAGTTAATAGATCACAAGGAATGTTACATTAAAAAACATAAAAAACAAGAAACATAAGAAGTTCCCTTATACCCCACTCCCCACCCCCAACCACATTATTTTTGTAAATTGTATTTTTTTGAAGATATATACATCACAAAAAAAATGTTACACTAAAAAATATAAGATGTTCCTGTATAACCCCCATCCCCCACCCCACCCCTCCCACACCAACAACCTACCTTATCATTGCGGCACTCATCGCACTTGGTGAACACATTTTGGGACACTGCTGCACTACACAGATAATAGTTTACCCTGTAGTTCATCCTCTCCCCCAGTCCATTCAGTGAGTTATGGCAGAATATATGAGGTTCAGCATCTGTCCCTGCAATATCATTTAGGACAACTCCAAGTCCCGAAAATGCCCCCACATCACATCTCTTTTTCCCTCTCCCCACCCTCAGCAACTCCAATGGCCACTGTCTCCACATCAGTGGTACAGTTTCTTCCATTGCTAGAGTCACAGTAAGTCCACTCTAATCCATATTTTACTCCTCATTCCTGTGGACCCCGAGATGATGATGTCCACTCCACCTCTAAATCGCAAGGGGGCTTAGATCCCACATGGTTGATGGATGTGATTCTCCTGCCTGCAGTTGTAGGCACTCTTGGTTCCCTGGTGTGGTGGTTGACCATCTTCACCTCCCTGTAGGCTTCATTTTGAAGAAGTTTTGGGCCACAGAGGGGTTCAACTATGGTAGGGTAGGAACACTGGTGTGGGGTGTTATTGATAGGGGACACATGGTTGGGAGGGAGTTCTCCAGGGCATGTATATAGTGTATATAAAAATGTTCGGATATTCATTGGGTATTGTCATAGTAATTAGAGTTACAAATGACAACTGAGGGGGTGCTGAGTTCCTCACCAGGGGAGCTCTGTCACATTCCCCAATAGAACAGCAACAATCCCCCAAGTGCAAGGGCAAAGACCAATGAAGAAGGATGGTCCAGTGATGAGCCCTTGATACTGATAACTATGCTTATGAGCCTGTGTGCCTGAAATTTCAGCAAGGCCTAGAGGTGCAGGGTGCCTAAGAGTTACCTCCTGAGAGCCTCCATATTGCTCAAATGTGGCCACTCTCTAAGGCAAACTCAGCATGTAAATGCATTACCTTCCCCCCAGCATGGGACATGACTGCTAGGGATGAACCTCCCTGATGCTGAGGGATTACTACTAATCACCAGCTAGTGATACCACTTGAAAAAGACCTTGAATAAAAGGGGGAAATGGGAAAGACAAATGAGTTTATATGGCTAAGAGACTTCAAAATGTTGAGAGGTCATCAGAGGGGTTGCGCTTACACATGTCTCAGCAGGATCCCAGAGACAGCCAAAGTAGATACAACCCCAGGTACTGGTGCTCCTGAGGGCTATGGAGACACACAGGTTCTACGGTCATGGCAGATGGCTCTGGAGTTCAGTGCCTTGTCAGAGGGCCCTACTTTGGAATTTGTGCTCCTGAGTGTGGTGGAGTTGGACTCAGATGTGACCTTTCTACACATGCCTCTTCTGTCACTTTTACTGAACCTCCGGTTGGTTCTGGGGTTAGTGCAACTGTTTTTCAAAACCTGAAGAGTCCAAGTTAGCTTTAACTATTTTGCACATCTAAATCCAACCTTAATCCTGGCAATAACTTTTTATTTATATATTAAAGAAGTGGTGGGTTTATAGAGCAATCATGCATAAAATACAGGATTCCCTTATACAACCCTATTAATAACATTTTGCATGAGTGCAGAGCATTTGCTACAGTTGATGAAAGCACGTTTTTATAATTGTACTGTTAACTATATTGCATGGTTCACCTTAGGGTTCACTGTGTAGTGGATCCCATGGATTTTTTTAAAAAATTTATTCTTCTTACTATGTATGCAATCTCACATTTCCCTCCTTTTTTTTTTCTTTTTAAAAAAAGATACATAGATCCCACAAAACACATTTTCCCTTTTAATCACATTCAGATATATATTTCAATGTTGTTATGTTCTCAGTATTATGCTACCATCACCATCATCAATTATGAAAACATTTTTATCACTCCAAATAGGGACCCTGGACATTTTGAGCCTTAACTTCCCATTCCCTATCCCCATCCTGCTTCTTCTAAGTGCCTTGAATCACTAACTTCTTTTTTTTTTTGAGCAAACCTGAGACCTCCTATTTGGGAAGCAGGTGCTCAGCCACTGAGTCACATCAGCTTCCTTGAGTTGGTTTTTTCATTTGTTTTGTTGAACTTTGCTTATATAACCATCACCCAGATCAATGAAAAAAACGTTATCAATACCCAGGAACCCTCTCCCTCTGCCACCTGCTCCCTTTCAGGCACTGTCCACCCAAGGGTAAACACTCTCCTGACTTCTGATACATTAATTATTTTGTTTTGAACTATACATAAATGGAATAATACAGTATATATTCTTTTGTGTTTAGTTTCTGTGGGGGCAATATTGTGTTTGTGAGATTTTTCCATGTTGTGTGTAGTTGTAATGTCTTCATTCTCCTTGTTGTATAATATTCCATTGGGTGACTCTCACATTGCATTTATCCGTTCTATTGTTTGTGGGCATTTGGGGATATTACAAATACTGCTGCTCTGAACGTTCTTGTGTGTTTATTTTGGTGCACACATATGCATATTTGTTGTGTGTATATATATGTATACACACACACATACACACTCTCTAGGAGTAGAGTTGCTGGATCATAGGGGATGCCTCTATAGCGTGTCCAAATTGACTGCACCTATGTACATTCCCAGTGGCTCTATGTGAGAGTTTGGGTTTCTCTCTACATTTTGACCAATACTTGGTATTCTCCCCCTTTTTCATTTTTGCCATTCTACTGGGTATGTAGAGGTACTGAGTTAATGTTTTAATTTGTATTTCCTGTCCTTCCCTTTAGGAAGTAAAGGCATTGTATCTCTATAAAGTTACTGTTGCAGTACAATTGTTCTCTTGGGAGCAGTGGCACAGTACTCCATTTTGTCACCAGGGTTTAATTTACCAGACTGGCTCTTTAAGCACAAGCCTAGGCGGCCATGGGAGGACGGATTTGTAAACTGTAAGGGTGGAGAGAATGATTTGGAAAACCTTGTGACTCAGTGGCTAATTGTGTCAGCTGGGATGTGTGCAGGTGCAGCTTCAGAGCTGCGAAAAGCATGAGAATGAGGCGGGCTGGGGGTGGGCAGCTGCATGTGGTCCTTCTCCAGCTCAGAAAAATTTCCTGGGGCATAGCCCCTGCCCGACCATCTCCCTTTCCATCTACAAATCACTCCTGGAAGGTAGGATAAGACAGATTAAAAGCTGGACTTTCAAATTAGGCTTCTTGGGGTCAAATCTGGTCTCTGCTTCTTATTGTGTGCTCTTGGATTAGTTACTCTTTTTATACCTCAGCTTCCTTATCTGTTATTTGAGGACACTAACATTACAGTATCACAGGGTTGTGAGACTAAAAAAGTGAAATGAAATTGGTAGTGTCCTTAGAATAGAGCCCAGTTAATAATAAGCCCTCTCTAAATGCCAGTAGCCATTGCTGGTGTTGTTATTACATGGAGGGGTCAGAAAAGAAGAGACCAAATTCTAGCTCTGCCATGCACGGGCCATGCGACCTTGGATAAGGTTATCCAGGGAGCATCAGGTTTCTCCCCCGGAATAAACTGTTTTGAGAATTAAAAGTGAAGTTAAGACAACCAGGGTGGGCATACTAGGGCAATGCTTAGCCTATGGTTTTACTTATTATATTTTATCTCTCTCCTGTCTTCTTTCTTCCCCTCTCTTCTTCCAGAGATGGGTAATATGTGAGAATCCATGAAAAGGTGGCTAACATTATCACGTGGTAATGGCTTAATGGGAAAGATAGGAATAGTCCTTCTTTCGTTCCTGATACTGGTCATTTGTCTTATCTTTTATGTTCTTGATCAGTCTGGCAAAAAGTTGATCATTTTCATTGATCTTTTTCAAATAACCAGCTTTTGATTGCGTTGATTTTCTCTATTGGTTTTCTGTTTTCAATTTCTTTGATTTCTGCTTTCATCTTTATTGTGCTTCCTTTGGGTTGCCTTTGCTCTTCTTTCTCTTCTTTTTCTAGTTACTTAAAGTGCAAGATTAGATTAGATTATTGATTTAAAACTTTCCTGTTTTTTTTTTGATTTATTTATTTATTTAATCCCCCCTCTCCCGGTTGTCTGTTCTCTCTGTTCTCTGTTCTCTGTGTCTATTTGCTGCGTCTTGTTTCTTGGTCCGCTTCTGTTGTCCTCAGCGGCACGGGAAGTGTGGGCGGCGCCATTCCTGGGCAGGCTGCACTTTCTTTCGCGCTGGGCAGCTCTCCTTACGGACGCACTCCTTGTGCGTGGGGCTCCCCTACGCGGGGGACACCCCCGCGTGGCACGGCACTCCTTGCGCGCATCAGCACTGCGCAAGGGCCAGCTCCACACGGGTCAAGGAGGCCTGGGGTTTTAACCACGGACCTCCCATGTGGTAGACGGACGCCCTAACCACTGGGCCAAGTCCGTTTCCCTTTCCTGTTTTTAATACATTAATTCAGTGCCATAAATTTCTCTCCAAACATTGTTTTAATGGCACACCATAAATTTTTATATGTTGTTTACATTTACATTCGATTGAAAATATTTTCTAATTTCCTTCACTAAGGAAATTCTTCTTTGACCCATGGGTTATGTAGAAGGGTGTTATTTAATTTTCAAATATTTAGGGGCTTTTCTACACATATTTCTGCTGTTGATCTTTAGCTTAATTCTAATGTGTCTAGGGAACATATTATTTATTATTATTTATTCCTCTTAAATTTGTTGAGATTTGTTTTATGGCTCACAATACGATCTATCTTGTAAATGTATATTGAAAGAATGTGTTTTCTGCTGCTGTTTGGTGGATGGAGTGTTCTATAAATGTCAATTAGGTCAAGCTGGTTGATAGTGTCTTCTGTAGCCTTACTGATTTTATGTCTTCTTGCTCTCTCAGTTACTGAAGTCTTTAATTTATGCTTGTGAATTTGTTTATTTTTCCTTTCAGTTCTATCAGTTTTTACTTTATGTGTTTTGAAGTTGTGCTATTAGTAGACACATACACATTTAGGATTATTAGATCTTCCTGACGGATTGGCCATTTTACCATTATGCAATGTTTCTCTTAATCTCTGGTATTATTCATTCTTTTGAAGTTTACTTTGTCAACTATATTTTGATTAGTGTTTGTGTGGTATATCTTTTTATAATCTTTTACTTTTGTTTCATATATGACTTAATATTTAAAGTGGATTTCTTGTAAACAGAATGTGGGTGGTTGAGTCTTACTTTCTTATCCTGTCTTGCAATCTCTGCCTTATTATTGGGGGCATTTAGACCACTTATATTTGTTGCAACCAATAGTATATTTGTATTTTAAATCTACAGCTTTATTATTTGCTTTCTATTTGTCTCATCTGTTTTTTGTTCCTGTTTTCCTCTGTTTCTACCCTCTTGTGAATTGAGTATATTTTATGATTCTATTTTTATCTCCTCTATTGGCTTATTAGTTATAACCATTTTCAAAGGGTCTTTGTGGTTGCTCTAGGGTTTGCAAAATACATCTTTAATTTTTATCACATTCTGCTTTCACATAGTATTTTACCACTCCACATAAAGGTAAGAAGCTTAAAACAGTATACTTCAATTTCCTTCCTCCTATGTCTGATAATTCCAATATCTGTGTCAACTGTGGTTTAGCTGATTGCCTTATTTCTTGATGTTTTTTCCCTATTTTTATGTAGCTCATAATTTGTAATCGATTGCTGGGCATTGTGAGGGAAAGGATGGTAGAATCCGAGGTAAATGGTATTTATGTCTGGAAATAAGTGTGCCTCTTCTGTCAGTCATTAACGTGGGGACTTGAGTCGATCTAGTCAGAGGTCGAGCTGGGTTTGGATTTTTTGTTGTTAGGTCACTGTCAGTGCACCACAGACATCAAATTCCTTCACCAGTAGGCTGCCTTTACCTTGTGCTATGTTTGGGCCCAGGAGTGCTGGCAATTTGTTGTCATTGTTCCTTTTCCACCCTCTGCTCTCAGCTGCCCTTGCCTGCCTGTGCCACAGAGGGGGTCTCTCCGTGCTCCTGTCCCCCCCCCAGGGCAGACTGCCATCTCTTTTTACTCTGTGCAGGGCTTGAGAGGGTATTTGCTGGGGAGGGGGTTTGGTTCTCTGGGGCACAATCAGTCCTGGCCCTATGTGCCTGGGCCTCGGGGACGAGGTTTTCTCAGCCTTCCTTCCCAAGCGCACATACACCGCCATCCCCAGAGCTGAAGTCTGCCTTTTACTCTGGGAATTCTTGGGTGGGAGGGAGTTTCCTTCTCTTCTTCCGTGGTATTAGGCTTTCATTTGTAATTTTGTAGCATAGTGGGCCCAAGTGGATGTCTTGACTTTCTACCAAGGGCATGTGGCCCAATATGCACCCCCTTCTATGGCTCCAGAACCAGTGACTCTTTACCCAGGACGCAGGGGTGGATTCTTTCCCCCATTTGCTCAAGGCGTTTGCTTTGACTGACAGAAGGACTAGGACGTGGGCTTCGGGCCTGTGCTCCCCTGGGAGCTCCCTGGGTTCTCCTCCCTCCCCAGGTGGAGGTCATGGAAGAGAGCTTTCAATGAGTGCAAACTCCTCTGTGCCTGCAGCGCCAGCTAGTCTAAACTGCCCTTTTAAAACGGTTTCCTTATTTTCTTCTTACCCACTTTTCTCTTTTCTGGTGACTGCCTCTAGCTCCCATGCTCTGTCAAAAGAAAAATTCTCAGGAGTCTCGTCTTGAAATTCAGTTCACCTGCTTACCTTGCAACACTAGCTCTCTGATGGACTCCAAAAAAGCTATGATTTTGCAGATTTTCCAGATTTCTCTAATTGTTAGGACCAAAGCAGTGTTCTTTTGTAGCTCTCTACATCCTAAGTGGAAGCAGTGCTGCTCTCTTTACTCTTCAGTCCTTCTCTCAAAGAATGAGTGGGATGAGCTCCCTTCTCCCCTTTGGGTGTTGTGTGAGAGGCCTGAGAAATGAACTGTATTGGCCCTTGGTATATTCTATTTTTCTTATCCAGCACCTATAATTGAAAATAATCTAAGGTTAAAATCCCTTTTTAGATGCTTGGTATGATACCTTACTAACTTTATGAGCTTGGGATCAAAAAGATGGGTTGTGAGTGGATGTGGCTCAAATGGGCGAGTGTCTGCTTTCCACATGGGAGGTCCTGGGTTTGGTTCTTGGTGCCCCCTAAAAACAAAAACAAACAACAAGCAAACAAACAAAAAACCAACTCGGGGAGCTGATGTGGCTCAGTGGTTGAGCACTGGCTTCCCACACATGAGGTCTTGGGTGCAATCCTGGCCCCCAGTAGCTAGGAAAAAAAAAAAAAGATATGGGTTGGTAAATTTTTAAAAAGAAACCACATTCTACTATAAAAAGAATTCATTAACAAAATAGAGGGTTTGAAAAGCACAAAAAGCTAAAAGTAAATAAATAAGAACCACCTATAATCGTATCATTCAAAGAAACGGTTAAATATTTTATTGCATTTCTTCTGGTCTTTTTTCTATGAACGTGTGTTTGTGTACACAAGAGTATATGCCCAAAAATATGTTCTGTGTATTTTGTTTCAATAACCTGGTTCAAAAGAGGTGTGGTTTTCTGTGGGTTGTGTACAGCGGTGCTCATGAAATGATGATATGCTATTTGTGTTTGTTTGGTAAAGATGCCAGAATTTATGGCTTTATTTTTGTAGCTTGCTGTCTGGGCTGTGTTCCTTCCCACAGTTATCTTTTCCACACGAACAGTCCAGACAGGTGTGGATTCCAGTGGAATGCATTTCATTTCAGAAAAGTTCCCTCTCCCCATACCACCTCCATCCCTTTTCATTTATGTGGATCCACTGCTAGGTTTTGAACAAACAGAAATAAAGAAATATATTTTATTTTTTCCAGAAAGTATTTTGGAGAAAAAATTGGACTGTATTTTGCCTGGCTGGGATTATATACGTCATTCCTCATCCCATCTTCTGTAATTGGAGTGATCGTGTTTCTTTATGGATGTGCAACAATTGAAGAAGATATTCCCAGGTAAGTTGGTTCTGAAGAAAAGGGCTCATTTCCCATAGATTAGTTGTTTGGAATTTCCTCCCAGTTTCAAGTACATGTCACTTGCCTCCTTCCAGAGCCCTAACCCTCTACCTTCCCCTTCCCTTACCATGCACGTAACTTCCTTCCAGAGACAGGTGTGGGCACCCCAAATTCTGGGAATGGCTCAGAGCTGTGCTGGACGCAGTTGACTTCCTTCCCTCGACAAGTTCTTCTCCAGGGCCAGGGACTGATGACAGCAGGTGGATCAAACCTGTTGTAAAAAATCATGTCTGAAAAAGGATTTTTTTCCTCGACTTCACGGCTTTTTTCTCTGGTTTCCCTTAAGACTTAAGGCAGATGGGGAGTGTAGAGTGAGATCAGTACAAAGCACCATATGGTCCAAACACCGTTGCTGTGAGGCTGTCTATAGGAGCAGGCAGCCCTGGAACGGAGGTGGCTCAGCCTGCGGTCCTGGAAGGTGGAGACGGCAGGAAGTGACAGGCCCTGTGGCGCGGCTCTTGGAGAGGCAGGATTTGGGACAGAGATGGTCAGGAAGGGGAAGCGAGAACCCACAAAGCAAGCAAGCACTCAGTGGCATCCTTCAGGACTGCCCGTTTTTCCTGCGAGCTGAGACTCGATGGCCCCCTCTCTGAGTCTTAGTTTCCAGGCTGTAAAGTGGTATTACTATTATACCTCACAGTCGTCGTGAGGATTAAAGGAGACATCATCTGCACATCGTGGGAGATGAATGCATCAACATTCATCAAAATAGAGGGCAAGGGACAGAGAGACGCTTAACCAGTATTTGGAATTTAAATCTCTTGCCATCTAATTGTCCTAGCAAACTGAATTGTCCTAGCAAATTGAAGTGTGGTTAGTGTATTTTAATACTTTTCTGGTTGCAAGTGACAGAAATGCAAGTTGAACCAGCTTAAGCAAAAAAAAAAAAAAAGAGAATTTTTTATAAGAGTTCTGGGGTGTTCCAGGAAACCCAAATGGCAAGCATGTTGGTAGCCTAAGAAACACTGGAGATTGAGACTCCTTCTATTTATCTCCTGTCTCTGATTCTTTCAACTATTTCTTGACCTTACTGTAGATTTTCTATATTTGCATATAAACATTGTTCCTAGTAGCTCATGAGTGTTCTGTCTTAGGGCTTCAGGCACAATTGGTACCAAGTGAAAAGGTCCTGTTGGCTCAGCTTGATTTAGGTGAAGGCCCTGGACCAATCAGTCATGGCTGTGGGGCAGGGCCACGTTGTACCCACATGATGTTCCCTGAATAGCCAGGTGGGTGAGGCAATGGGTACCCATTAGATTTGGGGCTGTTGGTGGGAAAAGTGATGGCCATCTTGGGGAAGGGCCAAGAGCTGTGATTTTCCAATGAGCAGGGACACTGGCCCATCCTGCCCCCATGTCACTCTATAGAACTGGTCTTGCAAATCAGGTAAACTGGAGATGGCATTTGTCTCCTGCCAATCTTTAAAATAATGCTAAATGTCTTCCTGCAAGAGACAAGGGTTTGGCTATTTTTGTCTACAAAACTCCAGTATCATCTGTCAGGTGTTCTTGACTGGGATTTTGGGACCTGTATCACAAGAGATAGTTTGTGTGGGGTTCTGCCTTCCCCAAGCCATCTACCACGAGGGAAGAACTAATACTTAGCAAATACGTACCTTGTGCTAGGCATGGTGCTAAGTGGTTTTTATATATTGCTTTCTTAGATCCTGTAAGGAATCAAGGCTTTAAGCTCTATAAATAAGTATTATTAGTCCCACTTAACTACATGGGAAAACTGAGGCTAAGTGAGGTCACACAATTAGCCAAGTTCACGTAATGAATACTTGTCGGGTCTGGGGTGTGAGCCTTGTTGCCTCCTGCTCCAAAGTCTGCTTTCCCCGCAATAAACTCATAGGCTCCTTGACAGCCCAGTAGCTTCACCTGGCCTTGCCTGGGTGTTTTTCTCAGGAAACCCAGTTCTGATGATTTCCTTGACCAGTTGTGATCCCTGGAGAGCTGGGCCTCAGATTGATCCACACAGTGGAAAACCCCACACTGCGTAGAAAATGGTGAATGGGAGGTTTCCATCAGGACTCGTGGTTTGTGCTCTGGTTCCTCATGTGGGAATGCACAGGAGGGGCACCATGGCTGGACATGACCATAGCCTGCACGTGCTGCAAAGATAAATGTCTACACACACCACACAACCAACATGCACTCACATACATGCGGGTCTGGATACACATGAAATATGTTTGTCACCTCTGTGGGTGAATCGCGCCTGTGAGGTTGTACGTTGTTTTACAAACTCTGGAGGGTGACTCATTGGTGAGTGGTAGAATAAAGTTAATTTTTAAAATGAACTAGAATAAGATAGGATAGAATGAATTAAATATTAGTATTTGCCACAGGTAGGAAGGATTAGAACTGTTTCGTGAAACTTTACGTAAGTTATAGGGCATGTTTGTGGGAGGAGGGCGTGAATCTATTTGGTTTTTTTCTTTTTTTGTATATCTATTTGGATAGTGGAATATGATATAAAATCTGTTCTTATTTTTTACTGTGGGTCACAGCTAAAAATTTGAAATTGTTATAAAATTGTTATAAAACTGAAATTTTTCTAAAAAATTGCAATTTTTTCTTATCAGAGTTTCAGATTCAGGAGAGGGTTTGAAAACCAGGAAGGCATAAATAACAGTCAAAAAATAAATGTCTTATGCAGATTTTAAGAAAAGAATTCTTCTTTAATCATATCTGTCAAAAGGCCTAACTCTACAGGTCTGCTGGGAAGCACACAAAATACCACTCCTCATCAACAAAGGAATATTCTCTAAATCCTAATAATGAATCTAAACAAAGTCATACTCCATAAGAGATTATATGTATCACCTATTCCTAAGCACGATTAAAAGTATGCACTATTCCCAGGTTTATCTTAGCAGTTGCTAATTTTGGCATCAAGCCTAGAACTATGCATCACTTTATTTAAAAAAAAATATTTTGGAAAAGTTATAGAGTCATGGGATGTTGCAGAGATAGTACAGTGTACTTTCCATCCAATTTCCCCGGTGGTTCTCTCTTACGTAGTTATAATACAGTATCAAAACCAGGAAAATGATCTGGTTAGCTGGTTGCTAATAGTTTCTTCATTCCTGATTATTAGCACTGACTAGGTTTGACTAGGATTATCCTTCTCCAAGGCTATTGTATACAGAAAACAACTCAAACAACAAAAGGCAGTCCCTAACACACGTACTTGAGGGGAAGCACTGTGGAGCTCATGTGTATCCAAACACGGCTTAAAAGCAAGTTGCTCCTTACCAGGACATATGCAGCTAACTCATTTCTCTGTGTGACTCTGTTTTCTAAGGAGGTACGCTCCTCTCTTAAAGTAGTAACTCCCTGTCAAATACACAGCAAAAACTTGCATGACCCAGGCTTAGACGAAATCTTGCTCTCCAGTTACTAATTAGTACATGACCAGATGGAAATAGCACAGCTGAACAAGATATTCCTGTTTAGTATTTTCGATGGGACTGAGTCATTTTTATTGACACTTGCCAATGGAGAGCTTAGCAGCGAGTCAGTGGAGGAACCAGCATTTGTCCTCAGAGATCCAGAGTTTCCATTCTCTCACGCAGAAGGTCTTTCCCTGCTGTGGGCTTAATAGCTCATTAAAAACAAAGCCTGAAAGCTGGGATGTGACAGTGACAGCCCTCCGTAAACCTCCCAATCTTTGACCTCTTAATGAAGGGGGAAATCGACCCAGGCATCCCTTTGACTTCACAAGCTGCATCTGAGCACTTGGTGTGGGACACAGGGTACCAGCTTACCAACCCTGGGCAGTGGACAGTCACCAGTCAGCCGTGCCTTCTAGCGCCCTCTGCTGCCCCTCATTGGGAAACACCACTGTGGTTCTCACAGGATCCACTGCTTCCCTTGTACTGCCTCCCCAGCTGCTCTGAGAGAACAGCCAAGGCTTCATTTTCATGAAATCTTAAGTCCTCCACCCTTTCCCCCAGAACCATGAGCTTAACCATCCACCCTGGGGGCTATTACACCAGAGTGATGATTTCATTCATTTTCCTATCAGTAATATAGTGTAGAGGGATCTTGGGGAAACCATTTCAGGTTGGTAATTCTTTGGTTCTTATTTGCCAGCATTCATGTGTGCCTAAATCTATTAGATTCTTATAGTCACCTAATGAATGAATGGACTTTCAAATATACTCAACAGTCTACTAAATAAAAATATACTGAGAACTGGTCATGTGCTTCTCTGTACTTGGAAAAATTTACCTTCCTCTTTCATAATCCCTAGTCCCATTTCATGGTTATGATCATTCTGATGAAGTTGGGGTTATGAATCTCTATTCTACAAGTAGTCATCCAGCTAATGCACATAGAAAAGGCATTCTGCCCCAGATTGGATTCCTTTTTTCACATAGCTTCTCTTTCTAGACACCTCTAGAAGTGTCCAGCCTAGGCTCGTGCTTGCTTCTCCTTATGACCAGTATCACACATTTGCATTGTGGCCAGTATCACAGGGCTTCAGAAGACAGCCTGTACCTGAGAAATAGATGGTGAAACCTACCTTTGGACTGGTGATGTGTTCATAATTATTGGTCTTGCCCCAACCTCATAGACTCAAAACATTTGGAAGGGACTCCACAAAGTGTCATTCAATGTACGACATCTCCAACAGGTCACTGAGCTTCTGTTGGGGCACTTCTAGTAGAAGAGAGTTCCATGGCTCAGAAGGTGGCCCGTCCATTTTTGGACAAAATAGGAGTCATATTCTCAAAGTGAAAAACCCAATTCCAGCTTCTTTTTCATTTCCCACTTAAGGAGTTGATAAGTTCAGCCCAACCTTTGGAGGTGGGAGAGGTTTTGGGGGTGATGGGCATGGGGTGGGCCCCACTTGAGCTCCTCCTGACCCAGCAGTCTTTGTCAATTGCAGCAGAGAGATGTGTGACCAGCAGAATGCCTTCACCATGTGCCCTCTGTGTGACAAGTCCTGTGATTATTGGAACCTCAGCTCGGCCTGTGGTACGGCACGGGCCAGCCACCTGTTTGACAACCCTGCCACGGTCTTCTTTTCTATCTTCATGGCTCTGTGGGGTAAGTGGTCATCCTGAGGCCTTTGTGGGTGATACTTTAAAATGAGTTTAGGGACCAACCTCTAAGGTCCCTATCCTTCTCTTAAGTTACTTTCATTTTTGTCCTTCAATCCCAGGAAGTATTTTAGAGACAATTGACTTCTCTTCTGTATTCATGTATGTGAAAAGAAACAGAAATACCCTCCATGGCTTGATCTGTTTTCTCTTACATGGTAATGTTAACTTTGGACTAGCCTCATGTATGATTTTTTTCAGAATTTGAACCAGCACACTCATAAAGCACCTCCAGGTACATCTAGCTAGTCATCTAAAGTCATAGCTACCTCCTATTCCAGCACTCAGTGATGGGGGGACCACCATGGTCACAGAGGTTGCTGGATGGAAAGGTGGGCTGGATCCTGGGCTCCTCATCCAGGCTCAGGGCTGTTTCTAGAACACCATAGTGTAGACAGGGGTGGTTTGGTTTAATGTCAGAGTCGTGTTTCCATATTCCCATCAGAGGCTTTTGTGACGCAAAGAACAAAGAGTTCCATTCATTTTCTTCCTCCTTCCCCCTCCCAGAGATTAGGGTAATAAAACTTCCTCTGAGCCATAGCTATCTGACCATAAACACACACACACACATACACACACTCTCACTCCTGTTCTCACAAACTAGAATAACAACTTGGACATCACTGTGCATTTCTAAGCAGACATACCCACCTGTGTTGTAAAAGGGACTGAGTGGCTGTGTTTCAGCCCAACCTGGGTAGCCACCTGCTTTTTGCTTTCCCCATTTCCTCATCACTGGATGTGCTGACTCTGAGCTCTTCTATTGCCTCGCGGCATGGTAGGACCACCACCCTGCTGTAGGGGTGGCTTGATTTATCACTGGCTCCATGGAACCTGGAGGACATGCCAGGATGGGGCCATGAGTCACATGTCCCTGCAAGTGTGAGGAGGAGGTGAGAGGGAGAGGCCTGTCCTTGTCCTTTGCAGTGCTGGGTGGACTGGAACACAACCTTCCTCCATTCCCCGTAGGGACCTCTGCTTGGGTGGAGAAAGAACGCAACTGGAGAAATCCCCGTATTGCTAGGCTTATCACAGAGACTTGCCAGGAGACGCTCTATTCTCAGGGAGAGCAGCCACTCCCTTGGACACAAGGACAGTAGTCAGCACATCTCAAGTTGAGCAGGGAATAGAAGAAAATGGAGCTCATGGCCAGCCAGCTCTTGAACAGACTGAAGTTGGGACTTGTTGACTGAGAAGACAGAAACAGCTCAGTGTCCCCCTGCAACTACTCCAAAGTCCACTTGAACTGATTTGGAACCCAGAACACACATTATTTTTCAAAAAAATATTACAACCATGATTCCCGTTAATTTTTCCTGCAGGTATCCCCACCATTGAGTAACTGACACTTATAACTCTGGGTCCATGAGCCCTTACATAGTTCCCTGGGATGTATAACCTGTTGTTGTGGTAGAGACTTGGTTTGCAAGTCAGTTGTACTTTCCCAGTTTCAGGTCCCAACAACTGCCTCTTCTTTTTGCTGCAATGAACAGACGTCCCACCCCTTCTGAGAGCCTCCATAATTTACTACCCCACCCCAGCTCCTCTCTCTTCCTCTCGCATAGCAGTGCAGGGAAAGTGCAAAGAGAAGGGATGGTGTCAGAGCTTCCTGGCACAGGGTAGGGTTTGGTTTTGTTTTTTAACAGCCTGGCTGTTTTTTATGTGATTGTGTATTTGGTTACAGCAGCCAAGAGCCCTGAGGCATGATTGCCTATAAATTACAGTGAAAAATAATAGTAATGCCTCTCATTACCAAAATTATTATGATTAGCACTGCCGTGCCGGGTGGGCCAGGGCCAGGGCCTGCCTGGGATAAGTCCGGGAAGAAACACATGGTTCTTGGCAGAGACAGACTCTGGCTACTAGTGGTGGTGGGAGTGGGCATTGTGGAGACGGGGTAGGGGTGCGTGGGGGGTGTGCGCCTGGGCGATGCCAATCAGCAGGGCCTGAGCCCCTCAGAGTCCCCTGGGCCAAAATTCCAGGGAAGTTAGGGGTCAAGAAAGGGTGAAGTCTCCCCCATTTTTCTGTCCATAGGATTGTTTATTTAGCATTTTTATTAGAGAAGTTGTGAGCTTACAAAACAATCATGCATAATGTGCAGAATTCCCATACAACATCCCTCCACCAGCACCTTACACCGCAGTGGGGCGTTTGTTAGATTATGAAAGAACATCATCAGACTAGCACCACAAACATGGTTCATGGCGTCCACGTGGTGCATTTTCTCCATGGACCCGCTTTTATTAGTATTGTACTTTTGTTACAGTTCATGAGAGAACGCTCTCATATTTGTACTGTTCACCTCAGTCCATCTTCCACATGATTCACTGTGTTACATAGACTCTTGGGAGTGAAGTCCTTTTGAAAAGGGGAATAAAGAGGCAGGATTTCTGGACTCTTCTGAGTGTAGAGGTAAAGGATGACAGCTTCGGGGTGAGGTGGTCCTACATGTGCAGCTCAGTTCTGTCCCTTACAGTTGTGGGTCCCATAGCAAGTCAGTGAACCCAGCTCTGTGTCCCTCAAGTCAGGACTGCTAACCAAGGTGCCAGCTTACCTTGGGCACCTCACCAAATTGGTAAATGGGTGAAATAACACCTACCCTGAGGTGTGACGTGCAAAGCATGTAGCATCGTGCCAGGTGAGCACCCAAGAACCAGGCGATGCTCTTGGTCTTTATGACTGTGCCCCACTGCCCTCCGTGACGCTGTCGTGCCTCTTATCTGTTCCCATGGTCTGACCTCTTTCCTTCCTGACGACCCCAGCTGGAAGCCACGCTTCGAGTCCTGCTGTGGGCGGAGCCCTCCTCGAGCACTGTAGAGAGCTGTAGGAGAAGCAGGGCCTTTCTCCTGCTCTCAGAGCGTCCCCAGGCCAGGGCCATTGCCAGGGGGGTCAGAGTGAGCTTCGAAAACCCAGGGAGAAAGGCCTGCACACAAGTGCCCCTTGATGCGGCTCCAAGTAAACAGGTGCAGCCTGAAGTACCTGCAGGCTCAGCCAGTCCATGGGATTCCTTATGCTCAGTTCTGTGCTGCACCTGGGCTCAGCGTGGATGGCCTTGCAGTCCTGCTCCTGCCTGGCAGAGCTCAAGTGGCAGCCGACAGCCGAGCACGTGTGCAGCCTTGAAGTGCTCTGGGGCTGCCCCGGCTCTTGTGCAGAGGTGGCAGGGACCTTGGGGAGTGGCAGGTCCCTTCCCTTGCCAGGCACCTTGATTGTAGGGACAGTGGGATTGTGGAGGGGAGGACACCTGTGGGGAACTTCCTGATTTTATGGAAGAGGTGGGGGCTCCTTGTATCACTTAGTTTCAGTTTGCAAGAGAGAATCTTACAGGTCCATAGCAGGCTCTGGGCCACATGTCCAGCCCTGGGGTGAGGGGTGGTGTCAGGTTCTTTCGAGACCATGTTGGTCAAGGGACTGTGGGTGGGGCAGGCAAATTGACTGGCTCAAATGTCTGGTGGGCATTCAACAAATATTTACTAAACAAATGGAATAATGAATGAGTGCTACTGAAGGGAGATTATTCTATCAGCCGAACGCAGATTGGGTTAGAAAGCTGAGGCTCTGGAGTCACGTAAAACTGTTAGAAGACTGTTATGTAACCTCATGTTGAGATGATTAGGACCCAGAAGAGGGAAATGGTGGGTGCTGGGGCAAGAAAGAAAGAGGTGCGACAAAAAGTGAAAGTGCTGAGGAAAGTAGAGGAAGAAAGAATACTGGCATAGGCCAGATGAGATTTGTCACAAAGAACTACAAACCTTCCCATTCTCATGCCTTTATCCTTCTATCTCTCATTTATTTCCTGGACTTAGTGCTTACCCTCTTGTCATAAACGACAAGTAGGGAAATGTGTGAGTTTGTGTGTATCTCTGTGTGTGTGTGTCCCTTTAACATATCTATTGGCTCTCAAGAATGTGGAATATTTTGAGCAGTTCCAGCTAGAAGCAAGAGGAAGGGGCTAAATGCTTTAAAGAGTACCCCCATATTTGAAATCTATGACTATGTCACTGCACCATTGGTACACCCAAAGGGTATTCATAAGCCACTCTTCAAAATAATAGAATTGTTTTTTGTCTTTTTAAGCTACCATGTTTCTTGAAAACTGGAAGAGACTACAGATGCGACTGGGCTACTTCTGGGACCTGACTGGTATAGAAGAGGAAGAAGTGAGTTCTTTTGCATACTTCTCTGTGTCCTTGCTTTTCTTTGATTTTGTCTTGACTTTGTCTTGAGTGAGATAGCCACTTAGGTTTGCTGTCACATCAGCCAGGCACTTGGCTGAGTATCACTGTGGCCGCTTTTTTAGCTTGGCTCCATGGGTTAAGTCATAGTTGATAAGCACAGAGGCTAAGAGTTCAAATCTTCCCTCTTCCCTTGAGCTGTACAACATTGGGCCTGATGGGTAGCCAGGATCCTGTTTGGGGAAAAGAGATGGCACAAGAATCAAGCCTGGTGATAGCCGTAAGATTTAACTCAACACACTGCTACTTCCCATCTCATTGGTGCTAATGAGCATGAAACCAGAGAATAGATATCATCCTCATGTGACCTGGAGATGCATATGTCAAAATGCTTCTTTCCATGAGCCTACCGAGGGGCCAGCGGGGAAGCTTGGATGCCAAGTACTGGTTGCCTTTGATGCCCATGGAAGAAGAAAGAACCAGTAAACCACTACAGTGTAAGCAGGTACACTGTGTGTAAAATTGGAGTGCGAGCTCAGGGGATAGGGCAAGTTCTTCTAGAGTCATGTTTTCTGATGTTTAAAGACTGAAAGCAAATCAGCCTTCCCTCTGGGCTCTTTTGAGAAGTAGCTCCCCAGTCTTGATGTTGGAGAGTTGATGATGTGCAGCATGTGTCTGGTTGTCACAGTTACCTACTCCAGACAGTAGTCCTATACCCAGTTGGCCCTCCAGCCTCGCTTCTTTCTACTGTTTACAC
The DNA here is from genome assembly GCF_030445035.2 of Dasypus novemcinctus. Classification (NCBI taxonomy): domain Eukaryota; kingdom Metazoa; phylum Chordata; class Mammalia; order Cingulata; family Dasypodidae; genus Dasypus; species Dasypus novemcinctus. Next base: position 23,857,085 of record NC_080692.1, on the reverse strand, counting down.
CATTCAAACTTTCAAGGGCTACCAACCACATGTCATCATGAAGAGCAAGTGTGAATGTTGGGTAGGAACTCCCATCCGCTCACCTCCACGGATGGGGATTGGGGGCAGTGTCTAGAATGCCCATGAAGCACTCTCAGGTGTCTGAGGCCCCACCTACAAGACTGGCCCACCAACGGAATGGTGGTGCAGGAGGGTAGCCCTTTCTCCTATTCTCCATTGTTGCTGTGCCTTGCTTGGACTCAGGGTCCCTGGCTTTGTAGCTCCTATGTTTTATGACCAAACATGTGCAATCCCCATTTTAGTCTTGTTTTCAAACCTGTGTGGCTCTCTGTGTCTGGGATCTGATATAATTTCTTTTCCTTAATTCTCTAAATAGTCAGCTTGCTTTTGATCAGAAGGGTTGAGAACTGGCAGGAACTGCCGGGCAACCACATGGAATGGAATCTTCCATTCTTGGATGTGTTGCCTAAAAGCTCTAGAAGCAGAGGTGCAGTAATATAGCTTCTCCCCACCTACTTTGAGTTTTCCCTTGATTCCATCCCACCCCACCCCATTCCATTACCATGTATTGGTACATGCACCCACCCAATCCACTCCTAGGTATAGACTCTGAAACTATTGCCATCATGGATTCTGTGGCAAATGAGAATGTACCTATGGATTCTGCCCTCAGAACAGTTAGTTAGGGAGATAAGCAACAGAGGATAATAATGGCAACTTGATTTCTGGGGTTGAAGAGGGCAGAGAGGGAATATTCAAATGAGTGCTCCCAATAGAAAGAGCTGAAGAAGTTTGACTGTGTGGGTGATTGAGTTGGGGCATTGTATTAATCTGCCAAAGGGGTGCTGATGCAAAGTACCAGAAATCTGTTGGCTTTTATAAAGGGTATTTATTTGGTATAAAAGCTTATAGTTACAAGGCTGTAAAACATCCAACTCAAAGTTGCTTTCTCACCAAAGTCAGTTGCCTCCGGTTGAAGGAAGGTAGTCACCAATCTCTGGCTGGTGTCTGCCTTCCCCTCTGGGCTTCCTCTTCTTCTGAGGCTCTGTGGGCCCAGCCTCTTGAGGCTCCATGATTCAGTGAAGGCCTCTTTCTCCTGGCACAGGACTTGTCTCTCTGGGCTTCCTGTATCAGTCTCGGCTCTTTTCCCAAGGTCACCCTTAAGCTCTCAGGCAAAATGGTTCATCTCTCCATCGGGCATTAGCTGTTTGAGCCGTCTTTTTTCTGTCACATGACCAGAACAAAAATGGCAGAGCTCTCTCTTTCAGTGTGTCTTCTTGAGTGATTGTCCATTTATATCAGCCCCAGCAAGGGGGCAAGGACTCAACCTGAGTCACACCTTCTGAAGTAGTCAAATCAAAAAGCTCTAATCTTAACAGATGATCTAATCAAAGGCAACTCAATTGAATTTAATACAATCAGAGGGTACCATACCCAGATGAATAGATTGGTTGACAAGCATAATCTTCCCTTATTGGGATTCATAAATAGTCTCAAACTGCCATAGGCATCTTTGTCCTATTGGTCCCATTTGATTTAGCTGAAATGTGTTGGGGAGAGAGCGAGCAAGTGAGTGAGCGAGTGCAAGCTGTGGCTGGGTGTGGGGAGGTAAAAGTGCATGCAGTTCCTATCCTTTTAATGCAAGAGGCTGGGATATTTCAAAAAAAAAAAAACAAAACAAACATCCTGGCAACCAAGCCTGCGTGGGGCCAGAGACAAGCTAAGCGTGTCTGCTAGGGAGAGTTGAGAAAGCCAACAAGTCTCCCTTAGAGAGGAAGTCTGAACACATCGGAGCCAGAATGGCATCACTTATGACTCAATGCCTCCAAATCTCAGGAACAAGCCCCTGGCAGGAGTGGGATTAGAATCCACTTTTCTCTCTTGAGCCAGGTTTCCTGTTTTCTGTTTAACCCAGTGAACCATGGTAACTTCCTGGGAGGTGCATGATAGGGGGAAATCCTGCGAAGACTCAGAGGAGTCTGGCCAAGGTCGATATCCCCGAGCTTCTCGTGGGCTCCATGTGCGGGTTCCTCTCTGGTCCGTGGTTGGTCGTGTGCTCCGCCTGGAGCCTGGGCAGGGGAGGGAGGCCCCCCATGCCTTCTCCTTCAGTGGATTCACAGTCTAGACTAGGATGCCAAACTCACTTGAAATTCAATTCTGACCATATCCATTAAATCCCTGCTGTATACAGGGTTTTGCTATGGAAGAGGGAAATGCCTAAATCTCTGACCTCCTAAGGGTTAATTCAGCAGGGGTGCTGCCTGGTCTTTAAATATTTGGAATACAGTGGAGAATAACTGTGATAAGAACAGCATGATGTGTAAGAAAAATATTTTAGGAAAATGCAAGAGGGTGAGAGAAATTCCTTCTGGCTAATGTAGGAAGAAATGCTTCCCTCTCTCTCTCTTTCTTTCTCTCTCTCTCTCCTCCCTCCTCGTTCCCCCCTTTCTTTTTTTTAGAACCAGGGCTATGTTGGCTGTTTGGGCAGCCATGGGAAGGAAGGGCACCCACAGGGAGGAAACAGCAAGAAAAGCTCAGGGTGTGGATGTCTAGAAAGTCTAGTAGGCCACAGGGGACAGGTGTTGGGATGTGGAGGGGACAAAGTAGCAAGTATGGGCTGGCTGCCAGCTCAGGGAGGGTACTGCTCCCTGGCCTGTGTCTTGTAGGCCATGGGATGGCCTGGAGGGGAGGATAAGCAAGGCTCCTGAGACTCATACAAGAGTCCTAGGACAGCCTGTGTCAAAGCTGAGGGCAGACCGCTTGGGTGTCAGGGAGACTAGGATTAGAATTTTCGTTAATATTTTCACCAGATGTCTTCTCCAGGGATCCTCCCAAGGTCAGCTGTCTGTCACCTCTAGAAAGCCCTGTGGTCTTTGTTTGCCTCCTCCGAGGGAAGGAGGGTGCTGCCGACACATAGACCAAAGCCCACGTGGCTTAGGCCAGGTTGTGCACCAGGGAGAAGCTGGGAGAAGCAGGAGAAGGCTTTCTTACCAGGCAGGGGAGGAAGGGAGCAACCAACCCAAGAGCCACCCCCGTGTCAGGGCAGCCTCTGCCCAAAGGCCTCCCCGTGGAGCCGCCAGGGCACTTCCAAGGGCTTCCTAAAAGATGCCTTCAGATCCTGTTTGTGTTTGTTGCTGGCAGGCCTGCCAGACCCCAAAAGTCTTTTGCTCTGAGGCAGGGTAATTTGCAGCTCAGTGGGCCTCTCACGTCAGGCCTCAGGTGCTCCTGGGACCTCTTAGAGAGTGTGGCCTTATCTGAACACAGATGTCCTGTCCCCTCCCATCCCTCATGAGGAGACAGACCAGGTACAAGTAGCTTTGGTAAATAGTTCCCAGGGTCTCGATGAGAGGGACTCAGCATTTCTGGTGATTTGGGCATGAGACCACCTTTCCAGGGAGACCATACACAGGCATCATGAGGGAAAAGACCAACTTGCCCTTGGCTGGGCATTTGGGAGCAGCTCCTCCAGGGTCCTGCTCAGTGGCTCAGCCCTCTGCCTTTTCAGAATTCTGAGGCCTCACTCAGCCCATTTTGCCACAATGGGGAAATTCTTGCCTGTTCTGCTTCAACCAGGATGCATAGCAGCCCGACTGTGCTTTGAGAGCCTCATCTCCTGTTTGTGTGCCGAGCGAGCTGGGCTTGAGCCCAGCGTGGAGGGAGGTGGTCCAGGCACAGCTAGAGGGCTGTGAGGAGCTTCCTCTAGGTGACGTCACAGCCAGTCTTTGCAAAGTCAAGGATGAGTTGGGAACTTCCTACCAGACCACCAGGAAAGTCTTCCTCAGCCCCTTTGCAGGTTATGAAAGAATAGAAACTTCTCCAGCATGAAGCCATTTAGACCCCCTCTGATGGAGCTCCCCCAGAGACCTGTTACAGCTTTTTATGAAAATCTTCTATTGGAGAAATGTAGAGGAAAAGCAACCAAACTAAAAGGACGCATTTCTCAAAGCATTCCCACAGGATATTGAATTGTTACAGGCAGAAAGACTTCTGTGGGAAATAGTGGGTTTAAGAAAATTACACAAGTGTCTTTACAATAAGACTTTTCAGAGCTTTTAAAATGCTCACCATGACTCTAGAAAGGTTTAAATTAGTTAAAGTATTTTCCAATCTTTCAGGTCCTGGAATCCTTTCTCAGCACACGCTTTCAGAAATGCAGTGTTTTGAGAATGGGTGAAGGTGAGAGACAAAATCAAGTGAACTTTGCAAGCATTTAGAGATTTTTCTGTGTGGGGCATGGTGCTAATTGCTGTGGGAAAAACACTAAATAACTTAGTCCAGTGAGCTCATCTTCATGAAGTCTCTCACATGTGAAATGGTTAGCAAATAATGAAAGAAAAACACAGAATCAAAGCTAAAATGCGTGGTATAAGCTGTAAGAACTCTAGGAATTCTGAGGGGGTGGAGGCTCCACTGGGTACTTCTCAGCAGGCCAAGAGGGCCCCCTGCAGGGGTGGGCGGGGGTGGGGTGGGTAACGTCACACCCCGGAGATCAGGGCGCGGATGCTAGTGCGCCTTGGGTGCTTTTGCCTCTTTTGGCATTGGTTATGCTTGTTGGTCGCCCACGTGGTTTCCGCTGCAACCGTTTGGCCGAGCTTGCTGCCCTTCGGTAGCTGCAGTACGGGGAGCGGTAAGGGAATGTGTCTTCTCTGCGCAGTGGAGCCCTCTCTGAGCCAGCCCTGAGCCCCTGCCTGGGAGTCAGCAGTAACTGATGCCAGAACATGGAGATACGGCCTTGAGCTGTCAGCCGCAGGGCAGGCCTGCTCTCGAGGCCAGGGGTACACTGTTAGGTTCGCTGTGAGGAGACACGCATCTCCCTGTACCGGTGTCTGCATGGATTGCGCCATTGTGCTCTTGAAAAGCCCAGGTGCTCTTCCCCTTGCCTGGTCACCCACTACAGTGTGTAAATTCCTGAATGGCCCAACGATGTCGCTCTCTCTCTTTTTTTTTTTAAATTTTATTTCAAATTCAAAAAATGATACAACAACAGACAAAAGGCAGCTTAATAAGTTATGGAGACATTACTCCAAAAAACTTCTGTCCAGGCAATTTTAACTCATCTAATCCTAAAAACACACTCAGTTGTTTCTCCAGTGTTCAGAAAGCTACACAGATGAGCGGAGACCAGCTCTGCCTCTTGAGCACTGTGGACGTGCCAATGTGTTACTCACCTAAGCTGCAGAGGAAACAGGCCCAGGCAGCGCGTTTTAAGGTTCCCTCTGGCCACCTTTGACTTTGATGTTTATTGGTCACCATGTTGGCTTGCAGGATAATGGAGCAGGGAGGAAGTTTTGTCCTTGCCCCACCTCCCAGCTGTGGGGCACAGTCATCTCTCCAGCTGGGGGTTAGCTCATTAAAATGTTACATTTGGGGCTTGAGGATATTTGGTGAGAAGGCCAGATGTATCCCTCTGCCTTTGGCCAAACTGCTTGGCAAAGCGTGTGGCTTTTCTTTGCATCTGCTGCCCAGTTAACATTTCCTCTCTCCTTTCTCAACACCGGCGCCGTCCCCAGGAGCACGCCCAGGTTTGGCTTTTGGTGTGATGACAAGTGTCGTGTGTCCCCTCTCTCTCCCCCAAGTCGTGTCCTTGGCCTAGACCCCTCGTGCTTGTGCGTGATGTGGCAGCTCCTGTCCAACGGCGTCCAACCCTGAGCCCTGACTTGGATGTGCTTGTGGAGTCTGGTTATAACCCGCAGACCAAGGTGGCCCTTCCTCCTGACTGCTAACCCCTCTTTCACTCTGTGGGCTTTAGGAACACTCCCGGCCTGAGTACGAAACCAGAGTTCGAGAGAAGATGTTAAAGGAGAGCGACAAATCAGTCGTCCAGAAATTGGAAGCAGATGGGACTGATGGCGATGACGAGGTAAGATGCTGGGGCTTGTGCCTCTCTCCTCTTTATTTCTGAAGATCTTGTTCTCGTCATATTTGGAACACCGTAGTGAATAGAGAACTGGGTTATGGGAAGGGGTTGGCGTGGGGCTCGGTGGTCAGAGCTCGTGGGTCACAGGCTTTAGCCATGACTTGACCAGCATCTCTTTCCTGGATCTGACAAAAGAGAGGAGCAGGTTGGAGAAGAAAGAAAGAGTTCAGGCCTGGTTCCTCTGGACTCCATCACCTAAATGTCTAGTAATGACCACCATCACCACTATACCACCCACCGCAACAGTTAACCCTTGTTGAGTGCTTACTCTCTGCTGGGCACTGTGCTACGTGCTTTATACTATCGCATTTAATTTCACAAAAAATCTGTTGATGTTCCTTGTTCATCTAGGCGGGCCTCCAAAGTGGACTGTGATGGCGGACACGCCGTCTGGGTCATGTTTCTGAGCTCTGTAGTGCCTTTCAGACGTGGACGCAGCGCTCCCAAGTCTGTGCTGTGGGATACTTGTAGTGCCTGTATGTGTGGGCTCCTCTTTGTCAGTGCCTGTCCCTGAGTGCCACCCGTCTTTGGGATCAAAAAGTGTGTGTGTGCACGCCTGTGTGTGCCTGCGTGTGTATATGTGTTTATGTCTTTCCTAATCTGGTACCTGAAAAAAGTCAAGAAGCTTGAAAGTCTGTTGTTTTTACATGTGTCTTTTCTCAATCTTGGATTTGAATTCAAATTTCCTTTCATTTTACATTCTTTAAACTGAGCCGTTCACGTTAACATGCAAATTTATGCAAGCACCAAAACAGAAGAATGTGGTATTTTAGAGCTAAGAATATTGGCTTTTTTTTTTTATACAAAAACAGGACTGAGGAAAGTGAGAGGGTAGCAGAGAGGGTGGTCCTTTGAGTTAGTCTTTTCCTAGATGAAGAGCAAGTCCAAGACCACCAATTATTCAGGGAAATAATGAATTCATTCTTAGGAAAGACTAATCATCACCCCACCCCATCAGAAAACAAGCATTCTGTGCGCTGTCAGCTTCAGCAACAACATGCAACCTTCTTTCTCCACCCTACAGCAATATACAATGGATAAGTTTATGGAAATCACATGTAACTTTTATTGACCACTGACTCATTTAATTTTAATTCCATAGACGGGAATGCCAAGGAGCTAGAATTGCGTACATCGGGGCTGTGGCTCTAATATTAACATTGTTGGCTATCTACACATGGGAGGTCAAATAACTTTCAGGAACCATGAATAATTAAAAGACATCTGAATGCATTATGAATGATACATATGTTTACGTTTTAGCATTCGACAGCTATTTTCATTACACTTTCGAGAATACAAAAGTCAAAGCATCTAATGCTTGATGAGCACTAGGGGGAAATGACCTTCCCAGATGAGCAGTGTGAGAGAAGCATGCCTGGAATTTGATTCTCAGAATCCTTGTTGTGTTGCCTCAGTTTCCTTAAAGCAATGTCTTGGCTGCACATCTAGCCATAGGTGGGAGAGGAGCCCGCATCCTTCCAGATGGGAGCCATGCTGCTTTTGCCTGCAGAAAGAGCTGTGGTCAGAGGTTGTGTGGCAGGACCCTGGGGGCATGGCTCATGGTGCGGGGCTGCCTGTGGCAACATTACGTTTGGGATGTTTAAGACAGGTCCTTTCTTTTGGGGGACAGACAGGGGCTAAGAATCAAAGTCTAGCTGGTGGTCTTAGATGAATTTCTTTCATGCCAGAGGATCACCTTGGCCCTGACTTCACTTTAACCCTGAGGCTGCATGACTCCACCTCTTTTAGATTTATTTTCTGTTGAAAGAAAAAAGCTACTGTTTATTGAGGTGCAGAGTGGTACAATACTTTGCTGAAGAGTACGTAACTAGTTGTGGTAGAGCTGGTAATCAAACCTAACTCTGTCTAATCCCAAAGCACATTGTTGTAAAAAAAGAAAAAGAAAGATACTGACTCCATTTATTTCTTTTAACATCTTTATTGAGGTACAATTCTCATATGCAAAATTGACCCCTAAAAGTGTACAATTCAGTGTTTTTTCGTATATTCAAAGACTTGTGCAATCATCCTCACAATTTAAGTTCAAAATATTTTTATCACCTCCCCCCTCCACCACACAACAACTGTCCCCATTAGCTGTCATTTCCCATTCCCCATCTTCTACCTGCAAACCCAGGGCAATACGAATCTCTTTTTTGTTTTTTATTTTTTCTTTATTTCTCTCCCCTTCTCCCCCACCCCCCAGTTGTCTGCTCCCAGTATCCATTCGCTGTGTGTTCTTCTGTGACTACTTCTATCCTTATCAGTGGCACCGGGAATCTGTTTCTTTTAGTTGCGTCATCTTGTGTCAGCTCTCTGTGTGTGTGGCGCCATTCCTGGGCAGGCTGCACTTTCTTTCGTGCTGGGCGGCTCTCCTTATGGGGCGCACTCCTTGCAAGTGGGGCTCCCCTGCATGGGGGACACCTCTACGTGGCAGGGCACTCCTTGCGGGCATCAGCACTGCGTGTGGGCCAGCTCCACACGGGTCAAGGAGGCCCAGGGTTTGAACTGTTGGACCTCCCATGTGGTAGGTGGACGCCCTATCCATTGGGCCAAGTCCACTTCCTGCAAATCTGCTTTTTTGTATCCATAGATTTGTATTTTCTTTACATTTCATGCCCAGAATCACATAATTCTATATGGAACCATACAATATGTGGCCTTTTGTGACTGGCTCTTTTTAAAAACTTCACATAGTATTTGTAAGGATCATTCATCTGTAGCATGTTTTAGTACTTTGTTTTTTATTGCCAGTAATATTCCATTTTTGGATCTACCCTCATTTTACTTATTTGTTCATCCATTGATGGGCATTTGGGTTGTTTGTCATTTTTGGCTATTAATGACTAATGCTCCTATGAACACTGAGTACCAATCTTTGTGTGGATGTATGTTTTCACTTCTCTTGGGTATATACCCAGAAATGGAATTGCTAGGTCATGTGGTTAACTCCTTTTAACATTTTGAAAAACTGTTGTATTATTTTACAAAGTGACAGCACCATTTTTCATTTCAATCAACAAAGTATGAGGGCTATAATTTCTCCACATCCTCGCCTACACTTGTTGTTATCTATCTTTTAAATTTTACCCATTTTAGTGGATGTAAAGAGGTATTTCATTTGGTTTTGATTAGCTTCTCTCTGAGACTAATGATATTGACTGTCTTTTATGGCAATTATTGGTCATTTGTATATCTTCTATGGAAAAATGCCTGTTCAGATCATTTGCCCACCTTTAAATTGATTGTCTTTTTATAAATGAGTTGTAAGTGTCCTTTATATATTACAGTTACCAATGCCTTATCAGATATATGATTTGCAAATCTTTCCTCCCATTCTATGGATTGTTTTTTTTTTTATACTTTATCGATGATCTCATTTTTCAGCATAGCAGATTTTACTTTTGATATAGTTCAGTTTATCTAATCTCTTTTTCTTTTGTAGCTTGTGCTTTTGGTATTATATCTAAGAAATCATTGCATAATCCAATGTTATGAAGATATATTCCTATGTTTTCTTCTAAGAGTTTTATTGTTTTAGCTGTTACATTTAGGCCTATAATCCATTTTGAGTTAATTTTTGCGTATGGTGATAGAAGGGGCCAACCTCATTCTTTTGCATGTGGATATCCAGTTGACCCCCATCATTTGCTGAGAAGACTATTTTTCCCTATTGGATTTCCTTAACACCATTATTGAAAATCAATTGACTATAACAGTAAGGTTTATTTCTGGACTTTCAATTCTATTCTGTTGATATTTATATGTCTATCCTATGCCATTACCACACTGCCTTGATTTCTGCAGCTGTTTTGAAAACAGGAAGTTTGAGTTCTCAGATTTTGTACTTTTTCAAATTGTTTTGATTGTTCTGTGTCCCTTGCATTTCCATATGAATTTCATGACTGGCTTGTAAATTTCTGAAAAAAAAAAAAAGCAAGTTGGGATTTTGACAGAGATTGAGTTGAATTTGTAGATCAATTAGGGAATACAGCCAACTTAATATTAAATTTTCAATCTATGAACATGGTATATATTTCCATTTATATAGATCTTTTGAAATTCATTTCAACAATATTTTGCAGTGTACAAGTCTTGTACTCCTTTTGTTAACTTTATTCTTAAGTGTTTTTTTCTTATTGATGCCCCTGTAAGTGTAATTGTTTCCTGGGTTTCACTTTTTGATTACTTGCTGCTAGCATATAGAAATACAATTGCTTTTTGTATATTGTTTTTTTTATCATTCAACTTTGAACTCATTTACTAGTTATAACATTTTTTTAGTGGATTCCTTAGGATTTTCCATATACAAGATCATGTCATCTAGGACTAGAGGTAGTTTTACTTCTTTCTTTCTAATCTAGATGCATTTTATTTGATGTTTTCTCCTTCCCCCTTCCTACACTCCCCCCCTCCCAATTGCTCTGACTAGGGCCTCCTATACAATGTTGAATAGAAGTGGTAAGAGCAGACATCCTTGTCTTGTTTTTGATCTTAGGGAGAAAGCATTTAGTCTTTTGCCACAAAGTATGGTATTAGCTGTGACTCATTGCTTTTTAACTTTTTCTGTAAGGCATCCCTGAGAACAACCCACAGCATGTCAACATGATGCTATCTGGAGTGAAGTGTTTTACTCTGTAATGGGGCAATAACTCTGTATTCAAACCATGGAAGGAAAATGTGGTAAGGCCAGAGGTTGGCAGACAGGGGTCAGAACCCTGCTTTCACCACATAACTGGGCTCTTCTCTGGGTGTCCGTGGGCACAGCTGTCACATGGGGTGATTGGATTATATAGCCTCTGCAGCTCTGGGTTCCATTTACAGCAAGAGGTACAATAGACAGTAGAGAGAATTAAAAAATATAAACCCTGATATACTGTGTTTCCATGGGAGAATATGGAACCTGAAACTTTTAATAAAGGACTAAGCTGTTTTGTTTGTTTTTTCCTCGATTGGTTTGAATCTTTTCTGGAGTGGTCCACCTGGACAGATTTGGAGGTTTTTTCAAGTTTCCATGCAGGGCAAGGTTTGCCTCTGTTGACACCAGATGGTAAAACTCTAAGGTGAGCACAGATGACAGGATGTCGTAGGTGGTAGTATGGGTGGTGAAGCATCATCCCTCTGATCTTTGGTCAGCCCTTCCCAAATCAGCCTGTACATTGTTTTCTTTCAATAAATACTGTATTAATCGGGGGACGGTCAGAAAACAGAGCACATGCTAGGCAATTCAGTAGAGGTCAGAGAAAATGGGGAGCCAATCACAAAGATGTCAGAAGAGCTGCAAAGTCAAACAGGGTATGATGAGGCAATCCAGAGATGGGCAACAGCAGGAGTTGCTAGCACTCCCATGAATGGAAGGACCAACAAAGGAGGTGGTATTTCCAGAACCCAGGAAGCAGGACCACGCAACGGGAGCTGGGACATTGGAGGAGATGCAGCCACTTTCGGAGAGTCAATCTGATGACCACAGAGAGTGGAGCAAAATACCCTGGCTTTTCTCCTCTGCCCTCCAGCCTCCCACTGGTGCCTCCTATGGCTAAATATCACCAAATGTCAGTTGATATGTGATTCTGAGAAATGTAGTTTTCAGGGGTCAGGACTCTGCAACCACGAGTGAAAGAGGAAAATGCAGACCAGTTCTGAGAGCAACTGGCAAACATCTGGCACCAAAGTGTAGTCCATAAGTCAACCTAACTTTCTGTTTAGAACCTACTAGCCACAGAGCACTTCCAAGCTCATCTTTGACTTCCAGGAGTTGAAAGACTTAGGTTAGGGGATAGAGATGAAAACGTGGGCACAAAGCTTGTGTGTTCACCACCGGCAGTGAATGAGTAATGTAATGATCAGTTGTTCAGGCTGTTCCTGAGCTGTTGTGTTTGTGTGAGGGGTGCTGTGAGTGAGTGTGTGTGCGTGGTGGTTCCCTCCGCGTGCCACAGGGGAGATCAGGTAACTGAAGACTTCAAAGTGGAGGGAAAACGTTTTTTTCCCATGTAACAAGCTGGGAATTGACAAATGTGGGTCTTCAAAGAGTCTTCCCTTATAAAACTAAAGGGACCTAAAAACAAAATCCTATTGAAGCAGTCCTAGGAGTTCACCTCAGAGAACTTGGTGCCACCCAAATGTTTATCCAGCGTGGATGCAGGCACCTGTCATTGGTCGCGGCCGGCACTGCCTGTGACATTTAATGACATTTAATGAATGTTTTATGGGGATCATTGAAGTGGGGAGAACATTTGCCAAGAGGAGGCCTGTGCATAGATGGGTGTTAATTTACTCTTCAGCGCACCACCCTCGGGACAATTATTTCAAAAGAAAACTCATCTCAAGTTAAAGCACTGAAACATTTACAACAGATGCCTCTGGCAGGCGCGACAAACAAACATGTGGAATAAATTATGCATAATTGTGTGGCCTTTGTGGAGGCTGGGACAACAGCATCAGGAAGCTGGCAGGCTGCGGGAGAGGGGAGCCCAGGGCGGGATTCGGAATCCTGGCTGGGCCTCTCACTCTGGGCCCACGGAGGTTACAGTCCAGGCTTTCCACAAAGGCCCTGGGTCACTTAGCCTCTGTCCTATGAAACTGAGGAAAATCCTTCTTCTTTGGAGGCGCTAGATTACATAATTGTTATTTAAATCTCAAAAATAAAGAATCTAGATAGTTCTGTCAGATTCTTCTGAGGGATGAAAAAGGTCCCTCATTGACAAAGGGAAACACCGGGGCACAGAGAGGGAAACGATTCGCCGGAGACACACTCATGAGCAAGAGGCTGAGGCGAGCTTGGGCCTGGTTGCCTTTTTTCTGGAATCGTTTTCTTTGATGTGCCTTTGCCATCTCTAATCATCTGAGCGTCTCATGGGCTTTCCCTACCAAGGGATGGTTTCTAAGTTGGGACCTTTTGACCTTTGCTCTCTCCTACACTTCTGTGTAACCTGAGGAATAATGGCAGGAAAGAGGCCTGGATTGTCCCCAAGTGTCTGCAGAGGCCCAGGCCCCTTGGTTCTGGGACCAGCTCCTTCGCCATCTGATAATGACCTTCAGACCAAGGGCTAGGTCAGCTCTGTAACCTGTGGTTCTACATCGTTTATCCCTGCTCTCCTCGAGTTTCTCATATTTGGCAGTAAGGACAATTAGGTCCTTTTCTACAATATAGCTCCCTGAGGGAAAGATATTCTACAAGGTAGAATTGTTGCTGAGGGCCCCACCAGTTTTGTGTGACGCTTATGGCCCTACCCCGCCTTGAGCGTTCCAGCTGAGGGAAATGGAGCAGAGGAGCAAAAATACGTATATGGAGAGAGACTTGGGGGCCAGTCCTTTTGACTCCACCAGGGGGAGGAATTCGTAACGTAGTTAAAGACGAATCTCGAACTGGGTTCTACATCACCTTCACCTGCTGGTGGGATCCAGACACACTCTCCCCCATCCAGATGAAGTCCTTGGCTAGCGATCTCAAGAAACAGCTCCAAACTACTGAAGGGGGCACAGATTTTTGGTGGAAGGTTGGTCTTTTCTGCCCCAGCATTAGATTTGATGTGCATGGAGCAAGAGCAGTTAGAATCTGGAAAGGTGCTAGGAGGGGTTTGGTTTGGAAACACCTGTAGATGATTCTGACTGACTCTCATCTCTGGAACATGCCCGTTAGAGGAAGCCCGAGGGAAGGAAGTGACTTGAAAGGGGAAATGCTGTAAGGAAGGAGTGAGTGAGAAGCACTTCTCTGCTGGTTATGAACTTGTTAGGACAGAAATACTTAGTAGGTTATTTGGGCTTAACTACATAATAAACTATTCTTTTGGCCCAGGGACACTGTAAAAAATATTGGACATTAGGGTTTCGGGAACCCAGAATGTTTGGCAACTATTCCATAAAGAACGTCCCAAGTTCTCAGAGACTTGAGAGTAAAGCCAGACAGCCAAGAGCAGAAGAGTTAAAAAAAAGTATGCAGTGAGAGCTGCAGAGTTGCAGGAATCTATTGGAGGTGGCAGCAGTTGGTGGAAATAGGGCTAGGAGTGCCGCGCGGGCTGGTTTCCTCTAGACGTCTCTTCTCCTTCAGGCTCAAAGGAGATCTGCCCCAGTATATTCTCTCTTTCTCTCTGCATGTGTATGTAGACGTTTGTGTGTGTGTGTTAGGAGGGGACCAAGAGTTTCTGGTCATAGAAATCCATTTAAATCTTTTAAAAAATAAACTTGACAACATCGACTGCAGAAGACGTTGCTTTCCTTCCAATCCCATGCCTCAGGCTTCGTGGAGAAGGACGCCAGAGAGGCGTGCAAGGTGTCCATAAACATCTCCCTGCAAGGAGCGTGGGAATTATTCACCCCGCGTGGAGCGGCTCACGGGTACTCAGATGAGCGCTCTGGCCCACTTGAGCTGACAGCGCCTTCTCCGCATCAGAGGTTCTGGCTAAAAGACTTCTCCTCTGCTCCCTGTACGCATTTCTTCTGGTCTGGGTCTAAATTAAGTTACAAATAAGGAGAGCCCCCGGGGTCTGGGTTATGAGCTCGAGAGACGGGGCAGGCTGTGAAATGAGAGTGCAGTGGGGGAGCCGAGGCAGCCGTCTAGCTTGGAGCTAAGGCTGGGCAAACTCAGGGTGGTGTTTCAGAGCAGACCCTTATGGCTTCTTGGAAAACATAAGGCCCAAATATGTGCAGTGATTGGGATTGTTGGAAGAGCCGAGCTGCTAATAGAGGCCAGCACATACCATTGGGGTGTGTGATGCTTGCCACTATTGACTTGCAGTTCGGACTTTTCTTTTTGCTGTTTAAATGATTTTTCCATATACGGTTTGAAGCATGTAAATTAAATTTGTCTTTTGCTGTCTGGGCCAAAGTCATTATTTCAGTTCCCCAGAATTCCCTGGAAGTACACACAAGCCCTTCAGGTTCCTTTGCTCTCTCTTCCTTAATGTGCCAGAAACTCAAAAGTGCTGAATCTCCTCAGGGGTCAAAAGGTGCCCCAGCTCCCTGCGATTCTTTCGATGTGAGGACCACAACGCGCTTTTCAAAGAAAACAGGCAGGAATGCCCTGGAAACTACAAGGCTGTGCTTTTCTGACCATCAGTACCCAAGCTAGAGGAGGTGGCAGGCACCTCCCTCTCTGCACCCAGTCCCGCCTCCCAGCCCATGCTCCAGCTCGTGAGAAAGGGCTTCCCACCCAGAGCACCTAGTGGATGCTACATCCTTCTGCATGTTACTTTCTTAACTTTCATGAAGAATGAAAAGCTAGGGGAGAGATAAAAAAGAGTCCTTGTTTTCATTTGGGTGCTTCCAGAAGCCTACCCTGAGCCAACGATCCAAGTGCAGGAATTCACGTGGGAGGTGGTGCCAAGAAACAGCCAGAGAGGAGTGGCAAGTGAGACACTGAAGGTCAGGCATCCAGGAAAGGGTGTATTATCAGGCAGGTTGCACTGTGGCAACTGGAGCTCAGTTCCATGGGAAAATTCTGGGAGCTGATACAGAGCAAGCAGGTCAGCGTTTTCCTGTCTGAGGGTGAGGGAGCTGGGTATGCACCAGCTCCCATCCGTCACCATTGAGGACTGCTCCAAGTGCGTGTGTGTGTGCACATCCTTGTGTGTTCATTCTTCTGCACTTCTGGCCTGCCTTGAACATATGTGTGGGCAGAGAAGGCTCAGTTCCTTGCTGCCCCCTCTCCCAAAGCCCTCTGATCAAGAGATGTGGATACTGGCACTTGGAAGGGCCCCTGTACTATAAAGTTAAGGCCGGGGGGATCTGGGTTGGATACTAACTGTGTCAGGAACTTTAAGTCCTAAGTGTATCAGTTAAGATTTAGTGAGAAAATCTGAGCCCCAGGACTTCACTTGAGGGAATTTAATAAAGGGAATGGGTTAGAAAGGGGTCAGAAGAACCGAAGAGCTTAACAGGGATGGTGGAGCAACTCAGCTGTTAGCAGCAGAGGAAGCTGCTACCACCTGATGTCCCCAGAGCCCAGAGTCAGGGCCACATGGTGGAACCCGGGTCTGTCAAGGTTAGGCCAGTCCTGCAGGAAATGGAAGTACAGGTGAGCAGCAGCCCCTGCAGGAAGCAGAGAAGGACGGGAGGAAATACTCTGGATTCTCCTTTCCCTCCACCGACACTTCCCGTTGGTTGAATCTATCTAGAAGCCAGTTGGCAAGGGGACCTGGGAAGTGTATCCTCAGGGATCCATCCGTATCAGAAGGAAAGGGCAAATCTGAGAGAAACCAGGACCGGCACATCAGTTTTAAAAATCAAAGTCCTTTACCTGATTTAAACACATGCTCTCCCCTTCCGTTTCCATAGCTCCTTCTACTCCATGGCTGTGTCAGGTTTGTCATCTCCAAAGCAGAGGTTACATTTTGGGAAGGGCTGGATGATAGGATGGGAAACATCCCCTGCCCCTCACTCCCCATTCCCTCCCTGTTCTGAAGTATGTTAGGGGTTGTCCTGGGGCTTTGTGTTTTCCTTCTGTTCAGCAGCTGAAGGACCTTAGATTCTCCATCTTGATCATGTGAAACACTGAGGAGATACCACATCTTAGGTACATCCTTTGTTTCCACCTTACTTAGGCTTGCCGAGGTTTGGTGTTTTTTGTGTCTCAGCGAAGTGTGTTTCCTTCTATGTACTTTTAGACCTAGAGGGTGCTTAAATTCTCTTTCTCAAATTACTGCCATTTAGACATAATGACATCTGTTCATCTGTTCCGTGTCACTGTGCAGTCTGAATCCATGCTAACCTTGGGCTCCCCCTCACCCCCCAGAAGACTCCCCTTGCTTTCTGTGGTCACCTCATTTATTCTCCCAACCTTCCTGGAAAGATATCCATGTCATAGTTCCTTGTCCTTTCAGATGGGGAAGCCCAAGTCAGATTTTCATGACTAATTGTGCACAAAGTCCAGAGCAATGCTGATGCCAGTCTCTAGTTCCCTTAGTTATCTCCTTTGAGTTGGGTCCATATAGTAGCCAACTTAACCCATGATATTCCCAAGAGCACAGTCATCCGTAGTTCCATTTTCTTTGAACATTCAAGGTCAGAGCAACAGGTATTTTCCATATTCGTAGGCTACTGCCTGCTCTGAGAATGAGCATGCTGGATCTAGAGTTCAAGGTGAAAAATACATTGGAAACGGGGCCTATGGAAGTGCTAACCCTAGAGGCAAACAAAGGTAGAGACATTCGTGGGAGAGGTGAGCAGAGAATTTTCATTTACATACACATATTTCCCTGTCCTCAAGTTTGGGGGACTGAAGCCAAGTGATGTGAGAAGGGAGGAGATCCACAAAAGCAAATCTTTTTGAAAGAAGATGTCCAAAATTATCTCCCTTGGGGCCTTTAATATTCTGATAGCTTGGCTTTCAGCTGAAATCCCTGTGGTGTGATTAGAAGAGAAACTCCGAAATGTAATTCTATATCCCTGGGCTAACTTGGGTATTCCATTGTCTCTGGCAAATGAGCAATGGTTTGTCCTCTGACTGGTAGGAGATCTGGGGAAGGAAAAACAGTATTCCCAGAAGTTTAGGAGTGCCTGAGGCTTCTGCACAGTTCTTGACTATTCCTCACGCTAGTTGTTTCCCAGAGTTAGCGGCGCTGTCAGAAGCAGCCTGAACTAAGTGCTAGCCTTGGCAAAGGGGCAGCTCGCCCCATGAGCCTTTCTTCACCCACAGATTGCCCAAACTCAATTCCTTATCTGAGTTGCTGGTACAGTTGCTTTTCTGCAAAAATAATTGCCTTGCTTTCCCAGCATTCTGCTGCCACATCCATGCTTTTTCTGTATTGTGGCTTTATTTCTGCTTTGTCGCATGCCTGTGGGCCTGTGCTGCTCTCCTTGACACCTTCAGATCATTTACATGACTTTTAATGTGATGGAAGGTACACGTGACCTTGAAAGGGTTCATTCCCACACAGGGCCCAGGGATCCTGCTGATAGGTGGCTGGAGTTTGTCCTCCGCTGGACCTGTGGCACCCAGCCTCATGGTTCCCCAGGAAGGCCAGATGCGGTGGGGGTCAGCTGGCTGTAGATATTTGACATCCAATTCATTTTCATTGTAGTGGTGCATAGTCTACCAGCCAACTTACATAAATTTTATCCCAAATTTGGGCATCTGTATCGAGTTTAGAGAATTTGTGGCAGGAAGTTTGCCCTGGAAATGTACTCAGCCGAATAGTTGCACTCCTTAGCGTGGAGGGGCTCCTATCCAGGAATCTCAGAGAGCTTGTCTATAAACATGAATGAATTAATCCTCCCAACACCACCATGTGATCTCTGCCAGCTGGATTATTTTAAGGGTCGATGGGAAGTGACCAGCCCAGGGACCTACTGTGAGTCATGAAAGGGCATTTTGCTTAGTACCAGAAAGTTAGGATTGCAGAGCCCTGGGTGGAGCTGGGACCTCTCTGGACCCTTCTCCCCCAGTGTTCAGAGGGTCAGGACAGAGGTCAGCAACTGGGGTACAATAACCTTGGGGGTGCCTGGCCACTTTCTGGCTATGCACGGCCTCCTTTGACATCTTCATCACCACCCCCCTAAAACCGTGACCCAATCCAATCAAGCAATTTTTATTTTTTTCAGGTGATAAACATATTATGTGCTAAGTATAGAAAAATCTAAAAAGATCAGTAAAGCATGAGGAGGAAAAATAATATCATCCATTATTTCATCTCGCAGAAAAACCACTGCCAACCCATTTTTAACACATATTTTCCCGTGGCTAAAAAAACTATACTCTATATTTAATTTTGTTTTTTTTCTCTTAGTCTTAGAACATAAGAAATTCCCAATCTTATTAAATACTTTTCGTGAGCATCATTTTGATACTTACACAATATTTCATCATATGGGTGTATTATAGTTTTCTTAGCTCTTTCTTATGATTGAACATGTGATGAACACACTTGCACTTAATTCTTAAAAAAATTTTTTGGGTTATTTCTGTAGAATGGATTGCTGGGAGCTCTAAATAGTTATTCAGTCACTGGATTCATAATTGCACCGGCTTTTGTGCTCAGAGAAGAAGCTACATAGATACGGCTCTTGCGGGTACCAGCATGTAGAGGCAGCTTTAGAGAAATCGCTTCTCTTGCTGCTGCTCAGTCGCTCACTTTAAATGAAGGAGGATCAGCTCACTTGATTCATGTCTGAGAACTCTCCCAGGGAATCTGAGTGCCTCTCCCAGGAGAGCAGGAGCCTTTGCTCAGCTTATGTCTGTGCTGGGGGGAGCGGGGAGCATGCTGGAGCAGAGGTGAGTGGACATCTTAGGCACTGGGATCCAGTTCTCGCAGAGCACCATTTACCTCATCCTGGGAATGGGTGGGTTACTTGTATCAAGTCCTGGAATGTCCACATCTTCCAACCCCATCGCTAATGTGGAAAAATGATTCTGGGGCAATGAATGGATCATGAATGCTTCTCCAATGAAGATATTCCATCAGTTGAACTTAGGCCAGGTTTTGGCAGGGGAATCCATGGGACAAATCGTGAGCTCTGGTTTTAGCTCCGAGAGGAAATGTGTCCTCGTTGGTAAGTGATCAACCAACAAAGTATGAAACTCCCTTTGATAACTTTAACTTCTGGAAACAATTTATAGGGCAAGTAGAGTCAGCCTGACTTCTGAGAAATAGAAAGGTTTTCTTGTTGAGATTCTGTTTTTTTCCAGCTTTACAACATGTACACACAGTGTTGCCCTATGGAAAGTATTATTAGTACTTAGATGAGCCCTTGATAAATGCTTTCATATGATGTTCTTTACTTTAGCACCATTTTTCATTTGATTGTGAATTCTACGTCGATAGCCTCTTTATCTCTCCATCGTACGTACGGTGACCTTCATGCCCCTTGGATGAATTATGAAAATGGAGTACTAGCCTCGAAACTGCTCCAGTAGGGCTCTTTAAATTTGGAGTATATTTTATGCTCATTCCTATCTTTGATTCTCTGTCATATAGAGTTTAGGGTAGTGATTCTCAGTGATTTAATGCTGTGAGTTCTTTTCAAATGGACACCTTTGAAATTCTGAAACTGTAAATTCTTAATTAGAACTAAAATCTGTAAACCCCATGATAAAGGAAGAAGGAGAAGGAGAAAAAGAAGGAAGAAGAAGGTGGAGAAAGAAGGAAGAGGAAGGGGAGAATGTACAACAGTAGTTCTATTACTTATGGATAACAGTGAGCTCCATATTATGACCTGATTCCCAGACTTTTTAGCATTTATGCCATAAATGGAGTGTTCTGGGCTGTTTCTAGGTCTCTGGAAGCACTGGCATGAAATGAAGCATCACCTGCAGTCTTGTCAGACCTGGCCTTTGGCTGGTGTTTCTTGGGCTTGGGGTACAGTTTGCTGTGGCCTTAGCTCCAGCTATGGGTCCTGGAGCCAATCTCCCTGCCTTCTCCATCCTTGCTTAATCCATGTTTAGATGGCTTCCTTCTTGACCTTCCTGTAGACTCAGAGACTTGGGCAGGTAAGCAGAGATTGGTGACTTGTATGTGTTTGGTTAAAAATGATCCTGTGTCCTTTGAGGTGAAGTGGCAGATAGTCTACATGTGGGAAAGGAAAAAATGGGCCAGAACTTTAAACATTTGGCAGTATTAAGAGAATATAGGCAGGCCTGGGAGAAGCAGGGAGGTTACTCCAAGTCAACAGGCACTGGGCCAGATCCTGATATTGGATCCTGTTTCTTCTAGTTTTTAACATCTCTCCCTCTGTCTCCTTTCTCTGGCAGAACTGGGGAGCTGGCAGACAGATGGAGGGCCTGAGCTGGGTCCCCAAGAAAATGAGATTAGTGTCTCTGAGCCAGCTCAGCCCTGAGGGGAAGGGTAGAGATGGGACCCTCCCCGTCCCCCCGCCCAGTCTTTTCCAGCCTATATCGTGGATAGTTGATGGTGGAAGATTCAAGATTCATCCTGAGTTTTCCTTGTTCTGATCCAGTAGAGGAGTTGGGCAACCTGAAATCTGGAAGGCGGTTGGGCTGCCAGTGTGAGTCACGCCATAGGGGGCTTGGTAACAACAGTTCTATAAACAAGCTGGGAGTTCCCGGTTCCCCAGAGCCCACCATGCGTCATCTTCCCTCTTTATTCCAGAAAACTCCATAAACCTTCCCTCTCTGTGCTTACCCCTCCAGGCTATTTCATGTGTTGTCACAATGCTGATAATAACGTTGGCACAAAGGGTAGGGATTATAGCATTCCCCTTAGCCACCTGCCAAAGGTGCCCCAAGTGGGAATCATCACTTGCCCTTCTGCCTCCTGGATGGAAATATTGAAAGTACTTTGAGACCTAAAGAGACCTGAAAACACTAAAACTTATCTAATATCTGTATCCTTGGATGAAAACAAAAATGCAAACCAGGAAGAAATGCATGTGTTTCATTCTTGTTAAAAGATACCACTTTTGATTAACCAAGGGGTCTAGGCCAGAAACTTTGGAACCATCCTAAACTGCTCTTGTCCTCCCATTTTCTACATGAGCCTCATAGTCTTCAGAGTCTACCTACTTGACACCTCTCATTTTTATCTTATCCTCTCCCTCCTGCAAGGTCAGATCCCCATCACTTCTTGCCTTGATTACCTCAGTGACCCCCTAATTGGTTTCCTCTGCCCCTTTTTCTGGCCTTCCTCCAACCCATTCTCTATGCTCTGCCAGAGGGAACCATCTAGAAAGCAAATCTGATTAGGACACTCTCTTGCTTAAACTCCTTAATGCTCTCCAGAGTGTTTGGGATTATTTTCAAACTTCAAACTTGTGGCTTTATCCACAAGGCCCTACATGACCCATCTCTCCGACTGCCTCTCCCAATCTCTGACATAAACCCTTTCTTCCAAACATTTCCAAATGACTTGCAGTTCTCTAAGTACATCGTGCTGTGGTGTGCTTCAGTGGCTTTGTACGTGCTCGTCTCTGCCTGGAACATGCTTTCCCTTTTTTTATCCAGGACACTCCTTCCTGTCCTAGAAAACTTAGGGCTAATGTCATCTCCTCTGGGAAGCCATCTCTACTCCCCAGGCTGATTTGACTATTGGCCCTTGTCTTCAGTTTCCTGGGGCTGCTGTAACAAAAGACTACTACAAATTCAGTGGCTTAAAATAACAAATGTGTTCTCTCACAGCTCTGGAGGCTGGAAGTCTGAAATCAAGATGTCAACGGGGCCAGGCTCCCTAGAGGGCTCTAGGGGTGAATCCTTCCTTGCCTCTTCTGGCATTCCTTGGCTTGTGGCAGTGAAACTTCAGTCTCTCCCTCCATCTTTGCCCCTGTGTCCCTGTTTTCTCCCATTCTGTCTCTTGTAAGGACAGTTGTCACTGGATTTAGGACTCACCCTAAATCCAGGGTGATCTCATCTTAAGATCCTTCATTTCATCTGCAAAGACCCTTTTTACAAATAAGGTCCCATTCATAGGTTCTGGGAGTTAGGTCTTGGGCATATCTTTTGGGGCCACACTTCAGCCCTGTAGAGTCCTATATATTCCTTTTAGAAGAAAAGTTTTCCATAGATCCCTTTAGTATTAATTTATATTCTGATCTCCCCTCAAGGTGAGATCTGTTTGTGCAGGTCTTCTCTTTGACCTTGTAACTTTGATTTCTAGCACAGGGCCTAGCTGCATCTCAGTAAGACATTTTCATTAAATGTAAGAAATAACTACCAAAGGGTTATTCCTAGGTCCTTATCTTGAGCTGGTCTGATACAGGCATGTTTGGACACAGGAACTTAGACGGCATGACCTCTGGAAAGTCTATCCAGCTCAAGGAATCTGTTTCTGCAGTTTTGTTTGGGTCAGAAGTACATTTTTAAGCTAATCGATTTCAAGGAATATTCCAAGGAAGTCCTTGAAATATTACAAATTATAGGAATTAGCCTAAACTAGTTCATCTACATTTTAATATACATGTCTAACGCATGATGATTGAGTGCACATCTTTTTTAAAGTTACCAAATGACTGAAAGGGAATAGTTGAACATTTTTGAGCATGTATAGGCAGTGCCTGGATTCTCCATATTTCAAATGAGACCTTGGTCTTGAAGGGAGGTCTTGGAGAATTGGTCATTAAATTAAAATGGCCTGTATTTTTGAGATCTGCAACTTTTATTCTCTTTAATTTTCTGGGCCTCCATTTTTTTTTTTTTTTTTTTTCTTTTTTAGTGGAATTGATAAGAGCATGGCTCCTGACTTCTTGATTTCCTCCATCTACTTGTGGTTGGAATTTGCCCTAGGAGTCAGAATCCCATCTACCAGGCAGTCTGCAAATGATGGATCTGGCCCTGCTATGTGCTCATATACATAATAGGTCTGGAGAAGTGAAACCATCCTTTGAGTATCTCATAGTACTTTGGAAACATGACACTTTTGTTGTTTATAGGGTTTTCATTTTTGGTTATAGAAGGAAAATATGAAAAGAATCTGGCAAGAGACTTTAGCTTTCAACTTTTAACTGTTGCTTCCTCTCTTTGAGTCCTCTCCACCTAAGTCCACATTGACAATTGCTTTAGCTGAAAAACTTATAAAACCAAGCTGTTATTTCAAAAAAGGGACTACATAAACTAATTTTCAGAGCTATTTACAGAAGGCTAAGTGTTCTTGGTAATCTCTGCCCAGTCTCACTGAAAAGAGACTTGAGTGCCAGGCCTGCTTCTCTTTATAGACATGACTGTACTATTAGTTAGCTCTGAGGGGCTCTTGCTGCAGCCAGGACCTGGCCCGTCTCTCCTTGGCAACTACCTTTTAGCAATTGGCCCACCTCCTGGAAGCAAAGCTTGTATCATCTGGGCAATTCCCTGGAGGTCTTCCCTTGATGCAGGGCAAATTTATAATCTCACCAATCTCACTTTTAACTTCTTGCCCTTTCTAATACCTTTTCTCACTTACCAGGTTCACTTCCAACCTCTTGGTTCTTTACTGTTGAATCTTCAGTCCCAGCAACCCAACCCAACTAGCTCAACACAGCAGACACTGGCTCTCTCCTCTTCTTCCCTCAGCTTCATCCCTACTCTACTTTGTAACTTTGCTGATTCCCACCTGCACTCTCACCCTATCCCCATCCCATTTTCTTGTGCAGTTTCTGCCATAGTCCCCTAGCCTTCTGGCACAAGGTCCTACTTCCTGTCCTTATAGAACAGTTGGGCTGGGGCATGAGTTCTGGCTACCAGTAGAATGCACTGGAGCTGCACCTTCACTGCTCCCCTGAGGTTTGGGCATCCCCTGAATTTCTCATGGTCAGATTATACCGCTAGTGTGGGAAATGTGAAGAAGGATAGCCATGATGATGAAAATGGTCTCACTCATTTG
Source organism: Dasypus novemcinctus (assembly GCF_030445035.2). Lineage (NCBI taxonomy): Eukaryota > Metazoa > Chordata > Mammalia > Cingulata > Dasypodidae > Dasypus > Dasypus novemcinctus. Next base: position 23,832,926 of record NC_080692.1, on the reverse strand, counting down.
CTCCAAAATGTTGCTCTCAGAAAATATAAATGGATTCTCAAAGGATTGGCCAAGTGGTGAATGAATGGCAGAGCCATGCATGGTGAATAAAGAGGTTGGGCTGAGCCTGATGAGTGAGGGTCCTGGAGAAGAGTGCCAAGCCCTGTCATGCTACCTGAAAGGCTTCTGTTTGGTTGCCAAAAACTGGGCTGAATAGAACCTGAGTCAGGTCCAGTATTTGATCCCCCTCTGGCTGTAGTAGTGGAGAGGTTTAAGCATTTATGAGGAGTTAAAATAAAAAATACTTTAGGAAAGAATCCACTTCGAGAAGGGGGAAAGTTGAAGGAGAGGGCATGCCTCCTTCCTCTCAAGGCATGATCCTGAAGTTGCACATCTTACTTCTACTTTCTACTCATATTTCATGAGCCTGAACTGACCCCTAACTGAAAGGGAGGCTGGGGAATGTAGTTTTTGTCCTGGGTGGCTTTGGACCCAGCTAAAAACCAGTAGCTCTAACACAATGAGAAAGGAAAATGGATATTGGGAAATAGCCAGAGACTTCTGTGTGGGCAACACATTTAATTGGTCATTGTGCCAAGTAGAAGAATGATACCTTAATTGGAAGCACTGGAAAAGCCAGACCATAGGGGATTTGCAAATAATCCCAAATTATGTTTTATTGAGTCATTCAGTATTTATTGAGTGCCTGATACATGCCAGTTGCTGTACTGGGGATGCAAAAGTGAATAAGACAGTCTTGTCTCTGTTGTCATGAAACTTATAGTTCATGGGGAAGATGGGTGTTAACAGGAAAATAATTATTCATATCAGAATTGTATAAAGTGACACAGATGGCCTGAAACTTTGTAATAGGAGAACCTAGCCTAGTCTAAAGAGTTGAAGAAAGCTTTGCTGATTATTGGTATTTCACTAAGACAAAAAGACTGAATATAAATTGAGACAAAGAGGGAAGAGAGTAGCTAAGAAGAGAAAGCATTTATTATGCACCTTAGTAAGTGCCAGGCCCTGTTTTGAAGCACTTTTCATCTTCCTAACATGGTCCTTACAGGGTAGGTACCTGTATTATTCCCATTTTACAGAAAAGGAAGTTGAGATAAAGAGATTAAGTAATGTGTCTCAGGTAACAGGTTGCTAGTCTGCCTCCAGGGCACATTCTGTGAAACACTCTGCTGTATAACTCTGCTTAGGAAGCCAAGGAAATGAAAGACAGCTCACAGGGTGGAGTATAGAGTTGGGGGGAAATGGCCCCACATGAAGTTAAGGTCAAGGTCCACCCAGATCCTGCAGTGCTTTGCAGGCCAGGTTAAGGATTTTGGCCTTTTTCTTAAAACCAATGGAAAGTCATTGATGGATTTTAAAAGCAGGGGCACTGCATGATTGGATTTGCATCTTTAAAATGCTCTGGCTGCTGTGTGGCCAGTGCTGGGGACTGCATGTTCTTCAGCAGATGATGAAGGTATCTTCTTGGACAAGGTGGCAGCAGTAGATTACAGAATGGACCAATTCAAGATGCTAAGGTGATAGAGTTCACAGGGTTTAGTTAAGAGAGTGGGTAAGAACCCTGCCCAGGTATGCAGTTTGAACAGGTTATAGATGGTGATGCTATTTACTAAGACTGGGAAGACTGGAGAAGCAGGTCGAGGAGAAAATCATGAGTGAAATTTCAGACATGTCAAATTGAGGTGTATATGAAACATTCATGCAGAAAAGGCATTTAGGCATTTGGGTCTAGAGCTCAAAAATGAGGTCAGGGACAGAGGTATAAATTTGGCATTCACATGGTACTTGAAACATGGGAGGAGACAAAATTGGAATGTCTTGTCTGTTAATAAATATCCTATTTTTTTAGTTTGAAGGCCTAACATGAACAAATGACAGTTTATCAGCATCAAATAGAGGGGTTCAGTTTCCATATCTGCCATCCACCGGCAAGAGGGAGACACCTGGGGATGGCTGGATGTGTTGGAAATGTTTCAGAATATGCTCTGAAGATGTGGGTAATTTGGATAATCAGAGAGGCTTGGAAGGAAAGTGGCTCCAAACCGATGTCCTAGAAAGTGGATTGATCATCCTCTGGCCAAAAATGAAAAAGCTGGGGATACATTAGATCTAGCCCTCTAGAGAAGACTTCAGAGCCCTGTTTTGGGTCAAAAGACTTGCTTTTGCTCCTTCCTACCTGGGTCACCTTGGGAATGCATTTGTCTTTTCTGAACATATCATCTCTCTAAAGGATACTGTTTGTCCCCATCCTACCTAACTCACACAATGGTGGTAACTAAAGAATAAGCAAGATATGGACCTAGATGAATTTTGTAAATTTTAAAGCAATGCAAATGTAAAACGCTATATATCATTAAATAAAAACTCAAGATCTGGAGTGAATACCTCATTTTCCCAAGGTCACCTAGCTGCTAAGTGCAGAAGTTGGGAGTAAAGCCTCTGTCTTCCAGCTTGTAGAGAGTAGAAGGAGTCTGTGGGTTACTAACTCCATGGCCTTGGCCAGGTTAATTAACTTCTCTGACTTAACATTTCCTCGCGTGTATCTTAGGAGATGACACTATTTGCAAATAATAAAAATAGTATTTCTTGACACTCTTCTAGACATTGGTATTAAAGAAAGTGCCTGTTCTCAAGGAGATAGCATTCTGGGACAAGGAGGATAGATGATGACAGAGAGGACCAAATACGAGGCAGAGTGAGCAGGTGGAGAGAAATGGGGTGTGCGTTGGAGAGAAAGGTGCTATTTTTTAATAGGGTATACAGGGAAGATCTCTCTGATAAGTTAACATTTGAGCACTATAATGCAGTAAGAAAACAAGCAGTGTGAATTTCTGGGGAAAGAGGAAAATGGTAAGAAAGAACAGTCAGTGCAAAGGCCAAGAGGCAGGAATCTACTTGCTATGTTTGGGAGGCCGGTGCAACAGGAGCAGCAAGAACTGGGATGGGGATGGGGTGGGGTGGGGGAGGGGTTGAGGGTCAAGAGGTGGCTGGGATTGACCAGGCAGCCCCTCACTGGCCACATGTTTTAAACAGACATGCAAGTGACAATATTTGTCCCGCCAGAAGAGTTTTTGTGAGGAGTAAATGAGGCAGTGTGCATGAGATTGCTTTAGGAACTGGGAAGGGAAATGAAAGAATACTTTCAGATGGTAGAGATGGCCTGGCAGCTGCAGAGCCAGAGAGGAAAACAGCACCCCTGCCCTCCAGCCCTACTTTCTTTCCATGGCATCCTGAATCCTATCTCCCCCATCACCTGAAGGCATGGGATACAGTGTCAACCAGAGATCAGCTTGAACCCGTGAGCAAGGTCAAAGACACGCCCTCCTTCCCAAACCAAAGGGCTCTGCGACCTTCACTGACCTGGCAGCACTTGGCTTTTGGAAGGAGCTGCAGGGGCCTGTGACACTCAGTGAGTAGAAGCAGGGGAGCTGCAGCAGTCCAAGGCAGTTGGGGCTGGGGCAGGAGAGATTGTCATAAATTAAACACAGAGCTCCTCTGCTCCAGGCGGGACTAGGGAAGCTAAAACATCAGGACCGAAGAGGAAAAACCAACAGTTATGATAGGATTTGGAGAACTCCATTAAAATCTATTTAGGAAGCCACAGAGTGGCCAAAAACAATAGGGTGAGAATTTGTAAGAATTCATAGCTGGTTATGTAGCATTGGGCATGGACTGAACAGGAATCGAGGGACCCAGGTGTGACCTTGAGGCACAGCCCCTCCGAGCAGAGGCCTCTATGGATGGGTACATGTGGCCAAGGGCTCTGCTTGGCCCCACCTCTGTGTGGACAGACCCCTGTGGTTCCAGTGGGTGAGGAGGGGAAGTCAGACTGTCGTACCTGGCTGGTGAACCCAGGATGGCCATGTGGAGCCCTGTTTGCAGTTTGTTTAAGCAAAACAAATGAGAGGGTGGAGAGAAAGGTGCTATTTTTTAATAGGGTGGACAGGAAAAGTCTCTCGTCGCTTCCTTCTTTTTCTCTCTGCCCTCCTTTTCTTTCTCATTCATTTTTCCTTTCTTGCCAAGAGCAAATATTAACCAATGTTCAGTTTGTACTCTATTAAATTTATAATTGTTCATAAAGCAACTACCCACATATCACATACCCAGAGCACATCCCTAAAAGAAAACACCATCAAGGCATCTCTGTTCCCAATAAAATAGATCCTATATGCCTACTAAGTGGTCCTCATAAATTGCTAACTCCTTAGAAAATAAAGTGCTATAATTTTTTAAAAAATGAAACTTTGTTGGATTCCAACTGTATAAAAACCATAACAATGTTCAATCTGTTCATGAAATTATGTTTCTTAACCAAAGGTACAACTTTCCAAGAATTGACAGGCAATTGATATTCCAATTCCATTTACTTTAAGTGAAGAAATTTAAAGCAACCACCCTAAGGTCTAGGTTTGTTGTTGTTGTTGTTTTAAATCATTCTTGTTATAATCTAATGTTTTTTTGCCTGTGGTACCTTCATAGTTGAATCATGGTGGACCCAGAAATGAAAAGATTTCCTCTAAAAGAATAGATTGGGATTGGAAACATATATATATGTAAGATGTATATTTGCGTGAATAACTACAAAATAAACACATACATTTACCTACACACACAGTCACACATACATCTATACACCCCATGCATTTACCCTTGCTAGTGAAGCTCAGTCTAGGGGTTTCCAAGAGCAGAATCAGGTCCAAGTGGTAGAAGTTTCAGGGAAGACAGATTTCACATTCCTTGGGGAAGAACTTTTTTAACAGTCAAATCTGCCCAACAACAGAATTGGCTGCATCACAAAGTTCAGTTTTTTTCCAGGACTTGGTAAATACCAGAAGCTTCCAGTGACAGAATTTGTGATAAAAAGAGCATTCTTTTGTGCCCATGCTATTATAAAAGCTAAAGAACGAGCTGCTCTCATTGCACATGGTGAAAGTGTGACCTGCTGAGCTGTGAATGACTGGCTGGTGATGCCACAGAAACCACATGGGCGGGGGCGGGCGCAGATTGTAAGAGACGATGATGGCAATCGTGATGGAAATGAAGGAGTCCTAAGGGTCTCAGGCACTTATGTATTTGGGCAAGTAGTGAATGTTTTGAAATATTTTGTTGAAATTATGCAAATGTATTATATGCCAACGAACTAAAGAGCTTAGCTTTAAAAGATTTTCCCTTTCTTTCCTTTCTCTCTCTCTCTTTCTCTTTCTTCCTTCCCCTTCCTTCCTCCCTCCCTCCCTCCCAAACCTTTGTGCTCTTTTGGATCTAAGGTCTAAGACCAAAAAAACTCAAAACCAGAACTCATCCTTACTAGATCAGTCCCTGGACATTCTAAATATATATAATATATGTGATGTTATACATATCGCATATGTATTGTAGTTATTGTGGTGAACTCCTCACTTCCAGAAGTGGTCAAGCAGAAGGTGAATGGCTATTGCCAAAAACATTAAATGATGGATTTCTGCATTTGGTGGGTCGAGGAAAGTAAAAATACTGAAAAGCCTAAAAGATGATCTAATGAATATTCAAGTAACCATGGCACAGCTTTATCATAAAGAACATGTGGTCAGATTTTCTTTAGGGCAACCTTTTAAAGAGATGTCTTTACAAATAGAGTTGAAGCATGTGAGTCCCTCTTACTTTCATATCTCTGTTCTTGCCTGGGTACTGATATTTCAAACTTTGTGTTTCCCATGTCCATGGGGAGTTTTACACTTCTAGTGCACATGCATGTATCCATAAATACTATGTAGTAATTTTCATGTTTGTAAATGTTTAAATGGTATCATGCTATGCATATTATTTTGTGATTTGCTTTTTTGCTCAGCATTGTTTGTGATAGTTATCCATTTTGACACATGTAGCTCTTGTGCCTCCATTTAAAATGAATTACTGTATTCCTTAGGTTAAATATACCATCATTTACCAATTTTCCTGTTGAAGGTAATTGAAATGGATTCCATATTTTCTCCTACCAGCAATGCATTTATGAACCCTGCTACACATGTATTAGGGACATTTATGTATGAATTTCTTTAGGAATGGAATTGCTCCACCTTAGAGTATATATGTCTGTATAGGATATAGTCAAATTGTGTCCTAAAATGATTGAACTCATTTATACCCGACTGCACTGTATGAAAATTCCTGTTGTTCCATATCCCTACCAACTCTTGGTGGTATTGGATTTTAATTTTTGCCAATTGATGATTATAAAATGGTATTTCATCATAATTTTTAATTTAAACATAGTCAAATATATTGATCTTTTCTTTTTTATTTTGCTTTTGTGCATCTAGTTGAAGAAATCCCTCTATACTCCACAAGGTCGTAAAGTTAGTCTCCTGTTTTTTGTTTTTTGTCTGCAATTTTTGAAAGATTGCTTTTCCATATTTGGATCTTGGAACCACTTGGAATTTATTTTTATGTATAGACCGCTCTATGAATCAATTTTCATTGTTTTGTACATGAAGGGTTTTGTGGTTACTAGTAAGAACAAATGTGTTTTCTTTTGTTTATCAGTCATGTGAATTAGTTTATTCTGGTACTTTACTCATTTTTCTGCTGAATTGTTTTATTGACTTTCAGGAGGTCTTTATATATTATGGATCCTATTCATTGTTAGGCATGTGCATTGCAAAATATCATCTGCTTCTCTGTGGCTTGTTTTTATTATGATTATGATATCCTATGATACATATTAGATTGTTTTGATTGTTTGGTAGAATTCATGTATAAAACATGGGCCTGATATATATTCTTTAGGAGCTAGTGCAGTATTCTTTATCATTTATTAGGTCAAGTTTGCTTATTTCTATAGACCTGCTGAATTTTTGTCTTCTTGCACTATCAATTACTGAGAGAGTTTTGCTGAAATATCCACTATGATGGAACATTTATAAAACTTGACTGTGTACCAAACAGGTAGCAGGTGTGAGCATATTTCACAGAATTTGTATTATAAAAATTATACTCTCTGACCACATGCAATTAATTTAGAACACATTTTTAAGATTATCAGAATTACCTACATATGTTTGGAATCTAAAGTCTTTCTTCTAAAACTCTCATGGGTCAAAAGAACAACAGGAAACACTGAATGTAATGAACAGCAATGAATTGTGTATTTGAATGTGGTTAAAGGGAGAATTTTTAGGTTGTATAGATGTAATCTGAATAAAAATTTTTAAAAAACCCTAGAAACTTTTTACAAACAGTGAGGCCTAATGCAAACTGTGGGTTATAGATAAGAGTATAATTATAATAATATTATTTCCTCAGTTGTAACACAGTTACCACACCAATGCAAAATGTTAATAGGAAAAATTGTATGTTAAGTGGAGAGGGGTATATGGAATTCCGTACTTTGTTTGATTTTTCTGTAAACCTACAACCTCTCTGATTTAAAAAAAGTGGGAAAATTTACACATATCCAAATCCCAACACAAGATATTCACAATCAGGTCTTAGGTGGGACCCAGGAATAAATATTTTGAAAAATCTCAAACAAACAAACAAACAAATAAAAAACAGTTGGAAAATAATTGGAATGGAGGAATGACAGACAAATATTGAATTTGTCAGTTTCTTATTATAGGTCTGGCAAGCTTTGACTTTTGTTAGGTGCCTATTCATTTAGAATTGGCACATGGATATTTTCACTTGGAATTGTTTCTTTTCCCCTTTATTGTATCTCCAGCTCAATTCATTTGCATAAGCATTAGTTTGTTTTCTGTAATGTCAAGGGGTCTTCTCCACATCTAATTTACCATACTGCCAGAAAAGAGATTCTGTATCTAGAATTATAGATTCTGTATCTGTAATTATTTTCTGCAGATAATTTCAATTTTCATCTTTGCCTTTCCAGTTCTTACATTTTATTTCTTTTTCTTGTCCTACTGGATGGCCAGTGCCTTTAGTACAGTGTTGGATAGAAACACAAATAGTAGGTATCCTTATTTTATTCCTGGTTTTAAATGGAATGTTTTTAATATTTTACCCATAAATAGGACAGTCACTGTGGTGGGTTTTTTGTTGATACCATTTATGAGATTAAAGGAAATTCCCTTCTGTTCCAATTCAGCTAAGTGCTTTTTGGGCATCAGTTAAAATAATCATGTAGTTTTTCTTTAATCTCTTATGTACTAAACTGCATTAATAGAGTGCTTAAACTGTATTCCTGGTAAGAACCAACTTGGTCATATGCACTTATTTTAATATGTTGCTACATTTGGTTTGCTAATATCTTATTTAGGATTTTTTAAAAGATACTTTTAATTATTTTTAGAAGATACTTAGATTACATAAATGTTACATAAAAAATATAGGGGATTCCCATATGTCCCACTTTCAACCCCTCCCACATTTTCCCACATTAGCAACATCCTTCATTAGTGTGATACATTGGTTATAATAGACGAGTACATTTTGGAGCATTGCCACTAAGTGTGGATTATAGTTTATATTGTAGTTTGCACTCTCTCTCACACAATTTTGTAAGTTATGACCAGCTATATAATGGCTTCTATCTGTCATTGCAGTGTCATTCAGAACAATTCCCAAGTCCTGAAAATGTCTCCATATTACACCTGTATTTCCCTCTCCCTCTCCTTAGAATTTCTAGTGGCCACTGCCTCCACATCAATGATAAAAGTTCTTCCATTGCAAGAATCACGATACGTCTACACTTGAATACCAGTAAGTCTTCTCTAGTCCTTCATTCATTCCCCATTCTCAAGGATTCTGGGATGGTGATGCCCACTCCACCTCTAATTGAGAGGAGGCTTAGATCCCAGATGGATGGGACTATCTTGCTTGCAGTTGCAGACTCTGTCTGTTCCTTGGGATGGTTGTTGTCCATCATCACCTCCTCGTTGGTTATCCTGGGTGAGTTCAATGAACTGGAGAGTAGGTGTTGCAACTCTGTTGAGATTCAGGGCCCAGCTGGCATGTGGACAGCCCAAAGATTTAAGTTTCTTGGACATACATCTATCAACTCTAGCACTAACTATAGGTTCAAATAGAAGGGTCAGAAGAGCCATGTGTAGGGAAACCACAACTGAATCCAACTCTGTCAAACTGGGGAGCATAAATTCCAAAGTAGAGCCCACTGTCTGGATGTCTCCACTATTTGAGGCAATATTTACTTTGGCAGTCAATGAGATCCTGCTGAGACCTGTATAAGTGTAACCTCTGGTATGATCTCCCGACTCACTTTGAAGTCTCTTAGCCGTATAAATTGATTTGTCTTTACCCTTTTCCCCTTTTAGTCAATGTCTTTTTCCAGTTGCATTGCTGGTTGGTGCTTGGTAGTAATCCCCGTGATCACGGGGAGGGTCATCCCTGTGAGTCACGTCCCACACTAGGGGGAAGGTAATGCATTTATAGGCTGAGTTCGGCTTAGAGAGAGGCCACATTTGAGCAATAAGGAGGCTCTCAGAAGGTAACTCTTAGGCACTCTGTGTTACTAGGTTAAGTTTCAATTTCAGAAGTAAAGGTTCATAAGTACATCCATCAGTATTGAAGGCCTGTCAGTGGTCCCTTCTCCTTCCCTAGTCCCTGCTCCTGTACTCAGGGGATTCTTGCTGTCCCATTGGAGAATGTGGCAGAGCTCCCAAAGATAGGAATTTGATATTCTGTTGGTTATTGTGTGAATCTCTACCCACTGTGACAGTGCCCCATGGACACTTGAACACATTTATATTCCTTATAGATATGCCCTAGGTGAACCTCCTCCCACGCATCCCTGTCACTGATACCCTGAACCAATGATCCTTCCCTCCCACTGTTGTAACCCTTCTGTGATCCAAAACTTCTTCAAAAAAGAAGCTAAGAAAATAACCAACTACTATTAATAAGAAAATGAAATAATGATAGTTTTAAAAATACCAAGCAAAATAAAAAAATGTTTAAAAAATTTGGAATAATAAAATAATTAAAAACATAAAATTAAAAAAAATTATACATTATGTCTTTCATCACTGTAAGATCTGTTATGTTGTATATACAGTGATATTTTCTTCTGTTTACTCGCCCAGTGTCTTATATTTTTCATTTCGTCTTCAAAGAGGCTTTAGGTTACAGAAAAGTCATGTACAGAATATAGAGGATTCCCATAAAACCAACATCCTCCCACTTTCCCCCTTTCCCCTTTCCCCTATTAGTAACATTTTACATGTAGATAGTACATTTGTTACAATAGATGTGTAAATATTGAAACATAGCTACTAACCATGGTCAATGATTTATGATTTACGTTTTGGATCATATACTTTTATAAATTTTGATAAATTTAACTTGGCCTGTATCCATCATTGCAAGATCATGTAGAACATTACCATTGCCCCCCAAATGCCCCATGTTCCATCTTTTCTATTCCTCCCTCCCCCTCCCCTCGGGACCCATGGCAACCACCAAGCTTCATTCCTTGAAGAACAAGATTCATTGTTACTTGGAACAAAATTGAGGGCTTGACATACTGGCCTGTTCTCCTCTGTTAGGCACTGCCTATGTTCTCAAGAGACTCCTGCCCCTCTATCTGAGAACATAGCAGGACTCCCCAGGATGGGAGTCCAATTCCTTCCTGCTCATTGTGGGTTTCCACCCACTGTCACAACACACTATGACAAGATGAACATTCACTCACTCCTTAGAAGCCTGCCCCAGGTGTTCCCTGTCCCGAAATCCCCCCACATCCAACCCCCTAAATCAGTAACCCTCCTCTGCCATATTGCCAAAAGAACATTCCCAACGCTGTAGTTTCAACCGCATACCGGTAAATCCCCAGTATTCACTTGGTCCCTCCCCCAACCCTCCCCCTAGTTCCATGGACAGTCCAACCCACTCTCCCCATCTTGCTCCCTTCACAAACCAGCACTGCCCAATCCAACAGTAGCACTACATCACTGTTAGGCCCATCCACTGCATAACTATACTTCCACTTATTTAGGATTTGTGCATCTACGTTTGTAAGTGGTTAACCTAGGATGTTCATTTCTTGTACTGCATGTCTGATTTCAGTATCAAGGCCATATGAGCCTCAGAGCATGAGTTTAGAAAGTTCTCTGTTTTTCTTTTCTCTGTGATACATTTTGGAAGGGTGAGATTATTTCCATCTCAAAAGTATGATAAAATTCACTTAAAAAATATCTAGGCCAACTCTGAGATTTGTAGGTAGATTTTAAATTTTGGATTTTTTAGTGACTTCATTCTGTTCAAGTTTTCATTTTCTTCTTGAGTCCATATTGTTAAATTTTATTTTCCTAGGAAATTGTCCATTTTGTCTGCATTTTCAAATTTATTGGTATGAGGTTCTTTATAGTATTGTCTCTTGAAGTTACTGATCTCTGTTGCATCTGTAATTATATGCCCTTTGTGACTGCAGATATTGTTTGTGGTTCTTTCCTTCTTTTTAAAATCTGATTAGTATGCCAGATGTTTGCCGATTTTATTAGTCTTTTAAAAAAACTGAGGTTTTGGCTTTATTTATCCTCTCTGTTGTTTCTTTGTCTTCTGTTGCATTCATTCCTGCCCTTCTATTTATTACTTCCTTCCTCCGTCTACCTTAGGGCTTTCTCTGCTGTTGTTTTGTTTACTTCTTGACTTAGATGTTTAACACATTAATTTCCAGTCATTTCTTTTCTAATAAAAGTGTGTAAGGTTATCATTTAACTCACTCGTGTATTCATTCATTTCTTGATTCAACAAACATGTCACTGTTGTAGGTTCTATGGATTCGCCAGTGAACAGAACAATGAAAAAGCCCACTCTCATATTTTGTATATTTCATTATGAATTCTTTCTTCCATGAGCTATTTAAAAGTGTTTTTTACATTTCCATTGGTGTGGGGGCAGGGAGGTTGGTATTCTTGGCTATTTCTAATTTACTTGCATTTTGTTTAGAGAATATGGCATGCACGATATGGGTTTTTTGGAGGTAATTCTGAAGTTTGCTTTGTGATCTAAAATGTGGTCATTTAAAAAAAAATAAAAATTCCATGTGTGCTTGAAAAGAATGCTGACCAATTAATTATCTTTGAGATTCTTTTCAACTTGGCACTCAGTGATTCTATGTCAATGTCAGATAACCCTGTGTGTTCTGACATGTTGTTCAAAGTCATAGTTGAAAGGGCCTATTTCATGCTGATGTTGATTCATTAGTGAATAGGTGGTGTTTGACATACCACCTACTCTAAGACAAGAGTTTAATGAGGGCCATTCTCCTTTTTCTTCTAGGGATCAGTGGGGCAGAGAAGCATGGAATATCAAAACCAGAAAAGCCATTAGAGGTTGTCCCGCAGCCAGCAGCAAACTAACTGTTTGAGTAATTCTTTAACAAGCATTCAGGTGCTTCTAAGTGGTTTATAAATGCCAACTCATTTAATCTGCATTTCATGCCTGGGCTGAGTTAGCATCTCTAGCCCCAATTCTCCAATGCAGAATCCCCTTGCTTCACCACAGACTTCCAGACTTCCAGAATCAAAAACCTCTACAGGGGTAAAATGTTGACTCTATATTCTTAGCTTATGTCCAAGTTGGTTCTGATATATAGCCAGATTTCAGAACCATTGTTGGGCCAGTCCTTTCATTTTACAAATGAGCAAATGGAGGCCCAGAAGGGGGAAAATTCGTTCACCAGTTGATGGCATATGGAGGAAAAATCTGATTCCCAGACGCTTGCCCCTCTGTAAGCTGGTGTGCAGATGCGTCTGGGAAGTTGGCGGTCTCGGCATTGTCACAGGAGCCTAGCCCACAATTGCTTGTGGGTCAGAAAGTTTCAGCCTTTCCCAAGGAGAGTCCGTGTAGATGGCCCGTGTCTGTCTTTCCATCCTTCTGTTTCTCTCTGACTTGCCCTTCTTGCCCCATGTCTCTGTCTCTGCCTGTTTCACTGTCTTTCTCTGCTTTTTTGGGCAAAATCCTCCTCTAAGGAATCAGGTGAGAGATCCCAGAAGCTTAGGAGGGTAGTGTGAGGTGGTGCAGCACATTATTTTGTGGTGGACAGAGCTTTAGCTGGCTCACACCCTGGTTCTTCTACCTTCCAGCACTGTCCTGTTGGTCTGTGACTTCTCCCCTCTCATTTCACTGTCAGTGGTAAGGGACATCGTAATGCCTGCCTTGTAGTATCTTTGTGAGCATTAAGATAAAAACATGTTTGTAAAGTTCCTGGAATGTGGGAGCAATAGCAACAGCAGCAGCAACAAATTGTCATTGAGGCTCAACTCCTTGCCAGGCACAGATCTAGGCTCTGAGACACAGTGGTGAAAAAAGAGACAAAACCACCATCCCCAGAAGAGACTAGACCACTGCATCGAGTAGGGAGAGACAGAAAAGAAATGGATAAACAAAGAAATGTGTAAGGTGTTTAGGAGCACTGTATACAGTGAAGAAAAGCAAAGACAGACTAAGGGGCTAGAAAGGCAAGAGGCAGGTAGGATGACTGGGAATGGCCTCTTGACACAGTCACAGTTGAGCAGAAGACAGGTACATGTGATGGAGCAAGTCGGGCAGCAGTGAAGGGCAAGGATTCCAGTAGAGCAGAAAGCAAGTGCAAAGGCCCTGACGTAGAGTAAGCTTGTTATATTCAAGGAGCAAGGAGGGGAAGTGGATGTGACTCAACTGATAGAGCATCTGTCTACCATATGGAGGGTCCAGGGTTCGATCCCCAGGGTCTCCTGACCCATGTGGCAAACTGACCCACGCGCAGTGCTGACGCACATAAGGAGTGCCATGCAGGGGTGTCCCCCACATAGGGGGGACCCCCATGCGCCAGGAGTGTGCCCCACAAGGAGAGCCAACCTGCTTATAAAAAGCACAGTCCACCCAGGAATGGTGCTGCACACACAGAGAGCTGATGCTGCAAGATGACGCAACAAAAAAGAGATGCAGATTCCCAGTGCCACCTGATAATGCAAGCAGATGCAGAACACACAGCACATGGACACAGAGAGCCACCAACCGAGGGGTGGGGAAGAGGGGGGAGATAAATAAATAAAACAAATTAAGAAAAAAAAAAGAGCAAGCAGGCCAGTATGGTCAAACCAGAGTTCTTGAGAGAGGCAGTGGCTGGAGATGAAGGCAGGGAGGTAGCTAGTGCAGGTTATGGAAGATCTTCTGGAACTTGGTGAGATTGGTGGCTTTACTCTGAATGAGACAAGAAGTCACTGGAGGCTTCTGAGCAAAGGGCTTTTTTAAAAAATTATTATTATTTTTATTTTTAAAGAGGTTTTAGATTACGTAAATGTTACATAAAAAATATAAGGGATTCCCACATGCCCCCCTCTTCCCCCTCCCGCACTTTCCCATATTAACAACATCCCTCATTAGTGTGGTACATTTGTTACAATTGATGAACCCATATTGAAGCCTTGATACTAACCGTGGACTACAGTTTACATTATAGTTTACACTTTGTCCTGCACAATTTTGTAAGTTATGACAAAATATGCAAAGGTCTGTATCCATAACTGCAATGTCATGCAGAACAAATCCAATGTCCCCAAAATGCCCCCATATTACACCTATGCTTCCCTCTCCCATCTCTCAGAACCTCTGGTGGCCACTGTCTTTATATCAGTGATAAAATTCTTCCATTGCTAGAATAATAATAAGTCTATAGTAGAATAATAATAGTTACTATTACTTACTTTAGTCCATTGTCCACTTGCCCACAGGGCATTTTTAAGTGTTCATCTTGGCTGCTTGGTGGAGACTAGACTATGAGGGGCAAGGGTAGAAGCAGGCAGACCAGTAAGTAGGAGGCTGTTGCAATGGCCCGAGGTCTTGAATAAGTGGCAGCCATGGAAATGGTGAGAAGTGTTCAGATTCTGGGTGCATTTCAAAGGCAAATCCCTCAAGATTTGTTGAAAGAAAGAAGTTGAGGATGATGCCAAGACTTTGTCCAGAACAAGTGCAAGAATTTTGGCAAGGGGAAAACTAGGGGTGGGGAGGGAGAGCAGGTTTAAGAAAGCAAGTCTTTAGTCATGAATATGTTATATTTGTGACCCCTGTTAAATATTCACATGGAGGTGAAGTGAAAGCAGTTGGATATGTTCAAAGGGATGTCCAGGATGGAGAATCATCAACATGTAGGTGATTTGAAGCCATGAAATTGTTTGAGCTCATCAAGTAGGTGAGTATAGACAGAGAAGAGATGCCCGAGAACTAAGCATGGGCCTGCCCAAAGTTTAGAGACCAAGAAGATGATGAGGAACCAGCCAAAGTAATTGAAAAGTAGCCAGTGAGATAGGAAGAAAACCAAGTGAAAGTGTAGTCCCAGAGGGTCAAAGTGAGGAAGATCCTTTAAGAAGGAGGAAATCGTTAATTAGGTCTACTGTTGCTATTAGACAAGAATTTTACAATGTGATTGGTGCTCAGAAACAACACTTTTCATTCTATTCTTTCCTGCTCTGTCTGCCCCTTTACTTGGCTGAGCTGTTCCCTCTTGCTATCTGCTTCAGGATCCTCTGGCCTGGAAATGGGACAAGGTGGTGGCCTCCTGCCATCACCCCCAGGCTTCCAAGACTGTTGACATCTCACAGAATCAGGCTAACTCTCAATGTTGGATCCCTCAGTAACACTACAGGCCAGGAACATGGCACCTAACACACACTGTAAACTGTTGCCAGGACTTGAACTTAGGCTATTGTAATTATTTGAGCCTAAACTTGGCTCATGGTTTGAGCCCATGTCTTAGAAGATGGGCTTAGATGAACCCAAGAGTTTTTTGCAACATCATTTAGGGAGAACAGCTCCTGGCACTGTATACATATCCTTGGACTTAGCTCTCAGTACCAACCTGACATTAACCAACTAAAAAGTTGTGGCTTAAAGAATATAAGTATTTATCTTGGTCTCTAATCTCCAACTTAAGCATACATCTTCCTTAGACACCTTACCTATAGAAAGTAGAAGGGCAAAAAACCTAGAAGTCCTTGATTTCTTGTGTTCCCTCATATGCCTTATTTATTTGGTTGCTTGTTTGTTCGTTTTAGAGAAGTTGTATGCTTACAAAGTAATCATGTGCAGAATTCCCATAATCACCCCTCCACCAACACTCATACTCCATGTTTAATCCACCAATTACTTCCTTTGACCTTGCCACTAAAATATATCCTTAATATGACCACCTTTCATCATCTCCATGTGGCAAACTTAGTCCAAACCACATCACTTCTTATCCAGGGTATTGAAAGAGCCAACTGTCTGCTCTGGATCACAGTCTCATTCCTTTACAGTCTTTTCCAAGCAGCAGTTGACGTGAGTTTCTGAAGTGTAGGATCATGCCACTCACCCCCATAAAACCTGACAGAGTCTCCTCTGCCAGATCTGGCCTTTGGCTCTCTGTCCCCCTCCCTTTTTCATCTCATTTACCACATTTGAGGTGCATTTGCTCTTCTTTCTGTCCCTCAAGGTCACAGATTTGTTTCCATCCCAGGGTCTTTAACTTGCTGTTCCTTCTACAAGGTTATTCCTCAGTGCTCCCTTTGGCTGCCTGCTCCTCCTCATCCTATTCCCAGCTCATCACTTCTCAGAGAGACTTTCCCAGTCCTAGCTCAAGTCCTCCTGTGTTAACCTTTGCAGTTTCTCCATAGCACCTGTCAGGACCTGAAATTCTTTTACTCACTTACTTGCTCTCCTCTTTGGTTGCAGTCTTCTCCCTCTACCATATAGGCTCCTTTAAGACAGGGACCCCATCGGCCTATGTACTCAGTGTCTGGGTCAATGTATAACATTTAGCAGGTGTTCAACAAATGCCTGCTGACTGACTGACAGTCTGAACTAAGGGAATTTATTTGAGGCCCACTTCCTGATTTTCACTAGGTTTCCAACTTTGTTTGTATGCCTAAGATGGTGGTCTTGTTCCAAGTGTAATAAAAGGTAGTCGTTCTGCCTGAGCCATTTTATCAGTTGAGACCTGGAGTGAAAGACCCTTTCCCAAGGTAGGAGTCACAGGCGTGCCCCACGTCAACTCCCCAGCCAGTGTCACCAGCCCATGTCACGAAGGTTGGCAGTGCTTGGAATTCCTAATGCCTATTTGGAAAAGAAGGCAACCTCGGCAACCACTCTCTGGGACTCCTGCCCCAGAGTGACTTGGCTGATGCCCCAGCTTGAGCTGGAAGAGGCCAGGCACAGCGGCAAGGAGGATTTCACCCTGCTGAGGAGGCAGACTTTCAGGAATCCACAGAGCTGGCCAAGTTATGTTAATATGAAGCCGGCCAAAATCTTTGACTGCCTCCTTTTCCTCCTGGAGATCCAAAGTCAGTAGCAGCTGTGCATTCCCTATTTCCAGAGCACCCACTCTTATTGGCTTTGCTTTTTAAGAGTATGTTGCTTCCTGGGGAATCCTGAGTGAGAAAATAACGAGGCTCAGAAATCTTGTGTCAGCATCCTACGTAAGAAGCGCTTTAGCTGCCATACTTTGGAAAAATTCATTTCTCACTAGAAGATTCGAAGAAGGGAAGAAGAATGTGAAATAAGTTCAACAGCTGTTTCTTGAGTGCTTACTATGTGCAGACTCTGGACAAGGCCATGTCCTAAGGTCATATCCTAAGTGGGGCCTCAAGGAAGATGGAAGACCATGATGGGGCAGGCGTCTGTCCTTACACCCACCCTCTGCTGTGGGTTGCTCCCATAGGAGTCTAAATTACACTGCAATGGAAAGGGGCAGCTTTCAGAGAGAAGGGGTGGGACAGTCAAACTCAGAAGCCCCGTGGGAGGTTGGAAGGAAAGGTAAGATTCTAGCCTTGGTGAGAGCTTGAAGCAGGACCACAGGCATCTTCCATGCCCTGGGGTCACAGGAGCTGAGAGGCCAGGCCCATTCAGAACAGCAGCTTCCAGATTTCCATTCCAGGAGGCAGTGAAAGGAAGTTGATTCCCACCTCCTACCAGAAGCCTGTCCCCGTGCCCATGACTCCATCTCTCCCTGTGCACTCATGGGCTTTTACCCTGAAATGATCTCTTCTCTCTTGTGTTTACAATCTCTAAGTCCTCAATATCTCCTATTGTCTCCCCCAAATCAGGCCAAAGATTCCATTATCCCAAATATGTATCCCCTCCAAGTTACCTTGTCTTCTCTACAGTCTGTCACCTTTTCTCACTACCATTCTTCTTGAACTCCCTAGCTCAATTTCTTTATATCTCATTTAATAACCTTGTAATTTGTTTTCCTTCCCAAACCATCTAAAACTGCCCTCTCTAGAGACTGAGTTCCCTTCCTACTGAGTGCATTCAGTGGCCTTTGCTTTCCCTTTCCTCCTTCCTCTTGACATCTCTATTTCACAACCCTGGCGAGATCACATCTCCTCGGTTGGCAGCTCTGGCCAGTTCATACTGGCACTTCTTGCTCAGGACAGCTGGATACAGAGTTAGGAGACTGGAGTGCCAATCATCCTGAAATGTGTTAGGCGAGAAGCTCAGAGCTTTCCCGGGTACTTGTAACGCTCTGGCGGGGAGGGCACGCTGACAGGGAGGGTTTTCTTTTTAGCAAAGTGAAAGAACAAGGAGGGATGGCAAGAAGCACGCCTGGCTGGTTGAATCACCCAGGCTCTCTTCCACGTTGACCTGTTTGCAGAGCAGTAGGCAAATCTGGATTCAGCTGTATGCCACTGTCCCTGAGATTTGCATAAAGCCGCATGGCAAGTTAAGATTTTCACCTTTTGGATCTCGGTCCTGTATATCCAGGTTTCCAAGGATTTGGGTAGATGCAGTGGGATTAATCAATACTTTAAGCCTCCCTCAAAACGGAGTACATGAGTCAAGCCTTTGTTTGGAGGCAGCTGGGGTTTAAGAATTGGCTGGAATAAAATCTTTTGTGATGGTTATAGGCAGAACTGGGGGTTCGTTAAGAGAGTCCTCTAATCACTGCAGGGAGGAGCGGCTGGTGGCCCTGGTGTCCATGTGGCGGTTGTCCTTGCTCCAGGTCTCCTGTAGCACTTAGCTGGCCTTTGCCTCTTGGGCTCCTGTTCAGGCCAGGCTTCCTTCCCTTACTCATTTCCCAAAGCAGTGCATGATCCAAAGCTACCCCACTCCCCCAAGGAACGAACGCGCTTGGCCCCACTGCTTAGGCCCCAATTCAGGGTTCAAGTTTGGCATCTTCCCCATCACAGTTGTTGTTCCCAGGATTAATTTTACTCTTCATTTCTGTTCCTCCCACGAGGTCCTAACCATTTAAGTAGGAACCTGGAAGAAGAAGAAGAGAGCTTGGAGTGAGGATTAATGCGATTTTTTAGTGACCTTGTCAGTTTGTCTTGGACATTTATGATGCTAGTGCAACAGTCCTCCTAACATGTACGTTCCTTTGATGCCTTCAGCTCTCAAAGCAATGTCAAGGCAAAGTCAGGAGAGGGAACCAATGTGGGGCACTCGACAAGACCTTACCGTTTCCTTTCCAGCACTCCCATTATTGCTGTGTAACCTTGGGAGACTTCCTCTCCTTCTCTGTGCCTTGTTCCCCCACACGTTTAGCAGAGGTAATCATGCTGGTCCCCTCCCTGTCTCAGAGGGCAGGAGAGGATGGATGAGATCATGTCTGTAAGTGTGTGGAATTCCTTGGAGAAAGGTGCTGTGGAAATTCACAGATGTGGGGTATTTGTGCAGCTCTCCAATTCTTGGGAAAAAGGGCCTCATGCAGGGGACCCCTTGCCTGGTGCTCGCATTCGGCTTAGAGCTGCAGCATCAGAACATGCGTGGGCGAGGGGGCGCCCCCCGGCCTCCCGGCAGGACCCCACCTGGCTCACCCAGACCGATGGATGCCAGCCTATCTGTGGAGTTTCTTAGCAAGGAAATTGCATGCACTTCCTAAGAGGTATAGCCCAGGGTTTCAGAAATCCTCACATCAGGGAGGTCTTCCCAGTGTTCAGCTAAACTCACTCTCACTTCCTTTTGTTTGGGGTGAAAGACCCAGAGGTCAGCCTGGCTCTTCCCAGGCTCCATCCAGTGTGTCCTCCATCCCCTCCTTCAAGGCCTGAGCAGAGTCATCTCCAAGACACCCTCTCTGACCACCCGTGACCTGCAGAGCTCTTCCCCTTTGATGTCCTTTCAGACGTCATATCTATGTTGACTCTGACACACAACTATATGACTCCATTTCCTGAACTGAAAATCCAGACATGGGATCTAACAATGAGACCTAATGTTAAAATTGAGACTGACCATAGAAATCCAGTGTGGGGCCCCTCTTCATTCAGAGGGATGACTTATGATCAGCCTTCCATGTCTGATTTGCCCATTTATTTACATCTGTTGTGTGTGTTTGTTTTTAGCTTCCCCTTGTCTAAACCTTATTTCTTCAACTGGATTTAAAGTTCCTTGAGGGAAGAGGGTATGCACTGCATTTCCTTGATTTTTTGAATCATTTAAAGATCTCTGCCCTGTATATCCAGCTCATTTGTTTTTGAGGGTGGGAGAGCACCATTTGCATCTTTCCTCTGTTTCTTGATTCACACCCTCGCAAATAAGATAATTAGGGTTCTTGGCTGAGCTCCATTTTCCATTTCTAACCGTGGGGATAAGTAGGTCATGAGATGGTTTGTGTTGATAATGGGGCAGGGGAGAGGTCCAACTGGAGATGGCCTCACATTCCAGGACAGGGCATACTTTGGAAAAATTCGGGGGTAGATACCCAAGGACAAAAGCATGCGAGTGAGGAGGCAGCCTGGGGAACACTGGTGCCACAACCCCAAGTGCTCATGGGCCCTCTAGGGCACCATTTCTCTGTGCTGTCTCCCAATAGGTATAGCTACCTCAGTGTGAAAAAGAAAAACCCGTTGTCCTCTTATCCCTCCATCTGCCTCCAGATGAGATCAAACTTCACCCAGCCCACTCAGTTGAGTGTTTTTATGTGCTCAAAGATAATCACAACCAGATTGTTAGCTCCTTGAAGGTGGAGAACTATAGTCTAGCATCTCATTCCCACTCTACCTGGTATGGAGTTAGATACATAGCAGCAACTCAAGAAACCCTTTATACACAGGGAAAGAGATGGGCTGGCCCTCCTCTGTCACCTGCTCCCAGATCTACCAGTCTTTATAGACACTGGGCTCTTCCAGTGTCCCACGCAGTGTTCTTGGCCTCTAGGACTTGACCTGAGCTGGGGCAGGAAGTTCCCAGGACCTGGAGCTGTTGAACAGAAAGTGCAGCAGCTCTTAGCCCCACCTCCAGCCCATCCCCATGGCTGCCCTGAGCTCTCTTCTCTTCACCAGACTGCCACTCCCCAGAACCCTAGCACTTTCCTCACTCTGACCTTCCATATTCCTCCCCCTTCCTTAGCCCCATCTAGAGAGAGAGAGAGAGAGGCACAAGATGCTCAGTATTTCTCTGCCAGACATATTTACCTCTTAAAATTGCAGAAGACCAGAATATCCAGCCCACTTTTTGGTTTTGATGAATATAGGAGTTGGGAAAATTAAAAATCCAAAGCCGTGGGATAGAAAGCCTAGAAAGATGAAGTTCAGGAACTGTCCACCTAAGCTTATCTCTGTGTATCAGTTGCTTCCCCTCTTCCTTAGAAAACAGCAAGCTCAATTGAAGAGAAAGAACTGAGGCCATTTCTTAAAATAAGCTGCTAAATAAAGGAAGGGACCTCTTTTTCCAGAATGGTCTCCAGGCATGCCTTCCACCCCTCAATTTTGCAGCATAGTCTATGCCTCTTCTCTGGATCCATGAAGAAAACCCTCCAAGGCTGGTTCCTCTGCTGTCTTGGGGGCTAATCAAAGGGAAGGGTAGGTTTGTGTACTCCACAGGGAAAGGAGAAGGAAGAAGGGCTGTCCAGGAAGAGATGGAAGAGCTTAATAAAGAGCCTGTTGGCTCAGAATAAGAGCCACATGGGCCTGTAAGTGGTAGCAGGCTCCAGGGAGTAGGAGGAGGATGTGAAGCTGATAAGGAAGGAAAAGCTTAGAGGGTGAGACTGAATATCCTCCCAGGCGGTAGTGACTCCCAGAGCAGTAGGGCATTTGTTCCTTAACTTTACATGGACTTGGCCTTTTAGCATCATTCCCAAGGATATCAGTGGGAAAATGAGCAGGATCAGAGCTTCTCAGCTGTTGACTCTCCTCTGTGCCTGGCCCCATCTCCAAAACTGTCCCAAGGAAACTTCTCTGGGGACACCCTGCTCTGGTATCATCTTTGTGGGAAATTGACAACTCCTCAGGCACTCTGCCTTGCCCTGATTCTTCTGTCCAGGGACACTGATGTCACTGAATCAAAAGTCACAAAATCCACAAAATTCATAGAAGATATGAAAGGATAAAAGGGACCCGCTTTACAGCCCACCAATCCCCTCACTTTACAGATGAGAACCCAGAGGTCAGACAGGGGAGGGGCTTCATGGAATCACATGGTAGCAAGCTGATCCCAGACCCAGACATTTTATTTTTTTAAGCTTTTAATTGTAGTGACATATACAATTCAAAATTTCCCATTTAAACCACTTTTGAGTATACAATTCAGTGGTGTTAATTACATTCATAATGTAATTGTGTACTACCATCACCACCATCCACTACCAAAACTTTCCATCATCTCAAACAGAAACTCTGTACCCATTAAGCAATAACTCCCCCTTTCCTACTGTATTAGTCAGCCAAAGGGGTGCTGATGCAAAATACCAGAAATTGGTTGGTTTTTATAAAGGGTATTTATTTGGGGTAGGAACTTACAGATGCCAGGCCATAAAGTATAAGTTATTTCCCTCTCCAAAGTCTAATCAAATGTTGGCACAAGATGGCTGCTGACATCTGCGAGGTTTCAGGCTTCCTGGGTTCCTCTGGGCTCACTTCCTCTGTTTTCTCCACAAGGGCAGCTGTAGACTATCAGGCGAACGGCTCTTTCTCTCTCCCTGGGGCTCCAGCTTAAGACTTCAGCATCAAACTCCAACATCAAAATTCCAACATTAAAAGCCCTCCACTCTGTCCTTTGCCATGCCTTTTATCTGTGAATCCCCCCCCCACCAAAGGGCGGGGACTCAACGCCCTACTGACACAAGAGGTTTACTTGATTAAATAATCAAGTAATGAATCCAATATAATTTCATATGCCCAGAGGAAAAGATCAATCCAATATTTCTTTTTGGAATTCATCAGTAATATCAAACTGCTACACCTACCCAAACCCTTCCCCTGGTAACCTGTAATCTACTGTCCATCTCTATGAATTTGCTTTTTCTAGCTGTTTCATATAAGTGGAAACATAAGAATATCTATTCTTTTGTGTCTGGCTTATTTCAGATACCATGATGTCTTCAGTGTTTATCCATGTAGTAGAATCTACCAGAACATCATTCCTTTTGACAGCTGAATAATATCCCATTGTATGTATATTTCCATTTTGTTTATCTACTGATCTGATGGACACTTGAATTGTTTCCATCTTTTGGCTGTTGTGACTAATGCTGCTATGAACATTGGTGAGCAAGTATCTGCTGGAGTCCCTGCTTTCAATTCTTTGGATACTTACCTAGGAGTGGAATTGCTGGTTCATAGGATAATTCTTTGTTCAAATTTCTGAGGAACTGCTGGAAGTGTTTTCCACAGCTGCTGTGCCATTTTACATGCCCTCCAGAAATTCATGAAGGCGCCGATTTGTCCATGCACTTGCCAGCACTGGTTACTGGGCTGCTGCCTGTTGTTCCGAGTGTATTTAAGGTCTCTTTCCTGCTTCTCTTTCCACGTGGAGCACAGGGCAGTGCCCTGGTGCAAAGCCTTTTGTGCAGATGCCAATAGCAGAGAGTAAGAGAAGCCACTCCTGCTCCTAGGACCTTGGAAAGGGGCAAGTAATACCAGTCCTTCTCTATTCTGGACCTCCCTTGCCTGACCCTGGGCAAAAGGCTCTGCCACTCTTCCTGGCAGAACGTGTAAGTTATTTAAATTAAAAGAGGTTGATCTGGTCAACTTCCTCTACCCTCCTGTCACCTGGGGGTGGGTGGGTTCCACCATTCACTAGAATTCCAGCAGATGCCTGCTCACACTTACGCCCGTCTGCTTCCTGTTACTCTCTGGGATCTCATCTTTCACTGTCACATGATCCTGCATTTATAGAGTTCCAGAGTTGGAGAGGACAGTAGAGGGGCTCTGGGACTGTTTCTAGCATATCTCTGACAGGTGGTGTTTTCATCTCTGCTCAAGTGCTTCTAGGAGTGGAGAACCCAATGCTTTGTAAAGCAGCCTGTGCCTGCTTTTGATCAGCCACTCCATGATTTCCACCAGTGGGTCCACACACTGCTCTCTGAGCCCACAGCAAAGAGGCCCGGTCTCACTTCCTGGAACATTTCTTGGGATGCTTGAAGGTGGCTCTCCTGCCTCATTTGAGTCCTTCCCATTTCTAGCAAAGTGTCTCCATTTATTGCAGCCATTCCTTCCAGAGCCTCTCCTATTCTGGTCACCTTCTCCCATTTGTCAATGACCCTCTTGATAGGAAGGTCTCTGAGAAAGACTTCAAATGTGGGCTGACCAGGGTCGGGGACAGTGCTATTCTTATTTTATTTGTTCTGAGTATTACACATGTGAATGCAATCTCAGCTTTAGAGGCCACATCACACTTCTGGTTGACACTGAGCTCAGATTCAACAGAAACCCTTAAGTCTATAACTCATCTCAGCTGTTTTTGGCATAGAGTATACTTCCCCCATGCTCTTCTCAACCTAAATGAAGGGGCTGACAGTTGCCAGGCACAAACCCACCTGGTTAATTTCACCCAAACTTACAGGCAACACTGCTAGGCAAGTCTTAATGGCCAGCCACAGGGTGTGTGAACTGCTCCTTCCAGACTGATGCAATTTGCAGACTTTATAGGCTTGCCTTCTCTGGCTTTTTCCAAATCATTGATACAAATATTGACCAGGAAAAGTCAAAGGACAATCCTTTATTTCATTAATCAAGACCCCTTGGGTATAATTACTCAGCCAAATACAAGGCCACTTAATTCCACATGGTACAAAAGATCCCCACAGAGAAGATGATGTTCAGCCCACCTCAGCAGTGTGTTCCCATAAGCCCTGTGGCCCACTCTAACCTCAGCCCCCAACTTGGGGCTTGATGAGTCTCTTCACGCAGAGACTGCGGGCTACCCTGCCCAGACCTGCCAGCCTTTCCTTTGGCAGCGAGGGGCTGATGATTTGGCTTCCTCACTCAGAGCCCAGAGAAATCCCCACCACCCAGTTGGTGCCCTGGCGATTTCAGCAAGTGTGGACGGGCTTGGAATCAACTTCCAGGCACCAGTTCAGAGCTCAGGTTGGACAACCCTTCAGAATTCCTGACATAAATTCTCCTGTCACATTGGCTGGAGGGTGGAGGGATAAGGATCCAGCTGTGCGTCTCGCATTCCAAACTGATAGTCTCTCTAAATTAGCTTCAGGACATCTTCAAGGCCACCCCAGGAAACTACACGTCAAAATCTGCCGGCTTCAATTATCCAGACAGCCACTACCTCGGAACTGAGACCCAAAAGTGGAACTTCTCAGAAGGAGCCAGGTCCCCTGTACAGCCTGAGGGGTCTGATTGTTTAGGGGAGGGAAGTGGTATGTCCATGTTCTTACTTCCTTTGGGCTGTCCCATACTTACAGCTGAACTTCCCTCCTGCTTACCCAAATTCTGCTGACTTATTTTCACCAGCCTTGCCTTCATGATGCTGGAATGCCACCCTGCTCTCTGCACTGCTCCCCTCTCCAAAATATCCCATTGTGGTGGACAGTAGGAGAAAGGACTGTGCCTCCCACCTGCAAGGGGGAGCTCTGGGGAAAAGGACCCTGTTTTCCATTGATGGGACAAGTGTTTTTTTCCCCTTCCCCAGGACCTTTTGCAGGGAGTGACTCCTCACTGAGGGTTACTGCCTCTGGTTACGGTAACCAAGCCTCTTGGCTGCTCATTCTAGCAAGGGGCCTCCCATAGGCTCCTGAAGGTGGCGCTGTGAGGAAGGACGTTGCGGGGCACAGAGGGAAGGCCTAGAAGTTCACCACTTCGCCAGCCCAGCCAGAATCAGGATGTCTTTCGCTCTCTTTTTGCAAAGTTGCCTGTTGCTGAAGGGGGCGAAGAGGAAGGGCAGGGAGTGATAATGGGTGCTGTGAGCTTTCTCCTTGGTGAAACAGTCATTACACCTTTTACCTTTCTGAGCCGCCATGCTGGAAGGGATAGGATCGTGTTCTCTTTACTTATGTTCTAAATGAGTAGTTTGGCCCCGTTGCCTCCTGGGGCATGTCTGTGTGCATTTCCCATTCGTCTCCTGTGGTTTATGAACAGTCGGCCCTCCATGCCCTATCCTCCTTCCCAGCACCACTGCAGTGTTCCCTCAATGGCTGATGGAGCCTCTTCCTTTTCCTGCATCATCCCCTTCCTTGATCCTGAGATGCTCGCTGGGTCTCCTCTCATGCCTGTAGGTCATATGTTTCCTTTTTTTTGATTTGGTTTCATCTTTGCATTAAATTTTTTTTTTTTTAGGAGTTACCAGGGATTGAACCCAGGATCTCCTACATGGGAAGCAGGCGCTCAGCCACTGAGCTACATTCCCCCCCCCCCCCCCCCCCCCGCCCAGTGAAAGTTGGTTTTCATTTGTTTATTTGTTTTTAGGAGATACTGGGGATTGATTCTGGGACCTGGTACGTGGGAAGCAGGTGCTCAACAACTTGAGCTAATTCTGCTCCCCTGCATTAACTTTTTTTTTTAAAAAACAGGGCAGACCTTTATTTTTAATGTTTTTATTTTCAAAATCTCAGGATGAGGGACCTTTAAAAATAGCTGACTGCATTTTTTCTCTTTATAAAACACACTGTTTTATTGCAGGGAAAAAAATGGAAACTATAGATATGTTTGAAAAAATCATTTGTGATCTGATTACTGTTACATTTTGGTATACTTCTTTATAAACTTTGTGTGCTTTTATGTGTTTCTGTAAGTAAATAAATTGGGGTGTACTGTATATACATTTGGTGATCTGAGTTTTTCACCCAGTAATTACGGTAACCAGGAAGCCACACTTTGCCTTGTGCTTTTGGCATGGTGCTTCTGGAACCAACCAGCGTGGTATCCTTGTGCTGTTCGTCCCCTGTCTATAGAAGCCTGTTGCCCAGCATGCTTGTCCCTTAGCCAAGCCATGACTGAGTATTCTTTTCCTTTATCTCCATATATCCATGAGATCATCTCTCTGTGGCTTGATGCTTCTCTGAAATTTATTTCTTACTATGATATCTAGATGCTCAGATATTATCTTCTCCTTCCAGAGAAATTGCTAGTGGCTCTTGCTAAGAATTTCTTCCCTCTTGTCCCCCTTTGACCCCTGGAACTGGGAAGAGCATTGTGATTGGTCCCAAGGAGGAGATAGACCCAAATGAAGAAGGGAACAAAATGGTGCATGGAGGTGCCACCCTGGAAGATACCATGTGGGCCCTGGAGCCAGGAGGAGTCTGGAGAGAAATAACTATGAGCACTGAAGGAAAAGAGGAGGCTGAGCTGGAGTATCGACATACCCCCCAGTTTCGGAAGGGTCGTTCAACTGGAAGGCAAACAAGAATGTAGAGATCATCCAGACTCTTATTTAACAGTCAGAAAAACTTAATCACAGAATAGGGGAAGTTCTTACAGCAAGTGAAAGCAGAGCTGGGTCTTGGGAGCAGGTTTCCTGGCTCCCAGGACAGTTATTTTTACAGTCTAGAATCGGAGAAGATTAAAGAACTAAACCCATAAGGTGGGAGATGAGACATTGGGTCAGGTGGCCAAGGGAGGTGTGGACTCTGGAAAGACAGAAGGAGTGAGGCCCAGCTCACCCACCATTTCCTATAAGGAAGACAAAGGTTTGGGAACATCAGGACCTCAGGACCTCAAGGAGGTGATAATTGTCATTCTTTCCCCTAAGAGAAGTCAGTCAACCAAGAAGTGCTCCATAAATACCTGATTTATGCTGAAATTAAGACTAAGAAGTCCAGGGATTAAGAAGTGGCAGGGGCTCACAGAGAGTTGATGGCCTAATTAAGGGTTAAATTATGTGGCAGAGGGAAGCAGACTTGGCCCAGTGGTTAGCGCGTCTGTCTACCACATGGGAGGTCCGCGGTTCAAACCCCAGGCCTCCTTGACCCGTGTGGAGCTGGCCCATGCGCAGTGCTGATGTGCGCAAGGAGTGCCCTGCCACGCAGGGGTGTCCCCCACTAGGGGAGCCCCATGCACAAGGAGTGCACCCTGTAAGGAGAACCGCCCAGCGTGAAAAATGTGCAGCCTGCCCAGGAATGGCACCACACACACAGAGAGCTGATGCAGCAAGATGACGCAACAAAAAGAAACTCAGATTCCCGTGCCGCTGACAACAACAGAAGTGGACAAAGAACAGCAGCAAATGGACACAGAAAACAGACAACTGGGGCAGTGGGGTTGGGGGGGGAGGGAAGGGGAGAGAAACAAATAAAAAAAATTATGTGGCAGAGACTTTGCATGTTGCAAAGCACAAAGGAAGGAGATGGGAAATAATGACCTTCAGCTGGCTGAAAACTTAGGCATAAGCTGATCTTACAAGGAAGGATAGGATTTGTGTATGTAGGAAGGTAGTTGGAAGAGTGTCAAATCTGCATCTGGCCGTGGAGTCACTTCACTCTGTTCAAATTTCAGCTTCTCAGGTACATTCACTCATTCATTCATTCATTCACTCAATTGATATGTATTGAGGGCCAGGAAATGTTATGGGAATATAAGAGTAGACATAACACAAGTCCCTGATCTCGTGTAGCTTACACTCTACCAGGTGGAGTGGGAACGGGGCAGCTGCAGCCTTCCCTCCTTGACTTAGGGCAGGAGTACTGACTCCCACCTCTCAGAACTGGTAGGACAAATGAGTGAAGGATGTAAGCTCCTCATAGTGCCCAGCACAGCTAATTATCACTGATGGGCTGTTACTATTGTTATTATTATGATGATAATAATATTATTATTGGAAAACAAGAGCTGGCAGGAAGATACTTAGCTAGTAGTTGGGGCTCGAAGATGGTTGATGGGAAACAGTGGGGAATAATAGTGGAAATACCATACAGAGAGAAAGCCTGGGGAGAGAGAACTGAAATCAGTGGGCAGGGTTCAAGCCTAATGCAGTAGGCAATGGAGGTGGCGGTGGTGGGGGTTTAATTACAGATACCTGAACAGTGGCTCTGGGTTCCTGAGAGCCATAATACTGATGCTAAAAAGGTTATATTTCTCCAGTATTAGGAACCTTCCAAATACCCTGCTAAAGCCTTTTGCAAGAATAATTTCATGTAGCTCTCAGAACTACCCTGGAAGGCAGGTGTTGGCATCATCCTGTTTTACAGATGAGGAGACCGAGGTTTGGAGAATTGAAGTAATGGACTGCCAACCAAGTGCCAGAGCCAGGATTCAAACATGAGGTGGCCTACCATAAGCGTGATGGCAACCATGGTCTCAAAATGTTCCAAGCCCTTCCCAGGGAAGAAGGGGTGACAGACAGATGCTGTGACCCTAGGAGAGAGCCTCGGGCCAGCCATTTTCTGTGTTTGAGACAGTGCTGTCTGCCAACAGAAGCTGTTAAGTTCTGTCAATTCTGGCCGGCTGGAAGAGATTTCCCAGGCTTGTCTGTGGGGAGGGTTGACATGTTTATATGGAGGTTATGACTCCCTGAGGAAAGGGTGTTGGCTTCCTCAGGAAAGATTAGGTTGACAAACCCAGTTTACTCTGCGGGCTTGAACTGAGATTCTCCTGTGGACTGGAAAAGATACATACCTTGCAGATTAATTCAGGAAGTTACCAGCTCACCACAGTGCTGCTTTACTTTCCTCATCTTTGCCCATTAGCTACTGCAAACTTACAGCTATCTACACTGGTAGTCGACAGAAAGTTCTCCTTCTCTTTTGGAATTTTGGGGGGAAAAATAAGTTTTTGTTTTTTCTCCAGGGGATCACCCTCTCTTGCATGTGGCCACGGCAGATGCTCAAGAAATGAGATCAGTGAGATCAGAGAGCGGAGAAGCTCTGTTGGGGGGCCACTCCAGGGGAGCAGGGGAGGACAGCTGTCCCTGGAGAAAACCAGAGGGCCAGTGAAGGAAGCAGTGGGAGAGGATATCTCATTCCTTCCCCAAAACTTGCCCGGTCACGTGGCCTCTACCCGCCTCTCTTCCTGCTCAGCCCCATCAATGGGCAGCTCTGAACACTGCCAGCAGGTAACCGTCAGAGGCCCGGCCGTCCATGGGTGGCTACTGAGTTCAAAGGAAGCTATTCTTGCTGTGTCTCTGGCAGGAGAGGATCATTGGCCTAAGAATGGCCTGTGCTACCAAGGTGAACCCGTGTGGGGCCGAATCTGGCCAATTCCCAGTCCATTTACTGTTAATCTCTTTAATCCAGCTTCCATGAAATTGGAATTTAGTAATTGTTCGGATTCATCCAACATTTATCTTGTGAAGTGGCCTCTATGCGCCAAGCATTGGGCTGGGGTTTCTCATGGTTAGATCATTTAGTCATTGAGAGAGCCAAGGCTCAAAGTTTACCTTTGCATGATCTATGAGGAAGAGGTTTACTAAACAAATAAGTGGTGTGTGTAAGATTGCCAGGGGAGATTTCAAACTAGTTAAGAGGACAAACTGCTTCCGATAACCCTGCCAGTACTTGAGAAATTCTCCCTTATGTGAGTAAACCGCTGATCTGGGACACAGGGCAATACAGAGGAAAGGACCTAGGACAAGATCAACAGACTAGATTCCATTTCCAGTCCCACGCCTAAGTGGTAGTGCCCCTGCCTCTGTATCGCCATCCAGTCCCCAGTTTCCCACAAAGGGAATACAAGCCCACCCCCAAGCCTTGCGAAGGTGCAAACCAAGATGCATAGGGCACCTCCTTTGGTGTGATAAAGGGAGCAAATGAGAATGAATATGCACATCTTTTTATTGGTATTCATTAAGACATTCAGTAAGGTTATTCAGGCAATTAATGTTATGGGGCATGAGCAGTAGGGGTGAGAACTGGGCAGGTGGAGGACAGAGATGGGAGGGAGGCTCCTCGTCATGGATGTATTGTCCTTTTGGAGCCGTGTAAATACATGACATATTTAAAAATTAAATTCATGAAAAACTGCCTTGCTTGAAATCCAAACACAATATGATGTAGTGTTTCCAGAACAGAAGGAAGAGTTATATTGGCATGACCTGTTCTGAGATGCCAGTGTTGGCTCTTCCCTAAGTGCTCCCAAACTGGCTTTTAAGCCTAGATGTTATTCCTCGGCACCGGGCCAGTGGGCAGAGATTTGCCATGTAGTGGGGCTCTGCGGCTGCCTCGCATTCCTCAGGCTGCAGGCGTACGCGTGTGCAGGCTGTCGACCCAGAAGTTACAGATTGAGCTGCAAGGCAACAGAAGTGTTTATCTGGGGTCTTAGAATTGCAATTTGGGGAGTACAGATTCAGGTAGCAACCAAGCTGTGTCTGGTCCTGGGGCTGTCAAGCAAGGGTTTATACAAAAAGAAGAGTACTTAAGTTGTTGGTAAAGAATTATGACTGGTAAAGAATTATGATCTGGCAGAGACGTGCATAAGAATAACTTCTTGAATGGCCTCCTGACTCCATTGTCAATCTCTGAGCCATGAAAATTCCATCTTACTTCATCTTTTTTCTCAATGTGTGGGAATGTGTGTCTCCCTACGCCAGCCCCCCTCCACCCCACTCCCCACGCACCCACATGCTCCAGCCGATGCTCACTAGGGGCCTTCCACATTAGGCCCAAACCTATCCAGAAAGAACAGGTGTCTAAGGCAGCACTGCAACCAGGAAGTTGATCCCAGTCCAGGGACACTGCTACTCAAATGAAAGGTGTCCAGAAATGCACAGACTGCAGAAACTCCCAAAGGCCACGCTGTTGTTAGTGTAGTCCCACCCACGTGTGGTGCGAACAGCCCCCCAGAATGCACTGCAGCACAGCATGCCTGCACACGGACCACGATTGTAGAGCTCGGCTTTGGCTTTTTTTCCAGTGTGTTGAAATTACATATCCTTGGGTCGGAGGGTTGGGGCATGCTTATGGGTTTTGCTTTGGCTCTGCCAATGGCCTCTTGGCCCTGTGAAAAACCTGGAAACACTGTTGAGAATTTGGCGCAGTGGGGAATCCAGGCACGATCTGAAGAGTTCATTAACTTAGAGACCAAGGTAGAACCAAAGGTGCAAGCTTTTCCAGAACCCTCAGGGCTGTCCTCTCCAGTCCCCAGCCAATATGTGGCACTCAGAAGCACCATATGGAGTGACGTGTGGGGATGTCGCACATCACGTGACAGGCAACTGCCATACTCCCTGGTTTCTTCTGGTTTGGCCAACCAATGTGTTGCTGCAAAAGCTTAAGAAAAAGTTAAAGTATGGGATGAGAAAACACAATCCATTTGGTAACTTTCCCTGAAAGAGTAGGCTTGCAGCAATAAAAGGGGTGGAGCAGAAGAGATTTCCAGGAAAAGGGCTTTGGCAAAATAAGGGCATAATAAGGAAAATGTTGTCTAAGTCTCCATTTTGAGTATTGTTGGTGTCACTTGCACTCTGTTCTTTTTTCCCTTCATGGGATTATTTGGGGAAAATTGTATATATCCCAGAGTTGAACTTCTAAGCAAACACAAGCTGCAGCCAGCCCTAGAGCGGCGGATGGGCAAGTCCCTGGGGTGACTTAGAGAAGTGCGGCTCTCTCCCTGCCCAGCGCCCCCTGCCCCCATCATGCAGACACACATGTGTGCATGCAGACACAAGTTCCTCTCTTTATGAGACAGATGGCAGGCCTCCCCTCCTGCAGAGCCACCCTAGAGGGTGAAGCCTGCCATGATGATTTTTTGTTGTTGTTACTGTACATTTTAAAATATCACAGAGGGTGGGTTAGAAGAAGTTGCCGAGGGGCAGGCCTGTGCGGTATATACTTTCTCATCCTCTTGCAGCACCTACCCCGTGCCTTTGGGAACTCAGCAGATGGGTGCAGATGATGATAGTGCCTCTGAGAAGCCCCTGACTTCCTTGCATTTTTCATGATGTAAAGTGGAAAGGGGTCCCTGGCACAGAAAAGGAAGAGAAAAAGCTCTTTATTGCTTTACTTTCTTGCACTGATCTACCTCCTCTGTAAGTTGACCTAATCCTTCAAAGACCCCTCCCTGAGGGCAGGTGTGGTTCTTGAGTGGGCAGAGACCAGCCACAGACAGCAGGACCCTCCCAGGGCTGGGGAGCTGGGGGTATGTGGGAGAGTGCATGGAGAGAGGAGACCCCATTCTGCCACCAACATCCTGTCCTGTGGAACCCACAAATCACTTTGCTTTGGGCCTCAGTTTCCCATTGCAACCAGTAAGACCTGCCTCATGTAGTTGCCTGCGAGGATTGTTTTTAAACACATTTTTTACTTTGGAAAATTTCTGGGTTCTGCTGCCTCTGTTGGTTTTTTAAACAATTTTTTTATGTTTTCTTAGGAAAGAAAGGCAGACTTGCAAAACTTTATGTGGGATCACAGTAGAAAGAGAAACTGTTTATAGGGCTGTAATTTGCATGTATTCATGGATGCAACTGCCTGTGAAGGAGGAGCAAATCCGGTTCCATCCGTCCAGCACTTACTGTGTTACTTTGTCCTGCTCTCCAGAAAGCAGAAAATGAGTAAGACTCAGTCACTGTGCTCCGGGAGCTCACCACTGTGGATGGCTCCAAGCCTGAGAAATGACCTGCCAAAACGGAAAGTGTCCAGTGTAGGATGACAGCGTGAACCAAGGGTGCTTGGAGGAAGGTGGTTTAACTCCTTGCTTCTCTCTCCATTAAAGGGATCAAAATTCCCAAACTGCAGCTGTGAGTGCTTGCACTTATACAATGCTCAAAGTTGATTGTTAGATTTGCATATAGCTGGTGATCTTTTCGTGAACAGAGAGCCCTCGCTAGGCCAGATGAACAGATCACTAGATTGAGGCACCAGCAGAAGAGCCGCCTGCCTATCTAGTGATCAAGATTAACCACTAAAGAGGCTTCGTTTGAGAACGTGTCAGTGGTCAGCTTGTGGGGGCCAAGGGGAAGAAGGGAGACGGGAGTGGTCACAAGCAGAGTCCTGAGACTCGGGTTATTTTCTTCCAGGTAGAATTTGGTAATGAGGAGTTTAAACAGTTTGCAGACTAATGCCAGGTCACCCAGCGAGCAAACTGCCGAGCTGAGGCTCCAAATGGGCTTCGAGAGTGCAAATCAGGGCTGACAGAGCCCCTGACTCTTCAGTGGGCCTCCTGTAACTGCCTGGTGTTTCTTCCCCAGATTCAAGAAGGGGTGAAAGAAGAGTGCAGCAAGGATGGTCCTTTTGGAGACAGCAGAACTCAAGGCTCTGTTTCCTTCCCTTCTCTGTTCTCTCCTATCAAGAGTTATTGACTGTGTGGCAAATAAAGACGGAAGGAAGGGAAGGAAGAAGAGAGAAATGGAGTGGGGGGGGCTCCTCATTTCTACTAGGCATGTGTTGTCCTGTAGTTTTTTTCCTAGTTCAGCAACTCTTTGCAGGGAGGTGATTTTTCCCTTTTTGTTCCAAGCCTCCCTTTTCTCTTTCTGCATCGGTAGACAATCAAAATGTAGCATGTCACCCATAATTTCTGATCTGTCTTGTGTGGTATCCCAGAGAGCCCTGGCTGCCCTTTGTCCAGAACCTAGGAATGGATGGGTGATGATGAGAATAAGGAGAAGGCAAGCTCTTAGGCTAACCAGAGGGGTGCTTGGGGGTTAATTCCAATCACTTCTGGGTGTCAACTGTTTGGGATGACTTGAGCTCATTGGAAAGATCCCCTGGTGTCTGGTGACACAGAAGGAGGTGTTCCTGTCCCCTGTGGTGCCGAGCAGGGAGCCTGGCGGGAGCAGCTGAGGCTGCAGCTTCCTCGGCGTCACTGCCCAACAATGCAGTGAGTCAGGGCTTGGAGAGCAAGGAGACGGTGTGTGCTGGCTCCCTTGGGGGATGTGTGGGTATGGCGCAGGCTGCAGAGTGGATGGGGCTTTCCCCAGCAGGCAAACCCACCAAGTGGCCCCCCTGTTGCAGGTGGGAAGGATAGGGCCTGGTCTTTTCTGGGCTCAAAGGTTCTTGTGTCTGGGTTGATCCTGCTACCGCATCTATTATTTCGTGAAAAGAAATACAAGAGGGAAGGTGTCTTCCTTTGCCAGGGCTGCTGTAAAAAAGGGCCACGGACTAGTTATTTGGTTTAAACAACAGAAATGTGTTGTCTCGCCAGAAGTCCAAATCAAGGTGTCAGCAGAGCCAGGCTCCACCTGTCTCTAGGGCTCGGCGGGGACTGGGGATCTACGCTGTCCCTTGGCCTGTGGCGTGATTCTGTCTCTGCCTCTGTCACCTGGCTGTCTCTCCCTTCTCTGTGTGTGCTTCTTTCTCTTGCTGCTTCCAGATTTCCTCTGATTGTGTGGCCACCAGTCCTATTGGATTTTGGCCCACTCTCATCCAGTCTGACCTCATCTTAGCTAATCATGTCTTCAGGGACCTAATTTACAAATAGGGCCACAGGAACAGGGATTAGGACTTGGGCATGTATTTGGGGGTGACAGAATTGAATCCATAACAGAAGTGAGAGACTAGAGAAATAAGTGCAAATGGATGTCCTGCCTGATGTTGAAACTGAGTGGAGAGAGCAAGGCTGACAGCCCAGTGGCGGAGGCTGGGGTGGATGGAAGGGGCTAGAATAACCGTGGAGACGGCTGCTTGCCAGGGGCCAGTAGTGGTTTAAGACTCAGAGTTGGGGACGGGATGAAGAGGTTCCAGCTACACTGAGCACTAACTCACAGACCAGACCCCTCCCGAGGCCTACCCACCCCTGTGCCTCTGCATCAGGAACACGCTGCAGTTCAGGGAAGGAAGATGTGAAGGGTCTATGAAGAAGAAACTCAACAAGAAGAGTCATTGAGTGGCTTAAGCTTACGTCTTCATTTGCTGGCTGAAAAAGAGACATTTCCTGGGGGACAGAAGCCCTGGGTCTTCTCAGGTCAGCTCAGGTAGGTAGGGTAAAGCCACTTTTCTCAAACTGCCATGGACTGAGGTAATTTGCTACCAAAGAAATTCCACAAGCAAATGAACCTCTGAGTGTGAGATTAAGGCAAGATGGAACTATCAGTCTTGGATCACTACCTGAGCCAGGCAGGATCGGTGTTTTTGGTCACGCCAAGATCACTAAGATCACACATCTGTGCGAACCTGCAAGCACTCACACCTAAATGCTCCTGAACTTTTCCAAAGATGTACAACATAAGCACTCCTCCACCATACTTCCACAACATCCTGGCAAGGCCAGAGCACAGCAGTTACTCCACTGCCCTGCACTGTTTAATGGCTCGCCTGTCTCTCATGACACTAAGAATTTCTGGAGCTCAGAGGCCACAGCACGGTCCCCAGGACACGGTAGATGCATATCCAGTCAATGCTGAATGCACGGTTTCTAAAATGACATGTCAGTGCTCTTCTCAATTGCCAGGGCGGGGTGGTGGGGGTGACACATAGGTAGGACAATACCTGTGGCACCTGAGAGGCCTGACTCAACCCACCTATTAATGACCCTTAACCCTCTTGAGTGTCAAAAATAAGTCCTGTGTACTCAGCACTCTCTAGCGAGCAGAAGAAAGCTGATGACAAGGCCCATGGATGGAGAGTGGGATGGGATGAGTGAGCATCCAGTGATGGAATGGGTTCTGTGGAGCAGGAGACTGGACTCTTGGGCTGGAGCCCCAAGTCCTTCCCTTCCTTACTCGTGGGATGTTGGGTCTGAGTTGGATTTAAGGAATTGGCCCAACCCACCCTCCTGTGTTGGATTTGCACACGGCGCTCAAGTTCTCCCTCGGTGAGCAAGAGATAAGGAAGCTGGGCCCCACCAGCACATTCAACCACTGGGCCACCATTGTTTCTCTTCCTCCAATTTCCTCTTCTTCCTGGTCTTTACTTCCTCTCCTCAGCTCCACTTCACTCTCTGTGCTGTGTCTGTTGAGCTAACGGTCATGCCTAGCCAAAGCTGAGCAGCTCAAGGTCACTGACTTCTGCCACCATCCTTTGACTCTGTCCCGGAGGCCTCAGCCTAGGAGGACAGAGCGGACTCCTGGTTGTGGAGAGCATGGAGCCCAAGGAAAAGGCACGTGGGGCTGGGGCATGGTCTCACCCCACCTGCTGTCCATTCAAGAAGAAGTGATCCCTTTTGTGAATGATTTCAGTTATTAATTTCAGAACTGGTTACTGATTAGAATGTGATATATTTTCACAGGAAGTGCCAGAGCCCAACTTTGGAAATTATCCTGTTCTCCTGAAACGTAATTGAGGACTTCTCCCTTGACTCATGTTCCTAGGTTTGGGGAAGATCTAGCAAATGCTTCCCCGTGTCTTACCCAGTTCTCCTTGTGGGGGTTCCATCCCATGTGTTCTGACCCCTTGTCTTTGATGAAGGAGAAGAACAACTAATGTCTATTCTCTATTAGTTAACAAAATCTGAAACTGAACCATCAAATAAACATTGCATGCTAAGGGAGTTCAGTGTTAGCCAATACCACAATGACAGCTAATTGCAGTATCATTTTGCCAGTTTGTTGTTACAAGCTGCCAGAAACTCTTATATAGTCCTAGTTAAAAACAAACATGATTTTAGTTGTATGTTGTCTTCACCCTGCTATCAGGGCCCACGTCATCCATGGGTTGAGTCCAGAATGGATGGATGCTGTTAACAAAACAGTGAACAGTATTTCTCTCCATTCTTCTGACTAGAATACATGGGTGCTGGCAAGAGTCATTATTTACTCACTTGCACAAGAAATCTATTTCAAAGGCACAATTTTCAAATAAAATTTACCAACACATTTCAAAATGTCATTTTTTTCTGCACACTATGAAGTCTGCCACCTCTGCCTTTGAATGGAGGACAGTGAATGACCGTCTCCTAAAGAGTGTGATCTCAATAGGGCACCTGTTACAGTGCTTGGCGTGGAATGGGAAATTTTAAAGCCACTAAATTCATGACACGCAAGATAACTGCATAAATTAAAATAATCAGAGGACGTCTAGGTCTTTTCTGGCAAGTCAGACAAATGGCTTGGAAATCGACCTTCACCTTCAGCTCTTGCCCCTTCTTACCCCGTGAACTGCCGAATTAGTGCAGTGGATTGGAAATTCATCCCTGGAGTCAGTTTACTCAGTGTCTGCTCCAGCCCTATCATCAGCCAGAGGGCGGGGGCAGTGGAGGGGAAGGGGCCAGCACGAGAGCCTCTTGGCAGCCGACGTGGCGCATTCGGTGTTGACACTGTGCATGAGGGAATTGTCTCCAGCTTGTTTCCACCCTCTGAGCTCCTTGCAGAGAATCTGTTCACACAAGGACAAGCCACAGGAATATCGAAGCAGAAACACCAGGGGAGGAGTGAGTCTGAAATGGGGCTGATCTTTAGCATCGCCTGTGAGGCATTTTCAGAAACAGATTTCTTCATACTCAGGATCCCAGTTTAGTCCATCTGGGGCAGGCCAGCCAGCAACCTGGGCTTATAGGAGCCCCCTAAGTGATTCGGATTAGCGGCTGCGTGCACCAGCAGCACTGCCCTGGAGAGCCAGTCCAGCCTCAGCCTTTCCCAGTGGCCACCTCCTTCCTCTGTGGCCTGGGCATCCGTGGGCAGCTCTCTTCTTTCCATTCTCCAGGGCTCAGGCCCTGCTTCCCCAGTCCCTCCTCCCACCCCCAGCACAGCAAGAGGTTCATAGCCCCTCCGAGAGGCTTCGTGGTTCAGAGGAGAATAGTAAAGACAGGAAAGCAGAGCCACTGATATCATATTTATTTAGCAGGAAAAAGAGGCATTAGCAGTGTCGAGCTTGAAGGAGACAAGAATAAGAGAGGATTTAATTAAGAACTTCAGAACTGTGCACAAATGCTTTGCAGGGCAGTTCTCCATTCTGTGAGCTAAAACGTAAAGGTAAGACTCCAAATTAAAGCTGGGGGCCTGCGGGTTAGACTAAGAAATCACATGCGATGGTAGGGGATGAGAAACACCAGAATGAGCTACTCATGTGGCTGCAGGATCTCCATACCAGAGGTCTTCATGATTGGCCCAGGATGGTTTACGACCTCCTTGTATGGAGACAGCAGGGTGAGTCCAAAGATGGCTGGCTACCCCATGCAGGCTAACCCTCTTCACTCTATCACTGCCATGAGACAAGCTTTCCTGTGCAACCTGCATATGAATGCTTTTTTTCTTACGGTATTGAACCTTTTGCATTTTTTTCATTCCCATCCCACCCTGCGCCTGGGAGACTGGTGTCTGTGGGTAACCTGAGGTCATGGCACAGGTTCTTCCTGAGCAAAACTAGATTCGACCTGCCCAGGAACAGAATACTCATTCCCAAACCTATGAGCACTGGGCACAGCCAAAATGAGCTAGGCTACTGTTTTCAGATGAATATTCATCCCCTGAGGCACACATGCCCGTGAATTCCAGGGGCCAGGCTGATCTAAGCAGGGAGACTCAGTGGTGAACAAGACACAGAGTTTCCCTGCCCTCACCTAGCTTGTGTTTCCCTAAAGGAAATAGAAAGTAGATACATAAAGACAATTTTAGATGATATATGTTATGACTAAGAAGTATAGTGGGATAGGAGGATTGGGAAAGACATCATGGGAGAGGTGGAGCTTGAATTGAGACCTGAAAGGTGACCGAAGGGCCCAACGGGTAGGAAGAAGGAAGGAGCCATACAGAGATCTTGAGGTGGAGATTAGCTTGGTGGGTTCAAAGAACAGCAAGAAGGCCGGAGTGGTGGCCACAGAGTGAGCAAGGGACTGAGTGGTGGCAGGTGAAGTCCGAGATGAGCCAGAGGCCATGTCATGACAAGCCTTGGAGGCCACGGCTCTGTTTCCATGTCATTCAGCTCAGGGTCTTCGTGTGTGGTCCAAGATGAGTGTCTATGTCAGCGATTCCGAAATGTCATCCTGATGGAAGGCGTTGATGCCCTCGGGCTCTCGAGCTCCACCTGGTCTGGGGCCTGGAGAGGGCCAGCGGCTCATGCATCCTGCTGGTGGCAGCTCACCTCAAGTTCAGTTATTGCTGCCACAGCCTAGAGAGGTCTCCCCACCGAAAAAGTGAGTGGAGAGGCACTGTCAACCCAGCAGGGCACATGATAGGA
The DNA here is from genome assembly GCF_030445035.2 of Dasypus novemcinctus. NCBI lineage: Eukaryota > Metazoa > Chordata > Mammalia > Cingulata > Dasypodidae > Dasypus > Dasypus novemcinctus. The sequence goes on along the minus strand of NC_080692.1, from coordinate 23,792,869 downwards.
CAGTTGGGATGAGGAGTGGGAAAGAGGAGAGAAGCTTGGGCCAATACCGGAGCCTGGAGAAGCCCTGGCAACCTGTGGAGACACAGGGAGGGTGAAACAGCATACTGCCTGGGAGCCGGAGGGAGCCTAGGAAGCGGCTGGACCTCGGGCAGGGAGAGGAAGCCAGGTTCTGTTTTTCTGTTTCTGCTGGAAAACCCAAGCAGTGGGAGGAATAGAGAATGTTTTCCATTCCAGCCACAAATTCCACTGCATTCTGCCCTGGGCTTCAGGCCTGCCTGTAGAGGTAGGTGCAGTGCCGTGTGAGTAACTCATGCCTCTTTTCAAGGCCCAGTCCCTAAAAGGTTTCCTCTGCCTCTGGAGGGCTCTGGGGGCCAGGCATGGGTGAGCCCAAGGTTGAGGGGCAGGACACAGTGGCTCGGCCCTGGATAGGCTGTGTGGGCTCGGGGTGTGGGGCCACTTCCATTCAGGGGCTGCGGTAGAGGTCACAGGGGCTATGGGAGGCTCAAGCTCAGTGAAGCATGGGATGTGCCTTCACATGCTGTACTCACTCTTCTGAGCAGGCAGCGAAGGCACCTAGGAGGAGGTGACATTTTAGGAGACAGAGACAAGATGGAAAAGGCAGTGGGGGTCTCTGCTCCCAGGGCCTGGGAAGTCTTAGTGGCAGGAATGGGCTTGCCCAGCAGAGGGAGCACTGAGCAACAGGGTCTGAGGGGAAAGCAGAACCACAATGGCAGATGGGGGTCACGCGGGACGTTGCGTGGCTTTGGAGCAGAAAGAGCTTCTGGGTCTGTACATTGCCCAAGGGTGCTTTGACAAGGAAACCACTCGTGATGTGTCCCAGTTAGGGTCAGGGTCCCTGGTGATGGAGCAGTAATAATGATGATAAGGGTATTGATAATGATGATGATGATGGTACTAGGTAACAGGTATTGGGTTCTGACCATGTGCTGGGCACCGTTCTCTGCATGTTCCACATGTTGCCTCACTTCATCTTCATAGCAGCGATCACATATGGTTGGCACTTGCTTTAGTTTGCCAGGGCTGCTGTAACAAAGTACTACAGACTAGTTGGCTTAAACAACAGAATTTATTAGCTCATGGTTCTGGAGGCCAGAAGTACAAAATCAAAGTATCGGTGGCTGTGCATTCTCTGAAGTCTGTAGAGTTCTGGTGGTGGCTTGCCGGCAATCTGTAATTCCATTTCCACCTCTATTCCATGGTGCATTCTCTCTGTTTCTGCATTAGTCACCTGTGTCTCTGTCCAAATTTCTTCTCCTTTTAAAGACTCTAGTAAATTGGATTAGGGCCTAATCCTGTTTGGCTTCATTTTAACTAATATCTTTAACAATCCGATTTACAAATGAGTTCACATTTGTAGGACCAGTGTTTAGGACTTGAACTTCTCTTTTGGGAGGACACAATTCAATCCCTAACATCAGTATTTCAACCCTGTTTTTATAGCTAAGGGGACTGGGGGGTGGAAAGTTGGCCCAGTGCTTGAGGTTGCAGAGTCAAGGAGTGTGTGAGCTGGGAATCGAACCCGGCAGCTGCCTCCAGACCACACCACCGTGGTCCTGGTGCCCCTGGTCCTCCCAATCATGCTGTGGAATGCCCAGACTGAGCAGAGAAGAAGGACAGGGGAATGAGGAGAGGGATGGCAAGAAGATAAAAGAGCAAAGCACGTTTCTCAAGTGCAACTTTATGGCACCATTTCAAAAAGTGCTGGCTCCAAGCTTTTGTCTCCCCTTTACCTTTGTTTCCCCTTTACCTTTGTTTCCTTTAACATACACAGAGGGCCTACGTGGTCTGAAGTCATGAGCCAAGAGTGCACAACATAGCTCCCATCAGTTTGTGACTGTCATTCAGTCTGAGTCCTCATACCCATTTCTGTCACTTAATGTGCACTGCCCTTCACCATCCTTGAGGAGCTGAATTTATGATATTGGCTGCCTGAATTACTCATCTCCACTTGAAACTGCACTGGGGTGTCCCTCACAGCCAGGGCAATTTATGAACACAATGGGCCAGCTCATAAAAATGCCTGAAGCTCATGACCCCTAAGACCTTTAGCCAAGAAAGAGCAGGCTGTCACCCCTCACCTTCTTTCAGAGCCCAGGAACCGCTGGGATTTCCTAGATTCTGGTCTCTGATAGGGTCCCAGGACCCTCTGATGGAAAAGCACATTGCACTTCTTCTCTTTGCCCCTGTCTTCCCATTGTTCCATCCCTTCTTAACCCACCGTCCTCCAAGTTTTCCTCATAATGCATATCTCTCAATTCATGCTATGTCACTGAGGCATGTAACTCAGGAACCCCGGGGAGGTGCTTGGTCACCTCTAGGGGTGCTATTTGACCCTTTCTCAGGCACAATTGAACCTGGGCCAAGACTTATTTTAGCCTTCCACCCAACTCACCTTTAAAGTCAGTCTTTCAATCTCACCCTTTCATGGGGTCCCTTGTCTGGGATCAACCTCACACACCTTAACTGGCCCTGATTTACCAAATTAATTGTTGGAAAGAGATAGTCTCCTGAAGTGATTTCCCTCAGAAGCCCCATCCAGGCACTGGCAACCCTTCCCATCTCTAGTTCGCCATGGTTTTATCCCTGACCAGAGGGGTTTGTCTTCACTTACCTCTGGGTCACAGAGAGCCTCTGTCTGCTGCAGCAATTGGGGCCCTGTCTTGGGAAATCAAGGCAAAGTATGGAGGCAGAGGTGAGGAACTGTCACTCCATTTCCCACCTGGCATTAGCCTCAGTGAATGCTAGTAGTGCTTAGATCATGCTCTGCTTGCTTTCTTGCACATAGAGGGTCCCAGGTGAGGCTGAATAAGTGTCACCAAGATTGCTTCCAGAGTTGAGGTCCATGCTGCTGAAAGGAGGCACATCAGTTACAAAATATTTATTGAGCTTACCCTATGTAGCTGACATTGTGCTAGGTATCTGGGATAAAGAGATGACTAAAACACGACCTCTGCTCTCCCAGAACTGGCAGTCCAGTGAGGAGAAAAGACAAGAGAATCAGTGGTTCAGCAGAGAGTAACGTGTCTGGAGAGCTCAGGACCTGGACGAAGGCATTAGCAGGAGGAATGGAGAGGAGGGGCAGCCTGGGAAGATGTTTAAGAATGCAGATTTTAGAAGCCTGTGGCTGGCTGAAGAAGGTGAGTATGTGCGAGGAAGGAACTCTGGTGAATGCCTCATGTTCAGTCTTTGCCTGCCCAGAGGGTCATGACTGAGTTCACTGAGTCAGAGGATATAAAAGAAGAAGATTAAGGTTGAAAGATGATCCATTCATTCCTGGACTTTTGAGCTTGCACATTCCACTGAAGACGTCCATTAGGCAGTTGAACAAGTGAGTTTGAGATCTGAAGAGCCTGGGATGTTGATGAGGATTTGAGAGTCCTCAGCAGGTGGTGGTCAGTCAAGCCATGATAGGAGATAGGAATAGGGCATGACATGGCAAGTGCTACTGTTAAACTTTGTTTCAACTCTCCCTTCCCAGGAAAGCAGACTCCAGCAGTTCTCTCCCTTCAGCTCCCATTCATTTCCTCATCATCTGCAGTCTCATTTTTGTTCCCACCATTCCTTTGGAACTTTGTCACCGATGTCATGGGTGAGCTTAATGGCAAAGTCTAATGAATGCTTTGCTGTCCTTTGCTTACTTGACCAGAACTGTCCATCAAGAAGACCAGTTTTACCAAGTCCTCTAGATGACTCCAAACATGCAACATTAATGTCCAGGAACATTGGTTTAAGATATAGGAGATTCAAGTCCTTGAGGAGAGGGTGAGATCTAAGGAAAGGTGGGGAGACTAGCAGTCAACAGGAGGGTAGGGGCAGTTCTCTCAATGAGACAGGAAGGTCACGTGAGAAAGATGCAGGTAAATTTTAGGAGGCAAAGGAAGATGTTGAGATTCTCACCTAATGATCTTGATTTTTTTCAATAAAGAATGAAGCGAAGTTATATGATGAGTTTGAGAGGAGGGCTAAGAGGGTAGGAGGCTTGTGGAGAGAGGGACCATTAGGAAACAACTGCTGGGGCTGCAGTAGAGAAATGGGAAGAAAGGCCTAGTAGCACTGCTGACACTGCTGGTCATGAATGTTCAGCAGCATCAGCTTATGCAGTCATGTCCATGTGCACTTGTAGAGAAGTGGGATGGCTATCTTGATCCATGCAAGGCACCATGGTATGAGTCTGTCAGAAGAAGTCCAGCCCAGACGAGTTTGTGTGATGGGGAGGATGACCAGAATGGTAGGCCAGGGATCCAGGATGAATGGAACAGGAAACCACCAGAAAGAAACCCTCTGCTTGGGAGAAAATGGAGTGGCTAGGAACCTGAAAATAAGGGAATGAGAGTGGTAGAAAAGTGATAGGTAGAGAACTCTGGCTAACTGTTACCTAGGGTTTGTGAAGAAGAATTGACATTGAGGACGTTTAACAGGAAGTGGTTTGTGGGTCTGAGTTGCTCAACAGCAGCCGGATTGGGGCTGGACAGGAAGATGCTGATTCAGGTAACGTAGGGGATCTCCCAGAAGGTTTGCAAATAACACCCACAAGGAGGAGTAGGTGGTGTGGCTGGATGGTGGGCCCCTCAGATGAGTGTCTTTTATAGACAAGGGCAGAGGCTTGGGAGTCATCTGCAGAAAGTAGGCAGGACCTCTGCTCCTCCCCTCAGCATGTGGATTTGAATGTGAATAATTGATTGCTTTCCATATTTACCACCATAAGAATAAATCTGTTATGGTGTTAAAACATAATTTGTGATTTAAAGGCCTGTAAATATTATTTAGAATTAAAACTCTACCAGCAACCCTTGATTATGAAGGAATCAGCCACCAACAGTCTTCTGTTGAGACCCGGTTCTAGTTATCTCTGCCCCATACTAGCTGGCTAGCCATGAGCAAGTCCATTCTCTTGTGCTTCAGGAATGATCGGGAATATTTGTTCCCTAAGGTCACTGCCAGCCTAGCATTAGATGACACACTCTCTGACAACTGCAAGTGACATTGTGTTCTGATTTTTGGCTGTTTGTGTGATGGTGAGAGATGCATTGTTAAGCCATCAAGTAGTCGGGAATATGAGTTAACCTTCTTTCCTCCCTAAAATCCTGCTGTCTACAGACCTACCTTCTTGCTACACAGAAGCACTTGAGAGCTATATGTTATAGCTGTACATTATCCGTGCACTATCTTATCTCGGTGCTCTTGCATATGGTACTTTCTTGAGAACACCTTCTTCCCTTTTATCAGCCTGGAAAACTCTTACCAGGCTTTCATCACAAATGTCTCCCCGTCTTTGAAGTTGTCCCTGCTTCCCCTAGGCAGGTAATCACTCCCTTTTCAATACTCCCGTGACATTCGCACGTGTCACATCATGTCATAACTTGTGTTCATCTGTCTCAATAACTATTCAATAGTCTCTATAACTATTTTTGAAGCTTTTCAGTAAATCTAAATCCTACTAGATAGGGCATTCCTCAAGGGCAAAGAATGTGAACTATTCTTCTGTATATCCCCAGCACCTGGTGCTAGCACAAAGCAAGTGCGTTTGATGTTCTGTGGATGCTTCCCGGATAAAAGTAGGAGTAATAACTCATGATTATGCAGAATTTTATAATTTTCCAAGTACTTCATGTAAGTGACACACTGAGTTCTCAGCAGGGCAAGTTTAAATGTCCTGTTAGAGATGAAGATCAGAGGGCACAGAGAAATTAAATAGCACATCCAAGGTTACTCAGCTAATAAAGAGGTAGAGACAGGGAATGTGCACCCAAATCCATTGTTTTTTTTCCTGACACTGGGCACCCAAATATTTGCAAGAACATGGGCTCAAAGTATAAACATGCTACTAGAAACCAGTCTTCCCCTAATCCTTCCCTCTGGTGGTTAGCTGGAAGTGGTGAGGCAAATGATGGTAATGATGCTTGGCTTCCTGCCCCTCGCTGGTTTCCCCGAAGCAAGAGCACTGCAGCCGGCTGTCCTTTGAAGCCCCAGGCCTGATGCATACTGGTCACTGGGCATTTTTCATCTTCATTTGCCTGTTCTCCTTAGAGCTCAGTGCAGTCCACACCAGCTTAGCATTCACGTGACTGAGCATCTCTTCTTTGCAGGCCTGTTCTGAGTAAATCCCAAATATAAAAATCTGGGTTAAAAAACTAGATGAATCTGTAAATACTGTCCACATCACGGAGGTATGACATAACTTCCAACCCCTTTACTGTTGACTACAAACGCCCCCTTAACCAGGTGATCAAGGTCAATATCATCAGTGATAAGTCCTGTTGATAATGTGTATCCTTGATACAATGTGCTGAAAATGGCACTTTACCTCCATGGCCTTCCTTCCTCAAACCCATAAGCTAATCATGAGAAGAACTTCAGACAGGCCCATACTGAAGTACATTCTACAAAATACCTGACCAGTGCTTCTTAAAATGGACAAGGTCATCAACAACAAGAAATCTATGTAGTATAATACAGTGATTTCGGTGGTGGATGATTGTTGTGGTTAATAATACAAATACAAGCATGTTCCTCTATTACAAGGTGTTAAGAATATGGTGATATATGGGAAAAGTACAACTAATATAACTTATAGACTATAGATCATAGCAATAGTAATATTGGAATACAGAAAAAAACAAGAAAAGCCTGAGAAAATATCACACATGGTCTAAAAGAGCCTAAGGAGCCATGACAATCACATGTAATGTGGTATCTTGGATGGGACCTTGGGATGGGAAAAATATATATATATATAAACTAAGGAAGTCCAAATATAGTACAGACTTTAGTTACTACTTATATATTAATATTGATGTATTGTGAAAAATGTACCATATGAATGTTATAGGAGAAACTGGGTGCAAGGTATATGTGAAGGTGTAACATTTTTGAAGATTTTCAGTAACTCTAAAACTGCTCTAAAATAAAATTTACTAAAAAAAAAAAAAGAAAAATTAGAGAAGGAACTCTCATGTCTTGTTGGTGGAAATGCAAAATGTACAGCCACTTTGGAAAATCATCTGGCAGTTTCTTATACTGTTAAAAATGAACCAGCAATTCCACTATTAGGTATTTACCCAGGTGAAACGAAAACCTATGTTCACACCAAAAATCAGTATACAAATGTTTTAACAGCTTTATTCATAATTGCCCAAACTGAAAATAATCCGAATGTCCCTCAAATAAAGAATTGGAAAATGAACTGTAGTGCACCCATACAATACACCAAAACTCAGCAATAAAAAGGGACAAAGCCATGGTCTCTGAAACAACGTTGTAGATCTCAAATGCATGATGCTAATTGTATTCAACAACACATTAAACAAATTATACACCATGACCAAGTGGGTTTCATCCTTGGTATGCAAGGATGGTTCAACATAAGAAAATCAATCATTGTAATACACCACATAAACAGATTGAAAGAAAAAATTCACATGATGATATCTATAGAAGCAGAAAAAGCATTTGACAAAATATAGCACCCTTTCTTGATAAAAAAAGATAGGAATAGAAGGAAACTTTCTGAACATGATAAAGGGTATATATGAAAAACCCACAGCTAATATCATTTACAATGGTGAAATCCTAAAATCTTTCCCTCTAAGATCAGGAACAAGACAAGGATGTCCACTATCACTCCTCCTATTTAGCATTGTGTTAGAAGTACTTGCTCGAGCATTGAGAAAAAAATCAGATATAAAAGGCGTCCAAATTGGAAAGGAAGAAGTAAAAATTTCACTATTTGAAGATGACATGATCCTACACATAGAAAGCCCTGAGAAATCTACAACAAAGCTTCTAGAACTTATAAATGAGTTCAGTAAAGTCACAGGTTATAAGATCAATGGCAGCTATTAAAAAAACAGAAGACTACAAGTGTTGGAGAGGATGCGGAGGAATGGGATCCCTCATCCACTGCTGGTGGGAATGCAGAAGGATCCAGCCATTCTGGAGTTTGGCCATTCCTCAAAAATCTAGCCATAGCTTTGCCATATGACCCAGCAATTCCACTGCTGGGTGTATAGCCAGAAGAACTGAAAACAAGGACACAAACCAATATATGCACACCAATGTTCATAGTGGCATAATTCACTATTGCCAAAAGTTGGAATCAACCCAAATGTCCATCAACAGATGAATGGATAAACAAAATGTAATATATACATACGATGGAATAGTACTCAGCTGTAAGAGGGAATACTATATAAACACATGGGATTACATGGATGACTCTGGAGGATCTTATGTTGAGTGAAGCAAGCCAGGCATTGAAGGACAAATACTACATGACCTCTCTGATATGAAATAAGCAAACCAAGCTGTCTCAGAGAGTTAGAGAATGGATGATAGGCTTCCAGGAAATTGGGGGGGAGAGGAAGGTTGTGAGCTGATGCTTACATGGGTGAAATCTATGATAAAGTGGAGGTAAGTAGTTGTACAGGGAAGGGATAAGATGGGGGCATAGGGATACTATTGGGTAGGGCTTTGTAGGCTTAAGGGGGACTAGGGTTGGGAGGATGGGTCAGATGGCCCAAGGAATTGGGGGAAGTTTGGGGGGAGTAGATGAACACGGGAGATTGTTGGGTATATGGTTGAAACTATAACCTTGAGAAGACTTTTTAGAAAATATAATAAGGAAGGGTTACTTTTTTAAGGTGCTCAATGGGGGGCATCTGGCACAGAGGCAGGCTTCTAGGGAGTGTGTGAGTGCTCATCTTGTCATAGTGTGTTATATCATTAGGTGGAGACCCATACAATGAGAGGGAAGGTATATCCCCATCCTGGGAAGGCATGATGTTCTCAAACAGAGGGAAGGGTGTCTCTCATAGAATTGATGGCTCCCAAGGGGAGAAGACAGACTAGCGTGTCAAGCCCTCAGCATTGTTGCAAGTATCTGTGAATCTGGTCCTTCAAGCAGTGAAGCTTGGTTGTCACTGAGGGCCCTGAGGAGAAAGAAAGAGAGGAATAGAATGGTTGGGAGCAGGGGTAACTGGGGGGCAATGGGAGTGTTCCACAAGATTGTGCAATGATGGATATAGGACATGTTAAATTTCACCAAAAATTTATAAAAATGTTTAGTCTAAAATATAAACCATAATGTAAACCAAAATGGAACCATGTTTGATAGCTATGTTTCAATATCTGTACATCAGCTGCAGCAAATATAACATGAATATGTAAAAGATCATTGCTGGGGAAGGGGGAAAAGGGTTTTATGTTGGGTATATTGGAGTCCCCTATATTGTATATGTGACTTTATTGTGATCTAAAACTTTTTTGAAGACAAAATTAAAAATTTTTTTAAAAAGGATGTAGACACTGAGGAAGTAATGAAAGAAATTGCCTTGCCACTATACATACAGGCAACACCTCTTACAGTGATGAAAGGCAACACATCAAAAACAAAGTTTTATAATATTTTTCTTTTTTTAATACCCCAATTTATTTTTTACTTTTTTAAGTTTTTATAAATTAGTATGTATTCTACTTCTAATCTTTAGGCTATCATTACCATTTCATTTTCCTGCTAATTGAATTTGGCAGTATATTAGGCTTCATTTTTGAAGAATTTTGGACCACAGAGGGGTTCAACTATGGCAGGGGAGGAACATTGGTGTGGCGTGTTGTTGATGGGGGACACATGGTTGGGAGAGAGTTCTCCAGGGCATGATTATAGGGTTTATAAAAATGTTCAGATATTCATTGGGTATTTTCATAGTAGTTACAGTTACAAATGACAACCGAGGGAGTGCTGAGTTCCTAGCCAGGGACACTGTATGTGACTCTTATGCAGACTTTGTTTAAACTAATGGCATTTGCCATGGACTGTCACATCCTTAACATCCTAGTGAGTGGAGAGTTTTAATTTGGCTTCTGTTACCTAGCTAGATTTTTATACCCAAAGGCTGTGCTTCTTACTCACTGTCCTCTTTGCTAGTAACTCTCGGGGTATGGTTTCACAGTCCCTAATCTTTGTGTTTCTCCTTCAGCCGCTTGTGTTTGGACAGTGAAAGAACAATGTATTGGGAGTTTATGACTTCTAGAAAAAAGGACTCATTAATGTAAACAGGAGAATGGATGTGTGTTTTCAATAAACGTTAAAATGCATACATCAAAAGGAGTGTTTTTCTTGAAAATAGTTGCTCTGAGAAGATACCCAATTCAGTTACTTTTTAGTCATTTTTCATTTTTGTGCAAAGTGGTAATGCCACCTTCCTCTGCGGGCTTAGCTCTGAAAGACTTTACAGCGTTTGCATGGTGACCGTCTTCCTCCTGGGTCCCCGGAATCTAGCACGGAGTCCAGCCCATCGCAGTTGTTCTGAACGGCCTGTGTTCCTTGAGCAGAACTGAACCAAATGCATTCTCCAAGACAGAGTCGCCACTGCAGGTTAGAAGCTGGTCCATAGCTCTCTCACCGCCTGCCCCCACCCCACATCAGCCCCCTTCCTTGGTCCCTGGCCAGAGGAAGCTACACAATGACCTGGCAGGAAACCTGAGCCCAAACCATCGAGGACGCCTGATTGCTCCCACGTGTTTATTAGTCATCCTGCACAATTACACTCATTTCTTTGAGTCCACTTCATCTTGAGCCATTTTTCCTGCTCTGCTCGTACTTCCCTTCCTCTCATTTCTTCTGGGATCGTCCAGCTCTGCCCAGACCACCACTCTGAGTCTCACCCTTACTGACTGGTATTTCTCAAATCCCTCTCCTTGCCTGCCCCTCCGGGACCCCCCACTGAGAAGGAACAAAACATTGGGGCCAGGATTTTCTCATTCCTATTCACGGCAGATATTTCAGAACACAACTGAGTTGCCAGAGTTTAAGGCAGAACTTCTCATCTCTGGGCCAGAGAACAGGGAAAGACTCAGAGGGTCATCAACGCGTTAACTGTAAATGGAGAGCTCTCGGGAAGAGCCTGCATTTCCCTCCAGAATCCCTACTGGATGTTGTCATCCAGCAACCCATTTACACTTTTATTCATCCAAAGCTTAAAGGAAAATGCCATTAGTGTGAATGAAATGAATAATTAATACTGAATGAAAACCAAAAGAAATATTACTACTTCTTGGTGTGTGGCCTAATTTAGAAGACTCTGAATGGGACTTGTTCCAGTCCCATTAGAAACAGGTCTATTATACTCCCAACTACTCAGAATGGCCACAATCTGTGGCTCATGTTGTTCTCTTTGTAGATGCAAAGTATGCTGGGCTGGGCGTCTAGAGAGGACCTGATTCTGCCACTGAGTCACTTGTTTACATCATTGGTAAATGAAAGTGTTAATTACTGAATGTATTCTCCTTGAACACTCGATTCCACCATCACTTAGTATGCCAGCTCACCCCTGTGCTCAGCTCCAGGCATGCCATGAGAAAGACGCATCCTTCCTTTCCTCAGTTCCCAGAGGCTGGAGGTAAAGACAGAAACCCTCCCTCCCAACCTGCTAAGTTGTTCCTAAATCTTTCTGGTGTGCGGGTATCATCTCCATTGCATTAGACTGGGAGTCCCCAAGGGCAGTGATCAGAGCAACTTTCTTCTGTCTATGTGGGCTTAGGACGGGTTTTAGAAAGAAGCCTTTTTCATTAAAAAGGCCTTTAGCCTACAGTACAAGCTTTCAAAGGCTAGATGGCACTGTTGCTAGAGCCAAAAACAGGTGTGTTCTGAAGTATCAGTGGTGAAAGAGGAAAGAGAAACCAGAGCAGGGTGCCTGGGAGGGTCCCTCGCTGCCTGTTGACGCAGACACATTGCACATGCAGGAGGAGCCCTGCCTTCCGCGCAGACAGCTTTGTCATTTCTGCAGACCTTCACAATCATGACTTCTGGTGGGCTTCACAGCCACCTTGTGAAGTAGGCAGGACCGCTTAGCCATCCTATCTTCATACAGTTTGGCGAAATCAAGTGCCTGGATGAAAATTTTAAGGCAATTAATTGGCAGAACTTTTTACCATTGATACCTTCTTGGTGTCTCCTACCAAATGAGGATCCCAGCACCTTGAAGGAAATGTGGTTGTCCCAGGAGAGCTACCTGAGTGAAATGGACCCTGTGTGTGGAGGGAATGGGTAGGGTTCTTTGCCAGACCAACAGAGCATCATCATCTTCACCTATGCCTTAAAATGCCTGCATTTGTGACAAGGGAAGAACAGAGGCATTTTGGAGAAAACAAATGTTGCCACATTCAGGTTCTTGGAAGACCCAAAATAGTGGGAAATTTGTGCATTTATTATGATCTAAGGTCTGTGGTTGATGTTTTATTTAAAGGACCATCTGTAGGATGCTGCTCTCTGGCTGAATTCCATATGTCATCAGTCCATTGCTTTCCTGTGTTCACCTGTTACACATTAAAACAAAGCAAACGAAACTGCCCCATATAGTAGGCAGGGCAGACATCACTCTTGGGTGCATTTTACAGATGAAGAAATTGAGGATCAGAAATGTTAAGAGACACATCCAAGATCACATAGTTGGTTAGTGGTTGAATTAGAACTTCAGCCCAGTATGAGTGACTTCCAATCTTGTCCTTTCACTGTACTGATTCCAAGCTTGATCACATCCATCTAGAACTCACAAAATTAGGAGGTGTGTTCCTGAGATGGAGGGTCAGGCATCAGAGACTAGAAAAATATCCATACAGAGAGACAGATGACTAACAATATGTGCATTTATGCAGTATTGAGAGCAACGTGGTATCTGATACTTCTAACCTCTGATTGTCTCCACTTTCCTATTTCTCCCCAGGATGATGAAGATAAGCTGAACTGGAAAGATCGTTTCCCAGGCTACTTGATGAACTTTGCCTCCATCTTGTTCATGGTAATTCCTTGAAGGGCCACTTAACTGTGTCTGCATGTGTGTAGATCCTATGTGAATTCTGTGGGTGTTTTGGTCTCTTCTACTATGGGAATAATGAGGGACTCCAAAGATGAGGCCACAGTTGTGTATAGAGGGGTAGGATCCTATCTGAAGGTGGGGGCATTGCTGATATCAGTCATCTGAAGAGAGGAATGTGATTCCCTCAGACCTGGGCAATGTTGGTGACCTTCAGGGAGGGATTCTATCTTCTCAGACAGAAAGAGGTGGAAGGGGCTCTTCTTTTCAGCCTTGACTACAGACATTTGAAGTTGGAAGCTCTAGGAGGTGGGTCGTGAGATGTTGCATTCCACATTGAAAGAAACCTAACCTTGGCCATTATCATTGCCACCAGTGAGGACGGACCATATCCTAGTCCAAGGAATTTAAAAAGTAAAGGAAATTTGACACCCTCTGATTCATCTCCTCATTTAGAAGTCTAAATTTGTTTCCCTTTCCTTGCTTAACATGGTATATAGATTTCAAGAAAATATGGTGAATTGCAGTGTGTTAAGCTGGAATGATGTGAAGTTTAATTTAGCATTTCAAAGTTTCCAGCAATGTGCATATAACCAGTGGGAGAATTAATTAATTCATCCAAGAAATATTTGGTGAGGGCAAGCTCTGTGTTTGACACTATTCTTAGGCACTAGCAATACAGCAGACCAGACAAAAGAATCCCTTCCCTCAAGGAGTTTACAGACAATAAATAAATAAACTAGACTTCTGTCTGCCGTAGTGGTAAGTTAAGACGTTTGGACCATCCTATCTTGCAGAAGATAAGAAATATTGGATACATTTTTTTTTCAATCTTCTTAAAGCCTTGAAGGGTTGAGAGGATAGTGAGGAACACTAGAATTAAATCTAAGGGAAAGTGGGAATGAAGGAAACAAGCGCTAATGCTGTTTTTTGGTTTATTTATTTTTATTTTTAAAGAGGTACCAGAAATTGAACCCAGGACCTTGTATATGGGAAGCAGGCACTCAACCACTGAGCTATACCTGCTCCCTACTAATGATGTTTTTACTTTGAGAACACTTACCATCTTGATAAACTTGAGCTTTGCTTTTGGTGGTTTTATGGGGGCAAGGAAAATAGACATACAGAACTCTGGGCAACTCAAGGTGGGGATCCTAACAGGAAGTCCTTACCAAATTAGACTGGGACTCCAAAGACCTGTATGCTCAGAATCAAGAGGAAACAGAGCTAAGTCTACTCCCTCCCCACTTAGGGGACTGCAGAGAAAATCGTTATGATGCTAAGTAGAACAGGGGAAAAAGAAAAAGAAAGTCCTGGCTGTCCCTGATAAGAAGTGGCATTGTGGAGTTACAGCCTGGCTCATCACATGTATGGACCAGGGGACCTCAAGGATTGGCCCAGGACTTCTGGTTCTTCCAGGAGTCCAGCAGACAAATGCTCATTCTGTAGGAGGGCATATTTCTGCCATGCCTCAGAAAATCCTCCCCCAATTATTTTTTCAAGAACAGTGAAGAAGACACAGTCAAAAATAACATTTACACAAGAAGAGAAAGGATCATCAGTAGGTAGAAACAGCAAAGACTAAAACTTTGGATATCTGTCATAGCAGACTTGAAAAACAGCAATAAGCCTTCTAAAATGAATATATGTACATACGTATATATAAATGGATAAGTTTAACAATAAATTAGACAGAGATGAAGAAAGAATTTGTGAACTGCCATACAGGTTAGAAGATATTATTCATAACACAGCATATGGAATGTAAAAGATGGGAAACATGGAAGAGAGATTTAAGAGATATGGAAAAAGTGAGAGAGTAATTGTATTACTGGAAAGAAAGGAAAGAGAGTAAGTTGTGAATGAGAGATAATTACTGGGAGTGAAAAATCTCAAATGTAGCTAGGAATTAAAAGGGAGATTATCTTCAAAAGAGAGACAATTAGAATGATAATTGATTTCTCATAGCACATTGGAAGTCAGAATACAGTGAAATATTACCTTCATTTGCAGAAAAGAAAGTAGTTGTTAGCCTAGAATTCTGTACCCAAGAAGAATATGTAGAACGGAGGACAAAAATAAAGATAGTTATAGACAAACAACAGGTGAAAGAGTTTGCCACTAACTGACTCTCTCACTAAAGGAAGTTTTAAGGAGGTGCTTCAGAAGTGATCCCATTTGGAAGGTCATAGTTTTAGTAAGGAATGAAGAGCAATTCAGGTGATAAATGTATGGAAAAACCTGTATCAACCTTGACTGTGAAAACAATAATGATAATGTCTCATAAAGTAGAGTTAAAATATATACAACAATAACAATATAATTTGAGTGAACAATAAACAGAGTTAAAGTGTTCTAAGGTCCTTATATTGTCCACTTGATAAACGGATTCTAAAACCTATGTGAAACTTCAGGCCTAAGGATAGTCAATATACTCTGGAGGAGGATCGAGGAGGGATAAGCTGCTTTATCAAAGCTACCATAAGTAGGACAATGTGGTATTTTTATGGGAATAGATAATTAGAGCTATGGAACAGAATAGAAAACCATGAATTAGATCCCTGCAACTGGCCCTGTGTATAAGTGGAGAAAACGGTACTTCTCAGGCAGTTGGGTATCCATATAGGAAGTAATGACTCTGGATCCTATTTTCACACCATTCAAAAACATCAATTCTAGGTGTGTTTTAATGTGAAAGGCAACACATAGGAAAAAATATTTTTATGAACTTGGTGTAAGGAAGGACTCATTAAAAAAAAGATACAGAGAGGACAAACGTAACAGAAGTTTAGTTCATTTGATTATATATTAAAATTAAGAGTTGGCGGCAGACTTGGCCCAGTGGTTAGGGCATCCGTCTACCACATGGGAGGTCCACGGTTCAAACCCCGGGCCTCCTTGACCCATATGGAGCTGGCCCATGCACAGTGCTGATGTGTGCAAGGAGTGCCCTGCCATGCAGGGTTGTCCCCCGCATAGGGGAGCCCTACACGCAAGCAGTGTGCCCTGTAAGGAGAGCTGCCCAGCGTGAAAGAAAGTGCAGCCTGCCCAGGAATGGTGCCACACACACGGAGAGCTGAAACAACAAGATGATGCAACAAAAAGAAACACAGTTTCCCGTGCCATTGACAACAGAAGTGGACAAAGAAGATGCAGCAAATAGACACAGAGAACTGACAACCGGGGTGGGGGGGGGAGAGAAATAAATAAATAAATAAATCTTTGAAAAATAAATAAATAAAATCAAGAGTTTATGTTCTTAAAAAAAACATGATAAAGACTGTGGGAAGGCAAGTTGTCTGAGTGATATAATATATTTGCAACACCTGCAACTTACAAAGGATTTTTATCAAAATATATAAAGAACTAAAAACCAATAAGAAAAGGCAGACAACCCAATAAAAAATAGGCAAAAGACTTGAAAGGCACTTCTCACAAGTGAAAATGCAAGTGGCCCATAAAGCTATGAAAGCGATCACAATATCATTAGTAATCAGGGGAATTTTAGCTTAAGCCAGAATGAAATACCATTATATACTCAACAGATAGCCTATAATTAATACCAAGTGTTGACAAATATGTAGATTAAAAGAAATTCTCATACAGTGTTAGTGGGAATGTAAAATGAAAAAAAAAACCACAAACACTGCAAACAATTTGGTATTGTCTAGTAAAACTGAAAATATGTGTACTCTGGGATCCAGAAATTCCACTCCTGGGTGTATGTCTGAGAGAATTCTGTGCACACTTATCCCCAAATATCCCCAAATGCAAGAATGTCCATGGCAGCATTATTTATGCAACCCCAAACTGGAAACCATCTAAATGGATCTTACCACTGGAATGGATAAATACTTTGAGGTATATTTATACAATTAGCTTCTACAGGGTCATGAAAATGAACAAACTATAGCTATACACAATAACATGGGTGAAAAAAGAAAGAATAATTTATACATTTTTGATTCCATTCTTTATGAAGTTCAGAAAAAGACATCACTAACTCTTTGTGTTTAAGGATGCATATTAAGTGGTAAAACTTTAAAGATAAGCAAGGAAATTATCATAAAATTAAAAACAATGATTATACCGAAGGGGGCCGTGTATGTATGGGGGCAGATGGCATTCAGAGGGCTTGGCCATGTTGACCTGGGCTACACTGCTGTTTGCTCTATTCATTCAACTGTGAGTATGTTTTCAAATGAATTTTTCTGTATGTTCACAATAAAATAAGAAATCACGTACACAGTTTTTAAATCTATTATCTGTCCATATCATATTATATTATTAAATAGTTTGGTCAGGGAATTCCTTGTTAAGGAGATGGCACTTTCACCAGAATCTGGAAGAGGTGAAGGAACAAGTCTTTGTCAAGGGGAACTTTGCAGGCAGAAAGAATAGTGAGTGAAAAGGTTTTGAGGTGCTGGGGTGGCTGGTGCCTGGTGCCTGGTTTGTCTGAGGAAAAGGAGCAGATACAGTGTGGCTGGAGCTGAGTGTGCCAGAGGGAGGGAGAATTGGAGGAGGTCAAGGTAGAGAGGTGCTGGTGAGTCGGTTGGGAGGACCTAAGAGGCCACTGAAAGTCCCTTGGTGAGATAATTACCCCCAGTAGGAGTTCTGTAGACTCACGGGGACATGAGCTGACCTACACTTCAAAGGGATCGTTCTGGCTGCAATGGTGAGGAGATGCTAGTAGGAAAGAAGGGGTGGCAAGAGGGAGATGAAGGGGAAGACTACTGCAGTCACACAAGGTGAGTCATGGTGGTGGCCTGGGCCAGGGTGATGGTGAAAAGTGGTCAGATGCTGGTTCTAGTTTAAAGATGAACCTGAGGGAATTTGTTCATGTGGGTAAACCAGATAGAAGTAAATGGTAACTCTAAGGCTTTTAGCCAAAGCAACCGAATTGCTGCAGGGATCACTTACTCAGATGGGAGGAATTCTGGAGTCGTCTCCATGATGAATATGAATCCAGAGTTCTGGGGCGAGGCACAGGCTGGAGACCTCCTCAGATGTGCAAGGCATTTAAAGCCACAAGATTGTGTGAGATCAGCAAAGGAGTGCAGACAGAGAGAAAAAGTCAAGGACTGAGTCCTGAGACACTCCAGTGTTAAAGACTGGGAAGATGAGAAGGAACCAGAAAAAAAAAAAAGAGTTGGCGATTCTGGAAATCAGGGAAGTATTTCAAGTGGGGAGAGCAATCCTGTTGGATGCTGCCAATAGGGCAGGTAAGGTGAGGACTGAAAACAGAAGCCTCTCTACTATTTGAGAGAAGAACTTCTGTCCTCCTCCTCACCATCATCATCAACAATAAATAGATCACTGGACCACCCACCATTGGACAAACACTGAAAACCAGGTCCATGATTCAGCTGCCAAAGTTCTAAGTATTTGTTTTTTTATTTCCTTGGAGACCTCCTAAAATGAGACTAGAGAGTCGGAATTTTTTACATTGTTTATAAATAACGTGATTATCTCTTCCCTTTTCATCCCATTCTCAACCCCAACTCACTCCAAATCTTGAATTGCAAGGTTTTCATAAGATCCAAGAACTGATTGATACATCTCACTATGTCTGGTCTCCCCAACTATAACTGGCAAGTACAGGGAACTGGAGTGTGTGAGCTAGGGACTGGGAGCAGCATGGTAGGACTGGAATGGAGCCCCCTTTAAGTGAGTGACTGTGCATAGAGGGGGACTAGATTATGCCTGGTTTAAGCCAGTTGACTTGGGGTAATTTTTAATAGCACCCATTTTTACTCTCAAAAGTATTCCAGGTTGGACAATAAATTATATGTCTCCCCTGCCTATTAGATTTCTAAAAATCTGTATTTTTTACTAACTTTTCCCCATTTTTTTCCACTATAAAGAAAAGCCCAGTCTTCTAAAGGAAAGGGCTGCCATTGGCATTACCTTGAACATGGTATGGAGCCCAGGCAGTCAATGCCAGGACCGCAGGCATTAGGAGGGTTTTAGGGGAGCCAAGATGCTTGTGAAGATGGGGCTATTCTTTCCAGTATCATGAGAGCAAAGAAATAGCCCAGAGCTGTGTTTGCCTGCCCTACATGTGATAGAGGCCAGCATGGACCCAAATGTACTTCCTGTCCCATCTCCAATCCAGTGCGCTGAGCTGAAGTTTCTTTCCTCTTTGAAGTATCCCTCTTGCTGTGTTCTTTTTATAAGGGAGGAGATTATCAGAAGTCTGTGCTTCCTCTAGGGTTCGGTGGCTGCTCTTTCTTCCCATGCCCAAGACAGTAAGTTACTTACCCTTGTGTACTGGGAATCAGCCATCAGAAATCCCCTTCCATCTGCCCCTCCCACCCCAGATTCCAGAAGCTGTCTTAGCCTCGCCTATAGACCACAACTATGGACACCCACCACCATCCCCTACCCCTTCTCCTCTCATGATCTTCTGTAACAGGGATCCTTCCCAGTTCTCGTTTGTCTAAAGCATCGTTTGTGACATGAAAGCACAGAGGAGTAGGCTCCTGGAATGCTTGCACGTCCTCTGACCTCTGATGTCCTGGAGTAAAGCAGATTACATTCCTGAGCTCTGTCCTCTCCTTTTCTGGAGCGATCTGGGTCTCAGGAAATTCCCACTTCCTGCTTGACAGGCAGATTGGCACAAGGTGCAGTATGTAGACCACCTGGCTTCTCCACATTCGTTTCCTTGCTAACTCATCAGACCTCGTGCTTGATTATTCCTAAATATCTACTCCTGTCCAGAGCTCTCCCTTGCACAGCAGACCTGCCTAGCCAGCTGCCTGTTTCTTTGCTCCACTTGGATGTCTACAGGCATCCCCAACTGAGCTCCTTATCTTCCCTCCAAACTCACTCCTCCCTTGGTCTTACCTGTCTCAGTTGATGGTCACTGGATCCTTCCAGGTCTTGTAGCCAAAAATCTGGGTGTCACCCTTGACTCCTCTCCTTTTCTATTTCACTCCAATCCATTAGCAAGCCCTATTGCCTCTACCTTCAAGAATATCCAGAATCTAACCACCTCTCACCATCTCCACTGCTCCCACCTTCTCCAAGCCACCCTCATCTCCACCTGGATTATGGCAGTAGCCTCCTGACTCACCTCCCTGCTTTTACACTGGCCCCTACGGATCACAGCATGGTGATCTATTTAAAACCCAAATGGAATCATGCCACCCTTCCACCCCATGAGGTGTAGAAGCCAATACCCTTACCCGACAGGGCTTCCACCACCTCTCTCCCACCCTGATTCTCCAGCTTCTCAGTCTCTCCTTGCTCATACTGCTTCAGCCACACTGGCCTTTGCACTTGGCATTCCCTGTGTCTGAACATTTGATTCCCTTCTGATTTCTTCTGTCACCTTTTCAGCTAGGCCTTTCACGCTCATCCTCTTTAATAAGTCTACTCCCCATTTCCCTCTTTAGCCTTCTTTGTCACCACAGTTCCTATCACATACAATATACTAAGTATTTTACCTATTTATTAATAATTTCCTGTCTCTCTCCCTTCACTAGAATGCCAACTTCATAAGGACAGGAGTTTTTGTTTTGTTCACTGCTACATCCCTGACACTAGAACCGTGACTGGCACATAATAGGTTCTCTGTCAGAGACAATTCTTTATGGCAATGATCACGGTCTTAGGGTGTGTGTTTTAGTTGAGCTACTATCATGCCCTAGACTGGGTACCATCCCACTCATTCAGAAGAGGTTGCTTGTGCCTTGTGCATTTCTACTTGCTCCTCCTCTCTTTCTTGCTAACTTCTTCCCCATCTATATTCTTTGCTCCAAGCCTTTCCCATAGAAAATAGCCCTAAAGCTTGCCCTGTTCTCTGCTCAAAACCTACCAGAAGATAGGTTTTGAATATTAAGGCCTGTGGCTATATCTGGCTGTTACTAGAGCCATCGTTGTGCATGTGATGGTTTCTCAGCAATGTTTATCAGAGTGCAAGTCCTGGAGGGACTTGTCTCTCCTTCCTGTCTCTCTCTAATTGTGTCAAATAGGACTTTGGACCCTGTAGTCTGTCTTTTTTCTAAGATTTATTTTATTTTATTTATTTCTCTCCCCTTCCCCTCCCCCACCCCAGTTGTCTGTTCTCTGTGTCTATTTGCTGCGTGTTGTTCTTTTTGTCCGCTTTTCTGTTGTAGTCAGTGGCACGGGAATCTGTGTTTCTTTTTGTTGCGTCATCTTGCTGCGTCAGCTCTCTGTGTGTGCCGCGACATTCCTGGGCAGGCTGCACTTTCTTTCGCACTGGGCAGCTCTCCTTAGGGGGCACACTCCTTGCATGTGGGGCTCCCCTATGCGGGGGGCACCCCTCCATGGCACGACACTCCTTGCGCACGTCAGCACTGCATGTGGGCCAGCTCCACACAGGTCAAGGAGGCCTGGGGTTTGAACCTTGGACCTCCCATGTGGTAGATGGACGCCCTAACTGCTGGGCCAAGTCTGCTTCCTTGTAGTCTGTCTTATATTGCAGTTTGGTTGCCACGGAAGTAAGTCTATGGTATTCAAACACCAAACACGGTGGGGGTCATGATACCTTGATGATGCATGGGGGAGCTAGACATCCTAGAGCTGGGTGCTGGCAAGTCTTTACCAAGTTAGTGCCACATGTATGCATGGGGCACAAAATGGAGCATAAGATCAGTCCTCACTTTTGGCCTCACTGGGGACCACCAATCACACACACACATACCCAATTCAGTGGTTTACACAAGTGGTCAGTAAATATTTGTTGGACTTAATATTACAAAATTAAAAATATAGCCACAAGTGGTAAAAACAGTTCTGGATTTAGTGCCAGAAGACCTGGGTTCTAATGCCAAAGTGGGGAAAGTGGACTTTGGAGCCATACAGTAGACTTCAAATCCTGGATCTGCAAAGTATACCTAGTTACCATGAGCGAAATCATTAAACTCTGGAAGACTCAGTTTGCTCATCTACAAAATGCGTATATTGCTTGGTTTTTGTAAAAATTAGTGCTAGTGAAGATGTGCATTAGAATGACAGAGAAGACACAAATGAGTCTGCTGTTGATGATACTGTCACCATTATGATGCCACTCTGCCATGTCTCCTCCAGACTTGAACCAACTACATTGTTGCCTCTTTGGACCTCAATTTCCTTATCTCTAAGACAAATCACTGGGGTGGATGATCCCTATATGTGAAAATTCTTTGATTCCTACCATGACCCCGGAGACTAGGTTTGAAGTCCATGCCCTGTGACCATGAGCAGATCACTTAATTTTTCCGAGCATGCTTCCTCATCTGCAAAATGGACATGAGGCAGAATTGGTATTCTCCAAGTTCTTCCAGCTTGAAAATTCTGTTGACTATTGAGTACTTGTGGGAAGCACCAAAAGAGAGCTTCAGTACCTATGGTGGGTTAGAAAATCAAGAACAGAGGAGATAAGATTGCAAAGAATGGCACAGAGGGCTGGGAGGGTTGTGTAGGAAGTGGGATGGGGAGGAAAGGAGGATGAGCAAAAGGGTTTTGCTAAGTGAGTAGAGCAGTGCTACTTGAGCCTGAATGAGAATCTTGTTAAAATCAGATTCTGACTCCGTAGGTCTGGAGTTGGTGCTAGAGATAATGCATCCTCACAGGTGCCTTGTTGAAGCAGCCAGTCCATGGACCACACTTTGAGTAGCAAGGCAAAGTGTTCCTTCTCCTTTGGTTTGGCAGCTGGAACTCTGACAGGAGAATAGAAGTGGATCTCCTCCCAGCTCCTTCCTCTGTGCCCCACTCCCAAGGCCCCAAGGCAAAGGATGTTTTTGCCATATTGTTTTTTTTGCCCAGTTATTCCCCCAACCCCAACTCTCACATCCTCTCTCTCTCTCTCTCTCTCTCTCTCTCTCTCTCTCTCTCTCTCTCTCTCTCTCTCTCTCTCACACACACACACACACACACACACACACACTCCTCAAGGCCTGGCCTCCAGGCCTCATCCATGCTTCCATCACTGGCCTTCACTGCGAAAGTGATTTTGGGGGAAAAGAATCTCACACCACGTTTTCCAGGCCCTTACTGTCTGGCGGTGACAGTCCCAGAGGAACGGGAAGTGAAAACGTCTACATCGTTGCAGAATGCTGATGTCATGCCCAGGTTTTCCTACTTACGTGGCAGTCAGGCCTCCTCGGTCCTGGAGGCTGGTGTGGCTGAGCTCCCCTCCCCCACTCTGCACTGACGCCGGGCCTCCCACGCAGTGTTTTTCTCATCTAACCTCCCCTCTACCCTGACACACACATATCCACCCTCCACCTGGAGAAAGCTGCCTTCCGGCCTCCCTTTCCGTGGGCTTCTTTTTCACACCCTGGCTCGCTGAGCAAATGCTAGTACGTGTAAAGCACAGCCCCAGGCCTCAGGCTCCCCAAGCACTCCCCGGAGGTCTGAAGATGTCTGTACCTGGACACATCTGTACCCCATTCACAGCCACTGGAGTGTCATTCACGCTGCTTGGGATGCACTGCCCAAGCCTGAGCCCCCTCCCTTCTCTCCCCTCCCCACACCCCCTCCTCTCCACTCCCTTCTTTTCCCCTCTCCTTTGGGGAATTTTCAGTCCAGGACAGTTGGTTTTCTTACAGGGAACCCATCCACCTGCCCTTTTCTCTCCTCATGTTTTCCATTTATCTCTCTTCAGTCAGCCTCCACCCCACAGGGAATTCAGGGTACAGGGAAGCAAGCAGCTCTGGGGTGGTCAGGGAATACTTTGAAGGGGAAGTGAGATTTAAACTGGGCCTTCCATGAGAAGAAATAAGGAGCTGTTGAATGAAGTGTTTGAGCTGAAAAGCGATGAAGTTAGAGTTTGGTAGGATGGGGGAGGAAAAGCCCAAAGGAAAAATATGGGAGGGAAATCATGAGTAAGACTTTCAGACTCTCAATCCTCAGGCTAACAAAGATCACTCCAAGATTTGTCTACTAGGCTACTTGAAATGGAGGACTTGTATTTCTCATTCAGTACCTAAGTCTCTTGTCACTGTGTTCAAAGGGAAGCTTATCAATCTCTTGTCCTCTAGGGTCCCCCTTTCCTTTTCCTAGAACCTAAGAAAAGTAAGAGACTCTTCCTGACCAGCCCTCCAGTACATCTTCCCCTACATCCCCTATTTCTCCTCCTCTCCCCCTTACAACCACGGAAGGTCATTTCCATGAAGCACGAGGATGTTATGAGAAGAACATGCCAGAGTAAACTTCTTGGAGGGGGTAGGGGGAGGATGGGGAACTGCTGGGTGTATGACTTGCTCAGAGCAAAATTCTAATTTATTTTGGTCAAGTAAGTCTTTCTTAGGCCTCCTTCTCCTCCGAGTTCCTTCAACACCTATTAAATGCATTAGCGTTTAATAATCATTCCCCAGTATTACTTACTATGGTCTGATAGCAGTTCCTCTTATCTCCACAATGGAGGGAAAGCTCTGGAATGAAAGCACTCCCTTCCTGTGTGTTTGTGCACTTTTGCATTTCAGAGGGTTTGCCCTTCTTTTGGGGCCCACCGATGGTCTCCTGATGAATACCACCCCATGCAGCAAGTGCTAATGACTTCCTCTTGACTGAGCAAATACTAGGCAACCAATAATTGCCCACTGACATGTGCTCTCTCTGTCTTTCCTGAACAGATTGCCCTGACGTTCTCCATCGTCTTTGGGGTGATTGTGTATCGAATCACAACTGCAGCTGCTCTGTCTCTCAACAAGGCCACGCGCTCCAATGTCCGGGTGACGGTGACTGCCACAGCGGTCATCATCAACCTCGTGGTCATCCTCATCCTGGATGAGATCTACGGTGCCGTGGCCAAGTGGCTCACTAAAATTGGTATGAGCTTGTCCTGGGCCCTTTTGAACGTGGCCAATTCAATGAGTGCAAGGTTTTTTGTGATCATGACCCAAAATGAAAAAAAGAGAGGAGAATGGGATGCTTTGCCTAGTGCAGTTTAACGGGAAGGGAGGGTTTACAGTGGCTGTGTACTTGCAAGGTCTGCCAAGGGCCTCCTTTTCAGGCCGGAATCCTTTTTGTAACAATCTTCACCAACAGCCCTGGTCCCTGTGAGGTCCTCTTTTGCTGGGGAACCCATTACCCCTAGGAATAATCCATGGCATCTATTCTTTCTAGCCTAACCCAGAAGTAAGACAGATCCAACACTTCCTGTTAAAATTCTGAGTATTTTGACTGTTCAAGTTTCTCAGCAGCATTTATATAGTTTAGAAAAGCCTCTTGACACTTGAGCCCAAGAAGGTCTTATCTAATCCCATATTGCCAGGGGCCCCAGAAAATCCACACATTCCCCATGCAGGAACAGACTTCAAAGAAGCAGATCAGACTTCCCAAGCTTCCAGCCTGTGAAAAAAATGCCGAGGCCTCAATATGCAGACATGTCATTTGAGCTGCAACCTGCTGTTGCCCAAGCACCACTTCTTGGCAGTTGTGCTTGTTGGATAGGGGGAGGGCTGAGAAGCAGGGCCCTTTCTTCATCTTGCTTATTCTGGGTGGCCTGGATGTGCCCCTTCCCCTCTTGGAATTTCAGTTTCTGGACCTACGGATAGAGTCCTCAGAGGGGAGGTGAATTAATGATGTGATGTCTTTAACTCACTGACCAGCTAGAGGCTAGACACGTGATGGGCTAAACCCCTTCTCAAGAGAGCCTTCCAGTGGGGAGCAGAGAAGTCCAGAGAACCTTCACTAATTCCAGTTACTCTTTCACTGTCTTGCTCCAGCTTGGCCCTACCCTTACTCTATGCATGGGGCATTTACCTTTGACTTTGATGTTGATATGGGCAGTATACCATCTGCAGTGGTGGTTATGCTCTCTTTAGGCCATGTGCATATTTGTGTAATCTATGTCACTTCATAAGCTTCTTGAAAAAAACAAGCAGTGTCTTCTGTGATGTGTGGGATTCAATGGAAGCACTTAGGAGGAGCTCCCAGCACTCTTGTGGGTTCTGGGAGCCTTCCAAGATATAAGAGACAAGTGGTAGTCAGGCAGGCACGTGTGTGGGAGGAGGGAGAGGGCAAGCAGAGAGAAGGTTCCTGGCAGAGGAAACAGAATGAGAAACACTGTGCTGCAGGGGGTAGTTCAGATCCATCAGGATCAGGAAAGACATACAGAGAATGGGCCCATGAGCAAGGCTTGGATTGACGGACAGAAATTTGGTTCTAAATGCCAGAGAAGCCCAGCTCAGTGGAGTGGAAGACAGAAAGCATGAAGCATATCCTCAACACCCAAGAAGCCCAACTTGGTAAATGCTTCAGAGTCCATGGCATGTCCAGGGCACAGTGTGTGGTGGGGACCTGGGCTCAGAGAGAGTTGGTTGGCACCTGTTGTTGAGGCAGAAGTCCTTGAAGGCAGGCCAAGGACCCCGTGCTTATTTTCGTAGATATAGAAAAATTTTTGGTGAAGTTCAAAGGGACACCCAGTAAACTGTCTTTCCTTGCCTGAGTCCTGAGCCAGCTGACAAATTAGACAAAGGCAGAGGTAGAGAAAAGCCAAGATATTCCCTTAAAAACAAAAAGGACCACAGTGGAACAAGTGGCTGAGTAGGAGAGTCAGCTAGACTTCCTTAGACCAAATACCAGGCAACTTTGCCACCCCATTGCAGGAGCCGTCTTACAGCTTAGGGGAGTAAAGAACACCTGCTTGCTCTAGGCCCTTGGTTTCCTCAAGGAAGGGTGAATTGGGGGTAGGGGTAGGTGAGGAATGCCAATTTACTTTCCAGACTCATCAGTGAGATAAACTCTTCCCCTAGTCTTACCAAAGAGGAGAAACGTGTGAAGTGAGGGAATACACCAGGTCATTTCAACTAATTGTACTCCAGTCACATGGAAGAACCACCAGGAGTGAATGGAAGTGTCCTATGTCCCTCCCTCCCACCTCAGCACCACTGTGGAGTTTTGGAAGTGGGTGATCTGACAGGAACTCTATGTTTGCAAGATTGCTCAGGCAGGGATATAGGATGCCATAGAGTCGGGCCGACTAGATCTGATGCAAAGGAAGTTGAGTGAGTGGACAGGAAGTAAGGAAGGAAAGATAATGTAGCCAGTGATAATGTAGAAAGTTCTTTTCGCTGTCCATTGTGTTACTTTATTTTACTTTTCTTGCCTGGATCTAGGCTTTCATTGTTGAGTGATCAACAATGGAAAATTCATTAACTAGTGTTCAGTGAGCATGTCATGTGCAAGGCTGAGGGGATTCTCCTTGGATAGGGCCAAAAAAAAAAAAAATGGTTTCCATGTTACAAAACCGTGACCACTGCTCCTTATAACTCTCCTTCCTTCACCTAAAAAGTTCAGCTTGCTCTAGGCAGTTGAACCCAGGCCCAGTACTCCATGAGGAGGCCTGTGCACTGAGGAGATAAAAGTCTGACAAATACCTTTTGTTCTTTGTGGGAGTGATACTCAGAGTTTTTAAACTTAAAAAAAAATCTGTTTTCCCATTTCATCTTTGCCAGAACTACGTGTGGTCAGCAATATTATATCCTCATTTTGCTAAGGTTCAAGCTCAGATTTTTCCTTTCAAATGCAAATATGGTTTGTGCCATTTTGATGTCCATCTCTTACTCTCTGAGCTGGAGTGGTGTGTTGGCTCTCCAGGAATCCTTGTATGCACTGTCCTGGGTGGTTGCTTTCATCTGTCTCAAATTGTTTGTTTCCAGAGGGTTCAGAGAGGTATTGTGGGTTAGTGGAAGGACCACTGAACTCAAGTTCTAGACCTGGCTCCATCTCTCCCCAGCCCAGCTGTGTGGCATTAGGCAAACAGAATTTCTCTGGACAGAGCTTCTTCCATCCTTCCTTCGTCATTTTCATCTTTCCTCTCCTATGACATGGCTATCTGTCTGGACTGTTTTCCCCACCTCCTGACTGCTCCTGCTCTTGTCTTCAGCCTTGTTCCATGGGCTCTATTTCAGGAACCCCCAGCCAGTAAATCTTTTCTAAAGCATCTCTTCGAGGCTACCCAGCTGATTCTCACTCTTGTCCTCTACCCCATTCCGTTCAACTTGCCATCATCCCAGACCACCTTGTGTGTTCCTGCTTGCTTGAGCTGCTGTAACCCCTTCAATGGCCTTGTAGAGACTCTCTTTAAAGGCCCACTCGAGGCCTCCCTCCTATATGAAGCCTTTTGTGAACACTCAACACCCAGTGATTTCTCTCCCCCTCCTGATATCCCCTGGCATAGATCATGTCTTCATCTGTTCATCCATCCAAAGAAATGCCTCCATTGTGCCAGGTACAATTCTAGGGACACAGCAGTAAAAAAGAGAGACAGGGCTCCTGCTCTCATTGGACTTACACAATAAACCACCCACAAGGTAATTTCATAGGCAGTGGGCAAATAAGAAAGGAAAACAGGGTAATGTGATGGAGAGAGGCTGAGGTTTGAGGATTGTGCAACTCTGGTCAGGAGAGCCAATCAGAGGTGGTGATATCTGGCTGAGACCTGAATGATAAGAAACTGATCATACAGAGATTGGGAGGAAGGACTTTAGGAAGAGGGATTGGTGAGGACAAAGGCTGTGAGATGGGGGTAATTGACACCACTCATTGGATGTTTATGATGCACTGTCTTTTATTATTGCTGATATTTTTAGGTGGCTTTCCCAGTATTAGAGTAGTCTAAAATCTGGGTTCATAACATAAAGTTGTTGGCCCTTTTTTTTTCTTCTTCTTCTTCTTCTCCTTGCTCAGACTATGTATCTAGTGTGAATTGTCAGGGTCTCTGCTTTGCACAGTTCCTCAAGGACCCAGACCAAAGGAGGCCTCTGTGGACACCAGGTCAGGGAAAGAGAGCTGGCAGGTCATAGAGAAACTGTGAAATGCTTCAGGCTGTCATCCATCACTTCTGCTCTCAGCTCACTGGCCAGAACCAGCCTAATCATAAGAGACCGGGAAATGTGAGAAGCACATGATAGTCTTTCCATGATCCAGAAAGTTCTCTGCCACTGGCTCCAACCAGGCTAGGAAGTCCAGGAGAACAGGGACTCTTGTCAACTGTTTCTTTTTATCTCCCAAACAGCACCTGGCTCATAGTAGAGTCTTAGCACACACTTATTAATGCAATTATTGGTGATGTGTTCATTCATTCAAACATTTTCTGAAGAATGCCTGTAGGCTGTATCTTGTAAGCCACTTCAGTGGTTATCATTCATGTAGTCATCGTTTTGATTCTGCCTGCCGACACAAGGATTTGAGGCAATATTGAGATAAATAAAGTGAATGTAAAGTTGTCAAAGATGCAACAAAGATATTAGAGGATTTGAAGTTTCCTTAATGGCCAAGAACATACTTGCTCACGGAGGTAGTCACCAGGCAGAGATGACTTACAGACTTGCCAGCTGACGTCTGACTTGAGGGTCCCCCAAGGTCTCCATGGTACATAATGCTGTGAATACTACTACCTAATGGAGTGGGGATTCTGCCAGGATAGAGGTGTCCTTTGTCATCCTCATATGAAGTTTGATACCTGGCTGGCTTCTTGCCTCCATATCGGAAGTCCATTCATGCCACAAACACTTATAACAAAAGGGAGAATTTGTTAAATGCCCTTAGAGTGATGGACTCAGCGGTGGTAGATAAAGATAGTCATTGTCTCCCTGGCTGCCATAATGATAATGGTATTGGGCTTGGATCTAGGGCGTGTGGTAATTGGGAGGCTCTGCACTGGTGAGGCAGGGACTGAGCTGAAATCTGGGCGGTGGGGAAGGATTGCCAGAGAAATGCAGGAAGCTTGGGGCCTGGTCCTTGGGGAGGCTGGCAGGCCAAGGCGCAGTGTACTCAATGTGTAGCCAGGTTCAGCAGCCCTCCATACTCGATGTGTGCATTAGAGGGTGGCATTCTAATGGTACAAGGACTGTCTAACACCCAATGATCTGCTCATTCCTGGATGGGTTACAGGCATTAGCTACAGAGAGAGGATCCAGTCCTTGGGAGACGAAGCATGAGAGAGCTGGGCAGGTAGGTAGTCAGGGCCTTAGATAGGGCGGTGAGGGTCTGAGGGAAGGTAGCAAGGGCATCCAAGCAAGGTGTGCCTCCTCCGGGCTCAGGGGTCAGGGATGTTCTCTGTGGTCGGGGTAGTGGGCTTTGCGCCCCTACATTGGGAGCAGGATGTCTAGTGCCCCTGAAATCTTATCATGACTGCCATGGACATGGGCCAGGCTTGGCCCGTAAGTGGCTCTGGTCCCTACTCTAGCTTTGGGGAATTCTTCTCGTTGGAGGCAGCAGGAAGGAGGCAGGACTGACCCCAGGTTTCTAGGCTGAATAATCTCCATGCCATGGGCTTGCCCTTATCAGCATCACTCTCAGCTCCAGCTCCTCCTCTTTCTCTCCTTTTTATAACCATGTGCCCAGTGCTGAGCTGTGTGTGGGGCTGTGCTATTCATCCTTCTCTCCCACCATCAAACCAAATTATAGGTTTGGGCTAGTCATGGTACTTTAGAGGGTAGAGCTGAATCACATTCCCCAATCCTTATGAAAATGGCTGTCTGTGAGTTGTTTGAACATTGCTGGCAGCCCACTCTGGAGTCTCACTGCCCCAGGTGCTACTGGAGTGGGGGCAGGGAAGCAAACAAAGGAGGGTCCTTAAAGGGCCAGGTTTTACTGAGCCCCACCCTGTCCCAGGTGCTGTTGGGCATTGCACGCACATTGGCTTACATGATCTTTGTGACAATGCTGGGGACAGGCCATCGCCTCCATCTCACTTAAGAGAAGCTGCCTGTGTGGCTCTTTTTCCTTAACACAAGATGTCCCAGGGCACTGTCACTTTGGGATAGGCTGCTAGGAGCACCATGGGACGCATGTCCCCTTCTCTGGGGGTAAGAGTTACTTTCCTGACTCTAAGCGAGGGTTCTCTTGTGCGAAGAAGCTCCCTGGGGCCAGCCGGGGATCTTGGGAATGCCAGTAGCATCGGCAGTCTCCCATTCCAGGGCGCTCAGCTCCCGTAGGCAGTGCTGGCTGTGTAATTGCACAGCTGGCTGGCCTCTCCGAGGGTGACTCCCTCCCCTTGGCACAACAAGGCGACAACATCACACTGGAAGCGAAGGCAGTCCCCCACCCCCCTTCTATGGCCCCTGCACATGGAGGGTAGACCAGATGGTTGGGCTGTCAGAAAACATTGCTGTCTGTAAAGGTTTGATCTTCCCTGGGGGTTAGGTGGGGAGAGGAGCAGGCGCCAGTGCCTTCTGACTCAGACGCCCAGGTTCAGGTTCCCCATTTCTCCCTCTGCCCCGAGCGGTGCCAGGGCTGGTGCCCAGTGAAATGTGCACTTGGGCACCACCTCCTCTGGTCCTGTCGCCATCATTATGTATTGCTGTCTGGATCACTGGGGACACCAGTTAGAAGGAGTGCCTCCTCCAAAACGCAGCTTCCGCAGCTGGCATCCTTGTGCTGGCCATGCTGTTTCCATATGATTAGGCTCGGGCTCCGGGGACTCCCAGTCCTCTGCCGGCCCCCCGGGACTAACACAGGCTTTCACACTGATTATTTTCCAAGGCAGTTTACAGCTGGGTCATTTGCACTCATATTTTTTCATGACACAACACACTGGAGGTTTAACACAGAAGAAAGGGGGTGGGTAATGGCTCTGCATGGGAACTCCGTCTGCTTGTCCTTTCTGGCCAGTTGTGGAGTCTGGCCTGGGTTGGAAATCTAGCCCAGCAGGTCAGGAGCCGGTGAAGCCCTCAGGTGCCCTCTCGTCAACCTGCGGAGGCTTTAGGGAGAGGTGGAATTTCAGGAGCACATGACTGATGTATGAGGGGTTGTGTTGTCTGTTTACTGGCACTCTTTCTACATGGGCTGTCCACCTTTACAGCCCTTTAGCAGTTGAAATCTAATGGCCCTGGGTTTGGAATTTTACGAAGTTCATGGCCGAGTTATGTTCCCCTAGAGCTCAGATCCAGGCTACTGCAGAGGTCTTTGTCTTGTGAGGATGTCCTGCCTGGTGGCCTGAGAAACAGATTGGGCCTGCCTGTCCTGTAGACACCACCCCACCCCAAGTTGACTCCAGGAGTACCAGGACTGAGATTCCTCCGTTGCAGGAGTCTCTGTCACAGGCAGGTGAGGCTCCCTGTGTTGGCCGTGGAAGGAGATCCAGAGGTCAAACTGGAGCTCCAGGAATTCCCCCATTTTCTCCCTCACTGTGAGGGGGCTTCTGGGAAGCCTCCATAGAAGGCTCAGCAATGCACACCACATGGCCACAGGGCATCTCCCAAGTGCAGGCACCAGTTGATTTAATGGTCTATCAAGTGCATTTGGATTGTTTATTGGCAGTGCCCCTTATTTATGGTGGCTCATGGCCCCAAACAGCACAGACAGAAAGCTGTTTTCAGAATAAAACCAATAAATAATAACCAGGCCCTTGATTTCTCAGTTTGGAGGAAGGGAGCCACTCATTTCCAGTTGGAGGAAAGAGCTCTGAAAGGAGCAGGTTCTCTTTCCAGATATCTTTGAGGAAATTCCTGCAGGGATCAGAAGATCTGAGTACAAACAGTTCAAAGGGAAGTATTAAAGAAAATCAAAGACACATGCCCCCCCCACCTCATCGTTAATCCTCTCCTAGCCACCTTTACAAGATCAGTTTTTCAAATTTTCAGACACTCAGATCTGATTACTCATTTTTAGGTGTTATTGTTGTTGTTTAATTTTTTTTACACCCAAGACATTTAAAGGCAAGAGACAAAATGCTGTTAAGTTGTAGCTAAATTGGATGCTTGAGGCACACTGTACTGAAGCTCAATTTCCTATTAAAAATTTCCCTTCCTCCTTCCTTGCCTCTTCCTCCCTTCTTTCCTTCCCTCCCTTCCTCTCTTCCCCTCTCCCTCCCTCTCCTCCACCTCCTTCTCTTCTTCTTCTTCCTCTCTCCTCCTCCTCCTAACTCTGACACTGATGGCTCTCATTTATTTGTACAGCAGGTGTGACAGGTGCTTCAGGCAGCCTCTGTCCTTGTCCCCTAGAGGTAGGACTCAGTCCTTCAGCACATCCCCCCAGAGCAAATCCAGGATTCTCCAAACATGGGGACGGAAAGCAGGTTTTAATGGTCTTTGCTGCAGATTCTGTGGATTCAGAGGAGGGGCTCACACTGCTAACTGCACAGCAGCAGTTGATGGCTCTTTTCACTGGGCTTGGCTTCTACCCAATCCCCCCCCCACCTGCCACTCACATCTGCAGCTTCCCCACTCCCTGCTCCCCTCCCCCTCTCCCATCACACTGACCCCAGCCCTTTCTGGGTCCTGCATCTAATTCCAACCACCTACCTCTTGTTTTAGGTAGGGATGTTGAACTCTTTTGACTACTCCTCTATCTACACCACAAAGGTCTATTTTAGGATTGGTCCTCATTGGAAAGTGCTGGATTACTACTAAACAATACATGTGCTTTTACTCTTCTAAATAATGTTTCTTTTCCCTGTCATTCATTCATTTACTCATTCATTCATTCATTCA
Source organism: Dasypus novemcinctus (assembly GCF_030445035.2). Lineage (NCBI taxonomy): Eukaryota > Metazoa > Chordata > Mammalia > Cingulata > Dasypodidae > Dasypus > Dasypus novemcinctus. The sequence continues at coordinate 23,759,649 of NC_080692.1, read as the reverse complement.
TTCATTCATTCAATGGGCATTGTGGAGTACATCTGGCAAAGCTGTGATCTGCCTCGAAGATGCATTTCTCTGACCTTGTCCATTGTAAAAAATCCATCAAACTATTCATGGAAGGGGCAGGGTGAGGGTGGGGTGGGGCTATCGAGAGGGTTAAGAGCCACATGGGGTTTCAGAGTTATGAGATCTTAAAGCTGAAAGTGACCTTAGAAATCAATGTCAGGCATTTCCACCTGGACCTCAGAATTGGTTCCTGTAGTCAAAGAGAATGAGAATCAGGCCTAGGAAGTGAGGGATGGCAAGCATAAATCAGGGAGACAGGGAAGCCCTGGACTTCCTGTGGGAGCGAAATTTATACTAGGGAGGGGAGAGGCCCTTAGAGGTTACAGATCTGTGGGTCTTTTGCTAACATACATACACTAAAGAAGAAATAACAGATGTGGCAGGGTTAACTGTAAATGATGAGCACAAAGTGTTATCCAAGAGTTGTTTGGTGAAGCCGTGTGGTGGAAGTGGGGTCTACACTAGGCTGGGTTACCCAGGTCTTTTATCCCCTGGGGCCATGCGAGTGTGCACCAGGAAGGAGAAAACCCCAGAGTCGCCTGTCATCTGAGGAAGAGTGCAGGAGACATTTCCCACCTTCATTTTATCTAATCACTGTGTCTCCAGATTCCCTCGCAGGAGGCTTGGGCTGCTGAGCTCCGCCCGGGGTAGGGCTGGGGGCTGCATTGATTAAACTTCTCAAGGTGTCTGCCAGCAGGGCCATCTCCCAGCCGTGCTCACCATTGACTGGCAGCATGTGCTCAGTAGTTCTAGTGCTCCCATAACAGAATACCACAAACTTGGTGGTTCAAGCAAGGGGAATAGATTGTCTCCCAGTTCTGGAGGCTGGAAATCAAGGTGTTGGCAGGGCTGTGCCTCCTCTGAAGGTTCTAAGGAAAAATCTCTTCCAGGCTTCTCTCCTGGCTTCGGGTGGTGGCCAGCAGTTCTTAGAGTTCCTTGGGTTATGGCAGAATAACCCCAAAATCTGGCTCCATTTTCACATGGCCACCGTCCCTCTGTGCCTCTCTGCCTCCTCCTCACTTTTCCTAAGGACACAGGTCACGCTGGAGTAGGGCCTGCCCTAACACAGTTTGGCCTCATTCAACCAATCACAGCTTCAAAGACCCTATTTTTTCCAAATAAGGTCACATTCCTGGGACCAGGGGCTAGGACTTGAACATGTCCTTTTGTGAGAAACAACTCAAGCCATAACAATAGTCAACAAATATGCCCAGAACCTGGGGGGGCTAGACCTGCATACAAACATCCGGCCACAGATGGCCTTACTCTGCTATTGGGAGTGAGGTTGATGATAGTGGTGGCATTTATGACAATAGGGATCCCATCTACTGAGGTCCACCGTGTGCCAAGGTTGAGGCTTGGCAAACATTCCCATCCTGTTCTTGGGCAATATCCTCCGTTTATGTAAGTTCTCTCCTCTAATTACATTCCATGTCTGAACTCAGACTTGCCTGATGCTAAAGTCTCCCCTTACAGCCCTTCTCTGCAGCAAAACACAACAAGCAAATAATCCACCCCCTCGGCACACAGCTGAGCCACCAGTGGAGGAACTGAGTGCTCTAGGGTGCTTCAGCATGGCCTGCCAGGGCTCTCGCACTGCTCGCCCACACGAGGGAATTGAAGTGGCTTTCAGGGTGAAGGCGAGCTTCTGAGGGTGAATCCGTTTGTCGGTCCTGCCGGCCTGCGGGAGGGATACCACGCTTTTCAGCATTCTGCAGGGACTAGGATAAATGAAGAACTTTCGTTTTGCCAGGCCCTCTCAGCCAAGGCCTGGGTCACAATTGCTGTCATAGCAGGGTGGGGTCTCTAAACTTTTCCCTTCTCAATTCCCCTCCCAGGCTGTGGGTCCCAGGGGGCTTCCTCTGTCTGTGGCCGTCTCCTTGGCAGGCCTCATGCTTGAGCCACTGCTGGTGCTGCTGGGGTTTAGGCTGGGGTCCCCCACACTTCTGCTAATCCGGTGTTTCATTGCTGCACCTCTTCAGCTTAGCAGGTTCCTCCTGGAGTTACTGCAGGTCTTTCTTAGGCCTCCAAAAGGTGGCTTGTTTCTTTGCTTTGTTTCTTTCTGTTTAGGACCTTGGAATGAATTTCCAGTAATTCATTAGAGGATATTAGAGTGTCACGCTCAGACACTACATCTCTCTCAAACACCTTTCTTGACACCCACTAGCAACCATGGACTCACCAGGTACAGGCCTTTGCCTCTCAGTTCTGGCCTTCCTTGGTGACCTCCCAGCCTGATCAGAAACCTTCTCCCTATACCTCAAGGACCTATGTTGGGGGAAGGGTCTCTGTTTGGGAAGTTACATCTGGTATCTCAGGGCCTGTCTGCCCTGGAGTGCTGTTCACCACCTGCATCAGTTTAAGCAACTCTAGATGCTGTAACAGAGAGTATAAACATTTTTGAAACCCTGAAGGTTTATTTCTTGCTCCCATCACAGTTCAGACCAATGTTTGGAGGCCAGCCTTCCACTTAACAACTTAGGAATCTAAGGTTCTTCCTTCCTGTGGTGCTACTATCCTTGAGGGCTTTGAAGTCTTCCACTGGGTCCTCTGCATCTTCCCAGGAGATGAGGGAAGAGAAAGAGAAAGCAGGAGGCTTCTTAAGAAATTTTTAAGGGCAAGGCCTGGAAATATATCACTTCCACTCACATCTCATTGGTCAAAACTCAGTCATGCTGCTCTGTCTAGCTATGCATTCAGGAAGGGAAAATACATGTGGTGAGCATCTGGCCGATCTCTGCATCACTAGGAGGCCCCCCAAAATGGAATTCCTGTGGGTCTGTTCTTATATTCAAGAGTTCTTCACCCCATCATAACTCTTGCCGTAGATGAACTCCTAACTCCATTAAAATCTGTATGTGTCTACATATATATTCATCAAATCTATTTGAAAAATTTTACCAAATATAATAATTCCTAAGCAATGCCTTATGTAGTTGAAGATGCTTGACAAAGTAATGATATTCACAATAGCTCTCAGTCCCACTGAGTTTCCTCTGACAACTTAGCCCTCCCCCAGAGACCTTCATATCTTGGTGGTCTTAAAACCTGCATCTTCAGATGTCAAGACCACCTTAGAGTTTCTCTCAGGCTCAGGGAGGCCTGTGTGCTTAGTCTTCTACCACGTTTGGCTTTACACAGGCAACTGAGCAGTATGGGAAAGGTTATTGGTGAGGTGCCAGTAAAAGGGCATCACTGCCCACAGCATTATCTACTAACACGCAAGGCTGTATTATAGGCATGAAAAATAATTAAGAGCTCACTGTACTATGTGGGAAACTAGATAATGGAAATGCAGGATCCCCTTCTGCTATGATGCAAGGGGAGATTATACCTTGCCATGTCCAGATTAAATCTGGAGGAGATTTGGCCATCTTCAAAAGGCTTTCAACAGGGACCTTGCTAGATGAAACTCCTTGGAGGAAGGGGTGAAGTCTTTAGTCATTTTAGCATGGTGGCTACCCACAGCATGTGTTCAATAAATGTGAACAGAAAAGCAACACATATTTCTGAGATGCATATGTGGGGCTGGGGATGGAGGGTGAGAAGTTGAAGGAGGGGATATGATGCAAATATTAATCAGACGACGATCCTCATTTCAAAGCACAGTGTAGTTAAAAGTGTCATTAGAGATGGGCAGATTTGGTTCAGGCCATGACCTCTGTCCTTTACTGGTTGTGTGATCTTGAGCAATCACTCTCTGGTCCTCCGTGAAATGCAGTGCCTACCTCCTAGGGTTGTGGTGAGGATTAAGCAAGATGGCATTTCCCTCTGCGTGGCTTGCCTTCTGTGGGGCAGCTTTGAGCAGCTGCATGCTCGGGTGCAGTCCCCACGTCCCCTAAGCCACCCTGCCAGGCAAGCAATTCCTGCTGGCTCCAGGTCCTTTCAACATCTCTCTGAGGGCATCCTCTGACCATGGGAGCAGTCTCAGGCCATGCACAGGATGGGCTGCAAGTGCCCTGGAGTTAACCCCAGCAATGACCTTCAGCCAGTGAAGGACAGGAGTTGATGGATAAAGAGCCCCATAGACTCAACCCTTGGAGTGAGAAATCCTCTGTGTGCTTTACACTGGCATTCAGGAGGTCCCCAGTGGACCAAACCCCAGTTGCCTGTGGCATTAGCCTGACCGTGAACACATTTGTATCGTCTTCTCTCCCCTCACTGTCTCTCCATCCCGCTCCTCACCATGCTCCCAAATAAATGACTGACTCCCAAATCCTGGACTGAGGATCTGCTTTGGCTTGGGGGGAGCCAAACAGACAGGTGATGATAGTTACTGTGGTTACTATTATTAATATATTTGAAGGGCATAGACATAGGTGATGAATACAGAGAGAGATAAAATAGTATAGCAGAAAAGTAAGACTGCTACCAGCTGAAGGAGTCCGAGAAACCTTCAGAAAGGGCATTGCAAGTCCCAGTTGGTCTTGACTTTAAGGGATGTGAACATGGGGAGATGGGTCAGGGAGGGTGCTCCAGGGGAGACAAGAGGGCCTTTGTGTCTACTGTTTCCATGATGCCCACAAAGGCAACATGGGTCAGGTAGGGCCACACCACAGTTGCATCTGGACATGGCTCCTTCCCTGGCATGGCCCTGGCACTTGGCTCCTGAGTTCAGCACACTTTCAGGCTCTGCCAAGGTTCACAGTGAGCAGGATTGGGCTGGCCTTCAGCCTTGAAGAGCATGGCCTTGTCACCTCTTATCTTTGCCAAGCCCTCTGGAGTGTCCCAACCCAGCATCCTGCTCTGTGGTCTGCTGGCACTTTTCTAGTATCTCAAGTCTTCTGAAGGCACCTGTGAGGGCTCTGCTGGGTATCTCTCAGGGTGCTTCTGGGAACCTCCATGGACTCCTCTCCTTGGTCCTGGAGCTGTTAGGCTCAAGCTGTGTTTGTGTTCCACTCATCTCTCTGACAATCCATCATTTGAGTGAGCTAAAGCATGATGTCATAGCCTGCCCAGAGACACAGAATGAATAATTTCCCATGAAAAACAAAGGAGAAGAGATAGAGGAACAACAGTGTCATGATCCTCAAGAAAAATATTTGGTGCCTCTTGAGTCTAGTTCAGTGGTTTGCAAACTTTTTTAGTCAGGGACCTTTTTTCAAGCAAAATCTTAAAGCAGTGATTGATACAGGTAAAATGGGATTCACCTTGATGAATGGGTGCTAGTAGTAGAAAGCTCTGCTGCTCACACTCCTCTCTGAGTGAGGAGCATGGTAGAAAACCATTGCTGAAGTGGACAAGAAGTGGAATTGGAAGGAGAACTATGATGATAAGATGCACTTTGTTTTCTATAGCTTCATATTGGGGCCTCCTGGATGAATTCAATTCTAATGTGCCAAAGAGAAGATGAGATCTCTTTTTCCACTGTGAAAGAGTAAATGGAGAGACTGGCTCATGTCACAGGGTTAAAACTCCAAGAGGTGAGGAATCTGTCTGTCAACACTATCAGCTTTACTTTTCTCTTGCAGAGGTTCCAAAAACAGAACAGACATTTGAAGAGCGCCTGATACTCAAGGCTTTCTTACTCAAGTTTGTCAATGCCTACTCCCCCATCTTCTACGTGGCCTTTTTCAAGGGGAGGTGAGTATATCAGTATCACACAATTTGTCCCTGAGACTGGGTCCTCCACTGGGAAGACAAGTAGAGTCAACCCATACCCACTGTCAACTCGCATCCTCAACCTAATTCTGTTTCCATCCCCACCTGGCTGCTCACCCCAAGAGGCCCGTTAGCACTTTTTCATACTGACTTAACGTCTTTGGATTCCGATAGCCAGGGCAATTCTACGAGGATTTGGTTTTGGGCTCTGAAGGAGGCATCTCAGAAGAATTTGTACCCCCCACCTTTGTGGAAGAAGCAGGAAGGAATCTGAACATAAGTGATGTCAATTGGCTACCTATAAGGAGATGTCCCTGGAGACATCTATGGACTATACCAGGAAAGCTTCCCTAGATCTAAAGCTCAGCAAGTAGGCATTGAAAGCAAGGGTTGTCATTTAGTACTTTCTTATACAAATTACTCTTCCCAGGGCCTCTGCCATTGGCTACCATGAAATTATAGTAGCAGAGAGACTGTCTGTGTTAGTGATTATAAACTTCATTGTGCTTTCTATGTAGATTTAATGGCAAATCACACACATATGATATTCCAGGCAAAAAACTGGTCCCTCGCCCTGAGATACAAGAGTAGTTTTGACAACAATCTGCTATAAGTGCTATAATAAGAGGTGTAAATAAAGTGTTCAGGGAGCACTTAACTATGAAGAAGGCTTCACAGAGAAGGAAAGAGTTAAGGTGAGCGTTAAATGGATAAATAGGTTTTCAACAGGTAGAAAGGGGATGATCTTTCCAGTAATTCAGTTTCTTCCAACTACCTGGCTGCTTCCGACATTGGCTTTTGCTTCTCTGCTTTTCCACCCGCCCATTCTTCTTATCTGCCCCCCACCCCCAATAAAATAGACCCTCCTTGGAAGAGGAATGAAGCAGGCTTCTTCCACTCCTTTACAATTTTTCATTAAGAAGTTAGTGATCCTGATCCCAAGAATCTCTACTGCACCTGTAGTCAGCCTCACCTTTCATTTTCTGGGATACTGGAAACCCTCCATACACAGTTGCTACCAGAATTCAGTTCTTAACACTAGTTGAGGGAAGAAGGTACACAGACAATATACTATAGATAATCTCAACTTCCTTGTGTTTAGACTCAGAAGTAGTCACACACGTGTGCACACATCCACACACATATGCACACACATACACACTTGTACACACATGCACTGTGACCTTTCTAGTCCCACAACACACCCAACCTCAGCCCCATCTCCTAGGATTTGACCAGGTAAGGAAGTGAACGCTAGGTATTATAGGTGATTGTTATCTAATAACAGGCCATGAAATCCTATCTCTGGGTGAGTTGGCACCCACTCTGGCCAGTACTGCCAAGGAGGATGTTAAGTGGCTGTTCCACTCAGAAAACATCCCCGTAAGCAGCCCTGGAATTCTCCCCCGTTCCCTAATTCTTCCCACACCTCTTGCTTTCAGGTTTGTGGGAAGGCCTGGAAGCTACGTCTATGTGTTCGACGGTTACCGCATGGAAGAGGCAAGTGCAGCTCCTGGTGTTTCGTGCCTGGCTAGTGGTTTGTAGGTGAACCACCCCTCCCACCCCATCAGTATCCTCATCGCAGCCTGGCTAAACTTGCATCCTTGCTTCCTGAGTGCCACCTGGTCTAACCGCTCCTTCCTTTATCTCCTCCTCCTCACAGTGTGCTCCAGGGGGCTGCCTCATGGAGCTCTGCATTCAACTCAGCATCATCATGTTGGGGAAGCAGCTGATCCAGAACAACATCTTTGAGATTGGAGTCCCGTATGTAATGAGCTCGTCTAAGATAGCTTGGTTAATCCCCTTCTGTCTGTTTGCTGACAGCTTTCCCCATGGGGTAGGGTCTCCCCACAGGCCTTGCTTTCCAGTCTGATTTGGGGATGTTTGAGGCTCAGAAAGTTTAACCGCTTGCTTAAGTACACATATGTAGTAAGTGGCAGAGCTTGGTGTCAGATATCTCCAGCCACCAAGTACATAATATTTTTAATGCTATTTGTCCTCCCTGTGAGTAAGTAAAAGACTTTCAGTAAAGTGGATTTGATGGATATGGAAGTTTGGAGCATAATGGAGTCATTTAGAAAAGTCTCTGAGAAGAAGCTGTGGGATATATAGTCTTAGGAGGGGAAGGCTGAATGGTTGGTCAAACACAGAATGGGTTGTTTGCCTGTGGATTCTCTCTTTCTGTGTTCCCTCTTGGCTCTAGACACATTTCATAGGACTTCTTTCAATCATTTTATATTGAAACAGTCATGAAAATAAATCCTGACTCATAGTCACTGGACCTAAAAGAAAAGAGGATAGAACAAGTGAAAATCTATTAATGGGTCAAAGAAACAATGTAGCCCCTTCTTCCCTTTTATTGCCTTCTGGTTTTAAAAAAGTATCTGTTTCAGAGCTTTTTAAGCCAGTTTGGCATCAGAGAGCCAGGAAATGGCAGAGGTGCTCAGGGGTAAGTCTCATAGGCTGGGACCTTTCTGATTAGGAGCACAGGATGGACTATTTGCCACAGGCCTGGGGTTCTTTGTAAACCCCATGCAAGGTTGGCCATTTTGGGGTACAATTGTCAGTCTCCATAGGCTGCCACACACTCTGTCTCCCTCTTAGAGATTCATTATGTACCTTACATTAGTGGTCCTGAGAAGTCCTGCAGTAAAGAAACTTGCTTAATCCCTTTCTTTTCAATTGTATCTGCTCATGCTATTGATCAGGGTTCTGGAATCTGCCCTGGCTAGTTTAAGCAGCAAAGACATTTATTTAAGAATATTAAGTGACTAACAATATTCTTTATGATCCAGAGAGCCAGGCTATGGCACTCATACCAGGAATAAGACAGTTCACACTGGGGGAGGGCGTGCGAGGGGGCATCTTTGCCTCTATCTCTGGCTCATACCAGAAGCCCTCAGAGATGTGAACTGGACACCAAAGAACCACACATACAAAGCTGCAGTCTGAGCATGACAAGCTTCTTTTTTTTTTTTTTATTTTCAACCTATGCACAGATTTGTAAGGAATTAAATAAAGAAAAAAATTACCTCAGGAGAGGCTCTTGTTTTCCCAAAACTTAGATTTTTATTTGGGAGACAAAATAGACTTCATGTACCCTGGGTTCTCTCTACATGGTGCAAATTCTGTCAGAGTTCAGAGTAAGGAAAGGTCAGGAGTTTTGAGCAAAGACAGTTTCCCAAGCAGGGAAGCGTATGTCTGTGCCATGAAAGGAGGCCACCACTGTCACCTGTAATGAAATGGACTGCCATTAGGAACACTTTCCCACATGAGTTGACATCTTTTCTGAAAAAACAAACAAACACAACCACCAGGAGAAACAGACCGACTCTGATCTTATCACAAACATCATGACCAGGTGGTTCTACAGATGGAGAAGGTGAGGACCAAAGAGATGGCAGTTCCCTCACCAAGATCGTGGGGCAGGTCAAAGACCTGGCAAGGGCAAGAGCCCAGAATCTCTGGGCATCTATTTAGAGGTTGCTGAGTCCCAGGCTCCTTGGACAGGATCCATAGTCCAACCATCTTCTCCCTATGAGACTATACCAGAGCCCCACTGCCATGGGGGAGCTAGAACTATCTGAAAGTCCCAGGGAAGGCTATTCTTTGGTCTTCCTCAAAAACACATTTACAGGTCTGAAGTTATAATGGAAATAATTATGTTTACCTGGCTAGAAAACCTTTGTTAATAAGAGGCCTACTTCATTAAAGGAATGAGAATGTTCAACATTTTTCCTCATTCATCATCTGAGTTCTCAGAAAAGTTCTCACCATCACTCACTACCTGCTAGGCTGAATATTAGGGTGTTTTCTACCCACCTACTAGGACAACCTTAGGTGGCATTTGGGCATCTGCTTTTGTTGGAGGAGAATTGGCAGAAATATTCATATCTGGGTGCCCCATTCCACCTCCCTGCTTAAACAAGCCTTGACACATTAGTCAAGTAATCATCAGTCTCAAGAAATTCAGCCCTCCAAAAGTTTTTGCTGTTTTCTGCTTGCTGACTGAAAGTCATTTTGTGATAGTCCAACAAACCAAGTGAAACAGATTGTATTCGTCAGCCAAAGGGGTGCTTATGCAAAATACCAGAAATTGGTTGTTTTTTTTTTTTTTTTTTTAAGATTTTATTTATTTATTTAATTTCCCCCCTCCCCTGGTTGTCTGCTCTTGGTGTCCATTCGCTGCGCCTTGTTTCTTTGTCCGCCTCTGTTGTCGTCAGCGGCACGGGAAGTGTGGGCGGCGCCATTCCTGGGCAGGCTGCTCCCTCCTTCGCGCTGGGCGGCCCTCCTCACGGGCGCACTCCTTGCGCGTGGGGCTCCCCCACGCGGGGGACACCCCTGCGTGGCACGGCACTCCCTGCGCGCATCAGCGCCGCGCATGGCCAGCTCCACACGGGTCAAGGAGGCCCGGGGCTTGAACCGCGGACCTTCCATATGGCAGACGGACGCCCCAACCACCGGGCCAAAGTCCGCTTCCCTGGTTGGTTTTTATAAAGGGTTGTATTTGGGGTTGGAGCTTACAGACACCAGGCCATAAAGCATAAGTTATTTCCCTCACCAAAGTCTATTTTCACATGTTGGAGCAAGATGGCTGCCGATGTCTGTGAGGGTTCAGACTTCCTGGGTTCCTCCCTTCCAGGGTCTTGCTTTTCACTGGGTTCAGCGTTCCTCTCTTCCCAGGGCTTGCTTCTTCCTGGGCTCAGCTTTCCTTTCTTTCTGGGGCTTGCTTCTCTTTCCTAGGTGTGCTTATTTCCTGGGGCTCCAGCTTAAGGCTTCACCATCAAACTGCAACATCAAAATGCCAACATCAAAAACCCTTAACTCTGTCTTTTGCCATGCCTTTTATCTGTGAGTCCTCACCCACCAAGGGTTGGAGACTCAACGCCCTAATGACATGGCCCAATCAGAACCCTAATCATAACTTAATCATGCCCAGGTACAGGCCAGATTACAAACATAATCCAATATCTATTTTTGGAATTCATAACCATATCAAACTGCTACAGCCAGGAAGTGAGGGGCTTGTCCCAGCAAAATGGTGCTCAGGCTGAGGGGCCCTGTGGTGGCCAATGGAGTGGCTTCTTAAAACCCCCTTTTCCAGATGGTCCTGGTTCTTTAAGAGCTTACCAACTTAGAGAGACAATATTTGTTATGGACAAATATTCAGAGACTATACAGATGATACCAAAGCCATATCTGACCCCTCTGAAGCTATGAGACCAGCTCATCCACTTTTGCTACAAAAGGAAAGTCCTCATTCCCCTTGAAACATCTGAGAAAGACACCTGTCCTTCCACAACATTGTTGTCCTGCTTTGGTTGGAATTATAGACAGCTTGAGGGCATGGAAAATCCATTTTCTCATCCCTGTACATCTGGTCTACCAACTCAGTCCATTCACCCAAAACCCAGAAGCTTTTTATAGAATGTCAGAGAGGCAAGAACTCAGGCCTATGTTTGGACAGTGTGTTGGCACATTCCCCACCCTTTGACTCCATTAGCTCCATGACAAATGAAACTAACACATGGCTGTTTGCCTGGAAGTCTAAATTTTCTTGTTTATGCTTGATGTGTGTTTAATATACCACACTTTAATTGATGGCCATTGCATTGCATTCATACAGCTGTGGGCAATTCACTTCTCTAAGTTTTACTATTCTCATCTCTTGATGGAAGCAATAGAATTATTATCTCTAAGGTGCCTTTTAGCCTCAGCATTTTAAGAACTTGTCCTCTTGAGTGAAGCTGGTCACTGCCCATTTCAAATACATGCCACTTCTGTTTCAAAAGAAATGTCCTCATTTTGGTTCTAGTCTGATAAAGGACATGTGTGACTTTATGTGAATTCATACTTCATGTGAATTTATTATTATGAGATTAAATTCAGGGATTTAGAGTAAAAATCATTCCACCAAATGCTAAGGTTTTACCTCCAAAGTTCTTTCTAATTCTGAAGGTTGTATTTTGAGTCTGCACACTTTAAAACATTTATGATTTTTGGATCTTCCATTCTCTATCCAATCTAGAATTCAAGCACCTGACCATCTTCTTGTGCACGACACAGTTGAGAAAAATGAAGTAAGCTTTAAAAAAAAAAGAGTTTCTGGTGCCTCCTAAAGAAGGCAATTGAACAATGAGCAGACAGACAAGAGAACCATCTGGGGGGTGTGGGGAGGGGTTAAATAAAGAAAAATAAAGTAAATCTTTAAAAAAAAAAAACAAAAAAAAAAAAGACTCAGAGGCAAAATAGATGTGACAGGAGGGTCTAACAGTGAGGAATGTAAATTATAAAAATTAAAAGATATATATGTACTGGAGAGCAGGTGTAACTCAGTGGTTGAGCACCTCCTTTACATGTACAAGGTCCTGGGTTTGATCTATATCTTACATTTGGTGTATTTCCCCCCCAACCCACTCGATTATTATGTATTTGTTATAGTTCATGAGAGAACATTCTCATATTTGTTCTGTTAACTATAACCTATCTTCCATTACTTCTCTGTGTTATACAAACCCATGCTGTGTTAGTCTGCCAAAGGGGTACTGATGCAAAGTATCAGAAATCTATTGGCCTTTATAAAAGATATTTGTTTGGCATAAAAGCTTATAGTCCCAAGGTGTGGAAAGTCTAATACAAGGTACCGTAAGAGTTGCTTTCTCACGAAAGTCAGTTGCAATGTGTTGAAGCAAGATGGCGGGTGACTTCTGCTGAGTTTCACCTTCCCCTCTGGGCTTCCTCTACCTCTTGAGGCTCCAGGGGTCCAGAATCTTCCCAATCTCCGCCGCAGGTTGGCATAGGGCTTGTCTCTCAGGGTTTCCTATATCAATCCTGGCTCTCTTCCCAAGGTCAGCTGTCAGCTCTCAGGCAAATGGTCCATCTCTCTCCCAGGCTTTAGCTGCTTGAGCTTTCTCCTTTCTGTCACAAAGCAGGATCAAAAATAACAACGTTCTCTCCTCTGTGTATCTTCTTGAGTGAGTGTCCATTTATATCAGACCCAGCAAAGGGGCAGGGACTCAACCTGAGTCAAGCCCTCTGATGCAGTGAAATCTAAAAGCCCTAATCATAACAGGTAATCTAATCAAAGACATCTCAGCTGAATTTAATACAATCAAAGGGTATCACACCCAGAGGAATAGATTAGTTGACAAATATAATCTTTCTCTTTTGGGGATTCATAAAATCATCTCAAACTGTCACACATGCTTTATACAATCCATTCAAAGTGTCCGCCCAATGGCTTTCATTTTCAACACAGGGTTGTGCTGTCATCACCTTAGTCAATTTTAGAACATTTTCATTACTCCAAAAGGAAAAACCCCATATCCCTTACATCTCCCTGTTTTTGTCCCTAAGAATTGATATATCTTCTTGCCATTGCTGAAAAAAAATTTCAATGTTACTGTTAACTCTTGTCCATAAGTTACATTAGTTGTAATTTTCCTGGGTATCACTATATTCTTAACACTTTGTAAAATAAGAATATTCTTATATTTATACTATTAACCACAATCTTCATGTACCACTGAAATCACTGTGTTATATAGTCCTTAAATTATTTTCTAACTTCTTTTCATTTGACATTCACGTTCACAGACTACCCCCCTTCAGCCATAGTCACATTTATAAACCAGCAGTGTTGTACTCAATATAAAAACATGACAGTTTTGATGGCCTTGAGAACCTTACAATCCTGCAGGCTTCTTTCCTTAGAGCATTATTGCCTAATCTTCAGTTGTTTGTCAACCAGCTTTTTAATTCTCCCCATATAAACAGCTGTTTGCATATTAATGGCCTCTAAACCAACTGATTTTTAATTTAAATTCATCACACTTCTGAAAATGGAAAGCTAACGGTATCAGCTACCCTGAATGGTAAGTAGCAATAAAAAGAAATATAACAACAACAAATATTATTAAACAATCATTGACATTATTTCCTATCCAAGGCTTTTAGCCTAAGAACTACATTCTTTTCATTAAAAAGGGATATGTGCAGACGGCGGACTTGGCCCAGTGGTTAGGGCATCTGTCTACCACATGGGAGGTCCATGGTTCAAAACCCGGGCCCCCTTGACCTGTGTGGAGCTGGCCCATGCACAGTGCTCGTGGGCACAAGGAGTGCCATGCCACGCAGGGGTGTCCCCTGCATAGGGGCCCGGTAAGGAGAGCTGCCCAGCGCAAAACAAAGTGCAGCCTGCCCAAGAATGGCGCCGCACACATGAAGAGCTGACACAACAAGATGACGCAAGAAAAAGAAACACAGATTCCCGTGCCGCTGACAACAGAAGTGGACAAAGAAGACGACGCAGCAAATAGACACAGAGAACAGACAGCTGGGGCGGGGGGAGGGGAGAGAAATCTTAAAAAAAAATTATTTATTGTGAATCTATGATCCCTTTAGAATATAGCTTAACAGGAGTCATAAAATAAACCTGTCCCAGGAGGCAGACTTGGCCCAGTGGTTAGGGCATCCGTCTACCACATGGGAGGTCCGCGGTTCAAACCCCAGGCCTCCTTGACCCGTGTGGAGCTAGCCCATGCGCAGTGCTGATGCATGCAGGGAGTGCGGTGCCACGCAGGGGGTGTCCCCCATGCAGGGTAGCTGCACGCACAGGGAGCGTGCCCCATAAGGAGAGCCGCCCAGCGTGAAAGAGAGTGCAGCCTGCCCAGGAATGGCGCCGCACACACGGAGAGCTGACACAACAAGATGACACAACAAAAAGAAACACAGATTCCCGTGCTGCTGACAACAGAACCGGACAAAGAAGAGGGCGCAGCAAATGCACACAGAGAACAGACAACCAGGGTGGGGGAGGGGGGGAGGGGAGAGAAATAAATAAATAAATAAATCTTAAAAAAAAAAAGGGATATGTTCAAGCATAGGGGAGTTGTTAGGCATACCATGGCAGCCTGGCATTTTCTCCATGGCTGCAATTAGAGGGACTGAAAGAGAGTAAAAATGGAAATTAGCCTTTCCCCTGCTGCTCTACCGAAATGGACAGTTGAGCATGGAGACCTTCCAAAGGCATCGTGTGAACTGCTAGTGTGATGAGTCTTTTACTTGGGAAATACTGATTCGGGGGAATATGGTTGCTTCTTCATCCCACAGGTCTCCACAAGGCCGGTACAGACACTAGGCATGTCTGAGCTATAGAGTTGCCCTTTGGGTCCTTGGATAAGCTTCACCAACTCTCAGAATCTCCCTCCTGCTACCCCTGAATCCATCAGGGGTCCCAGAGAGGGCGACCCCAGAAGTCCACCTCTCCATGCAGGTACCTTCCACCACGCCGCAGACTTTCCACCTTTGCTAGACCTGTTCAGGGACCCTGGAGATAGCAGATGACATTTTTGCCTGGGGATGGAAAAATAAAATGCTTCAAAGGGAGGCAGTAAAACAGAGGGTAATAGGCTTTTTAAAGGCCGCACTATGACTAATGAGGTCATGATAATAGATACAACTTAGTCATGTGATCTGGCTGTGGACTGTCCGTACTCACGCAGGCCTGGGCTCCTGGGGTTGACACGATTGTGACAGATGCTCTCCAGAGAGATGCCAAAGGCCTATAAACATCGGGCCCCAAAATAAAGCTCACAGGCAGCCCCTTCTGAGATGACTTCAGGCATGGCTGGCAGCGTGTCAGAATCTGATCTTGTGCTATTTACTATCTGAGTCTGTCAGTGCCTTCATCACCCCTCCAGACACCCTGCCTTCCCCATACGTGTTGTGCAAAACAGACTTGGGATAAAAGCTGCAGGGTGCCCCGAAAGCATGTCATATACCACAACCTAAATCCCCACTGTAATTTTCTCAAACTTAGCTCCAGTATTTGTTTAAGCAAAATCGGAAATCTGGGGTGCTCTGTCACTTGGAGCCCTAGATTTTTTGGCAAAAGGGTACATGCCATCTTTTTCACATGCTAGATTCTCTCCTGGGCAAACTTTGAGACAGAGCAGTTAGACAGATTGATACTTTCACTAGCAAAATGTACCCCCATCCCTACTGCTAAAAGCACCAGATCACATCCCCAAATAGCTGTGATATACCCCTGAACACAGCCAGTAAGATTTCATAAACTTTTTGCTTCCTTTTTGTAAATGTGATAAATATTACACTTCAAGGCATAAAACAGTCTCTCTTTAAAGCCATCACAGGCATAAAAAGGAGATTTGTGTTCTCCCCAAATGCAGTGGAATCTGGCCGTGAATCAGAAGTTCAAGGAACAAATTTGAACCTTGTCAGGTGTCAAGGAAAGGAATACAGAGCTCAGAGGTTGATGTGTTTAAGGCTTGGTCCAGCCTTCTTTAATGGGCTGGAGGCATGGGGAGCCATGGTCTGTGGGTGTCTGCCTGCCCCTGGGTTCCCGCAGCAGGGAGGCCCCAGGTGGGTCACCACCGTGTTCTTGGAGTTACCTAGGTACAGGCCAAGGATAAGCTCCAAGACTTCTGGAGAGAGTTTTTGAGACTTTTCATTAAAAAGGGACAGAAAAATAGCAGATGAAAAGGACAAGGGGGTAACATCAAAGGAGTTATTTTAACGAGCAAGTGCATCATGCGGTCAGAATCAAAATCTGAAGTTTTCCAAATGGCCCATCTGTATGTTATACAACTTGCAGGATTCCTGCTAAATCCTGCTCTGGAAGGACTTTATTATTAATTTTTCTAATGGCCACTGAGCTCTCCAGGAAGGAAACTTCTGCAAATGAAGGGTTCATAAGAATTATTTGTGGATTTTTTTTCCCCCTCCTCTCATTTGACCTGTCTACAAGGTATTATGCTGTGAGCACAAGTCCATCGTGAGCTCCTTCTTCTCTTGCCACTTTTGGCACACAGTCTCGCAGTTGGCCTTCTGTTCCTATATCTGCTCCCACCATGTCCTTTAAAGGCTCCTTGTCCTCTCTCCATGCCTTTATTTGCTATTCCTCAAGGCTTCTTCCTGACCTGCTCCATAGAGGATGTGGTTCCTTGCAAGGCTTCATTTGCAGTGTCCATGACAACTCTCAGATAGTTAATGCCAGCCTAGACCTATTTTCAGAACTCCAGACACATATATGCACTTGCCTACTAGACATCTCTACTTAGTCATGTGATGGGCTTCTCCACCTCAACATCATCAAAACTGCCTCTTCTCTAAGGGTTTCTTCTCTTTGCAAACCACACCACCACCCACCCAAGTGTTTGAAGGCCCTTGGAATCATCCCTGATTCCTCCTTCACCACCAAATCCTTCATGCTACCTTCTATGCATACCTCCTATCTGTCCACTTCTCTTCCTATGTACTGCTATCAACTTGGACTAGACTACCACCATCTCTCAACCTGAACCACTACATGAGAGGTCTTACGAGGCCTTCAGTGCCGTGGGTGTAGCCTGCCTCTCAAGTCTATCTTTTATCATTCTCTCTCTTCATGTTCTATGCTCCAAGCATATTGAGCTCCCTTCAGTACCTTCTTTTTCTTTTTTATTCAGTTTTTAAAAAATATTACATTCAAAAAATATGAAGTCCCTTTCAACCCTACCACCCCCACCCCCCACTCCCCCCACAGCAACACTCTCTCCCATCATCATGACACATCCATTGCACCTGGTAAGTACATCTCTGGGCATCGCTGCACCCCATAGTCAATGGTCCACATCATAGCCCACACTCTCCCACGTTCCATCCAGTGGGCCCTGGGGGGATCTACAATGTCCCGTAGTTGTCCGTGAAGCACAACCCAGGACAACTTCCAAGTCCCGAAAACGCCTCCCCATCTCATCTCTTCCTCCCATTCCCCGCACCCAGCAGCCACCATGGCCACCCTTCCCACACCAATGCCACATTTTCTCTGTGGACCTTGGATTGGTTGTGTCCATTGCACATCTATGTCAAGTGGGGGCTTAGATTCCACATGGATTCTGGATGCAATCCTCCTGCTTTCAGTTGTAGGCACTCTAGGCTCCATGGTGTGGTGGTTGACCTTCTTCAACTCCATGTTAGCTGAGTGGGGTAAGTCCAATAAATCAGAGCGTAGGAGCTGAAGTCTGTTGAGGCTCAGCACCTTCTATGAGCCATTCTCACATTGGCCTTGGCTGTTGGACGGATGGTTCCATGCGCCTGGAACACTTCACCCTTCACTACACTCTCCATCTTTCCTACTCTTCTCTACCATCTTTCATCATTTCATATCAGTTCACACATCTTTTTCAGGGGGAACATCCCTCTACCATAGGCCAGATTAGGTTTTTCTGTTTTATTTTTGTGCATTTACCTAAATTTCTCCCATCATAATTTTCATTGCACATTGTTGGTAACACCTGTTTAAATGTCCACTTCCCCAAACACATTAGGTATTTTATAAATCACAATTATTTTTTTCTTGGAGAGAGTCCCCTAGGAACCTTCCATTCTCCTATATCAACCAGAACTGTTTGTTCAATGGGCCGTCAATACAGCTAGCAAACTTAGTTACATTTAACACCTCCTTCTTCTAATGGATTCCCAGTTTGTTGAATTCCATATTGTTTTCTTTCTTGCTTTATATCTTTGGTTTATGAAATCCATTCTCCAGGAGCTTTCTGAGAATGGATGCATAGGTTAACCTTTTTGAAATGGTCTTCATTCTGACTTCATATTTGATGTACACTTTGACTGGATATACAGTTCTGCCCTGAAAGTCATTTACCTTTTGAATGTTAGTTTCCTTGTGTTGAAGGCTGATTCTGAGTATTCTAAAATATTTTTGAGTTGCATTAATTTTTGGAGGATCTATGTTTGATCTATGTTTAAACGTCTGTACATGGAAGTTTTAGAATACTTTTCTTTATCCCTAGAGTTCTGAAGTCTCATGATGATGTATTTTGGTGGAATTCTTTTTTGCGTGATTATGGAACATTTTGTGAGTCTTTCTGATTAGGAAATACATGCCTTTTGCTTCTGGGATGTTTTCTTATATTTCATTTGTATTTTTCTCCTTTCCATTTTTTCTGTCCTCTCAAATGAAATGTGGAAATTCCTGGATTGATTCCCTCATTTTCTCTTCTTTATTTTCCTATTGTCCAGGTCTTTGTCTTTTGTTCTAGTTTTTTTTTTTTTCTGGGAAAGTTTATTGAGTTTTTCTTCCTTTCACTTTATTGCATGTGTTTCAGATCTAAAGTTTCCCAGGTTCATTTTCTCCTCAGAATAAACTTCTTGCTCCTGTGGTATTGGGACCTGGCAGTCACCTGGGCAACATGTGGGGACAGAGACAATAGGGCCTACCTTTTCTTAAACTGAACTGTGACAAATCCCTATCCCTGCCTTTGGTGGGACTTGACACCTCCTGTTCCTGAGCCTCTCTGAGGTTTTATAGCATGACATGGCCTGCTTTTCACCACCATCTTCCACTGTAGACACTTGGTATTCAGCCATGACAGCTTTGCTAATGCCTTCGTCCACTGTGCATCTTCCAAGCTATTCTCCAGTATCATTCATACACTACCATCTTCATGACTATTTCCTTTCACCTTGTAGTTTTATAGATTTCCCTTTTCTTCACTCTCATTTTAGTGGTGTTTCAGAAGCAGATAGAGATATATGAATGTGTTCCATTTTGCATCTTTAAGTCAAACCACTAATTATCTTTTATTAAGTCTTTAGCCAAGTATTGGAAGTCAAGCTTTGGTCTGGGCTCTGATTCTGGACTTCTGTCCCTTTCTCCCCTCTACCTCCATCCTTCCCTCTCTTCTTTCTTTCAGTCTCTCCTTTATTTTTTTCTTCATCCTCTCTTTCTGTCCTGACTCACTGTCTATTTCTTGGGTCTCAGCCAGACCACATTATTTTGCTTCATAATCTTTAGGCTCTCTCTAGTTTTTCTCAGTTCAATTACCACAATTATTGCTTGCTATTTTTCTTATTAAAAATTTGTTATGCTGCTTCTGTGGATCTCTTAAACTGTCCTCCCACCTATCTCCTAGAAATCATCTTAGATTGTTTAGAGTTGTCACCTTCCTCCTTCACCTATTTTCATTCTCTATATATTGTGTAGCAGTGGAATGTATTAAAAAACTACCCCTCAGACATATTTTACCATTTAATAATAGTAATAACAATAGAAATAACCTATTTGAATACTATGTCCAGATATTATATGAAGGACTGTATAAATATTATTCCACTTGATCTTCACACCAAATGTGAGAGGCTGGGCCATTATTATCTTGTCATCTCTGTGAATCTGGAAAATACTGAATGTGGTAGACAAAGTTTAGATTTATTTACTGGGAAGATGATGCTATTAATGTGATGAAAATCTGAAAGTGTTTGACCTGGGAGGAGAGCATCTTTCCTCTGGTTTCTGAGCACCCCCTTTCCTCTCCATGAAGAAGCAGCTAGAGCAGCAGTTAGATGATAGGACTGGTTCCATCGCAGCTTCTGGTGGGAAGGGCCAACTCTGTTGTTGCTTTTCAAACACGAGGAAGAAGTCAGAGTTTCTTTGGGTTTGAAGCAACCTGATCTTTTGTCAGGGGAAGGAGACCTTTTCATTATTCTGAGAAAGAACCTCCTTGGGTAGTCTTTAGGAGAAAAGTAGTCTCTTTAGTGGTTTTTCTCTCTCTACCCCTTGGTTCAGAGGTGATATCACAATTTAGCTGTTTTCTCCTTTCTGCCTATACAGCTAAGCTTGTCCTCCTGAGGTTTTTGGTTATTGGTCCATTTCTTTTCCAGGAAACTAAAGAAACTATTTCGAAAGTTGAAAGATGATGCAGAACCTGGAGAAACTGACTCCACCCATTCAAAACATCCAGAGCAGTGGGATCTAGACTTCAGCTTGGAGCCTTATACTGGACTGACTCCAGAGTATATGGAAATGAGTAAGAGCCCACCATCCTTCCTTCCTTCCCTCCATTGGGAACAGGTTCAGATAAGAAAGAGATCTATGTGGGGTTGTGGGGAGGTGGGGAGTGGGAGGTATGAGCTTCTTGGCTACACACAATGTACCCTGCAGTGTCCCCTGAGCATTGAGGAGGGTGCTGCAAAAAGAACCCTAGAATGAGAACCAGGAGCACCGTTACCACCAGCTTGATGGATGATAGCCAGATAGTGCCCTCTTCTTGTTGACTCCTCTCATCTATGGAATGGGAAGTTTGAGCTTTCAGGCCCCTCTCCAAGCTTCTATTGTTAATAAAGCTAAAAGGTAAGTAGTAAGATCTGAAATCTGAAAACATAGTTTCCATGAATGAAGTTACAGTAAAGTACTCCTATGACACTTGGGTCAAGGATACCGTCTTAGTTTGCCAAGGCTGCTACAACAAATGTCACACAATGGGTTGACTTAAGCAGCAAAAGTTATTGCCTCATGTATCAGAGGCTAGAAGTCCAAAATCAAGGTATGAGAAGATCATGCTTTCTACTCAACGTCTGTAGTATTCTGGTGGTGGCTTGCTGCAATCCTTGGGATTCCTTGGCTTGCATCTCTGCCTCTTACCATATGGTTATCTCTCTCTCTCCTTGTGTCTGTCCTGGTTTCCACCAACTCCTGGCTTTTGGCTCTTCTTTATAAGGCCTCCAGCAATACATATTAAGACCCACACTATTCAGTTGGCTACACCTTTACTAATAATAATACCTTCAGAAGATCCTATTTACAAATGGATTCAAACCTACAGGAACACAGCTTAAGATTAAGAACATAACTTTTGCTGGGGTCCATGATTCCATCTGCCACAGATATATACAACTTTGACATGGTAAACAGAGGAGAATCCCCTACTCGGATCAGGCAGGGCTGGATAAGATGTCAGCTCTTCTACAGAAATAATTAGGAATATCTTTTGTAGAGGGTAAGAGCAAATTTTCAAAGAACAGAGCCTCTGGTAGTTTTGGATAAGGCTGAAGGCAGAAGTACATGTCAATATAGACTGATAGAACATAACCATTTCAGATGTGGCTTAGGAGTGGTGAGTTTTCCTTTATGGGCTGTGCCCCAGCTTAGGCCAGCTGCCATTGAACTCTTGGCTCCTTGTGAATAAACCTGGTCTTTATTTAGGATGTATGTTTGAGAAGTCTCTGTTCACAACTTGGCACTAGTGAATTAAAAGCATATTGTAAGACTTCTTGGGAAGATGGCAGAGTAGGAAAGTCCAGGATTTAGTCCTTCCACCAACACAACTATTAAACAGGCAGGAATGGTCTGAAACAACTATTTGGAAACTCCAGAAGAACAGCATCCAGGGAAAAGTGGGAGGAAGATGCTGATAAATTATGCTGATAAAGAACAGTAAATTTTGGGAAGCGGATGTGGCTCAACTGATAGAACATCTGCCTACCATATGGAGGGTCCAGGATTTGATACCCAGGGCCTCCTGACCTGTGTGGTAACTGGCCCATGCCCAGTGCTGCTGCATACAAGGAGTGTCGTGCCATGCAGGGGCGCCCTTGCGTAAGGTGCCCCACATGCAAGGAGTGCGCCCCGCAAGAAGAGCCGTCCCATGTGAAAAAATCACAGCCTGCCCAGGAGTGGCACCACACACACAGAGCTGATGCAGCAAGATGATGCAACAAAAAGAGATGCAGTTTCCCAGTGCTGCCTGACAACGCAAGCAGATGCAAAAGAACTCACACAGCAAATGGACACAGAGCAGACACCGGGGGGAGGGGGAGCGGGGGGAGAAATAAATAAAAATAAATCTTTAAAAAAAAAAAAAAGAACAGTAAATTTCTCTCTCTGCATGTGGCTACCAGCACCCATGGCAGGCTGTTGCAGGGTCCAGTCTCTGGCTAGCTGTTACTGAGAGTAAGGGACTTAAAAATCCTCTTCCCCTAGAGCAGGGTGTGCATGGCCCATCACTGACCATGGCTTTTGATTAGCAAACTCAGATTGCTGGGTCCCCACTCTGAGGAACGCTATTGGTACAACCAGCCCTGGACTGAAAGCAGTAGCAGCCATTGTCAAACCCTTCCCAGACAGGGTCAAAGGAGGTGGAGATTTCAAGATGCACGGCTTCCTTTGAGCTGCAGAGGCAAGTTAACTGAAGAATTGCATTTTATGGAGAGGCCAGGAAAGTTCAGCTTTGGGAAACTGTATTAGTCAGCCAAAGAGGAGCTAATGCAAAATGCCAGATATCGGTTAGGTTTTATAAAGTGTATTTCTTTGGGGTAGAAGTTTACAGTCACAAGGCCCTAAAGAGTCCAAGTCAAGACTTTGAGTGACTTTCTCACCCAAAGTCATTGGCCACATGCTGGAGCAAGATGGCAGGCAATGTCTGCAAGGGTTCGGCCTTCCTTCTTTCTCTTAAGGCTCTGTGGTCCCAACTCCTTCCATTCTCAGCTGTAGGCTGGCATAAGGCTTTGTCTCTCTCCCTGGGGTTCGATTCTTTCCAGGCTCAGCTGCTCTGTTCTCTCCCCAGCTCACTCTCTTCCTGGGGCCTCTGCCATGTCTATGGAGCCATCTCTATTCCTGTCTGAGTCCCCACCCACCAAGGGAGAAGGGTCTCACATCCTAGGATCATCCTCTAGGATAGACCATATGTTGGGTCACAAAACAAGTCTCAATAAATTAAAAAATATTGAAAGCAAACAATGTATATTCTCCAACGACAACAGAATGAAGCTGGAAATTGGTAAGAGTGAGAAAGGGAAAATTCACAAATATGTGGAAATTAAACAACATATTCTTAACCAATGGGATAAAGAGGAAACCAGAAATGAAACTAGAAAATATCTTGAAGTGAAAGAAAATGAACATACAACATAAAAAAACATATGGGATGCAGTGAAGGCAGACCTGAGAGGGGAATTTATAGCTATAAATGCTTATTTTAAAGAAGAAAGACTTCAAATCAGAGACCTAAACTCAAAACTGGAAGAACCAGTAAAGGAAGAGCAAACTAAACCCAAAGCAAGCAGAAGGGAGAAAGTATTAGAGCAGAGATAAATGAAATAGTTCAACAACAACAACAACAACAAAATAGAGAAAATCAAAACCATAAGCTGGTTCTTTAAAAAACTCAACAAAGTTGACAAACTTTTAGCTAGACAGACAAAGAAAACGAGAGAGAATACAAATAAAATCAGAAATGAAAAGGGGGGTCTCACTACTGACCCTGGTGAAATAAAAGGCTATTATAAACTATATGCCAGTACATTAAAAAACCTAGATGAAATGGACAAATTCTTAAAAACACACAAACTACCTACATTGACTTAAGAAGAAACAGAAGAGCTTGGCAAACTAATTACTAGTAAAGACATTGAATCAGTAATCAAAAACCTTTGAACAATAAGAAGTCTAAATATCATTAAGATATCAGTACTTTCTAAAACAATTTATTGCAGGGGTTCTTAATCATTTTTGTTCCGTAGACTCCTTTGACAGTCAGGTGAAAACCACAGACCCTTTACTAAGTCCACACTATACTGTGTATTATTTAATAAATATATAACATCTGCACCAACATGTCCCCACAAGAATAATGTTTTCTGATTTTCAGTTCAAGCCCATGGATCCCTTGTTAAGAATCCTGATTTATAGATTCAATGCAATCCCAATCAAAATTCCAATAACCTTCTTTGCAGAAATGGAAAAGCCCATCATCAAATTTATATGGATATATAAGGGTCCCCAAAGAGCACAGCCATTTTGAAAAAGAAGATTGAATTTGGAGGGCTCACACATCCCAATCTCAAAACGTATTACAAAGTCACAGTAATCAAAACAGCATGGTATTGGCACAAGGTTAGACATATATGCGGTGGCTTGCTCGGTCGGTAGAGGTGGGGTCTGGCTGTGGACGAGGGGTCGGTCCAGCTCTGGACGAGGGGTCGGTCCCGCTCGGGATGAGGGGTCGGTCCCACTTGGGACGAGGGGTCGGTCCGGCAGCAGACGAGGGATCGGTCTCACAGGGGTTGCGCGGTTTGGCTGACGGGGTCGCCTGGCGAAGCCGGCGACGAAGGGGTCACCCGGAGAAGCAGGCGATGAAGGGGTCGCCCGGAGAAGCAGGCGACGAACTGGGGACAAGGGAGGCCAGGCCCTTGTCGGGGGCTCTCAGGACTGGAGGGCGCACGGCAGAAGAACTACCCGGAGACAAGGTAAACACGCAAGTCCACTTTACTGAGGGAGAGGCAACGGTTTTATAGGGGCTGGGGAAGGCTGATTGGTCGAAGCCACACCCTGTTCTGATTGGTTGCCGGCGAAAGGTCAGTGGGCGGTACTGGACGGGGGAGGGGTGGTGGTTAGGGATTGGCTGTCGCTGTTGCTGGGGGAAGGGGCAGGGTTTAGGGATTGGTGGCTGCTGTTGCTGGGGTGGAGGGCAGACTTGAGTTTCCCGCCCACGCCTGGCTGTTGCTGCTGTTGGGGGAGGGGAAAAGGGCAGACTGGATTTTTCTGCCCTGTGCCTGCACAGGGAGAAAGAAGAAGAAGGGTGCCGCCCCACAGGCATCGTGTGGCGCCATCCGGGAGGAGGGGCAGCCGTGGAAGCATGGCTGCCGAGAAGGGGAGACCCGAGGGCACTCTGTGCCCATGCCGAGCTTCCTTCAGGGGTGGCAGTGAGTCCGACCAGCCACCCTATTATGGGGCAGCGGCTTGGCCTACCGCGGCCGCTCCCCCGCCAGGCCAGCAAACCACACTTCAGCCCGAGGGGTGACCGCACATATAGACCAATGGAATATAATTGAGAGATCAGAAATCAACCCTCACATTTATGGCCAACTGATTTTTGACAAGGTGGTAAAGATTACTCATTTGGGAAGGAATAGTCTCTTCGACAAATCGTACTGGGCAAACAATCTCCATTTGCAAAAAAAAAGGAGGACTCTCACTTCACACCATATACAAAAATGAACCCCAAGTGGATCAAAGACTTAATTATTAGAGCTAGAACTATCAAAATCCTAGAAGAAAAGTAGGGAAGGCTCTTTAGGACCTTGTGTTAGGCAATGGTTTCTTAGACAAACAACAAAAGAAAAAAATAATAGGCAAGTGGGACCTCATTAAAAGACAACAAACAACAAAAACCTTTTGTTCCTTTTTACTTAATCATGAAAGTTAAAAGGACAACCTATAAAATGGGAGAAATATTTGGAAACCACTTATGAAATAAAGGATTAATATCCAGTATATGTAAAGATATTTTTCAACTTAACAACAAAATGACGACAACCCATTTTCAGAATGGACAAAAGACTTGAGCAGACATCTCTCCAAAGAAGATATACAAATGGCCAGAAAGCACATGAAAAGGTGCTCAACATCATTAGCCATCAGGGAAATGCAAATCAAAACCACAATGAGATAGCATTTCTCACCCATTAGAATGGCTGCTATTTAAAAATATGAAATATATAAATGTTGGAGAGAATGCAGACAACACTTACTAATTGCTGGTGGAATTGTAAAATTGTGCAGCCCCTGTGGAAGATAATTTGGCTGTTCCTCAGAAAGCTAAGTATAGAACTACCATATGACCTGGCATATATAGGTATTGCCCAAAAGAATTGAAAACAGGCTGGAACAGATATTTCCACACTGATATTCATAACCGCATTATTCACAATTGTCAAATTGTGAAGCAACAAATGAATGGATAAACAAAATGTGGTATATATATACAACGGACTATTGATCAGCTGTAAAAAGGGATGAAGTTCTGATATGGCACAGATGAACCTTAAAGATATCATGTTGAGTGAAATACACCAGACACAAAAGGACAAATAGCGTATGATCTCACTGATTTGTAACAATTAGAATGAGCAAATTTATAAAGTCAGAATCTAGAATATAGGTTACCAGGGGACTGGGTGGGGATAGAGAATGGGAAGCTAATACTTAAAATGTACAGGGCTCCTGTTTGAAATGATGAAAATGTTTTGGTAATGGCTGGTAATAATGGTAGCACAACAATGTGAATGCAATTAACAGCAGTGAACTAGCTATCTAAAAATATAGATTTATATATATATATCTGAATATAATTGAAAGGGGAAATGTTAGCTTATATAAATGCTTACAGAGTAGAAAAATTTTTTTAAATCTCTGGAACTACACTACACAAACAGTGAACCCTAAGTTAAACCATGGACTTAAATTAATAGTACAATTATTAAAATGTGCTATCATCAATTGCAACAAGTGTTCCACACCAATGCAAGGTGTTGGTAGTGGGGTGTTATATGGGAATCCTCTATTTTATGATGATTGTTCTGTAAAACCACAACTTCTCTAATATGGGGGTGGAAAATCATATTGTATCATAGACCAAGAAGCCAGATATATTCTCTGAAGCTTTACTCATTCTAGAGATCATGGACAAACACCAATCAGATCCAACCAAAGAATTGCTGAATACTTAATTCAATGTTTAATATCCTTGGAGCTATTGTTATGTTTGCCTAATGACTCTTGCCTGCTTTGGTTAAGCTCTTTTAACGGAAGAGGGTACCAATGCCTCTCTGTACACCCGGTGCCCCACCCCTTATTTCTAATTCATATTGCTCCCGTTCTAAGAAGGTGTGCTTATATGTGTTAGGGGTGAAGAGATGGACAGGGTCTAGATTAGATGATCCCAAAAGCCCTTTTCCAGCCCTGGGGTATCTAGAATTCTAGGCAAAGCCTGAGCTAAATAAACTCATCAAAGAAGAAACAATCATTATGTCTGCTGTAGAAACAATAGGTAAAGAAAATATCAAGACCCTGCTTAGGGACACACATAGCTCCCTTCAGCCTCTGGCCTTCAGCTAAATTCTCCCTGTAATCCCTCCTCAACGCCGAGCCTGGTATTGACTTCAGAGGTGATGGCTCATATGTCACAAGTCATTCTCTGTCTGCCATCCTCTTGCTCAGAAGTCAAGAAATTGCTGCGAGAGATCGAGGCTTCCATCTGGGAAGGGGTTTACATTAGAAATCCTTGAGCTCTGGCTCTGCCCCACCGTGCTCTGACCCCAGCGCTCACCCCCACCTCCTCGTTATCTGGGCAGGGTTTTCATGCCTGCCTGACGGTCGTGCTAGTTGGCTATTTCAGAGCTTTCTCTTTGGAGTGATTAAGAGTTGAGATGCTTGAGCTGCATAACCTTGGGTAAGTGGCTAGTCTTGTATGTTTCAATTTGCTTAGTGTTAAAAAAAAAATAAAGAAATGATATCTACTTCATGAGATTGCTGTATTTAATAATATCTGTGAAGTGCTTAGATGAATATCTAGCACATATTAAAGCTATGTTAAGTGTCAAGGAGTTGTTTTTTCTCCTTGTGGTCTTGAGGCTCTAGAAAGGCAGAGTATAAAGACTTTTGCTCCACTGTGTGGTCAACATTGGGCAATTGTAAAGTAAGAGAAGGGAAAAAAAGAGAACTAGGCAAAGACAGAAGACTTGGTTACTTCTGGAAAAAATTCACACCAAGATTGTAGGGAGTGAAATCCGTAGATTAAATTTGCTTGCAAGTTATAAGTTAATAAAACAACTACATAACAGAAAACTTGAAAATAGAGAAAAGAAGGAAAGAAGACTCCCCCAACTTCCTTCATTCTAGTCCAATTTTTATTACCTTTTGAGGCCATTTCTTAGAGCCTTTCTTGTTATGCATATGATTTTAACAATAAAGTTGTGGTCATACACATCTGTTTCTCCTTTGTCATTTAGCTTTATATCAACAAATATTTCTAGGTTGTCACATAATATTCAAAGAGAATAGCTGTATAATAGTCCCTCTACTACATGTACCATTGTCACCTATCTTACAGTGAAGGGTGTGGATGTTTATTTTCCAATTCTCCCTCTTTTTAAAGCTGTATTATATGCTATCTTTATGCTCTTTATGCACAAACTCTTTACCACATCTAGTAGTATTTCTTCAAGATAGATTCCCACAGGTGTGATTACTGGATCTAAGGTATGACCATTGTATGGTTGTTGATTCATTTTGCCAAACTGGTTTCTGAAAGAATTAGACCAGTTTACCCAGCCACAGGCTATGTATGAGTACAAATTATTCAGTATCCTGAAGTTATATGATATGAAAGAATCTTTAGTGTAGAGTGAGCTTGAGATACCCAGCCTCCTATGCTCACCCCATTCCATCTCATTGACCTGAGTATTCCCAACCCATACTTTAAGACTTCACTTTGCACAGTGCTTCTCCTGAGAAGCCTTCCCTGTCTCCTGAGCAGAATCATTAACCATTTGCTTTCCTGTCCCAGTTTTGCACTTGATATGTGCAGTGATGATGTATCTTACTGCTTTAGGGTAAAACTGCTCACATATCTGTTCTTCACCGGACCCAGTCTATTAGCAGTGGGGTCTAGAGAGCAATGGGACCTTGGCTAATTCACCTTCATATCCTTCAGGGCCTAGCACATTTCCTGGCACATAATAGGTGCTCAATATGTTTGATAAACAAAGATGAATGAATGAGGGAAGGTTCGTTAAGGTAAGTTTTGTGATAACTTTAAGGGTCAAATGAAGGATGATTTTCAAAGCAGGTCTTGGTGATCATGGATGTTTTGAAGAGGTTTCCCACTCTAGGTAGGAGTTTGCTCGGATGATCCCCAAAGTTCCTTCTTGTTCCAAGGATCTGGATATAATGATAAGAGCAGGGAAGAACATTCCAAGGAAAAGGACTGGCAAGAGCCTCATGGCCATGAGCAACTGTTGATGAAGGAAATAAAATGATGGTTTTTGAGTAGAAAAGGGACAGATAAATGTCTGGGGTTAATGGAGGACCTTGAAAACCAGACAAGTTTGTATTTCCAATCAGACCATAGGGAGCGTTTGTAAAATCTTGGCCAATGTGGTGACTAGGAGTGAACTCTTCACTTCCCTTGAGGAAATGGGATGCAAGTACAGAGGAGGGGATAATAAAGCTAAGCAAAGACTGAGGAAAGACAAATGGACTCACCCCTTCCTCCCCACTCCCTCCTTCCCACCCTCCCTCTCATCTTCCCTCCTTCCATCAGACATTTTTAAGCATCTAGAGGGAGGCACATGTCTAAAGACCAGGGCAGTCTCCTTCAGATTGATATCGATGCCATCTTGCCTGGAGGAGGAAGCCCAGATAGCACATTGGTTTCCCAGCTCGGTTCCATAGAAACTCACTATCAGAATTCCTTAGGACATTAAGCTAAGACCTTCAATCAATTTAGAGAAATCATCATTTTATTTCATAATTTTTGTAAATGCAAGGTCACCATTTCTGAGTTAGGTTCCTTTCATTCCTTTTTATCTCTGGACTCAACTCTCCTTCTTTTAAGAGGGAGTATTTGTTTCTATGTACATTCCAGGACTGGGCTGCAGCATAAACTTTATAAAACAAGTACTTCATTGAGCAGTAGAGAGTAAGTATGGTTTATGGGCGGGCTCTAATCCAAACCCTGCTGTGAGCTAGTCGGGCAGCCCCAATTTCCTCATCTGTAAAATGAGTTTGATGATACTGGCACCTGCCTCATAGGATTGTTCGTGGTGAATGTGGTGATGAAAACAGAGTAGTTTAAAACCTAGCTGGTATGCAGTAGGCTCTCAATGAATATCACCTGCCATTATTACTGTCACGAGTCTAGTTTCTTTGTCTTGAGTCTAGAAAATCTTTGACTAAAAATAGTTTGCAGCTGTGAATGGACTGAGTCCTGGAAGTTCTGCCTTGGAGACAGGTATCTTTGTTGAGCAGTGTAAAGGATGAGGATCCCTGTCTCCAAGGCAAATCTAAGAAGTACACCCAGAAGTCTGAGACATAAACATTCCTGAGATGTTCATCCATTGAGAGAATGTGAAACCCTTAGGGCACAACTTGACAAGTCTGGATGTCAAACAGGCTCTTTTTTGTCATTTGTTTATCTAAACTCCACGAGCTTTCCTCCCCTAGTGATCCAAAAAAATTGCTTGTGTCTTTTTGCATCAGGATGTCCATTATCACCCTTGGAGCCTTCCTCCAGCTTCTCAATCTCTTAATCTGGGTCCTCAGGCCATTCATGTGGGTGCCGAGATGAATTCCTTGTCATTCACACAGTCATTAGGGGAAATCACATTCTTTTAGTCTTGAGCTTACATCCTGTCAACCTACCCTAATAGAAAAGGTGGTGCATAGATGATGGCATATTTACTGATTCATTTATTTGGAATGAAAGCCCGATGATTATTTTGAAGGGCCAAGGACTCCTATCTCTTTTGTTCTCTGGATATGTCCATGAAGGCCTGTAAAGAAGCATCCAGTGGAAACAGACGTGCTTGGGGCAGGGCCACCTCAGAGGCAAGGGCATTGGGACCCTAGAAGCTATATCTGAGGTGTCTCAAGAGTTGCAAGTTTGAACTTCAGGTTTCAGGATAAGCCTCCATGAGTTGGTATATTCCACACCCTAGTCTCCCTTCTGCCTTGCATCAACTAGAGCTGGAGAGAGACTGCTCAGTGTGAGCCTTACCCTTTCTTAGTCATCTCTCCTTACCCCACTGTCTTGGGCCCTACTGAGTTGTGGATTCCTCTGTAAGCCCTCATTGTTTCTCCTTTGAATTATTGCAAATGCATCCTGACTTGTCTCCCTTCTATCTTTTACACTCCCCTTCCATCTTTCCTTCTCATTTTTTTAGAATGGCTTTTCTAAAATGCAAACCAGAGCATATTACTTTTTCTCCTTATAATTCGTAAATGCTACTGACTTCTTTAAGACAAAATTCAAATCCCTTAGCATGGCATACAATGGCATTCCTAAACTGGCTGCAGGTCTGTGGTCCCTTTGCAGTCCCACCTCTGTGTTTATCTGGTTATCTCACACTGCTGTCTAAATTTGCCTGTGCTCTCCCATCTGCCTAGAATAAGATCTTACTGAGTTGTTCTGGTTCAAACACATCTCCTTGTGGAATCATTTTCTTATTTTCCTTGCCGTCCTGAGTTCCTCTCCTCCTCTCTTCTCTCATAATGCCCTACACTCTTTCTAAATTGTGAGTGCTTTGAGCCAGTTCCTGGCCTCTTTCTACTCATAGCATTCAGCGCAGTTCCTGGCATATAGTAGAAATCAATAAAATATTTCCTGAATAAATGGCTCTTTAACTCCCTTTCCTGTGGTGATGGACTCACTTCTCTTTTTCCTGTGATAACTGGGCCTCCTCCTTCACCATGGACATGTTAATATATTTCTATATATGCAGCAATTTCCATCTTCCAAGACTAAAGTGGACCATGTTATTATCAGGGTGTCCCTCAAAGAAAAGCCACTTCTGGTTCTAATTTACTCCTTTCCCTTCAGGGATCAAGTCATTAGTGGAAAAAGACAGGGTGGAATGCTGTCCTTCAGACTTGGATTTAACCTCAGCTCCAATTCCACAGCTTTCCCCCTGCAGTTCTCCCACCACCCCAACCACCGCCCAGGGTGGTGCTGCGCCCATCAGTCTCCATGAGTCTCCATGAGATAAATCGTTTTCACAACAGAGGCTCTGGGGCCAGAGAGACAAATGGACATTGCCCCCCAGGAACTCAGGGTCCAATGGCAGAGGGAGATGGGCAGATGATTAGCAGAAAGGGCCCTGCCTGTGGTAGAAAAAGTTCACCTGATGGTGCTAGGTCTTTGCAGCTTCCATTTGCTGAGCAGAGGTGTGTTACAGGTAATTTCTAGCATGTAACTGCCCACTCACCAAACATCCTTGGGTTTTAGAATCTGCCTACTGAGGAAGAACGAACCCTGGACCGAAAACAATGGGCCTGCCCCCCAGTCGCTACCTCAGCTTGACTTGAGCCTTCAGACAAGTCAGGGAAGGGACAGAAGAGAATCCACCACAGAGGAAGCATTTCAAAGCTCTCCTGCTGAGAAGACCTAGTTCTCTTGACTCTTTTCCTGAGTTCTCTCCCACATCATCCTTCAGATCTCAGGCTGAGAAACCTCAACGTCACCATTCATTCATTTTCCCTCTCCATGTACCTCCTGCCCAGAGGGTTGCAGCCTTTGTGGTGTTTCCAGTGCAGTATCTTTGGAAACGGCTCCTTGCACTCATCTTCTCTGCCTACTAGGTCTAGCTCTTATCCCACTACATTCTCATGGTCTTACCACTGCCATATTCATCCTTTCTGGGGCCTAGCCTTGGTCTTAGGACTCCATTGTTCAAAAGCCTTCAGAGTTCCCATACTCCTTAGCCAGGCCTTCGTGGGCTGTCCCTTCCACTTATTTAAACCCGTGTCCTTTCACACATTCCGCGGCCCAGCCAAAAGGAATCACGGACCCTCCCCCCCACTCCATGCAGGATACTCCTTTTGGACCCTGTCTTGTACACATACATTCCTCTTGCCTTGGAAACCCCTGTGCCCAGCTCTGCCTCCAACTAGCAGGGTCTTGGGCATGTCACATCATCTCTCTGAGACTCATCTCCTTCCTCAATATTATAGGAAATTGGGTCAGATCTGGAGGTGTTCCCTGCCGTGATGCAGCTCCCCATCTGTGGTCATGGCCAATTGGGCCATGTGTCACAGGTAATACACTCCTGCTGATAACATAGTTTAAAAGCATGAGGCAATGCAGAGCCAGTGTTATGCTCACTTCCTCACATTCCTAGACACTTCTTGGAACGAGAGCACAAAGATTTTGGCATGCACAAAATCTGGCTACACCAATGGAAGTGAGTGGCACACGTAACTGCTTTTTGAGTGTCTTGCCAAGAATAAAGAGTCCCAAACCACTAGGCCAGGTGATCTTCAGTTTCCTTCCAGTGCTGCCTTCCTAGTCCATCTATGCCAGCCGAACAATGCATCTGAAGGCCAAGAAGTTTGGGGGTGATGTGACTTATATTCAGTTAGCCCAAGAGTCATTAGTGGAATTGAGGCATAGCTGGGTCCAGACCATTCCATGAGGGACCTACGGGAACTTGGACTCCTGTGGAGGGACAGAGTGGAGCAAGGTTTCTTCCTTCCTGCCCAGTAAGCCAGACTTCCCCGAATCCAGAAAGGCCTTTGTCTGAGAGCAGTGAAACCGAAGCTGCCCGCTTCTGCTGGTGTGCCTGATGTGGTGATGCTGGGCTCTGCTCTCAGCTGTCAGCTCCCCTCCTCAGGAACCCCCAGGACCACCCATGCAGACAGGAAGTACGTGGGTCGCTCAGAGCCTGCCAGTTGTAATGGTAGGGGCAGGTCATCAGTGAGGGCAGCAGCGGGAAGAGATGTATTATATTTACCTTTTTCTAAATTGAGCTGGAACCGGGGCTCAGGTGTCCAGCAGGCTTGGGGGAGGGGCCATGAGGTGAGGGGGAAGCTGGGAGTAAGGGGAAGGCTGGAAATCCGCCTGAGGAGGGGGCCCTGGGGCATGGGACTGCCTCTGGGCAGGACTGGTGGTGGGAATGGGCTGGCCTCAGACAAAGAGAAACCTGAGAGTGGGGGATTAAGTTGGAAAAACCTGTGAGGGGAGCAGCAAGCTTTCGAGGGAATCTCCAACATCAAACCCTTTTCCTGAAGAGCTTACTGAGGACTCCAAGGGTAGTCTCCCATCCCCCCTCTCTGGGGGAGGAAAGAATGCTGGCCCATGAGCAGGCTGTGACATTAATCATCACTGTTCCTGACCCCAGAAAGGTGCTTCAAACTTTGCTGCAGTCCACTCACATCCCAGTCATGGGGTTTTCCTCAGGGCCTGACAGGAAATTCTTCGGTTGCTCTAAGAGTTGCGAGCCAAGTTCTCCGGACACTTGTAGTTTGACATTTCCTACAGTACAGAATTTGGCATGAGTAAAGTAGGCCTGAATTTGATTCTGTAAGAGAAGTTTAGTGACAAGTTCAAAAGGGTTTCTTAGTAAACTTTTATCATCGTTTAATCCAGGTGAATAAATGATGCAGTTATCCATTTTCCTCACCTGACGACAAATGGGCTAGGATCATGATTTTCACTAAATTGTGAGATTTGTGTCTTATTTATTCTTAGTACCTAACCACAGGGCCTTATGGCAGGTGCTCAATAAATGTTTGCTGAAGAAGGAAGGAAGAAAAGAATGGATGAGGTGATCTTATAGCAAGGACCTTGAAAACAAGGTCTTCAGGGTGATAACTACAGATATCACCTCTCATCAGAGGTCTCTATGCACCCTTCTTGTATTGAGTGAGCTGGGACAATCTAACCTGCCACTGAAGGTACCAAGCCTCCTTGTTTTGAAGGGCTTATTATTATGGAATGTTATCCTGCATAGATCAAGTCTCCTGTGGCAATAAAAATTGATGGACTTGTAAAATTATCTATGTAGTTCAGGAAAAAATACCTCATGTATTGGTTAGCTATTGCTGTGATAATGCATTATAACAAATATCCCCAGAATCACAGTGAAAACAGAGACAAAAAGCAAAGAGCAGTGGAAAGGGCTCAGAAGAGAATGAGTTCCCCACCCTGGAAATGGTTAAATAAAAATGGTCACTTAACAAAGAAGGAGCAGTTGGGTCTGAGGCTTCAGAAAGAGAGTTGGTTTAAGAGATACCCAAGATTTCTTTCAACTCTGACAATATTTGGTCATGGAAATTAGAGACCACACTGGGTAATTTCCAAATTGTCAAAGGAGGCAAGCTGTGTAAAACTAGTCCCAAAGTGTCTTAGCTTAAGTGATTAAATATTCCAGAATATCCGTAAAACCATTGGCGTTAAAGCCGGCATACTCTGTCCCACAGAATTCCAAGAGTGTATGCTGTAAGCCACTGGTCCAAACAACCAGGAAATTCCTTTCCCTGAGCCATCCTGTTTATACAAACTGAATCATCCCACTGGATGATCAGGCCCCTGCCACTGAAAGGTATTTAAACACAGTTCAGGCAGGACCCAGGGCCCCTTTCCAGTTCTTCTGGGAAGTAGAGTGAATCCCAGGTCATCTGTCTCCTTTTGCTTCTGAGGCATACACTGTCTGGCATTGTTTGTATTAGGAGCCCCTCCCACCATAAATACTTTAGAAAAAAAGAGAGGGTATATCTGGGTACTACACCTCCAAGAGTGCGCCAGTCAGTGCTTGAGAAATGAATGAATGAATGAAAAACTGAATAGTAGCCTTTTAGTTTAGCACTTGCCAAATACTGTATCATTTCCCCATTTCTCTTCTTGTTCCAGCCGCCAGGAAGCTCAGAGTGAACTTTTTTGACCAACCATAGTCAGTTGATGGAACCCAAGGGTTTGTTCCTCTTTTCTGTGCTCTTTATATCGGTTTTGTGTTTAAATCACATAAACCTAATTGTATTTTCCTTTTGTTGACATTTTCCTAGCCTTTTGGGAGAACGTAGAGGTAAAGAAATAAAGCAAACACAGGTCCTCAGTAATGATTTGTTGCTAGGGAGTTTCTTTCCAATCATAACTAGTTGTATTGCCCTTATACCTCATTGACTGCATTGCAACAGCCAAAATGGGTGGATAGAGAATAAGTGGATGGAAGATAGATGGATGAATGGAAAATGGCTCAATAACTGACCTGCATATTCCCATCTTCCAGGTGCATAAAGTAAACAAGTGAATAGGCCAGGTCATTCATTTATTCATCCACTAAATATTTACCATGAATTCACCAGACCAGACTCTACAAATTGAAAATCTGTCAGTAGACCTCACCAAGTCCATTCTCTGTAGTTGTAAGATGCTGAACTAGATCCACTGTTGTAACACTTTTGAGGTGGCACAAATGGAAGCCAGGCAGGAGCTATGGCACAGAAAACAGTAGGGACAGCCATGGTGTGCCAACCACAGAGGACATGTTCGTGTCAATGAAGGCATTTTTGGAGAGTAAAATTATCTATACAGATCAGGTGACACTGGTATCCATAAGATTCAATTCTCCTACAGGAAGACTGGAAACCAGATTGGAGAAGATCTGATAGAGAAACCCTCAGCTGCGTGGGGATTCCGAGGGAGGGGAAGGAACAGGGTTGCAGTAAGGGTTGCCTGTTTTTACGTGTGATGAAAGGGCACTGAACTTTGTTGGCATCTGAAACTATCTTTGTTTCCCATGGCACCTTTATCAATTACTAGCTGTATGGCCCTGTTAAAGTCATTTCACTACTCTGAGACTCAGTTTTCTTATCTGCAGAGTGGAGGTGATAATACTTAATGCTGAATAACTATTATGTGAAAACAGAGAGCATAGAAATATTTGGGAAAGTTTGATTGATGCTCCATGACCTCCAAGGGTTTAGGGTTTTGTTCAGGGGCTGCAGAAGGGAAGCAGTGGGCAGATTCTTCCAGAAGACGATAGTGTTCATGTTGTTAGGTCCCTCTGTGGTTGAGCACCACATTCTCCTGCCTTTTTCTGGTTGCTAAAGTGATGCACTTTGGAAGGCTTGCCTGACCCCACTCTGTCCCCATGGCAGAAAATAGGGCTGTGTGGACTGGTTTGTATCACACTGTCAACCTGAGACCCACTATTTTTATTACAAGGCTTTGAATTCTTAGAGCAGCGAGACTCAAGAGGTCATTGGTCTTCTCCTGACATCTAAGAAAGTTAATATTTCACCACTGATGTGTAAGTGGGGGAAAAGTGGGGACAGGAATTCCTTTATCACAAAGAAATGAAGAAAATTCAGAGCCAAGTATGCCTTGCTCATCTGTCCCCTTGGTTCACTGACTTGCCTGCAGTAAATGCTTAATACTTTAGCTGTTCCTTCAAGCCTGTCCCTTCCTGTTAAGACTTTCCAGGTTTTCTGAATTGAGCCTGATCTATTGTACAAACCCCAGGTGACTCCTGGCAGTTTGAAAGGGAATTCCACTTATTGTTTTTATTTCCTAAGCTGTTTGTGAATTTGGATCAGTGGATTTGCAGGAAAAATTTTAGCTATCAACCATGTAATAAATCTTGATGTACCTCTTTGACTTGTTCTTCAAGTCAAAATCTCTTTTATTTGCTCTTCGAGTCCAGCCCAATGGTCATAAACTCTGTGAAGCTACAGTGCTCTGTTAATGCCTCGGTTATAGTTCTAACACCATGATTGTCAAGGTTTGTTTCACGTCCATCATCCCCTCTGAACCCTGAATTGTTTGAAGGATGGCACAATAATCTATTCATCTTTGTTTTCTAGCAGTAAGCATGGAGCCCATGATATAGAATGTGTTCAATAAATGCTAGACAAATGAGCAAATGGCAGAATGGTGAATGATGGGTATTGAGAACACTTTTATATTTCTGGCAAGACTTATACTGTTTTCCTAAGCTATAGAACCCAAAGCTGAGGATTTAGCTGCATTCTTTCCTCTCCCTATCTCTTCTTGTTTATACAATCAACACTTAAAATATTTTTACACCCAGCCCTCCCATTGCTGGCCACAGTCACCTTCCTTGCTTGAAGGAGAAGGGGATCACTGGCACAGCCCTGAAATTTGGGCTGCTGAAATAGATTGTGATGACCTTCCCTTGCTACGTGTTTATATAAGCATTTACATGAATGGACTGTTTCTAGCTTGTTCTTTTCAATAACTGCCTCCTGAGGTACAGAAGACAAACTCATACTGATGTGTCCCTCAACTATTCCCTTGCTTTGTTTGTTAGAGGCTCATGAAGGGGAGGATTCTTAAGCTCCTTAAAAACTACAAGGTTTTTCATCCCTTTTAGCAGACTATGCAGCTCTTTCTAAACTATATAAAACTGTCTTTATAAAGCTGTAATCATTTACATGAGAATCAGACTCTCCTAACCAACCATTTTCCATCCAACTTTCTTTGAAGGCTTCTGTTCAGATTACAGCCGTGGGAACTGCTGTGTGGAGGTGTTAAGGCTCCATGCCCTACCTCTGCTCACCACCACTCAGTGCAGTGTTTTCAATTTGCATATTTTTATATGCAAATATTTTATATGCAAATATTATAAAATTTATATTAGCTTTCTGCCTCTTTTGGGGTTGTTTCCATTTTAATTTTACAGCTGGTGAAAATAAGTCTATATATAACAGATAGTCTTTGAGCATCTGCTCTGTGCTAGACCTCATACAAGATAGTGAGGCCTCAGAAAAGAATCAAATATGGTCCCTGCTCTCAACAGGCTTACCATCTAGGGAGCAAGTCCAGCAAAGACTAGAACTCTCCCTTTCATCTCAGCTGCTGGCATGCTATTCAGATTGAGAAACACCTGGAAACTCTGGGGCCATGTGAGCCATGGCCATGCCATATCAGCAAACACCAGAAGCATCCAGGAGGCCCGGGTAGTTCTGGTGGCATGCATCAGCACAGGATCAACTTTGACAAATATCACCCGGGTTACTTCGGGAAGGTTGGTATAAGGCATTATCACTTGAAGAGGAATCAGTGCTTCTGTCCAACTGTGAACCTTGATAAACTGTGGACTTTGGTCAGTGAGCAGACTCAAGGAAATGCTGCCAAAAACAAGACTGGAGCTGGTTGCATCGTTGATGTGGTGTGATCAGGCTACTACAAAATCCTGGGGAAAGGAAAGTTTCCAAAGTCATTTTGAAGGCTAAGTTCTTCAGCAGAAGAGCTGAGGAGAAGTTTAAGGTGGGGGGAGCCTGTGTCCTGGTGGCTTGAAGCCTTATGGAGGGAGGAGGTTCATTAAATGCTTACATGCTTTTCCCTTGTGATCTGAGTGTAGACTCAGCTCTGCATCCCAATCTGTGTAGCTAATCCGAGCACAGTCAGTGTCAGCAGCCCACCAAAGCCAGGTGCCAGGACAAAGACTGTGGAGCCTGAGCCAATGAGCAAATTTGAACCTTGTTTTCATCTATAAGAATTGTAACCTGTTAATGTTAGTTTTTGCATTATTTACAGTGGGTGGGAAAATGGACCCTTACCTGTTCCAGTCTCAGAAGAGAAGTTGGTCACCTCTATCTTCAGAGTGATAGAGTTGAGGCCGTTCTATAGGGCTAAATTCCTTATCCTAATGGCTTCTTCCTGGGCCCCTTATTTTGGACCAAATCTTTCTAATTTTGACCAGAATCTAGAATTCACAGTTGTTTTTTTACTTCTAGTCAAAAACATATCTATTGGAGAAAATTGGGAAATCCTGAAGGCCAGAAACAGAGTCAGGTTTTCTAGGGTTTATGTTCTCCGTGTTGAAGCCAAATCATGACAATGACCAGTGCTTGTGTGCAGATAAGACCCTTGGAGACGTCAGTGCAAATTATTTGCTACAGCTTTTGCAGTTCTGGAATTTTAGACTATTGACCCAAAATAAAGACATCTAAAACCCTGAAAAATAAAAAGACTAGAGTGACATGTGCAAGGCATTGTGGGAGTGAGGACAGGGCTACCAATGGCATCCAAATCTGACTGTGGGAGAGAGTGGGAGAAGGTGGAAGAGAGTCTTCAGAGAAAA
This sequence comes from Dasypus novemcinctus, assembly GCF_030445035.2. NCBI lineage: Eukaryota > Metazoa > Chordata > Mammalia > Cingulata > Dasypodidae > Dasypus > Dasypus novemcinctus. The sequence continues at coordinate 23,719,809 of NC_080692.1, read as the reverse complement.
GACTAGGCTTGTGTTGACACTGAAAGATGAACTGTAATTCACCTGGCAGACAAGAAGGGATGGAAAATTATATAGTAATGGTATGTTCAAAGGCTCAGAAATGTGGAAAACATGGTGAATTGGGGGAAGTACTAATGGTTTTGGAAGGGCTGGAACCCAGGCAGAGTTGATAGCCAAGCAAGCTGGCTAAATATTAGCCCCCAGAGTGGGCAGGGAGGAAATGAGCCTGGAAGTAGGTTAAGTTCACAAAGGACCTTGAAGGCCAGACTAAGGATCTGGACTTTATAGTGTAAGTGTGGCAGGAGGGGGGTTTGCTGGGGAGGGAGAAGAGGATATTCTTCATTGTAGAATTTTAAATAAATGAGTAAAAAATCAGAATGCTGTGTCATCAAGAGCTTTTGCACCAGACCTAACCTTTCCATTTCTATTCTACCTAATATACACTGTTTTTTCTCTGAGCAGAATGTTCTAGAATGTCCTTGCTGGCCACCATCTTGTTTGGTTTAACCCATTCCTCCTTGTTATTTTAACCTGAGTCCAGGCAATCAAGCCCATGATTTTATCTGACTTCAGCGTCAGATAGTGAAGGGCTAGTAGCTATTTTTAAAGAGCCCTCGCTGATGGAGTGTGAGAAGAGAAACCCAATGGCATTTATGCCTACGAGTGTCTGCAGTCATTGTGCTTTTAGCTTGGCCTTTTAAAGCAGGCTTTGTTAAAAATCCACGTATGGATTCCTCCTAATCAGCTTGGCCAGGTTTAATCTTACTGGTCTGCCAAGCTGGCTTCTATTATGCAGCATGCTGAGGATTTCCGGCACAGCTCTTGTCCTAAGGGAGGCTTGCTGTTTTCAGAGGCAAACCTTGGTGTTGGTGAAGGTCAATCTCAGTGTCCTCTGAAGTGAACCCAGAAGGACTTCCATCTGATATGGCGTTTTAGGCTTTCAGCTGATAAGAGCAGGGCTTAGATTTGGCATTCACCTACTGGAGGGTTATGGTTTTGATTTTGTTTTCATCCCAGATAAAGTGAAGCTTCCTATTCGTTTCTGCCTCTTTGGGTGTATTTCTGGAAAGGCTCAGGGTGTCCAGTCTGCACGGGCAATACCTGCAGCAGTGAGCACATCTGCAGAGACTGGGGTGGCTTCTCTTTGCCAGGGAAAATCAGGAGTGACCTCCAGTGATTTACATAAAAGTATATGTAAATATAATGGTGGTCCCATTCCAACCACATTGCCTTACGTAGCAGGGAGGAAGGAAAAGAGACCTTCTGTCATAAAGGTCAGGGGTCAGGATAATTTATGGGAACTATTAAAGAGCATTTAGCCAGCCCTGGAAGAGGGACAAAAGACAGCCTGTTTCTGGAGAGCTTGCAGTGGTAAAAGAGCAAACCGTCAGGCCGAACCCAGCAGAAATGCGTTCGCGTCTTCCCCTGGAGCTCACGGGAAAGAGAAGTGGAGAGTCACATTTTTCCTGGAAGGACATTGGATACCCTGGTGCCATTTCCGTGAGTGTGGCAAGGGCAGGTTGTATACATTTACAATCGCGTGGACATCAACTGCCCGTTTCCCTCCTCTGTCAGTTGTCTTGCCAAGGCCGTGCTGGGGCTTTGGAGAATTGACATAGTTCTGCTGCATATGATCAGAAGAACGTTTGCCCTGTAAAACTGAGCACATCGGGTTCAAGAAGACCAACTTAGAACTCCATAAATCAGATACATTCATATATGTACTTAAGTACAGACATGCATTTTACAGGTTTTTAAAAACTCGTCTAACATCTGTTTTGCTTTCCTGCTTAAAACTCCATCCCCCACTCTCCACCCTGCACTCCCCCAGCCCCCAAGTGAATTCCTTCAGCAAAGCCTCATTTTAAAAGATGCGATGGACCCTGCATTTGAACTGGCTCCCAGAAGATTTTTTGAAGATTTCTGCACCCCCACCTCACCCCCTTCTAGGCAGCCGGCCATTCCAAGGGCTCAACTTTGACAAATCTCCTCCTTGGGGTGCAAGTGCCTTGCCATCCCCTGGCACCTGCCAGTTTCCTAAGACCTGCTGAGAATCTGTTGGGCATCAAGGCAATGGTGGTGGACAGGGTTGTATCAGCAAGGGCAGTGGCCCACCACTGTGGGCCCGAAGATGCTGCCAAATTGAAAGCAGTTGTGCTGGGTAAATTTCCATGCTTGTTCTCTTTCTTGAATCTTCTACTGCATTAGGTTTATCCCTCTGTGAAATTTCATTTCATTTCATTTCATTTTTTAGTTTAGGTCTCAGTTTTTCATTTTTTATTTTAATATCCTTGAATCTTAAAGCTTGTCCAAGAGAATTGAGAATCACAGCATCACTGCAAAGCAAACCTGAAGGGAATTTCAACCAGTCCCTTCCATTTAGCAATGGGACACTGATACCCATTGGAATAAAATGAATTGCCCAAGGACCTATAGCTAGTTGGAAAATATGCCTCTCAATATCTAAACTCGATTCTCTTCCTTATTTAAATTTATATCTGGTTAGCATATAAGTATACAATCTACATTGCAGCCGTCAGTACAGGTTGATATTCATTACAATATAAATAAAATTACATATAATAGGTAATAATTATACACTTTAGGTATGCAATATAATTTAACCTTACAATGACCCTATTTGGCAGGCATTATTATTATCCTCAATTTACAGTTGAAGTAACTGAAAATTTAAATAACGTTCCTTTGGCATTTAGGGAAGTCCTATTAGACTGTGACCTCCCTGGGATTCAGGACTGTGTCTCCATCAACAAATATATATTGAGCCCTCAGAATGGCGGGACCAAGCTTGACCTCTTTAAATCCTTGGCCCAGCATCTGACATTTAGCGAGCTTTCAATAAATCCGTGATGAGTGAATCAACTTTCTAAATCAAGGCAGTGACATGTATGTAGAAAAAAGAGGCCAAATTTGGGAGATTTGTTTTTTTTTCAGTTAGATCAGGGTTAACAAATTCCAGCCCATAGGCAAATCCGGCCCCCTGCCCGCTTTTGTAAATAAAGTTTTTTGGGGACATAGCCAAGCCCATTTGTTTACATATTGTCTATGGCTACTTTCTGCAACAGCGAAGCTGAGTAGCATCTGGTTTGCAAATCTGAAAACATTTACTATCTGGAAAAGTTTGCCAGTTTCTGAGTTAGAGGACCACGATTAGTGACTGAAGGTAAAGGGTAAGGGAAGGAAAGAATCAAAGCTTTTTTTTTTTTCCTCTCCTCACTGTGCCTCTTCCAGTGCTTTGTCCCCTAGTGATGGCATCGGCCTATAAACCTGCAGATATTGAGTAAGAAATACCCATGACTGTGGGGCAGGAAGAAAAGGGAGCCTAACCATCAAACGTGGAAGAGAACCCAGTAAAGGACGTTGCGCTTCTCCCACTGAAGCCTCCCCTTTCGTTCTCTCTCTCCTAGTCATCCAGTTCGGCTTCGTCACCCTCTTTGTGGCCTCCTTTCCTCTGGCACCCGTGTTTGCCCTCCTCAACAATGTCATTGAAGTGCGGCTTGATGCAAAGAAGTTTGTAACGGAGCTGAGACGGCCGGATGCTGTGAGAACCAAAGATATCGGTATGGCCCCCCAGAGGCCACAGCAGTCCCATGCCCCTCCCTCCTGCCCTCAGTCTCCTCCCACCACCCCCTCACCATGTCAGGAACCCAGAGGGCTGGGGACACCCCTGCCCCTTCGCCCCTTGAGTCCCCCGTCCCCACAGCCTCAGGCACTGGGAGGCCCTCCCAGGCCTCATGCTTCCCCCCCCACCCCCATTCTCTAGCCCCAGAAGGGTGCATCTAAGGCATTCCAGACAAGCCCATTCCTGGGGGGCCGACAAACCTCCCTGGGTGAAAAACCCGCTTGCTAAACATCACCCTGAGCTGCAGCACCATCACTGGGCCAAGGGTGGGAGCGAGCCAGACACCTTCCTTTCCGTTCTACAGGAATCTGGTTTGACATTCTCTCTGGAATTGGCAAGTTCTCCGTGATCATCAATGTAAGTGCTTACGTCCATGATACCCTAAGCTCTGCAGAGAAGGGCTATCCAGAGGGCTTAGAAGCAGGAAGGCAGCGCCTGTTACCACCCGGCATCTCCAAGTGGAGCTTTATTTAAGACTACCTCCTGGTCAATTGGCCCTGCCTTCTGCCGCACCATGCTGTTACCAGAGCTGTGCAATTATTTTTTAGATTTCCCTAAGAGAAAGGAAGACGGTTATCCTTCAGAATGCATGCCTTGGCCTTAAGAGTCAAAATCAGATCTTTGCTCAGAGCCAAGAATTAATGAGGAAAGAATTCCACCTACCTATCCACCTCTTTCCTTTCTTTATCTGCTCCGGAGCTAAACAATACCTGGAGCATTGCCCAGGCTGCAATTCCTAATTATGGTTCCTCCAAGCTGTCGATGTCAAGTTTTAATTATCCTCGTGGACTCTGGCACTGGGTAAGATAAGACAGGACATGGAAGCAGAGGGGTCCTAGCTGCTGTGATCGCCTTAACTGTCTTGCCAGACATGTCCATATTTCCAGAGGAAATCCTGCTGGTCCTAGCCGGTCACTCCTTTTTGAATCTGCATTCTATACCCACAGTGGCCAGCCGGGGCCTCCTATTTTATCGCCTTAGGAAATATCGAAAGAAAACACGCCCATTTCCCCTGCTGAGAGAAACACGGATTCTGGCTTTGACCTGGTTCCCTATTGAGACCGCATGAAACGACTAGGAGAGATGTGACAAGAGGTGGAGGCAGTCAGCCAGTTCCACACTGAATCCTGCTGCAAACGATGTCACACACTGATGTAGGAAACATGTCTTGAGGCTTAGAAATAAAGCACAATTTGGAAAATTGACAGTAGCTACTTTGGTGTTATGTCTACTAGACAAGTCCGTGAATATTAACCACTGTCCATCTACAGAACAGAGGAACACCAAGTTTTACTTCCCTAACCTCCCTAAGACTTGTTTGCTTGTCTGTAATAGAACCATCAAAAAGGATCATTCTGGAAATTAAATGGGATTATGAACAGACATAAAGTAAGAGCTCAGCAAATTGGAGCTATGATTATAGTAAATAATATGTTATTCATCCTCAAATATGGCTATTGCCATCTGCACTTTCATCTACATTTAGAAAAAAATTTGTAAACTATGTTTTTTAAAGGGCTTCAGTTGTTAGTGCATAAACACCTGCCAAAAGTACCTCTGCATTCAAACACACATTCATTTGCTGTTTGGTTTGCTCCGTAGACATGTATAGAGGGCTTCGATATGCCTGATACTGTGCTGGGTTTTTGTGGTTCCATCTAGCAGGACCCACGCCTTCCCTCTCTATGTCTTGCTTCCCCTAAGTAAAGTGGATGAAAGAACAACATCCATAACAAATTGTACTAAAAGGTATTGGCGACAATGGGCATAGTGCATGTGCTGTGAAGGCATTGGTATTCCTGGCTTTCTGGGATCACTCAGGAGCAGATGTACATTGCCATTCAATTTCCTTGCCCATTGCAGTTTATGACACTCTAACCACTATCGGCAAGTTCCTTAGAAAATCTTAACACTGTTTTGACCTGGCCAACGCCGGTATCAACTCAGGTATCTCAGAGTTGGACCAGATGGCCCAAACTGGCTTAGCATCCTTGGCTGCAGTGGTTGTAATTTGCTCTCTGGGCAGTCACTCTTTGGTGGATTTGCTGACCCATGTCAAATCTGGGAAAGCCAGCAAGTCCCTGCATGCCCTCAGGGACCAGGAACCTGAGCGGGATCTGGTGCTTCCAGGTTAGCCAGAGCCACGCCTCTGGATGGGAACCCAAGAGGGCAGGATCACTGAGGCAGATGGGCTCTGTGTGGCCGGCATGGCCACCACCCAGACCCCTCTTCAAGTGCTTGTGGCTCTCTCCTTCAGGCTTTTGTCATCGCTGTCACCTCTGACTTTATCCCCCGCCTCGTGTACCAGTACTCCTACAGTCACAACGGGACCCTGCATGGCTTCATCAACCACACCCTCTCCTTTTTCAATGTCAGCCAGCTGAAAGAGGGGTCACAGCCAGAAAACTCACACTTCGACCAGGAGGTCCAGTTCTGCAGGTAAAGTAATCAGGAGGACCACAGCTGAGGACCCGTAGCCTCGGGGGCCGCCGAATAATTACCTGGTTGGCCTAGAATTCGGCTCTTCTTGCCCTCTCCACCCCTCTACCTCCAAATTGCTGTATACCAATTTGAATGAGTCAACAAATATTTATTGAATACATTTTGCTAGATACTGTGGAGCAGACAAAAGAAATATAGAAACTTGCCCTCATCCTCAAGGGATCTGTGGTCTCTGGGAAGAAAACAAGCAGGACAGATAGGAAATAGGCCATTCAGTGCTCGTTGTGCTCCTGTGTGTGTTCAGAGGAGAGGGAGATGAGTGAGAGCTATGCTAGAAAGTCTAGACATCCTGAAGGTGCCACGAGGAATTGTAGGAGAAAGAGAGAGCATTCTAGATGGGGAGTCAGCATGGAAAAAGTCATGGAGGTGGGGATGCATCTGTGGTACTAGATGAACACTTTGGGACTAGATAACTTAGTTAGCAAAGAGAGTGCTTAGGAGGTAATGAAAGGGAATCACAGTGAAAATACAATCTCTGTAGAAACTCTGAGGATAGCATAAGCTAATAAGTTATTGAATTTGAATAGATAGGATGGAGTAGATCATGGTTTGTCCTGGAACTGGGCAAGAGTTTTAATGTGTTGCTATAGGAAAATAATCTTTTTAGTGCCAGGGAACAATAAGCTAAAGGTAAGTCTAGGAAAATTAAGGAAGATGGATTAGAACTTGGCAAACACAGGGAGAACATTTGAACTGCTGCTCACATCTGAATGATGTGAATCATCAGGGATCATGGGGGATCATACCTGGTGGTGGAAGGAAGTAAGAGGACAGGAGAAGATGAGCTATTTGTATATTGCAAATTGGTAACAAGACATAGGAAGAGGGGCTGAGTTAACGTTGTCAACAAAATTTGAGTTGAAATCAGAGGACAGGGGAAATGGTGGCTCCGTTGACAGGGACAGGAGAAAATGATAAGAGAATCTTATTTTATGGTACATATGATGAATTTTATTTCAATCATGTTGCATTTAAAGTGATGATAGGAAATCCAAGGTGCTGTTTTCACCTAACTCCTAGACATACTAAACTGGAATTCCGGAGAGGCCTGGGTTAGAGTCATGATAGAAAGGCACTAGCATGAGAAACAGGCAACTCTCCACTGTTTACCCAAGAAGGGCAAGTAAAGAGAAAAGAGCAGAGGGAATTTGACTCTTTAGGCCTCACATACCCTCAGTTAAATCATAGTTGCTATAAAGGGCTTGATTAAAGGTCATACCTCATATTTACTTAAAAACAGAACAAAAAGTACAACAACATTAATAGAAACTTAGGGAAAGGTGTCTGGGCCCAAGGTTAGATATATAGGGCTTGCCCTGACCATCCTCGGTCGTATCTGCTGTGAGAGCTTCCGATGCAAGGAACCTGCTATGTTTGCAGCCGTGATGACTTTGGGCCTGCCTGTCACGCTCTCTCACCTGGGATGCCTTAGGAGCCAAGGTCAGTCATTTGTAAGGCAGCTGCTTGGTTTGGATTTACAGTCTGAGATCACAGTAGGGAACAAAGTAGTTGGTCTTCCCAACCCAGATAACTGAGTTGAACAACCTTACCAAGCTGTGATTTAATTAGAAGGATATTCTGGTCCCAGGAGCAATACCTTCAGGGTTCAACTCCTACTAACTACAAAAAGATACAAAATCAGGGACCACACCCAAGACTGGATAAATTCATACATAGATATCCTTTTACATCAGCCTAGATGTTTCAGGTATATTCTACAAAGAATCTGACCCTTGACTGAAGTTGTATTGTAGTAAGAGGTTTGCTACTTGAGTATGTACTGCCCAGGGACCACTCTTCCATGATCTGGGATGCTGGTCTGTCTGTCCATAATGCTGGAATTTGATCCCCAGACTCAAAAGACATAGTTCCACAGTACAGAGGTTCTGTACCAGCCCCAAACCTTTTCCAGTAACATATAGGTCAGGTCCAATAGACTCCATGTTTGCATTAAACAAATATGCACTGAAAGTGAGAATTTAGAAAATAATTTTTTATAACTGGAAGGGACCATATAAGTTATCATGTTGAAATTCTTAATTCTAAATAAAAAAATAACCTGAGGCTTAGAAAGATGAAGAACTTTCCAAGATTAAAGACATAGCTGGTGGACGATCCTGAGCTGAAACTCAGATCTGTTCAAGCACCATCACTGCATGGAGAAGCAAGGCTAACATGATCTGTTTCTTTAGCTGATCTAGAAGCACATGCCTTTCATAGAGTACCAAGTGTCTCTGGCTTTGCCCCTGACCATCAGAACTTCCAGAAACTGCCAGCAATATATCTGGAATATGCTTCCCAAATACAGCAGTTGCCTAAACTGGTTTAAGCAAGGAAGAGAATTGAATGACCCCCATAATTGAAAGTTGAAGATAGGTCTCATTTTAGGTAAGACTTTATTTGCTCAATGGTGCCCAAACCTTATCTTTTTCCATCTCTCAAACTCTACTCAAGTGAATGCTGATTGTATTTTCAAGCCCCATGTCCAGGAGCTACAGGCCAGTACTATACTGAGTTCCAAGTCCAGTTGAAAAAAAAGCCCATGACTCTTTCCCACTGATCCCAGCAAAAGTCTCACTGCATTTCACTGGCTAGGATCAGTATGCGTGCTCCACCCTGATTCAGTCACTGTAGCCAGAGGAATACAATGATGCTCTCAGTGGCCAGGCCTGAAGTTTTTGGAGATGGGCTCCAGGGATGAAGCACATGACCTTGGGGTAGGAGATAGTCCCCTAGTGAGAAGCCAAGGTGAATGGATACTTTACAGCCAACACAACAGATGTCCAGGACACCAGGTTTTATTAGTACATACAGATCAGATTAGGCTCTCTTGTAACTGCATCCAGAGTCACTAGATTTTCCCAGCAGCTGTAAAACCCTGGTGGTCTTCTCTCCGTTGTTTCCATGCAAGTAGGTGGGGACATGGCTTGGCTGTGGCCCATTTCTTTTTTAATTCTGCCACTGAGTGGGCAGAATAATCAGTGATTTCCTGCTCGGGAAGTGCACTTTAATTCTTGTTCTGCCAAGACAAGTTACCTGGAGATAATAGTCATTCAGAATCGAATTTAAATGTCCTTTGGAGCATCTGTCATTTGTCATTACTCTCAGTACTGGTGACGATTGTAGGCTTGCTATGCAAATATTTTTGAGACCCAACTAGATGCTTGGCATTGGTTAGGGAACAAGATGCAGTGGCTCCCTCAGGGAGTCTAGGTAGAAGAAATGAGTAAGTATGCGAGCAATTAGCATTTAGTTTAATAAGTTCTAATATAATGGCATAAATTTCAATATATTTTATAAGTTTTAATAAGCAGGGAGCTACATACAAGAATCCTTAGAAGGAGGACCATTTGCCTTACTCAGATCTGTGTGTGCAGGGGAAGTTTCAAGGGAGAAGAGGCCTAAAGCAAGTGAATGGCCACAGAGAAGATCTTGTTGGAACTCCTTCACATGACCAAGTGGGCATGGGTGGCAAGCAGGGGTGCGAGGGGTGGTGGTGGAGGTGGGGCAGTAAAGGGAGTGGCAAGTGGTGAAGAAGATGGAAGGTGAGGGACTAGGGTATGGTTAGGGTTTTGGTATGAGAGGTTGAGTCCTTGGGAGTAACCATAGTAGATCAGTTGAGCCAGAGTGAGAGGGAGAAGCCATGTAAGAGGAGGCTGAACAACAACAAAGGCCAGGATGAGCAGAGTGGGGAGGGGGCAGGTCATATTGTGGTCACTAGGGCAGTGGTGGGTTTGTTGGAGCAGTGATGAAGTCAGACTTTGGCTTTGGGGAGATCTCCCTGCCTACAGTATAAAGACTGGGGATGATTGAGGGTGACATTTAAGATAAAGAGACACCTTGCTCCACAACATAGGCAGATATCTAGAGAATAGGGTTGGCATGTGACCTAGCGTGAACACACGAGATAGGTGTGGGGTTGCGTTTCTTAGCTCAATAAGAATTGTTCATGGAAATGTCTGTGTCTGTGGGTCCCCCTCACTGCATGCTGGGGGCACCAGATTCTCTGGAGATTTGGGAAGTCGGGGCATACTGATATCTTTCTAAGCCAGGAACAGTAGGTGGCTGTAAGAAATGAAAGATAGAGAGGAGAGAGACAGACAGACGGAGAGAGCAAGTGAGCGAGTGCTGAGACTGGGCGCTACCGTGAGAACCCAGACCGAAGGCAGGGCCAGGCAAGACCTCTGGAGCTGGCTCCTGCGTCAGCGCGTAGAGCACTCCTGTGATGGGAAATGAAAAGCCTGTCCTGATTTTCTGGCAAATAGCATTGGGAACTCGATGACCCTTCTTATTCTTAGCTTTCAGTGACCTCTGGAGATAAATGTGGTCAAATAAAACTGAGGTCTCGGGCTCCAGCCCAGCCTCGCCAGGGATAGAGGTATCTTAAAAATAGCAATAAAAGTTAGGAAAAGTCTCCGGCTGCCCATTTGAGATGCATTCCCAGCATTTTTGGAGTGACGCTGGCCACAGCCATGTCACTGCTTCGGCAAGGGCTGCCCCATAAACAGTGCTGTGACGTCAATCGACAGGCGTGATTAGCGGCTCTTGGACAGGGTCGGAGGGCCGCCGTGACCTGGAGATGGATGGAGCCTTGAGCTGCTGGCTCAGCTGGACAGGACAGAGAGCTCAGCAGGCAGACCCGGCCACTGAACAGGGTCCCAGGCACCTGTTGAGGCCCACCAACCCAATGGGTGTGTTTGGCGGTGCAGTGCCTTCCAGGGAGCATCCCCGGGTGGCTGCTGTTAGGTTTTTCTGCAGGGCCAAAGTGCTTCCACAGTCCCTAGTCCAGTTCCTCACAGCCCATGGCTGCCTCTCCTCTGTTCCTTGCTGAAACCAGGTGTCAGGTCAGCTTTTCCAGGTGTTGCCTTCCTGACCCTTCTCAGACCCTGAATGGGCATGCTTCTCATTAGTTCCTATTGCCTGTACTGTTGTTCCTTGTTAAAAGCCAATTCTGAAGGTGGTTTTAAGTAGCTCAGATGGTATGAAAATATTGTGTGTAGTTATGTTCGGCATTAATATGACATTAATTTCCACTGAAGGTATTTTTTAAGATACCACTGTTGGGAGTTGACCAATTTATTTAGTAAATGCTACATAACTATAACCTCATTGTTAAGAAACAAAGACTTGACTACTGGTTTATGACCAGACCAACTCTTCAGTTTATTCCTCCTGTCCCCTCCTGCCCACAGTGGTTTCATACTGTGATGGATTGGGGCAGGATGTCATTGTCACCCCCTCCCCTAAACAACTGCCAGTGAGGGCTGGATGGGAATATGTCTTCTCTCCCTGTAGAAATTGTCGCTTGGAATAGACTATCTCCAAAGATTTTTCTGCATTAAAAAATAATATTTAATGATACATGTTATATATTAATATATTCTTTTAAAAATGTTAAGCATTACAGACATGTCCATCTAAAGCCCCTTTACCCACTCCAAGACTGGTGGAATTCAAACCCATTTGCCTGACTTCAAAGTCCATGCTTTTGCCAAGGCTATGTACCAGGCTTCAAAACAAAACAGAAAAGAAGGGAAATTGTAACAGTGGTGGAGGCCATTAAGTCCACTGGCCACTCTGTCTTTTATGAACATTTCTATTCTTAAAGCTAATTATCTCTTTGAGTCTCCTAGTTACTCAGTGAAAATATACAATAGGCCTGACTTCTTAGAGTGAATCAAAAAAAGAATCTGAACTTTCATTGGAATGTAAACCGTTCATTTACCAGTGGCTGAGCCTTACTGGAATCTGTGTTTTTCGACCTATAAGTCAGGTCTCATTAGGGGCTCTGAAATTATTTTAGGGGGCCATGGTTAGCATTTTAAAGTAAATAGAGGGGGAGGGGCAAGATGGCATCTGATGAACTTAGCCAGCAACAAGAAAATAGAGTAAGAAGAACAAAGTGACAAAGAGAAGACATAACACTTATGCACGGACAACCACTAATTAATCCCCAAGACTAGACAAAGAAGCTAAGGAACTGATTAAACCCATCAAGAAAAAATAATGACCAGACAGCAACAAAAAACTACAAACCAAACCAATAATCAGGAAAACATGGCCGAATCCAGTGAACAAACTAAAAACTAGGAAGGGGAGCAGAACATTGGACAAGTAATTAAAGATCTCAAAACATATATTAGAGACCAACTTAATGAAGTAAAGGAAGAGATTAACAATATGAAGAAAACACTTGGAGAGGAAATTGCAGACATACGCAAAAAGATAACAGTTATGATAGTGATGAACACCACAGTTCTAGAAATCAAAAATACTCTCTCAGCAAATAGCAGCAGATTAGAAGAGGCAGAGGAGAGAATTAGCGACGTGGAAGACAGTACATCTGAAGTCAAACAGATAGTTGAACTGATCAGTAAAAAGATAGAAAAAATCCGACTGGTACTTAGGGACCTGAATGACAATGCAAAATGCACAAACATGTATTATAGGCATCCCAGAAGGAGAAGAGAAGGGAAAGGGGACAGAAGGGGTGTTGGAGGAAATAATGGCTGAAAACTTCCCAAATCTACTGAGAGAGATGGATGTACGTGTCCAGGAAGCACAATGCACCCCAAACACCATAAATCCCACCAAACCCACCCCAAGACATACACTTGTCAAATTATCCAATGCTCAAGACAAAGAGAAAATTCTAAAAGCTTCAAGAGAAAAGAGAACCATCACATACAAGGGAGGCTCCATAAGATTAAGTGCTGATTCCTCATCTGAAACCATGGAGGCAAGAAGGCCATGGTATGATATAGTCAAGGTACTAAAAGAAAAAAATTCCCAACCAAGAATATTCTACCCAGCTAAGCTGCATTCAAAAATGGTGGAGAGTTCAAAATATTCACAGATAAACAGAAATTAAAAGAGTATGCCAACAAGAACCCTGCCCTTCAAGAAATACTAAAGGGAGTTCTGCAGGAAGAAAGAAAAAAACAGGAGAGGCAGAGTTGGAGGAGAGTGTAAGAGCAACAAAAAAGACAAAAAGAGAAGGAAAAACAAACAAAATATGACAAACACAAGTCCAAACAAAATATGGCTAACATAAATAATTCCTTAAAAGTAATAACACTGAATGTCAATGGATTAAGCTCACCTGTCAAAAGATTCAGACTGGAAGATTGGATAAGGAAATATGACCCATCTATATGCTGTCTACAAGAAACACATCTTAGACCCAGGGATTCAAGGAGGTTGAAAGTGAATGGCTAGAAAACAATCTTACAAGCAAACAATAACCAAAAAAGGCAGGAGTAGCTATATTAATATCAGACAAAATAGACTTTAAATGCAAAACAATTGTGAGAGACAAAGATGGATACTACATATTAGTGAAAGGAATAATCTTTCAAGAAGAATGAACAATAATAAATATTTATGCTCCTAACAAGGGCACCTCCAAATACATGAGGCAAACACTAGAAAAACTAAGTGAAAGAACAGAAGCCTCTACAATTATAGCGGGAGACTTTAATATACCACTGTCAACTTTGGACAGAACATCTCAAAAGAGAATAAAGAAACAAAAACTTTGAACAGTATATTAGAGGAGCTGGATCTAATAGACATATACAGATCATTACACCCGAATACAGCAGGATATACATTTTTCTCAAGTGCACATGGATCATTCTCCAAGATAGACCATATGCTAGACCACAAAGAAAGGCTCAATGAATTTAGAAAGATCAAAATCATACAAAATAATATCTTTGACCCCATTGGAGTGAAGCAGGAAATCTGCAAGGGCCAGAGGCCCAGATTTCACTCCAAGATATGGAAATTAAACAGCACACTCTTAGAAAAACAGTGGATCAAAGAGGAAATCTCAAAAGAAATTAATAACTACCTTGAAACTAATGAAAATGCTAACACAACATACCAAAACTTATGGGATGCAGCAAAAGCAGTACTGAGAGGGAAATTTATAGCCATAAATTCATACATCAAAAAAGAAGAGCCAAAATTAAAGAACTAACTGTACATTTGGAGGAATTAGTAAAAAAACAACAAAGTAACTCCACAGAAAGAAGAAAGAAAGAAATAACAAAGATAAGAGCAGAACTAAATGAAATAGAAAATAAGAAAGCACTTGAAAAGATAAACAAAACCAAGAACTGGTTCTTTGAGAAGATCAATAAAATTAACAAACACTTAGCTAGACGAACAAAGAAAAGAAGAGAGAAGATGCAAATACACAAAATAAGAAATGAGAAAGGAGATATCACCACTAACCCCACAGAAATAAAGACTACCATAAGTGGATACTTTGAAAAACTATATTCCAACAAAAATGACAATTCAGAGGAAATGGACAAATTCCTAGAAACACATAAGCAGCCTATATTGATGAATGAAGAAATTGATGATCTCAACAAACCAATCACAAGTAAAGAGATAGAATCAGTCATTAAAAACCTCCCAACTAAGAAGGGCCCAGGGCCAGATAGCTTCACAGGTGAATTCTACAAAACATTCTGGAAAGAACTAACACCAATCTTGCTGAAACTATTCCAAAAAAATCAAAACGGATGGAACATTACCTAACTCATTCTATGATGCCAACATTACCCTAGTGCCAAAAGCCAAACAAAGACACCACAAGAAAGGAAAATTACAGACCCATTTCTCTAATGAACTTAGACACAAAAATCCTCAACAAAATACTTGCTAACCATATCCAACAACACATTAAATGAATTATATATCATGACCAAGTGGGATTCATTCCAGGTATGCAAGGATGGTTCAACATAAGAAAATCAATCAATGTAATACACCATATAAACAGATTGAAGGAAAAAAATCACATGATTCTATCTAAAGATGCAGAAAAAGCATTTGACAAAATACAGCACCCTTTCTTGATAAAAACACTGGAAAAGATCGGAATACAAGGAAATTTTCTAAACATAATAAAGAGTATATATGAAAAACCACAGCCAACATCATTTACAATGGTGAAATCCTAAAATCCTTCCCTCTAAGATCAGGAACAAGACAAGGATGCCCACTCTCACCTCTTCTATTTAACATTGTCTTAGAAGTACTTGCTCGAGCATTGAGGCAAGAACCAGATATAAAAGGCATTCAGATTGGAAAGGAAGAAGTCAAAATTTCATTATTTGCAAATAACACGATCCTATCCATGGAAAACCCTGAGAGGTCTACAACAAAGCTTTTAGAACTAATAAATGAGTTTAGTAAAGTTGCAGGTTATAAGATCAATGTGCAAAAATCAGTAGCATTTTGGTACACCAATAATTAGCAAGCTCAGGAGGAAATCAAGAAACAAATATCATTTACAATAGTCAATTAAAAAATCAAATACCTAGGAATAAATTTAACTAAAGTTGTAAAAAACTTATACACAGAGAATTACACAAGACTGTTCAAGGAAATCAAGAAACAAATATCATTTACAATAGTCAATTAAAAAATCAAATACCTAGGAATAAATTTAACTAAAGTTGTAAAAAACTTATACACAGAGAATTACACAAGACTGTTCAAGGAAATCAAGAAACAAATATCATTTACAATAGTCAATTAAAAAATCAAATACCTAGGAATAAATTTAACTAAAGTTGTAAAAAACTTATACACAGAGAATTACACAAGACTGTTCAAGGAAATCACAGAAGAACTAAATAAATGGAAGAATATTCCCTGTTCATGAATAGGAAGACTAAATATTATTAAGATGTCTATCCTACCAAAACTGATCTACACATTCAATGCAATCCCAATAAAAATCAACAAAGCATTCTTTAAGGAACTAGAAAAATTAGCTATGAAATTTATTTGTAAAGGAAAGAGGCCCCAAATAGCCAAAGACATATTGAAAAAGAAAAACAAAATTGGAGGAATCACACTACCTGACTTCAAAACATACTACAAAGCTACAGTAGTGAAAACAGCATGGTATTGGCACAAGGAGAGACACACAGACCAATGGAACCAAATTGAGAGTTCTGATATAGATCCTCATATATATAGTCGTAATATTTGATAAAGCCACCAAACCCTCTCAACTGGGAGAGAATGACCTATTCAACAAATGGTGCCTGGAGAACTGTATATCCATATGTAAAAGAATGAAAGAGAATTACCATCTCACACCTTATACAAAAATCAACTCAAGATAAATCAAAGACCTAAATATAAGAGCCAAGACCATAAAGACTTTGGAAAGCAGTGTAGGGAAACATCTACAGGACCTTGTAATAGGAAATGGCTTCATGAACTTCACACCAAAAGCACGAGCAGTAAAAGAACAAATAGATAAATGGGACTTCCTCAAAATTAAAGCCTTCTGCACCTCAAAGGAGTTTGTCAAGAAAGTGAAAAGAGAGCCTACACAATGGGAGAAAATATTTGGTAACCATATATCTGATAGGAGACTTATAACCTGCATATATAAAGAACTCTTATATCTCGAAAATAAAAAGACAAACAACCCATTTAAAAAATGGGAAAAAGATTTAAACAGACACTTCTCTAAAGAAGAAATACAAATGGCTAAAAAGCACATAAAAAATGCTCCAAATCTCTAGCTATCAGGGAAATGCAAATCAAAACTACAATGAGATACCATCTTACTCCCATAAGATTGGCAGCTATGAAAAAAACGGAAGACTACAAATGCTGGAGAGGATGTGGAGGAATGTGAACACTCATCCACTGCTGGTGGGAATGCAGAAGGATCCAGCCATTCTGGAGGACAGTTTGGCGGTTTCTCAAAAAACTAGCCATGGATTTGCCATATGACCCAGCAATTCCACGGCTGGGTATATATCCAGTAGAACTGAAAACAAGGACACAAACCGATATATGCACAGGAATGTTCATAGCAGCATTGTTCACTATTGCCAATAGTTGGAATCAACCCAAATGCCCATCAACAGATGAATGGATAAATAAAATGTGGTATATACATACAATGGAATACTACTCAGCTTTAAGAATAAATACACTACAAACACACGTGATAACATGAATGAATCTTGAGAACCTTATGTTGAGAGAAGCCACCCAGGCATTGAAGGACAAATACTACATGACCTCAATGATATGAAATAAGTAAACCAAGCTGCCTCAGAGAGCTAGAGACTGGATGATAGGCTTAAAGGAAATTGGGAGTGAGAGGAAGGATATAAGCTGACACCTACATGGGTGAAATCTATGATAAACTGGAGGTAAGTATTTGTACAAGGAAGGGATAAAGTGGGGGCATAGGGTTACCTTTGGGTGGGGCTTTGTGGGCTTGAAGGGGGCTAAGGATGGGAGGATGGGTAATATTGCCCAAGAAATTGGGGGGAGGGTGGGGTAACATACAAACATAGGAGATTTTCAGGTATTTGGCTGAGAGTAGAATGCTGAGAAAACTTTTTCAAAAATATAATAATGAAGATTACCTGTTTAAGATGCTTAAAGGGGATAATCCAATGCAGGACAGGCTCCTAGGGAGTATGTGAGTGCTCATTTTGCCATAGTGGGTTATATCATTGGATAGAGACCCATATAATGAGAGTGAAGGTATACCCACATCCTGGGGAGGACTGATGTTCTCAAATAGAGGGAATTGTATCTCTTGAGAGACATGGTGGCTCCCAATGCATTAGGGCAGTTGAGCATGTCAAGCCCTCAACACTGTTGCAAGTATCTCTGAACATGGCCCCTCAAGCAATGAAGATTGACAGTCACTGTGGGCCCTAAGGGGAGGGGGAAAGAGGTATTAAATAGATGGAACCAATGTAACTGTGTGGGCAATATAAGTGTTCCACAAGATTATGCAAGGATGGATATAAGACATGTTAAATTACACCAAAAATATATAGGGGCTGATAGGCTAAAATGTAAATCATAATGTAAAAATAAGATAATTAAAAATTAAGAAAATTGTATAGTCTAAAATATAAGCCACAATGTAAACCCAAATGTTACCTTGTTTGAAAGCTATTGTCTCAATATCTGTATATCAGTTTCAGTAAATATAGTATGAATATGTAAAAAGATTATTGCTGTGGAAGGGAAAAGGGTTTTATGTTGGATATGTGGGAGTACTGTATATTGTATATATGAATCACTGTGATCCAAAACTTTTGTGAAGATAAACTTAATAATTAGAAAAAATAAAAGAAAAAGAAAGGACATAGACACTGAGGAAAAGACGGAAGTAGTTGCCTTGCCAATTTGCATACAGGACAACACTTACTGTAGTGATGGAAGGCAAAACATCAAAAACAAAGCTTTTGCATTTTTAAGTTTTTTGATACCCCAATTTATTTTTACCTTAATTTTTCTTAATATGTATTCTATATCTAACCTTTAAACTCATCACTATATTCCATTTTACTATTAATGGAACCTGGCAATATATTGGGCTTCACTTTTGAGGAAGTTTTGGATCACAGAGAAGTTCAATAATGGCAGGGGAGGAATACTGGTGTGGGATGTTATTGAAAGGGGACACATGGTTGGCAGGGAGTTCTCTAGGGCATATATCCAGGGTACATAAAAATGTTTGGATATTTTCATAGTGGTTACAATTAAAAACAACAACTGAGGGACTGCTGAGTTCCTAGCCAGGGGAGGTCTATCACAGTCCCTAAAGGAACAGCAACAATCCCCCACGTGCAACGGCAAAGACCAAAAAAGAAGGAAGGTCTGACAATGAGCCCTTGATACTAATGACTATGCTTGTAAGCCTGTGCACCTGAAATAAGAACAAGGCCTAGAGCTGCAAGGTGTCTAAGAGTTACCTCCTGAGAGCCTCCGTGTTGCTCAAATGTGGCCAGTCTCGAAGCCAAACTCAGCATGTAAATCTGTTGCCTTCCCCCCAGCATGGGACATGACTCCCGGGGATGAGCCTTCCTGGCAGTAAGGGATTACTACCAAGTACCAGCTGATAATGTAACTAGAAAATGACCTTGAATAAAGGGTCAACTTGGACCAGTAGAATATCTCAGTCTACATATAATACCAGGACTTAAAAATGCTTTTTGACCTGAATAAAAGGGGGAAATGGAAAGGACAAATGAGTTTATATGGCTATGAGTTTCCAAAAAGAGCTGGGAGGTTATCAGAGGGGTTGCCCTTATGCACACCTGAGCAGAGTCCCAGAGACAGATAAAGCAGATACAACCCCAGGTATTGGTTCTTCTGAGGGCTACAGAGACCCACAGGTTCTATGGTCATGGCAGATAGAGTTCAGTGCCACGTCAGTTGGAGTTTGTGTTTCTGTTTGATGGAGCTGGATTCAGATGTGATCTTTGACCACCAGTCTCTCCTGTTACTTTTACCGGAACTGTAGTTGGTGCTGGGGCTTAATGTATACCGAGGAGACCTGAATCTCTGGATTGATCATGTGATAGTCAGGCCCTGAGCCTCAACAGACTTGCAACTCCTACACTCTGGTTTATTCGACTTATCCCACTCAGTTAACGTGGAGGTGAAGAAGGTCAACCATCACACCAGGGAGCCAAGAGTGCCTACAACTGAAAGCAGGATTGCATCCAGCATCCATGTGGAATCTAAGCCCCCTCTTGATATAGATGTAGAGTGGACATAACCATTCTAAGGTCCACAGGATGGAGGAATAGAGTATGGATTAGAGTGGACTTGCTGATATTCTATTCATGAACTATTGTGATTAGTAATCGAAGAAAATGTGGCATTGGTATGGAGAAAGTGGCCATGATGGCTGCTGGGGTAGGGAGTGGGAGGAAGAGATGAGATGTGGGGGCATTTTTGGGACTTGGAGTTGTCCTGGGTGGTGCTACAGGGACAGTTACCGGACATTGTATGTCCTCCCATGGCCCACTGGGTGGACTGTGGGCTATGGT
Source organism: Dasypus novemcinctus (assembly GCF_030445035.2). Classification (NCBI taxonomy): domain Eukaryota; kingdom Metazoa; phylum Chordata; class Mammalia; order Cingulata; family Dasypodidae; genus Dasypus; species Dasypus novemcinctus. The sequence continues at coordinate 23,699,811 of NC_080692.1, read as the reverse complement.
GTGGACCATTGACCATGAGGTGCAGTGGTGCTCAGAGATGTATTCACCAAATGCAATGAATGTCTCATGATGGAGGAGGAGGTTGTTGTTATGGGTGGAGGAGTGGGGTGAGGAGGGTGGGGGGCATATGGGGACCTCATTTTTTGAATGTAACATTAAAGAAATAAAGACAAAGAAAAAGTAAATAGAGGGGAAGCAGACTTGGCCCAATGGATAGGGTGTCTGCCTACCACATGGGAGGTCCACGGTTCATACCCTGGACCTCCTTGACCTGTGTGGAGCTGACCCACGTGTACTGCTGATGCCTGCAAGGAGTGCTGTGCCATGCAGGGGTGTCCCCCACATAGGGGAGCCCCACACGCAAGGAGTGCGCCCCGTAAGGAGAGCCGCCCAGCACAAAAGAAAGTGTAGCCTGCCCAAGAATGGCGCTGCACACACGGAGAGCTGACACAAGATGATGCAACAAAAAGAGACACAGATTCCCGTGCCGCTGACAACAACAGAAGCGGACAAAAGAATACGCGGCAAATGGACACAGAGAACAGACAAGGGTCGGGGGGGGGGGGGGAGGGGAGAGAAATTTTTTTAAAAAGTAAATAGAATAGAATAAAGTAAGTGGAGTAGAATAGGAAAACAGGGCATTGCACACACAGCATGCACTGAAATTGCTCAAAACACAATGTAATTTCTCATTTGAGTAATAAATATGTATGTGGGCACCAATGTAAAATGTACTTCTTACTGTAGGTCACAGTTCTAAAAGTTAGCTTTGGGAAGAGAACCAGGAACAGATGCACAGTGCATCAAATTAGTCATTGTTCTTTTCTGTGGCATGGGCTATCCTTTAGTTCATATCATGCCACCCTTAGATCATTGCCAGAGGGTGTTTCCAAGCAGAACTTTTGGATGTATCTGGGGATTCATCTTTCCCCAGATCTTCCATTTGATGGATGGGCCTGTTAGGTTCAAAATGTGTTTTTGACTCTGAGGGAGAGCAAAGCACCATTTCCCAAAGCTGTGGTGAGCGAGTAGCAGAGTTGGGACCAGAATTAGATTATTTATGGATTCTTTTGAGATGGGAAAAAAGAAGAGTGAGCAAGAGCTCTCAAAATGAGGTCAGAAAGCAGCTGTTCATGTGTAGATGGAGACAGAAAACAAGAGAAATGGGCTTTCACTGCAGCAGGAGGGATTTGAGCTAGACCTTGGGAAGGGGTGGTGTCTCCCCTGGTATAGAGTGTGTGTTGGCATGTGTATGTGCATGAGCAGTGGGAAAGAGGTGTGCAGCTGGACGATGGGTGCACCTGAGTGTTTTCCTGCCCCTAGATGCCCTTTTCTATGTAGCCACCCTCTCACTATCTCCCATCAGCAAGGATAACCTGGGGCTGGCTGTGTGTCTGTCCTCAGCCTCTGAGAGCTGAGATGAAGCCTGTGGAGTTCTGCAGGGCCTTAGCTTTCTTTTACATCCGGATGTCAAACCAGGCTTGCAGCAGCTGTGATCAGCTGTTGGAAGAGGGGGGGCTGGGGCAAGGAGGGGATGGCTTCTGGCCTCTTGCCAGACCTTAGAGAATGCTTAGTGTCCATCTCGCAGTGTGTCTTCCCACTTCTGACTCTACTGCTGTGTCTGTTTCTATCACTGCGTATGTGTGTCTTTTCCTTCCCTTCTGTCCTCATCCCTCCTTGGGCAATTGGAAATCATCCTGCTCTGACACTGATCTGTTAGAGCAGCTGGGTCATCTGGATCAGGGCAAGGACAGATCAACACCCCTTTTTTCTGTCCCTCCTTTCCAAACAGCAGCCCTGGGCGAGGTGCTTTCTGACAGTGGGGGAAAGCCTGAATGCGGCCAGAGTCGGATTCTTATCTCAGCTCTACCTCTTACTGGCCGTGAGACCAGGCTGAGTCATATAACCTCTCTGAGCCTCCTGGGTCCCACGTGGCTGTACAAATTGCAGGAGGAAGCGTCCAGCAGGGCCTCTCGCGAGGAATTGGCCCCGGTCCCTGTTCACTAGGTGCCGGTGCTCCTTCCTGCCCCGCTTGGGCGCGGTCCCAGCCCGCCTCCGTCAGCAGCCACGCGCCCCTTTCCCTCCAGCCCAGCGCTTGATTTGCTTTTATTGAGCATCACACATTGTTGAATTCCGGGAAGAAAATGGTTCCATGAAGGGCCTTCTGATGCCAGCTCTGTCATTTTTCCAGATAAAGGGCTTAGAAAAATGTGAGTCTGAGAAAATGAGCCAGTTTAACCCTGTACCCTCCCAGAATAGGGGTGAAAGTCATAGCTGAGGGAAAGCCCCAGCCCTCCTGGTGGGTCCGAGAAGGAGGCATGGGTTCATGCCACACACTGTTGCTATGTGAACGGACCATGGAGATGGCTGGTAAAACAGGATACGGACCAGCCGTGATGTTACCGCCTCCCCCATCCCAAACTCATCCAGCCCTCAGCGTGGCTGCCACCAGCCTTCCTGTTGGCTCTCGAATATGCACCATCCAGCAAGGCCAGCGCCTCCGTGGCGTAGTCCCAAAGCAGCCAGCCAGCACCGCCATTGAGCAGAGCTGAATGGCCACAGAGCACCGGTCCAGGCTTCTGGGGCTTCTTTCCTACCTCCCTGGGCCCACAGGCTCGCGGAGAGCTGAGAGGACTCCCTGCAGCCCGGGCTAGGCCCGTCATTCCTGGGAGCTTCTGGGAGGAGCATCCTGACATGAGATGAAACTTTCTGGGATGCTGGAGGAACATCAGGCTCTTTCTAGGCTGATATCGGCTTTGTGGACTTTGATCCTTTTATGCCATGGATATTTGTTGGGGGGGGCCCTGGAGCCCCTACCCCCGACCCCACCCACTTCCCAAGTCTGAGAGCCAAGGGCTTGCCTGCTGCTTCCACCCGAGGTTTCACGCAGGGCCAGTCTGCCCTGCCCTCCCTCTCCTTCCGGTACTCACACCACCTTTCTCTTTGTGCAGGTTTAAGGATTACCGCGAGCCGCCGTGGGCCCCGAACCCGTATGAGTTTTCCAAACAGTACTGGTCTGTCCTGTCTGCCCGTCTGGCCTTTGTCATAATCTTTCAGGTGAGTTCCTCAGGTAAAGCAGAGCCCATCAGAATTGAGGCCGCAGGGGTGGAGACAGTCATGTCTCGCTACCCCCTCCCCAGCCCCCGCTTTCTTAGGACTCTGTGACCTGACAGCCTTCATGTGTGCAGCCAAATGCCTCCACTGGGTGAGGCAGGAAGGACTTTGCAGAGGGCTTGCTTTAATGCATGGGCCTTGCAGAAAGAGAGTAGAACGTGGAGTGAGGTTACCAGGCAGAGGTGGATGGAGCGGGTTGCAGGGTGGAGAGGATTCCCACTTACACCTAAGATGAAGAAAGCCAAGGGAGAAGGGCCATGAAACCAGAGTGTTGGGCCTCATGCACACAAAGAGCCCGCCCTCGTCGCTGCCGCCCAAGAATGGGCTCGAGTTCTGAGCCTTTCTTCTCTGGGCTCCTTCCTTTGTTAGTGTTGTTTCAGCCATGGAGACATCTGGCGGGAAGGGTCCCCCAGCCCCTGGCCAGCCCTGAATGCACAGCACACTCGATCCGTGATGCTATCGCGGACAATAGCCACAGCTCCGGTTGCATCGCTGAGATTCTCCAGCCCCCAATTCCCACCCCAGGAATTGCGAACCTTCAAGCAGGGCTGGAGCACAAGCCCAGATCCTTTACTCCTCGGCTCCCTCCAGCTTTTGTATTCCCTGAAGATACCTCTCTGGAGGGCTCTAAAGTATCCTGTCCCCCAGCCCCTGGCCCGCCAAATGGAGATGCCCTTTGGCTACTCTTTCACCTAAAGAAGACAGCCTTTCTTCCCTCAGAAAGATGGGGCGATATATTTGAAAAGTTGCTTAGACATCCTCCTGCTGCCCCACCCGCAGGAGTCTCCTCACTTTACCATCCATCACTTGTCATTTGTGCCATTTCACCTGCACTGGAAGGAGGTGGTTTAAAGGGAGAGCATGGGATGGACGGAGCAGCTCTATAGCGCCTAAGCCTCCCAGGAGCCTCTGGAAGCTGTAGTCTCCACCTAAGCCCCTGGGAGTATGTAGGGTTCAAGGTAAAGGCTGGAAGTCGGGATAGGTTTAGAGCATGGAGAACAGCGGTCTCTGATTATCAAGTTCTGGGCTTAGTCTTAGGCATTGTCCTCTGGGTCTCAGAGAGGAGAAATCTTATGATCACTTAATTGGCAGCTGGAGAGGAATGCCACAACTGGAGGACTGTCCTGGGGACAGCGTGGGTGACAGGAGGCTTGGGGAATGGATGGGGATCAGAGTATAAAGATTACTCACATTTATTGGGCCATGCCAGGCACAGTTGGAGTGTATTCATTCACTTAATCAGAGAATACTTCCAGGAAAAGGTTGTCTTACCTGAATAGTGTATCCAAGGGAAGGGGTGTGATTCAGCAGACAGAAGGAAGACAATTTGTACAGGTGCGCTAAAGCTTAGAACTGATAAAGGGGAGCTGGGTACAGGGGTCCCAGATAAGCCCATTGAACTAGAGGGATCGTAACAGAAGAGAGAGAGACATAAGATATACTTGAGTGGTGGGCAAGTTGGCCAAAGGTCCATCTTTAATGAGCAAGGAAGAGAGAGTCAGCAGAGGGAGAAGAGGAGCAAGTGGCCCAGGGAAAGGCTGGCGAGGCCATTGGCTTCATGGCCTCTTCCCAGGAAGCTCTGGAGTGAGGGGAGGCTGGAGGCTTGGAGGTCAAGAAGCAAGAACAGGACATGGGAGAAGACCCTGAGGATGGGCGGGAGGAGGGGACCCTGGACATCCCTTTGCAGGAAGGAAGCGATAGCCAACCCTTCCTGAGTCATGCTAGGTGTCCGGGACTGTTGTACATGTCTTCTGTGCCTGAACTTGTGTTGTCCTTGCAACACCTCTGTGAGGCAGGTACTATCAGTATCCCCCATTGTCAGCAAGGACATTGCTGTTCAGTCCTGTCCTTGGTTAGGACACTAGCCGAGTGAGGAGCGGGTCAGTCTGCCCCAGGGTCTGAGCCTCTCACCCGCACCGCTGAGAAGTTCCTGCAGTGGGGCGAGGAGAACCCGGTGGCCGCGTGCCCCCGCTGTGCCCACAGCCCAGCCCGCTGCCCCCACAGCCCAGCCCGCTGCCCCGGTCTCTCCACTCTGCCCCTCTCTCCCTGGCTTCCCCCAGAACCTCGTGATGTTCCTGAGCGTTCTGGTGGACTGGATGATCCCAGACATCCCCACGGACATCAGCGACCAGATCAAGAAAGAGAAGAGCTTGCTGGTGGATTTCTTCCTGAAAGAGGAGCACGAGAAGGTGAAGCTGATGGAGGACCGGGGCCCTAGGAGCCGAGGTGGGGCGCCCCCGAGCGGGCGGAGCCGGGCGGCCAGCTCGGCGCCCTCGGGCCGCAGCCAGCCGGGCAGCCTGGCGTCCTCGGGGTCTCAGCACACCAACGTGTGAGCAGCCCGGCGGGCAAGGTGGGCGCCGCGGGAGCGAGACGCGCACACGTCCGCACACCTGCACCATGTCTGTACCCCCAGCTGGGTGTGGGGTCTGGCTGCCTAGATCTGGCCCAAGGGCATCTTGAAAAGGGAGTATGAACAAGAGAGTAAGTAATCAGGAGAAAGAAGTTATGCTGCATCTCAGAAACCTGTAGATCCTCTTTTGAGCTGTATCTTTTTGGGGGATAGAACCCCATTCGGACTCAATCAGTGGAAGAATTGGGGCGTCTCCATCCCAGGGTTCCCAGGCACCAGGAGCCCTCTCTACATTCCCAGGGGTGCCCTCATGCTCACCATCATTTCCAGTGACCGCAGGGCTGCAGTGGGAGCACGGGGGGCCCTGTGCTTGCCCCCATCCTAGGTCATCACAGCCCCCTTCCCACATGATCCTGAGAAGACCACTCAGAGACTTGCAGCCAGGGCGGTCACAGCCTCAGCAGGTACAAAGTTACAGGGCTCCTTGCTTTGGCCACTGGACCCTGTTGCGAGTAGCCAAGGTCCAAGCCTGGTCTTGTCCCCAGGTCATGTCACAGGGTGGCTTTGAGCTAAATGTAGCTAACCATCATTTTATGCAGGTTCAGATTTAAAATAATAAAATAAATGGACACATTCTTTATAAAAGATGCATCTCCTTGTGTTTGGCGCCGTCTGTTCCTCCTTTCCTTCTTTCCTTCCTTCCTCTCTCTTTCCCTTTCTCTTCCTCCCTCCCTCTCTGTCTCTTTTTCTCTCTTTCTCCTTTCTTTCTTCCAGTATTTATTGAATGCCTAATATATGTTAGTATTGTACTCAGACTAGAAATATAGTGGAGGACAAAACACACGAATCTTTGCATCATGGTGCTTACATTCTGGGAAGAGATAGGCAATAAACTGTTGACATGTAGCATTTTAGATAGTAATAAATGCTATGGAGAACTAGAAAGTATCGTCAGGAAGACAGGAAATGTGAGGGCACCAGGGTTGAGAGTTTACCATTTTGTAGATGAGTTAACGATCCTCCAGGATGATGAGGAGGTTACAGCTGGCAATACGAACCTATGCTTTCGATTGGTAGCAGCTGCCTAGAGCTCCAGGGCGAGGAGATTTTGCAGGACAATTAGAAAAACAGGACCAACTGTCTTTCATCATTGGCTTTCTCACCTGCTGTCCAGAAACCAGTCCCCTGGTCCCCTTCTTCCGGACCCGCCCCCACTTCCTTGGTGCTCCGCCTATAGAGAGTCCACATGGTCCTGAGTGGAAGCTGCGAGGAGAGTCACGTCCAGAGGAGAAATGCACACTGTGGTTCTGCTGTTTCAGCATCCCAGTTACACAGGGGCCCTGGGCGCTGTGCTGCCCCAGAGCTTTGGGTTACCTCCTGGGCGCATGACAGGATTGCCCTGCTGGCCAACTTTTGCCCCAGAAAGCAGCCCCTTCTTTTGTGGGGATGGCAGAACATAGATACAGCTCTTACTAAGAGTAGTGGGCAACCGTACCCCAGGCCACTAGTGCACAAGTAAGCCTGTAATTAAATTTAATCAGGTCACACCTTAATACTAAAAATTACCATTTGGGCTTAGATTCCAATGATAGCAGTATAAAAAGATTGCATCATCTTCTTCAAATTAGCTTCAGATCTTCAAATTGGCTTCAGCTGATTAGGAGAGAGTGGGGTCGCCAAAGAGAGAAAATGTTCACTTCAAGGAGGCCTTTGCTTGGAAATTCCAGGCCCTCAAAAAGGGGGATGCCCCCTTGCTGTGGGTGGGCACTGATATTTCCAGGAAGCAATGAAGAGTCACAGTCAAGGGTGGCCGCCATCACCAAGACACCCACTTAGCCATGACGCAGCCTCACACAGAGCCTTTTGGCTTCCCATACCTGGTACAGGACTCACCTCTTTTTCTTCTTTCAATCGAAAGATACAGTTTTTAAAAATAAGATCATAGAAGTAAACCATTCATAGCCAGAGAGACTCAGATGATCCAAAAGCAGTAAAAAAGAAAGTAAAAATCCCCACAATCCCAAAACCTGTAGATAATCAACATTGCTTAACTTTCCATTCAGAATCTCATGCCCTCTCCACATACCTGTTTTTTAATTAGAGTGTGCTGTCACTGCTGCTTGGCTACCTTCTTTCACCTCAGGCTGCTTGACCTTTTCTCCCAATAAATGTAGGTTTATTCATTCAAATGCACGTACTAACTGCCTACCTACTGTGTGTTGGGCTTGAATTTCCCCTTGTGTTTAAGGGTCAGGGAGACAGAGAATGAACAATAGAAGTAAATTATATATTAGTTAGAAGGTGATACATGCTATGGAAAAAGATAAAAGTAGAGTAAGGTAAAGGGGTTTGGTAATGGGGTAGAGGCTAAATTTTATTCCCGTTGTATGGCTGGGCCTTTTGCTGGTTTTTGTCCTGCCCCACCCCATCATGCTAACTGACCAGGAGTGGAATCCTGTGGTGGTCACGGCTTGTACCCTTGGGTTCAGGTCAGTCAGATAGAGCCACCTGGGGAAGTATAGGTGGCATGAAGAAGGGAGACTTAATCTGACCACTTACAGAGTTCCACCCAGGAAGGACCCAGCTTCATCCCTCCTCTCCCACTTGTAGCTCCAACATTCATTCCTGTTCTGACATGCACAATTCATTGGGTTCACAATGGCGTGGCAAAGCAAAGGGTATGGACCATTGCTGATGAGTCAGTCCTACCTTCCACGTTGTCATTCTACTCTGCTTTTACAGCCCAGACCTGGTCAGCAGATCTCAGATATCCTCTTCCAAATTAGCTAGGTAAGTGTTGCCCATGAGTTCCAGGATCTGATTGGCTGAGCTATTACAGAGAGTGCCAGAGTGCAGCACCCACCCTTCAGGCTTAGCCACATGTTCTGGAAAGCAAAGCACATGTTTTCTTGGGATGTGTCCCTATTGGCACATCTGACTCGCCTTCTGCTTCCCCTCCTCTTCTGTCCTGTTCCCCTCCACAGCCATGGAAGGCTGTGCTCCAGGGACATAACCCTTCAGAACCAGGCCAGACTTCTCATGAGGACTGGACACAATGAAATCACGAATTCTTCCAAACTTCCCAGGGGTCATGCAGCTTTATCTCCAGAAAGGAGGTGTACCACAAAAGCCAAAAGAGAATTCAAAAAGACAACTCTACATATGAGTTCAGGGACCTTTGTGTTTTATTGCCCCAACTTTCTCTCACTTCCTGACGGCTGAACAGAGCAAGGAGCCAAAGACTGAGGCTTCCAAGCCAGGATGTCTTCCTCAATTAGGGGAGTAAGCCACAGACCCAAAGGGAAAGAGGCATTCTTTTGACATGGATCCCACATCATAAGCTGCTCATAGTTTTCTCCCAGCATGATAGACTCTGGTTGGCCTGCATGTAGCTCTTCAGAGAATATGTGTCAACTTCCATCAAGAACCACATCTGCTTGGTCTGAGGCAGGCTGCTGGTTGAGAAACAGATGTGGCCCCTAAAATAGGCCTCTCCATGCCTTTTCCATGGACCTCATTCCTACTACCCTCTCAGAAACTTTTCTCATTCCCTGCCTTATCAACTTCACACTTGGTTTTCTTAATTGCCAACTCCACACCTCACTGTATTCTACCTATCTTGTTTGAGTCTTTGTTCTTGCTCACTGTCTTTCCATAAGGCAGAGGGGAAAAGCTCTCTTTATCTGTCTGCTCAGTATTCCCTCTGTCCTGGAAACTGCTCTGAAACACCTCTTGATATAGGTGGACAGTATTTGGAGAGCATTTTATGAGACATTGTGCCTTGTGATACAAAGGTAGCTAGTATTACTAAAATGGGAAGATCCTGGTTTTGCAGGGCCAGAAGCTTCTACAATTTTAGGAACTCTCTTTGAGAAAAAATACAGAAAAGTATCAAAATAAAATTAGGTGCCAAGGTGAATATTTTAGAGACTAGAAATCACAAGAAAATAAGCTAAAACCACAAAAATTTTAAAAGTTCATTGAAATAGTTTTTTATTAATTGACTGACATACCTTTATACTATTATACTTTCTCCCCCACATATTTGACTACATCCTCTTTGATTATCCTTTTATTTCATTAAAAAAAAATTTTTTTAAAGAGGTACCAGAGATTGAACCCAGGACCTCATATATCTGAAGCAGGTGCTCAACCACTGAGCTACATCTACTCCCCTAGAATATCCTTTTGCTCCACAACTAATTATTGGTAATTTCATGTGAATTTTTAAGATTGTTGCCAAATTTGGGAGAATTGATAAAGTCTAAGATTTGGAAGAATTCTCCATGCATTTCATAAGTTGTTTCTCCTCTGCTATTCATATAGCCTTGCAGTACAGGGCACCCTGTCTTGAAGCTTAAAACAGTACTAGCTTCACGGTAGCTTTACTTCTTATCATTAGCTCTGTTTCAGTAGATCCTAAAACTGAGCCTGGAGAATTTAAGTGCCTTACCCAAGATCACACGGCTGTAAGGTCCTCACCGCTGGGATTTGATGCCAGCTGGTGTTTATTGGTGATCATGTTGCTTCCCTCCGATGCAAGGCCTCCTGCCTTTGATTCGCCCCAAGCTCCCCAGGGCTTACTCTTCCAAAGGGGGCTTGCAAAGACTTGCATGGAGACACCTGGAGAACATTCATTCCACTTTGGCTGATGCCACCCTGGGCGCTACTGGAGACATTGCCCATTCCGCATGGACACCCTTGCTGAACAGATTCCTGATCACACCAAAGTCACTTAGGCTTGAAGTTTATCACTCGGTTATGCCAGAGGGGCTTTGGGTCTCACCACGCACTGCACCAAATCCAGCCCTCTCTAGGAACTCCCAGGTTTCTGTATTTAGCCAGGTTCACCAGCCTAGACTCCCCTTTCTACCCTGGGACGGTCCCTCTGAGGATCTAGGGGGTCTTTCCTGCCATATTGACCCACTTGAATAGAATTCTCTTGTATTCATTTTGGAGTGGGAGTTGGGAGTGTCAGAATATTGAGGGTAATCTCTCCACTTCCTTCCCAGCAAGGAGGTTACCAAGCTGAGATGAACCGAAGACTTCATCTCTCACAAGCCATAGAAGCTTCCATTATTCCTTACTCAGAGCAATGTATTCTTCCACATTTACATAAAAGAAAACCACTCATCTAACTGGGCAGAGATGGTATGTGTGGTGGGACCAGGAAGTCTACCACTCTGTCACACAGAGATGAGGAAACTGAGGCTTCAGAGAAGCTCTGCTTTGCTTAAGGATCCAAAACAAGTAAGGGGCAGAGCTGGGAGTCAAACTCCACTCTGCCTCACTCCCGAGCCTGTGCTCTTAACCATTGGAGAAAGGGAGAAGGTGCTTCTGTGAAGCTGTTTCGACTTGGGTAAACCCTCTTTGAGGACAGTTTTTCACGTGCTGCTGAACCCTAAAATGTACTCTCATGAAAAATGTGCTCAGTTTTGGAGACAGATTTGGGTTCCAGTCCCAGCTTTCCTATTTGGGCAAGCTCTGTAACTTCTCTGAGCTGCTTTTTCCATCTGGGAATTGGATATGATACCTGCCCTGCCTTCTCAGCGTTGCCCTTAATAAATCATAGAGCTCTGGACCAATATCAGGGAGTGGTCTAGATTAACACACGTATTCCTAAGAACCTTAACATTATATCAATGACAGGAAAAAGTTTATGTCCAATGTAAGATACATTGGTAGAGACTATTGTGGTCAACAGTAAAAAAGACAAGATGGTGCCATTTCAAGACAGAGATATACATGCCAGGAAATGGAGTATTTGCATGCTGGAATAACCACTGCACTGCCTGTTTAGAATTCTTGACATCACTATTTTTTGGGAAACTCCATTTTGGACCTGGCTTTGCAGATGAGTAAACCATGAGGAATCCTCAAATGCAGTGCCACTGCCCAGAATTCACTAAAGAATTATTGTCTTTTTCCCCCCACTTCTGTAAACGTGCCTTGGCTTTTAAAACAAATGCCTTGCTTTGACGTCGAATGAGTATGTAGTGGTTTAAAAGAAAAAAAGAAAAGCTTTGCACAGGCTCCATTAAAAACATATCAAATGATAACCAAGTATGAGTTTCAGTCACTAGACCACAATTTTCAGAAAAAGTATTAATCTAAACTAATTTTTCATGGTTTTGGTGGTTTCCTTGAGTGGACCCTTTAAAATATTTACCAAAGAAAAGAACTTTTTGTGGGAGCAGTGTAGACTTATGGATTGAAATGCTTCATTTTTAAGACTGAAATCAGCTCCAAAGTAAACTGGCTTTCCATTGATCTTTGGGTTATCTCTTCATAACATCACAGCACATCTAGAACCCAAGATGGTGACCCTGGTCATAACACCCACTGTTAAGGATGTCCCATGGAGGTGGTTATACTCCAGGAGTTCTCAGTCAGAGAATGCAGAAGGCCCTCTGGCAAGTTGGCAGCTGGGAATAGGTTTTCCTGCCAAAGTGTCTTCCATCCATCGATGAGCATCTACAGTCTCAAGTCTGTTCCAATAAGGATTGAAATGAAGAATCAGATGCACGTGGAAAAGCACCAACTTAGATGAGATTTATATTGGGAAAGATATTATGTAGGCAGTCTATATTCCTTATTGGTGGGGCATGAGACGGGTGGGAAGTGTTTTAGAAAGTAGAGGAGAGGGAAGGAGGAGGGATTAGAAAAAGTATTTCTACCTTGTAAAAAACATGTTTAAGAATAGAAACTATTGTTTCTTTATATACCACCTATTTTCAAAAAAGATTTGAAGTTGCTATTATAATAAACAAGAGAGTTAAACTAGAGAGAGATCAGAAACTATACACAGTGTGTGTAAGCTAATTGACACCAGAACTTTTTTCAATTCACTTGAAATCGTTATAGCCACAGAGATGACATTTCTTCACTGGAATTCCAGCTGGACCCCTTGAGGACATGACCCCACTGTTGGAGCAAGAGTGATGTTCAAGCTCCAGAACTGCTCATGGCTCCCAGCGGCCTAATTCCACAGTGTATGCCCTTATGTGGTCCCAGTCCTGGCCTGACCTCTCTCCTCACCATCTAGCACCATCCCTGCTTGGCTGAGATCTGTGTCCTTCCCTCAGTACTCATGCCTGGTGCTCCTTCTACAAGCAATGCCCAGCTACACCCCTTGTGCCTGGGTATGGCTCTTTCCTGGTACCCATTAGGAGAGGAGACTCCTGGTACCCTGTGATCATGGTCACTTGACTCAGGCAGAGAGTTCTACCAAGTGTTGCCATGAACACCTTTCTAATTATCTCCTTCCTGCTTCGAGGAAACTACACAGAAACAGTAGATATGGGGTTGGAAGGGGCTTGGGTAGAATGAGGAGGGGATGAAAAAACAACCATTCATTGGGACCTCTTTGGTGCCAAGCACATCATATTCCTTATTTCTAATCCTTAGAACAACCCGTGAGCTAAGAATTGACACCATTTTATGGATGAAAACCTGGTGCTCTAAGGCATTCTCCAACTCCCTCGAGGACACATAGCTAGTAACTACATGAGCCAGAAGTGAAAGCTCCATCTGTCTCAAAAGCCATGCTATTCCCTTTGTATCAGCCTGCCATTGATTTTTTTCCCTGACTGATTCTCTATTTAATTATATAAGCCCTCTGCTTTGGCCAAACCATTTGTTTTTTGTTGTTGCTGTTGTGTTTTTTTAATTTTTTTATTCATTTTTAAAATATATTACATTCAAAAAATATGAGGTCCCATTCAACCCCACCGCCCCCACCCCACCACTCCCCCCACAGCAACACTCTCTCCCATCATCATGACACATCCATTGCATTTGGTAAGTACATCTCTGGGCATCGCTGCACCTCATGGTCAATGGTCCACATCATAGCCCATACTCTCCCACGTTCCATTCAGTGGGCCCTGGGAGGATCTACAATGTCCGGTAATTGTCCCTGAAGCACCACCCAGGTCAACTCCAAGTCCCGAAAACGCCTCCACATCTCATCTCTTCCTCCCATTCCCCGCACCCAGCAGCCACCATGGCCACTTTTCCCACACCAATGCCACATTTTCTCTGTGGACCTTGGATTGGTTGTGTCCATTGCACATCTATGTCAAGAGGAGGCTTAGATTCCACATGGATACTGGATGCAATCCTCCTGCTTTCAGTTGTAGGCACTCTAGGCTCCATGGTGTGGTGGTTGACATTCTTCAACTCCATGTTAGCTGAGTGGGGTAAGTCCAATAAATCAGAGTGTAGGAGTTGAAGTCTGTTGAGGCTCAGGGCCTGGCTATCATATTGTCAGTCCAGAGATTCAAATCCCCTAGATATATCTTAAACCCCAGCACCAACTACAATTCCAGTAACGTAGCATGAAAGTCTTGTGAAAAGAGATCCCATCTGTGTCCAGCTCCATCACACAGAAACACCAGCTCCAAAGAAGGGCCAACTGACATGGCAGTGAACCCCATCTGCCATGACCATCGAACCTGTGGGTCTCTTTAGCCCTCAAAAGAACCAATACCTGGGGTTGTAACTACTTTATCTGTCTCTGAGACTCTGCTCAGGTGGGCATAAGGGCAATCCTTCTGACAACCTCCAGACTCTTTTTTAGAGACTCATAGCCATATAAACTCATTTCTCCTTTCCATTTCCCCCTTACATTAGGTCAAACAGCATTTTAAACTCATGTTATTGTATGTAGACAGGGATATTCTGCTGTTCCACGTTGAACCTTTAATTCAAGGTCATTTTCTAGTTGCATCATCAGCTGGTACTTGGTAGTCATCCCTCGGTGCCAGGGAGGCTCATCCCCAGGTGTCATGTCCCACACTGCGGGGAATGCATTGCATTTACATGCTGAGTTTGGCTTCGAGACTTGGCCAAACCATTTGTTGCCTTACCCTATATACACCCTATGTGCTCTTACCCTGTGCCTTTGCTATATCTGGCTTGCTGATGGGTTCTGAGCTTTGGCTTGACACTGACCTTTAGTTCCCCCTCAAGACTACTTGCTTCTGCAGCCACACATCAGATAACCAGCTCTTTCATTTCTACTCAGCCCCAGCCTCTTACTCTTCTATCACCAAACCAGCTCAGCAACTGAGCTGGGGTACTACAGGCTTAATGTTAGCACCCATATCCTGTGGAAATGGACATGCCTCTCACTCATCTGATTCTCTGTAAGGAAAGTGGACCTATGTGAATTATCTTCAGGACACAGAGCCCAGCACAGGGCCTGGAATGTAGGTGGTGCCCGGTAAAGGCTGGTTCCTGTAAGGAAGGAAGGCAGGAATGGGAGGAGGTGGAAGAAGAAATGGAGGCTGACGGCCCACTGGAGCCTTTGGGCAGTGGGGCAGTAATCAGGCTTTCCTTAGAAAGCAGCAGGGACCACCGACTGATCCCTTTCCATCCCTCTGTGCCTCACTCTCCATAGCTTATCACAGAGGGTCAGAGTTGACATTTCGCTGATCATGCCAGCAGGGTCATACTTGCTGCTTAAATATTGATATAATTTTTTGCTAGATGATAAAAAGGTACTGCCCCCAAGTCCCCCAAGTGTGCCCCCAAGGCAACCCCATCTACCCACCCCCCCCACACACACACACACTTGCAGCCTTCTAGGCCTTCCCTTGGTCCAGTAAATAAAAGTGATGCCTCTCACAGCAGGAGGTCTGAGGGGGTCCATGCTGTAAGAAGTGTACAACGTTTGAACATCTCTGCAGAGAAGATGCCTCATCCTGGAAGTTCCATCAATTTCTACTCCGCCCCCCCCCCCCCCCCCCAGCACTGGGAAACTCCCCTTCAATGGCTTAGAATCATTGGAATTGGCTCAGAAGTGCTGAGTCAAGGTGTCCTCATCTTGCCTTGGGCCTCTGAAGCCACTGTAGGCAGCCAACATAAACAAGCCCAAGAGGAATTTGCCTGAGTTCACTCCAAAGGAAACAGGCAGGGCAACTGCCTACCTTTGCCTCAATTCCAAGACGTAAGTGAGATCTCAGCATCTGTCAGGTTGACTTCTCTATGGAAATCTTATCGACAATGTTGGACTGTCCAGATTTCCTGACAAGATTATAGCACAGACAAATGTTTATGTGTCCCCAGTTCTTCATATCACCACTCCCCCATCTCCCCAATCCCTAGTTTCTTCCTAAAGGAAGAGGTAATTATCCCTTCTAATCTGATCCTGAGGAAATGTGCTCATCACAGCCCTCTCGCCCTTCTTCACATCCCAAAAGCCCTGGAGATCTTCTGCCTTTATTATGTTCTAGCAAATTTACTCTGAGCCAATTGGGGTCCTTTCCAAGGACGACTAAGTGGCTAAGACATGTCTGCACTGAAGGCAACTTATGTTTTCCCAACACTACAGAAAGGATTTAAATACCAGGAAGCCCACTTTAATGAACAGCTGCTATCTTCTTCATGCAATGAATCTTTTCCAGGAGAGACAGGACAGAGCACACTGCATTTTCCCTGTCTGCACTGAATTCATCTATCCCCTCTCTCCTGCCTAGAAAGAAAGGATTCCAAGGTGCTAAAATGTGCCAAACTCTGCCTGGTTGTTAGGGACCTGGCCCAGAGATACACCGATCATTCCAGAAGCTTCTGGGCTCCTCTGAAGGTCATCTCAATTATTTCCCTGCCTCCAGGCCAGGAATCAAATCAAACTCATCCCAACTGGTATGCCAGAGACCTTAAATGGGCAAATGGGCCCAGGACCTGGAATAAATGAGTCCAGCATGAAAGTAAACCATGTTCTGGGCAGATCATACAGGCTAGTCTCCTGGCACCGCATAGCCTTAGAGCAAGACACCTTAACACAAGGCCAGCATCTCTGTGGCACTGGTGAGAGTGAGAATGGCTTGGAGAATATCTGAGAGCGGACAAAAGGCTAATGACTTAGTACTTAAATTCAGAATTTAACCTACTCAAATAGTTTTCAGGAACTAGAATTCCATACCTACCAAGAAGGACATCTTCATGACATAGTCTGTGTTTGGTAGGAATGGGCAGAGCTCCCAGGAGGGCAGACTCTGCAGCTTCCTTAAACATGCCAATCTTTTTCCACATTAATATCTCTGTGCTTGAGGCTCCTTTGCCCAAGATCTCCACATCACCTGTTCCCTTACTTCATTCAGGTTGCTGCTGTACTACTTCCTCAGAGAGACTTTCTTCAGGTTTTAGAGGTACACAGGCCCAGGAAATAAGACTATACGGCCCTGGACATGAACTTGGGGCCATTTAGTCAGGAAGTTCTGGAGTCCTGGGAATCTGCAGAATGTTCTAGGAGGAAGTACTCCTCTCTGTGTGGGGAGGAACATGATTGGAAGACAGACAGAGCAGGACCCTCTAAAACATGAGGCTCCTGTTGCCTGGAGCAAGTCGTAGTATTGGTGCTGACTTCTGTCCTCAAAGCCACGCCCGGGTTGTGAGATGGCCTCTGTTCCAGGCACCACATCATAGGGAAAAAGAAGGAGTCAGGGGGAGTGAAAATGGGGACAGCCAACTGAGTTAGCCCTGGTTCTTCTGCTTACATATCTGGCCAGGACTTAGTCACATGGCCCCCCATCTGACAGCCTGGGGAATGTAGATTTCTTCAAGGAGCACATTGCTCCATCTCCCAGCAAATGTAGGGTTCTATTGGGGAGAGAAGGGAGAGTATAATTTCATGTAGGTAATCAGTACTTTTTGCCCATCACTACCTTTTCTCCACAAGTTTCTCCTGGCCCTTTATTTTGTTTTATTTTTAAAGATTTATTTATTTATTTTTCTCCCCTTTCCCCCACCCCCACCCCAGTTATCTGTTCTCTGTGTCTATTTGCTGCATCTTCTTCTTTGTCCGCTTCTGTTGTCAGCGGCACAGGAAACTGTGTTTCTTTTTGTTGGATCATCTTGCTGTGTCAGCTCTCTGTGTGTATGGCAACATTCTTGGGCATGCTGAACTTTCTTTCGCGCTGGGCGGCTCTTCTTACAGTGTGCACTCCTTGCGCGTGGGGCTCCCCTACACGGGGACACCCCTGCGTGGCAGGGCACTCCTTGTGTGCATCAGCACTACACATGGGCCAGCTCCACGCGGGTCAAGGAGGCCCAAGGTTTGAACCGCAGACCTCCCATGTGGTAGACGGATGCCCTAACCACTGGGCCAAGTCCGCCGCCACAGCCCTTTAAATACAGAAGGAAAAGGTCTAGTTTGAAGGTGAAGCACCAGCAGGAGGTTGTATTAGTCAGCCAAAGGGTGCTGATGCAAAGTACCAGAAATCTGTTGGCTTTTATAAAGGATATTTGTTTGGGGTAGAAGTTTACATAAAGTAGAAGACTGAAGTCTGTTGCCACATGTTGGAGCAAATTGGCTGCTGACGTCTGTGAGGGTTCAGGCTTCTTGGGGCTCATTTCTCTCTGGGCTCAGCTGCTCTCCCACAAGGCCAGCTCATCTCTCTTCCTGGGGCCCTCTCCCCTTCCTCGTGTGTCTACTTCTCTGTGTGTTTACTTCCTGGGCTCCAGGATCAAAACTCTCACCTGCCTTCTCTGCTGTGCGTTTCTCTGTGAGTCCCCACTTACCACGGGAGCGGAGACCCAATGTCCTACGGACGTGGCCCAATTAAAGCCTTGGTCATTATTTAATCAAGTAAAAGTGAAATCTCTGAATCCAATATAATCTAATATGCCACAGGAACAAACCAGTTTACAAACATAATCTAATATCTATTTTTGGAATTCATAAACAATATCAAATTGCTGCAGAGGTGAAACTGCTAATACAGGAAGGGAGTCAAATTATGCTGGGACTTGAATGCCCGACTGGGAGTCTTAGCTCATGAGGCCTCACATTGGCAGTGGTTTCCTGTGCGGTGAGTTTGCTGTGCCAGGCACTAAGTCAAGTGCTTTGGTATATATGGTTTCATTTGATCCTAATAGCAATACAATGCGTGGTTTTCACAGTTTTCATTTTACAGAAGGAGAAACTGAGGCTGCTAAGTGTCTTGTTGAAGTTCACACAGCTCAGAAGTAGGAAAGCCAGGCTTTGCTCCTGTCTGTATCTGATTCCAAAACCCAGGCTCATATCCACCAGGCTAGAGCCTCTGGCTAGCTGTTCAAGGAACAGGCTCCACAGCCCAGTTCCTGCCATCTTTCAATTCTCTCCCTGGGCTTTCACATTGTCTACCACCTGGCCTCCTATTCCTTTCCTCATAGTCCTTTTCCTTTCCCATGTTTCTTATAGTAGCCCTCCTGCTCCTAGGAAATGAATAGAGATCGCTATAGGTAGCCCAAATTTCATGCCCACCTTGTATTCAGGTGTGTTTGTGTTCAATTTTCATTGAATGGGAGCAACTTCTAGGTCAGGGCTTTTAAAAAGTGAATGTGCTGGAAAGCAGCTGTGGCTCAATCAGTTGGGCTCCTGTCTACCATATGGGAGGCCCTGGGTTCATGTCCCAGGGCCTCCTTGTGAAGGCAGGCTCTCCTGCACACTGCAGAGTGCCGCCAGCCTGCAAGCGCCATGGAGAACTGACTCAGCACAGTGATGCAACAAAAAAAAGGGAGACAAATAAAAACACAGAAGTGCGTGCAGCGAATGGACACAGAGAGCAGACTACAAGCAAGCTGCAAGGTGGGGGGGAATTAAAAAAAAAAAGTGACTGTGCCTTCTCCACTGCCTCTTTCCCATTCACCAGCTGGATGCAGACAATGATGAGACACCTGGGATGCTGGGTCCAAAAACAGAAGAAGGCTGAGACCCTGAGTCGCGTACCAGGAGCTCTTACACTAGGCTGTTATGAGAGCTGGAAATAAACTTCTTTGCATCAAACGACTGAAATATTAGGGGTTATTTATTATAGTACCTAGTGCTTTACTAGCTCTTCCTCAGAAGGTATAGGAAGAAAATCAATCAGATCATTTCTTTGATGCATTTTTCGGGCTTCCATTCTAGGGTGAAGGAGATACAAGTGAACTTAGATGAGAACTTTGAGCTTAGGCAGTAATGGTTGAATGTGCTGCTCAAGATATTCTGACTCTTGCCTTCTACCTTCTACGCGCCCAGAGGGAAATATCTACTGTTCTGCTCTCTCTCCTTTCCCTTAGGACTTGAAATAAGCCTAGAGAAACCATGTGTTTATCCTTTAGTTTGCCCCCAGGTCTACCCACAGGTCATCCTGGCCTAGCACTGAAGGAGATTCTAGAATCTTTTTTTTCCCACCAGGTCACTAAAAGA
Source organism: Dasypus novemcinctus (assembly GCF_030445035.2). NCBI lineage: Eukaryota > Metazoa > Chordata > Mammalia > Cingulata > Dasypodidae > Dasypus > Dasypus novemcinctus. Next base: position 23,680,171 of record NC_080692.1, on the reverse strand, counting down.
AAATCCTTGGCTACGTATAAATTAAGAACTGCAAAAGTTTCATATCTTAAAATGCTATTTGCACCATACAACTTTCCAAATAACATTTGAGCTATTTTCCCCCAAAAGGCATTACATTGTTAACGAATCAGAAATGGACCGTAAGGAGAAAGGCAAAAAAAAAAAAAAAAAAAAAAGAATATAAGTAAGTGAGTGAATGAATGAGGGCACATGTGAGTTAAAGCTCAGTGCCCTCAGGCCCCTGCAGACCTCACTGAGGGTCTGCTTGTTTCCAGGCAGGGCCAGCCTTAGCTGAATTGGGATGCTTGTCGCTTCTGCCCTGCCACTTCCACATCCACCACCAGGCCTTCTCCCGGCTCCAGATATCATTAGGCTTCTCCCCACTGTCACCTGGAAGCCGTAATATCCTATTCCTGGCCCCAGTTAAGGATGCTTATGGTAGTAACTGTCCCAGGTTTAAATCATTTATCTTCCCAAGAAGCAAAAAATAGTCTAAGAAAGATCTTCTAAAGACTGAAGTTTTTAAGGCTCAAAAGAAAGAATTACTGAGCTCTATAACATACATTGGTGTAACTACTATAGAAAATTGTGGAGGGACTTCCGGCAAGATGGTGGCTGAGTGAGCTTGCCTTGCCGTCTCTCCTGGGAAGAGGCAGCTGGGCACCGCTGGAGGTTCTCCGGGACCAGGCTTTTTCAGGATTTTTTCAGGGCAGGAAGTGTCTGGACATCGATTTGGTGGGAAGGTAATGGAAAGGACTGGTCTATAAGATATAATTTGGGACTTTTCAGGAGGGGGAGGCAAGATGGCGGCTGAGTGAACTTCCCGGTTACTAGCTCCTGGGGGGAATCGGCTGGGAGGCGTCAGAGACTCTTTGGGACCGGCTGTTTCGGGATTTTTCCTGGTCCGGAGGTGTCTGGACATCGATTTGGAGGGAAGGTAACAGAGAGGATCCATCTGTGAAATATACACGGAGATCCCAGCTACGTGTGGAGGACTCCCTCCTTGGGTAGGCGGAGCCGAGGCAGCTAGCACCGCGGCGGGTGGCGGGTGGGAGAGCCGAGCCGCGCTGTGCCGCGGCGGGCGAAGGAGACAAGCCCAGCCGAGCCTAGCCGTGCCGTGGCAGGTGGCGGGCGGGAGAGCCGAGCCGCGCTGCGCCGCGGCGGCGGGCGGTGGGCGGGGAAGCCGAGTCCGGCCGAGCCTGGCTGAGCCGCGGCGGGCGGGGGGACCGAGCCCAGCCACGCCGCGCCGGGCGGCGGGCGGGAAAGCCGAGCCCAGCCGAGCCCAGCTGAGCCGCGCCGGGCGGCGGGCGGGGGACCGGAGCCCAGCTGAGCCCAGCCGAACCTGGCGGCGGGGTTTCTGTTCTTTGTTTTTTTATTTTATTTTTATTTTTATTTTTTATTTTTTGTTTTTTTTTGTTGTTGTAGTTCTTGTTCTTCTTTTTTTTTTTTTCAATCCTCTCTTTCTTGTCCCCAATATTCTTCTTATACTATTTTACCTTAACAATACAATAGGTCCTACAGGAAATACCTCACATTTGCTGGGTTTCCTCACCCTCCACTGCCTCATTTCTCTGTGAATAGATTTAGCCTATCTACACTATCCCTTTTCCCCTACGACTTGATATCCTCCACCATCTGCTATCTCTCCTATATTCCATCTCCCTTTCTTTGATCCACAAAGTGTCTAACTCTTAATTTCTAATACCTTTGTTTAGTTTTCCATCTGGTATTCGTCCCTGAAACTATTACCTTTCTTTTCTCTTTCCCTCTCTCACGAAAACAATAGCCTCTTAGTACGTACCACATTCCTCCCATATTCAGTCGTCTACCTCATTATAGGTACTTTCCTACTACTATAACTCTACACAATTTACATGATCTAACCTCCATCCTCCCAGAACTCATATTGTTGCTTTGTAAACATATATCACCAATACTACTTCACACTTTTTCCTTCCTTACACAATTGACTTTCCCCAGCACTAATACTTTCCTTTAAAGTGAGCTTAACTAGCAATAAGAAATTGGAATAAGAAGAACAAAGTGACAAAGGGAAGATATAACACTTATGCAAAAACAACAGCTAATTAATCTCCAAGACTAGACAAAGAAGCTAAGGAACTGATTAAACCCGTCAAGAAAAAATGTTGACAAGACAGCAACAAAAATCTACAAACCAAACCAGTAATCAGGAAAACATGGCTGAATCCAATCAACAAACTGAAAATCAGGAAGGGGGGCAGGACTTCGCACAAGCAATGAAAGATCTCAGAACATTTATCACCGACAAATTTGATGAAGTAATGAAAGAGGTTAACAGTGTGAAGACAACACTTGGAGGGGAAATTGCAGACATGCGCAAAAAAATAACAGATATGATGGAAATGAACACCACAATTCAAGAAATCAAAAATACACTTGCAGCAAATATCAGCAGACTAGAAGAGGCAGAGCAGAGAATTAGTGATGTGGAAGACAGTGCATTGGAAATCAAACAGATAGTAGAAGTGGTCAATAAAAAGGTAGAAAAAAATCCAGATAGGACTTAGGGACCTGAATGATAACGCAAAACGCTCAAACATACGTATTATAGGCATTCCAGAAGGAGAAGAGAAGGGAAAGGGGTCAGAAGGAGTGTTGCAGGAAATAATGAATGAAAACTTCCAAAATCTACTGAAAGAGACAGATGTACATATCCAAGAAGCACAGCGCACTCCACTGGTCATAAACCCCAACAGGCCCACCCCAAGACATATACTTGTCAAATTATCCAATGCTCAAGACAAAGAAAAAATTCTAAAAGCAGCAAGAGAAAAGAAAACCATCACATACAAGGGAAACTCCATAAGATTAAGTGCTGATTTCTCATCTGAAACGATGGAGGCAAGAAGGCAGTGGTATGATATAGTCAAGGTACTAAAGGAAAAAAATCTCCAACCAAGAATACTCTATCCAGCTAAACTAGCATTCAAAAATGATGGAGAGTTCAAAATATTCACAGATAAACAGAAACTGAAAGAGTATATCAACAAGAAACCTCCCCTTCAAGAAATTCTTAAGGGAATTCTGCAGGAAGAAAGGAAAAAACAGGACAGTCAGAGATGGAGGAGAGTGTAAAAGCAACAAGAAAGACAAAAATAGAAGGGGAAAATAAAATAATACAAACAAAATATAACAAACACAAATCCAACCAAAATATGGCTACCATAAATAACTCTCTAAACGTAATAACACTGAATGTCAATGGATTAAACTCACCTATCAAAAGATTCAGACTGGGACACTGGATAAGGAAATACGACCCATCTATATGCTGCCTACAAGAGACACATCTTAGACCCAGAGACTCATGGAGGTTGAAAGTGAATGGCTGGAAAACAATCATACATGCAAACAACAACCAAAAAAAGGCAGGAGTAGCTATATTAATATCAGACAAAATAGACTTTAAATGCGAAACAATTGTGAGAGACAAAGAAGGATACTATATTTTAGTGAAAGGGACAATTTGTCAAGAAGATCGAACAATCATAAATATTTATGCTCCTAACAAGGGCGCCTCTAAATATGTGAGGCAAAAGCTGGAAAAACTAAGTGAAAGAATAGATGCATCTACAATTATAGTGGGGGATTTTAATACACCACTATCAACTCTGGACAGAACATCTCAAAAGAGAATCACTAAAGAAACAAAACATTTGAACATTATATTAGAAGAGCTGGATCTAATAGACATATATAGATCATTACACCCAAACACAGCAGGATATACATTTTTCTCAAGCGCACATGGAACATTCTCCAAGATTGACCATATGCTAGGCCACAAAGAAAGGCTTAATGAATTCAGAAAGATCGAAATCATACAAAACAATATCTCTGACCACAGTGGAGTCAAGCTGGAAATTTGCAAGGGACAGAGACCCAGACTTCACACGACAATTTGGAAATTAAACAGCACACTCTTAGAAAAACAGTGGGTCAAAGAAGAAATCTCAAAAGAAATCAATGACTACCTTGAAACAAATGATAATGATAACACAACATACCAAAATTTATGGGATGCAGCAAAAGCGGTACTGAGAGGGAAATTTATAGCCATAAATTCATATATCAAAAAAGAAGAAAGAGCAGAAATTAACTGCACATTTGAAGGAATTAGAAAAACAACAACAAAGTAACCCAACAGGAAGAAGAAGGAAGGAAATAACAAAGATAAGAGCAGAACTAAATGAAATAGAAAATAAGAAAGCACTTGAAAAAATAAACAAGACCAAGAGCTGGTTTTTTGAGAAGATCAACAAAATTGACAAACCTTTAGCGAGACTAACAAAGAAAAAAAGAGAAAAGATGCAAATACACAAAATAAGAAATGAGAAAGGTGATATCACCACTGACCCCACAGAAATAAAGACTATCATAAGAGGATACTTTGAAAAACTATATTCCAAAAAAATGACAATTTAGAGGAAATGGACAAATTCCTAGAAATACATAAGCAGCCCATACTGACGAAAGAAGAAATTGATGATCTTAACAAACCAATCACAAGCAAAGAGATAGAATCAGTCATTAAAAATCTCCCAACTAAGAAGAGCCCAGGACCAGACGGCTTCACAGGTGAATTCTACAAAACATTCCGGAAAGAACTAACACCAATCCTGTTGAAACTATTCCAAAAAATCGAAACAGAAGGAACACTGCCTAATTCCTTCTATGATGCCAACATTACCCTAGTACCAAAGCCAAACAAAGACACCACAAGAAAGGAAAATTACAGACCAATTTCTCTAATGAACCTAGACGCAAAAAAACTTAACAAAATACTTGCTAATCGTATTCAACAACACATTAAACGAATTATACACCATGACCAAGTGGGATTTATCCCAGGTATGCAAGGATGGTTCAACATAAGAAAATCAATCAATGTAATACACCATATAAACAGATTGAGAGAAAAAAACCACATGATTATATCTATAGATGCAGAAAAGGCATTTGACAAAATACAGCACCCCTTCCTGATAAAAACACTCCAAAAGATCGGAATGCAAGGAAACTTTTTGAACATGATAAAGAGTATATATGAAAAACCTAAAGCCAACATTGTTTACAATGGCAAAGTCCTGAAATCCTTCCCTCTAAAATCAGGAACAAGACAAGGATGCCCATTGTCTCTGCTCCTATTTAACATTGTCTTGGAAGTACTGGCTCGAGCACTGAGACAAGAACCAGATATAAAAGGCATTCAAATTGGAAGAGAAGAAGTCAAAATTTCATTATTTGCAGATGACATGATCCTATATATAGAAAACCCTGAGAGATCTTCAACAAAGCTCCTAGAACTCATAAATGAGTTTAGCAAAGTCGCAGGTTATAAGATCAATGCGCAAAAATCAGTAGCATTTCTATACACCAATAATGAGCAAGATCAGGAGGAAATCAAGAAACAAATACCATTCACAATAGTAAATAAAAAAATCAAATACTTAGAAATAAATTTAACTAAAGAGGTAAAAAACTTATACATCGAGAACTATACAAGACTGTTCAAGGAAATCAAAGAAGACCTAAAAAAATGGAAGAATATTTCCTGTTCATGGATAGGAAGACTGAATATTATTAAGATGTCTATCCTACCAAAACTGATCTACACATTCAATGCAATCCCAATAAAAATCAACACAGCCTTCTTTAAGGAACTAGAAAAACTAACTATGAAATTTATTTGGAATAAAAAGAGGCCCCGAATAGCCAAAGACATATTGAAAAAGAAAAACGAAATAGGAGGAATCACACTTCCTGACTTCAAAACATACTACAAAGCTACAGTAGTGAAAACAGCATGGTACTGGCATAAGGAGAGACACACAGACCAATGGAATCGAATTGAAAGTTCAGATATAGAACCTCATGTATATAGCCATATAATATTCGATAAAGCCACCAAACCCTCTCAACTGGGAGAGAATGGCCTATTCAACAAATGGTGCCTGGAGAACTGGATAGCCATATGTAGAAGAATGAAAGAGGATTACCATCTCACACCTTATACAAAGATCAACTCTAGATGGATCAAAGACCTAAATATAAGAGCCAAGACCATAAAGACCTTAGAAAGCAGTGTAGGGAAACATCTACAGGACCTTGTAATAGGAAATGGCTTCATGAATATCACACCAAAAGCACGAGCAGCAAAAGAACAAATAGATAAATGGGACTACCTCAAAATTAAAGCCTTCTGCACCTCAAAGGAGTTTGTCAAGAAAGTAAAAAGGGAACCCACACAATGGGAGAAAATATTTGGCAACCATATATCTGATAAGAGACTTATAACTTGCATATATAAAGAACTCATATATCTCGAAAACAAAAAGATAAACAACCCATTTAAAAAATGGGAAAAAGATTTAAACAGACACTTCTCCAAAGAAGAAATACAAATGGCTAAAAAGCACATGAAAAAATGCTCCAAATCCCTAGCTATCAGGGAAATGCAAATCAAAACGACAATGAGATACCATCTTACTCCCATAAGATTGGCAGCCATGAAAAAAACAGTAGAATACAAATGCTGGAGAGGATGTGAAGAAAGGGGAACACTCATCCATTGCTGGTGGGAATGCAGAAGGATCCAACCATTCTGGAGGACAGTTTGGCAGTTTCTCAAAAAATTATCCATAGATTTGCCATATGACCCAGCAATACCACTGCTGGGTATATACCCATCAGATCTGAAAACAAGGACACAAACCGATATATGTACACCAATGTTCATAGCAGCATTGTTCACCATCGCCAAAAGTTGGAATCAATCCAAAAGTCCATCAACAGATGAGTGGATCAATAAAATGTGGTATATACACACAATGGAATACTACTCAGCTGTAAGAACCAATACACTACAAACGCACGTGATAACATGGATGAACCTTGAGAATCTTATGTTAAGTGAAGCAACCCAGGCATTGAAGGACAAATACTATATGACCTCAATGATATGAAATAAGTTAACTGCCTCAGAGAGCTAGAGTCTGGAAAAGTGGCTTACTGGAAATCGGGGGGTGGAGGAAGGATGTGAGTTAATGTCTGTAGGGGTGGAATCTGTGATGAGCTGGGGGTAAGTATGAGCACAAAGAAGGGACAAAATGGGGGCAAGGGGTTACCTTCCGGTGGGGTTTTCTGGGTTTGAGGGGGGCTGGGGATGGGAAGAGGGGTAATATGGTCCAAGAAATAGGTGGGAGGGAGGGGCAACATACAAACATGGGAGAGTGCCAGAAGTTCGTTGAGAACTAAATGTTGAGTAAAACGTATCAAAGTATAAATAGGAGGGTCACCTGGTTAGGATGCTCAGGGGGTATGGTCTGATGTGGGACGGACTCCGGAGGGAATAGCTGAAGGCTCATTTTGCCAAGGTGGGTTCTACCATTGGGTGGGGTGGACCCATATCCTGGGGAAGACTAATGCCGTCGAATAGAGAGAACTGTATCTCTCGTGAGAAAGGACGGCTCCCAGGGCATTAGATTGGCAGGCGTTGTGGGCCCTAAGGGGAGGGGAAAATGGACGTGCAATGGATAGAACAAAGGTAAATAAGGGGGCAAAAGAGGAGTTATGTGAGAGTACACGAGGATGAATATAAAACAGCTAATATTACACCAAAAACATATAGGGGACGACAGACTAATAATGAAAACCATAAGACAAAACATAGGATAACTAAAAAATTTAGAAAACTGTACAACCTAAAGTATGGACCACATAGTAAGCACAAATGTTACCTTGTTTGAAAACTATAGTTTCGGAATCTGTACATCAGTTTCAGGAAATATGATATGAATAAGTTAAAAGATTATTGCTGTGGAAGGGAAAAGGTTTTATGGTGGATCTGGGGAAATACTGTATATTGTATATATGAATTTTGGTGATCTAAGACTCTTCTGAAGCTGACATTATGTTGGGATTCACTTTACGGGAAGTTTTGGATCACAGAGTGGTTCAACAATGGCAGCGGAGGAATACTGATATGGGATGTTATTGACAGGATATATATGGTTGACAGGGAGTTATACAGGGCATATGCCCAGGGTATATGGTAATGTCTATATATACTCATAGTGGAAACAATTAAAAACAACAGCTGGGTGGGTACTGGGCTCCTGGCTGGGGAGTCACTGTTGTGGGCCCTGGGAGAGCAGCGGCAATCCTCCAGGTGCAACGGCAAGAACCAGGAAGGAAGGAGGGCCCAACAGTGGGCTCTTGATACTAATGGCTACACTTTTGAGCCTATGCACCTGCAATAAGAACAAGGCCTAGAGTAGCATTGTGCCTGGGGGTTTCCTCCTGACAGCCTTCATGTTACTCAAATGTGGCCACTCTCACAGCCAAACTCAGCGTGTAGATGTGATGCATTCCCCCCAGCGTGGGACACGACACCCGGGGATGAGCCTCCCTGGCACCGAGGGAGCACTACCACATACCAGCTGAAGAAGCAACTAGAAAATGACCTTGAATTAAAGATTCAATGCGGAACAGCAGAATATACCTGTCTACATATAATAACATGACTTCGGGAAGCGGTTTGACCTAATGTAAGGGGGAAATGGAAAGGAGAAATGAGATTATAAGGCTGTGAGTCTCTAAAAAAGAGTCTGGAGGTTGTCAGAAGGAATACCCCTATGTACAACTGAACAGAGTCTAAGAGACAGATAAGGTAGATACAACCCCAAGTACTGGTTCTTTTGAGGGATAAAGAGACCCACGGGTTCTATGGTCATGGCAGAAGGGGTTCACTGCCATGACAGATGGCCCTTCTTTGGAGCTGGTGTTTCTGCGTGATGGAAATGGACTCAGAGGGGATCTCTTTTCACAAGACTTGCATGCTACTTTATTGGAATTGTAGTTGGTGCTGAGTTTAAGATATATGTAGGGGATTTGAATCTCTGGACTGATAATATGACACCCAGGCCCAGAGCCTCAACAGACTTCAGCTCCTACACTTTGACTTATTGGACTTACTCCACTCAGCTAACATGGAGTTGAAGAAGGTCAACCACCACAACATGGAGCCTAGAGTGTCTACAACTAGAAGCGGGAAGAGTGCATCCAGTACCCATGTGGAATCTAAGCCCTCACTTGACATAGGTGTGCAATGGACACAACCAATCCAATGTCCACAGAGGAAATGTGAAATGGGTGTGGGAACGGTAGCCATGGGGGCTGCTGGGTGTGGGGAACGGGAGGAAGAGATGAGATGTGGAGGCGTTTTCGGGACGTGGAGTTGTCCTGGATAGTGCTTCACGGACAATTACGGGACACTGTAGATCCCCCCAGGGCCCACTGGATGGAACGTGAGAGAGTCTGGGCTATGATGTGGACCATTGACTATGGGGTGCAGTGATGCTCAGAGATGAACTTACCAGGTGCAATGGATGTATCACGATGAAGGGAGAGAGTGTTGCTGTGGGGGGAGTGGGGGGCGGGGGCGGTGGGGTTGAATGGGACCTCATATATTTTTTTTAATGTAATTAAAAAATAATAATAATAAATAAATATTTAAAAAAAAAAAAAAGAAAATTGTGTGCAGTTTGTCCCTGGGCTAAGATATACATTCTCTATGAGCCACCAAGTCCACTCTAAAGGATATACCAAATACATATGCATATATGTGCTACAAAATATAAACAGATGTATGAAATAATGTTCAGGCCAACATTCTTTGAACTAACCCAAAATTGGAAACAAACCTCATAATCATGCATAGTACATTGATAAAGAGATTGTGTAGATTCATACAGTGGACTCGAGCACAACAAGAAACAAACTTGGCTCTGTGCAGTAAGACAATTGAATCTCTCAGACACAGTACTGAACGAAACAAGCTATACACAATTGAGCATTTATGATATGACTCCATTTATATAAATTTCAAAAACAGGCAATACTTTTTAAATAAATATAGAAGACAGAGTGGTGGTTACTTTTGGAGATTGCTGAAGGGAAGAGCAGGAAGGGAGCTTCTGAGGGCATGAAGAAGGCTTCTGGGGTGCCAGTAAGTTTCTACGTCTTGACTTGGTGGTAGCTTCAGATACTTCAGATCTGGGAGCTTTATTGGATGCATGTTATACTTCAATTTTAAATTGTCACAATGAAAAGGAAGCTTTAATAGCAGAATTGCAGGCAGTGTGGCAAATGGTAGATGAGGTACTTTAGGGCTGGGGTCATTTCTGGATTTTCCAATCAAGCAACGGGCACCACTCTGCACTTGCTGTGTCCTGGTCACCTTGTCGGCTGCTGGAGGTATCAATGCATCCTTGCCCTCAAGGAGCTTCTGACACCACATGGGTAGTTCTCTTTACCCTCTGATCTTCTGTGTGTCCTCCCAGCATCTCCAAAGGAAGACAGTTTGAACTTCTGCTCCCTGGAAACTCTTGGACCCACCCCTTCCTGGGGCCTGTGGCCAGGGTGTTTGCCTGATGTATTCCTTAAGTCTACTCACTCTCCTCCTCTCCCGGTTGACTATTTCCATGGTCTTGCTTCTCCCTTCAAACCTGCAGCACCTCCTCCCTCAGCTTCTCTCTCCCTTTCACTGAGAAAGTAGAAGCCATTAGACAAAACCTCTACTTGCTCATGTCCACCAGGCCCACTGCCCTGGAGCCTGTGCCATGCCACCTCCTGGTATTCTCCATGGCCATATCTGGGCTGCACCCCTGCACCAGATCCCATCCTCTCTCCTTCTCAGATAGGTAATTGGCTCTTCTCTCTCTCTCCTGCACCAAGAGTTTTTCCCTCTCTCCTGGACCATTTCTTATCCACATATAAATGAGCTGTAGTATCTCCCACCTTAAGAATACATCTTCCAACAGTTGCCCCATTTATCTGCTCCCCTTTAGAACAAAATTCCTCAAAAGTGTTTAAAATTTTTTTTTTAAGTTTGAACCCAGGACCTTATACATGGGAAGCAGGTGCTCAACCACTGAGCCACATTCACTCCCCAATGAGAGTTGGCTATTTTTTGCTTTGTTTTGTTTTTGTTTTTAAGAGGTAACAGGGAAGACTCTTCCCCTAGTCTTCCCACACCATTCTGGCTTCTGCCTCCACTGCTTCACCAAAAAGGGCTCTTGTCAAAGATACCAAAAACCTCCACATCCCTGCATCCCATGGCCAGTCCATGGTTCTTATCTTACATGATTGCCAGGAGCATTCGGTTTAGTTGATGCCATCCTCCTTCTTGATGCCTTCTTCTTCTGTCTGTCAGGGTATCCCCCTCTCTTGATTCTGCTCCCTATTCACCAACCATGCCTTCCCTATCTCATTTCCTAGTTTTTTTCTACATCTATCCCAGAGCTTAGTCCTTAGACCTCCTCTTTCTCTACCCTTCCTCACCCCATTATATCTTGTCCAGGCTCAGGATTTTAAACACAAACTACTGGCTTGTATCTCTACATTGCATCTCATATAAATATGTACTATTTATCTCAAATTTAATACATCCTAAAGCAAATTCCTCCAGCAGGGTTCCCATTACAGTAAATTGCAGTTCTGTTTTCCAGTTGTTTAAGTAAAACATCTTTTGTTGTCCCAAACTCTAGAAACTTATTCTGTCTAAAGGGTGAATCTTTAATCCAAATGCCAGGTAGACAAAGCTTGAAAGACCACCCATAGTCTTCCCCTTACTCTGTTGATGGAAACTATACATCCTTCCAGTTGCTCTGATACAAAACTTTGACATCATCCTTACCTGCTTTCTTTCTTTCATACTCCACATTTGAGCCATCTTAGCACTTACCAGCTCTGCCATTCCTAAGGCATTGCCACCTCTGGCCTCGCTGCTTCAGTTCTTGCTTCTCTACAATCTATTCTCAATGTTCTCAACCTCACAGAGTGGCCATTTAGAGATGTAAGCTGCCCACGCTCCTCTGCACAGGACTACCAAGGGGCTTCCCTTCTCACTGAAAGTGAAAACAAGGCCCTTATCATTGATCTGGATCCCTGCTCTCTCTCCAACCTCGTCTGCTAACCAGAGTGATAGAGCATGGTTTCAAACCGATCCAACCAGATGTCCTCTAGAGAACTGGAGGGGGGTCCTGACCATCTCCCGCTTTTCTAGGCATTACCCCTGTAGCTGCTGGATATGGGGAATTCCAAGGTTGAGAATGAGGGCTGGTATGGCTAGACTAATGGAGGTATGCACTCGAGAGCTCATTACCAACTAATGAAGTTGATTTTCATCATTTCAATGATCAGTGCTCCCGTACAGGTGTATATTGGCTGAACATCAACCTTGCTCCTGCCACTTTCTTCCTTGTTCACTCTCTTTATTGTCCTGTACCAGTGGGTCCCTGCCTTCACTCTGGTATTTCCCTCTGGGGGGCTGCTCTTTGCCCACGTGGTTCACTCCTTCCCCTCCTGCGGGCCTCTGCTCAAGTTTCACTTATTCAGAGAACTCCTCGCGCTCACCAGAGCATCCCAACAGCCCTATCTCCCTCATCGTTATCATTCTCCAGCATTCCATCAATAACCTGATAGACCATACACCTACCTGCCTATTTTCTGTTTCTTGTCTTCCCCAGTAGACTGTGAATTTCATAGGGAAGGGACTTTGTTTCTCTCTGTGCTGCATCACCAATGCCTACACCTTGTAAGTACTCAATGAAATGGCTGAATGAATGAATAAATTAACTAATAATTAGTACAACCCATCTCTCTTGCTAGGCTACTGCCCAGAATAAGGAAGTACTTTAAAAAAATTTTTACTTTATGAATTTATTTTTATTAGAGAAGTAGATTTACAGAAAAAAACTAATATAGAATTCCATACACCCGCTCCCATTATTAACATTTTGCATTAGTGTGGTACCTTGGTTACATTTGATGAAAGGGTGTTATTATAATTTTACTATTCACTGTAGTTCATAGTTCAAATTAGGGTTCACTGCTTGTGTTGTACAGCCCAGCATTTTATTTTTAATTTTAGGAAAAACATTTTGAGAGTCAGAGCTACCCAAAGTGGGATGAGCTGTTTCAAAGAGATGGTATATTTCCAATTTGGGATGAGTGCGTTATGTTGGGGACTCTGGACTCCAGCAATCTGAGCTTCAACTTACACAATGTACTTAATCTTTTCAGGTCTCTGTGTCCTCATCTGGCATATGGGGTGACATTGCTCATGTCACAGGCGTGTGGTGACAATAAAATGAGCCGGTGTATGCAATGTGCTTACCACAATGTCCAGCACATATTAGGAGCATAGGAAGGGTTGGTTCCTCCTTCAAACCTTCTCTTATCCCTGCAGCGATGTGGTGGCCCTCGAAGGACATATGGCTTTAGGGACTCAAGTGTAGGTGGGGACAGAGATGCAGGCAGGGGCTGGGGGTGGAGGCAGGGATTGGTGCCATGGTTCCTGCTGGGATGGCTCCCAGGCCTGCGGAGTTGGAGGGCACCGAGAAGTCCCCATCTGTGCCACCAGGCCTTCTGTGATGCTCTCAGAGACGTGACAAGCGCTAACCCAGATCATGCATATTCAAAGCCCGGTCTGGTTCCCTGGCGCAATGGGCCAGAACAACAAAGCAGGTAACAGCTTGTCTCCTTGAGTCAAACAGTAAGGAACTGAGTCTTTTAGGTCTGAATGATGGGCAGGGTGGAAAGAAAATACTGTATTTTTTTCCTTTGAATTCAGGTAGATTATCTATAAACTCAGAACTCTTATCCATGAGTCCATGAGTCCCAAAGCGTCTTTGGATAGAATCCAGGCAGTCCATGAACTTGGTTGGGGGAAAATGCATCTTTACTTTTACTAATCTCCAATTGAAATAGGACATTTCCTTCTATTTTGAATAAAGGCAACACATTACGTTACTCTAAGTGGTACCTGTGACTTTGTCACCAAGAAGAATCACAGACATTGGTGACCACAGTTATAGATATTTCAAAATATCATTCATACTCATCAGTACTTTGAAATGAGGTAGGTTTTTAAATCACTTCATTATCTTATCTGATGTATTACTAAAGAAGCATTCGCGTTTGACTACCACATTTTTTTGTACTATGATAATTGTGTTTCAGGATCATTGGTTTCCTTTTAATCCTAAATGTTTGGTTTTATTCTATGTATTTAAAAAAAATTTATTCTATGTATGTAAAAAAAAAATCTATGGACGTCTCCATGGATTCAATAGACTTCTGGAGTCATCTGTGGCTTAAAAATTCTTCTTGGGTACCTCATACCTCCTAAAAAAATTTTAAAAAAAAGAAAAAACCAACTCTCTGGGGAGCAATGTAGCTCAGTGGTTGAGTGCCTATTTTCCATGTACAAAGGCCTGGGTTCAATTCCCAGTACCTCCTTAAAAAAAGACAAGAAACCCTTCTTATACCATCTTAAAGAAACAAATGTCAATGTGCTTTGAGTGTGTGTGTGTGTGTGCATGCACTGATGTATTTGTGTTCCAGGACCAGTGGTAAACAAACTTCATCAATTTAATTTCAGGAACACACTCTCCCAGGTCAGACGTTGGTGCTTTCTTCCTACCACAATATCAGAAAGCCCAGAGGATAGCTACCTCCTATCCCCAGGTAAAGTCTCCAGGTGACTGGCTGGGTCAATGGACTCCCTGTTCCTGGGCCTGCTTTCCTAGCCCCATCATCAGCCATCCATCCAGGAGCACTCTGGCACAGTATGCCCCTGAGTTTTCTTATCTTTCCCCATCTGCTATTCCCAGAAGGCTTGAGCTTCCTTTTAAATCCAAAAATTTCACTCCATTTTGAAAAACAGAACCTGGTACCTTCAGCTGAAAATTAGTGAATTGTCAGATCCCTGTATAAAGAGATGGGAGCTTCATAAGAGCCCAGGAATTTTTGCTGGTGCCATTCTCCAGCACATTGTTCTTCTCTCAGGGTCTCTGGCACATTGGCTGGACTCCTTGGCCTAAGACCATTGGAGCAGCCATCCTTGCTCTTTCTTCATTTCAGATAGGTTAGGTCAATGGAGATGAGGGAGAAGGGTGATAGGGTTGGATGTTCAGAACTGACCAAGAAGAACCTTAATTTGGAGCTGTTGGAGGCCAGAGGGGCCCTCCCTTGTCCCTGTCTTGAATGGCTTGGGCTAAGGGAGGCAGGGTCATCCTTGGGTCACTGATGAGGATTTTCTTTGAATGAAAAGAGAACAATGCAAAAGAACATTTAAGTGATAATTGTCTCAGTTGCAAATGACACAAACCCATTTCAAACAAGATCAAGTAAAAACAATTTATTGGTTTATTAGTCCATTTAACTAATATATTAGTCCACTTTCACTAGATTACACTAAAGTAATAATACACTCTCCCCCCACCCCCAGTCTCAGGGTCTTACTTTTACAAAGGTTTGTTTTTCACCCATGTTACATGTCCTTCATAGGGTAAGAAGTCCACAGCTTTGCTTATCAGTCTTCAGATCAGTCAAGTAAGGGAGCAGCCTCTTACTTGGTCTTGCAGAAGAAGGAAAATGTAGTCATGAAATCCTCATTGGTTCTTCAAGCTTCTTCTCAGTTGTAGTATATATCACTTCAGCCTACTTTGGTCAAATGTTCACAATGGCTTCTATTGGTGAAAGTAGTCACTTCAGTGGGGTGGAACTTACCTTCCTCTTATAGGGAAGGGCCTCCTGGAAGGCCCTGTAAGAACACACCCAGGACTGAAGGACAGCAAATAGTTTAGACAGTAGTTTAGACTCTATAGTATACCACAGTGAACATTGAACCAACATCCATTATGTGCCAGACATTGTTCTGGCACTGGGGATACAGCAGTGAACAATACAACAAGGTTTCTGCTCTCATTGTGTTACTGAATTCTGGATGGTGGCAGGAGGTGGGGTAGAGTGCCTGAAAAAACAGACAATCAAATGGTAAGCACAAAGAATCAGATCACGGTAAGTATCATAAAGAAAACAAAGCAGAGTGAGAAGATAGAGTGCTTGCTAGGCTATTTTAGCTTGAGTTCTCTGAGAAGGTGACATTTAATCTGGGATCTAAATGAAAGGAAAGATTTAGTCATATGTAAACCTTAGGTATACCATCATCCTGCAGTCCAGGGGGTGGGGCAGAGATAAGAGTTTGACCCCACCCCTTCTAGCATAAGGAACCATTTATGAAAACGACTCTGATTGGCCGGACTTGGGCCACATGTTTTTCCTGGAACAAAATGATCAGAGAAAGAGTGAAGTCTTATTGGACAGCATGGGCACATGTCTGCCCCTCCAAGAGTGCCCTTTGATTGACAGCCTCATCAAAATCCCATGGAGTAAGGTGAGGAACAAATCACATAAAGAAGGGATTCAGGACAGAAGAAAGTTAACAGACATCCACTACTGCTGTTCAGTAGCAAATGCTTATTAGTTATTAGTCATAGATAAAATGCCTGGTTCAGTAGCAGGAGACCTGGATTTTGCTCTGCTCTGACAGGATTAGCCATGGGCCTAGGTCTCAGTGTCTTTAAGTGGAAAGTCTGTGGGTATTAGATTCTCTTTCATTCTATTACTCTTTGAAGTACTCTCTCCTACCCCTAATTCAATTAGGATATTTTGGCTCCAAGGTACAGACCATCCTGGCTCAAGTGTTTTAAATCACAAAGGCATTTATTTCTCACGTGAGAATTCACAGGCAGAGCCAGCTCTGTGTGTCAGGATGCTGGCCGCTCACCCCTGTGATTCCCCCAGCCCAGTCCTCTTCCACAGGCCAGTTTATCTCCATGACAATTCCTTTCATGGTCACAAGCTGGCTGCAGCATTCCTGGGCCTCTCATCCATATGGGACAATGTCCAATGGAAAAATAGAGACCAGCTCTTCTTTGTATCTTTTGTTAAAAATGAAGAGAATTTCCCAGTCTTCCCTGAAGAACAGGTCCTTGGAAGGAAGTTACCTAAGCAATGCTAGATTTTTTTTAGGAAGGATAAAGAAGTGACTGTTGGATAGGTAATAAACAGTATTTGCTTACAATTCCTATTTAGGATTGATTCTCCTGTAAAACTACACCTTTCACCTAGCCTTGATTCTTTCTTCTGTCAACCTAGCAGAGATGGGGAAACTGGTATCTCTATCACAAATCTAAGGATACTGAAAGTGACTACTACCTTCACTTGTGCCTCTACAGATAGAAAAGGTGATTAAACCCCTGCTGTACAAATCCAATTTCTTCCTGGGTGGTAAAGATGGAAAATGTTTAGGCAAAGAAGAGTGATTATCTCTGAAGGATCAGAGAGCTTGACCCAGTGGCCTGAGAAATAAATCATCTGCCCCTTTTGTGGTTTTCCATTTTGATACCATACAGGGTAGTAGATAGGAGAAAAAAAGAGGAAGCCCTGGACTGGGACCTTGGCATCTCTACTCAAGCCTCATTCCTGGAATTAGCATGCATTAGTTTCCCAGCTGCTAAAACAAATATAATACAATGGGCTGGCTTAACAATAAGAATTTGCTGGCTCCTGGTTTCAGAGGTTAGAAAGTTTGCTTCCTCTCAGAGCCCATATCTTGTAACTTCCAGCAAACGTTGGGGTACCTTGACTTTTCCATCACCTGGCAATGCACATGTTAACATCTTCTCCTTGCTCTTTCAGGTTCCGTTGACTTTCATTTTCTGGCTACTCCCATGGCTTCTCTTTTTGTTTGCAATTTCCTTTGCTTATAAGGACTTCAGCCAAATTGAATTGAGACCCACCCTCACACAGTTTGGACAGACACTAACTAATAACATCTTCTCAGGTACCATTTACAAATGGGTTCAGACTCACAGGGCCAGGGGTTGAGGTCCAAGCATGCCTTTTGTAAGGGACATGATTCAATCCCCAACATAGCCTCTGCAGCTGCATAGCTGGTATCCCATCCCAGGAATGGGGCCATTCCTTTGATGTAATTCTTGCATGTGTACATCAAAAGAGAGAGACAAGAATATTTATGGTAGCAATGTTTGAAATAGATACAACTATTGGAATAAATGGAGAAATCATTACTTACGGTGGTTAATTTTAACAACACAGTCCTTTATGAACTAGTCAGTCAAATAGGCAAAAAAAAAATCAGTGATACAGAAGATTTGAATTACCCAATGAATAACCCTAAACTAATACATAACTACATCTTATATAATAAATATAGAATGTATATTCTTTTCAAGAACACAGGAACATTCATAAAAGTCAACATTGAAATTGTGTGACAAAAGAACCCTCGATAAATTCTAAATATGGATTAGAGTGTACTTACTGATATTCTAATCATGAACTATTGTGATCAGTAATCGAAGAAAATGTGGCATTGGTGTGGAGAAAGTGGCCGTGCTGGCTGCTGGGGGTGGGGAATGGGAGGAAGAGATGAGATGTGGAGGTGTTTTCGGGACTTGGAGTTGTCCTGGGTGATGCTGCAGGGACAGTTACTGGACATAGTATGTCCTCCCATGACCCACTGGGTGGAATGTGGGAGAGTGTGAGCTATGAAGTGGACCATTGACCATGAGGTGCAGCGGTGCTCAGAGATGTATTCACTAAATGCAATGAATGTCTCATGATGATGGAGGAGATTGTTGCTATGGGGGGAGGAGTGGGGTGAGGGGTGTGGGGGTATATGGGGACCTCATATTGTTTTAATGTAATATTAAAAAAAAAAGACAAAAATAAAAAAGAACCAATATCATTCAGACTACATTCCCTGATCATTATGCTGTAAAATCAGGAATTAATATCAAAAGCATAGTTTTAAAAAATCCCATATGCCTGGAAATTAAAAAGGATACAACTGAATAACCCTTTGGTTAATGAGGAAATCAAATGGGAAAATTATGAAATAAATTAGAACTAAAGAAAAAATGAAGAAGCACCATATGTCAAAGTTTATGCGACACAACAAAATCATTGCTTTGAGAGAAATTTATAGCTTTAAATATGTTTATCACAAAGCAAGAAGGAACAAAAACAAATGAGCTAAGATTTCAACTCAAGAAATTAGAAAAAGAGTAACTGAGTAAACTCAAAGAATCAAGAGGGAAAGAAAGATTAAATATGAGGGCAGAAATCAACAAAATAAAGAGCCAATTTTAAAAAGTAAAAAAATGACAAAATTAAAAGCTGTTTTTTTTGACAAAGTTTATATTGTTTATAAGTCTTCAGCAGACATCAAAATTTTAAGAAAAAGAGAAAAGATACAAATACAAACAACAGAATGAATGAGAAAATTAACCAAAACCTAACAGAGATTTTAAAACATCATGGTCTTATTTAACAAAAACTCAAAATGAGATGTAACAAATAAAATTCTGGAAAAAAAAGCAAAACTGGCAAAAGGAAAAGTTGAAAATTTAAATCAATCAATAATTATTTTTAATAAATGGTGCCTATTCCCCCAATTCACACAAGTGCCAACAAAGCCTAAACCTAGAAAAGCTTCATAAGAGAATGCCAGTAAACTTTCAAGTAATATATAAATAATCCCTGTGTTATGCAAGTTGTTTCAGTAAAAAGAAAGAGAGTTGCCCACTTTTTTGAGCCTTCTATAACTGAATCCAAAGACAGAATATGAGAACTGAAAAAGCTCATTTCATTTTTAAACATATGTGAATATCCAAAATAAAGATATTTGTTAACTGAATCCAACTGTGTATTTAAAATAACACATCATGTTCAAGCAAGTATTTTAAGGAAGGAGTAACAATATTAAACATCTTGCAAACTAATTCACTAAATTAAGGGATTAAAGGAGAATAAAATCCTATGAATATCTTGATAGATATAGAAAAAGCATTTAATAAATCTCAACACATTTTTAGAATCACAGTAAATATAGTAACAGTTCCCACAAAACTGAGAATTGAGGCATCTTTAACTAGTTAAGAATATATACCAAATCCCACAGGGAACAATAACTTCAAGAGAGAAACTTTAGATCTGTTCTGTTTAAGCTGAGACTCAGGACAAGGATGCTCACCATTTCCACTATTCTTTAACACAGTACCAGAAATACTGGCCAGTGCAACAACATAGGAAAAATAAACATGCAGAATAAGGATAGAAAGGGAAAAGACAAAGTTTTATTATTGGTGGATAATTTAGGCATCACATAGAAAAACCAAAAGAATGATCAACCAAGCTATAGGGACTCATAAGAAAGTTCACCAAAGTTGACAGAAGAAAGATCAATTCATAAAAATCAGTAGCATTGCAGTGTTTCTGCAAAACCCCATTAGAAAATATAAAAATAAACAACACTATCAAAATAGCAACAAAAAATAGAATTTGCTCTAAAAACAATGTGCACCACCTTTACATAGATATTTTTAAAACTTAAATAAGAAAAGATTTTAATAAATGAAAGAATGTATCATGTTTATCAGTGGATACCCTAACTTTGTAAAGATGTCAATTCTTCCCCAAAAGTAATCTACACATTCATTGCAATTCCAATTAAAATGTTATAAGGGGTTTTTGAAGAACACAGTAATCTTATTCCAAAATGTGTATCCAAGAATATAGATCCACAAGTGGTTAATTAAATTTTGTAAATGAAAAACAAATCAGGATAGTTGATTTTACCAAATAGGAAAACATAAAGATACTACAAACCCATAGCAATGTAGTAAGAAACACAGTGCAATTTTGGTGCAGCAATAGACAAAGAGACCAATATAACACCATAGAATACTGCAGAACTGATTATACTCATCAGTTCCTAAATACATATATATATATATTTCATAAATACATATATATGAATCATCACAAAAGCATGAAAAAAAGAATTGTATTGGAGAAAAATAGTGTACCTACTTCACCAAGAAATAAATGTGAACTTTGGATAAATTAATGACCTACAAATGAAAAGTAAAATTTCAAAATTCACGGAAGAAACAGATAATATATTTGTAACTTTTGGGTGGAGAAGGAGTTATTAATCATCACCCAAAAAGCGCAGACTACAAGGGGGGAAAAGATGAATTTGTTCAACAGAGAACACTGCTGTCAATGTTAAATTGGTAACAGATTGGGAGGAGATATTTGCAGTAATCAGAAACTTTTTTGAAGACAAAATTAAAAATTAAAAAAAAGGATGTAGACACTGAGGAAGGAATGAAGAAATTGCCTTACCACTGTACATACAGGGCAACATCTATTACAGTGATGAGGGGCAAAACATCAAAAACAAAGTTTTATGATATTTTTCATTTTTTAATACCCCAATTTATTTTATTTTATTTATTATTTATTTATTTATTTCCCCTTATCCCCCTCCAACCCAGTTGTCTGTTCTCTGTGTTTATTTGTTATGCCTTCTTTGTCCACTTCTGTTGTTGTCAGTGGCATGGGAATCTGTGTTTTCTTTTTGTTGCCTCATCTTGTTGTGTCAGCTCTCTGTGTGTGCGGCACCATTCCTGGGCAGGCTGCATTTTCTTTCGCACTGGGTGGCTCTCCTTACAGGGTGCACCCCTTGTGCGTGGGGCTCCCTTACACAGGGACACCCTTGCGTGGCGACACCCCTGTGTGGCAGGGCACTCCTTGCGTGCATCAGCACTGCACATGGGCCAGCTCCACATGGGTCAAGGAGGCCCGGGGTTTGAACTGCGGACCTCCCATGTGGTAGATGGATGCCCTAACCACTGGGCCAAGTCCTCCGCCCCCCCAATTTATTTTTTATGTTATTTTAGTTTTTATAAATTAGTATGTATTCTATTTCTAATCTTTAAACTATCATTACCATTTCATTTTCCTACTAAATGAATTGGCAATATATTAGGCTTCACTTTTGAAGAAGTTTTGGAACAGAGGGGTTCAACTATGGTAGGGGAGGAACACTGGTGTGGGATGTTATTGATGGGGGACACATGGTTGGGAGGGAGTTCTCCAGGACATGTATATAGGGTATATAAAAAATGTTCAGATATTTTCATAGTAGTTAAAGTTACAAATGATAACTTAGGGGATGTGAGTTCCTTAGCAGGGGAGCTCTGTCACATTCCACAATGGAACAACAACAATCTCCCAAGTGCAAGGGAAAAGACCAGTGAAGAAAGATGGTCCAATGATGAGCTCTTGATACTGATGACTATACCTATGAGCATGTGTGCCTGAAATTTCAACTAGGCCTAGAGCTGCAGGGTGCCTAAGAGTTACCTCCTGAGAGCCTCCTTGTTGTTCAAATGTGGTCACTCTCTAAGCCAAACTCAACATGTAAATGCATTACCTTCCCCCCAGTGTGGGACATGACTCCTGGGAATGAGCCTTCCTGGTGCCGAGGGATTACTACCAATCACCAACTGGTGATACCACTAGAAAAAGACCTTGAATAAAAGGGGGAAATCATAAAGACAAATGAGTGCACATGGCTAAGAGACTTCAAAATGAGTCAGGAGGTCATCAGAGTGGTTACACTTATGCATGTCTCAGCAGGATCCCAGAGCCAGCCAAAGTAGATACAACCCCAGGTACTGGTGCTCCTGAGGGCTATGGAGACACACAGGTTCTACAGTCATGGCAGATGCCTTGTCAGTGGATGCTACTTTGGAATTTGTACTCTTGAGTGTGACAGGGTTGGACTTGGATGTGACCTTTCTACACATGCCTCTCCTGTCACTTTTACTGAACCTGCGGTTGGCACTTGGGTTGGTGTATACTCAGGAGACTTGAATCTCTGGACTGGCCACATGCCAGCTGGGCTCTGAGCCTCAGAAGAGTTGCAACTCCTACTCTCTGGTTTCTTGGACTTACCCAGGTCAGCTAACAGGGAGGTGAAGATGGTCTACCACCACACCAGGGAACTTAGAGTGCCTACAACTGCAAGCAGGAGAATTGCATCCATCAGCCATGTGGGATCTAAGCCCCCTCTTGATTTAGAGGTGGAGTGGACATCACCATACCAGGACCCACAGGATGGAGGAATAAAATATAAGTTAGTGTGGACTTACTGGTATTCTACTAAAGAACTATTGTGACTCTAGCAATGGAAGAAATTGTATCATTGATGTGGAGACAGTGGCCGTGGTAGTTGCTGAGGACAGGGAGAGGGAAGAAGAGATATGATTTGGGGGCATTTTTGGCACTTGGTGTTGTCCTAAATGATATTGCAGGGACAGATGCTGGACATTATATATTCTGCCATAACCCACTGAATGGACTGGGGAAGACTATAAACTATAATGCAAACTATAATCCATGTGGTGCAGCAGTGCTCCAGAATGTATTCACCAAATGTAATGAATGTGCCACAATGATGAAAGAGGTTGTTGATGTGGGAGGAGTGGGGTGAAGGGGGTAGGGAGTATATGGGAACCTCTTATATTTCTTAATGTAACATTTTTTGTGATCTATGTATCTTTAAAAAAATAAATAAATAAATAAAACCTAAAAAAAATTGGCGGGAGTTTAGTATCTAGAATGTTCAACAAAGACTTGCAAAAAGCATGGGAACTCAATGGGAAAAGGAAATGAATGAATAAGTAGATCACAATAAAGGGAAACCCAAAAGGCTAATGCATGTATGAAAAGATACTAAACCTCAACAGAAGAGGTAGTACTAGTCATAGCAGTAGCAGCAGCTAGTAGTACTAGTGTAGTATTAGTAGTAGTGAGGGTGGTAGGAGGAATTACTGAGCACTTACTATATACCACACTTTTCATTAATCCACACAACACCATGAGGCAGTTATATCAGTAACCCCATTTTAAAAATGCAAAAGCTGGGGACAAAGTGGCTCAGCCAAGGACCCATAGCTGGTAAGTGATGAACCCATACTCTTAAGGACCCATAAAACTGAAAACACGACATCTACCAGATTGTCAAGGAGGTTGGCAAGAATGAGGGGAAAGAGAAACCTTCATGTGCTCCTGGCAGGAATATAGACTGGGGCAGATGTTCTGGGGATATAGACTGGTGCAGATGTTCTGGGGAGAAATCTGGGAATATTGAGCACAACTAAATATGCTCGTAACCTATGACTCCAGCATTGGTCACAGGGGACACACACAACGAGCTGGATGAAGGTAAGGCTCACATCATCAAGGGCCTGGTGAAGCAGGCAGGTGGTGAGTGCACTGCCAAACACCAGGCAGTGCCCGTCAAAACCACGAAAGAGAGGGACATGCAGCATCATGGGTGGATCTTAAAAAAAAATTTTTAAAGAGAGAAACAAAGAACCTAACACAATGCCATTTATGTGCAACAAACACACACACATATACACACCCAGTATATTTAAAATGTATTTTTAAAAGTACCTTCCTGGGGGGCAGGCATAGCTCAGTGGTAGAGTGCCTGCTTCCCATTTACGAGGTCCCAGGTTCAATCCCTGGTACCTCCTAAAAAAATTACATTCTTAAGCAAGGATTTATACCATAGTTGAAGGGTAGGTGAGGGGCCTGGGTGGGGCTCAAGAAGGAAGAAGAGAAAAAAAGATGAATAAGATAAAACCAACAAGAGCTTTTGCTTGGGCACAGTTTGCTACCATCTGAGGAGTACAATTGATTAAGATTTTCTATACTTAAGCTTCCACTCCCCACCCACCCCGAAGAAGAGAAGTCCAGGATTCCAGGCCTGTGGTTTCTGCCTGCCTGGTCTGTTGGCTGTGGCTTCCCTTTGCTGTAGACCACTAGTGCATCGGTCAAGTCCAAGGCGCTGTGCCTGAGGCTGGGTCTCTGACTCCACAGTAGTGGTACTGATCCGAAGCTCAGTCCCAGGCAGAGAGCGGCTTCAAGGGGGTGGGGCTTCTCCTCGCCAAGGCTCCACCCTCTCTATCCAGCCGGCCAGAATGCCTGTCTTATTACTGCTGGGCCTGCCAGGCTCAGGTGACCCTAGCCTCACTGCCAAGAACCTCCTTTTTTCCCACAACACTGCGGGGAGGCCCTTCCTGCCCCCTGTCCTGCAGCAGGCTGAGCGACACCCGGTCTCACCCTGCTCCCCTCCTCGGCTCACGCACATGCCTGGCGTTGGCCCTTGAAGTTCCCAGTGTCAGACTTCAGGAGAGCCCTGAGTGCCATCGGCCGGGCCCAACTCCAACCCTGGGCTCCAGCCGTGTGGGCTTGCGGCATTTGCGTGTTCATTCTGGGCTGTGTCACTTGGCATTTCCAGCGCTACTTTCTAATAAGGTCATTTCCCGTGTAGGCATTTAGTGTCCCCCGCTGGACGGATAGCTCTCAAGGGATAAGGCTGCCCCACTCCCAAATTCCTTGGTCGCGTTTGTGCTGTAGGACAATGCTCTCTGAGATATTTTTCAGTAGTGACATGGGCTGGCCTGATTCAGGCAAACCCTCCCTCAGCCCTCCCACTCTCCATCTGTGAACTACTTGACTGGGATGTCAGGAGAACCAGCAAAGCCAATGGCGTAGAAATAACCAACGTGACTCTGGAGCGCCTCAGAGCTTCCAAGGTCCTTGCATGTCTGTTTTCTCCTTCTACCTCTCCAGCCTCTAGGAGGGTCCATGTCTTTCCCCAGACCATACAGCTAGCTAGTTCTGCGGCGAGTTTGATTTCTGATCTTCTGAATCTGCCTTCAGGATTCTTTCAAATGTACACAGGCCAATTGCTGCCTTTTTCTCATGAGTGGCTTTAACAACAGTGGCCCTGCACCCTGCCTGACCCTGGAGCTTTAGAAAACTCTCTGGCCTGGGTCTCTAACCTGTCTAGCCCAGAAGAAGCCTGACTCAGGGCCTCCTCTGACAGCAGGGAGGAAAAGCTACACAGCCTTAACAGTTCTCCCCCTGACGGCTTTTGTCCTAATCAGTCCCAGGAGCTCCCCCTTGGGCCTTGGAGAGTTGCTGAATGAGACGCTTCAAATGCTACATGCCACGCAGTAGCAGTTTAAATAGTAAATACCCTGAGTTACCTTTAGACAACATTAAAGGCCAGCAGCCCACAGGGAGCGGGTGTTCAGGGCCACTGCCTGCACCCTGGCGTTGCTGGATCTTTCCTTGCACACATGGGTCAGAACGAACACGTTTGCTGTTTGGATCCTGCGGCTTCTCCTTCACCAGCCCTCCGCACGTCCCCCAAATGGAGCGTCCCTTAGAAGACAGAGGGGCTGCTGGACAGGGCTTCTGCTGAAAAGTGGGATCCCTGCCTTCTGGGTCCCCATCGTCCCTCCCTCTTATCAGTCCACTGGGTAATGACAGAAAAATGGCAGCCCTGGGGCTCAGGGCCTGGTCAACCACTGAATTACTTTCCTGTGGTTGCTGGAACCACCTCAAATGTGGTGGCTTCAAACAACAAAAATTTATTCTCTCACAGTTCCCAAAGACAGAAGTCCAAACACAGGGCTGCTTTTTGGAGGCTCTAGGGGAGAATCCGTTCCTTGTCTCTTCCAGCTTCTGGTGGCTCCTGGCATTCTATGGTCTACTGCCTGTTACTCCAGTCTTCAAGATGAGAACCTTCAAATCTCCCTCTGCTCCATCTTCATACCACTTTCTCCTGTGTGCTCAAATCTCCCTCCTACCGCTCTGTCATAAGGATACATGTGATTGCATTTAGGGCCTACTCCAATAATCAGGAAAATCTCCCCATCTCAAGATGCTTAATTTAATCACATCTGCAAAGACCCATTTTTTTCTTTGCCATATAAGGTAGCATTAATAAATTCCAGGGATTAGGATGTGGCTATCTTTTTTTAAAAAATCATGGTAATGTATATGCAAGATAACATTACCCATTTTAATTTCCAACTTTATTCCATTATGATAAGAGAAAGCGTTTTGTGTAATTTCAGTGTTTTAAAATTTATTGAGATCTGACTTATGTCCCAGCATATGGTCTATCCTGGAGAAAGATCCATGAGCACTTAAGAAGAATATATATTCTGCTGGTTTGGGATATAATGTTCTATAAATGTCCATTTGGTCAGTTCATTTATTATATTGTTCAAGTTCTCAGTTTCCTTGTTTATTTTCTCTCCAGATGTTCTATCTAATGCTGACAGTAGATTGTTGAAGTCTCCAATTATTATTGTAGAGTCATCTATTTCTCCCTTCAGTTTTGCCACTGTGTGTCTCATGTATCTTGGGGCATCTATGTTAGGTGCATAAAAATTTATTTCAGTTATTTCTTTTTGGTGAATTGTCCCTTTTATTAATATGTGGTAACTTTCTTCATTTCTTATAACAGTTTTGCATTTAAAATATATTTTATCTGATATTAGTATTGCTATACCCACTTTTTTTAAATTGCTATTTGCATGGAATATCTTTTTTCAACTTTTCACTTCCAACCTGATGTGTCCTTGCATCTAAGATGAGTCTCTTAAAGACAACAAATAGACAGTTTTGTCAGGTATAGAATTATTCGTTTGCAATTTTAAAATATGTCATCACACTGACTTTTTGCCTCAGTAGTTTCCAATAAGAAATCAGCACTTAATCTTATTGAGGCTCCCTTGTATATGACAAGTTGCTTCTTTTTTGTGGCTTTCAGATTTTTCTCTTTATCTTGGGCAATCAAAAATTTGATATAATATGCTATGCCATGGATCGATTTAGGTTTATCCTGTTTGGAATTTGTTGGACATTTTGGGTGTGAATATTCATGTCTTTTGTTAAGTTTGGGGAGTTTTCAACCATTATTTCTTTGGATATTCTCTCTGCCCATTTCTCTCTTTCATCTCCTTCTTGGACTCCCACAATGTGTATGTTGATAAGGTAGATGGTGTCCCACAGGTGTCTCAGGTTCTGTTCACTTTTATTCTTTCCTCTTTCTGCTCCTCAGGCTGAATGATTTCAAATGTTTTATTTTCAAAATCACTTATTCTTTCTTCTGTCATCTCCAATCTGCTATTGAACCCCTCTAGGCAATTAATTTCTGTTTATGTGGTCTTCAGCTCTGTTTGGATCCTTTTCATAATTCCCATCACTATATTGATATTCTTTTGTGGTTCATTTATCATTTTCTCAATTTCCTTTAGTTCTTTGGGCATAGTTATGACCAATTTCTTTAAAGTTTTTATCTGGAATGTCCCAAATCTGAACCTCCTTAGTGATGGTTTCTAATGCTTTAATTTTCTCCTTTGCCTGGGCCATCTCTTTCTGGTTCTTTGTATGCTTTGTAATCTTTTGTTGAAACCTAGACATTTTGATATTTTAAGGTGTTATCATGGGAATTTAGGCACTGAGACATCTGTTTCTTAAGCTTGTAATTCTGCCAGTGTTATGACAGCTTTCTTTGAATGCCAGGAACTAAAAAAAGAAAAAAAAGAAAACACTTTTCCCTGTTTCTGCAGAATAAACCTGTGGGAGTGCTCTCCTTCAGAGCTTATCCATACAGTGATCTTAGAGAATAGCTCAAGACCAAAGCATGGGGGTCTCCCTAATCCTTTTTGTGTGTGCTCATCTTGGGCATGTGTGTATAACCCTAGGAATTATCCCACTTACATGGATACAAATATCCTCTCTTCCTTAGGGAACAGTTTCTTTATAGTCCTGGGCACTGCACCATGTCCTACAGCTAGCAATCCCTTGCCCCTGGCAGCCACAATTTGACTGCTGCCCCACAACCTTCTACATGCAAGGCAAGTTCCAGGATGGCAAACCTGCAATGAGTACAAGTGTCCTGGTTCAGTCGCTCAGTCAGCCAGGCACACATACTCCCTATATGTGCGTGAGAGTTACTCTGTTCCCTCTGGAACTGGGACCAGGGGCTCCCACTGAGAGTGTAGGCCAGCTCCCAGCCAAGCCCGTGAGGGGAGAGGAGAGGGGCCAGCAAGGGAGCCAGGGAAGCTTGCCATTTCAAGTTGCCATTTCCTTAGTTGGTGTTTGCCCTATTACTGCAATCTTTTAACTTCTTTCTGGAGTTTTGAGAAAGATATTTCTGTTAGTTCAAATCTTCTCTAGGGGGAAAGAGATCTGAAGCTTCTCACTGCACCCTCTTGGTTGGGGTGGGGCTCCCTCATTGTGGTTATAATTTGCATTTCCCTAATGGCTAAAGATATTGGGCATCTTTTCATATGTTTAATGGCCACCTATATACCTTCTTGGGAAAAATGTCTATTCAAGCCTATTTTGATTGGATTGTTTGACTTTTTGTTGTTGAGTTGTAGGAGTTCTTTATTTTTCTGGATATTAAATCCTTATCAGATATATGGGTTACAAATATTTTCTCCCATTCTGCTATCTGTTTTTTCTTATTCTTAATAATCTCCTTTGATGAAGGTGTGAGTATCTTTTGGGGCCATTTTTCAGCCTTCTACAATGACTAAGTTTCATGTTTCTTATATATTTACTTCTTTCTGAGCCTCAGTCCCCCCATTTGTGAAATGAGAGAGCTGAGTTCAATGACCTCTGAAGACCTCCCAACGCCATGACGACACTTATCTCACCTCATACCCCAATCTGCTGGCATAGAGCAGCCTTTCCCTGGTTCCTCCTTCCAGTTTCAGGCAGGTGGAGCTGCTGCTTCTGTTGGCCCTGGAGACCATGTCTGGGGGAGAGGGAGGAATATTCCCCTAATCATCCAGGACCATTTCCTGGGGAATTTCAATAGCTTGAGGTATTGGAGAAAATTAATGAAAGATGGCTTGAGCAGCCTGGTGTGCTGTGTGGTGCCTGTCAGACCTGTCAGCTGGGACTGCACCAACAACTGCTCCCAAGCTTGGGGGCTTCCTTTACAAGGCGCCACCCCAGCCGTGCCAACAAGAAGGAAATGAGGTCTCAGGGTGAGAGAGGAGAGATGCAGACCTCTTTCCCTTACCCCTTGCACCTACATGCATGCTCTGTCGAGGGCTCCTGATCAAGTCCCTCTGGGAACCCTGGACTCTGGTAGGAACCCTAGGGGGCCGGCTGAGCCCCTGCCCTGCTCTCTCCCACCCCTACCCCAGCTGTACAGCTCTCCATTGTAAACACATGAGCTCATGTCTGACTGTCTGGCATCCTGGAGATTTTCCAATGAGCTGGGGCAGGTGGGCATCCATATTCCTCTGCATGCAGGAGTCCCAACCCTGGGCCGTACTGTGAGCCAGCCCTCTTGGATTTTAAAGGCCACATCTGCAAACCTGGTGGCACAGCCCCATGCTCTGCTCCCCTCAGCTCTCAGGGCAGGGCAGCCCTCAGAGCCTCCCCTGTGATGTTCCTGCTCCCACAGTGCTGTGAGTGACCTTCCAACAACTTGCCCTGAGCATCCCTAACATTTTCTCTCCTTATACATGTTGGCCACCATGACGAATTACCCATTTAAAGCTCTAATTCTGGAACCTTACCACATGCAAACGCTAAATGCTTTCCATAAGGGGTCTAACTTATTCCTCCAAACAGCTAAGAAGTTTGTACTATTTCTTCCATTTTTACAGGTGAAGAAAATGAGACTCAGATGAGTCAGGGATTTACTCAGGATCACCCATCTTGTCAAGTGGCAGACTGGGGTTTGGACATAATTTGGCCCAAATCTGATATAGGCCTTTCATGTGCCTCCATTTCCAGAAATCCCACACACCATTCTTACCCCAACCCAAATTGTCTCCCCTCCACATCTTTGCCAAGCATGTCCTTCTCTACCTTCCAAGACTTGATCAGTTCTCACCAACAGCATTGTCCTAGGAAAATAACCTCTCTTCCCCAGCAGTCTTCTTATACCTTAGATCAAACTAGGCTTTACTTGTCTTTGTTGCCAAATTTCCCTGCAAATACCAGCTTAGCAGTAACTGATGCTGGGTGGAATCCTGACAGGTCTTGGGACTTAGTTTTCTTATCTGTAGACTGGTGGGTTGGACAAATCTATTGTCCTACTCTCTTCACCACTGCCCTGACCTCCTCCAGTCCCTGCCAGGCATACCTACCAACTCACCAAGCCTGGGGCTGCTGAGCTCACCTGCTGGAGAAAGCATAGCATACCAGAGCAAGCACTTGCTTCTCCCCCCAGCCTCCTAGTCTCTGTATAACCAACCACCCAGGGTCTGGAGGGTTGGGACACCAGTGAGTGCCCATGTAATTTACATGTCCTACTATCGACTCCACTCTGGGGAGACCATTCTATGGTCTGGTTTCTGCCCAGCCTCCCTCTCTTGGCTTTTGATTCTCCCCCTAGCAAAGAGCCTAAGTTTGTAGTCATAAAGCTTTATAGTTATTTATTTTTTATTTATTTTCCCCACCCCCGCCCCCCACCCGCTGTTTTTGCTATCTATGTCCATTCTTGGTGTGATCTTCTGTATCTGTTTCTCTTTTTTGTCTTCTTTCTCCTCTAGGACTCAGAGGGATTTGATCGTGGGAACCTCTAATGTGGAGAGAGGTTCCCTGTCAATTGCACCATCTCAGTGCCTGGTCTCTGCTGCACTTCACTTTAACTCTCCCCCCTTCGTCTCTCTTTTTTTGCGTCATCATCTTGCTGCATGACTCACTTGTGTGAGCACTGCCTCACCACACGGGCACCCATGTGGGCAGTTAGCTTATTGTGTGGGCACTTGGTTCACTGCATGGGCACTTGGCTTACTGCATGGGCACTGGCTCCCTGCACAGGCATGCTATCTCTTCTTTTTCACCAGGAGATCCCAGGGATTGAAACTGGGTCCTCCCATATGGTAGGTGGACGCCTTATCACTTGAACCACATCCGCTTCCCTAGTTTTGTATTTAAACACCAGTTCTGCCACACTCCTGTCAAATCCTTAAACCCCTCAGAGCCTTAGTATTCTTAGCTATGAATACTAAGACACATGACGTCTGAGCATGTGAGGATAAAAGGAGCTCAGCACAGTAGTAGGCATAACGTAGGGTTCTCCAGCTGTGATGGTTTGGAGCTGTATGTGCCCAGAAAGGTATATTCTTAAAGTGTTTTTTTTTTTAAAGATTTATTTATTTATTTCTCTCCCCTTCCCGCCCCCCCACCCCCACCCTGGTTGTCTGTTCTCTGTGTCTATTTGCTGCGTCTTCTTTGTCCACTTCTTTTGTCAGTGGCACGGGAATCTGTGTTTCTTTTTGTTGCATCATCCCGCTGCTTCAGTTCTCCGTGTGTGAGGCACCATTCCTGGGCAGGTTGCACTCTCTTTCGCACTGGGTGGCTCTCCTTATGGGGTGCACTCCTTGCGCGTGGGGCTCCCCTACATGGGGGACACCGCTGCGTGGCACAGCACTCCCTGGGCACATCAGCATTGCACATGGGCCAACTGCACATGGGTCAAGGAGGCCCGGGGCTCAAACCGTGGACCTCCCACGTGGTAGACAGATGCCCTAACCACTGGGCCAAGTCTGCCACCTGTTCTTAAAGTTAATCCATTCCTGTGGGTATGGACCTAGGGTAAGTAGGATCTTTTGGTGAATAAGATCTTAACTTAAGTTGTGACTCACCTCATTCGGAGAGGGTCTTAATCCTCTTACTGGAGTCCTTTGTGAGAACAAAATTCAGACAAAAAGAGAGAATGCCGTGGACACAAGAAGCAGAAAGCAATGAAACCTGAAAAGGAAGAGAGAGACCAGCAGATGCCACCATGTGCCTTGACATGTGACAGAGGAGTCCAAGATCACCAGCAGCTGATCTTCCAGAAGAAAGCATCATTTTGATGATGCCAAATTTGGATATTTTCACAACTTCAAAACTATAAGCTTGTAAGTTGATAAATTCCCATTGTCAAAGCCAACACATTTTATGGTATCAGCTTTTGCAGCAAAGTAAACAAACCCTGGCCCTCCCCACCCTCCAGCCCCAGACCTAGGGTCTGAGAAACCAGCCTTTGGCTCCTGGTGTCCAGCCATTCTCTGGTAGCCTGAGCAGAACCCCTGAGACTGCTGACACATCAGCACAGTCTGCTATGTGGAGGCTCTATCCCCCTACCCAGTTTACAGGATGGAGCCTGACTAAGTGTGCCTTGGGCCTTACGTTTAAGGCCTCCTGATATTTCTGCAGCCCCATTCTCACCCCAGCTTTGACCAAATAGTCTGGTCCACCCAGTGGGGCTGAGCCATACCCCAGCACCCAGATCCAGCCCCTGGGCTCTGCTTTCCCAGGATGTGGGTGCTATTGGCCCCATCTCTTCTTTGTTCCTCTCCTCTTCACCCCCCCCCCCAGCTCTTGTTGTCTCCCCTAGGCTGGTTGAACTGTACTCTTGTGAAGATATAGTCTCTGGGGATGTTTGTTTGTCTAGGAAACAGCCCATTGAGGAAGAACCTAGCACTGGACATAAGTTGCCTTGCAAGTTGTTTTCATGCCACCATGGAATTCTACGCAGGACTGAGTGCACAAAATATTTGGGGTCTGATATTATTAAAAATCTACTTAACAACCAGCAAGATGGCAGTGGTGTAAGGAGCTCCTAGAGTTAGTTCCTGCTACAGGGCAGTTAGTAAACACCCAGAGCCATTTGGAGTTAGCTGAAGCACATGTTCGGGGGTTCCAGGAGACCAGAAGAGCATCCTGCCACATCCTTGAAGGAATGGAAGGAGGAGACTACTCATCTGAAGAGAAGATTCACAAGTAGAGTGCTCCATGCCCCAGAGGTCTGTGCCCATCTTTCAATGGAGGCACAAGCTGCCTCAGGAGCTGTTCTGCAGCTGGAATTGAAAGCTACACTTCCCAAAAATGGGAGAGGAAGAGATGGTTGGGCACCAACTTCAGCTACTGATAAGTAAATTTGGTGGGTTAAAGTATAACCCTAAGAACAGCTAAAGTTTGAGACTTTCCAAGTCAGAAAGTAGCCACCATCTTAACTCCACTCCTGGCACGAAGGGAATGGGGCAGACTGAAACTCACAGTGCTGGTAGGGACCAGCTTCTTTCCATCCAGATAAGATGGCAGCGCTAGCCTAGGCCCCAGTCCCACCTGTAGCAGGGAGGAAGCTGGGGAGACCTGTGCCAGCCTCTCTGGAAAATAACCAGCCATGCCACAGAGGCCAGTGATCATCCAACTTTGGCAGTGCAAGCTGTCCCACGAGCTATTCTGTGGCTGGAATTTGAAGCTCCATTTCCCAAAAACAGGGGAGGAAGAGATGGTTGGCTACTGATTTCAACTACTGAATAGTATACTCAGCTGGCTAAAGTATAACCTTAAGAATAGCTAAAGTTTGAACCTATCCAAGTCAAAAGAGGCTGATAGCCACCATTTTTACTCCACCTCCAGCATGAGAGGAAGATGGGCTGACTGAAAAATACAGTGACAATAGGAACTGGTTTCTTTCACACAGATCGGCCTGCAGCTCTAATCCAGGCTTCAGCCCCACCTCTGGCAAGGGAGGAGGCTGCTGGGCCCTGCATCAGTCTATCCAGGTAACTGCAGGCAACTTTGGCTGGCACAGACTGAACAGTCAAAAGTCTACCAGGGCAACCACAGTCACCTTGGGCCCACACTACATAGATTGTTGTCCACACCTGCAGAGCCATCCCCTCTCCAGGCAGGGGAGAGAGGGCCATCAAGCTTCATCACTCTCTCTGGGCAATTACAGTCTAGATCTGCACGATTTGGATTCTTCACACAAGTGACTCTGCCCCTATCCCTGGCAAAGGAGAAAGTTGGGAGAAGGTTCATCAGTCCCTGGGTCATGGGGGGAGCTTGAGCCTTTACAGCTTATAGCACCAACTATGTCCTTGGCTCCTACAGCACAACCAGCAAGAGAAAAAGGGCAGGAAGCCCTAAACCAAACAGAAATATTTATTCTGCACCCAGAATAAATACTTTAGTAAGTAAGATGCCAAGACACCAACAAAAAATTACAATCCACATCAAGAAACAGGAAGATATGGCCAAGTTAAGGGAACAAGATAAGCCACCAGATGACATAAAGGAGTTGAGACAGCTAATCATAGATGTTCAAACAAATCTCCGTGATAAATTCAATGAGATGGCTAAAGAAATTAAGGATATTAAGAAGACATTGGATGAGCACAAAGAAGAATTTGAAAGCATACATAGAAAAATAGCAGATATTATGGGAATGAAAAGCACAATAAATGAAAAGTTAAAAACATTGAAATCATGCAATAGCAGGTTTGAGGAGGCAGAAGATTGGTGAGCTTGAAGAAATGGCCTCTAACAGTGAACATACAAAAGAACACATGAAGAAAAGAATAGAAAAAATTGAGCAAGGTCTCAGGGAACTAAATGACAGCAAAAGATGTGCAAACATATGTGGCATGGGTGTCCCAGAAGGAGAAGAGAAGGGAAAAGGAGCAGAAGGAATACTTGAGGAAATAATGTAGAAAATTTCCCAACCCTATTGAACAACATAGATATCCATGTCCAGGAAGCACAATGTACTCCCATATGAAAAAATCCAAATAGACCAGCTCTGAGACACATATTAATCAGAATGTCAAATGCCAAAGACAAAGAGAGAATTCTGAGAACAGCAAGAGAAAAGCAATGCATAACATATAAGGGATGTATATTTCTCACCAGAAGCCATGGAGGCAAGCAGACAGTGGTATGACATGTTTAAGATAGTACAAGAGAAAAACTTCCAGCCAAGAATCTTATATCTGGCAAGACTGTCTTTCAAAAATGAGGGCAAGTTTAGAATATTCAAAGATAAACAGAAACTGAGAGAATTTCTAACCAAGAGATCAGATTTCCAGGAAATAGTAAAGGGCGTGCTACAGCCTGAATAAAAAGACCGGAGAGAGAGGCCTGGAAGAGAGTCTAGAAATGAAGATTATATCAATAAAAGTAACTAAAAGTGTTAAAGAGTAGGGAAAATAAAATAAGACAGATAAAACTCAAATATCAGGAATAAACTTAACCAATGATATAAAGCAATTGTATTCAGAAAACTGCAACTCAATGTTAAAAGAAATTTTAAAAAGCCTAAATAACTGAAAGAACATTCCATGCTCATGGATTGGAAGACTAAATATCATTAAGTTGTCAGTTCTACTCAAATTGATATACAGATTCAAATGCAATCCTAATAAAAATTCCATCAGCAGTTTTTAAAAATCGAAAACACAAACATCAAATTTATTTGGAAGGGTAAGGGGTCCTGAATAGCCAGAAACATCTTAAAAAGGAAAAGCAAACTCTCATCTCCAGACTTTAAGTCATATTACCTAGCTATAGTGGTAAAAACAGCATGGTACTGGCATAAAGACAGACACATAGACCAATGGAACCAGATTGATGGTTCAGAAACAGACCATGTATGGTCAACTGATTTTCGACTAGCCTGTCAAACCCACATAGCTCAGGCAGAACAGTCCATTCAACAAATGGTGTGGAAAGAACTGGATATCCATAGCCAAAAGAAGGAAAGAGGACCCCTATCTCACACCCTATCCAAAAATTAACTCAATATGGATCAAAAACCTAAAAATAAAAGCAAGAACCATAAAGCTTCTAGAAGAAATTATAGGATATTATCTTCAAGCCCTGGTGGTAGGTGGTAGATTCTTAAAGGATATAAAAGGAGGACTGAGATGGACTCCTGATTTTTAATGTATGTACAAGTTTTAATTAGCTTTACTATAAAACTGGAAATGTATAGAGTGGATGGTAACACATAGTGAGTAACAGCTAGTTTATAAGTGGGGATGTGGCTGAAAATGGTAGTCTAGGCATGTAAATGCCAATTGACAGAATGCTAGAGAATAATCTGGGAACTGAAGAGTGCAGTAAACCAAGAGGTAGATGAGAACTGTGGTTGATGGTACAGGTGCAGGAGTGTGCTTTGTTAGCTAGAGCAAGTTTACATCACTATTGCATGGTGGTGGGAATGTGAAGAAGCATGGAAAAAATACAACTGGAGTGACCTATGCACTGTGGTTAGCAGTAAAAATATAATATTCTTGCACCTATGCCAAAGATGTACTGTGCTGATAATGGGGGTAGTATGGAAAATGTGTGCCAAATGTACACTATGGACATGGTAACAAATGATATTATCTTATTTGTAATGAATGTTCCACCACAGTGTGGTGTGTTTATAGAGGGGTGTTGTTTGGGAATTCTGCACATGTGCATGATTGTTGTGTAAGTTTACAACTTCTGTCATAAAAAATATATTTAAAAAATAATAGGGTGGGTTGTGGGGAAAATACACCAAATGTAAGATAAGGATTACAATAAGTAGTAAGATTTTGACAATATTCTTTTATAATTTGTAACAAATGTCTCACAACAATGCAAGGTGTTGGTGGAGGGTTGATGTATGGGACCCCTGTATGATGGTATGCATGTTTGCTTTGTAAATTCACAACTTTTACTGTACACTTATTGTTTATATATAAATGATATAAAAATAATAATAATAGGGTGGGCTGGGGAAAATACTTTGGTTTAATAGTAATATTTTGACAATGCTTTTAAATCATTAGTTAATATTGCTTAACAACAATGCAAGGTATTGGTGGTAGGGTGAGGTACAAGAGTCCTGCATAATGTTATGTATGTTTGTTTTGTAAGTTCACAACTATTACCATACAGTTATTGTTTGTATGTATATGTATGAGTGATATACTTCAATAAAATTTTTTAAAAAGGTTTAAAAAAACTATTTAGATCAATTATGGTTAGATTTTACTGGGTGTAGGTGAGAAATTATGGTATCTGAAAACTAACCAGGGCTCAAAAAGGGTAAAGAAAATCTTATCTGAACTGCCATTGCCTTTACCTGCACCATCCTTCTGCCAGAGAAATTTTCTCCCTCCCACCCTCTCAGTGATATTCTTCCCTAAGCCTGCTGCCTCTGTTGCTCCTACCCTTAGAGTAAAGCAGGGCCAGGGCTGGCAGGGCTCTAGAGATGACCTAGACTCATGGTTTCCAACCATGGCTGATTCTCAGAATCATGGGGGGTGTGGTGGGGAGGATGTACTTTGAGAAAATACCAATTCCTGGGTTTTGTGCCAACTTGACTGACTCAGAATCTCCAGGGAAAGAAGTCCAGGAAACTGGATTTTTAAAAACTCCTCATGTGGAACAGATGTAGCTCAAGTGGTTGAGCGTCCGCTTCCCATGTACGAGGTTCCAGGTTCAATACCCAGTAGCCCCTAAAAACAAACAAAAAAATGCACTCTCATTGGGGAGTGGATGTAGCTTGGTGGTTGAGTGCCTTCCTCCCATGTTCAACCCCAGTACCTCAAAAAAAAAAAAAATCCTCCCTGGGTCATTCTGCTGAACACCCAGGATACGGAACCTCTGCCCTGGCCCACTTCCTTCATCTCCCAGGGTCAGAGTCAGGCAAAGCAGGACTGGGCAGACCCACAGAGCAGGCCCCTCGTTGCCACAGGATCCCATCTCTGTGGCCCTATAAGAACATCTGCCCTCGGCTTGACAGCTATCACCATGTCCAGCGCCCTCAGCGCTCTGGACCTTCTAGGCCCTGGAGCAGCTCTAAGTCCATCTTCATCTGTAAACTGGGGGTGGGAATGCAGTTTCTTCTTTCTTCTAGTTCTGCCCAGAAGGCCTGGTACTGGGCTCTGCCCATGGGACCCAACGATGAGATCTTTCCAACCAACTTTGCCTCCAGAAATAATCACTGCAGTGTTTGAAACTTCTTAGCTGTGTCTACGTTCTTCCAGATTCCCAAACTCCGCTGTGGAATACAAGGTCCCCTCGGAGCAGATTGCTCTGCTTGATAAATCCTTGAATTTTCATGGTGATCCTCTCCTCTCTTCTTCAAAGCATAAAAAACTTTAGGGAATATCACAGACCGTATTTTGAGTCCAAGGAAGCAGAGCTAAAGGGAGGACGTGGACTTAGAGTATTTCAGGGGAACGTGAAAAAAGCTGGTACTAGTTCTGTCGAACAAGGACAACCCACATGGCATCCTAAAGTTAGGAAAGTATTTTCCACATCTGATTTCATAGTAAAGAACACAGTACGTCCTATAACTTTTATGTGGTGTTCTGTTTCCAGGATGAGACAGCACTATCCCTCCCATTCAAAGTACAAAATTAATGTTTCATAGTTTGCAAAATGCTTCCACTTGCATTTTCTCTCTTAGTCCTCAAAATCGGGCAAGATAGCCATTGTTTTGTCACTTTTAGACTCTTTCTGCAGGTGAGGGGACTGAGGCGCCGGGGTTAAAGTTATACCCCTCCACCACCTGTTTCTTGTTTCTCCTCAGCTCTGCCCCTCCCTGAGCAGTGCTCTCCTTCTGCCACCTGTGACGGTGGTGACTTTATTGTTTCAGCTGTGATACTGGCTCCAGTCTGCAGAATACCTGTTACGTCTCGGGCACTTTACCTACACTGTCCTATTCCAAGCACATAAGAACCCAGCAAGGGAGCCATTAGCTTGTTTTTCAGGGTATTTAATCCACCGAGTGTTCTGGAGACCTTCCACAGTGGATGCAGGTCAGCAGAGGGCTGAGGGAGGAGGAGGGGCAGGCACGCGCTCCCACCTCCTCCCTGCGGAGGTCACAGCTGTCAATCAGTCCTCCGCACACGCCCCCTCTGTCTGCCAGCTCAGGTAACTTCTGCCTCGCCTTCCCCTCCAGGCCAAGGGGTGGGAGTGGCAGTGTGGTGGGGAAACCATCTTACAGTCCCCCGCCTTATATACATATTTTATGTATTATTTTTAATGCCTACCCAGATTGTTAGTTGAAAAACTATTGGAAAATTGAAAAGTAAGTGCATTAAAACTCACATTTTTTTCCTTTTCTTTTCCCCATTAATAACGTTTTGCGCTAGTATGGTACCTTTGTTACAAATGCTTTTAAATTGAGAGGATTGCCATGTTTGACGATTTATCTTGATTAAGTGACTATTTTAAGTAATTTTAAATTATTTAATAACTTCAGCTCACAGAAACGCTTTTCACAAGACAGCATTTTTAATGGTATTTTTTAAAAAATTCTGAAGGCCACTTCCAAATTTGGATAAGATTACACTAGTACACTAATACGTGTGAATCAGTTTTAGAAGACCTTAACAAAATACTGATTTTATATTATAAATTATTGGTATTGCATGTTAGTTAAAACTATTTCAGTTGAAATTTCTACAGGACTTAAATTGTCAGAATATTTAAGTGCCAAATCAGTGGCTGATTTTTGTTAATCATATGTTTTCATGGAAAATAATTTTTCTCCACTTAAATTTTCAAAATCTGAAAATAATTTGTCATATCTCTATTTCACATGTGAAATGAAGATATCTATAATCTCCTTAATTTCTATTTGATATGTACTTGTCTCGTAATAACCAATACTCATCTGTCAGTTCATACATTTTCAATTTCTCTTTTTTTCTCTTCATTTATTTTCACATTCAGGGAGTGTATTCATATCTCTTGCTGAAGTGTTAAATTTATGAAACATAACTTCATGTTTACTTTCTCTTTATTGTAACTCATAAGTCTCAAGTGAAAATGAGATAAGCAAAGAAGTAGATTTACAAAATATTATCGAT
Organism: Dasypus novemcinctus; assembly: GCF_030445035.2. Classification (NCBI taxonomy): domain Eukaryota; kingdom Metazoa; phylum Chordata; class Mammalia; order Cingulata; family Dasypodidae; genus Dasypus; species Dasypus novemcinctus. Next base: position 23,639,921 of record NC_080692.1, on the reverse strand, counting down.
GAGTTTGCTTCTATTTCCAGTCAGGAAAGAGAAATTATAATACATTCTGGTTTGGGTATAAATAAAAATATTTCAACTTAAAATCATGTGAGTTTAAGACATTTACTTTTCAACTTTTCAAATTACTTTAATGTTCTGAGGAAAACTATAACCATTAAAAATGCAAAAACTGAAAACAAAAAACCCCCCACATATATATATGTAAGTACACACCTTTTTTCCCCCTTTGCTTCAGGTTCCAATATGGCTCAACATGGTACCATTGGATTCTGTCTATACTTAAAGTTTTGATATTTGATTTATCATGGACTTTTTTGTATTAGTTTTGACTTTTAAAATGCTGCATTAAAATCATATTTATTATCTTTGGAAATGAATAGAAGCGGTGAAAGCATATCATGGTGTTTGGAACTAGCAGAGCTATTGTGTGGGTTTGACAGTGGTTGAAAGGGAAAGTCTAAGGTCATGTGTATTACTAGAAGGAAAGCTAAAAGCTAACATGGCACTGTATAAGATGTAAGACCTCATGTAAAACAAATAGGGTAATATTGCATATAAAAATCTATATTTACAAAATATAAATACCAATATTCTAGAGAGAAAGAAACCGAATAGCAGTTATGTAAGGCAGGAAAAGCACAGAGAGATTGAGAGGTAATGAGTTTTGTTTGCTTGGTTTTTCTTTATTATTATTATTATTGGAATAATGAAAGTGCTAAAAGAAACAATTGCAGTGATGAATGCACAGATATGTGATTACACCAAATACCACTGATTATTTTTAAAAAATCATATGTATCTTGGTTATTGAGTTTTTGGCACCCCCTTAAATTTTGTGCCCAATGTAAGTGCCTCACTTGCCTCACCCTAGTCCCCACCCAGGTTATGGTGCTCTGCTCTGCCTAGCCCTGGGGCACTGCACTGTCCCTTATAATTTCCATATCCTCTGCCCACACCTTTGTAAACAGTCCATGTACTGGGTTGAACAGTGTCTCCTCAAAATTCATATCCACCATAACCTCAAAATGGGGTATTATTTGGAAAGAGGGCCTTTGCAGATGCACTAAGTTAAGATGAGGTCAAGTTGCATTGGTTGGGGCCTACTCCAATGACCCATGTCCCTGTAAGAAGAGAAAACAGAGATATGTGCACTTGGGAGAAGGCCACGTGACAGCAGAAGCAGCGATTCCAGTGACGAGTCTGCAAACCAAGGGACGCCGCGGGTTTCCAGCAGCCCCCGCAGCTGGCAGAGGCAAGGAAAAGCCTCTCCTACAGTCTTCAGAAGAAGCGTGGCCCTGCCAGCGCCTTGTTTTCTGACCTGCCGCCTCTAGGACTGGGGGAGAACACATTTCTGTCATTTTAAGGCCCCAGTCCGCAGTAATTTGATACAGCAGCCCAAGGAAATGAACAGCATCCCTCAATACTGTTTTTTTTTTTTTAAAGAATATGGAATTTATTAAGAATTGAATTTTAAAAATAAGCACATTTAAATAGGAACCCAGGGAGCCCCCTTTATCCTACTCCAAGAGCCTTCTATGCCCTCCCACCCTAGTAAAAACACCCATTCTGCTCATATACAGCGGCCAATAAAGATGCAAAACTTCCAAAAATGACAGATGCTCAGCTAAAGGGAGTCAATACCTGAGCCAGATGAGACCATTCCTGGAGGAGCCCACTGTTTGGTCCAGCATGGCACCAGTTCAACACCTCCACCTTCTGGGCCAGCTGCTGACCTCAGGGGCTCTGTGAGCACGAGGCTGGCTGAGAGGCTGACAGCCTACTCCCTCGTTGCATCTGCCAGGCGCTGCATTATTAACTCCTGCTCCCGCTCCTTTAGTGCCCGATGAAATCGATGCATGGCCAGTTTTAGCCAGGCAGGCTTATCTGCAAAGATGAGGTGGAACCAGCCAGGCTCCTTACACATGTAGTTCTTGCCACAGGATATTATCAACTTGTTCTCCAGGAAGTGGCGATGGAGGAGCAGCTCTTCCTCAAAGGTACACATGTATAGGTACCTTTTCAAGTTGAACTAGATATAAAGCCCAGAGCCACGACTGAGAAAGGGGATCTTCAGAGTCTTCACCTTGTCTGTGATGTACTCATGAGCTGCCTGGAGCCGGGAGTGGTTGGTGGGCAGGTATACTTTGTCAATTCCTTCTCTATCCTGGAGCAGCTAACATAGCCTGTGCTTGATGATGCCAGAGATGCTGTGAAGATAGCCAAAAGAGCTCATAGCAAAGCAATTTGAGTGACCACGGTTTCCTGCTGGAGTCCTGACGAATACAAAAAAAGGTTAAGGAACTCGCCCAGGTCACGCAACTACCAGGTAGCAGAGCCAGGTTCAAGTCCAACTCTGCGCGATTCCGAAGCTCTCGCCCAGTCGCCTGGGTTGGGCGGCTGCCGGAAGGCCGTCAGCCCGTCAAGGCACCTGTGCTTTGTCTCCTGCCTGCAAGCGAAGCGCGCACCAGGGGCAGGATTCCACAGGCTGCCCCCGTGCCAGGCACAGCGCTGGCTGCCTTCCTTGTGCGTGGAATAGTGGCAAGCCCTGGCTTCCCTGGGAAGTTCCCGGGCCACAGGCAGGCTTCAGGGACAGGCTTCAAGGAAGGCTGGATTTTTTTTCCCCTCCAATTCATCCTCTAATTGAAAATGACCCCACGCACCTGTCAGCCCGGAGGCCTCAGGTGTTGGCACCCCTGGCCTGTGCCAGTTGCAGAAATCTGCCACATTGACATCAAACACATAAGCCCAGGAAGACATTAGCAACTGTTTATTTGCCCCTAATAATGCTGGATAATGAGGGCCTTAGGGCTCCTGAAGGAGCACCTGGAGGTTCTTGGAAATCCCAGACACCCAAAGGCACTGGGCCTGTTCCCAGGCAGAACCAGGCCCACCCTGCCCTACAGGGAGAAGGATAAACTAAACAGGCAGGGGCCTGGGAGGGGTTTCCCCTATGCCATCTGAGTTGAGAGCACAGAGTGCAGGGATTTTGCCTCAAAAGTGCCCCACAGTGACTTTTACTGGCCGCAATTCCTAGGTGCGACAGGAAAGACTGACCTAACAGTTTCAGCCTCAGTTTCCTCATTTGTAAATAGCACCTACCCTTTAGGTTGGGAGGAGAGAAGGCACAATTATACCCATTTCGAAGAAGGGAAAACAAATGCTCTGAGAAGAAAGGCCACTTGTCCAAAGTCTTGTCATCTTGTTTTTGTTTTTTACTAGGAAACAATGGGATTTAATTCCACACCTTCTGAATTCCTAGAACAATGTTGTTTGAGCTATGCTATAGACTTTACAATGCAGTTAATAATTATTTCACAATATAAAATTTTAAGAATATGAAAAGACTCAGTGGGAGCAAGTGTAGCTCAGTGATTGAGCCCCTGCTTTGCATATACAAGGTCCCAGGTTCAATCCTTGGTACCTCCTAAAAAAAAAAAAAGACTTAGTGAGATCACTTAAGCGTTCACTCAACAAATATTTATTATGCGATTAGTAAGAGGAAGGTACTGTTCAACGTGCTAGGTCTATGGTGGTGCCCAAGACAGACTAGCCCTTGGGCAGCTCATTTCCAGGGGAGAGGAGCAGGCAACAAATAAATGACTAAACAAATACCGAATGTAATATAAGGAGTGGCAAGTGCTATGAAGAAAAATCAAGCAGGGTAGAGGCATAGAGAATGACAGATGCTATAGGGTAGGATAGCTGTATGGTGATTTTAGCTCTGGTGGTCAGGAAAGTTCTTTCTGAAGAGGTAGACTTTGAGCAGAGATGGAAACGTCATGTAAATGATCGGAAGATCTGGGTCAGGAAGGCCACAGGTGAGGGAATGGCAAGTGCAAAGGCCCTGTGGAAGGGTCAACCTGTCCTTTGAAGGACAAAGGGCCACGTGGTTAGAGAAGTGGTCAAGGTCAGGTCATGCGGGGCTTGGGATGCCCTAACGAGAAGTTTAAGTGTGTTAGGAAATCTTCAGAGCATTTTGAGATGAGTTAACATATTCTGAGTTTTGTTTTAACAGGGTCTCTCTACCTACTTGTTTGAAAAGAATTTAGGGGAGAAAGATGGAAGCAGGAAGAACAGTTTCCACATCCGATTTCCACTCCACCTCATGTCCACAGGAGAGGAGGTGGTAGGGTGTCTGTCTATGTGATATACACATGCACTCAATGTATACTGTAGTTCCAAGGCCACACTTTCAGATATAACTGGCTTAAGGAGCCAATCCTTTATGCAACTCAGCTTTAAAGTGACCCTGAAAAATAAACCCATGTCATGGAGGCAGTAGTCTGTATACCTTTACATTTGAGGCTGAATGACAGGAGGGCTGCTGTGCTCTACGTAAATCAGGCCGTGCTGAGGCAGAAAGGGCAAACCACGGCCAGGATGCTCAAGGGGGCAAAAAGAGGGAGGGCTGAGACATGATGGGGCCAGATCCAGGGCCAATCACCAATCAGCTATTGCTGCATAACCAACCTCCCAAAGACAACCCTTCCTCAACACTCACCAGCATACGGGGGAGCTGTACTGTTCTCATCTGGACCAGGCACGGTTGATCTTGGCAGGCTCAGTTGGGCAGCTCTTCTGGTCCTGACGAGGATTCACTCAAATTCTTGGTGCTCAGCGGGCTGGTGGCTAATCTCGACTAGCTTGGGCTAAGCCAGCTGCCACGTCTCCATGTGTCTCAAGGTCCAGCAGGCTAGCCCAGGTACCTTCATGGCAGCTGCCACTTCTCCACGTGTCTCAAGGTCCAGCAGGCTAGCCCAGGTACCTTCATGGCAGCTGCCACTTCTCCACGTGTCTCAAGGTCCAGCAGGCTAGCCCAGGTACCTTCATGGCAACTGCCACTTCTCCACGTGTCTCAAGGTCCAGCAGGCTAGCCTGGGAGCACCTTCACGGCAGCTATGGGGGCCCAAGAAAGAGAGAGAGTCTGTTTAAGGCCTCTTGAAACCTGGGTTTGAAACTTGACAAGTTTTACTTCTGTGCTTTCTTGTGGACAGAGCAGCCACAGAGCCAGTCCAGATTCAAGGAGTGGGAGAAGAGGTTCCATCTCTTGATGGGAGGAGCTGTGAGTTCACATTGTGAAAGACATGGGAAACTGGGGCCATTTTTGCAGTCAGGCCCCCGAAGCAACTTGGCTTCTCCTCTCTTGCCTTGTGGGTCCTCATGACGAACTGCAGAAGTTTAGTCCCAGGGAAGGACAGCCTCAGAGGGCATGAGGAAGGAGATCCTCTGCTTCCTACATGCTCAGCCACAAGGCTGCTCCAATGGGTGGCCACAGACCCACATGGCTGTTACGTGGGTGTGTGGGCATGAGACACTGATAGCCTTCTAGCAGGGACCCTGGATATCAGCCAGCACTGCCTCCTCCCTCTGCAGAAGGGCAACGACTTGCTTAGGGACACAGAGCCCATGGACCCAGGAGAATCTAGGCACTATTTGGAGAGATAGGAGGTGTTTCCTTTTGAATTTTTAAAATGTACAAGGACCACTCCTTCCAAGGGTGAAGGACAAGGTTAAACTCATTAGACTCTAGGGAAACCATTCTGGAAGTGAGAAAGGGGTTTCAGCACTGGGTAGGGTAGGGACGCAATTTATAAAATGAAGAAAAACAGCAGCCACAGATGTTGGGAACCTGGCCCAGGGTCTCCAAGCTGCCAGACAGGACCCTTCATGAGATTTGACTTCCAGGAGCTCGTCCATAGGAAGGTGATGCTTGAAGACTAAAACTAGGGTTGCTTTTCTTTCCTGATTCTTGTCCCTGTCCTCAATCTCCTGTCTACTCCACATTTTATGTTTTCTCCATCACTTCTTCAAAGAAAAAGCACGCCAGGTCTTAAGCATCATTCACTTAATCAATATTTTAAACAATATTATGGAATCCCTGTTATGTGCAGGGTACTTTTCTAGAGACCTGGGAATGAGGTAGCAAAAAGGACCAACACTGCCCCAGCTCGCAGGGTGCTTGCCTTTTGGTGGGTGGAGACAGACAACTGTCAACGGGACAAAACATCAGGTGGAGAGGGCTGCCAGGAGAAGGTTATAGCAGGAAGGGACGTGGGTGCCCCTTTACAGAGGGTGCTCAGGAAGGCATCCTGGGGGTGTGACCTTCAGCTCTGAAAGACAGGAAGGAGGTGGCCCAGTGGAATCCCAGGAAAGAGCCTTCCAGGTGGGCAGAACAAACCCCGGAAGAGAAGAGCCTGTCTGCACAGGAGCCCAAGCCGGGAGGTTTCACTCTCTAAGCAAAACGTTTGTTAAAAAAAACCTTTTTCCTATTAGAACAGACTTGGCTCAGAAAACACTTGCTCTGCTGATGGTGGTGGGGGGGTGGTGAATAAACATGCAGACCCTTGTGTCTTGATCGGCTTTAGAGGAGCCAGCGCCCTGGTGCGTGGGGCAAGAAAGATTCGAGCCCTGGAACCGCATCCAATTTCCCCCAAACCCCAGTAACAAGATCCCAGAGGCTTGACAGCCAGGCCCTCTCCCCACTTCCCTCCTGCTTCCCCTCGTCCCCCCCCCCTCCCCGCCCACCCTATCCAGTCCCTTCCCCCTGGAATTCTCGGGCAGAACAGCTGCACGGGGGGCTCAGTTTTCAATGAAACAATAAAATACTCCTGCGTGTCCCTAAGACTATGGCATTTATGACCGGGTAGGCCGGCTTCTCTGCACAGACGCCCCCTCCCCGGTTCCCAGGCTCAGCGGCCCAGACGCCCACATGTCCCGTGGCCTGGCGTAAGCCTCTGGGGACCGCAGCATGGGTGCCTTGGGAGGGTCTTAACCCAGAACAGGCTCCTGGGGAAAGAAGACGCAGACCTCCAGGAGCAGAAGGGCCTGTGCCCAGGAGATAGCGGAGCGCACGCGTGTCCCCGGGCCGCACAGCACTGCGGGCCCCCGGGCACCTCGCCCTCTCCCAGAAGGCCCACTTGCCCGCCCCCTCCCTGCTGCCTTGGGCAAACCCTGGGCTCCCCTGCACTGGGACAGGAAAGCCCTCACTGGGAGGAGAACAGGGGTGTGGCCCACATTCCAATCAGCACCGCCCCCCTTCCCTGCCTCTGCCCTTAGGCTCTTCTTTAAAATAGCAAGAAGTCCTCCTCCACGGGTTTCACTTCTGCACAACCAGGACATTGTGCACTGCCACCCCTGGACTTCCCTCCAGGCCCCAGGTTGGCACTTACGTGCAGCTTGCCAGCCTGCGGCAGGGGTACTCGCCCACTGCCTCGAACAGAGTCCATGTGGTTACTTTACAGATTTAATTTAATTTTGCCCTTACCGCTTTATAAAAACCAGGGAAAGCAGGGAGACAGGGCACAGGTCTCTTAAGTACCAAGTAAATGAGACAGAGATAGGAGCCATTAGGCATTCCTAAGGAAAAGCCACCGTCAGACCCTGGGCAGAAGTTGGCTCGTTGTTTGCAAATGTATGCCAGGCAGGTCCCACCCAAGGGTCCTCTCCCCCGATGCCCTTTTCCCCGGTTGCACCCTGCTCGCCTCTTGCTGCCTTTGGGAGTCACTGCTCAAATCTCTGCTTATCAATGAGACTCCCTGACCCTCTTCTTTTAAACTGCAGCCTGTGCCCCTCCCGCTCCCCGGATCCCCTCTACCTGCTCTGGTTTTCCTCTTTCTTCCCTCACAGCACTTATCAGCATCTAACAGACTGACTTATGTCTTAACTGTCCTTTTATTGTCCATCTCCCACCATTACTAGACTGCAAACTCGAGTTCCATGAACGATTGATTCCAAACACTGAGAACCATGCCTGATACTGAGAAGGTGTCCAATAGATATCCGTTGAGTGAATAAATGTCGGATTGTAAATGAAATAAACTAAAGAAGATGTTAAAACTACGGGTAATGTATTACAAAAATTGTGTCTGAAAGGTGCACTAAAATTACAATTTTACAATTACTTTTAGAGCCCTGGGAAAATACATCCCTTCTGCCAGGTATGTCAATGTTCAAGCTTTTGACTTTTGGTATCCGTGCACACTTTCAGCAGCATCTGAGCAGGGGACAGCCTTTGAGTGACACCTGGGAAGGCTTCCTGGAAGAAGCAAGTGTGTGCTTCCCCTCTCTGGTTTGAGATCTAGCACTGCTGGGATTAGGTTTTGCAGCAGAACCTGACGGTCTGGGACTCACAGCTGGGGCGTGTGAGAACACAAGGACACACTCAGTGGCCGCTGAGTGGCCTAAGAGTGGGAAGGGTCCCTCGTGCACGCAGTCAGGAAGGAGCCGGAGCCGCCAGCCTCCCTGGCCTGAACCCCTCTCCGACAGGAAGAGGGAGACAAGATCCGAGGCTGTTCTGCAGGCTGGAGAGGCAGAGGCTGCTACTCCCAGCAAGGTCTCAAGGGATGGGGATGGGAAGACCCCCCCCCCCCAGGCAAGGACGGGGTCCTACCCCTTCCCAGTGACCCCCAACTCCCTGGATCACACACTTAATAAAAACAAGGACCATCCTGTAGTGCACACTGAGGAGATGCCAGGATCCGTGCCAAATGCCTTCCCGGCAACAGTCACTTAATTCTCATCAAGACTCTCTGTTACTAGGTACTTGTCCTTCATTTTCCAGATGAGGAAAGGCAAGAATAGAGGGGTCAGCTGACCCAGGGTCCGTGGAGAGGAGAGGCCAGCCCTCAGGCTCCATGCTCCCACCCTTAACCACGGCAACCTCGTGCCACCGAGGGCCACGCTGGACCCAGTGGAAATGACTCAGCTGCCTCTAACAACCTCTCCCCGAAGGAAGGCGAGTTTTGGTGTCAAATGGATAACAAAAAACAAACCCTGAGAGAGTAAGCTGCTGAAAAGACCAGGAGAAGACCTCACGCATGAAACTAAAGAGAATCTTGTTTTGGTAAAGAAGGCTAGGGTGGACAGATTGGCCTTCAGCTGGGGTTCAGGACATTGTTTCTCTCTCCCACACACAAATGCAGACAACGAGCGCCATTTCATACAACAGAAGCTAGCCGCCTCGGCTCTGAAGGGCGAGCATATTAGCTGCTGGGGCAAGGGAGCGTGTGGCTGGGAGATTGTTTGCTCAGTTCTTCTGGGCTCCTGCCTCCAACCTTGACCAAAGCTGGTGGACCCGGAAGCTAATGAAGCTTCCACTGCAAGGTTCTCGCTTGAAGCCCCTTTAAAATCCCTGGGTTGGGGGGTAGGGCCTTCTAGCAATGCATTTACATGGCCATATGGTTTAAAATTTTTTGTGAGAGTGAGATTAAAATTATTCTGATGTCGAGAAATGAACTGTAACAAAAAATTTCAGTCCACGCTTAAAAGTATTAATTCATTAAGGGGAAGAGATAAATTTCTAGTAGAAATGGTAACACTTCCAATAGAAGTAATGTATAGGCTCAGGGGTTATTGCACAATCCAATTAATGGAATGAATCATATGCTGGCATTGGAAAAAAGATTTTTCTTTCTTGCTGATTCAACATAAAATATTAACACTGACAAAGATAACAACACTACAGTGGGGACGTTGATAACAAACTGGTTAATGAGTGTTGGCAATTCTAAGAGCATTTAAGATTAATCACTGCATTAAAAAAAAAAAAAAAGGAAATGTCCTGACATTTTCCAGCTTATATATGAAAGAACCTTGGTAGAGGTTTTCCAAAATTTGGTAACAAATCTGCAAATGTACATTTGCACTAATCAGTTGTGAAGCTGAAAGGAACTTTTTCGAAACAGTCAAGAATAAGAAAATTTGATCAATCATGTTCCAAGGAAAGCTAAATTGTCTTTCTAGTCTCTCTATAGAAAATAATAAAATAAAAACTATTGTCCTGTGTGAAGGAGAATAAAACATGGAGAATAAAAGATTAAGAGGTAGGCCATGCAGTTACTAAAGCTATGACTATTGTTATTTTTCTATATATTGTTATTTTTGTGGTGGTCGTCAGCTTTTACTATTTATAATTTGTTGTGATGTCTTTTCTCCTTTATCCTCCAAGTACCCAGCCTTGTATTCTCTCTTAGAGAGGCATCTGCAAATTAGGTTTCAAGCCCCAGGAAGCCTGGCCGGCCTCTGACCGAGGTAGAGGGGTATTTCTGCTCCTAAAAATCACCTGTTCTGCAGTATACAGCCTCTTGCCCACAGGCTTTCTAGTTCATCATGCACCACTGAGGACCCAACTGCATTCTCGATGCTGGAGGCCCAGGCCTGCCGAGTGGGAGAGGCCCAGCCGCAAGCAAGGGCTGTGCAGCCTGGCAGCCAGGAGTCAGGCTAAGTCCTGGGGGCTCTAGAACTTCCTGGGACCTGGGTATTCAATATTGTGCTGTTCAATATTGTGCTGGCAGCATTCTGAAATTCTTTATAATTGGCCAACAAGTCACCATGCATTTGCATTTTGCAAAGTACACAGTCGGCTGTGATACGGTGTCTGAGTGTGGCTCGAGTTAACTCTAGAAGGCCGACAAAAGTGAAGGACACTCCAGGAAGAAGTCCCTAGACACGGAGGCCAGGGCCAGGCAGCACTGATTATAGTAATCCAGAAGTCTCCCCCTCCTCTCGGAGACTTGAGCACTGGTGGGAGCACGTGGGTCCGAGGGCCAGCTCTCTCTCTCAGGACTGTGACGACGGCAAGTTCCTCACGCTCCCTGAGGTTCAAGCCTCCTCATCCGCCAGAGAAGGACAAGTCATACATTCCAGGCGGGATTTCATCTGTGTGCTGCCTCTTTCCTGCCATCACATTTGGGTCGAGGTAGGGAGAGACTGCTGTGGGTGCGGATGGCTGTGGTGGGGGCAGGCTCCCTGCAGGGACGGGTGCGGGAATGGCCAATGTCAAGGCTTGGGGGTGGGGTGCAAGGCAGGTCGGAGAAGGGGTGGCAGGGGAGTCAGTGGGGCTGTGCTGAGGCTTGGTGAGATGAGCTGCAGCCAGCAAAGAGGCGGGCTCCGCTGTTATCGCACCAGGCCAGGGAGCTTGGGCTGCGGTGGGAGCACCTGCAAGCCTTTGGGCGGAGCGTGAAGATGGAGAACGAGGCATTCTGTGGACGTTCCTGCCTGGGGATCCCCTCATTCAGCCACTTCGGGTGAGGAGAGAAGACAGCCAGCTGCGAGGCAGGTTTCTTGTAGGATGAGGCCAGATCCCTGGCTTGGGTAGGAGCAAAAGGAGCAGTGGGGCACTGATTGCCTGTGCACCCTTCTCAGGAGCCAGAGCCTTGCTGTTCCATGGGTGGGGTGGAGGGTGAAGGGAGGTGGATCGCTGCCCTGGAACAGGGCCTCTGGGGCTCAGTGGCTGAGCAGGCTGCAGGACCCACCCTGAGCATGACAGTAGCCCTGACATGAAACAGGGACCGTGTCAAAAGTTCAGGAGGAAAAGGAGAGGAAGCAGTGTGTACGGTTCAGTCACCCCAGGAATGAGACCCAGCACCTGGATTCCCGGTGCAAGAGACCAGAAAGGGCAGGGGCCAGAGGTGGACCTCCCACCAGGGCTAGGGGACCCGGGAGCACCTGGGGGCAGTGTCCAGTGATGGGCCAAACCCAGAAGAGGGGGATGAGCGGTGACAGTGGCCACACCTCCTTCCAGGCTTGCATCCACTTTTCCCAACCTGGCTTTCAAGTCACCAGCACACACCTCCAGATGCTTCCCTTAGCCCTGGCTGTGGAAATGCCCATCCCCAGAGGGCATGGTAATGCGAATCCCACTGGAGTCAGCCAGCCGTGCAGCTCCAGGCCTCCAGGCACACCTGCACCTGCTCATCTCCACCCAGCCGCAAATGCAGATGGGACACCGAGCAGCTGAGGGCTTAGCGATGATGCTCAAGCCCTTCTTGTCAGAGGACACCCGGGGCCCACCCTCACACAGCCACCAGGTCATTTTCCTGCTTACCTCCCACCCACACAGGCTCCCCATTTTCTGCAGGACCAAGTCCAAGCCCCTGGGTGTGGCACCATGAGCCTCTGTCATGGGCCCTTGCTGTCTTCTCTCTATGTGCCCACAGCACAAGCCTATTTGGAGGCTTCTTGCACACTCTACAGGATCTGGGATCCCTTCTGGTTCCCCTGCAGGCATCATCTCCAGGAAGGCTTATTGGATCCACTCTCCTCTGCCCACTTAGGCGAGGCTGAGTCCCTTCTCTGTGCCCTGACAACAAGCGGTAAAGAAGCTATTGAACATTGGTGGCATTGCAACTAGCTCTCTCTCTCCAGAATACTCTGCTGGAACCAGTATCCCTGCACCAAGCAAGGGGTCTGACACTGAGTCTGTGCTGCAGGAGGCATGTGCCGAGGTCCAAAATTCTAGGGTTCACATCCAGAGTCCTTGATGGACACGTAAGGCTCTTCCTTGTCTACTCTGCCTCTCTCATGCCCCATCTCTTTTTATCTCGTCGTGGCTGACAGGGTCTGTGGGCACTCAGGAAATGCCAAGGATCTAGTTGCAATCTGCTTGCCTCGTCTTAACCAGAGCGGGCCTGTGGTGAACTTGCACTGAGAAACTGAGCTAAAAGGGCCAGGGCAGAGGCAGCGCCGAACCCGTGGCAGGCCAGACCCAAATCCTGTTGCAGCCACTGTCTGCAAGACGTAAGGAGGAGGGAAAGGAAAGATGCTGAAAAAAAAACAACATCTTTTGGGAGTCAGGAGTCCTTGGCTTTGTGGCTTCATTCCCATCCAGTTTGGGCTGGGCTGCTGCTGTCCTGGGAGCTGAGGGTATTTCGTCAAAGCTTAAGGAAATGTCCAGATTTGGTCTGGACTTAAAATCAAGTCTAGAACTGACTTGGGCTGTAGCAGAAAGGATTTTGTCAAGAAAAAGAGAGTTCCCTAAGAATGAGGGTCACAAGAAGAACAAGGCGATAGGGCATCTGGGCAGTGGAGATGGTGGCAGGCTGGATTTCCTCCTCTGGGGCCTTCTGGTGGAGGAAAGCCCAGGAACTGAGAGCTTTCTGAATGCCGAGGGTGGTGCCAAGTGCCTTAGTTATTTGTCTTGCATCCTGACAACATCCCTGGGAGGCTGGCAGAGCACATGTCAGACCGGTACGTGTTGGTACAGCTGGGCTAGTTGTTAAAATGCCAAACGACTTCTGTACTAGTTGGTGATAATTGCTGACCTGAGTGTCCCAAGGGAGCCCCCACCTACCTGGCTGCCCTGGCCCTTCTCTTGGGGTCCTCGGGAATCCTCTAATTGCCAGCATTAAAGAAGGCACAGTGGAGGTCCCTGCCCCTGCTCCAGTCCACAGCAGGCCATTAGGGTCCCTGCAGGCTATTCCAGTCATGAACATCTTTACCAGCACCCCTGGAAGCAGGGACTATTATTACCCCATTTTAAAGGAAATTGAGACTGAATGATGCCAGGGAACTTGCCCCAGTCACATGATTACTAGAGGCGGGATAAGTGTTTGGGCCTGGCTCGGCCTGGCTTTGGTCATGGCACCTGATGTAAGTGGGGGGCAACCCCTGAAGGGTCTGATTACCATGGATTGATGAGTCAATGTGGAAAATGCCAGGTTATGAGAAGACTCTGGGGACAGCAGAGTATTTCCTGGCCAAGGTCATTCTGGGAGTGGGAATGGGGGTGAGGGTAGGGGTAGATCTTTAGGGCCCTTGCAAAGGCTCTTATGCTGGCCCAGGGACAGTGTCCAAACTCCTCGTGTCACTCCAGTTGTCCCACTGAGAAGATGCCTTTAAGGTAATGGAATAGTAGAGGTCTAGTTTTCATCTCGGTTTTGTCCCACATAGTAACTGTGTGCTTGGCTTAACCAGCCTGGGTCTAGTTGGCTTTGCTAACTGGTGTTGCAGGTAGCTCCAGTGGCCTTTCTGGAGCCTTTCAGAGACCACCCAGCTTGACTTCTCTCCTGTACAATCTCAAAGCTCTCACCCTTGCCAGCCACTTTCATTCTCCAGAGATCTCCCTGGATACCTAGTAATTGAACTAAGAATGTTTCTATATTTGCATTTCAGGAAGAAAAATTGAAGGTTGTGGAATACAGTGATTCAACTACTGTCCCTCCAAAAAGTCACTCTGGTGGGATCCCAAGGGTGCTTTTCTTGACTTTAGTTTAAAAGAAAGTTCTCTTGGGATGCCGGTCCAGAAACTTAGCCCTGGGTTGGGCAAAGTTCCCCACCTACCCTGGTGGGGGAGTTGCCAGTAGGAGCCAGAGGCAGAGGAATTCAAATGGGGTGGCCCTCCCCTCCTGCCCCCACCCACATCCCCAGGACCCCAGGACCTGAAGGCCCACCTTGACAGCAGGAGGGTACTGAGTCCTGTTCCTCTGGAATGGGACAGGCTTGACAGGGAGTGATTCATGAATTGGGCCCTGGTTGCACTTCCATTGCCAAAGCCAGGCTTTTGATTTTGTGTTAAAGAACCCATGACTTAATTAGGGCTATTAATGGCTGAGAGTATATGAGAATGTGGTTGACTTCCCTCAGGCATACTGACATTTCAGGTCTTGAATTTCATAGCAGCAAGCATTTTAATCGTGAAAAAACATAGTACACAACTCCACCATCCCCCCCTCCCCCCAACTGCTCCCTATTCATTCTTTATTCTTTTATGGTTTTATATAGTTGTTTTTGGCAGTTACCATGACCTGAAATTATTTTAAATATGTATTTATGTATATATCTTTTTCTTGTTGCACCCACTAAACGGTAAGCTCTATAAGGCATAGGCCTCTTCTACCATATTTATCATTATAGTACTCAACTCTTAGGAAGAGTGCTGGCACATAGTAGGCCTCAATAAAAAATTATTGCATGAATGCATGGCTGAATCGAGGAATGACTGCTAAACCAGCCTGTGACTCTTCTTCATCTAAGAAGTTCAGCTTAGACCTTGTTTGTGACCTTGAGTTTTATTTCCCTTAACCTGTACTTAAGTTTTTTTCTTCCAATGTGAAATTTCATTTCACCGATGGAATAATAGAACCTCAAAATTTTGGACCAAAAAAGGACATTATGATTCTATAGCTTTGAACCTCCAAGAAATGTTCCCTTAACTCATCATAGATATCCAAATAACTAATATAATAGTTCTGTTATTATATATATAATAACCAATACAACCTTAATCTAGTCTCCTATGGTTTGACCCAAATCCTTCTTCCTGTTGTAATTGCAGTTTATGAAGGGAATCCATTCCTTTGCGTGAACAACACATATGTCTTGAGTGCCTATTGAGATCCGAGGTACAGGGCCCAGCATTTGGGATCCAGTTCTGAAGTTAGCATGCCATAGATACTTGCGGAACTTACAGTCAAATAGGGCAGCATATCAAACAAATAATTACACAACCATTCAGTTACAATTTCAGTTGTGTTAAGTAACATGAAATGAAATACTGGGTGCTATGAGAATAGAAAATGGTGGAGAAGGTAGACAACAACTAATTCAAGAGAATGTGTCAGGAAAGGTCCTTTTGAGGAAAAGGAAGTTATAAACTGAGAAGTGAGCACCAAACAGTTGTGAATGAAACTTTGAGGACAAAGGAAGTGCCTTCAAGACAGAGAGAGGGCAGATCTGAAAGCTCTGGAGCAGAAGGACTTTGGCTTCTTCTAAGATTTTGGTAGGAGAAAGACATCTTTCATCTTCCTGATTGGCCAAGAAGTTCTCAAGTTCCACTTAATAGCTGGGAAGGCTCTAGCTTGGGAAACAAAACAGTGATAGCTCCTTTCTGACCAGAATCTTTATATGTCAGCTGCCTAATATCTCGCTTTATTCTTTACTACCTGAAATGTCTGCGATGGCAGGGCCCTCACGCTGATGGCTAAGACATGCCTCCAGGCAGTGACACTTGACTAAAGTTGCAGATGCCCTGAGCCTCGGCGCAGTCATGTCCTTCTCTTCTGTGACCTCCAAGCCCTTTTTTTTCCTTCAGTTTCCAAAGTGATGAAGTAGAAGGTGGATTAGCCTTTCTGACATCGAGGTCTGAACCATAGATCCCCATAGTGAAAGTCCAGACCCCTGCACCTTGATTTGCTGATAGATTTATGATTTGGGCTCCCAGGAAGTATAGCTCAGGCTCATTTGTAAATGGAGAGGACTATCTATGCTGTATTATCTCTAGACATAACAGCTGTTCTTCCATCATTTTGAGCATATTCCTACCTTGATAATCAATTGGCTACTGGATAGCTCTATTCTAAAGTCCCTCGGCACCTCGAACTCATCTACCATTCCTGCCTTCAAACTCATTCTCCCCCTGCTGTCTTCTCAAGTTTGATTTAGAACTGTTATGCCTTGAGAAATGCTGTGATCATCTTTCATTTTTTAAAAGATTTATTTATTTATTTCTCTTCCCTTCCCCCCCATCCCGGTTGTCTGTTCTCTGTGTCTATTTGCTGCATCTTCTTCTTTGTCCGCTTCCGTTGTCGTCAGCGGCACGGGAATCTGTGTTTCTTTTTGTTGAGTCATCTTGTTGTGTCAGCTCTCCGGGTGTGCGGCACCATTCTTGGGCAGGCTGCACTTTCTTCACTTTCTTTCGCGCTGGGCGGCTCTCCTTACGGGGTGCACTCCTTGCGCGTGGAGCTCCCCTACGCAGGGGACACCGCTGCGTGGCACAGCACTCCTTGCGCACATCAGCACTGTGCATGGGCCAGCTCCACACAGGTCAAGGAGGCCCAGGGTTTGAACTGTGGACCTCCCATGTGGTAGGCGGATACCCTAACCACTGGGCCAAGTCCTCTTCCTGCTGTGATCATCTTGCATAACGCCTTCCCCTCTCTCACCCTCCACGTGCAATTGACACCAGTCTTACTGGTGAAATTTCCAAAATGCTTCTCTAATCTAATGTTCTTTCCGACTCCCACCACCTTCTCCTTATCCAGGCACTCACCGCCTCTCCTTAGAGTCTTCTTATTATTGTTGAATTTTATATTATTATATATTACTATTACTTGGGTAATTATTATTATTAAACTATTACCTGGATTTTTTACATCCGTCTGTCTCAAGTCCACCCATCAATTATACTGCCACTGAAATGATCCTCTTTAAAAAAAAGTAACTGAGAAAACCTTTTTGATTCATTACCTAATAAACCTGTGGTTATCAAAGTATGCGGCAGCATCTCTCTGGAATTTGTTAGACATGCAAATTCTAGGGCCCCACCTCAGATCTTATGAATCAGAGACTCTGGCAATGAGGCCCAAAATCTGTTTTAACAAGCCCTCCAGGTGATTCTAATGCAAGCTAAAGTTGGGAGTACCCAAAACAAATCCAGACTTCATAGACTTCCATATGTGGTCTTGAATTATCCTCTAGCTTCCCATAGTCCTGAAGTTGTTACTACAAACCTTTTTCACTTTTCTCTTCGTATGTCAGACCCTTTCAGCATTCAGGACCTTCAAAGGTGTTTCCTCAGTCTTGGAATATCCTTCCCCTCCTACTGCCCCCAGAAAACTCCAGCTCATCCTGTAAGCGCCAACTCAGAAGTCACCTCCTCAATGAAGCTTTCCCGGACTTCCCAAGGCAGCATTCAGTTGCACCCTCTTCTGGGCACCTGCAGCCCTTTTGCTGACAACATAATTGCAGCTGTTTATCTGTAGGTTTGCCTTCAACATAAAAGGACAGATTTCTATCCATCAGTTAGCACTGTTTTAAGATAGAACAAGCTGCCTTGGGAGCAGAAACTTATCAAGAGGATGTGGAAATAACCAAGGATAATCAAAGCTGCTAGCACCTAAGGCCCCATACTTTCTACTCCCTGCTTTTCCAGGAGGGATGAAGTCTCTTGCGTTGCATCCATAGATCAAGCAGGGTGCCCAGCATCTAGCAGGCCCTCAACAACAACAACAAAGAAAAAAAAAAAAACCCCACAAAACCCCCAAAATCCCCCCAAAACCCCCAAACAGGTCAAATGAATAAAAAAGATTTCTGCCTTGTAAAGGAGGATGGATACTGGATCTCAAAGGTCTTATAAAAAATGGAAATTCTTTGTTTTCTATATCTTTGCAAAAGCCCCAAAGGGATATCATAGCAGCGCTGACCTTTCTGCGGCAGGGAGAAGCCTCAACCACCTTCCCCCAGCACAGTGACTCTTCACTTGCCATGTGGGGGTAGAGGGCCGCCCCTCTTCCCACCCCACTGAAAACACCTGATGCAGCGAGCCGTTGTTACAATGAGTCAGGGGCATTTCGCTCAGATGGAAAAACTGTTGAGAACCACTGCTGAATTGACCCTATAATCTCTCCGTGTGTGTCAAGGACGTGCTGTCCTCCTAACCACCCTGTGCCCAACCAAACTCAGCAGCAGGGCCCCCGCAACCCTCGGCCCCCTCCCCGTCGCTGTCTCACCCACCGCAGGTAGGGGCATGAGCTTCCAAGCCACGTGTGCCTCCCGGGTTCCCATCTGGGCACTGCTGCTTTCCACCTGGATGAGTTCAGGCAAGTTCCTGAGCCGCTCTCATCCAGTGTCCTTGAGTGCACAAAAGGGTAAAAACTATCAGGGTTGGCAAGAGGATCCAAAGAGAGGATGAGAACACAGTGCCTTACATGCAGGAAGCAACCAGTGGTAGTATTATTAGGAATTCTTCAGTCTGTTCTTCTCTTCTACCCCTTCACCCCCAGCACCAGCTTCCACCTTTTTCCTACCACATCCAAAGGCCCCAACTCCAATTCCTTCGGTTTTGGCTGCTGGAGTCTGCCCGATGCCTTTTCTGTTTGTAAATCCTCAACCCCAATCAGCCTGTTTTCTAGTCCCAAGAATGTGCATTCTCCATATGCTCCCCAGCTGGCTACCAGCTTAGTCTCCTAAAGGTTAAATTCATGTTCAGGAGCATTCTTTTCAAGCATTACCTTTCCATAAAAAAATGCAATACATCAATGGTTAGGATATCAAAGCAGTTACACACACACCCCCCTCCATGCATCTCCCTGTGAAAAGCCATCTGACTCATTCGGCTGTGTTTCACAATTTCCTAATTAACTTTTACGGTGTTTTTTGTTTTTTTTTTTGTTTTTTTTTGTTTTTTTTGCCACAGAGACTTCTGTAATTTAACAGGGACTCTAAACCCAGGAACAATTCAGCCCAGCTCGAGAGAAAGGGCTTTTGATATCTTTTGGCCATCCCCTTTCTCCACCTCGTTGCTCTCCCCAGCCCTGGCCCCTCCACAAGCACATCTGCGCTTGCCTCGTTCACTTTGCTTACCTGTCAGCAAAGGGAAGTCGAGGATTGAAGAAAACCAATCCCCAGCCCTTGAAAATGCTCTGACCTGCTCTGTGGTTCTGCTCTTCCAAGCTGGGTCAACCTCCATCCAGACCCATCAAAACCCCAGAGGTTCAAGCCAGCACAGCAGGTGGTTTGCATTTCAGCGGGTGGTGAAGTGTGTGTGCCTTCTGAGAAGTCCATTCATCCACTGTAGTGAGAAGGGTGTGTGTAAGGAGCTGGGGTCTCCTTAGGTTTTAGGATAGAGAAGGTTCCAGTTGAGATAATGGGTCTCCAGTGACTCTGTGGTGTCCTCAGGTTTGTGGAAAAGAGCACGTTCAAGGCCCTTGGGCAAGGGATGCAGAGAGCTGGCAATTCTCCAGGTTCCAGAATGGCTGAGTGGAGCTGGAGCTTGGCAAGGCAGAGCTAGAGCCTACCTGCGGATCTGGCATGGGTTTTGCATATGCAGGGTCACTGGAACTCGGGGCCTGGTGACCACGTCTTCTTGATAAACACAAATCTCCAGGTATCCATAAAATGACTACACAGATTTCATTCCCAAACATATGTTCAAAGGTGATAAAATAAATGCAGATGGTTTCTCCAAGCCTCAGTGGAGGGTTTGTCCGTTGACTAAATGGACTGTAAAATACACATATACACACATGCACTCACAACAACAAAGTCCTCAAAAATGGCAAACCCTAAAATACCAACCTGGAGAAAGCATTGTTGGAAAGGAGAAAGAGAGAGAGAAGTCTCATCAATTTTCAAGAAGGAAAGAAAACGCACACATACATACTTCAGAAAATCACATAGGCAGAACGTGTAGCAAAATATTAAGTTTCACTGCTTGGAAATACCTTCCAAGGAATTGGAAATACCTTCCCTAGTGTGTCAACAGGAAGAATTAAAGGCCTGTCAGCAAGACTGGGCCAGTGTTTTTGTTAGAGACCTGCAGAAAAGAACTAGGCAAACCGCTATTCCGGGCTCTGCTTCCCATGTGATAGGTGATTGACACCCTTTCATTAGGACTAATTCTCTATCGTGGAGCTTGGAAAGTCCTACCAGAGTTAAAAGTCCTACCAGAGTTCCAGAATGGGGGCTTCAGCAAGGCACACTACCTCCCCAAGAGTTCATCATCATTATCATCATCATCACTTAAGGGGGCTTTAGTATGAGCAAGGTGCTGGATGATGGCATTAGGTCATGAAGCAACTGTGAAGTAGACATTATCCCCATTATACAGACAAGGAAACAAAGGCTCAGAGGTTCCATGACTTGATCAAATTCACACAGCTTGTAAATGGGGGACTCCCACAAGGGCAGGGAGAAGCCCCCAAGTACAGCCAACGGAGCTCCCAACTGCCCCATTCACCAAGGAAGTGAAGGCAATCCAGGATGGACACTGCTTCTCTTTGTAATGGAATCTCATGACGATGAAAGCCCCTGTGGGGACAAGTGAGGGATCCAAGGTCCTGCAGCTGTTGGTAACAACGCTGGGCCAGAACCCGTTTTCTCCTGTCCAGTCACGTTCTTCACACTTCAACACATCTCCACTTAATGAAGCTCCAACAGGACACTAAGCAACAGCGGAAGTCAAAGCAGAGTGGAGTTTTCCAGGAGCCAGCCAACGATTCCCTCAGGACCCTCCCACCCCAGAGAGGACTTTCATTTTCAACCAGTCACAACAGCAGAGAAACAGTCCTCTTGACCTTGAGGAAAGCTCTGCCCGGGTCCCTAAGCTGAGACTGTTGTTGACTTTGGCAGCACCTGAATGGCCTCTTATGCCAATAAAGTTACCGAAAGGGAACTGGATAGCGATTCATTGCCCTGCCACCCCGAATGGGAGAGGCCAAGCTGTCAGGTGGCCCGAAGCCCGGAGTTCCTCTCAGGTTCACATTCTCTTCAGAGCTGTGCTTGCCCCAGAAACATGCAGCTCCAGACTTGCTCCTGACACGCAAACTTTTTTGCTTTGAGGCAGGGCCAGGACTTAGCCCTGCTGTGTAAGGACAGTGCCTTCTGAGGCTGGGGTCTGGGTCTCCGTCACACAAGCCCATCTCTTCATCAGCCACACTCTCTAGACAGGCCCTCTAACAATTGGGCATAGAAGTTCTAGAAGAGGAACATGAGGGTTCCTCAAATACAGGCCTTGAGATGGAAAGAAAAGCCCTATTATAGATAGATACTGGATAGTCTTTGCTGGAAGTCTTTGACAGTTGATCCATAGCTTCCCCAAATCCATCTTTAATCAAGACTACAAAATTCCAGGTTTAGGTTCTTGTGCCCAGAAACTACTTGTCCCACCTTGCAGATGTTGGCCAAGCAGTCCAGGTCCCAGCTCTCTAGATACTTCCCAGCATCAGGGCCCTTCGTCCTGCTGGTGGGGGGCTGGCTGCGCTCCTTTAGGGATGCCCAGGAAAAAGGTCCCCAGACCCCTTCCAATGATGAATTCTCTCCAAGACCTGGACTTGGGTCAATCTTAAGACCCCCATTATCCTGCCAGCAGGTTGATTTTATTCTTGATGTAGGCCCAGTGAATCAACAGGTACAGAAGACTTCCATGGACAGAGAGGAATGCTTTCCTTTTCTCCAGGACTTCAGTGTTTATTCTAAAATGCAACACTGTCAGGTACAAGGGAGAGGAAGCAGGATTCGTGATAAAGGAAAAAAGGCTGTTGTCATCATTCAAATGTGGATCTAAATCTTCACTCTGCCACCGACCTATGCAGTGACCATGGGCAGTTAAATCCTTGAGTCTCAGTTTCCCCCCGATGACATAGAGAGGATATGGCCACCTCAAAGAACTGGGTGACGATTAATTACAGGGTTTGAAAGTGGCTTGCTCGAGTGGATGCAAGGTAAATTCCTCTTTTCCTGCCCTCATACTGTAGGCATCCAGAGTCGAACGTAGCATAATGATGTTCCTAAACTAAAGTCACTGCCATGCATCACATAAAGGACACATATTCTAGACTGCTCTCCCTTAGAAAGAGCTTGGGGGGCAGGCTGCTCTAGGTAGAGGCAGCACATGTGAGCTTTTACGGAAGGTATGGGACAGAGGTTCAAGGCAGTTAACACAGCTTCTTTGCTGGCTCACTAGGCACCTTGCACCTCCTGGCAAGAAGGAAATGAGAGCCCATGTACTCCAGTCAGAAGGAGAACTGCTTCCCAATGGGCAAGAGGATCACCAAAGTCCTTGCGGACACCACTGGTATCCTTTCTGTCTTTCCTCAGGACAGGCATGACTACCCTTCTGTGACTGTGGGCTGTCATGGACCATGGCTGGGACTTAGCAGATTCCAAGAAGATTCCTTTCATTCAGGCTTCTTATGTCTTATGGTAATGAATCAACCAAAATTGATACAGAGGAAAAGAATACCTAAGAAAGCAGAGGAAGGAAAATGATAAAGGAGCGGATGTAGTTCAAGCAATTGAGGGCCTGCCTCCCACACGGGAGGTCCTGGGTTCAGTTCCCAGTGCCTCCTAAAGAAAAAACAGACAATGGACAAACAATGAGAAAAAAATGAGAAGAAAATAAGCAAAAAAAAACCTTTGGGCAAACAACCAGCCAAAAAAAAAGAAAAAAAAAAGAGCAAAACAAACAAGGGAGCCATCTTGGGGAAGGGAGTACACATTAAAACAAAAAAAGGAATTAAATATAATTATTTAAAAAAAAGAAATGCTCCTTCTCAAACTCTTACAGTGTGCTTGGATGTTTACCGTGGTTATTTCACTGAATTTCAGAACTCTGAGGCAATTATTGATCCCCATTTGACTCTCTGACATCAGGACACCTAGGCTCAGGGAGATTTAAAACCTTACCCAAGATCAAAGGGGAGGAGCTGGGATTTGAACCCACATCTGACTCCAAAGTCAGAGCACTTTCCAACCCCTCAAGCTCTGGGTGGGTGGGTGGGGGCAGATGTGGACGAAAGGCGACACACAAAGAAGGTCTCCTGAGTAAATTTATCTTTTGGGTATAGCTCATCCATCATTCATTTCAGTTTGCTTCTGAGTAGCCATAAAATTACACGGGTTAAATTTTTTCCTGTATGTCTAAAAGGATGAAAACCACTTACAAAAAGCAAAACAAACTCAACTCCCCTCAAAAAATCCCACCCTCAAACAACCCCAAACTCCAGAACAACAAATGTGCTGAAAAGAAACTTCCAGAACTAAAATTGCCAGGTTTGTTGTTACTGTTCCAGGCCCCTAATATTGGAGCAAATCATAATTCTTTGGCAAAAGGGAAACAGTACAGGGAGGCAAGCAAGGACTTGAGAGCAAGCTTGCTGGCAAGAATGAAGTGTTGCACTCAAAGCTACAGGGCATCGTTTTCAATGAAAGCGTTAACAGTTCTTTTAATTAATTAATCGAACATGAAAAATACCAGTAGGGGACATCACTGTGTCTATACACAACTCTGACATCATCTGATTTTAACAAGTTTACTAAAACGACAGCCATGGCCTTGACAATACTGAATGCAGAATACTGGTGTACACAGAATTTACAGAGGCTGCTGAGAGCCACGTCACAAAACGAGGTCTAACAGATGGGAGAGGCCCAAGGGGAGGCAAGCACACTGATTTTATTGAGAAAAAAGCTTATATACTGTAGGGTTGCTGAAGTTTAATAAATAAAGGTCAACTTATAATATATAAAAACAATATAAACATTTATATGCTACATGCATATCATATAATTTAAAGTAATAATTTATATATGGGGAGAGATGCCAATTTATGTTCTTCCGATTTTTCGCGACAAGGCACACACACAGGAGGTGTCTATCCGTATCCATCTCCAGCCCACAAGTTTATTGTTTTCTGAAGTCAGTGCTCGGACGTAGGTTTGGGAGGTTTTGCATTGCGAGTTCCAATGTTTATCGTCAATCCCTCTGCAACCGTTTTTGACAGGCCTGGCTTCTTTACATCTCGTCTCATAAAAATACTGTTTGACCGGGGAGTTGCCGGTTTTGATCTCCCCCAGCACCGTGACCTGGTGTCCCCGAATGTCGATGGCCGACGACTTGTCCGTCACCCACAAGCTCTCACTGTCACACACCGAGTACTCCCCTCGGTGGCTCTTGTGCTCCGCGTACCTCTTCCGCCGCGACGTTCTGTTCGCCGCCACGGGGCCGCCCACATAATCCTCCATGAGATACAAGGGAGGGGGCTCCAAGGGGGTGCTGTCGCTCAGCAGGACCCGGGGGGAGTTGTAGCGTCTCTGTTGCCGCAGCAGCTCCGTGTCCATCGCAACCACGGGCTGGAAGTCCGACCTGGCGGACCCTCCCCGCGCCGGCCCCCGGGGGCCCTCGGCTTTCGGCAGGGTGCCCTGGTAGTTGTCCTGAACGTCCACCATCTGCTTGGAGAGCTTGTTTTTCAAGATATCTGCCTGGATCAGCTTGATAATCAGGGAATTCAGCGAGTCTTCTGGCAAACGCCTCTGATCCATGCTGTTACCTTGGATGCCACGGAGATAAGCGAGAAATATCACATAAAACAAGATGGACATCACCTTGTTCACCTGTAAGACCTGCAAAAAAAGCACAGGTGTTAATAGCAGGCCGTGGCAGCTGCGTCCACATGGCTCCAGACCCGCTACGCGAGGCTGGGGAGCCCTACCAGGGCCAGAGGACAGGGGCGCACCGTCCAAGGGAAGCCAAAACCCCAAACTCCTCCCTGGACACGTGGAAGAGGCAGATGATATCATGCCCCCACCCCTGGGAAAGAGAGCCTCAGGGAGAGTCCCTGGATCTTCAAAGCATGCTTCTTTCCTAGACTTCCAAGTGCTTTACCCTCAACAGTCTTGCTGCTATTTTTTTTTTTTTAGGAGGTACCGGGACCTCATATGTGGGAAGCAGGCACTCGACCACTGAGCTATACCCACTTGCCAGTCTCACTTTGAAGAATGTGGCTGTGAGGTAGGGAAAGAGGTGGGTGGGTGCAGGTGGGGTGAAAGTGAGAGGGTAGCAAAAGAATACTTTTAACAAAATAGACCCAAAATAACTGGAGAAAACTGCAAAAGGGTGAGAGTCTCTTCCTGGGACCAAGACAGAGACAGGTGCGGGGATGCCCCCCGGCTCTGACTCTGCGTGCCCGTTCCTAAACACACACGTACTGCACGTGCAGCTGGTGATCGCTCGATTCCACAGCCTTCT
The DNA here is from genome assembly GCF_030445035.2 of Dasypus novemcinctus. Lineage (NCBI taxonomy): Eukaryota > Metazoa > Chordata > Mammalia > Cingulata > Dasypodidae > Dasypus > Dasypus novemcinctus. Next base: position 23,614,681 of record NC_080692.1, on the reverse strand, counting down.
CTTGTGAGTGGATGATGTCCTTCCAACTCCCTTAAGCATCACGCTAGTCTGGAGAGACCCAGAGCCTACTTGGCCAGCTCTGAACAAATTAAACCTGAGAATCAGAACCATGAATTCACACGCCTTTATCACCAGCAGCAGCCTCGCACCTGTTTCAAGAAGCTCAGCGCCCCACCCCCCAACTGCAGCCCCTGGGGTCTCTCTGAGGACACACTGAGCCGGGGGTTGGGCCAGGTGTCTCTACCGTGGTATCAGAGGGGGCTCCTCTCTAGCCAGACATGCTTCGTGGAGTCGGATCTCCTCTCCTTCAAACGAGCCCCTTCTGCGGCAGGGCAGGCGTTTTAGGGTGCTCGGCCAGGCTCTCCTTTAGAGATGCTTCCCCAGGACACCCAACCGAGCTGGTGGATCCCCAGAGACCTTCTTCATTCACAAAATGCAGCCCTGCAAAAGCACATCTTGCAGAAAGAGAAGATGTGGCAGCAACCCCTTCAAATTACAGAGCCGGGTTTGCCCCCAAGAGAAGGTTCATTGCTGATTAAGTTCTTCTTGTTTGCCTCTGTTTATCTTAAGTTTCCATTAAAAATGCTTCTTTTAGTGGGTATATTTCTACTTCTGCTATCTCCTTGTTCAAACAGCATCTGAACCGTCAACACGCTCACTCTGTTGCCATAGGAGAACCCCAACACAGGGTTTCTGATGAGTCCTTGTGGAATTACTGAGCTCATCTCCAGACACTTTCCTTGCTAGCAGTTTCCTTAGTGGAGCAAAGCTTAGATTTTCAAGACACCTTCCTTGCTAGTGGCTTCCTTAGCAGAACAAAGCTCAGATTTTCTGAGGGCTAGCACTGGCAGGAGCCCCTCCAGGTGGGGGGGTAAGTTGCTAACCTAGTGATCCTGACCTGTACCCTAAGATTCACACACATGCACGCACACCCCTCTTGAGGTATCCATTCTTAATTACCATTGCTACCACCTTGCTGGCCCCTAAGGGTACATCATTTCCTCTTTAAGGCTCTGAGTGTGGAAAATAAAAACCCTTCCCTTGGTTCTCCTTTGGTATTTTCAGAAAGACTTTACTAAATCCAGGGGGAAAACAGGAGGGAAATAAACAAAGGTTCACACAAGAAACAGAAAAGCAGGCCTGCTTTCCCGGTGCCCATGTCTGAGCCTGCCAATGCTAGCCTGGCCCCGTAGCCTGGCCCCGGACGCACGGGCGCTGCCTTTTTCCCAATCTCATCTGAGCTACTGCACTCTTGCCCCCGAATGCCAGTGATGTAGCAGGCACCTTCCCCAGACTTTCTCCTCCTGGCTCCTGGCCTGCCTGTGATAAGGAGACCATCCTACTTCCACAGGACAATTCTTCTCGACAGCTGACCCCTTCAAGGTCAAAGCCAAGACAGGATTCTAGCTTTGTTGCCCACCCTTAAGAGAGACTGCACCAGGAACCGTATTTTCCTAAGAAAACGGTCCTCGCCAGCATACCTGATCTTCTCTGCTCTGACTGAGACTGCCTTCATTCTTGCAGACCCAACAAAATGAAATTTGAACAACTCAAAGAGTATGGAGTACAAAAAAGTGGGCAATGAGGATCACACCCAAGAAAGATGAAATCACTTGGGACTGAGTGTCTATCAAAAAAGCATTTATGACACCCTCAAAAAGCCCATCCACTATAAGCTATAAACATGCAAGATATCTGCTCAGGGGAAAAGAAGCCAAGTACGGTACATGGGAGGAGGTCCCAGGTAGGATAAGAGTGGGTGTACAGATTAGTAAATTGATCATGGGTGAGTTGACAGGAAGGTGTTCGATGATGCTGATGGGTTGGGTGAAAAAGGAAGCATCTTTAAGAGTGACCTGAATATGGAACCCCCAGGTTTAGAAGAAGAGTCACATAAAAGAGCATCTATTTCAGCTCCTTCATTTAACTGAAGAGGAAAACCTCAACTGCAGACACACGACGGGTGAAGAGAGGGGTTCTCTCTGCTGGGGCCCTACCCTTGCTTTCTACCATCCTCCCACTGTGCCCTGCACCCTGTGTCTCCAGCCACCTTCCCTGTTCACTACTTAAATAAGCTTTGTGCCCCACGTGCACATGCTGCTTTTCCTCTACCTTGCACACTTCCACCCCCTCTCCTGTTGAAGTTCTAGCTCTAAAGCTAACCTTTCCATGATGCTCCCCCAACAGTCTTGACAGTGGCTACTGCGACCTCCTTTCCATCCCCTTAGCGTAGTTTCTGAACGAAGGTGTGGCAGGCAACCAGCTCCTCACAGTGCTATAGGCTGTACCCCAAGGCCAGGAGGGAGCCCCTTGTCTGTGCCCGCGGCCCTCCCAAGCATCCTTTCCGCAGTGAACACAAGGCAGAGGTGAGGATCTGGGTGCAGTGAGTTGGCAGGGAAGCGAGGGTGACCAGAGGCAGGATTGGCTTCATAACGTGTAGGGCCAAGTGCAAAATGAAAATGCAGCAACCCTTGTTCAAAGACTATTTAGAGGAGGCAGGGTGGCAGCAGGGGGTGTGCCCCGTGTGAGCTGAGGCTCCAACGCCCTACACGCCCGCCCCATTGTCCCACTGGACTTCACTTACAAAACACATATTCAAAGGTAAAATGATTACGAATTCCAAGACCATTCAGCCCCAAGCCCAGAGCCCTCTGGAGCATGGGACTCTGTGCAACTGCACCAGTTGCATGCCCATGAAGCCGGCCCTGGGTGCAGGAACCAAGACGTTCCGTGTTGGTGAGACTCAATGTCAGCACAGGGATCCATTCTTGGCCAAGCCTGAGAGTGCTGAGTGTAGGGAGGTATCACCGTCAGAGCTGGGGACAGGACCCAGGACTTCGGCTGCAACCCTGCTGCACAGCCTGGGGTTGTGGATGTGAAAAGGCTCTCTCTCCCATTTTCAAATGCCCTCAGAAGAGAATGCCCACTTTCCTCCTCTGGGCAGTGACAAACCAAGGGGCAGGGAGACGAAGAGGGGACAGTGGGAGAGGGTAGCCTCAGAGAGGAATATTTTATCACTGATGTTGTTATGAATTGCCAAAGCATAGTGATAATGAAGAGCAGGCTGGCTTGCAGTTGGTTTCATTATTGTTTTTAAATTCCCTCCAGATGATACCTCGTGCTTGCACGGGGGACTTTTCCTACCATCCACACCATTGGCTTCCCACTGTCTTTGGGAATCCAGAATCGTTCGATGGGTTAGAACATTGGTCTCCCAACTCTTTTAGACAGCTGTGCATCTCTCCTGTCTTGGGACCCAAGCTCACAAAGTCAGCAAACAAATCAGGCCTCCACTGGTGGGGGTAGGTCAAAAAAAAAAAAGAAACCAATAATAGAAAATGCCCCAAATGCCCTTAGTGTAGGTTCTACCCATTTTTGTATCCATATTTGTTCTTACCATCATAGGAAAAGCATGACGTGATGCTTTGGAATAAAGGGTGGGAATAATTCATCTGCAGGTTGTTAAATGTTTCTAAACTATTTGCAAGAGTGCATTAAAATCCAGCTGACTCCCTGTGGACTCCATCTTCATCATCAGCTTTTAGAGTTTTCCTAGAGAGCAAGTCCAATAATATTTGCTAATAGAATTCTCCAAAACACGGAAAGTCTGAGTCTGAACTGAAAGGGACCCAAATTAAAAAAAAAAAAAAAAAAAAAAAGGACTAGATATTATCCTCAGTCTTACAGACAAGAAAACTGAGGCCTGGAGCAGTGGTGAAATGACCTGCATAAGGTCACACTGCGATTTGTCAGCTAGTTATTGTGAGTGATGGAGGCAGGAGTTGGTTCTTAAGCTCAACAAAAATCCTGTGGCTTGTGCATATTCCAGCTCATTGCGAGAAGTAAATGAAATCTATATGAAAGCACTTAGCACAGTATCTGGCACAGAATGAGTACACTATAAATGCAACTTGGAATATGAACCTGAATCATCTGTGGCAACAGGAGATGCGACACATCTGCCCTTGATGCACACCCACAAAACACCAAGCACCTAAAGTCGAGAACTGCTCTCCCCGCCCCCAGGTAGCAGCCATCTGTGCCAACATGACCTCCCCAAGGCTTTCTCCCAAACGCCCCTGCTAGCAAGAGCGTGGCTCTCGGGCCAGTCACCGTGGTTGTGTGAGATGAAAAGAATATTGTGAACTGGAAGTGCAGAGAAAATTGATTGTGTGTGAGGTTTAAGAGTAAGCTGAGCATGAGAAGAGGCTGATTTTGATCTTCAGTCTCGCTTTGGTCACCGTGTCTTCCTTTTCCACCCCACCTCCCCACTTCTCCAGGGAACTCGTTTCCTGGAGAGAAGAAGGAAAGACAGTGCCAGTGTGGCCCAGGCCAGGCTCAGCAGTGAGGTTCTTTTTTTTTTTTTTTTTATCTCGGGGGCCTGCTATGCTCTTTACCCAGTCATATCACTGTCCTTCATGGGACCCCCGTGGAAGCAACTGTGTTGTCATTGCCAGGATGCCTCTCCTTTGAGGGCGGGAGAATGTCTTTTTCACCCGTGTATCGCTGATGCCTCCCACAGGGCTGGCTGAGGCGCAGAGACTCTCTGTGTACTTATGAATGGAGGAACAGATGGACCGGGCGCTTACACGAGCAAGACCTAGCCCGGACGCTGCGCCCTGGCCTGAGCCTGAAGGGCTTCTGCCAAGTCTGGTTTTGGCGGCCAATCAACTCTGCCTTCTTTCCCCAAAGAAAATTCTGGCTCTGAGGTAGGCCCCGATCCCCAGGCTCTTCTTGGCTATAATTGGAAAAAGACCTGTTAAAGACCTCAGTAAAACCCCCTTCCTACACTCTCCCCGGTGCCCGTTTCTCCGGCTCAGAGCTTTCCAAGATCCTGCCCAACGTGCATGTGTGATTTTCCTCACTCGGAATGCTTTCCCACATATGGTGCTTTCAGTCTCTGTAGCAACATTCCTACCAGGTTTCACCATCTCTCAAAATACTCAAAAGAGAGCAATTTCTGATTCCTCCTTTCAGGCTCGGTTTACAACAGAGGGTTTTAGGATACTCAAGGAGCAGCTGAACTGGAAGCTGGGGCGGAGGGTGGTGCCAGATCTGAGCCCACAGTGACCTGTGTCTGCCTGTCCCAAGGAGATGAGGCTGTGTCCCTTGGGCTCCCATCCACCTGTACAGGGCTAGTGTCCCTACACCACCTCCAGGCTGAATCCCAGACGGCGTCTCTTGTGGCAAAGGTACGGAGCGAATTTTTAGCCTGGTTTGAATGGGAGCATCAAGAATAACGCATGAGCCAGGCACTGCCATGCATGAAAACCTTAATTCTGATAACAACTCCACAGAAGCAGGTACTCTTACATTTCCCTTTTTCAGATGGGGAAACTGAGGCACAAGGAGGTGAAATAACTAGCTAACAAGAAGCAGAGCCAGAATATGATGGCAGCCTGGCTGCGGAGCTCATGTACTTACTGACTGATGATGCTATGCGGCTTCTCTCTCTGTCCCTGTCCTCAAACATTCTAGTTTATTTTGCCAGGAAGCTCAAGTTCCAAGCCTGGGGCAGGATGGCTGTCACCCAGCAGGTGGAGCAGGTCCCCAGGAAGTCACAATGCTAAGCAGGGTTTCCAGGGATTTAAGGCCACCTTTCTTGCTTCTTCTTCCCCCGTATCCCCGAGGAAAGTAAACACAGTTCAGTTCACTCCTGTCCTTCTTGGCCCCGATGCTGTTCCAGGTCAGACCCCCTGCAGGCCACACGCCCCTGCAGAGGCCATGTGTTGTAGCAGACGGAGCACTGGACTTGACCTCTCAAGTCCTGGCTTAGAGGACTAAGCCACACAAGTCTGGGTGACTTATGGAGAAGATAAAGGCTCTGCCTCAGTTTCCACATATGAAACATTCTCCACTGTTTTCCTCAGAAAGGAGTCATCAAAACGTGAAAGCATTTTTTTTTTTTAATTTGCAAAAACTGTAGTATGCAAATTCAAGAGATGTCACTAGTCCTTGTCTAGCCACATTCTTTGGAGGCCAATGCATTCCCTGGCTGGGTTTAAAGAGGATGTTGTCCAGCTGTCCAGAAGGGCCTAATTCTTTGGAGCATTTTGGCAGTATGACATGGTCTCTGACGGATGCTATGGGCTCAAAAGACCACATCCTGCCAGATAACCCTAATATCTTGTTCAGCCAGTGAAGAGGGAGAGAGAGGTGGGAATGGGATAGATTTAAAGTGGGATGAGAAAAAGGAAAAGAAAATGACTGGCTAAGTTGTTCTACAACTCTTAATTACAAAATTAATTCAGAGTGACTGGGCTCTGAGCACAGGTCTTGAGGACTGAAAATTTGTCAACGGGGACACGTGAGTATGCCTTGACCAAGGCTGTGAGCTGGGGGTGGGGCTTGGGGGGTGGAGGAAGAGATTCTGGTGGTGCCTGCACTGGGGATTGGTCTGGTTTGGGTTAATCTCTTTATTAATGATCTGGAAGCAAGAGGGAGGAAAAAGAGGCAGATTAATTAAAACGCCCAGATGACATGCAAAGGGAAGGTGCCGCAAGCACCAGTGAGGACAGACCAATTAAGCCCATGCACCCATGAGGGTTGGCAACCTGGAAATAGCACGGTTAGATTCAAACTCGAAACCCTTGGTTAACCCACTGGGGGCAAGACGAATCCAAAACCAACAAGGGAGGGAAATGCTTGTAAAGGGAGAAAGGGAAGGAGAGACTTGGAACAGCGACAAGGAGCAAACGAGAACTGAACTCACACGGAGAGTGCTGTGTGGGTTCCAACCACACCTCCATCCTTGAGCTCAGAGTTCTTGTCTAAAAAAAACCTCATTCACTCATACCACACCTTTGGTGTGGCAACAGCTATTACACAGCCTGTCTTACTAAGCATAAAGGAAGTGTAAATTGAGCTTAAGAGAGGGCCAGGGACAGCACAATCAGAGGGTGAGTTAGTGACTGCCACCAAAGGTGCTGATGAGAACGCTTGAGATGCTCAGTGCACCGAAGCCATCAGGTTCTACGGATGAAGATACGCTCTCTGGGCTGCGTTAGGGGAGGATGCATTTGAGAATCCCTGAACCCTGGACATCAACCCAGAGTGAAAATAGGTGAGAGGAGTGGAAGGGATTCAGGGTCCTGGCCTGTCCTGTCCGCTATAGTTCCTCTGATGAACACTCAACTGGGGATTCTGAAATGAAGGTCCACACAGTCAATGCCTGGCCCAAGATCAGAACGAGGACAAGGCCCTCAGTTTCAGGAGACACTGGTTCCCCAGTCAACAGGGCAGGCCTATGCTGGATTGAACCGAAGCAAAACAGAGTCCATCGGAAAGCTGGCTTCAGAAAGGAAGTATTGAAATGGGTCCATACAGAGGCTGGGAAACAAAGAAGAGGACGCTTTGAATGTACAAGGACCCTTCATCCAGAGAGAAAGCTGTAGGCCCCTGAGATGGAGGTTGAAAGCCGTGAGTTTGCTTTGCACACTGGTTGAAAGAGGAATTTTACATTGTTCAAAGCATATTCTCCTCTGGCCCCAAGCAATGAAAGGTGGAAGGTATGGCACATGTCAAAACAATGTGCACCAGCACCTCTGAGGGGGAAGGTAGCAGTCATTCCCCAGGCCAAGGAATCCGCTGGCCACCCCCATCTTGGCAAAGAGATCTGAAAGGAGCTTGGTATGCTGATACAATCCCCTGGAAACAGAGATTTACTTTATCCTTTCCATACCACAAACTTCCACTTCATGGCCAGAGGGTGGACAAGGAAAAATCTTCAGAGAAAATCCGACTCAATTCAGCTACTGGCCATAACAGCATTTTCTAGCAAATCTGTATATCGGCCTGCATGCATGGACTTGTGCACACACAGACAGACACACACACAGAGTAACTCCTCAAGATGAGGATGGGTTAAAGTTATGCTATTTTCAAATGACTGCACCATTTAATGTTCTAAGGCATTTTGATTTGTGTTTCATCTTCTGCATTTGGGTTAACTCCATTTTCCATGACTGAAAACATGCACAGGAAGGTTGCTTCAGATACTCGGATGGTTGGAGGCATGGGTGGTATTAAACTCTTAGCATGGAGAAAAAATGTCCCCAGCCAACCTTTCTGTGTGTGGATTTATGCCCCAAGTTTCAGTTGAGCTTAGAAGCCATACACCTACAAAGCACTATGCAAATGTTTGAGTTAATATTATTACAGAGGAAGGGGATGCTGAGAAATTGACTTTTATAATTATAACAAATAATGACAATGATGATGATGGATCTATCTTGTTCACCCAGCCAAGAATGAGTCTCAAAATGGAAGAGAGAAGTTAGCTTTGTCTTGAGAGCTGAAAGCGAAGGGAAATCCCAAAGCACGACTTCCAGTCACACTCTGGTTGCCTCTTCCAAACCAAGACCACAGCTGGCTTGGCAATGCCCAAGCCCTGATACGAGCATCACCCCTAAAAGCAGCAGCAAGGCTGGGGCCGGCTAAACCCTACTGGCTTGGCCCAAAGAGGACCTGACCACAGAAAGTGCAGTCAGATGGCAGGCTCTCCCCACCCCAGGCTTGGGGGTCAGGCTTGTGTCAAGCGCAGCCCGCGTCTCCTCCTCGTGCCCCCTCTGGCCACGCGCCAACCTCCTTGCTTGAGGCTGAGGTACTGGCCAATGGTCCGCGGCCGTCTTAGTTCGGGACGGCCTCTCAAGGAAACACGGTCTCTGAAGACTGAGGGCCAGGGCTGCCTTTTACCCTGCTGCCCCCTCCACCCCACTGGCTGCCGTCATTCACTTGAACACTTACAGCCTAGGAAATTGAGGCAGAAGAGACATCGATCTGGTTTGATTTTCCGAGTCTCCTTTCACCCCCATGTGAACTGATGCTGGGATGAGCAGGCAGGAAGAAAATCAATCTTCCGCTAAAACCAGAGTGTGTGGTAGACACTTAATAAACATTATGACTCCAACCCCAAACAATCTAGTGACTCTCTTTTCTGGGCAGCTGGGCAAGACTAAACCCCAACCAAGAGCTTGTCCTCTGAAAGCAATCTTGGCACAAACACTCGGAACCCAAAGCTGTCTTTAATCACAGGCACAAGTCATAATAATCACTTGAAATAATAGCTAACATTTACTGAGGCTTCCCATATGCTAGGGGCTTTGCCGAACACTTTACACGGCTTAGCTCAATTAATCCTCACAGACACGATCGTTATCCCCACTTTTCAGCCGAGGAAACTGAGGCTCAGAGGGATTAAGTAATTTGCCCAAGATCACACATCAATTGAGGCAGAGCCAGGTTCAAACTCCCATCTGTACCCTGGTCTGAGTGGCCCCACAGGCCTTGCTTGGGCCTTCCAACTCATTCCAGAGTCAAGCCACCTGCCCTTAACTGTAGTGAACCAGGCACTAGCATCACGCTGCAGTATGCAATGCTTTTCAACAATTTTTTTTTTTCAGAAAAAGAGACACTCAAGATAAGTCCTTTGGCATGGGAAGAGGGCATTTTAGCATCTGGCATCACCAGTTCATAGTGGCGGAGCAGGGTATCTATCTATTCCTCTCGCTGTTCATTATAGAGCTAGCTGTCTCACCCATTGATATTTTAGTTTTCCAAACTGTACAATACTCCTTTCCCAGACCGAGAACCCTGGGGTCCCTTTTTTAAATCATATTTTTGAAGGTGAAATGGATTTTTGATTCTTTGGCTTTCGTAGATTGCAGTGTATTTGCTGCTAAAGAGAAGGAAAAAAAATGAGAATCTGGCACATCTCCTGCTTTGATTGATTAATAAAATCCAACTCTGCCACTAACTAGCTTTGTGAATTTGAGAGAATCACTGCTGGTCTCTGGATATCAATTCCTAAATGTGTTTCTCCAAGCAGTGCTAGTGGTATTTGGGGCAGGACAGGCCTTCATTGTTGAGTTTTGTCCCACAAGTGAAATTCTGGCCCCTGCCTGCCACCTATCAGTGGTATCCCCCAGTCACTGTGACAAATGAAACAAAAGCACCCACACATTCCCAAATACCACCTGGAGAGGCCCTATCACATAGGAATCGCAGAGCATGATGCTGGTGGATGGAAACTGTGATTCTTAACCATTTTTGGATCATCGACATTTTCTAGAATGTGCTAAGAGCTAATGTACCTTTTTCCCCTAAGAAATGTACATGTGCACTTAAAGGAAATACTTTACAGGAAATTTCAAAGCTGTTCAGACTCCCTATTGCCTAACCCAGAGACCTGCAGATCTTAGGGTTAAGAATTCTTGACTTGGAGGCTTCAAAGATTCTTTCTAGCTTGAATACTTTGTGCTTCTATTACCCTTTGCCAATTCTTCTTCATCAGACTTGGCAATTCTCATTACCGGTCCCTTTATCTGCTCCTCCCCTGTTTCTGGGGTCCCTCTGAAGCCATGGAGCTAGGCACTGGGTGTCCTAATCTACTAGAGTTCCTGTGTAATTGGAAGGTAATGGGTCACAAGGGAGCCAAAACGACTTCCCAAAATGAAACAATAAATCAGTGGGGGAATCAGAACTAGAACTCAGCTCCCACAGGGCCACCCTAGCATGGAGGGGCACAGCCCACCCAGCGATGGACAGCATCCAGGCAGGCTCCCTGAAAGAGGTGTAGGGGTCCCATGGGTGGTTAACCACCACATGCTCTGCACTACATGGTGACAGAGCCAGGGTGGGCAGCCCAAACACTGACCTGGCCCCAGAGGTAGCCCACGGAAGCAACATCCTTCCCTTCTTCCTTCCCCAAATATTTATGGGGCATAGGCACCATCACCTCCCCAAATCTACATCGCTTGGGGACTTTGGAAGTAGGTGCATTTTCCTTTCCCTGCCACATCCAGCCATTGCCCTGATGACTCCTCCTCCAACCTGAAGCCTTTTAAATCCTTTCGTTCTCACTGATCTTCAATGTCCTCAAGAACATTATGTTTGAACGGTTTCCAAACCATACCGTTTCCAAAGCAAAGAACCGTCTCCCTGCCGTCAGGACTCTAGGCAAGAGGTGCCGCTGCCCTGAGCACCATGTGGCTCTAAGTCCTCTCTGCAGGAAAATGTGGAGGTGGGAGGGCTGCAGGGCAGCCACAGAGGCTGGTGTGGGGGACACCCCCAGAGGCGTGAGAGAGGTGGTGTAAGCACAGGTGAAGGCTCTCTGGATGGGTCAGATAGCAAAAGTGGGAAATGCATTACTCTCCCAGGGGGTCTAGGCAGGCATACACACACGCATGCTGTGGATTTAAAACAGGGCTGCAGGTTTGGACACTCCTCCCATCTAGAGGGGGTGTCTTTGTCCCGTCCCCTGGTGTCTGAGCTTGTGACCACTTTGACCAATTCAGCATGGCAGAATTAACACTCTGCAACTTCCCAGGCTACGTCCCACAGCTTTGCCTAGTTCTTGGAGACACGAGCCTTCTTGTAGGTAATCTGTCCCCAGGCCACCCTGCTGGAAAAGCCCGGAATAAGCACTCCCCTGTACAGTCCCAGTACAGGTGCGCCTTCCAGCCATCCCTGCCAAGGGATGAACTTGCCAGTGACGAAGGCTTGGATGACCTAGACCAGCCCATCTGCCACTGATTGCCACTCAGGAGACCTCTGTCAATGTCACGGGGACCAGAAGAATGGCCCAGCCCAGTTCTGCCCAAATTTCCTACCCACAAAATCATGAGATACGACAAAATGGGTGCTGTTTTCATTGAAGTACTAAGGTTTGGGGTGGTTCGTTACACAGCAGAAGCTAAAGAGAACACTCGCAGCTGAAAAACTTACAAGGGATCTGAGGTGTCATCTGTTAATGTCAATAATGTTTGCTAAGGAGGGGCTGAATAAATTCCTGGATGATGGACCAAAAATGGGTGTCTAGGTTAATGACTGGTATCGTACTGAGTACTTGAGGCTGGGCTGGTAAGGACTCTCTGTAAGTCCTCGGTGCTGTCAGCTGTGGGCAGCTGTGCACCAGCCGAGGTTCCGCAAACCCAAGAGGTCTGATGGCAAAGCCACCAAGTGGCGGTGAGAAGTTACTCTCTGCTCACTGAGAATTCAGGGCAAGAGTGTTGTGTGCATGTGTGTGGATGAGAGAGAAAGAGGCAGAGAGACAGACAGAGAGACAGAAGCAGATGGGGCTTTCTTGAACAGGGGGCTTCAGCTGGGTCAAAAAAACAAACAAACGAGTGGCTCTTTTCACATGGCCAGGGAAAAGGGGGTGGGGGTGAGGCACCTCCTCCAAAGCCACCACCGCTGTAGCTCTAGAGGGTGTTGGCACTTAAATTCCTGTTAGAAAACGCTCCACTCTGCCGGCATCTCCCCCCCCCCCCCGCCCCCCCACCTCCCCACAAAGCTCTTTTAATCCCTCCACTAACATTTTCTTCCTACCTGCCAGGGGAATGAACAAGCCGGTGCTGCAGCCCTGGCAGCTGGCCATGAGCGGGGTCCAGTGGGAAAGGCATGAAGACCGAGTGCTCAGTCTCAAAGGGCTGCCTTTGAAGGCACAGACTCGGACATGGAGGCCCCGAAACAAGCCACATGTACCTGGCCCCAACGGTGGGTGGGAGCAACAGCCAGTGGCACTGTCATCAGCGGCAGAGACCAGGGAGAGGAGGAGGGACTCAAACCAATGCACGTGCTGTTACAAAGAGGTCAGGCGGGGCCAAAAGGACAAGTATCACAGAACAGGAAATAATCAGATCAAGCAAAGTCATCGGGTCAGAAACTCGAAGATCGAGTACCATGGGCCGGGGTGGGGGTACGGAATGGGGAGTTAAAGCTTAAATTGTACAGAGTTTCTAGCTGGGGTGATGGAAATGTTTTGGTAATTGATGGTGATGGGAGCACAAGATTGTGAACACAATTAACAGCCCTGAATTAGATATTTGAATGTGGCTAAAAGGGATTCTTAGGTTGCATATATGTTACTACAATACAAGCTTTAAAAAAAACAGGACTGTACAGCACAAATGGGGAACCCCAATGCAAACCACGGACTATTATTAATGGTACAATTATAATAACCTTCTTTCATCAATTGTAACAAATATACCACACTAATGCAGGGTGTGAATAATGGGGCTGTGATGGGAACTCTGTTTATCTGTGTGATTTTTCTGTAAACCTACAACTTCTCTAATTAAAAATAGGTTAGGCTGTGTGTGCGTGTGTGATGTGCTGGGAAAGGGAAGCTGCCAAGGGGAGAAAACCCACCAGGGACGAGATATCAAGAAACGGGGGATCACTTCCAACTACTTCCTCTAAGACCTTGGACAAGTCTTTTATCTGATTTTATTGATTGCTTTTACCTCCTAGGCATCAGTTTGCTCTTCTCCAGAGTGAGGGAATCTGAGTAAATCATCCTAAGACCATTCCAGCTCCAGCAGCCTTGGACCCCAAAGGGGGTTAAAACAAGCCTACTGGGCAGGGGTGGGAGGGGACAGGGAGTGGGGTAGGATGTCCTACGTACCCCACCCCCCTCATTTAAAGAGGCAGGCACTTGGCTCCATGCCTCCTTGGGCCCTGTGAATTTTAAACACGTAAGGCCAGGCAGGGGAGAAGCCCCTGTGATACAAGAGAGAGACTGTGGGTCCAGTTTGCATTTCCCATTCCTTCTCCAACCCTTCTCAGATTCCTTTTGTTTAGAAACGTCCTGGAGTTTCTGAAGACGCCCCTCCCCCACCCACCCCCTGAAATGCTCTAGGAGCCCCTCCAGCCTGTAACCCTTCTGGATAACACGTTCCATATGTCGGTCACTCTCTGCAGGAAACGCTCGCACTGGCTTTTCTGGTCACCTCCTTCGTGGGCTCCCCGTACCACCCCTCTGCAGAACAGCACACCTCCCCGCCCCCAACCCCGGTCAGGCCTTCTGCTCCAGAAGCCTCCTGGGGTCAGGCTGGGGCACGCTCTTCCTCCCGGGTCATCGCCCCTGAGTTTTCCCGCAGTCCTCCGTAGTCTCCGATCCCGTGCCCAGCGCCAGGCCGCCATCCCGCCGACAGCTGCAGGGGACACTCCTTTAAGCACTGGGGCTAATTGAGGGGTGCTCTGACGGAGCTTGCCGCATTATTTGCTTAGAGCGTGCTCTTACAGCCAGGCAACACAGCGTTCTATTGTCTCCCTTTCCCACCCAGCTCCCCCTCCTCCTGTGGCTACCCACCGTGGTAAATAAAGGCTGAAGAGGTTTTTCCAACATAACTTCCAAGGCTCCCTTAGCTGAGGCCGACACTGCAAACAGATATTGCGCCCCTCCCTGCCTAACCCTACCCCACCCTGTACCCCCTCTCCGGCCTTTCCGATGCATCTTTGGATGACTGAGCCTGACTCTTGGAATATACAGGGCAGAACCCAGCCTCACACTGGTTTTTAAGGGTTTCCCAAAAGACAGAAGAAGATGGACTTCAACTGCTCTGGAGGCGCTGAGCTGGAAGGGCTGCGGAGGGACTTGGGCTTGGTCAGGGGGCCTGAGAAGTCGGCTTGCAGTTCCTCTTTCTGGCCAGCTTAACTAAACTCAAAGATTTCTGACTCGGAGACTCTGGAGAGCAAGAAGAAGCCACCTGGGGAAGGCAACGGTGCCACCCCTCAACCCAGCAAGCCTAGGGCGGGGCGAACGGGGGAACCCTAAAGCCCCAGAGGCCAGGCTGCCCAGCCGGGCTTTCCCCAACACAGACCCATGACTAGGGGCAGGCAGGGCCAGCGGCTCAGTCCCCCCTCGAAGGAAAGAAGGATGATGTACTTAGCACCTACGTGCCACAGATGACAATTTAAAACTAACGTCCCACTCTTTCTAACTTTTCTGGGGGAGAAGGTGTTAGGGAAACTCTAAAGAGAAGAAACTCTAAAGAGAAAGTCTTACTATTTTGAAGTTGAGAAATCTGGGGCGTATGTGAGTGAAGGACTAAACACGGACATAGCCAGAGAGAAAACCAGAGGCAGAATCGCTGGATGCCAGCTCCTGATCGCACCCTCCTCATAAAAGGGAGCCCGTCCTATTGTCAAGGTAGTAAAGGATTCAGTGGTCTGTGGTTCCCGAGGAAGTGGGGCTCCTCCACCTTTCTGTGAATTTGGGGGAGACGCCCCCATATCTACAACATGCAAGTGGCACTTTTTCTCCAGGCTCACAAAATCTTCAATGCAACAGTATACCCAAAGTGAGTCATTTCCAAAGCTGGGCCGCATCTGGCTGCAAGAGCACTGCCCCGTCCAGGCAGATGGAGCAGGTGGGTCTCTGGCCCGGGTTCTGCACCCGCTGCTCTCCAAGTCCAGCCAGAGGGAAGCCTCCCCTAAAACTATCCGTCTAGGCTCTGCCTAGTCTGCAGTTGAACGTATTCTGAAGATCAAACAACAGGTTCAGCAGAAGTGTGGGTTAGAAACAGTCCTTCTCAACAATATCTGTTGTAGCAGTTTGGTACTGTTTATGAATTCCAAAAAGAGATATGGATTATGTTTGTAAACTGGTCTGTTCCTCTGGGTGTGATTCCCTTAGATTGTATTAGATTCAGCTGAGATGTCTTTGATTAAATTATATTAAGATTAGGGCTTTGATTCAATCATGTCAGTAGAGTGTAATTCAGGTTAAGTCCCTGCCCCCTTGGTGGGCTGATAGAAACAGACACTCAAGAAGACACATGGAAGAAGGCATAGAAGAGGAGAGGACTTGGTCACTTCGGTCTTGCCGTGTGAAGGAAAGGAGAAGGCTCAAACAGCTAAAGCCCTGGGAAGAGAGATGAGCCCTATGCCAGGCTGCAGCTGAGAGAGAGGAAGGCTGAACCCTCACAGAGATCAGCAACCATCTTGCTTCAACATGTGGCAACTGACTGGTGAGAAAGGAACCTTGAGTTGGGCTCTTTGGAGCCTTGTAACTGTAAGCTTTTACCCCAAGTAATACCTTTTCTAAAAGCCAACAGATTTCTGATACTTTGCATCAGCACCCCTTTGGCTGACTAATACACCTGCGTATTATGAAAAGCGGCAACTATGATGAAGGCCAACAAGCTCAGTGATGGGTTTGGATGATGCACAGGGGTTATGAGACAACTGAAGTGATGAGACCATTGAAGTGATGACATTGAGGGATGGACTCCAAAAGTGTGCTGATGGGCTTGGCAAAGAAGCCTGCAGCTTGAGGCTAATGATTAGACTAACACCCAGGGTAAGCAGGAACCCAAGAATGTGCAGAAATGTGTGCTGGCCCTGGGCTGGCCTGCTGTCAGAGACTGACAAAGCCTTGACAAATCAACCTGGAAAAACAGATCCTAACAGTCCGGCATCTCAGCCAACAGCTTAGGTCTTCTGCCACTGGATCAATTTGCAACACTTTAGTGCCATCTATTTCAAGGCCGTGTTCCCAATAAAGAAGGCCATGGTGAGTTTCCAGGCATGCAGCAAAAATGACCAGATAAACTAGATTTAATCGAATGGATTGCAAACAGTTCCCCCAGACCTGAGGGTCTGTGAGTCTATGTTGGGGCTGTGCGGCAGAAGACTCCCCCACAGGGAGCCTGCTGGGGGTAGGGACATCTGTCGGCCATCAGTGACCACCACCCCGATGTGGAGAAAGTCATGGTGGGGGGCGAGAGGATTCCAACAGGCTTTGCACCAACTCCTGATGGGCTGGAGAGGCCTTTTATGTTGGCGTTGAGTCAGAAGGCGGAATTTTTGATCTTATGACATGAAACATTTTAATTCCCATCAGTGATGATAATAACGTACTTGACGAATGCCAAGTGAGCAGAATTTACAGTGTGGACGCATCCAAGAAAATGAAAAAGCGATCACTGTAGCCCTAGAAGGGGCCCTCAGTGTGTTCATTAGGTATGCTTCTGGCGAGGTTGAGTGCAAACCAATGTTTTCTGAACTGAATTATATTTTAAAGACACCAGGCGGGGTTACAATAAAGAAAAACATTCTACTGTGAATTCTTATGGAAAACAGTGAATAGCCGGGTTTGGATTAAAAAGAAAACAAATTTTACATACCGGCCTGATCTTATCTTTACCTTTAAATGTAGAGCAACCCTGCTGTACATACACTACAATTCCACAATGAACACATAATGCCTTGAGATTAAAGTCCTCACCAAGGGAATGGGATTTATTCTTTGATTAGCTCTGCAACTAACTGGGTGCCCTGTTAACCTGTGTTATTTCCAATGGCTTATTCCTCAAAAGTTTAGATATCTGGAATACAAAAAAAAAAAAAAAAGAGAAGCAGGAGAATTTCCCTGCTGGAAGTTCCCAGTTTTCCACTCTTGTGTCCTAAACAAGGCCCAGTTAAGTTCCCATAATGTATGGCAGTTCAGTTGTCTTTTCAATAAGAGTAACAATAAGAAAAGGAGACGAAGGCAGAGAAGGGGCAAGCAGAAATCATGCACTCTGTTCTTCCTGAAGGCTCAAGAATAGTCATATCAAAAAATATGATGATGATTGGGCACTTAGTGGCAGGAAAAGTGCTAAGAGCTCTTCATTCACAATTGATATAATTCCACAAGACACTATGAGGCAGGTCCTACAGTCCACCACCCCATATCTGAAATTCCGTATGTGAGAGAAGATTACCTAATCACCTGAACCGTCAGGGACAGCACTCCATGACTAAACATTGCTATTTCTGCTGCAAATTCTAAATATTCACTTAAGTGAGATAAAGAGGACATCAGTTGAGGTTAGATTTACATAACTCTGGGTTTTCAGAGCTCTTTGTATTCTGGAATTGCCAAGAAGAGACTGGGAATGTGGATTATTATCTCTATTTTCTAAACATGGAAACCAAGCCCGAGAGAAAATAGCTTGCCTGAGCTCCCACCACAGCTGCACCGTAGCTAAGAATGCTAGAGGCACAGCTTGGCCAAACCCGGGCTGATAACAAAACCCATGTTCTCAAACAGCAGGCCATGCTGCTGAAGGAAAACGTTCTAGAATGGCTTTCTGGGGAAGTCAAATTCAACTATGATCGCACACACTCTTTTTCGATATCTGCAGACTTTTTCCCTTAAATTTTTATAGAGAAGTTATGGTTCCTTATAATAAAAGTAATATGAGTGTAGTGAAGAAAATTTAGGAAAGAAAATTATATATAAAGAAGAAACCCATTAGCCCCCAATGCTAGGATTGTGGAATACATACAGTCACAGCCTCTTTTAAACACATGCCGAGGTTTTCTATGCATTACACAGTTGAGATAGGCTACTACCCATCATTCTGAAACTTTCTTATTTCACTTTATATTACAGTCTAAGCATTGTCCCAACATATTAAAATTCTACCTAAACAACATGCTGATGGCTACATAATCTTTCATCATATGAATGTGCTTTAATTTACTGGATTACACCCCCTTGTTGGACATGTATTATTTCCAATTCTCTACTTTCATAAATAACACTGCAATAAATACCTTCGTGTACGAAGCTTACGCCCCGCATGAGTTATTCTCGTGGCCCATTGCTTCAGCTCCTCTCTTAAGTTCCGCTCACATCTGCCCTGCAGCCTCAACCTTGGATCCATTCAAACATCCATTTTTCCCAGCTGACACTCAGACTGCTGGGAAGGGGGAAGCATGGCTAGGGACCGTTTGCCGTCAGGCAAATTTATGCGCTCGCGTTCAGCTGAGTCTTTGCTGTACCACCAACCTCATTTGGGTTTCACTTTTGCTATTTTGTGAGGTGTACTTCGGTAACTCACAGCAGTCCTTGCAAACCCGCCCTGGTCTCCTCAAGCCTCTTGGAACAGAGGAGTCCCTCACGGAGGAACTCCCACTTGTGAACCCCTCTTACAAATCGGCTTAGATGTATGTAATTAAGGGGACCAGAAACTTTGTCATCCAAACCAGTTCACTTCTGAAATTGAGAGAGGACACTAATAATTCTATGGGGGTGCCAGCGGGACAGCAGGCTGCTCGGGGTCAGCCAGGGCCTGGGGCACCCTGGGAAGAACTGTACTTAGTTTCCTGAGTGAGGGAAATTCTTGTCCCACCTCCCCTCAAACGACCTCCACCCCCTCTCTAAGTCCCGCCCGCTCCGGTTTCCTCAGAAGCCTGCTTCCATCAAGTCCTCCTTCCCAGCTGTCTCTCTAATCCATCTCTCTCTGTACTCTTCTCCTCCACAATCCCCAGGATATAATGTTCAAGTGGTGCGAATCTTCAAAAAGAAGAAAGAAAAAGAAATCCCTCCTCACCCCTCTGTCCTCTTGTAACTACTAAAACCTGATCCGGCTAAGCTTTATACAAGGGTCTGTACTTGGGGTCTCCATTCCTCCACCACCTTCACAACAGGCGTCTTTCCTCCATTACCACCACCAACGATGGGTCTCCGATGAAGGAGCCCTGCAAGAACGCCGCGTTCCTTATTTTAAAGTCAGAAGCCACGTTGCCACCCCTTCCTCACTAAATTTCAATCACTGGGCACCGACCCTGCCTCTGGTAGCCCCGACAGCACTCTTTCCAGGTCTCCATCCTGCCACAGCCGGCTCTCACCTTTAATGCCTTCCGTCTTGTCTCCCCAAGTGCTGTCTTCCTCCTCTCCTCCGTGGCTATGGGAGTGTCATCTCACCCACCCTGTTTATGGGTTGATAACTCCCATCTGCGCATCCCCAGCACAGACTTCTACCTAAGCTCCAAGCCCGGGAGTCCATCCTCCTGCTGGATGTCTGCACTTAAGTGCATCAGAGACATCTCAGGGGCAATACAGCCAAAACTGAAGCCAGCATCTTCCCCCAACCCTGCTCCTCCTCTGGCCTAGCCCAGAAAAGGACACCACTGTTCACCAGAGACCATGGTGCCTTTCTCTTCCTTGCCCCCAGGGTACACTGACCTTCAATTCCAGTTGAGCCTGCCTCCTCATATTTCTCAAAACCCCTGCTTCTCCCTTTACTCCACAGCCCATGCTCTCTCTCTAGCCTGGTTTATGTCAGTGGTTTCTGAGAGCCTACTTCTGCCCTCTCCCAGCCTTCCTCTAGCTTCTTCTTCACATTGGAATGGAATCATCTCTCCAAAGGTAAACCTCGCTGCATCGCTCCATACATCTCTATAACCGATTGAGCCCAGATTCCTTGGTGTGGCACGAGATCCCTGGCGGCGCAGCTCTCACCAGCCTCGTCTCCCTGGTTCTCTCCCACTGCACAAGCAGCTGCGGTGAAGGACTCCAGTTCTGCCAACAGGCACGTGCCCACTCACCTCTGTGAGGGCTCCTGATGACTCCCTTTACCAGGTCCCTTCTGATTCTGCTCCTACATCCCCTCCTGGAAGAGGACATCTATCTTAGCACTTAAAGCATTCTTTTTAAACCATCCTTTTGGTTGGTGGTCTTCCCCAAATAGATTGTAAATATCCATAGTATGTATTTTGGCTTCCCAGCCCCTACGTTGATGCCCGTCTATTAGTAGGTGCTCAATAAAAGAGTCCTAGTAATTCAGTCACCAGAAAGGGATGAACCTCTTAAGGAGGGTGACCATTTATGCTTTTGTCCTGGAATAATTATTAATAGCTCTCCCTCTCAATCTCAAAGTGTGTCCCATTTTGGATAATGAATTTTATGCTCACTCTACTCTAAATGGCCTTGATATAGACAACCTGCACCTTTTAAAGACATTTAGTCAGCATCAGGAGCAATAGAGGGGTTAGGGTGAACAGAAAAGGAATGAGCTGAGGATGCTTATGTGAGGGTAAAGGTGACAGGAGGGGTTTCTGGCTGTCTGGGAGATGACAGGTGGCATGGGCGAGCACTCATACAAAACTGCAAGTCAGCAAATGTAAAGGAAAGATTCAGATGCCAAACAGGAAAAGGAAAATGACAATTCCAGCAGCCCGAGCCCACTGCCTGGAAGCAGCCTGGCTGCTTCCTATGGGAAGGAGAGGCAGGAGGAAGGCAGAGCTCTCAAGTGTGCAGCGATGGGCGCCTGCACTAAGGTAGAGAAGATACTGGAGCCCCTCTGGACCTGAGCCCCCCTGTCTCACACCCCACCAACCAGGGCAGGAGTCCTCCACCAACCTGCCTGGGCCCTTCAGCTCTGGCAGAGAATCAGGATTGCACTGGAAATTCCTAGGAATGGGAGAATGCACAAGACCAAAAAATCTGCAAATAAAAACAAGTGGGAAGTGGGGAACAACACCCAAAGGGCCTTGTGAAGGTGACTCAGGGCCAACGTCCAAATTCCCCTTAGCCACTGCCGTGAGGCCAAGTCCGGGCAGAGCAGACCCTGGGAGGGCCTCCTCTAGGTTGGGAACCCAAAGGCAGCTCTAGGTACTTGGATATCGAATTCCTGAGGTCAGGACCCTCATCTCATTCTCCCTTGCAGCCCCAGAGCCTAACACAACATGAGTTGTGTGATAATGTGTATGGGCTAAAAGGACTTTAGTCCCCCAAGAGATGTACAAGGATCTGGAAACAGGTAGACAGGTGCAAGTCAGAAAGGAAGGGAGATGCGGCTGTGGCTCAATCAGTTGGGTTCCTGTCTACCATATGGGAGGTCGTGGGTTCACGTCCTGGGGCCTCCTTGTGAAGGCAGGCTGGCCCGCATGCCGTACAGTGCTGACTCAGCAAGGTGACGCAACAAAAAAAGGGAGACAAGCAAAAACGCAGAGAAATGCACAGCAATAGACACAGAGAGCAGCAGCAAGCAAGCCGTGGGAGGAGGGAAGATAAATAAATAAAAAATAAATAAATACAGACACAGAAGAACGCAGAGCAAATGGTCACAGAAAGCAGACAGCAAGCAAAAAGCCACAATGGGCGGGGGGTGGGGTGGGGAGGGGGGATTAAAAAAAGGAAAGGAGGTTTAACTCCCTCACAGCGACAGGTAACAGCGAGGTAAAAGTCACAGTCTGAGATGTAGGTTCGGGTCTAGGGAGAGAGAATGTGTTTTTAGCAAGGTCACTTGGACAGGGGAGAGGGTCTGCTTTTGGACTAAACAAGACAGGAGCTCTGCTGAGACCTCTCAAGAATATATAGAACTAGAAGGGTGCTCTCCGGGCCCAAAGCAAAATAAGGCCTGGGAATTTCCCTTTGCTCTTAGGAATTCACTGAATAAGAGCTCTGGGAATAAATTAATAGAGGCGTTGACATAGAAATCCAAGGCCATTGGGTTTTCTAGAACAAAGAGCAGAAGGGCTAACTCAAGAGACCACCCCCTGGCAGTCAGGAGTCTCCACCCCCCCCACTTCTTATTGCTGTGGCTTTTTCCCTTAGCCACTCCCTTCTGGGAACTCTAGGCCAGGGAGGAAAAGTGGAGGGGCAAATGGGAAGAGACCAGGAGTGGCGATCAAGCCAGCCTTGGAAACAATCCCATTGCCTGGCATCATGAGAAATCATCTACCCCCATCCCCCTATCCCTCACCAGGCAGGTCCAAACTAGAGACTGAACTGATCCAGAAAAAAAGGACGGAGAATAAGTAACCCCCGAAGGGGAAAAGTGGGGGTGATAGCAGCGGTGGCTCCAAACGGCACATGTTAATATCTGGCATTATATTGTTATGGGTATATTCGAGTTCACAGCTGCAGTCACTCTATGAGATAAAGACTAATATTCCTACATTTTAGATTTAAGAAAACCAAAGCTCAGGGAGGATTTGTCCAATAACAGACAGCCAGGAAGTGACAGAGTTAGGAGGAGATGCCCATTTTCTGACTCATGATCGCTTTCCTACACCACACTCCCTTCCCACTGCACCAACCCCCAGTTCTCTTTCCATTCAACATAGCCTGTGATTTCCACTTTGCCATGAAGGCAAAGTTTGCGTGAAAAAATTAGAAATTATTCCCATTAATAAATAAAAAATATTTAGACCTGGTTTTGTATAGATGGCAACCTTACCACTGGGGAAATACCACCTGGTGGTACTTTCTGAGCAGTGTCTCAGATCACACTTAGCAAAATGAAACCAGGTAAAACTGACAGTAGGCAGACAAAGGCACCAGGCCTGTGTACAGGTGCATCCCCGCAGCAGGTTTGCAGGGACTGTGCATTGTGCTGTGGATTTGATTCCCTGTCTCTCCTCCTCTTCCTCCCAACAACCAAGACAGAAAACGTCCAGGACATCACAAGCCCACTTCCTGAATTCCACTAGGAAGTAGGGATTTCCTCACCAGGAGGTCTATCTCTGAATTCTAGAGATCCAGAAATCTTTCTCCATTGAGTAAATACAAATCCTGGCCCTGGAGATCCTGCCCTCTAGCCAGTGCCTCCCCTGCAGAGTTCTTACTGTTCTGTTCTTCAGGGAGTCCCACCCAGACCCCCCTCGTTGTCTTCCTAGAAGAGCTCCCTAAAAGCATGACCACAGGAAGAGAGCCACCACATCAGCAGTCAATACTGAAACACTTCTAGCAAGGGCAGTGGCCCTCTTCCTAGGCCAGCCCATTCATTGGTGCGTATCCCGCTGTCCAGCCAGAATCCTTGTGCCTCAACATCAGTCCCTTTCCTTTTTTTTTCCATTAGAGCAGTTATGGGTTTACAGAACCATCGTGCAAAAAATATAAGGTTCCCACATACCACCTTATTATAAACACCTTGCACTGGTGTGCAACATTTGTTACAACTGATGAGAGCATATTTTTATAACTTCCAAGTCCATGGTTGAACTTAAGGTTCTCTGTGTTGTGCAGTTAGATGGATTTAAAAAATTTTTTATTCTAGTACTATACATACAACCTAACATTTCCCCCTTTAAATGCATTCCAATATCTAATTCAGTGCTGTTACTTACATCCACAATGTTATGCTATCCTCACCACCATTCATTACCAAAACTTTTACAATCGTTCCAAATAGAAAGTCTACCTTTTCAGCCTTAACTCCCTATTTCCTACCCCCATTCTATCCCCTGGTCACCTGTATTCTACATTCTGACTCTATGACGTTCCTTTCCTTTGGTATGTTCTTGGTGGGGAGAAAAGAATTGATGGGATAATTTTTCTGTGTATTACTTTATAATTTTCAATACATTACTACATTAGAGTTTCCCAAACTCACATAGTGCTCGTGAGTGGCAGATGAGGAAACTCAGCCCAATGAAGAAAGGGATGTGGCTAAGGTCACAGTTGCTGGCTGATGCCACAACCGGAAGTATGAATCCAGGTCTCCGAAGCCCATGAAAAACTGCTTCCCTTAAAAGCCCATGGAACAGGGCATAAAAGTCAAAGGGATTTTTAGTGCTGGAAATGACCCCATGGATCTGAACACAAGCGATACTGTAGACTAATAAACTCTTTAACATGTCTATTGCAAGATCTAGTAAAAAGGGGGAGAAGAGAGGAGACCCAGGATGGAGGAAATGAGTTGTAACTTGTGCTGCCAAAAGGTGTCGGGATGGGGAGGAAAAGCAGGTGCTGACAATATGTCCCGCTCCCATGAATATCAGCAGTTGAAAGATGTGAGTTTTGTATTTCAAAATAATAGACCTCATCAGAAATCACCTGGTCTACATCCTCATCTGATAATTAGGTATTTTACTGTAGAGAAGCCTCCGAGCTGGGAGTACATGCATTTGAACTTCATGGGGTAGGGAAATGCTGTCTTGTGGTTGAAAGCTTGGCTGGGCAGGTCGGGGAGGCAGAGGAGAAGGAAAGGGAGTGTGAAACCCCATTTCAGTCCATCTCCACATCCCCTTCTGCAGCCACTCCACCGGAGAGGATAGAAAGGAGGGGCACGTGTATCCAGGTACAGGAGGTGAAGAGGAGGGCATGTGGCCCCTGGCCTGCAGCCTACAGAAGGAGATGAGGTGGTTGAGGAGATTTAGCAAAAGTAACTACCCCAATGGTGCGCTCCAGATAGAGCCAGAATGCCCCTCAGGAACACAGATGTCCTCGCTTCCATCTCAGCGTCTATACCAAGTGTGACCAAGGACTCAGGAATTAAACTGCAGGGTGAGGGGGTGTTTTCCTGCTGAAACCCTTGCATTGGATACACCCTCTTGGAGCTGGAGGCAGTTAATCCAGCTTCCTACCATCAGTGAAGATAAGGAAGAACTTTTGTTCCTCAACAGAGAAGGAAAAGAATCCCAACCTTATAATTCTCCCACATTAAAATCTCTATGCCAGAAGTCTCTCAAAATTAACTCGTGAAAAGGTTATAGTACAAGAGGGATATGGGGTTCATTGGGCCTTTTGAAAATGGGTTCACACTAAATCGAAGGCATGGGTAAATTAAAAAAACAATGGGGGAAGCAGATTTGGCTCAACTGATAAGAGCATCCACCTACCACATTGGAGGTCCAGGGTTCAAACCCAGGGCCTCCTGACCTGTGTGATGAGCTGGCCCGTGTGCAGTGCTGATGGGCGCAAGGAGTGCCGTGCCATGCAGGGGTGTCCCCTGTGTAGGGAAGCCCCATGCGCAAGGAGTGTGCCCCATAAGGAGAGCTGCCCTGTGCAAAAAAAGTGCAGCCTGCCCAGGAATGGCACCGCACACATGGAGAGCTGATGCAGCAAGATGACAGAACAAAAAAGAGACACAGATTCCCAGTGCTGCTGACAAGAATACAAGTGGGCACAGAAAAACACACAGCAAATGGACACAGAGAGCAGACAACTGGGGGCTGGGGGAAGGGGAGAGAAATAAATTAAAAAAATAAACCTTTAAAAGAAGAAACCCAAAACAATGGATGATGTGAGTCTACAATTACCTCAATTTTTAAAAGGCATGATTCAAAACTGATTTTGTGTTATTTTGGAATGTGTCAGAGACATACATTTCCCAAGACTTGTGACCTTCCAAGAAGGTCCGGCCAGTGCTTCTACACTTTGCCTTATTGGTCAGTGTTGGTTCCCGATAAATGATAAAGTTCCTGTGCGCATACATAGTCTGTGATCAAGGGGAGTGCATGTTTCCTCTTTATGCTGTGTTCCACATGACAACCACCCTGGAGATGGGCCAGACACCCACCTTGGTGATCTGGGCACTGCTGGCTCTGTGTGGGGGCCCACCCAGCTTACCCACCCCAGCCTAAGGATGCCACCCCTGTTGTTCTCGGTCTTTCTCATAAGAAGCTGCATACTCCAGCCCCTCCCCCTCCCTTCACAGAACATGCCGAACCCCCGCGGTCATCCCCTCCACCCTTCCTTTCTAGCCCATCACTTGGGAAAATGGCTCTTCTGTCATTATCCCTGACTCTTCCAGAATTCCATGAGTAAAGTTCAGTTTTTGGAATTCACAGAAAACTTTTACCTCTCAAGCGCCCAGCTCTGGCAATTAAATGTCATATTTTACTAGAATTGTGCTACACATTTACAAAACTGACTTGGCAATTCAGTTGGCTTCTTTGTTCTAGTGGTACCCACCCACCCCTCATAGGTAATGAGTGTTAAAGACCCAATGGGAGGGTGGAGGGCTTCACCACTCAAAGTATCATCCTGCCTCACTCTCTCCTGGCATAACCAGGGTGGCATAATCATGAGGCGACAGAGTTCAGAATGTGATAAGTCTACTGAGATTCCACTATGGCATTCGCATTTGAGTTTATATCCACATTATCTTCTATGATCGGGATGGATCAGAATTTCCACAGGGCCATGTCCTTGTTTTCTTCCAAATAAAAGAATGGCTTTCTAACAGGATGGGAATGGAGATGGAAGAGAAAACCCTATGTGGTGTTGGCAAAGTGGGTTTCCACTGGAGAACTGGACACCCGACTCCACTCTTCACTGAATTACTTGATAAGATTTATGATGGGGATACAGGAAGTCTGCTCTCAATTTACAACTCTTGACCCAGACTTAGATAACTGCTCCTAAAACATTAAAAAAAGCACCTAGGGTTCTCAAAATGAATCTAATTTAGGTGATATGAGTTAAGGTACTGATCTGGAGAAAGATGAAAAGTAATTACAAGCATGATGGAAAATCTCTCTCTCTTTCAAATATACATATAATATATACACATATATATGCATTTAAGTGTGTGTATATAAAACAACCCAAAAGGTGGAAGATACAGCATGAATTACACAACCAAATCAAGGCAGAATTGATATCACCGAACAGACTGTAATTATGTTGATTGAAACCAGATTTAAAGAACGAAGGGAATTTGCTTGGAAACAGAGAACAAGACCAAAATATTCCCTTAGAGAGGAAATCTCATCAGAGGGAAAAATGGGGGGTGGCATACAGGACGCGGGGAGTGGAGGAAGCCCAATGGTTGTAGACAGAGTTTGGGGAAGTGAAATGAAGATAATTCATCTCTCCACTTTCAAGGGTGTAAGAAACCTAGAGCATGATAAATCCAGTGGAGATGATGATGGGACAAAGAAAGATCTAGGGAGGGAGGAAGGGAGAAGAGCTGGAAGGCAACTGATAAGGCCTGGCCTGTTGCTCTCTTTGCTGCCGCACGGTGGGAAATAAATTCACTCTGCTTTTGTAATTGAGCAGTGAAACATACCTCATCTCTAACTGTCGGAATTCAAGGATGGACGTTCATCATTTGTAGGTTTGAAAGGAGTAAGATTAATGGATAATTCTAGTAGGGTGCATCAAAAGAATCTTTTTAGACACAACCATATGAGGAGGAGCAGAAGGAGGGAGACAGAAGAATTTGGCATTTGGCCAATCCCTTGGAGAAAAAGAAAATGGTAAATTCAGGATGCCATACTTCTCAACCAGTCAAGCTACCCACAGCTGTGGTGACCACAGACCAACCGGATGACAAAACCTCTAGGGTGCAGCTCAAGGTTAAGCTCACCTGGGGCATCTCCCCAAACACATGCTTTGAAATGATGGTGGCACTTAAACCCAGTCATCACAGAAAAGTGAGATTTTAGCACTCAGAGGATCTTTGGAGATTATCTACTTTCTTCGACCTTCATTTTCAGAGCTGAAGAAACTGGAGCCCAAAGAGCGAAGATGAGATGTTCAAGGTCACGGGGCCAGTTAGTTAATGGTGGGGTCCAATTAAAATCCAAGTTTCTACCTCTTTAATTATTTTCTCTAATTTTGTACTGCTTTTATGATGTCAACTCTGTAACCCTCAATGGTTCAACTAAGTAAGAGAATACACTCGAGGGAGTGTGGCCCAAGAACAGGGAAATCAAAAGCTAAGCGAGCAGTAGCCACCACACTCAGAGACCTTCTGCCAGGCTCTGAGATGCGCGAAGCTGGAGTCCACTTCTCTTTTAATGCACTGCTGTCATATCCTTCACTGAAGTCCTGGGAAGGACAGAGGGAAAGGTCTAGCGACGCTCACAGAAATCAAATCCCAGGACCTGCCCCTCCTAATCCCCACTCCAGTGCTCAGAAAGGGATCTGGATGACTCTCCTCTCTTCTGGGACACAGAAGGAAATTTCTAGGGTGCCAGGGCCCTGCTGCTCTCTCCCTCCTCCCATTCCTCCCATCAACAGACTTTAAAGAAGGACAGGGCATTCAGATTCCCTCGTCAGTCAGAGGCCTGGCCTGTCAGTCCTCTCGGGAAATCCCAACCTACGGCCTCTCTTTCCTGTTCATTTTGAAGTAAAGGAATTTTCATTTTCAAGTTTGAACAGGAGACTCAACTGGGGCGGGGGGGTGGGGTGGAGGGAGAGAAAGCAAGTAGCATTGTGGTGAGTAGGCCGTACTTTCTGGATATATTTCCCCAGCACATTTGAGCAGATTTAGAGTTCCCCATCCCCTCTTAGCCCCCTTTCGTTCTCTCTGCCTCCAGCATGTATATGCATGCACACACATCACTTCTGGAACAGACTGATGTCTATGAAAACCTGCATCAAAAGGAGAACTTCCCAGAAGAATTACGAGAGAACAAGAAGTAGTAAAAAGCCAGCCCTGGGGCTGGCAGTGCATTCTTCCCCACGAGCCTTGCACGCTGGTTTTAGAGCTGAACTGCAGAATGGGAGGGGCCACAGTTCCTTTTCCACAGGGGCAGCCCACAGCAGAACCGGGCAGCTGCTCCCCCCACACTGCGTTTCACCAAGGGCGGCAGCAGGCCTCGGCCAGGCTGGCCAGTAAAGAAAATGCAGTGGCGCTAAAAGGGGGTCTTTCAAGTTCTGGTCCCCACCCGGGCCTGACCTGAGCCAGGCCGGGTGCAGCTCAGGTCACCCTGACTGGGGCTGATGATGCCCACAGATCCCTGTTCCAGCTCCCTGGGACACTCGTTCTTAGAGAGGCGGAGCCAAGTGGGGCCCGAGGGCGACTAAGAGTCAAGACCTGCCTTTTAGTTCCGGCTCTGCCACCAACGAGTTGGATGGTCTAGGGTAACCCCTGTCATCTCTCCAAGCCTCAACAGGAAGCGTCAGAGAGAAATTCCTTTGGAAACATTTGAGTTGCCACTTCTGGTGCCTGGTTCCTGTGAGATAAGCGTGGATGCTGGAGCCAGGTACACGCCAAGCCTTTGCTGGAGTCGTTTCCACTGGAGACCTTGATGGAGCAGCTGGGTAGGGCCACTGGCCTGGGACAGGACTGAGTTCCGTTGGGGAGTCATTATATGGTGAACTGAGTAGCCAGGTGCGAGTGGAAAGGAAGTGTGCTGGGGAGTCAGACAGACCTGTGCACAAATGCCTGCCCTGCCAACTCCCAGGAGGATGACCATGGGTAAACCACATCACTACTATAAGCCTCAGTTTCCCCAACCTAAAATGAGGCTACTTCACAGAGCAGTTAAGGGAAATAAACGAGGCATTTCTGGTGCACACACTCCTGGGTAGATAGGAGGTGATTAAAAATAATAGTTTCTTTCATTTTGGAAAAGTCCTTCTTTCAACCTTAATTTTCCCACCAGTAAACTTCTGGGTAAAAACATCCCTGCCTTCTTCCTGCCTCAGGTGAATGCTGTGTAGATGAACTAACACAAACACATGTTGTCATGGTGTCACTATCTTAGCATGCAGATACAAAAAGCGGTCATTCTCAGCCACAGGGATCATTCCAGATGGAAGGGAAATCTGCAGCTGTATCAGCTGCTCTGCTCCTGACAAGCGGATCCAGTCAGAATTCTGGCCACCTTGGATCTGGCTCTTCAAGAAGCTATCCCCAACTATCCCAGGTCAGACTGACCTCCCTCCTCCAAAATCTGCTGCCCTTCTCATCTTTCCCACTGGGATGGAGGTGGTACTTCACACCTAGCAGGGAGCAGAGGCAAGCCCCAAACTCAGGGCTGGACACACAGCTTTTAGTCTTGGGTCTTGCACTCACGCCTTGTGTGATCTTGGACATGGCAATTCATCTCTGAGCCTTAGTCTCTGCAGAGGAATAAAGGGATAATAAGCCCTGTCACGCCCACCTTACTTTTCAGCCTCAAATGATAAAATCTGAGGCTTAAATGGCTGCTAAGGAGTTAATAACTCTACTGTGCTATAGAAATAAGAGGAATGGTAAAGAGGATAATCATGACATCATTTCCTATGCTATTGACTCGCCTGCATTACCAGCTGGTTAGTGGTTTAGGTGCTCAGAGGTGGAAATCTTAGTCTAGTTTATATTCCCCATCTCCAAGCCCTCCCATCAGATGTGGACACCTACATCAAGCACATAAATACTCAACAAATTCAAGTAAATGCAAGTAAGGCAGAATGAAGTAGGGATTGCTCCACTGGGCCCATCACTACAATAACTTGGGAGGGGACAGTAATACAGATTGTCATCACCCCCCCACACACACACACACCAGACTTACTGAATCAACATCTTGGGGCCGGAACCTGAATTTTAAAATATCACCCCCAGTGGCTCTAATAAATATCAGGTCTGGGAACCACTGCTCCCTCTACAGCTACCTGCCCTGAGATGGGCAGGAATCTCCATCCCACCCAACAGCACAATGCCTGGCAAAGCACTGGTCAAAAAGGGTTGGCTGGAATAGAAGAAATAATCTTTTTTTTTTTTTTAAAAAAAAAAAGAGGATTGCTGAACTGAGCTGAAATTCCTGGGTGGTAGACGTGCAATATGGGACATGTTGGGGCCTCTCAGGTGGGAAGAAGAAGAGTGCCACCTACCTGGGCCACTGGTTCCTTTCCCAGGAGTGACACCAGTACAAAGACTATGAGCCCAGGGTAGACAGAGGCAAAAGCACAGCTCAGACTCAGCCCCTGACTTCTACTGTCATGTGGAGAAGGACACCACTTTTTCCCACTCCCATTCAAAGGGGCATGGTGATTAACTAACTAATTAGTGAATGAAGCCAAGCTCCTCTCATTATCATCACAAAATCATTGATGTTGGGCCTGAAATGGGCTAATTCAACTTACTGATTTGACATGCATGAAAACTGAGGCCCAGAAAGGGGGTCTTGGCCAAGGTCACAGCGGGTTGGGTGTCCACTAGTGTGGTATAATGGAAAGAGGACTCACTCCTTAGTTGTTGGACTCAACAACCACTATTGTCACTGTGTGCCCTGCAGACCTACCAAGATGCCACCCTTGATCAATTCCCTTACCCAACCTATGTGTCAGGCTTCTGCCTCTAAAACCCAACCCCAGCACACAGAAGAGTCATCTGTCTTAGGCTATGCGCCTTAAAAAATCCACCCTCATGGCAGACTACATCCTTGGCGCGCTTTAAATCCTCACTCTTGTGGTTCCTTCTGCCTGTAAATCCTACTGCTCCACCTCCAAACATCTCTGCCTATCCCAAAAGAGCCCTACTGCAAGTTTGGTCCCAAATGCTATAAATGCTGCCTCTTCCACCAAACCAAGGGATATCGGTCTCCTTCAAACTCCCAGGGATTCTGATCATCTCTTTGGTAGCGCTTATATTTTGTCTTGCACTTTCTGTTTCTGTTTATCCCTCATGCCAGTTTTGAAGTTGTTTAGGGGCAGAGACTATGTTTTATACCCATCAATATCCCCTACATTGTTGAGCCCAAACTTAGGTGATCAATACATACTTATTTAAGTAAACTGAATCTTGATATGATGCAATTCTTTGGGTTCTGCCACTTTCATTTCTGCATAACCTTTGGTATGAAGTATTCACAAGGAACTGAAGGATGAACAAGGCAAAACCCTAAAGGGAATCTGAAGCCACATGGAAGAGCTCTACTGAGTTTGCCCTTTTCAGTGCAGATCAGTAGGGCAAGGAGATATAGTAGTTGCTGCAAGGAATAAATTGCTCTCTCTATCTCTACCTCTCTTGCTCTCTCTACACACATGCTCACACCCTACATTTACATTGATAGCTATCAACCTAGCAATCTATCAGTCTATGTAGTCACTTGATAAAAACATTTTGAAATCACTGATATTCCAGGATGTGTGAACTTATGGTTTTAAGGGTTGGATTTGCTCAAAGAATATTCCCTGGGGTTGTTGCTCTGAAAATAGCACCTTCCCAGTTTGGAGGCAGAGTACTAGCGTACGAAGCCATTGTCTGATACCAAGTCTGATATGATTTTGGAGAAGGCACCCCCAGGGATGCCTTGTGACCCTCTCTCCAGGCTTCTGACCTTGGGATGAGGTATAGCTGAGGTGAACTATAGGAAACCTCTTCCAGAGAAGCCTGAACTTCCACTCCATCTCACCCCAGCTCTCTGTCATCAACCACCCGTGGGAAATACCACGAAAATGAGTTGTACTAAAGATCTCAGCATGAGCTCTCTCCCCTGCCTCTACTGTCACAGTGCAATGCTCCAGAGAGACAGGGCATGGCATAAAGTCACCCTGGTGCTGCAGCGTGCACTTAAAGAACAGAGAACACGGCAAAGCCGAGGTGTGAAACCTCTCCTTCCAGGGTTGCCAGGGAGCCCTGTATTAGCTCGGGACGCGAGGCTGAAGAAGAGTCTAAAGAAGACAAATTTAAAGTGAGGGAGAAGGGGAGGGCCCAGGGGCTCCTGTCTGCCTTCATCGAGGATGTTAAAAGGAGCAGCAAAGGTGAAAGAAGGACAGTCTAATACCATCCATATGATTTGTGGAGAGGGGTGGGGGGGGGCAGGATATACCTGTGACACTTCACATTTGCATTCACTGAGTGCCTGCAAAGTGCCAGGAATCACCCTAGGTACCACCACATGTGTTATCTGATCAATCCTTATCTCAGAATTTCGAGATAGGTACTATTTCCTTACTACAAAAGAGGAAACTAAGTTCGAGAATCATTATTAGCAGTAAAAATCAGAGCAAGGGCAAGAAGTCAGGTAGTCTACTACAAGCTTAATGTTCTTTCCATCATATTAGTGGTGGCAAATGGATTTCAATCCCAGTTCAAAATCCAATTGATTGGTATATGGCTGCCTGGAGGCCTGTGCTGAGGATTCAAAGGTCTTGTGAAGCTCAGTGGAAAAGAATGTTATGATTGATTAATGATGTCTGCCATGGGCAAAGAGTGGGGAATGGCAGCACACATGCTGCATTTATTTGCCATCCCTTCTCTAAAGCATGCTTCAAGGAAAGAACAGGTGGCTCTATCAAGAAAGTGTAAGCAGAAACACCTTGCCCCTCAAACATTTCCAACATGCTCTTGATTTTCTTCTCCCAGGTCTTCCAAGTTCTCCACATTTCTCTTTAAGCAGTTAGTCCCCAAAATAAGTCTTGGATCAGCCTGTTTTATAGCCATAGGCTTCCCTTCGAAGGGCTTCTTCCTGTAAGTTGCCCCAGGTTGACCTTCCTCATTATCCAGAAAGGCCCTTTGGGATGGAAAACATTCTCCAAACACAGAAGGGGCATGTTTTCTATGACCCTTGAAAACTGTTCCCTGGAAAGATCATTATGAACTCAGAGCTGCAGCTGAAGGAGCTGAGGAATGGAGGTAAGGAGAACGGGGTATGTGGGACATGGAAGGAAGATGGTGAAGAAGCAGGACTTGGCTTAGGGTCCAAAGGGGGACAGCAGGTAGCGGAGAAGTCTCTTTCAGAATTCAGGCCCAAGAGCACTGCCTATTTTGAGCAGGGAATTGAGGGGAGCAAAGAGCAAGCTCTATTATTTTGAGCAGGGAATTGAGGGGAGCGAAGAATGAGCTCTATGACTGATGGCCTTAAAGTGGTTTACTGCCTTGCCTAGCCAACCAGAAAGAAGAAGGAAAAGAGAGGGGGGAAATGCCTCTTCTTTATTTCAACTCCACCATCTTAATCACCTAAGTCACGTGGACATCATACTGCCTCACAGGACTGACTGCAGCTGAGAACCTGGAGAAACTGGATCCTACCCTGGGTCCTCTTTAAAGCGATTAAGCTTGTATCAGACCAGGCTGGACTCCCCGACAGCAAAGACGTCACGCTTGGAGCAGCCACCTTGGGAAATGCTCATTGGGCAAATCAAGCCCTTAAAAAATAATTAGAGTTCACACATCCTGAAGCAATAACGACTTCAAAACTTCCCTCACATGTGATTTATACATCAACATATTTCCCTCTTGAACCTTCTCCCCCATTCTGCTCACTCCGCCCAAATCCAAATGGTGAGAAAGGCAATATTCTTAAGGTCCTGCTAAAAAGTCCAGATGGAAAATCCCTGGTCTGTATCAGGAGGAAAAGAACTGCTAACACCACCTGCCATTAAAATTATTATACACCCAATTGTGCATGAATGTGACTATGTGTGTGTATTCCAAGAAGTTCAAAGGAGAAAAGAGAAAAATTAATTAAGACTACACCTCTCTGCCAAGGAATCAAATGCTCTCTGGGGCCTGGTATTGAGGCAAAGAAATATACTCCTTCAGGGCTGTTGGTTCTGATCCAGGTTATTGTGAAAGAAGGGAGATGGGGTTTTATGTGGAGTAGGGTGCAGGAGGGCCTGGCCCCTCTTTTTTGTCCCTGGGAACGTGGCCCAGGTCGTGGAAGGAAAGTATCACAAAATGCACATTAGATGCCAAGCACCAGGTTAAGGAGAGATAGAAAGGTACAAAGATGAACTTGTGGACTTGTGGTGACCAAATGATGTAAAGGAGACAAGTTCTGCCTCTTGTGAGGTCTCCAGGAAGATTTGAGGAGCAGGAAAAGGAAAAAGCAAAGCAGATAAGCTGCCCTTTCAGGACAAGTTGTGCATCGGAATCAGCATCTGATGGTCAATCAAGTATTTTTCAGTCAGCCTTTAAGGCACGGACTGAGTGCATAGACCTCAGGTGCCTGGAAGAAGGAGGAATTGGAGGCCACACACCCCAAAGAGAAGACAGCTGAAAGAGTGCGGCCCCATAAAGATCCTGCTGGCGAAATTGTTCTAAGTCTCTCCGACAGGAAGCGACAGCCGAGGCACTCTGATAACCTGGGTCTGAGACATGAGCGGAGTCCTGCTCTTTTCTCTCATTACAGCTGCAGGTGTAAAGAAATGGAAATGAAATTTCACAGCCAGGCAGAGATCCAACACGCATGTTCCTCCCGGAAGATAGCGGAAATACAGAAACAGTCCAGAAGAGGAGGGAGCCGCTCATAAGACCTCAGGGATACAGCCTCCTGCTGGGGCAAGAAGGGAAGGAGCCAATGCGATGTGGTGTGCCAGCAGGGAATGAAGGGAGAGCTTTGAGAGGTAAGGGCGGACGAGTCTCTGAGGGTGCTGGGCGCAGGCACTGAGCCTGGAGCTTCCCTTGGCCTCTTCTCAGATGCTCCTCCACCCGGAGAACCGGAGAACCAGTGGCCTCTGGGTGCTGCGGTTTCCAAGAAACTTTATCAGGGTCAAGGAGGAAGGGTGTGGTCAGTCTCCATCCTCTGACTTCATCCCATTAGAAAATCCAGGGGAGGAAGATGAACTCTAAGCAAAGAAGGGAGAACGCTGGTTTCCTGGAGAGTCAAACCAGGTGTTAACTTTGGGAGGAAGGAGACTGAACCACAGCACTTACCAGATGAAAACCAGGGACACAAAGGAAATCAGTGGAGCCTCGGCCACAAAGCTGTGCTGGAATAGTCAAACCTGCCTCTCCAGAGGCAAGGCCAGCGAGATTTCCTGCAGCATGCAAGAGCCCAAACTGAAAACCGAGTTAAAATGGAAAATGGAAGGAGGATTTGGGCACGTCCATGTGAGGATGATGGATGTATGTGTATGTACAGACCGTGAAGTTTTAATCTCCCTTTTTCTACATCATTGGACACAGAAACAAGGACCAGTTCACCCACATGACGTCCAAAGAAGAAATAAGCTCCTCATGAGAAGAGATAACGCCTCATTCAGCGTTTCACCAGGTGTGTGGCAGGGAGCAAATGTCTGCCAAGGCGAATGTGGGGAGTCATCTGCTCTGGGAATGCCGAATGTCATCCAGACAAAATTGTTTCCTTAATCCTATCCCTGCTCTTTGATCCTATTCCAGGTTTCTACCAGGCAAACGCCTTTCGCTTTTTCAACCATCCATTCAATGACTATGTGCTGAGTGATTACCGTAAGCCAAGTGCGCTGTAGGGTCCCGGGAATGATGCTACACACCAGCCAGGTATAGTCCCTGCCCTCAAGAAGTCTGTAGTCACATGAGAAAGGTGCTGAGCCATTTTGTTACAATAAAAAATGTCAGGAAAAGTACAGGGTGGCAGGGAACGCCAAGCACAGAGGAGGGGATCAGGGCTAAGTCCCCAAAGGAAGTGTGTTCCAGTTGGCAATCAGGCCAAAGAGGCTTAGGTAGGGGGTGGGGACACAGAGAGAGTGCCCCAGGCAGGGGGAAGGAATCCCTAGGTGCCCAGGCTCAGAGGCAGATGGAGCATGGCATTCTGGGAAATAAAAATAACTCAGAGTGGCTGAAGCTGTAGTGGGGTTGGGGTATAGGGGGAGAGGGAGAAGAAGGAAAAGATGAGACTGGAAAAGGAGGGTGATCCCAAACAGCCTTGGAATCAGGGACACTGGGAAACCATTCTATGATTTCAGGTAGAAAAAAATGGCCTGATGAGCTTTGCAAAGCATGGCAACTGGTAAGAGAAGAAGGTGGTTCTGATTAGGTTGGTGGTTGTGGAGATGAGATGTACCAATGCAAGAGATCTTCAGGAGAATTATGAGGACCTGGTGGTGGTGTGACTGTGGGCAATGAGAGCACAGGGCAAGTTCTGATATGAACAACTGCAGTAGCAGGTGGTTCCCTTTATGCAGATGGGAAACAGTGAAAAACATTCATTGGAGGAAGAACAGGTTTGGGGGACAAAGGGGGCCCAGGGTCAGTTCAGGATGCACTGAATTTTAGGTATCTATGTGACATTTGGATCGTCATCGACCAGCACCTCAATATAGGGGTCTGCAGCTTAAGAGCACGAACCTGCATGTTTGGGAGTCCACGGCAAACAGGTTTAAGAGACCACTGGAATATCTGAAGTTGGCTATCGAGCATGTGTGGAGACAGGAGAGTCCACGTCAAGTAGAGAAGGAAAAGTCAGCTCAGGAAAGTGGAAGGAACAGCCACGGAGGCAGGACGCAAACCAGGACAGTGAGCTGTCATGCCAAGAGAAGAGAGTTTCCAGAAGGAAGTCGATGTGGGAAGGAGTGCAGGAAGACCACGCAAAGGGGGACAGACGCCTTCACCGGGTTTAGTGACACAGCAG
This sequence comes from Dasypus novemcinctus, assembly GCF_030445035.2. Taxonomy (NCBI): domain Eukaryota; kingdom Metazoa; phylum Chordata; class Mammalia; order Cingulata; family Dasypodidae; genus Dasypus; species Dasypus novemcinctus. The sequence goes on along the minus strand of NC_080692.1, from coordinate 23,577,400 downwards.
CCGCGGGCCACGGCAGGCTCTGAGAGGGGCTGCGGTGGAAGCCAGGTGGTCTGAGCGTTGAGCAGAAAGTGCAGGAACGGCAGCTCCATTGAAGAAGCTTGGTTGTGAAGAGGAGGAGTCAGAGTGGGAGCTGGAATGGAGGGGCCCCAGGGCAGAAAGAGGGACAGAGGAACCCCGGAACCTCCCGTCACTGACATCTGTGACTGGATTTGGTTCACTTCTAACATCTGACCACACATACCCCAAACCTTAATATACCATGAAGGCGCTGGTCCCTCTGGAGCACGAGACACTTCATACATGTCTCCTCGTTGTTCTCATTCCATAGCAAAAGGAGTGAGATGATTATGTTCTCCACTTTACAGATGGACAGACCGGGGCAGAGCAGGACACACAGGCCCTGCTCGGGCCTCGGCAGTGGAGCCCGCGGCTCGGCAGCGCCCCCTTCCTCCCGCGGCCTCTCTCCCGGGCTGCTTGGCACACTTGCTCTAGTCCTTCAGGGACTCTGGTGACCTCCAGCCCAGATCACTTGACCTCAGGGAGCTCGCTCTGCTTCCCTGTCTATTCCAGGAAGCCTGGTCAAAATCTTGGCAAAAATTAGAGCTCGGAAACCGAATCTGGTCCTCGTCATCCCATCTGTGCCAAGCAGCTGAGAGGGACTCTTACACAAACCCTCCCCTCCAACCATGAGACACTCAGCAGGCTGATGCCAGAGCTCCGGCCCCCAGAGGAAGGGAGCAGGGGGGACGATGGAAACAGAATGCGACCACCACCACCCTAGAGCCTCCCGAGCCACTGAGGCGGTGAGTGCAGTGGGCCCAGAAGCAGGGCGATGGATTAAATCACTCTGGCAAGCTTCCACATGGGTCTGAAGGACCTACAGCTCCCAGTGCTCAGTGAATTTCTAGGGTGAGAAAAGGAAGTTCAAGTGCACAGCAAAAATGTAGGGTATCGTTCGTTCGTCTTTCACTCATTTAATTGATGTGGATCTCTGTGACCCACCAGAGGACTGGGCATTTGGAACTATGTGGAACTGCTTCTGGGTTGTTAAGGCGACTGGCCCATACCTGCAGTGTGACCTGTACCACTAAGAACTGTCGAGCAATATAAGGGCAGCAGTCAGCCCTGCTAAGAAAATGCAGTTCCCCACTGACGGTGGAATTCCCCAGACACTGAAGAAGTCCCTGCCAAGCAAATAGCTTGCTGCCTCACACGGGGTCACACCTCACTTTTTTCTCGACTGACCCACACAGCAAGGAGACCTGTCCAGATTGAGGCGGAAGTTTGTTTTTCTCCCCCAGCTTACCAGAGGCCACCCTAGACTCTGTGGGCCATCTGATTCTAACCACTGACCCCAATTCCAGGCCCTTTTCCCTGCTTGTCCTTCACTGGTCCAGAGAACCATCTGTGTCAATTATGAACGGGCTGTCAGTAAAAGGACGGGTAGAGCCAGCCTCTTGCAAGGCAGCCTCTGTGAATCAGCAGCACATTCCCAGTCCAGCTGCTCAGCGTCCCTGATCGGGACATCAGCACCTCTGAGCCACAGCTACCCTCCTATTAAGGATCACACTGTGTCCCCCAAAAAGGTATGTTCAAGTCCTAACCTCCACTCCCACCAATGTGGCCCTGTTTGGAAAAAGGCTCTCTGAAGATGTGATTAGTTAAGATGAGGTCAAACCATGGGAGCCGATGTGGCTCAGTGGTTGAGCTCACGCTTCCCACTTAGGAGGTCCCCAGTTCAATCACCAGCCCTGGTACCTCAAAAAAAAAAAAGATATTGCCCAAACAGGATTAGGGTAGGCCTTAACCCAACATGACCATGCTGAAGATGAAATTTAGACACAGGAGGACACCGGGGAGATCATCAGCTAAAGATGGAGGAAGCAGGCATTGGATGGACACACCAACAAGCCAAAGAGCTCCAAGGATTGCCAGCAGCCACCAGAAGCTACAAGAGGCAAGGAAGCACTCTTCCCCAGAGCCTTCAGATGGAGCATGGCCCCGCTGACACCTGGGAGTTGGATCTGTACCTCCAGAACCATAAGAGAAGAGCTTTGGGTTGTTTCAGGTTGAGACACCTTGTGACGGTAGCCCTAGAAAACTAAGACACCTCCCTTTTCTTCTCCACACCCTCTCCATGAACAGAGTACAAACATATGGACCAAGAGGCAAGCAGGCGAAATTGCTGACATGAGCAGAGCTGGGAGCAACTCTGGAGACAGGGGTCTACGAGTGTGAGTTGTTTTTGTTTTGTTTTTTTGCATGTCTGTGTATATGCGTATGGTACTGAGGCAAGGTGGATGGTGGAAAATGGCCAAAATACCCACTTGCTCTGTTAGGCCAGCCCTCCCGGCCCCACCTCTCTGCCCCACATGGGCTCCAGGCACCTACAGTACAGTCCCATCAGGCGCGGGCTGCCCTTGGGAACCCTGGCCTGACCTCCCAGAGCTGACAGCCACAGGAGACAGATGGGTGTCATCAGAGTGCACCGTGAATCCTGAAAGGAGCAGCAAACGACATGAGAGAGATGGGAGCTGGGAGCGGGAGAAGTGGGAGCAGTTTAAGAAGAGCAGGCGAGCCCCAGATGGAGGCCGGATGACCGGTGGGCAGGGCAGCCCTGCACGGAAGATGGAAGACGTTTCCGCAGGAAGAGGAGTGCGCTCTCTGCGGGGGGCCGGCCGAGAGCTCCCATTTGTTCCACACGTGACGCTCCAAATGAGAACTCTGCCAGGCACCCCTCGGCCTCCCAGTCTTGCCCATGGAAAAGCTGAGGTCCAGAGAAGCACACAGCCGGGGCAGGACAAGCCACCCTCTGCGCCCCTCCACAGGTCCCCGAGCTCTCCGCTTGCTGTGCTCTCTGATGCTCTCCTTCAGGTGCACACTCACCTCTGCATCCCCAGACCCACCATCATCTCTCTCTCTCCCACACCCTCCTTGCTGCTTCTTTAGGGAGCACTCAGAAACTCCCCAACTACTGGAAGCTAAGGGCAGGGGTAGTGCTGAAAATAAAAAATGGTTGGATTGAGCCAAGGAAGGCAAGACGCCTTTCTCTTTGGCCATCTCTGCTGCTGAGACAGACAGTGCCCTCCATTTAAGGGTCCTGGCCCACCCCTCAATCCCGTGGAGGCTCTTACTGCAGACTTGCACACAGCGTGGCCCGCCCTTCTGGGGTATGTGGAGGGGCTACAGATTTAGCTACCTGCCCTACCCTGGGCTCCATCTATGATCACAGTGGACAATGTGTGGTTGAGTTTTTGTTAACATGCCAACAGAATACAGGGTAAATTATGTCTAGCTTGGATCAAAAGAGCCCCTGGAATGTGTGTGGGAAACTCAGACTGTGCCCTGCCAGGTCCCCATCCTTTGCCTCCCCCCTCCCTCTAAGCAGCCACCCCAGACCATCCTGGCAGCAGAGCTGTTTGTCTTGTTATCGGGCAGGGGAGACCTTCGTGGCAGATGTCCCTACTCTGTGTTCAGCTGGGGAAAAGATCCTGAAGTCCTGAACAAGCAGGGAGCTTCAAGGAGAAAAGAGGGAAAAGCCTCCAACTACCCGAAACATCTGTCAGGAGAACAAATACAGCTCCACATGGATCAAAGGGATTTCTAAGTAACAGAGAGAATGGTTTTACAATGCAGCACACAGATAAAGCCAATTGGGAAAGCTGCGGGCCAGGCTCCAGTCCTTCCAAACTGGAACAAATAAACTGATAAGGAGAGTGTCCAGGAGGGGTGGGAAAGAGAAGCCTGCACATGTGGGCAGATCTGGAGGGCAGAGAAAAGCCTGAGCCTCTTTGGGAAGGGAACTAGAAGCACCAGAAGCCACTGTGGGGAGGAGAGGGCTAGTACAGGAGGCTGGGAGCCTAATGGCACACGCTGTGGTGCCAGCTCACTCTCAATAGACTCTGGAAGTCAAAACAATATGCATGGAGATATTGATAATAGTAATCTAGAATTAGCTTAATTTCAAAACTTTACTTAGTGCCAGGCACTAGTCAAAGCTCAAGTGGTTTACATGTATTCATTCATTGAATCGCCACACAATCTTATGAGGTAATTATGATTGTTATCTCCATTTTACAGATGAGGACACTGAGGACAAAAGTGGTATGAAGTCCCTTACTCAAGGGATGGAGCTGGGATTCCCACCCAAGCCTGCCCGGCTCTTGCACCCAGTTCTTTTCCACTATACTATGTAAGAGGTGCACTGTGTAAGAAGGCAGGAGGAGAGCAATCCAAAAAGCAGATCAAGAAAGCTCATAGGAATTGGATTAAGAACGGTGATAGTCCTTCCCATAATCCACAGTGGCCTTCACTGCAAGAGCCCCTAGCGGGGACCCTCAGCACCCTAGAGCTGGCCAGTGGGTCTTTCTGCTGCCCTGTGATAACCATCAGCTCAGCATCTCTGCTCAGTGCTATCAAACTCTCAAGAATCACTGCCTTGGGAAGCGGACTTGGCCCAGTGGTTAGGGTATCCGCCTACCACATGGGAGGTCCGCGGTTCAAACCCCAGGCCTTCTTGACCTGTGTGGAGCTGGCCCATGCGCAGTGCTGATGTGCGCAAGGAGTGCCCTGCCATGCAGGGGTGTCCCCCGCATAGGGGAGCCCCACACGCAAGCAGTGTGCCCCGTAAGGAGAGCTGCCCAGCGTGAAAGAAAGTGCAGCCTGCCCAGGAATGGCGCTGCATACACGGAGAGCTGACACAACAAGATAACGCAACAAAAAGAAACACAGATTCCCGTGCCGCTGGTAAGGATAGAAGGGGTCACAGAAGAACACACAGTGAATGGACATAGAGAGCAGACAACTGGGGGAGGGGAGTGGTAAGGGGCAGAGGAAAAAAAAAAAAGATTCACTGCCTTTCTTTACAATGTTAGCCTCTTTAAGTCCAGGAAAGAAATTTCTAGAATTTTATCCTAAGAAAATAATCAGGTATGTGTATAAAAATTTATGGAACAGGATGGTGAACTGTGGCCACAGTAACAAAATGGCTAAATAAAATATGGTACATGGTGAAATATTTAAGCAGCCAAAATCATCTTATACCAGAATGCATGAAGACATGAAGGAAATACATATAATGCAATATTAAATGGAAATTGCTGATTACAAAATAGTTTATATAGTATGATGATCCCCTTATAAGTCAAGTACACACACAAACATACACATAGAGAAAGAGAACTTGGAAGGAAATATACTAAAATGCTAAAATGTTCATGGCTTTCTGGCAATTATTTCCTCTTTATTCTTTTTAAGATTTTCCTAATTCTTCATGAACATGCATCAGAACAGGCACTTATTTCATAATCAGAAAAAAATGTATGCTATATTTACTTCTGGAAGGATGCCTCAGAGCTTTAGCCTCATCTCTTCCACTCCTCACTGACTTGAGACAAGAAAGAGGAAACTTCTCGCAGCCCTAGCCAGCTCTATTGTACTCAGAGACCCGATTCAATCTAGCAAAAGTCAGAACTGTTGCATTAAGGAGGTGATTATTTTGCTTTCTGAGTGAGACAAAAGAAACAAAGATGCAGCTGTACCTGCTGATTTAGTAGAAAATCAACCAAGGTCTATGTTGGAGAGGCAGAGAGGGAGGAGGCTCTAATACAAGGAGATCCTGCCGTTCACCACATGTAGTGACAAACAGCTATGATACTGAACTACAGCAAAAGAGGTGAGAGGTACTGGAATGAGGGACAGAATGGGAGGTGGTGTGAGATCATGGTTAGGAACACGGACTCTAGAATAAGAAAAGAGTGATTCCCAGCTTGATGCCACCACTTACTAGGCATTTAACCATGAGTAAGTCACACAGTTATTTAACAAATGCTTATGGAGCACGTACTGCAACCACCACATGCCATGTGCTATTTCAGGTGATGGAGATCCAGCAGGGAAACCAGGAGACAGAAAAAGTCCTGCCCTCATGGAATCAACACTATAAAAGGAAGAAACAGCACATTCGAAGAATAAGTAAAATATGTCATTTCTCAAATGATCCTAAGTGCAATGGGGAAAAATTTGTTCAAGCTTCAGCTTCCTTGTCTGAAAAACATCTATTTCACTAAGTAGTTAGTTGTGAGGATTCCTGAGACCACATATGGCGCCCCTAGCAGAGTTACTAGTTCAACACAGATGAACTGTTGGTTCAGAGATTCAAAAAGCCAAAGTCTACTCTTCTTTTCTGTGCGAAGACACAGGGAAATTAAAAGAAATGTCGGAAACCATTCAGAAATTGAAAAGGTAAAGGGTACTGGACCCAGAATGACGAGAAAAAATTAAACCAGCAACCCTGTAGCAGGATATTGAGTTTCCTGACAGCTAAAATAAAGAGCCCATGTTTTCCTCCCTATGGGGTTTATCCAACCCTACAAGAAGCCAGAGGAATCACTGGTCACTTCTACTACCACTCAGTAAAGGTAATATCTGCTTCTTTGGTTTCTCACACTTCCAGGATGGGGTTTAACAAAAGGAGCGCAATCCCAGGATTTTCACTGCTCCCATGCTGCCCCGCCATGATTTGCTCCTCCGTGTCTAAGTGTGGCTAGATATCAAACCATGTTCTTGCAGAGGCCAAGAAGAAAGGCCATCTGTTGTCCCTCTAAGTCCACACACTTGTGAGTTGTGAAATGGAGCTCTCCCAAAGCCTGGTGGAGCCTGACTGCAGACCACAATGCAGATTTCCACCCAGGCTTTAGGGACGAACCCCGAGAATGCTACCCTGTTTCTGATCCTTGCCCAACCACTGGGCTAAAGGCCAATGAAGAAGGAAAGAAATGGTGCTCTGGCTGGGCAGAAGAAAAAGCTTTCCAGAAATCAAGTCTTATAAGCCTTGTATTCCAGCCTCCTTGAGGGAAAAGAAATCATCAGAGGCTCGGAAGAGGCACAAAGAGATGTCGGGGTGTGTTTGTATGTACATGCCAGCAAATGCATGTGCAAGAGTAACTAAACGCAGGGCTTAATTCAGATGGATTATCCAGCAGTTTCACAATGAGCAGCTTTTTTTTTTTTTCTTTTTGGCGAATCTCCGAGGGGGCTAAATGATTTGTTTGCACTTGGCACCAAAGGGGTAGATTTTTAGTGCTTCTGCTCTTCCCTGTAAGGCCACATCTGGCAGAACTCTGAAAACCCAGGAGTGAGGACTGTTAGGTTCTCCTCGAAAGCCTGCTCCTAGACACAAGGTAAGTCCTCCTGACCTGGGGCTGGGATGGCAGCAAAACAGCAGCACATGTACCAGCTGCTAAATCCAGAGAGAGACTTCAGGAAGGGGGACTCTCAAACCCTGCAACCTACAAAGCAGAACCCCGTGAAATGGCCCATGGTGCTAAACTAGGAACAGATGAGAAGACACCAAGAGAAGTTTCCAGAAAGTTCAAAGAACTTTCTTAGGGGTAAATAATGCAAACCAAAAACAGGAAAAGGGGAGAATCCCCTCAGGGGAGCTCCCAAACCACAGAGCCCTGGGATTGGGGGAGCTGCACTGAGACTTAGCTCCCGTTACTGTTCTGCATAAACCTTCCCTTCTTTCAGGCATGCTGGTCAAGTCCCAAACACCCCATGCTTTTCCCCACTTCTGTGTTTGTACTAGCCCTGCCTCCTAAAATCCTCTCCCTTGAGCCACATATCCCTTCAGTTATTTGCAATTCCAACTGCCCTCCATGTGTAACACTCCCATGGCCCTGGTCATTGCTAGCATGTGTTTGATTTATTTGGGGATGTCCTATTTTTCTAGAGGAACTAGGTTCCTGGAGGTGAGGAACCATGCATTTTTGTATTCCCCACCAGCACAGTACACAATTCCTTACCATATCAGGCACTCAGCAGCTAGTCGCTGAATGAATGGCTTTTTTAGAACCAGAGTTTACATCCATTAGGTCACCGAGCAGAGCTCATTTTTCAGATTAGATAAATGGAGTGTGCTAGACATTCTATTTTTCCTTCTCTTGTGCTCCTGGTAACAGCACACATAGGATTCAGGCCTTAGGAACCCAGCAAGAACAACGGTATATCTTCCTTCTTAGACTTGTCATTATTCCTTTTCCCAGTACATCTTTCTTTCTCTCTCTCACACTTCACTGCTTGTCCATCAGCAAGTAGGATGTTTCCAGCCCTGCTTCCAAAACAGATCCCAGACCTTTTGGCTTCTTAGCTTCTCCCTCTTGACCACTCAAGTCCAAGCTACCATTCTCTCTTGCCCACTGCAACAGAATGTAATTTGTCTCCCCTCTCTCACAGCCCCCTACACAGAGTGATCTTCTAAAAATGTTAATCAAGTTACACTGCTCCTTGACCTGAACCTTCTAAAAGCTTCCCAACACACTTGAGGGATGGAGGAGCTCTAGCTTCCCATGGCACTCAGGAAAAAGAAATAAGGATACTGTACATATGGTCTGTAAGGTCTTACACAACCTGCATGCCCAGCCACAAAGATCTTCTTGCCATGTCTTGACCCTACCAATCTAAAACATTCTTCTCTCTGCTGTCTACCATACCACTTTCTTTTCCATTGCCATAGAAAATCTATATTTCTGTGTTTCTCTACAGCTTCCCCTGGAAGGTGAGCTCTCTGAGAGTAGAGGCCTGGTTTTGGTCACTGCTCTGTCCACTGCACCTGGAGCAGTGCCCAGAACAGAGCAGGAGCTTATGAAATGCTTCCGGAGCAAAGTTTTCTGGACCCTGATGTAATCAGTAGCTGCTAGCAGAGATATCCCTTGTGTTGGCATTGATGCCCAGAGAAATTCTTAGAGATCAGAAATGTAAAGGTGAGGTTTAATAGCTCTGGCCAGTAATCCATCAGCCTTCTCTTCAATGTTATCTAGCTGAAATCTCCAATGGAGAAAAAAATAGTCTTGTATTGATAACCACAAACTTTCTCATAAAGATAAATTCAAGAAAGATAGAATAGTCAGTGCTAAAGAACCATGTCAAATTGTCAAATTCTGGACCTCTGTGCCGTTGCAGGTTTGGGCTGCAGTTCAGTGTAACCAATATTTCTTGGGCACCGTATTAGGTCAGGTGAATTGAGATATGACTGGACTACAGCCCTTACCCTCAAAGAGGGTCCAGGCTCAGGGGGAGGCAGATACACACCCTTACATGATATGATAAATGATAAGCCAGAGTATGTCAGGGTTCAGGGAAAGCTTCCTAGATGAACCAAACACCTGTAACTGTCATCAAGGCAAAGTCAAGAGAGATCCCAGGCAGAGTGGACAACCAGAACATAATGGAGGCAGGAAACCTGAGCCTAAGACGGGAAGGAGGAAGAGCAAGTCATGGATTATCGAGCAGGTCACGTCAAAGAGCTTGGGCCATACTTTGTGAGTGATGGAGAGAATCTTCTCCCTCACCACCTTTATTCAAACATACAAGTGTTAGGTAGTATTGGCTGTGTTCTTTCTTTCCCATAAGCCACAAAATTGTCCCTCAACAAAAATCCCAGCTAAATTCGAAAGGAAGAAGGTGAAAAGGAAGACAATGGCTTGAGACCTTTTGAGGTGGACTCAAACATTAATCTAATAATTAGATAAAAAATACTCCAATAAGAAAAGGACTTCACTAAGGAAATTGTTTATTTCTTATAGAAATGTATGTATTAAAGGAAGGGGGAATGGAGCTGGGCAGACAACCAGTTTCTTCCTGAAGAGAAGAGATGCAGTGTGGGGCAGTGGGCAGCCTGCCAGTGTGGGAGGCAGAGAGGACGAGATTCTGTGGAACGCTCTGCTGGGCTCGCTGCTTAACCTCTCTGAGTGTCAGTCTCCTCCCCTGGAGAATGGGGAGACGACACATGTCGTGCAGAATTGTGGGGATTGGGATTGTGCACTACACCCCCTCGCACAGTCCATGATCCCACATGCAAATAAACACACCAAGTGTTGAACACATCTGACAAAACAATCACAGCATAAGAAACCCTTGTCCTAACTCATAAGCTGGTTACCTAATGGCCTAAGATTTAAAGATCTGAATTTTTCCTGTTTTGGAAATTCCATCAGCCTTCATTGTATAACTCTTGTGTTCAGCTTGAAACATGTAGGGTTTAAAAGAAAAAGAGTTCACTTAAACTGGGAACCACACCTGCTACTTTCTGAACTTCAGAGGGAGGCAGAGCCCAGAAGAAGCTGCTTAGAGACGAGCCCAAGATCTGCCTTTGGGAAAAGAAGCTGAACACTGGACAGCCCACCTTCCACCTGGAAGGCATGTTCCAGGGTCCAAGCACTTGGAACTGTGTGCAGGGAGATAAGAGGGCCCACCCTACAAGGCTATGGGGCCAAGCCTTCCTAAACGACTATGCAGAATTCATTTCATGCTTGTCTACTTGGGGAAAGGCCCTGATTGAATTGTTACCCAAAGATAAAGAGCAGGGATGGCCCTGCCCGTTCCTGAAGGCGCAACAAGAACTAGAGTCTTGCACGAACAGGTAAACCTTTTCTTTTTCTACCTGGATGTTCCGTGTGGTCTGCTCATTTGTCACCCACATTGGTGTGCATGTTGTTGACTGCCGCTCTTCTCCCTAGGGCAGAGAAGTAGGGGCTCTGACTTACAACTCAGCACAGGTCAGGTGTGCTGCCCAGAAAGACCGGCGGCCTCGGACTGCTCCTATCAGAATGCCCCTGATCATCTTCTCACACACCCCGGAGCTGATTTTAGTTATGAAATTACTGACTGATCATTGCTAGGGGTAACTTCTGGGGTACATACTAGGTCCACAGGCCTGGACTGTGTGAACAGTTCCTATAGACATTGAGGTTCTAAGCCACGTACTATGTGGCCAGCTTCCTCATCCACTACTAACCAAACTAGTGTGAACATCTGACTTGAGTCAGGCCAATCAGAGTCTCCCTCTGTGGCTGGGAATTGGAGCCCTGGGCAATGGCTGGATTAAGATCTTCTGCCTTTACAGAGAAGCAGACATAGCTGGGGAGAGAAGAAGAGAGGCATGCAGATGCACAGAGAGCAGAGCCCACTCGGCCTCGGAGGGGGAGGATGGCTGCTGCTGGCTTATTTTGTGTCATATGGAGCCTGGTTCCAGCTCCTGCCATTGGAGTCCTTAACATGACACGGCAGCTTTTTGTTGTTGTTTTTCTGGATTGCTCCAAATAATAATATAATGATAGCCATGGCTAACATTTATTGAATGTTGACCATGTTCCAGACTAAGAGAGTTACATGCTGTATCGAATTTAGGTCTGTCATCACTGAAATGGGCCACCCTTTTACACTTAAGGAAACTGACTGGATCTTAGAGATATCATCAAGGCCCTTTACCAAGAGGAGATGGGATTTAACACCAGGCTGAGGCACTCCAGAACCTCTTTTTATTTCCAAAAACATACAGCTCCCAAAACAACTCTGCCTGTCTAACACAAGCCCCTCCTAAGGGCAGGCACTGTGCTTAGTGGACTAGCTCTTCTTGCCATTATCTCCCCTGTGGAAGTCCTACCCAACATTTCACTCAACAGAAGAGACTCCAGTTTCAAGATAGTAGACTGGGTAACCCCTGCTGTCCCCTGCTTTCTGGAGCCAATCCATACAAACAATAGAAAATACAGTAGAAATGTCTAACTACCTAGGCTTGAAAACAAGAAGGGGGGCATTCACGGACTAGAAATTGAGAAATCACTAAAAGAAGGTAAGCATTCAGGAAGCCATAGATAACCTAAGAAGCTGAACCAGTCCAGGAGTCACATCCAGGGTACACAGGAAAACGCAGGAAAAAATGCTGTGGAGGACCAGCTGGCCATGTGACAACCAGCCACACATCTAAGGAAAGCCAGCTCCAAGAAAAGCAGCAGCCAACTCTCCTGCCAGAGAAACCCACTCTCAAGGCAACACAAGAGCAATCAGAAAAGTGCTTTACATATATTAGTCATATATAAATACATTAAATAACCTCAAAGATGTGAGGCACTGCATCCATGCACTACGAACATGGATATTTCAAAGGGATTTTCATAATGATAGAAAATAAACAAAAAAAGGTGCGGGGCCATTGCAGTAGGTGAGGCAACGTGTTAATCTTATAGCTAGATCTTGCTGGGAAAGAAGTTCTGAATGGCAGACAGAGGCACAGATGTGTGTGGTGAGTACAAGAGCAACTGGGGACAAGCAAGGTCATTGGCCTCAGACATGCTGGGCGACCTATGCTGAAATAAACTCACATTTCCTGGACAGCATTTTTATTGGCTAGTGCATTGTTTGTGTCCACTCTCATATTCTGTTTCACAAGCTACCCCTCACGAAATGGCCATATCTGGAGTCTCAGGTGCCAGTGACATCTTCAGAGCTAAGCAGAGTCATGCATTGTCATTCTTTCAAGCCACACCATGACATCCTCCCTCATTACAAATGGGGCGACCTGAAGCTTCCCTCCTAAACTCTCAGTTTCATGAGTACCTACCTAGGCACGACAGTGTCTTGCTAGGGAATATTTTCTCTAGCCTGATTTGGAGGAGAACCATCTTCCAAACAGAGCAATATGCTACTGGCAGAAAAATGTATCAGCTTAAACCATAACATAAATTTGTAAAGTAATTTACAGTTTGCAAAGCTGTTTCCTACGTATTACCTCCTCAGAACCCCACATTAATTATTTAAGGTAGGTAGTGTTTATTATTCCAGTTTACAAAAGAGGAAACTAAGCCTCCAGGAGGTCATGACAACTCACGGCGACAGAACCTGGCCCTTCCGGCCTAAATGTTAGTGCTCTCTTCTTTTTGCTACAATGAGGTTTATTCCTGCATCTTTAGTTCTCATGTGGAAAGAGCATGAAGAACATTTTCCCCTTAAACTCCTCTGTATAATAATATAGGGGAATTACTGGAGGACCTCTCTTTATCTTCTTATTAGAGGATATGTATGTATCAAATATTCCTCAATAGGAGAGTCAACTTTCTACTCACTTAATGGTCTTTTACGACCATGTTCTAAATTACTTTTAGATAAAATAATTTGCCTAGAGTCTAGATATAAATGTTTCTGTTCACCCTTCCTCCTGATCCATGAAAGATAACTGTCCCTTGATTAAAAACTAAAAAAACCACTGCTGGGCAGTGATTATTGGGTGTGTTTAGGGTGGGGGGTGGTGAGACAACTCATAACTACCTAAGAATGACTTTTGTTTCAGCCACAGGAAATACACAGCTAGCAGGCCCTGTGGTTTTCCTTTGCTGTGATTTGCAGGGCTTGTCGCTGTTTGTGACATGCAAGCCTTGCACAGAACGACGCCCACACCCAGCCTCACTGCCCACTGCTGTGACTCGTGTCTGTGCCACTCTGAACAGCCATCCATCCCAGTCCTCATAACCAGAGGCTTATTCCACCGCACTACAGTTCCCAAACTACACTTGAGCCACCTGGAGTCCAGAGAATGCCAAGTCCAAGACTTTAACAGAAGCACGCATTTAGCAATGGGGGCTGCACGTCGGCTTCAGCATGCCTGACTACATACGTGGCCATCTATCTTTTGCAAGAGTCGTAAACCCAGGGACCGCAATGATTCCACATGGTCCCTTTACAACTTGGAAATAGATGGTTGAGAAGTTAACTTTTTCATACCCTATTTAACTTTGTCAAATCTTATATTTTAGCCTCCTTCTCTGAACTCCCCTCCACCATCCCCCATGAACCCTCACTCCCTAACCTAACAGTGACATGGGAGAGAACAACTGCCTTCACGATGGGGACATGTCAGATAAAGCATGTCCCCAGCTGGCACTTCCTGGAAGGACCAGCCCAAGAATGCACTCTGGGCTGGAGCCCACAGTAAGAGGGAAGAGGGGGCTCTCTTTCCCATTGAGCCATCAGTGTCAGAAATCAGCAGCCCTGATCCCAGCTGTCCCTAGAGGGAGGTATCTGACTGGCATGCGAATCCCTAGAGAGAAGCGTAGTGTAGCAACTTGGTCATTCAGAGACCACAAACCACTGTGCATTCTAAAGGCCTTCTGGAAACTGTGCCCTCCAGCCTGGGACAATAGCACCTGCCTCCGAGGGTTGTGGAGAATTTAAATGAGCTGATATCTGCAAAAGTTCTTGCCTTTTGGATGCTGCTCTACCTTACTCTCTCCTTGCTCCCCACCACTTGCCCTCAGTAGGGAATGGTCGGGCACAGCAGCATCCGCTGAGAACCTCTGATCTGCACTCCTGGTCTCCTGGTCTCCAGCTTCTGAAGCAAATGGCTGCATGGGTCAAGGAGGAAGAGGGTTCAGCCCAAAAGAGCTAACTGAGGTTTATTCTCACCATTACACCAAGGGTGAGAACCAGCCAGGTGCTCTGGCAAAGCAGCAGAGAGGCAGGGAGGGGAGCAGAGTTGGGCAGGGCTGCAAGCTACTGGCCTGCAATGTTGGCTGCACCATGGAATCACCTGGAAAACTTTAAAAATTACAGCTGCCTGGGTTCCTACCATAGAGATTCCAATTGAATTGGTCTGAATAATACCCTGAGCCACCATCGTTAGTCAAAGTTAGAAGATCTCGAAGCATCAGGTGAGGAATTAGCCAGGACACAGCAGCGGGGGTGTGCAGGGGAAATCTTTGTTGCACGAAGACCTTTGAGCTGACACTAGGGGCCCTCCCTAGCTCGCTCTGGCTTGACTAAGGGAGTTCTTGAGTGCCCACCTCCCTCAGCTGCGGGACTGCATGCAGGCGTCTGCCTGGGTCTCTATGGTGCACTGCCTTACAGATGTGAGGACATCACCTTGCAAGAAACTTGACCTAGACTGACTATGGGCAAGAGGGGGTCTGTGGAATTTGGTAATTTTCACCACAGTCTGAAACACACACACACACACACACACACACACACACACACACAGAACTTATCTATGGCTGTGTCTGTTGTCCAGGACCTGGGACTACTTCACATGTCCCAGGAAGCTTAGCATCAATCCACTTTCTGTTTTGAACATTAAAAAGGTTGTAAGCTTCTAGTAAATCAGTCCCACATTGTCAGATTTTCTGGGGAGCAACTCCAAAAGCCATTTTCTTTATTTTTGAGCCTGAATTGGCATGGAAATGGAGAGAAGGAGGGAAAAAAGCTAGAAGATCCCCCACTTCCAGCCACCCTAAATTCTCAACACTAAGAGGGACTATTTTAGCTCCATTTTCCCGGAGCCAGAACCAGGTAATCATCGTATTGTCTGCACCCTTCAGGGCTGGGATCATGGGTCCACGGCCAGCACTGGTCGGAGTAACTCCGAGATCAAACCAGCTGTGCTGTTCTCCACTGTGTTCCCCGTGGGCTCCATTCATTTGTTCACTCACTCATTCATTCATTCTTTTACCAATACAACCATCCAGTCATTCTCTCACTGAACAGCAATTTGTTAAGGGCCACCTTCCTCCCCACTGAGGTGGGAGTGATCTTAAAAACCGAAGGCTGAGTGTGCCTCTCCCCCCACGCTGACTCCACCCCTTCAACAGCTCGCCCTTGGGGCAAAGCTCGCGGTGGGCCCCTGCCCACCCTCTCCCTCATCTCAGGTAATCCCTCCTTTGCTGGCCAGGTACCACCTGCCTGGACTTCTTTAATTCTTTAAGCACACCCTGCTCTACCTCACTTTGGGACCTTTCCCCAAGCTACTCCCATCTACCTGGAATTCTCTTCTTGCTCATCTCCTCCTACTTTCACTGACGATTACAAATGGCATTCCAGGCCATCAGCACATTTCCTGGGGCTGTTTGGCTCCCTGTATATTGTTGAGAACTGATTATCTCCCTCCAGGCTGGATGGCCTGGGGAGATAGTCCCTTTCCATCTCCCTCCCAGCCCTGGCTTGCTGTCCGTCTCTTGGACGATAGTCAGAGGCATCATCGTGCTGCAGATAAACACATGGAAAACAAAATAAACCACTGGAATCCTCTGCCCGACCCCTAACATTTTTTTTTTCTCTTAGTCAAAATCTGACCTTCTCTAATGACTCTATCCTTGACTGTGCTTCTGTCAAAAGGTCCCCCAAACAGCTCCGGAGACTTTCTGCAGACAGGCAGTAACTTTATACAGCAGCCCCCAAAGGGGATGTAAACACTGAAGGGGGCAGTAGGAAGATATACTCCTGATTCCTAAGAGAGCCAAGAAGAAAAAGGGAAATGTTGGAGGATTAGAGCAACGAGCTGAAGTCTCTCTCCCAGGAACCCAACCCAAATTCAACTTGATTTCCTAGACCAGCTAAGAGACCATAATCTGAAATATCTTTCTCTCTTGTGCTAAGCTCTCTCTCTCTCCCCCTTCTCTTCCCACCCCACACATATTGAAAGACATGAACATGAAATAAACACACTGGAGATCTGCCTGGTAGTAAGCTAAACGCTAAGAAAGACAGAATGAGACTGCGAGTTATGGAAAACAATTTTTCTTTCATTTTACCCAACAGCCACCCAGAATTTCTGCTACTTTAAATAAATAATAGAATTATTAAAAATCAACCTCCTTCAAAGCAACTGTAGTGTGAACTTGAACCTGAAGGCCTCTTAGACTTGAGCTACGACTAGCACTAAGATATTAAAGGAATTTCTTTAGTATCTTAAAGACTCAAGTATCACACGGGTATATTTTGGAAGGAACGTGCAGGAGAGATATGGAAAGAAATAGTACAGCAGTTGCTGCATAGAGCCCTTCACCCCTGCTATTTGCCCGGCACCCTAACTTCCTCTGGGGAGTCCCTCTCCCCTGCTGTGTGCAGGGCTGTCAGGAGCAGATGATGAACTTGAGGGCCTTGCCTGCCCTAAGCAGGATCCAAGTAGGACCTGGAAGCCACATCCCACAGCGTGCAAACGTGGCACCCGATGCCGGGTCAGGGGAGGGAGGGTCCTCAGACAACAACGGGTCCAACAGCTTCTTAGAGGCCAGGAACCTGAGGCCCCACCTCACAGGGCGGGTGGGCGACAGATCCCGGTGGGCGCCTGGGCCTTCTAGGCCCCACTCCCGGGTCAGAGCTTGTTCCATGGCATCACGTGGCTCTCTCAGGGGCTCTCAACAGACACTGAGAGGCACAAGCCACCCACAGTCCCCTACCGGTCTCTGCCTCCAGTGCTCTTCTTGGCTCCCCTCCCACAGCTTCTAGAGTCCCTGCCACTTAGGGAACGTGCACTGCCACGGCCTGCTGCCTACTGATCTGCAAGTCGGTCCTGGACTCCCAACGGGGCCGGAAGGCTCTTGAAGGTAAGGTCTTTCACCTCTCGGAACCGCACATGGTACTGAGCCAGCACAGTGGCTAAGAAGCATCAGTAGTGGAAGGGAGGTCCCCTTAAAAAAACACTCTTGTTAAGCAGATAACAGAAACATCTAGCAGATGTGCTCTTTTTTTAAAGGCCCCTTCCAAACTCTAAAGACATTACTAAATAAGGATGCAACGTCTGCTTCTCCTGGTGTCTGGACTTCCTGGAGCAGGAGGGACTCGGACACAAGTGGACAGTAGATGGCAGTCTGTCACTGCGTCGGCAGTGACCACAGAGCCAGCACTGCTGCGCTGTGGGTAAGGCGGGAGAAGCAGTGCTCAGGCGCCTCGGGCAGGTGTCCTGCTCCAGCAGGCACCAACGCCCTGCTCTGGGCAGGGATATTTCTGACGGGTGACACCTGCGTTGCGTGGCACACCCACAAACCCACCACCAAGCCCCAACCCCCAAACAACACCCATCTTCCCCAGAACCCTGCCCAGGAAGGGCTCCCATGGCAGTGGGCCTAGGCACCCAGCCCAGGTCTGGTGCTCAGTGAGGAGAGAAGGCACTCACGCTCCTGCTCTCCTGTGCGAGCGAAGGCTGCCCACAGACCCACCAGCCTGCTCCAGAGCCAGGAGGGTTCTTTGCCTCCATCTCACCAACCCACACTTCAATTGGGAACCTTACACTCCACTCCCCACTCACATTTTCCCTGCCTTAGATGGACGTCACCTGTCTGTCTCCCTCACCTGTTTGTGGGTAGGTCAGGGCCACTGCATTCATCTCTGTATCTTCTCCAACATACATCCCAGAGCCTGGGACTTAGCAGCCCTAAGAAGGATGCCTCCTGACTCAGCTTTTAAAATGTGTACCGTGTTGCTTCCTGAGTGTCCAGAGAGGGACTGGGCTGATTCATGCTCAAGGGCATCCAATTTCCTTTGGACCAAAGCCCATGTTTGCAGAAAAGCTAGGCAGGCTAAGACACGGCAGAGGTGGAAGACTCTAAAGAGAGTAAGAATGGCCTTTCCTGGGGGGCAGGCAGTGAGTACTCAAGACATCAAACTGGGACAGATGTCTAAAGGGACACAGAATACTCAGCTTTGGGCCCTTGGCCAGGCGTGTCACCTCTGTGACCCTTTTTCCCCAGGGCTGCCTATAACTGCCACTCGTGTGTCCATCCGTCCCACACATTTCTGTGGCAGACTATGTTAAAAGAGCTGGGCAACACAGGTGAACAGACCAGATCCCATTCTTCCTAGAGCTCAAAGTCAGGGGAGAAGATAGGAATGCAAACAGAATTCACACTGCCCCAGGTTCTCTGGAATAGGGAGGGAGGCTTCCCGGAGGTGGTAATAGTTAAGTAAAGATGTGAGGGATGATTTCAAGTCCACTGGTGAGTAAGGAAAGGAGAGCTTTCTAAACACAACATAGATGTGGGATATATCTGGCACTGCCATCTCCAGTTCAAGAACAAACAGATCTCTCTACCACTCCTATCATGCCACAATCACACATTCCTCTCTACATCTGAACCATTTGAAAGCATCCCCTTCTCCATCAATCAGATTCCTCTATGGGTCTCCAATTCCCATGACTTAACAATGAGGCAGGAAAGACTAGAGATCATCTAGGCCAGGAGCTCCTAACTCTGTCATTTAACAGAAGAGGAAAGAGAGACCTGGTGAGGGTCAGAAAAGTCCCATAATTATATAACTAGTCTCTGGTAAAGAAAGGGGTACAGTCTGGTCTCCCCGCTTGCAGTTTAGGATCATTCTGATTTATCGGACTGAATTCGGCTACCCACAGACAATTTTATCTATCCCACATAAACCTCTCCCTGTGCTCCCAACTTCCCAACCCAAAATCTGCCACAAATCTGGCAGGCTTGCTTCCTCAGCACTTTATAAACATGCACTCATCCATATGTTCAATAACTTATCTGGCATCACATAACTTAATTTCCTCCTCTACCACCTCCACATTTCTGTACATAAGTCTTCCAGGCCAGTACAGATACCTGGAAATTTCAGGCATGGTGAGATTTATGGAGCAGCAGAATCACAGACTATCTGAAGGACCACAACTTGCAGGCTTCTGGTTGACCTGCCATGGGGCCCATCTCCCTCTTTTTTCAGAAGAGGAAACAGGCCCATGGAGGGAAAGTGAATTTTCTCAAAGCTAGTCTGAGTCCTTTGCAGAGAGAGATGTGGTAAGCTGTTCAAGTTACCAGCTGAATGTCAGGAGAGCTGAGCTCCTTCCCAAACATGGAACACACGTGCTGGGAAGTCAGGTCACTTTGTAGAGCTCCATTTTCCTCTTGAACCCAGTGGAAGGAGGTGAGGTACACTATGAACAAAAAGGGGCAGGACTGCAAGACTCAGGATGGAATTAATTCCAGACTATGAACTTGAACATTATCCCTAAGGAATAATTTGGAGCCAGAGAGGCAGGATATTTTTAAATACCCCAAGAATATTTTAAAAACTGAGGGCTTAGACCTAGAAACAGAGGGCAGGAGAGGGTAAGTAAATCACAGGGACCTGGCTGTTATCAAACACACAAACACACACATGCACACTTATATACTCTACACATCAAGAAGAATGTCTCCCTCTAAATGTGAACAGTTGTTTTATAAAAGGTAAACACATATTTTGAGCACCTACACTACAGCAGGCATTAGGGCAGCACTTTGAATTTATTTGCACTCTGCAAATACCTTTGAGCAACAGAACAGAGCCACCTCGCACTATGGGCCTTGAAGGTATGTGTCCAGTAGTGATTCCTAAGGGAATCAGTGCAAGAGGAAGGAAGAACAAGTGCTCTTAGTCATACCCTTTGAAAGGGCAGCATCACCCCAAGAAGCCCTCTGGCCTCCTGACTGTCTGGTACTGCCCAGACCATGGCATGCAGGAGGCAAGTGCCAGGGCTGGAGGACTCTACAGCTGCTCTGCTCTCCAGCAAACGGAGCCAGAGACCCAGCCCTTCCCCCAACTTCCCAGCAATAAATCCACTTTAACTTTGGCCCCAGTCTAAATGGAGGGGCAATTGGTAGGAGGTACCTAGCCCATCAGAAAAAGCCATTTTCCACATTCTGAAGAGATAAACCTCATGTTCTCCATTCACATTCTCTTTTACTTTCATTTTGTGCAAGCTTCATCCCAGGACTCAAGAATACTGGGACCTACCACTTCTCGTGGGCGTGTGGATCAAAACCAGATGTCCAGCTCCAATCTTCATAGAGTTTTCAAGGAGGCAATTGTGGCTTAAATCAATACCCCCATTCCGGAAGGGCAGTTTCCCTTGTCAACAGAAGGGGAAGTAAAGGAGGAGGGTGGATGGAAGCAAAGACAGATCTGACACATGCTTGCCAGCAGGTGGCTAGAAAACTAAACATTTGTCTTGCACATTAAAATGTACTACCAGTAGAGTAGGTTACCCTGTGGGGTGACAGATTTTGCAGAAGGCTATTGAACCACCTCCTGTCTGGATGACATCACAGAATGCAAAAAACAGAATCTGTCAGGTGGTGGACTTGGGATGCTTCAGGATGGAAAGCTAGCATATCAACATCTACAACACAATACTGTTTGTGTCACTGAGGGCTATCAGTTAACCTCATGTAACACTGGTGTCCCTAAATGTAAGTGGCATTATTTTTAGCACTGATATAACAGCATGAAGTACTAGTAATGATACCTGCCACTCAGAATGTACTCAGACATAAACTACTCTCATCATCAATCATCTTAAAGGTGGCTGCTTTTCTGAATCAGAACCCCTGACACTGACAGGAATTGGCATGGAAGCTGGATGGTTAGCACCAGACCTACCAGAAAGCCAAACCCAACCCTTTTCAGCTTTGCACACACTGCGCAGGCTAAGCTAATGCTGTGAAAATTCTTGGCCAAATTTAATACTATGGCAAATTCTTTGCATGCCTCTCTGCCTTTGACTCATCCATCCCTAAAGATAAGAACTGGAGCTCAATCAGGGCATGCCAAGAGGCACTCTGAGTAAGGCCTATTAGTACTGATTAGGTAGGAGGATGGGGCTACCATAGAATCTTAGGAAGGCGGAGATGGAATGAGACATTACAATCTTCTAACTCAAGCTCTTCTTTCACAGATGGGGAAATCAAAGCCTGGAGAAAACCTCCAGGGTCACACAGCCACAGCTAACTAGTGACAGAGCCAAGCCTCAGGCCTCATTCCCTATCTCCAAGTCAACAGGTTTTCTGTTGCCCCATGCTGCTTAACATCCCCTTGGCCTGTGATCTCTTGAGATCAGTAAGCTACCTTTTACTCCTGTACCTTTAGCCCTGAATGTGAGAACCTTAAACCTTTCAAAATCCCTGACTGAACAAACGCATAAAGGATTTGGGACTCAAAGGAAAAAAAGTGTCTTCTCTGGAAATACTGCTAAAAAGGGAGCAATCACAACAGATCACACCAAATTTCACTTCAAAATCTGGTCTTCCCCAGCTAAACTGAAGTTCAGCTTGAGGGTTCTTGACACTCAGAGCACAGACCTACCAGTGGTTCCCAACTAAGACTGTTTGAAGACCCGAGCCTGGATGAGCACATGGACAGCAAGTGCATTCTGACCCCCTGGGGGTCAAGCAATTTCCAGCCACTTGGTATTTTCTGGTAGAATGAAAGGTTAAGTTATGGAAAACTGTCAAATAAAAATAGTTTAAAGATCTCAGGCCATCTGCATATGCCCTATGGGTTCTAAAAGGAAACCGGAAAAGACTCTCCATCCAGTCTTGAACTTAACAGAAATTCATAGACAAGGGTGAGGTGCTATCTGCACTGGCCTCATACTTCTTAAAAGCACATGCACTTCCATGTACAAATGATCTAAAGAAGTTGTCCCGGCTTTTATCCCAAGCTGGCCCACCTGCGAGGTGTCCGACCCTCATGCCTTCTGCAAGCACCTGATAGTGATAGAAGCAATAAGATGACAATCCAATCCAATCTGAGTCAGGCTCTCACATGCCACCAATGATGATGCCAGCTTTACAAATGCTGCCTGCCTCCCCAGGGTGCTCCTGTGCTCTCGTGCACACCAGCACGCATGCTCACATCCTGCAACATGCTTGTCCATGAACAGACCTTACCAGAAGCACCATGTGGGGCTCAGGCTTGTCTCTGGGAGAAGATCTGGTCCTTCTGCAATGAACCCAATTTTAAATAAAACTAAATCTAAAGCCCTAGTAAAGGTCATTCGTTCAACATTCTTGATGCCAGAAAGTGCCTGTCTCAATAATGAATAAAACAGCAGCTAGTAAGGACCTGAAGCAGGGTGGTGACCTTTAAAGACTTTCTCTGTTAGCCTCAATCCCCCTTCTCACTTCCAGCCAATGTACAGATTGCATTCCCTTTAGTTCTAGTGAGAGCACAGGAAAAGATCTGGAGCAACCTGCAGAAGACACGGCCTGCTCCTTCCCGAATGGAGAGGCAGGGGAGAGACCTGAACATCTGATACAGCTGGGAGTGAAGCTGCAGAGATGGGAAATGTTATGTAATTAAACTTTGCTGGCCTGTCCCGCCTGGGGAATGTGAGACCCATCAGCAGTGACCTCTTCCAATCAACTTAATTGGCCCAATCTCGCCAAGAAAAGCAACAGAATTGGTTTAGTGCCTCATGGAAATAGCTTAGCTCCTGCCTATTTATAGCCACCCAACTCAAGGATGGGAGCCTGACTCTGAGCCAGGAGTTGACAGCCTGTGTGAACTTCTGGGAGGACTCGGAGACTTCTTGTCCCTCTGCCTCCTTGTCTCTGGGTCAAGTGGCTGTCCCCAACTTGCTTCATCAGGCATGCAGCACTCCACAAATCCAAAATCCATGCACCCCTCTTACCTGGCAGGTTCTTACCTGCCAAGGACCTGCAGCCTAGGGGAAAACAGACCTTGACAGTAACCAAGGCTGGCTGGCCATGCTCTTCTTTTATTCAAGTCATGCCTATGCCATGTGCAATTACTACTCTTTCTCTTCTCAAAGTCAAATTTGTTTGGCCTCGTGGTCTGCATAGCTGATGTTAAACAATAAGAAATGTCTGTCTCTAATAACTAATAACTGATTTTTGAACCAACTTTCTTCTGAATAGTTCAAAGAGCTTTTATGGATACAGATTTCCATCAACTATACTTGAGGTTTGGCTACTTCCATTGTATGGATGAGCAAACTGAGACAGCCACATCAAGACTATTTTAACAACTTGCACCATAAAGGAGAAGACGTACAGATCCCATTTTTACAGTGGCTTACATTCATGCAAGCACATGTATTCAATGAGACATCCTCTTGGTAAAGCTCTGTGCTCCTAAACCCACCAAGCATCCACTGGGGGAAAGAGGAAGGAGTGTTTCTCCTTACTGAGTCATTAGAGGCACTACAATTTTACAAAAAGAAAAAGTAGGATCAGAAGGATTGGAAAACTGCCTGAAAGTCACACTGCTCCAAAGTGGCAAAACTGGGCTACTTTGTGACAACTGTCAACTCTCACTGGGTCTATCCCTTACAGAGATAAATTTATACTAAAATAAGATAGAACCTCAAGATGTCACAGCTATAATTTCATGACTTCAAAAATTCCAAAAGTCAGATAAAGTTCCCCCAAACATGCACACTCACACTATCAGAACCTAATAAAATGGGGTTCCCATGACCTGGCCCAGTGAGGTGACACACATATCATAAAAGCACACCCTTCGCCCTGCCCGGATCCAGGTGCCTCACAGCTATCTCAGGAACTCAGCCCAAACAACTTCACCCATCCCTCACTCCTCAAACAAAACCCTACACTCTCCCCAAGCCTACAGCCTTTCTTTTATCTACACTCTTCTCCATTTAAAATACACATCTGAGCATCCAAGACAATTTCCAGTCTTCCTCAGACATGCAGATTTCCTGTGAATTTCTTGTAAAAATGTACCTCCCACTTCCTCATAAAACCCAGAATATGCAATACTCCTACCCAGCCTTCTCCCACTTAGTTCTAGCCTCATCGTGTGTACACACACACACACACACAAATGCATACACATGTGCATATACACACATCTCAGTGTAGCTTTGTACTCACAAAGTATCAAAGATTAACAAAAATGCCCCATCTTCTCTGGTCACCCTTCTCCACCTCCGTATATCAAGTCTTTTTTTCCTACTACTAAGCAGGCACTGCACATGCTCGAAAACTCAAGCCTCAGATGTACCTGGGCCCTGCATTCAGACCTGGGGGACAGTACCCCCCAATTCCCTACCCTCATATCCTACAAGGAACAGTAACGCCCTCCAGCTCCCTCCCCAGCACACAAAACTATGCATCACCCCTATCCTTATGCCCCACTTTTTACAAAACCACACATATATTTCAAGTCAGCTTCCCTTGGGCCCCCAAGATCCATAAACATCTCTAAAAACTGCAGTTTTAGAAAAGGCAACTAGCACTGAACTCTCTTCCTTGCTCTGGCAAAACTCAGCTTACTAGCTGAGTCCAGAGAAGTAATTTTTCCAGGGCACTGTGCCATGCCCAAGTACCTGGCCCTGGGTTGAGCATCCAGTAGGCATTCCATAAATTTTAATTGACAATCAGTATTAATTGGTGACAGTGCATCCCTCTATTAAATAAGAGTCCCATTATACAGCATTGGACAACAGGCATCCCTGCCATGAGGCACACAAAAAATACCTCCATTCACTACGGTCTTACACCCACCCCTCTCTGTTCAGAACCCAGTGCCAATACATGGGCCTTTTCCCCTTAAAAGTACACCCCTCTTTTTAAGCCTTCTCCAACTCCCTCCTGTTTGGGGGTGGGGGGTGGGAGAGGCAAACATCAACCCAGCACCCTTTCCTACAATTGCCTCATCCCTCCATAGAGGGTCTGAACTCACACCGTTTGATCCCACTCATGCCCCAGGTGCCATCCCAGCCAATTTCCCAGTGCACACTCAAAAAAATTCAGACGGCTTTCCTCTGACACTCTCCCCCTCCTCCTTGAAAATCCTGAGCGCCCCACCTTCCACACGGGGCCACGATCCCCTCCCACACACAGCCGCCCTCCCCCACCACACCCACTGCCTGCGTCTGTGCAGGCACGCACAGGCCATCTGTCTTCAGCACACTGTACCTCTCCTCCCGCTCTGACGCAGGCACAGATTTCTCAGCGGCTACACCTATGTTCCCTCATGCTCTCAGCTCCCGCTGTTCCCACTATGCCCACCCAGCAAATACCTGGGACACACACACCCCCAAGCCCCCCAGCCGCCTCGCCACCCCGCAGCCCACAGAGCATCGTGCACCTCCTGCTCTCTTGCCCCTCCCACACACACCCTCCCTGGCGGACCCAACAGAGCACCCAAGGGTCACAGCCTCCCTCCTAGGAAAGTAGTGACGCAGTTCACACAGAATTAAACCCTTCACTTGCAGCTCCAGTACAGTCCTCACCGACCCCAAACCTTACACCCTCTCTCCAGGGCAAACACCCGCAGACCTACTTCCCTCCAGCACCGTGTACAGGCGCTGGCTTCCTTTTCTTCTCCTCCCTCCCTTAGCCTGGTCCATGTGCTTGAGCGCAAGCAGAGGGCGATCGGATTTTCTCCCTTGAATTCTACCTCTCAACTTTCTTTGTGCAACACTTCAGGAAGGAATTGGGGGTAGGAGGAGGGAGGCTGGGAATGCTGGAAATGCGTGTGTTGTGGTAGTAGGACTTCCTCCCATCCTGATGTTTGGGGCAGAGAGCTGAGATGTTTTGCTCGTTTGCCATTTGACAACGTGGAAGAGGGCAGCTCTTTATTAAAAAGCAGGTCTCCAGCACAATCTGTAGTCAGGCTGAGTTACAAACCACAGACTCCAGGAGGAGTACCCACCCCTCTTCAGGCTCTCCCCCCCTCCCCCACAGCCCCGGCCCCCTCCTTTTCACGCACATAAACAAGTCCACAGTCTCCCAGGCTCGCGAGCTCTGCAGCGCCGAGCCCAGCGCGCGGGCTGCGCCCCAGGAGCCGCCTCCGCTCGGACTCGGAACCTGCCGCCCGCCGCCAGAGGTCGAGCGAGGCGAGGCGCTCTGCTACGTGTTTCCTCCACCTGGAATCCCAGCCGAGCCACGGATCCCAGGAGCGGATCCTTTCTAGTCAGCAACCCCCCGCCCGGTTCGGCGCAGGGGCCTCAGTTGCGTGCATCTGAAGCGCAGATGAGGAACGCAGCGGCCAAACTCCGGCAAAGAAGCGGCGCCTCCTCGCCGCGCACCTACTCGCGCCGCCCGAAAGCCACGCGCAGAGTCCCCTCCCCCATCCCCTCCGGTCCCGAACCCTCAGCTCCCAAGCGTCCCAGATGCCACCAGGAGCGTCCACTCCTGAGAAGGGCGCCGGGGCCAGGGCGCAATGTGGTCCCCCGTGGGTCTCCTGAACCCGGCCCTCGCTCCGCCGGGGGTCCGGCTTCCCAGCCCTCCATCTCGAGTTCCGAGAACGGGCTCCGAGACTCGGCGAGGCAAACCCCCCCGGCCCGCCCGGCCCTCGTGCCCGCCGCTCGCCGGAGCGGAGCCCACATCTGCGCAGAGACCCAGGGTGGGGTAGCGGCGCGGTGGGCGCTGGCCCCGGCGGGCCGGGGACGCGGAACCGTTTCCGCGGAAGCTCTCGGCGGAGGCAGGGGGACGCCACAGTGCAGGTACGGGGCGCGCGGCCAGCGGTCCCAACTCCACCAACTGGGAAGCGAGCGGCCGGGTCCTGCGCTCCGCGTCCTTCCCCCAGCCTCTGCCGCCGGGGCCCGGGCTGGGGGCTCCGTGCAAGAGCCTGGCGAAGCGGGGCGCGCGCCGGGGTGAGCGGCGGAGGCACCCTCATCTCCTCTCCACTCTCTGCCACTCGCTTTTGTTACAGGGTGCGCAGGGGAGCTTTTGCAGGAGTGTGGGGGGTGGGCTGGGAGGGAGCGGTGTTGCAGAATCCCTTTCCTGCCCTTCCGCCGTCCCCGTTTCTAATCGTGGTCCCTTAAACCTGATCCCTCTCCCAGACTGGGGGCGGCTTCGCGGGCAGTCGAGGAAAGAGCGGGCTGAGGTGGAAGGGGTGTGGGTGGGTGCGGGCGGGTGTGCTGAGCGGCGTGGGTGGGGGGAGGGAGGGTGGCTGCGCCTCGGCCTCGGCAGATCCCAGCGCAAACTTCGGGGCAGTCACCAGCCGGGGAAAGTGAGTGAGAGCGGCGCCGTGGGGGTGGGGCGGGGTGCCGAGTTGGGAGTTCCCCGCCCGGGTCCGCTGGAAAATCCCCCCCCGCCCCCTATGGCTCCCCATCCCACCCCAGAACCTCTGTGACAGCCTCCCCTCCCTGCCAGCCTCCCCTTACCGTGGCAGAAGTAACCATGGCATCCGTGTGACTGTTTCCAGGGACGTCGACATGAAGAGAAAGGTGGACGCGAGCTCGGTCATTCAAAGTCTCCCCCACCCCGCCGCCGCCGCCGCCACCCAGCCGGGAAGAAAGGGAGGAAGGAAAAAAGTAAAGGGAAGAAAGTAATTGCGCCGGGCTCTCTGGCGGGGGCCGTGCGCGGAGCTGCTCGGTAGGGAGAGGAGCCTTCAACTCTGAGTCCCGTGAACATAATCTGCGCGGTTATAACCAGCCAACCCGGCCAGATGGCTCCGCGCTCAGCGCCTTAACCCCTTCCGCGCCGCGCTCCCGCCCCCGCGCTGCTGCGCCCCGGGACCTCGGTCTGGGCCCGGCTGGGGGAAGGGGTCATTTTCTATAGTCCCTCTTAAAAAACAAAACAAAAAACAACAACCAACAACAAAAAAACGAAGCTTCTAAATTAGAGGTGCTCCTCAGTAACCCCAACCGCCACTCCTGATATCCCTTTTAGATAACCAGGAGAAAACGAAATATTCGACTTTTCGCTCTATTTTACATGTTAATGTCTTCGGTCTGTCCGATTTGTTCTTTTCCTTCAAGAATGTCTCCTTGATCTTTTTTCCGGTTTATGGGAGGTTTTCCGTAGAGGGCAGAAGGGGCTTTCTTTGCCCCTTTCCTCAGGAGGCTTGGGGCTGTGGTGCAAACCCCTGCTCCAAATCCCGGACCCTTCCAGTTCCAGATTCCTCCCCACCTCCTTCGTGCCCACCCATCACTCCTCCCCCCGCCCCCAACAGGAACACTCCTGAGGGCACTCGCTCCCCAGCGAACTCTTCGCTCCGGGGTCCAGCACCCAAAGCTTAGTGCAGTAGGTCAAGTTAGAGAGGTATGGGGGGGGGGGGGGGGGCGGCGATCAGGGAAGGGATGGCTCTGTGGGGGGGGGGGGGGGGAATGGGGGGTGGATAGAAGCTTCCATTGCACCCAGCTTGCAACTTCTCTCTACGCCCGCCCCTTCCTTCCAAACTAGGATCTGGCCCTGCAGCTGCGCACCCGCCTGCACCCACCAGTCTGCACACATCGGACTGGGCGGGAAGCCGAGGCAAGCAGCAAACCTCTCCGTAGCTCCTGGAAAAGAGTGACACTCGTTTCCCCACCTGTACGTCCACTGCAGAGAAAGAATGGCGTGGGGCAAAATCTCTTACTTTAAGAGCTGGACTTTGCAGAAGAGTGGCTGGTAATTTTAGCTGTCCCTTAGACCCCACTTGCTCAGACTCGTTCTTCACATTTACGGAGTTATTTTGCGTTCGCCCATTCGCCATCAGAAGTGGGGGGAAAGCTCACCTAAGGAGGACAGGAGCATTCGAGAGCCTTGGAGAGGAGTTTGCGTTCTCGCTCCCCCGTTTTTCTCCCCGCGTCCTGGCATGGGGGACCTCACCGCCAAAACGCCCCCTCTTCCTCGCCCTCTCCGACACTCCTTCCCCACCTTTTGCCAGGGCTTTTGTACTGGAGCGCGATTGCGGAAGGGGGATAAGTACCCCGTCTCCTTCCAGCCCTGCCCTTCCAGGTGTCTGTGCTCACTACTTTCCAGCCAGGGTCCAGGTTAAAAAAAAAAAATTCCTCGGAACCGCTGGAGAATTTGATCAATATACCGAGAAGCGGAAAGCACCAGAACTGCGCCTACCCCATCAGGCCAAACCAGTCGCGGAGAGAGGCCGCGCGGGCGGAGGCGGAGGGGAGGCGGGAAGACACCCGGAGTCTGGGGACTGCGTACTAGATAGATTGTACCTGCCTCATCATTATCCTGGCTGATGGGGACTGCCACATCGAAGACGGCCAGAAGCGCCCACCGAGGCCCAGGGGCGTCACGTCCCGCGGTCCCTCGGAAGGGTAGGGTCCTTCTTCAGTGGTTCCCCCGCTGCCCAAATACCGACGTCCTCCTCCGGCCCAGGTCAGGCTGCTGAGCTGTCCCCTCCAGCCCGCCACACGGCACCATGAAGGCTGGGGCTGGGCGTGCTCCGTGGGCTCCTGTTTTCTTTCTCCTCTGGCCCGCCTCCGTTCCCTCCCCCACTTCCCGCACTTACCCCCCTCCCTTCCCGCCGCTGTCAAAGGAGGGATTCAGGCCCCGGTTTCAGTTCTATGGGCCGAATTCGAGGGCCTCTTAAACTCCGGGCCCTCGAGCTCGTTTTTTTGAGCTCCAGATCCTCCGTGAACCAGAAGATTGAAGGGGAAAGACGTGGTTGGCTGTTCCTGCAGCGAGGAAAGGGTTAAAAACATGTGCGGGCTGATCGCCGGCAGCTCCTCCGTCTCGGGCACTCTGGAGGGAGAAGGGGAGGGGGGGGGGGCAAACTTAAATTTGAAAATTTAGGAAAAAAGAAGAAAAGGCAGCAATGAGTTGACGCCGGGCTTTGTCCTGCAGATGCCTCTCGCTGACCCACCGTCTCACTTTGCCCGGGTCTAGGCGATCACAGGACGAATTTGTATTGTTTCCCTACTCGAGGGGGTTTTGTCTTAAGCTGGTGGGTCTGTCTTTGCGTGCAATCAACACGCCCTGTAATATGAGAGGTGACACCTTAATCTTGCCAAATATGTGCTATGCCTTTGGAGGGGGGTGAAAGGGGGCCTGAAGGAAGGAGAGATGCAGAGTGAGAGAGAACCAGACTGAAGCAGAGTGAAAGATAACTTATTCTCAGACGGACTGGTTTCCCAAATCGAGAGAATTTGGCCCTTTTCTTGGTGGAAACCCTTTTTCAGGCAGTCTCCCTTGAGCAAGCAAGCAGCCTTTGCCTTTACTGTGTTTTCTTTCTACTTCAGAACTGAAGATGGTCTCTTCTCTCCTCTAAAGGGGACTAGGGCTGACCTGCTCCCAAAGGCTTCCAAAGGACTGGCAAGGTGATACCAGAAGAGTAGAACACGGGGACAGCGAAAAGAGTAGACAGGTGTGTGCTTTTTCAAAAAGACAAAATAAAAGTCTTTATTTTATCAAAAAAAAAAAAAAAAAGAGAAAAAGAAAAAGATGATTGAATCTAATGTGGGGTCACTCTGGAATTGCAGAGCACCATGACTTCCAAGCAAATCCGTTTGTCTAAATATAGGGGTTTTGTTTGGTTTTCTTTTTGAATGAAAGCCCCTGGTTGTGTAAACAATTAAAGCCAAAAGCAGACCTGGGCAGGCAGTAAGCTGGTGAATTTCTGCCCTTAGACAGTCCTGAGTCTCAGTACCAAAGCCCAATCCGAACCAAGGTCCTTTTCACTTAGCTGGTGATTGCCCCTCTTGAAGCTCTCTCCATGGGCACAGCCTTGGCTGTCCATCTGCTGACTGTATTTTTAGGTTGCCGGATTTTCTTTTTCTCTCTGCTGCATCTGAGGGTAAGACCCTAGCTCCTGAAAGTGGTTTGTGTGAGCTGAAACCAGATCTAGTGTTTGAAAGCCCCCTTTAAAACTCTCTCCTAAAGCAAAATCTGAGAGCCTGCCTCCTGCCCACCCTTATCTTTTGCAATAGCACCACTGTGTGGTTGAAACACTGAACAGAAACAAAATGGAAATGTTGAGATGAATTGCGCCTTTACCTTGTGAAAAACAGCATTGTTTTCCACTCTGTTGCAGTTGAGTGGATTGTATGTGTGTGAAGGGGTAGCCGCCGTGGGGGAGGGGGTCTCCTACAGTAGCTGCTTGTGGTTAATTCACTGTGACATGTTGACCAAGGAAATGAGAGAATTGGGCTGATTGGCTTCCAAGAACCCTTTTCTCTATGACCGTACATGGCAAAGACAAGCTGGGTGCTTTTCTCCTTGATCTTGCAGCCAGCCTTGAATGTCTGCCCTCTCATTGTTTTTCTCTTTCTCTCCTTTGAGATTACTAAAATACACTCCACACCTTAGCAGATGCTGCAAGATTTACACGCTGCATCTTCTGCTGCTGGAGGGCGCTGTGGGCAGGTTTGGCACACTGGCTGCAGCTGCTTTCTTTGGCCCATCCCATCCATCCCCACTCCTACACCCCCCCCACCCCCCACCCCCCACCCCCGACAGCTGCTTCAGCTGATGGAGCCAGAAAGTCTAGGATTCTGGAACAATTAAAGGGAATGCAAAAGGTGTTTGTATAGGCCCTTGGAATTTAAGGGTTAGGGAAGGCTGCTGGGTGCTACCTTGGCCTCCCTGCACTCAGATAAGATTCCTAGCTGCCCACCTATTATTGCACGCATTCTGTACTCCCCATAGGACTGTGAACCAACGTCACAAGCGAGAGTGTCGATGAGCAGCTCTTCCCAAATGCCCTGACGAGTTGTGTGAGGAATTATTCATTTTGTTCGAAGTGAGTACAGCTGTCCACAGAATCTAAGCGATTTGTCTGCGTTGACTTGAGCACACCAGGGTCTTCCCTAAAATCTCCGTCTTCTTGAGAAAGCACAGCTTTGCTGTTATCAGAATTGATCTCTCTAACCAGAACTAAGATATTAGCAATCAAATTCTACCAGCCTTCATACCCTGTCCCACATTTAATAGGTGAGAAAACTGAGGCCCAGACTTTCAATGACTTCCTCCAGGGTCACAAGAAAGAAAGAAAATATAAGTAACATCAGGAGCTAGAGCTCACTGAAAGAGAATAGATTTTGGAGTCAGACAAACCTGGGTGCTGCCTCCTCCACCTGCAGTTCGGTGTCTTTGGGCAGGTTCCCCATCAGAACCCCATCTGTAATTGGCAGAAACAATACCAGTCTCATGGGATATTGCAAGGAGCAAAGAAAATCATTTCTTTGAAACACTCCGCACAGCGCCTGCACTACCTCCCAATAGAACCCTCCTTATCCTGAAAACAATGTAACCTCCGCCGCCCCCACCCTGGTGGCTGAGCTCAGGCTTCGGAGGTCAGCTCGACTCCGGAATGGCCTCTACTTTGTGTGCCATCTTTAACCATGTCATTAATGTAACTCATGGATGCACACTTTTCCCTTTGGACAAAGAGAGAAAGAAACTAATAGAACAAATTCATAGAAAATACTTAGACTGTGTACAGCTTTCTCCTGTGGACCTCAAAGACCATTAAAGACATAGTAAAAGGATTTCAAAATCTCCTCTTCTCCATTCCCTGCCTCTAAGGCAGGACCACCTATCATTTAAAAAGAGATTCCACCACATCCTTCAACTCTTAACAGATTGTCTGGTGTATTGCTGGTTTGTTGTCATTGCTAATTATGTTCTAGGGTTTACATTGAACAATATAATGAATTACACTGAACAATGAATCAACCCATTTTGTGAAAGCATACATATTCATAATTATGTTAGGAGAAATTATCTATAATGACAGAAGAAAGGTATGTAGTCCTACCACACAGGTGGATATAGAAATCATAATAAAGTCTCCTATTTCACCAGTCATGACATGAATTCCTAGCCACTCTATAAATTAACTTTATGCTGCACCAAACTCCACTTATAAAAAAAGTGACATTAAGGTTTCCTAGGTAACTAATGCATTTCCAAAGGGAATAGGCCTCAGGAGACAAAGAGGACAGGGAAAAGGGTGGGGGTGGGGAAGTGAAGAAAAAGAGAAAACATTAGATGAAACCCATGTGACATAAACAAAATATTTTACAGGGAGGAACCCATGAAGTTTTATTGCCTGGGTTCAACATAGGTATGGAACTGCCACTAATTCCATCTTTGGACAAGAAAATACCTGATGGCTCCCCCACTCGTCACGTATGCCAGCCTTCGTAGCTCAGACGGAAATGCTGAACATGATCAGTCCTTCCAATTCGTCTGCTGAGCTGTGTCCACTGACCAGTTAGCTGGTTCTTGAGGGCTCCACAGTTGTATTTAGATGGCCCCAGGTGCTGAGATGAATGTGAAAAGTAGGGCCAATTTGGATATTTCACAGCATGCAGATGCTTTTCATCGCTACAGATTTGAGAACCTTGGAGCAGAAAGTTTCCCTAGAGCTCTACTAACCTCAGGAGATGTGACTGGTCAAGGTCAGTTTTTTGACCCCTTTCATTGTGGCCTCATCTGGTCAATGGTCTGAATGCTAGAGAACATCTTAACAGCTTGGAAGGAAAGTGGAGGGTTGCAGGTAGAGCTTATGGCTTGAATTTGTTGCTTAAGTAATCCCGAGAGGTAATACAACCCAGAGAAATATCACTGGACTAGAAACTGGGAGATGGAAAACAAGAGCCAGCCCTGTCACACCTTTACGAGCTAGGGCAAATCGCTTAATTTTTCAGTTCCTTGGTTTTACCAGGCATAAATGGGATTTAATAACTTCAACTTTTTTTTTCAATAACAGGAAATATAAATAAGAAAACAAAGACATGCTAATTTGAATGCAGTTGGGAGCTTTGTATTATCTGCTCTCCACCTACAGTAGCCCCAGAGAGAGATCTGTGTGGGAAACTCCCACTGGTTACAAGGCACAGCCAGGTGACTTCTCGAAACAAGGCCTAATGATTTTCCCTGCTGAGTTCCAAGGCTGAGGTGCTCCTGCCCAATACTACTGGGGCAATCAGTATAGAACAAAATCTGCCTTTTGCACTTACTTTGGCCTCCTGGCAAAAGGACAGAAGATGCACGCAGGTTGACTAGAAAGTCGGCTAGAGAACCAGTCATCTTTCCATCACACAATCCCTTTCATTGGATACCGAAGCCACCTGGGGATTTACTTCTGTTAGGGAACTTGGGGTGGGCTTAGGGATTAGCAAACCGGGCCACCCCTTCCCCTTCCTCCCTTTATGGGGTTGTAAGGGGCTGGGAGTGTCTGAGAAGTAGATGTGCAACAGTCAGTCCAAAAGGTGCAGCTTTCCCAAGGAGTTGGGGCACAACGGGACAGGAGCCCAGGTCTCCTTACTCCTAATTAGCAGCCCCGTCCAATCAAGCGTGCTCGTGAGGGTGACACATGAGAAGATGCCCTCCGAGCAGTCGCCTCCTACATATCGCTCCTCAGAATCCCAGGCTGGGAGGACCCTGCAAAGGTGTCTTCATCCATCTTCCTGACCGGTCCTCGCCTAGCCCTGCCAGATAGGAACGAAGTGTATGGGGTGGGGGCCAAGGAAGTTTTATTCTGGTATCAATGCCTCCTTGTAACTAGGTCCACGAAAACTAAGAGAATTCATCACTGGATCTTTCGCTTTAAGGACCCTGTACCCCTCATTTTCACGAAACACTAAAAAGAGGTGTCAACATTACCGGCCTAGGAAAGCTGAGTTCAAGTGAAAATAAGCTTTCATATCACGGTAATCCCCAAAGCACACCAACGTCTACCACAGACCCACCCTGTGCAGCCGAACCACCTGATGGTTTTCTATATTTACCAGGCGGCTCGCTGACAGCTCTGCCCGGTCCCCACCCTGAGCGTGCACTGTCCTTAGGCCCCCACTCAGAATGCACGTAATGCCCAAGCAATGAAAAATACCCAAGCTGGGGCTTCGGAGGGCCATACTCCAGAGCATGAAGGAATGTCAGCAGTGGGAACTTACTTTACAGATAATACTAATAGTAATACAACAGATAACATTTCTTAAGTGCTGACTGAGGATTAGGAACTGTTAATAATATTGGTATTACATGCCAGGACTGTTCTAAGCCTTGTATGTTTAGCCCATGTGCGAATCCCATCCATTCACCAACGTACACATATACAAATGTCTCTTCCTGTAGCACAGGCATCTAAGACATATATATATATATGTATTCCTGCATTGTTCTAAACACTGTATACACACATATACACATATACACATTAGATCCTTCAGACTAAAATAAATATATAATTTAATCCTTATAAAACCCTACTAAGTAAGTAGCTATTATTATCTCCATTTTGCAGATTTTAAAAATCAAGGCATAAAAAGCTTATATAACTTGCCCAAGGATACGTAGGCAGTGAATGAGGGGAAAGCCAGAGGTCTGAACTCCAACTGTG
Source organism: Dasypus novemcinctus (assembly GCF_030445035.2). Taxonomy (NCBI): domain Eukaryota; kingdom Metazoa; phylum Chordata; class Mammalia; order Cingulata; family Dasypodidae; genus Dasypus; species Dasypus novemcinctus. The sequence continues at coordinate 23,542,009 of NC_080692.1, read as the reverse complement.
TGTCACTGCTGCACCATACAAACTTGAGAGGGTAATGGTTGCCTATTTTACAGATAAGGAAACTGAGGCCTAGGAAGGGACAAGCAACCCGCCTACACACAGAGGAACTCAGCTGTGAGCAGGTCTCCCGTCTCCTGGTCCAGTGCTAAAACCAGTAGCAGCAGAGTTGCAGTATCAGTAGAGCCATTTCTTTTGGGCTCAGGATTGCCCTGGGGAGGTGAGGGAAAGAAGGAAATGGAGGCTGCAAATGGAAGAGGATCAGGCCCATACTTGGGCCCTTTGTGTAAGTTAGGAAAAAGGGCACTGTCCTCTGGGTCAGTGTAGACCCCACTAGGGCCCTGACCTTGGCGCATGGGGGAAGGACTGGGTTTCAGCACCCATCACTTCTACAGCTGCTTCTTTTGCTCCAGCGGTGCATGACATCCCTGAATAAGATCGCTTCTGTAGGTAGACATGGGGTGCCAGGCTATGAAGAAATTTGTCCAAGGTGGCTTTGCTCCAAAGATTAAAATGCCCATTATTCAAAACTATTCTGTAGCATCAAAATACACAGGAAAAAAGTTGAGCCCTGGACCTCTAACAAGTAATAACTCTGTAAATACCCACTCAGAAAAGATAAAATGCTAGATTAGAACGTTATGGACATTTGATGTTTTGTTACGTACATGTTATTTGAATCCTACCTAGTCATCAAGGTATACTCATCCAAACGTCTGTTCTTCTAGCATAGACTCTAAGACTCAAGTGTCACTTAGAGCCCAGACTCCGCAGGCAAGCCAGCGTTCAAAACCTGCCTGTGAATGAGCAATCAGTCGGGAGCTGCTGCCAAGATGGGAATCATGAGGCATCAGAGTTGCCTCTCATTGCTCCACCACACTCAGCTGCTCTGCTCCCAGAGAATTCCACTGATTCTTGTCTACCTGCTTAAGGTCTTACCAAAAGTTTTCAGCAATGAGTCCAAAGGTTGGAAATAAGCTTATCTAGAATAAATTGAAAAAAATAACTTTTTAAGTGATGACAGTTATTGTTTTTCTTTATACCTTGGTCTCCCCAAACTGACTAATGAATACCTTAAAAATTAAAACAGATAAATAAAAGCACACAGTCAAGTTGGAAACAGTCACCCTCCTCCTATATGGCAACTAACAAAACAAAAGCAATACATTTTGCCCAGGGATAGCAGGAGTTCAGGGTTAAGGATGAGAATGCAGTCATCGTGGCATGAAACATTGACCCGCACTCCATTACTCCCATTGGAAAACAGAGACTGGCTGCAGTGTACTCGGTGAAGGAATGACTTATCTTCTTACAGAGCTGGAAGGTACCTGAGATTCCCCTAGTCAAGTCCCTCATTTTACAGAGGAAATCAGTATGACGCAGAAAACTGAAGAGGCCCGCCAGATATCACACAGATAATCAGACTCAGGAGGGAGAGGTTGTGGAGCCCAAGTTCCTAACGCTCTAGCTGTTACTCTTTGTCTCAACAACCTCTAAGAAATAGACACAGCTCCTTTTTTTCTTCTAGAAATGTTGTTCCATTTCCCTCCAATTCTTTCCCTATCTTTTCTTATTGCCTCCTTTTCTTTACTTCTTTCAGGTTAATATTGCATTGCCTTTATTTTGTCCATATTGTGTACTACTGACAAAAAATGAGAGAAAATTAACTTAACCTGCAGCAGGCAAGAAGTTAGTAAGCACTGGGGAAGAATTTTAATCACAGTAGAGGTTAAAGGACAGCTGTAAACGTGAATTGGATACTTTTCTGCTTTTGATGACATGGGGCTGGTCCTATCTGAAGAGAGGTGGATTAATTAGATGAGCTCTTTATCTATTTTTCCATAATGTTATCACAGACAACCTTTTAAGATTCCCGACTGAACAAATCTTCCCTCCAACATATTTCATCTTACTTTCTCATCTTCTTTCCTTTGTATTAGAGATGACAAAAGGTTTTATTTTTATAAAGGAATGCTTATTTGATAGAAATTTTTCTTTTAATTTTCCCTGCAATAAAGCTATCAATAAAACCGAGGGTCAAAGAATTAGCTCTCCTATCTACCTCCTAATTTCTTCCTCATAAAAGAACCAACCCAAATATCATCAGCATCATGATTCAGGACTTAGGAGCATTCAATAAACAAGTTGAAAACTCAGCTGTCCAAAGGGTAATGATGTAAAAGAAAATTTAGCTGATCTGCAAGACTCCAACAGGTGGAACTGGGATTGACTGGTGGATTTTACAGGGGTGCAGTCTTCCAGTAGAAACAAGGATATAGTTCTGACATGCAGAAAATTAGAGATGGGATCAAATGCCTCCATAGGTAGTGAGTTGTTCTCTGTCCCTGGATGAGCTCAGGCACAACATCTTAGAGAAGCATTGTTGTGGGAAGGTTTCAAATTTGGATGGGCAGTTGAACAGTTAAGATCCCTTCCAAACTTGAGGTATCGCATACCAGTGGTCTGGACACTTTAGCAAGATGTCATGTGTTATGGCATAAATGGAACTCAAATAACTAAACCAATAATTTATTTCATTCTTAGAGACTATTATGTCTAATAATTAGAGCTGTAATATGAAAATTAGAATTGTTATAATTTAATTTCTATTATATTAGAATTGTTACTTACATTTATAAATGTTTTTCAATTGATTATTTTGAACTCTTAAAATTTATAATTTCTTTCAATCTATTTTTCTATTTTATTTTACAATTTTACAATAAAGATCTTTTTAACAGTAAAAAAATGCCATTGATCATATACTTTGGATAGATATGGTATGTGAATATATCTTAATAAAACTGCTTAATAAACAATCAATTGTGCAAGAAAGGCCAGAAATAGCAGCTATGTACAGTGGTGCAAACAGAGATTGAGAGGGGAGGAATTCTCTTGTTCGTCTGTTTTTTGTTTATTATTGTTATTATTAAAATAATAAATGTGCTTTAATAATGATTGAAGTGATGAATGCATGACTGTGATTTTATCAGTTACTATTAGTTGTACACTTTGGATAAATCGCATGCTTATTAATATGTATCAATTAAATCGATTTATTTAAAAAAAGGTGTAATGTGTGTACCACTGATATTAGATGGGATTATTTTTGGTGGTTCACGGATAAACATTTTAAATTTTAATAGTTGTATCTAATTTGTTTTAGTGTATCAATTCTATTTATGATGACATGAAACCTCCTTTAAAAACATTTACTGGGGACTTTTACTTCCAGGAACAGCAGGCCATTCTGTAATATAACTATCATTCTGAAGATTCCACTTATGGTATGGCTGAGTAAGTTCTTCCAGACCAACCCTCATAGAGATAACAACTATGTATACTGAAGACTTGAGAGGAACAAATACAGGCAGGTTCTAGAGTGAGGCTGACACTTCAAAGAAGAGAATGGCATGGATTGAGTTTTCTGGTTTTCACTGTTTTTAACTTCAGGGCAGGCCTCAGTTAGTACCACATGAGCTGGTAAAAACATAGATGTAGAAGGAGAAACAGACAATTCCAAACTGTAGCTTGAGATTCTAATTCTCCTGTCTAGGCAATCAGTAGGACAAATGATCACAATACCAAAAGAGAAAAAAATGACACTCTCAACCACCTTAACTTAAGTATTATTCATGGACACTGTATCTGATAAATACGGTATATAATATATATTAATATGGTTAACAACTAGTAACCCAGAATAGGTAAAGAACTTCTACAACACAATGAAAAAAAGTCAAACAATCCAACAAAAACTGGCAGATTTGAGCAGACACTTCACAAAAGAAGACCTTCAAATGACTAATAAACAATAACAAGAGAAAACATTCAACATCATCATTATGAAAGTAAAAGCACAATGAGATATGACTACACACCCACCAGAATGGTTAATATTAGACTGACAATGTGAAATGTTGGCAAGGATGTGGAGTAGCTGAAACTATCATAAAATGTTAGTGTATGGTAAAATTTGTATATCTACTTTGGAAAAGGGTCTGCTACTTTTCTTTGAAAACTAAATATAAACCTACCCACAGACCCAGTCATTCCACTACTTGGTATTTACCCAAGAAAAATGAAAAAATATATATAAATACTTGTAAAAGTATGTTCACTGCAGCTTTATTTGATAAGTTAAAATAATTTTAAATTCTAGTTAGTGAAATGCATGGTGAAATATTTAGAGGAAAGAATCCTGATATCCTTAAAACACTCAGAAATGCATCAAAAATAATATGGATTGATGGATGGAGAGAGGGATAGATAGCTGGGAAGGCATAAAGCAAGACAATCATGATAAAATGTAAATTGTAGAACCTGGTTTATAAGTGTGTGGCTATTCATTGTAAAATAGTTTAACTCTTTCTTTAAGTTTGACAATTCCTATAATGAAATGTTGGGAAAAAAGGAAAAAATATGTTTGAGGAATTGGAGAACTTCTGAGGCAGCATGAACTTGAGGGACAAAATCCCAGAGAGAAGAGAAGCACCGAGAGATGAGACAGACATTCGATTCTATTTTCCTCTTGAGATATATGCAGATTTGTAATGGTAAGTGAAAGTATGAAAATCTGACAAAAGCTTTTAGCAATCTCTCCAAGCTTTGGAGAAAAAAATTGAAGTTCAGGGCTTACTGGGTATGAAGACAGGTATAATGACAGAAACCCAGCTCAATCCAAAATAGGATTAAGGCAATATTCTCTTAGGCTAACTGCCTCCTAGAAGCAAAAGTAAATCCTCATTGAAGGAAGAATACATCATGATTCAAATTATTTGCACACCTTTCCATATACAACTTCTATCATTCAATTATACATGTCAAAATGACTGAGAACCAAGAGAAAAACAGACAATAGGAAGAAAACTCAAAGATACGCACAAATTAAAGTTACTGGATACAGACTTTACAATAGCTTTGATTATTATGTTTCAAGAAAACGTGAGACAAGATGGAGAATTTCATGAGAAAGTAGAAATCTGTGTAAAAGAATCAAATGTAAATCCTAGAATTGATAAAAATGAGACAAGAGGGAGAATTTCATGAGAGAATAGGAATCTGTGTAAAAGAATCAAATTAAATTCTAGAATTGAAAAAAATACAACAAAAATTAAGAAGCTAGGTTAAACACAACTGAAGAGAAGATTAGTGGACTGAAAGACAACTCAGTAGAAAATAGCCAGAGAGAAGTAGGGACATGAAAAATAATGGAAAATATATAAAGGATGTAAAAAACCTATGATACACAGAGAAAATATCTAATACTCATGTAATTGGTGTCTGAGGAGGAGAGGAAATAAAAATGATGCAGTGGCAAAATATAAAGGGATGATGATCAAGAATTTTTGAAAATTGATGAAAATTATCAACCTATATATTCAAGCAGTCCAGATTCATATCTATTGATATCTAGAACAGTGTGACTAGAAAACCACCACATTCATCACAATAAAACTGTCAAAACAAATACAAAAATAGATAAAGTATCAAAGGAAAAGGACATGTTATCTTCAACTACAACATTAAAACTGTATGGATGGGGAAGCGGACTTGGCCCAGTGGTTAGGATGTCCGTCTACCACATGGGAGGTTCACGGTTCAAACCCTGGGCCTCCTTGACCCGTGTGGAGCTGGCCCATCAGCAGTGCTGATGCGTGCAAGGAGTGCCATGTCACGCAGGGGTGTCTCCCATGTAGGGGAGCCCCACGTGCAAGGAGTGCACTCTGTAAGGAGAAACGCCCAGTGTGAAAGAAAGTGCAGCCTGCCCAGGAATGGTGCAACATGATGCAACAAAAAGAAACACAGATTCCCGTGCCACTGACAAAAACAGAAGCAGACAAAGAAGAACATGCAGCAAATAGACACAGAGAACAGAGAACAGACAACTGGGGTAGGGGGGTGGAAAGGGGAGAGAAATTAAAAAAAAAAACTGTATGGATGATTTTTCAACAGAAAATGTGGTAGTCAGAAGAAAAGAGAATATCATTGACAATCTAGAATTTTATATCTAGCAAAACATTCCTTCAGAAATATGTGAAATAGTCATTTTTAGATAAATAAAATTTAAGATAATTCATTATTACAAGATATGCATTAAAGGAGATACTAAAGGGAGCTATGCATAAGTAATGATTCCAGATAAAAGTAAGGAAATGCTACAAAAAAGTAGCAAAAAGCAACAGAAATTTTAAATATGTTATAAGGGTAAATGAATACTACTTTTATAAAATCACACAATATCTTGAAAAATTAAGATTCACAACAGCAATAGCACAAAAGGCAGTAAGTTGTAAATAGGTATAGATTTCCTTGTATTCTGTAGGAAGTAATAAAAATACTAATGTATATTAGACTTCAGTAAGTCAAGGTTGCATGTTGAAATGTTTATGATAACCACAAAATGAATGTAAAAGAACGTTAAGATGCCAATATGGAAGTTGAAATAAAATTGTTAATTTATTTCAAAGAAGGCCAGAAAGTAAGAAAAATGAACATGGTGCACATGAGATAGATACAAAAATAATAGTAAAGTAACAAGGAATTAAACTCAAATATAAGTTATTTCCTTAAATGAAATAATCTAAATAACTCAATTGAAAGAAGAGAGTCAAACTGGATTTTAAAAAATACTATATGCCAAATACTGAAGTTGAAAGCAAGAGGGTCAAAAAACATACCATGAAAAGATTAACCAAATGAAAGGTGGTGTAACTATACTAATATCAGATCAAGTAGGTATTAAGATCAGACTCATTACTAGAAATTAAGTACAAATAAAGAGGGATATTTTATGACGATAAGAGTATACTACACCAAAAATCTTATCTATGCACCTAATTACATATACATATATATATAGAGAGAGACAGACTTACAGACAGACAGAGAGACAGAGAGAGAAACAGAGAGGGAGGGAGAGAGAAACCCACAATCATAGTGGAATATTTTAATACATCTTTCTCAGTATCTGATAGATTGATAGATCAAGGACACCAAAAGAAATCAATAAGGTTATAAAATATAAAAGATTTATACAATATGATAAGCAAACTTGAACTTAGAAGCAACAAATATATAAAACGCTGCACTTAACAATTATTTTCAAGTGCACATGTAACAATTAATAGAATTGACCACATGATGGTCCATAAAGTAAATGTCAAAAAATTCAAAGATTTAAACTCATAGAGTAGTTTCTCTGGTTACAATGGATATCCTAAGAAATCAATAACACAGAGTTAGAAAACTCCCCAAAATTTGGATATTTAATCAATATGCTTTTACAAAACTCATAAGTTAAAGAATTACAAAGTAAATTAGGAAACTGACTGGTTATGAAATATGACATATTAAAGATTGTGAGAGAGAATGAAAGCCATACTTAAAGGAAAATATAAACCTGTGATTGTATATACTATAAAAGAATAAAATCTATAAATCCTTTACCAAAATACTACCTGAAGAAGTTAGAAAATGGTAATTGAATGCAAAGAGAATAAAAACAAGAAAATAATACAAGTAAGAGCAGAAATCAAAGGAAGTGAAAACAAACTTACAATAGAGGAAATTAACAAAGTTTCAAGTTATTTCTTTGATATGACTTTATTAAATGACTAATATTATTGATAAAACCCTGGCAAGGCTAATCAATAAAAATAAAATGCACAAAATACCAATGTCAGGAGTGAAAAAGGGGATGTCACAGATCTAAATAAAGATATTTTAAAAGACATTGGAATAAATTTATATCAATACATTTGAAAATTTATATGAAGTGCAAAAATTCCTAGAAAAAGCACTAATCAAAGTTGATACCAGAAGAGAGATGATATGAGCATTTCAATATCTTTTAGAAAATTTGAATCAATAATTAGAACTTTCTTGAAGGAAATTTCCTGATCTATTCACCAATGAGTTCTTGTAAGCATTTAAAGAAGAAATAACATCAATCTTACGCAGTCTTTCAGAGAATAAAATGAGGGAAAACTTCCCGAATTGTTTTATGAGGCCAGAACTTTAAAAGGACATTATAAGAAGAAAATTATAAGCCAGTCTCTCTTATGATAAAAAATGCAAAAACCCTAAATATATTGTTAGCAATTAATATCCAGGTAATTAACAAAAAGGATAAAATCACTCCCAATTTGAGTTTATTCCAGGAATGCAAAATTGTTTTAACACTGGAAAAATCAATCAATGCAGCTTGCCACATCAAAGGAGTAAAAGAGAAAAACCATATGATCATTTCAATAGGTACATAAAAATTATTTGATAAAATTCAACTTCCATTCATTATAAAATTCTTAGCAAACTAGAAGTGGAAGAAAATCTGAATCTGATAAAAGTCGTACATGTGCACACACCTCCTAACCTACAGCAAACTCATATTTAATGGTAAAATATTGAAAACTTCACTTTAAGAAGAGTTAACAGGATAAAAATGTCTGGTACCCGGGAGGTTCTGGTCAGGGTTATAAAGCATTAAATGAGTGAGTGAATGAATGAATGAATAAAGTTAGTAAGTAAGTCACTAAGTAAGTCAGTAAGTCAATAAGTCAGTCAGTCAGTCAGACAGTAAGTAAGTAAAATAAAATATAAGGGTGAAAAGGAAGAAATAAACTTGTCATTATACCCAGAAAATATTACTGGTATATATAGATTTCAGAAGAATATACTGACAATCCATTTAAATTAAAAAGTGAATTTAGCAAGACCACTGGATACAAGTTCACTGTGCAAAAATCAATTTTATTTACTAGCAGCAAATAATTAGAAAATGAAATAGAAAAATAAACCATTTCAAGAGAAAAAAATATTTTATATCTAAGAATAAATCTATGAAAGATGTGCAACAGCTCTATATAGAAAAGCACAGAACATTTTTGAGGGAAATCAAAGAAGACCTGATTTGATAAAGAGATATATCAGGTCCATAGATTGAAAGACTCAATACTATAAAGATGTTCATTTTTCACTGGTTTATTTCATTCTATGTAATCCCAAACACATGCTCAAGTTTGTGAGAGAGATTGGGTGTGTTTGTTTATTCGTGCATGTCTATATGTGGAAAATTAATAGCTGATTTTAAAATTTATATTCTAAAATTTATTTTGGAAACAGCCACCTTGAGCCAATGCAGTCTTGAAGAATAGCAATGATAGAAATCTTGTACTACCTGATATCCTGACTCATTATAAAACTACACTAATTAAGACAGTGTGGTGTTTTCACAAGAAAACAGTATAAAGAATCCAGACACACGCCCACAGGTAAAGGGATATGTATAGGCTACAGAGCATAGAAAAAAGGATAATTTTTAAAAAATAAGTTGTGTTCAGTCAATTAGATATCCACGTGGAAAAATGTGAAACTTGCCCCTACCTCGTACTATGCACAAAAATCAGTTGCAGGTGAATAGCAACTCTAAATGTAAAAGGTAAAATAATCAATCATATAGAATATATCATAAGAAAAAATTTTCATGACATTGAGATAGGGAAAATTTCTCAAGGCAAGAAGAAACCACTAACTATAAAGAAAAAGGTTGATACTGTACCATATTAAACTTAAGAATTGGAACAGCAATGCGATACCACTAATCTCAAGCCAGAATGGCTGAAAATATAAATACTGATAACAGCAAGTGTTGGTGAAGATGTAGAGCAACTAGAACTGTCATCCATCACTGGTGTCAATATAAATTGGTACGATCACTTTAGAAAATTATGTATGATATATTTATTAAATTTGAATATAACTTTCCTCTGACCTAGCAATTTCATTCAGAATATATACTCAACAGAAACGTGTACATTTATGCAACAAAAACACGTGCAAAAATGTATGTAGCAGAAATAGTTTAGGAATAGCTGAAATGCTCCTCAAATGTAGAATGAATAAATAAGTTGTATATTCATTCAATGGAATACTATTCAGCAAATGAAGATGAATGAATTACTGCTGCAGGGAACAAACATGGATAAATCTGACTACCAAAATATTATGTCAAAGAAAGTAGACACAAAAGATTACATTATATCTAATTTCACTTTTTATAAACTTCTAAGAAGGCAAACACATCTATAGGTTTTGAAGTTAGGATAGTGATTGTCTTAAAGGAGAAGAAAAGATTAGGGCTTGGGAAGAAGCTTCTGGGATATTGGTTCTTGATTTGGATGTTAGTTAAATAGCTGTGTTTACTTTTTGAAAATTTATCAAATTATAAAGTTATACATTTATGATTGGGGAACTTTTCTGTGTATTTTTGTTAATAAAAACTTTGTAAAAAATAAAGCATTAATTTAATTAAGTAGAATAAATGAGTCAATTTAAAGAAAAGATTAAATTTATAATAGCTCTAATGATATACATACATGAGGAAAGCATTATGTGGTTTGTAAAAGACAGACATTTGGGAAATACTGCAACTTGTATATGTATATTCTGCATTTTCCATCTTTTTTTCCTGCATTCTTCGGTATCCAGTTAGGCTGGGAACATTGAGACTGGCTAACTTGACCCTTTAATTATTTTCTATCCCTCACCCTTTGTTGCCTATAGGACCATATTACACTTTAGAGAGCTTTATATCTGATCTTTGCGATTTCACAAAGGGCACTTGTTTTTATTTCCAAAATAGGAGACAACGATGAGTTTGGGATACTATAGATTAAGTTGAACATTCTACAATAGATTAATAAATACATGGTTTTGAGGTTTTAGATTGAAGGTCAATATCTGTGGGATCTAGGAAGGATTCATTGAGAACATGTCACAGAAGTTGAACTGGTCATCAGCTTGAGACTTAGCCTGTCTAAGTGGGTTGAGCTCAACCCTCAGTCATTCCCCAAGGACACGTACCCAGGTCCCATACTTTTCACCAATGACTTGGAAGAAGACAAGTATTCATGCTTTCCAAATCTGTCAATTATGGTGCCATTGGAAACATGGCTGAAATAAGGAATGGTAGAGATAACATCCAAAAGAATTTGAACTTAGTCATGCTGGGCAAAAATTAGCAAGGTAAAATTAAAAGGGAAAACAAGGACAAGAATTCCATGTAGATTCAAAGGCGATTCTGTGTGGATAGGAATGAAACGATGTGGCCAGATGTTCATGTGCAAGAGGATCAGAGATTCGGTAGACCACAGAGAGAACCGAGAGGGTGGTGGTCTTGTTGAGAAAGCAAAAGTAATCTGCATTAAAAGATCCTTAGATTCCATTTAAAGGGAGTCAATGTCCCTGTCAGACATGCTGGAAGTACAAGTTATCAGGTTGGCAGAGTACTGGGGGGCTGGAGCCCCTCACAACCAATTAGCAGAAGGGCCCCTGTGAGTCCCTCTGCAGAGTTTCATCTTGGCGTCTTCTGGCTCTGGGTGCAAGGAATTTCCTTTTCTCTCCACTGGGTAGTTTATCTTATATATGATTATGGCTGGAGCAGCAGCCCATTAGAATGATAAATAAACTCCTCTGAAATTTCCCCCAATTTATTCAGTAGTCCCTTTTAAAGCATTTTAGCAGCAGCTCAGAAGAGCTTTTTGAGGTAAAGTGCTTTATTACTCAGAATATGCTCAAGGGTCTTTTTCAAACCCACAGACAGAAAAGGAGTCCTTCCTTTTCCTTTAAAAAATATACCTTGTACTTTTGCCAGGATCCCAGGGAATGATGAATTGGACATGGGTCCTGGAACCACACTGACATGTCCCTCGCTGTTGAGGTAAACTTGAGTGATGTATGTCACCTCAGTTTCTTTATCTATACAGTAGAGGTAACAGTACCTTCCTTTTGAAATGAAATAATGTAATATATGCCAGTCACCCAGTGCAATGCCTACACTCAATAAATGCTCACTCCCTTCCCTTCTCCTCTCCTCTTGTTGCTCTTTGTGTTTTCTTCCATGCATTATGGTGCCCCAGCCCAGTGAATTTTAGACGATAGTTAATAAATGTGTGATTAATGGATTCTCTGCCAGTTCTGTGTCTTTTCATATCTTTTGGTGAAGAATGGTTATTTTAAGACATTTGAACTGAAGATTTAGAATGTGGTTAAAATAAAATAGTCTTCGTGAGATGATGGGAGAGAGTGTTGCTGTGGGGGGAGTGGGGGGCGGGGGCGGTGGGGTTGAATGGGACCTCATATATTTTTTTTAATGTAATTAAAAAATAATAATAATAAATAAATATTTAAAAAAAATAGTCTTGTATTTAAATAAGCATTAGCCCAAGGAATAAGCAATGTGAAAGTCCAGGTGCCAGGAGAGGCCAATGAACTTTCCATGGGCCTCTTAGTAGATCATCACATCACTTAAGTCCTGATAGGCTCCTCTGCCTGGCGACAGCAATCACTAAGATGTTCTTTCTTTGTGGTGCCCTTTGGTTCATAGTTCAAAAATACATTTTTATATGACATCATGATTTCCAAGGTTATATCTGCCTGGACTCCTACCAGACAGTAAGAGATGTCTCTGGAACAGGGACTGTGCCATATTCATCCTTGTACCACCAGTGTCTATTATTGGGTTAGACACATACAAGGTGCTTGATAAATGTTGAATGAAGGAATGAAAGACTATCAGAAAAAATCCAATCTTAATGGCCCTCTTCCAGAGCCAAAGTGCTATGCCCTGGCGTCTGCACAAGATAAATTTTGTTCCCGGTGGTGGGGATCCATCTAATCCAGTGTGTGGGACCCACCTTGCCTCACCTCTCAGACAAAAGGGCTCCAACACCCACTTTCAGGGCATTTAGAATTGGACACACCAGGCAGCCAGCAGAAGACACATGCTTCCCTTCCAAGGATACTAGGATGGAAAAGCGGGACTATATCTCACTTTCCCAAGAAGTAACTTAATTACCTGAAAGCCACCATGACCACAGAGATGCCCCACATGACTTCTGGGGCCACAGATCTCACTCCTTGCTTCTCTCGGCATGGTTGTGGTTCAAGTGTATGGGAAGCCGGTGGCTTTGTGTTTTTATGCCTTTACAAAGGGGATGTTTACCTTCCCTGACTGACAACCTTGCCCTAAATCTGACCTGATTGACATTTATCTGTTCTGAGCAATGAACAGAGCATTGTCCAGAGTCCTTTTGGAAGAATCCATACCTTTGCAACAAGTGCACCCTCTATCCCTAACCTATGACTTCCTCACTGTTCTACAATGAACCAAATCCCCATAGTCACTTCCTCAGTGGGACCCCTATCTGAGTCCTTCCCCAACTCTGGTCCAATCTTCATGCTGCCACTTCAGTAATCTGCCAAAAGAAAAAACAAAGGTCATAAAGGGAAAATATCCTCCTTTCTCCAAACCCCAACCCCATTATTGGGCCTATAAAATGGAATACTTATCTTTATCACACATACCTGACTCTTTACCCTCTGGGCCAAATGTACCTATTCTGCCTCATTTCCTAACCCTCTCCCATATGACACCACCCTATGTGCCCAACATTTTCATTACGACCTTTCTATATTGTGCGCTTGCATGATCTGCCCCTTTTGCCCAGAATTCCTTTTGCATATATAAAATCTCTACTGGAATAAGAAACAGAGCCTGGAAGTGTGAGCATTTAGACACCTTAAAGGAAGTTAATTCAGTAAACGTGTATGAAACATTTATTCCGGTCAGGAGATCCATCCCATCTGTTGGTTCTTTACAAAAATTGAAGGACTTTTTTTTCATGTGTGTGAGCTTAAGATGCCCAGTCTATTGTGAGTATAAGGAACTGCCTTGCAAAAAGTAAGATCTTCTTTTCATCTTTGAATTCTTTAAACTCCTAATACTTAAGGCTCCTTGTAACATAGAAAATTATCAATAAATATATATCAAATGACACAGAGAATTTAGGATTGGCATAACCCAGGTAGAATTGGAGGTAGGTACCACATTCTGGAGGAAAGGATGTATACAGACAGCTACAGAGCAGATCTGGGAAATTCCTAGGAGTCTAGGGCATTAAGAAAATTCGTAGAGGATTCAAAACACTGCTATTCACTCCCACACCTCAGACCCCCTCCCTGGAGCCAGGGACGTGCTCAGCTCTCCTCTTAAGATATCTCTTCCCTCTTGAATAGCTATACAACACTTTGGGGTGACAGTGGATGTCAAGATTCTTGGCTTGGTTTTCCTTTATTATAAGGAAATAAAACAAGGTCTCTTTTTTCCATGTCAACATTTTTTATTAGTATAACCTCCACCCCACTTACTGCCTTCCACCCCTTAAAAATAGGACATTCCTCTCTAGTGAAATAACATGCCAGGAACAAAGACAAATGGAGAGCAACAAGAAAAAAACTAAGGAGGCTGTAAATTGTTTTCTTTCTTTCCCATATAAATATAGTAATAGAATGTCAAAATGCATAATAATGCTTTGGGGAAAGGTCTCAGCCCATTTATAGGGGACTAGCAAAGACTTTGCTTTTTACTTAGCCAACTTCTACTAGAGGGAAAATTGGTGTTGGAGCCAAGTTATACCCAGAGTGACCTTTTCTTTCTCTTCCTGCTCAACAGAACTTCAGACTGTCCTGTGGGATGAACTTTCCTCTTTCATCACACCTATTCTAAGGTTTCTTTACCTGTATCCTCATACCACATTCACCTGTGGAGTCTGGTGAGTGCCTCTCATTTATGCTTGTTAGTATGTTTTTCAAGAGTCCGCAAAGCTTTTTTTAAATGTGTGATGCCCAGGAGGAGCACAGCAAGTGTTTATTGACTGTAATGAATGAATGAGTGAAATTATGCTTGTCTTCTCCATCCCTACTTCTATGCATAAACACATGTGCCCACACACATAGACACCCACACAGCTTAACTAGCTCTCTGTGTATGGTGAGTCCTGCATTCTTGGTTGACTAACTGATGCTTGCAGCTAAAGAACATGCTGACCTGGTTCAATGCGAAACGCTAAGACATTGGAGGATCCAGTGAACTGAGGAGCTCCGGGAGTACTTAGAGGGTAAAGAAACAGTGACAGAGCTGCCGAAGAACAAGGCCATGTCCAGTCTTGGAAGAACCAGAATGGAAACAAGGCTTGCTGACTTCCAATCCTGTTCTGGATTCTGGCTGCCCACCAATAATTTGTGGCTGTTTGCTTTGGGAGGGTGGTCACCAGCTTACCCAGTGATAATGAGAGCTATCTGGTATGCTTTCAATAAATTCTGCATACAGTTAGGGTAAGAGGGACTAAAGAGGTAGAATAAAATGGAGGGAATATAGCAACAATAACTGGTACTCATCCAAGCTCTGTTGGGCAGCCTGGCTGGGGACCTTCTTTTAAACAGCTCCCTCCCTGAAACATACACACACACACACACACACACATGCATGTGCATGCACAAATAATTTCCCATTTCATATCTGTACCTTGATAGTGCATTAGGCTCAATGGACTGTCAAACTTTCCCTGAGTGACAGGGTGTCTTCACCCAAATTTGCCCTTTATGGGGGACCTCATGGTCTGCACTGCTAATTCCTGTTTGGTCCTATCAGCACTGCTCCATCTCAGCTCTTGGTCATGGTAATTGCCCTTATTTCAGAAAAAAAATGTATCAGCCCAAGGCAACGAATTACGGTATGCCAAGCATTGTTAGAAGGCCAAAGGGGAAGAGATTATTTTAAGGGAAAGGAGTACATTAGATTACACCACAAGTGTTTTCTGAATTTTACCCTGGTTCTCTTAATACCTAGGGGTCATAGCCTGCTGCGGATTTTCCACCTTGATAAGAGTTCTGAGAAAAGCCTGATTCCCTGATTAGACTTTAATAAGTCAAAGGGAATATTTCATCTATTATGAAAACATAGTCTGGTCTATGCAATTCTAACACTTAAATATAGATCAACCTGATCGTTTCATACTCAGGCAATGGCTCATAGTTATTCCAATTCTGGGTCCCAGTTTCTTAGCGTGCAATCCTGCAAGAGAGGAGAGCTGTCTCTCCACTTCTTCAGGATGTGGAGACTAATGACCTCAACCTGCCTAAGTCAACACAGGGACTCTTTCCAGGGTTGATAACAGCCGGTCCTCTAAAGTAAATTGGACAATGTGACTGATGGATGAGGTGGCATTAATTAATGAACCTAGGCTGAACGGTTTATGGTAATTCATTCATTCAACATATATTTACTCACAAAGCACCTTTTCTTTGCTTTTCTTTATTTTTTATTTTATTTCTCTCCTCCCCCCACCCCCCCCCACCCCCACCCTCAGTTGTCTGCTCTCTGTGTCCATTCGCTGTGTGTTCTTCTGTGTCCGCTTGCATTCTTGTCAGGAGGCACTGGGAATCTGTGTCTCTTTTTGTTGCATCATCTTGCTGCGTCAGCTCTCTGTGTGTGCAGCGTCACTCCTGGGTTGGCTGCAGTTTTCGTGCAGGGCAACTCTCCTTGCGGGGCACACTCCTCACGCTTGGGGCACCCCTACGTGGGGGACACCCCTGTGTGGCAGGGCACTCCTTGCATGTGACAGCACTGCCTATGGCCCAGCTTACCACATGGCCCAGGCATCAAACCCTGGACCCTCCATATGGTAGGTGGATGCGCTATCAGTAGAGCCATGTCCACTTCCCCTCTTTGCTTTTCTTAAGAGACTCCAGTATATTCTTTGAAGTATAGAGAAGTTGAAATCTGTTATTCTCAGAAATAAGGCACTGGAGAAGCAAAACTGAAATCTAGGCTCCCAATTTTAAGTCTCATAGGTCAGAGCATGCCACATGTGATAGGACATAGGTATTATACCCCACATTTATGTCTTACCTGGGCCCAGGAAGTCCTGTTTTCTGTGGTGATTCCTGTCATTCTTCCAAATTTTTACATGTCCCAGGTTTGGTTGTAGAATAGATTTTTAAAAATCACAGGGAAAAAAACAAAAAGAAAGGAACTGACATTATAAAAGGGCTTTCCCCAATTCAGTCCCCAACAATTTGGGAACAATTGGTTTTATGGAAAACTCGGTCTTCCAGAATCAGTAAGATCTGGGCTCCAATTTTCTAGTTTGGGCAAATTAACTCACCAGTCTAAGCCTTCTTTTTCTCATTTGTGAATGGGGATAATTACATGTACCTCAAAGGGTTATGAGTACATATGTATGCCTACATGTGCTTTGGATTAGAAAAAAAAAGTATACAGTATTTAACAAAGTATAAGGAACATATCAGGTTTTCAATAAATATTAACTCCTATGTCCTCCAACTGCCAACCCTGGGAACTGAACCCAGCCAAGTTCACCTCTCCTTGGACTATACTTCCCCTCTGGCTCTGAAGACTCTTTTTCCCTCCACAGGGACCTTGGGGTAATTAAGGTGGAATGCTGGATAGACTCGCGAGGCTATTTAGTGGAAGGCTAGTGGTCTGCCAGTGCCTGTCTCGTGACACACTTGGCACATTTGCCACCTCAGAGGACTTCAGAGAAAGAGATTCCCATCTCAAGTTTTTCTCTCTACACATGTGTAGAGACACAAACACAGGCACACACAGGAACAGGAATGGGTTCTCAAAGTGCACTTCCAAATAGCCCTATGCAGTCTCTAGTATATTGTGAATAATTGGTAAATGTTACCTGAACTTCAAGATATTTTCCTGATCTGCTTCTGTATCTTTATGTAATTTAAAATCTAGTTGTGAGGATATAAAAATTAGGTCAAAAGCGAACAGCTTCCTTGCAACAAATGGTAAAAGAGTGTTTAGTTGAGGGAGATTATTAAGGAAAGACCCAGACCAATTCTCTTTGCTTCTTCATGCTTCATCACAGCACAAAAACTGCATATTTGCCAAGCACAACTGTACGTTAACCTCAGAACTCTCCCCACATATCCAGCAGTTTCCCAGGCTCTCCAGTGAGGGCCTGCTTGGTTTTCACTAATTTAATCAACCATGGAAAGGAAATAGAGGTGTTGCATTTGACGCTGGGGAGTTTTCATTATGCTGTGTTTTCAGAAGGGAATTTTACCTTATGAAATAGTATCAAGACAGACTCATGTAACATCAGACCTAGAAGAGTCCTTGGAGACAATCCAGCTCAACCCCTGACTTGAAAGAACAGGAAAATGAGACTCAGAGAGGGAAAGTGCCTTGCTCAAAGTTACACAGATACTGTAGTTGGTGACAGATCTTGGGCAATGACCCAGACTTCTGGCTCAAGCTCTTTCCTGTACTTGCGGCTGCCTTATCTCTTTGGTTCTGGCATGACTGTTCTGTGGCTTTAGAATCCATTATGCTGAGGTTTGTATCCACAACTTATTTTTAGACATTGGTAATTCTCCTTATTACTCTTATTTCCACCATAATTGCCTGAGAGTTACTTTGAAAAATGGGGATGAATGAAGAAAGCCAATGAATCTGGCCCTTGGCCTGCTCTCCAGCTACCGGCTCTGGCCTGAATCAACTACACATTGACAAATTTTGGCTTCATTTGGTGTCTGGCAGATAGTGGTCCTTCTTCTCAGCACTTAGGAAAGCAGGTGGTCCCTTCTTTCTTGTCCCCATAGTGCCTCACATATAGCAGGGGCTCAATGACTTCTTGCTAAAAGAAGGGAAGAATGAATGAATAGATAAACCGATGAGTGAATGTACTCCCATCTGTTGGGATCCCACTCCATTCTCTTTATCCCTACTCCCTGGTGTCCATGTCCTTTTTCCACAATGTTTAGAACCACATTTTTAGAATGAGCAAGGAAATTTCTAGATTACCAAATTCAACCTGGTCACTTTCCAGACCAGAGTTTGGAAAGTGGAAGTGCCTGGTTAAGTCCATGTTAGGGCCAGGACTGGATTCCTTGTCCCCTTCTGTTCTGGTGTCCTCCCCAGCAAACATCACCTACCTTGCTTGACTCTTAATCTGGAAAAGGTATCCTAGGAGCTGCTTTATAAGATCCCAGCATTATGGGCTCCAGGGTGACACCCTGGCAAGAAAGATGACAGTTAGCTAGAACAAAAGGCAATTGTGCAAAGCACAGTCAGCTCCTGTACTGAAAGAACAGTTGTGTACAGTTGTGCTTGGCATTTTCTTAACCTGAAGGTCTGGTCTCAGCCCAGGTGAGACACAATTCTGGGAGCGGTGATCCCCCAGGGTCTCTGAGAACTGGGGGACAAGACTTGGGGTGAGAGGTATCGCCATCATTCCCCAATGCATGGTACATTCCAGTTTACTCTTCTTTCATGTGATGCTCATAAGTCTTTGAGGTTGGTGGGAATATCATACCCATTCTTAAAGATGTGGAAATTGAGGCTCAGAAAGTCAAGGGACTTGGCCAAGGTCTTGCTGTTCCAACGGTGGAGTGAGAACTGGTGCCTGGTTGATAGACCTTGGATGAGATATTAAAGTGGATCGTGATCTTTAGTCCCCAGGGCTGACCTCAAAGAGAAAACCACCACCTTCCACATCTCATCTTGTGCCATAGTTTGAGAAAAAGAATTAGGCTGGGAGAATTGTGAGTCTCAGTTCTGGTGTTCTTCATTTTCTTCCTAAGACTCCTGATAAGTTGCCACATAAATTAGGGCATTTACTCTAACAAGGCAACCTGAAAATACAGTCTCAAAAATAAGGCTTTTTCTTTTGCTACTTCATAGCAGTCCAGAGGCAAGCAGCATGGTTGAACAGAGCAGCTTTGCTTCTCATGGTTGTAGAGGGACCCAGCTTGCTTCGATATAGGGCTCTGCCATCCCCTAGGGTGGTGCTCTCCTCTGCATGATAGAAGCTGGGTCTTGACTAAGTCTCTGTTCCAGCCTAGGGGAGAGGGAAAGAGAAGAAGGGAGGGCAAGCAAAGGCCTTTAAGCAAGTGGCATGGGAACTGCACCTGTCACTTGTTCTTACATTCCCCTGGCAAGAAAGTAAGCCATAGGCTACTTCTATCTGCAAGGGATGTTGGGCAATGTAGTCTGTAACTCGATGGCTTTGTGTCCAGCTAAAATTAGGAGGAGGGGGTCTATTATTAAAAGGAAGAAGAGGAAATGGACAATGGGGGACAGTCTACAGTCTGTGGCTCAGTGGCTGAACAACATGGTACCTCTCTGAGACTTACTATTAATAAGAAAAGTAAGAATAGTTTGCCTTTATCGATTACCTACTGAGCAGTTAATGTATATAATCTTATTTAATTCTCAAACCAGCTCTATAATATAGGTACTATTATAATTCCCACTTTATGCATGGGGAAACTAAGACTATTAAGTGACAGGGCTGCTACTCAAACCTAGTTGGCTCCACAGTCCAGAATATGAATTTTTATGCTGTATTTCTTTATTTCTTGTAATTTAAACTCAAAAATAGGTAGTTCCTTTTCGACAGCATAGCTCAGGCTAACTAAAAAACTCAGCTAAGCAAGAAAAATACCATGTTCCATTCTTCAACTATTAACTATACTTAAGATGAAAAAGTTATCAGAACTGCTGTTCCATGACTAAACCAAAACAATCCAAGTTGATGTTCAAAGATGGCTAATTCATTCATTCACAAAGTAAAGTAAAAAAATATTGAGCACCTTCTAGGTAGCAGGCCCTAGGCTAATCATTGTGTATCCGATGTTGAACGAAAACAAATGGTCTCTGTCCTCAAGGGGCTGATAGAGAAGGATATGGACATGAATTATGTCAAAGTAACTACAACAATGAATAATTCCACAAGCACAACTTATGTTAAATATTACAAGGAAAAAGCCATGAGAGAAAACTGGGAGATGGCACTCACTCTAAACTGAGTGGCCCAGGAGACTTCTCAGAAGAAGTGGCATCTCAGCTGTGCTATGAAACATGAAAAGGAATGAAAAAAATATGAGAGGGGGAGCAGGTGTAACTCAGTGGCTGAGCACCAGCTTCCCACGTACAAGGTCCCAGGTTAAATCCCAGCCTTGGTACCTCCAAATATATATATGTATATAGTATGAGAGGAACTTTCCAGGCATCGGGACAACCTGTGCAAAGGTCTGGGGCAGGAGGGAACTTGGTACATATAAGGCACAGGAATGGTACCAGGCTAGTGGGGTGACAGCTTATGGGAGATGAGGATGGTCAGGGAGGCCATGTCAGGACTTGTGGGGCCTTGAAGGCCTCGTTAAGGACTTTGGATTTTCATCCCACACCAAAGGAAAGTCTTCGGGAATGAAATTATCAACTTATCATTTAGTAAGACCCTTTTCACTAATGTGTAGAAAATGGATAGGGCAGAAGCAAGAGTGAAAAAGGAAGAAAAGTGAGGAAGCTATTGCAGTAGTTCAGTAAATACAGATGGCATGGACCAGGAGATGGAAACAATTGTGTGGACTTGGAATCTATTTTGGATTAGGTGATAGCTTGGGCTGGATACAGAGGAGGGGATGTGGTTCGAGAAGAGTTAGGAAAGAATGACTCCCAAGTTTCTGGTTGGAGGACTGGGTGGGTGGTGGTAACTGCTGCTGAAATAACCAAGCTGGAAGAGGAACTTGTTCAAGGTGATAAACCAAGGTGATGAGCCAGGTGCACTTACTGAAGCTTTTGAAATAAGGATAGTAGCTAAGGGACAGGATTAAGGAGTCTGCTTTGGGTGGGCATTCCACATGCATGTTGAAAATTCCTAAAGGAATTAAAGGAGGGCATCTTTGGGGATTGGAGTCAGTTCACTAGGTCAGCTCAGGGATTCCGGGATACCATGGGCAGAGCTTCCCAAACGATGCCTGCCCAGAGCCCTTCCTAAATCAAGGAAGAGTGATCATGTACCCCCGGGCAACTAATGTTATAGAGAAAACAAGCTTGGAACTACTTTGATCTCTGCTTTTTTATCATAAAAGATAATGTGACATTTTTTCTACTCCATAGCACATGTATTTATGTTACTATTAAATTATGTTTCAAATTACTTATAATCAATACAATTGACCATCCGGGAAGACAGGTCTCATTTATCCTGTGGTTTCATGAACCTCCTGGCATAAAGCCAGGCATCTGCAGAGATACATGTTCCCTCTCCGAGAAATATTATTGTCAATGAAGGAAAATTAGAATAGGAATGAGTGGCCCTCCGATGTCGGATGAGATGGATTTCACATCCCCGAAATGGTAATAATATTGCTCCTTCCAACAAGCACAGTGACCGACTGACTTCACCGTGTCACTTGAATGTGGTACATCAATTTCCTGACCAGGGAAGCAGAAGTTGCCTCTGAACAAGAGGATCTATGCCTGTCTGCTTCTAAGCTGTCATACCGTGTGAGGACCAAAATAAGCTAAGCAGTAACAGCAAAGTGATGATGATACACAGCGCTCCTGGAACTGACCTAGGGAGCCCTTGCACACACACAGCAGCACATACGAGCTTCTTGCTGGAGGCAGACGCTCCTCTCCCCAGTCTGGGCTCCGTTTCATAGGAGGCCTGGCTGGGAGGTGACCTTCATTAGAGCTTGGCCGGTGCTTCCTCCTCTTTCTTGTCCCCCCCCTCAGAGATTTATTTATTCATTTGCCTTGGCGTAGTTAATGGGGATCGGGGCTGGGAATGGCGGGTGGCCAGCAGACTGCTATAGAGGAGGGTGTTATATATTGCTTCCTGAAGGGTGACATCTGGGGGAGGGCATGGCGGAGGAAGGGAACGGGGCGGTGGGGGGGGGGGCGAGCAGGGAAGGAGATGGGCTGCGGAGGGCTGCTCTAATTGAATACCTAGTGAACAAGATGGATGAGACTCCCCCAGGGAACAATTAGAACAGGAAGTAGCAGGAAGAAAGAGGAGGGAAGAGGCCAGCGTGGGGAGAGAGAGGGAGGCATGCAGACGAGCCCCAGTGCAGACGAACCTCAGAGGGGAGCAGAAATGCCAGCCTGCAAGGGTGGGGTGGGGGCAGGCAGGGATGTATGTTGAATCACATCCCTGAGAACAGACAGACCTCGCGGGCCAAGGCGGCTGGCTGTGATTTCAGAAAAGCTACCCAGTCGCCCCGATGCACCTTGTAGCTCCAAGTCCAATGATGTGTGAAATGCACGATTAAGGTTTAGGATTTTGAGTCCACGGGGGGAGGCAGTTTGAAGCTACCACCATTGTTACGCTAGACTAGGAATGAGCTGGGTGGGGGTTGTTAAGAGCAAGTTTATACCAAGAAACAGGAAGTCAGAGGGTATTGCGAGGGAGCAGGAGAAGGGGAGAATGGATGGAAGACCCCAGCCCAGGTAATTTTTGTCCTCCCGTTACCTTAATCTAAGTGTTCGTAGGCAGAACCTGGGCACCTCAGTTCCCCGATGCAGAAACACTGAGCAAGTGTTGCAGGAAGGATGCTTGAGGGAAGGGGAGGGGAGGGTGGAGCTGGCATGGGCAGCGACAGGTAGTGTGTGTAAAGGTTTGGGAAGAGGCATGTGAGCCTGGTTTAGGGATCAGCAAGTGTCTAAAGCAGAGGCTTTTAGGGAGACATTGACAGAAATGAAGGTGGGTAGGTGGTGGGCAAATGGGAAGAGGTTTCAGCATTCACAGAGGAGTTTGGACTTGGTTTTAGGGATTATAGGAGCTGCCGTAGCTTTCTGAGCAGGGAGAAGAGAAGAGGAGGTTGAGAAGGAGGATGGAAAAAACTTCCATCCTGCTGTATACCAGACCCTGGACCTTATCCCATTTGTTCATCATAACCCTTTGAATAGAGGTCTCATACTCCCCCTTTTTCGGATGATGAACCTGTGCCCTCAGAGGCCTGAGAACATTGTCGATGTGGAGTAGAGCTGAGATTCAAATCCAGGTTGATCTGACTCCAAAACCTGGGCCCTTCTGTAACAACATTTTGGGGTGTTTCTGCAAGACTGAAACTTCCCACACACACACCATGTTTCCCTAGCTTGTCAAAAAGGGTGTGGACAACAGACTTGCAGCTCCTACACTCTGGTTTATTGCACTTACCCCCTCAGCTAACATGGAGGTGAAAGTCAACCACCACATCAGGGAGCCAAGAGTGCCTACAACTGAAAGCAGGAGGATTGCATCAGCATCCATGTGGAATCTAAGCCCCTCTTGATATAGATGTGGAGTGGACACAACCAATCCAGGGTCCACAGGATGGAGGGATAGAGTATGGATTAGAGTGGACTTACTGATATTCTATTCATGAACTACTGTGATTAGTAATAGAAGAAAATGTGACATTGGTGTGGAGAAAGTGACCATGGTGGCTGCTGGGGTTAGGGAGTGGGAGGAAGAGATGTGATGTGGGGGCATTTTCGGGGGTTGGAGTTGTCCTGGGTGGTGCTGCAGGGACAGTTACCGGACATTGTGGACATTGTGTGTCCTCCCATGGCCCACTGAGTGGCCTGAAGTAGAGTGTAAGCTATGATGTGGACCACTGACCATGTGTTGCAGCAGTGCTCAGAGATGTATTCACCAAGTGCAATGAATGTCTCATGATGATGGAGGAGGTTGTTGTTATGGGTGAAGGAGTGGGGTGAGGGGGGTGGGGGGTTTATGGGGACCTCATATTTTTTGAATGTAACATTAAAAAAATAAAGTAAAAAAAAAAAAGAAAAAGAAGGGTGTGGAAATAGGGGGCTCTGAGGTGTGTGCTCTTTTACTCACAGTGTTAATACATATACAACACCAGCATTTTCTAGTACTTTCCCATTCACGATCTTATTTTCTTCTCACAATAGCCTAGTAAAGGAAGAAGAAGGAAGGGATGGAGCTTCCTACTAACTATATGGGGAAACAAGGCCCCCAAACCTGAGGAGTTACCATGTGGGTCCCTTCCAGCCGGTGGTGGGACCGGGGAGGGAGGGAGACCCTTTCCTTTACCTCTGAAACAGCCGCGGATTCCAGAATATCTGAAATAGTCCTGGTCACTCCCTCGGGTCCAGACTGATTTTTTATCTCCGCCATCTGACCCACTCTTTCCCTGTGCCCCCGAGTGGGGTTTCTTCAGGCATTTAGCAGCCGACTACAGTCATGTGGCTGCAAATGAGCAGAAAGGTTTTCAAAACCTTGGCGGGTAAGTCGACTTTGGTCCCGGCTTTAGGAGGGCTAAGCGGGCATGTCTTTCCCGCACCCAGGCGTTGCTGGCTGGCGGGCCGTGTCCTGTGGGTGCTGAGCTGCCGAAGCTTGAGGCCTGGGGCGCCTCCTTGCTGGCCACAGGCGGGACTCTGTCCCCCTCCCCTAAGTGGTCTGACATCTTGTGGACGTGAAGGGCCTGGGCAGACCCTGCACAGCCAGGCTCCAGGGCTGCCCTCCACGCAGCCAGCAGTCACCGAGCGGGAGGGGACAGGAGGTATGCCTGAGCACGGACGTGCTTTACAGGGCAGAAAGGTTCAGGGAGCGTTTCAGAGGTCCCGCAGCATCCAAGTGAGGTGCTGAGCCGGCGCCTGCCCTCCTAACTTGAGGAGCTGCTTTTCTGCAGGACCCAGATGTCTGACACGTGGTTGCTGGGAAATGGGGGGAGGAGGAGGAGAGGAGATGGAACAGAGAAGGGGCAGAGGAGGGAGGAGCGAGGAGGAGGAGGAAAGGGAAACCGACAGGGGAGTGAGGACTGGAGGAAGGCAGAGAAAGATAAATAAGAGGAAAGGAAAGAATTAAAGGCAGGAACGGTGTTACCGGTTCCTGTGTTGGGAGACTGAGGTGACCCTTGATTGATTTGCTCATAAGAACACGCAACGTGTTCATCACATCATTTCCCACCGACTGCATGAAGGCTCCTTGGAGCCCAGAAAATGTATGGTGCCCCCAGCCATGAATTCCTCCTCCTCCTCCTCCTAGGGATAATTAAAAGAAAATCCACCCAACTCCTGATTTTTTCCATTATGACTTTTTGAAAATAACAAATATTATTTGATGTTCTTTTAAAACCTGCAAATATTTTCTTCTTCCCTAAATATATATTTTGATGACCCTACTTAGCTAAGGCTCAGAACATAGACTTAAAGCTAGGTTTATCAGGTAATGCCCACCAAACAGATAAGCAACTGCAAAATGTAGTGAAATCCCTTATATTTGCTTGGTAGCTCAAAAGGTACAAAGCACTTTCCCCTAAACTATCTACCTTGATCCTGTGAAGTAAGATAAAGCAGGTTTTAATTTATAATAGGAAAAATTGTATAGCCCAAGAGAAGATAAGTCTTCAGTCTCATCCTCTCCCCCAACTTCCTCAATATTGATATATTCCTCCAGGTATCTAATAATTATGCATATGCAAGGATGCTGATGTATGTGAAGAACTTTCTAAGTCTTTCTGACTTAGGAACAAGTGAGATGCTTATCGATGGAGTTCAAGCAGGGTCTACATGCTCCCTTAACAAATATGTCCCCAAAGGGTTCTGAGCATCAGAAAAGTGGGTTGTTTGGCCAAGGGACTGACCTTGAAGATTCTTTCCAATCCTTCGGTTTGTAACTCAGAATATTTTTCCATAGCTGCGTCATGTAATTTTGTGTTCTGCTTTCGAATTTAATATATAAAATTTGTGTAGATATAATTGCATATTTTTATCTTTACTGGTCATATAATATGCCAGCAAATGAATATACCATAGTTATCTTAACCCCTCTCCTATTGATGGTGTAAGTTGTTTTCATATTTTTGCCATTACAAGCAATTCTGCAGCAAACCTCATTGCATAGGCAGCCGTCTTTCTTTCTATGATATCCTAGGGCAGTGGTTCTCCCCTTGGGTGATGCTGTACCCAGGGACATTTGGCAATGTCTAGAGACATTTTGATTGTTACAGCTGGAGGGAGGAGCTACTGGCGTGAGGTGAGCATCCTACAGTGTAAGGGACTTTCCTACACAACAAAGAATTATCTGACCCAAAATGTCAATAATGATGAGGCCGAGAAACCTTGCTTTAGGATAGAATCTTGGGAGTGGAGTCTGTAGGGCCCTGGGCTTAACTCGTGCTACGTCCCGGAGGGAGAACAAGCACGTTAGTTACAGCAGAGGAAGCTGAGTTTCAGAGAGGTGAAGGGCCTTGGCCTGAGTCCTGTGGCTAGTGAGTGGCAGAGCCACTGCCCGCAGCGTGAGGTAGGAAAACACATTCCTGTTGAACCTCCGCTACTCCACCTCCTTTGGGACTTGCGGCTCCCCGTAGGAGATGACAGAGGAGCCCATTCCGTCAGTACTTCTAAAGCGCAGGAGGCTGTGACTTCCCAGGTTTAAAATCCATCACCGCAGAGCCTGGTTTCCTGGCCTGGGAAGGAGCTGGAGGCATTGCGGAGAATTGATCTGGGGGAGGCACTGTTCCTAGTCAGCAGATGTGATGAAACTGTGTAATAAAGTCCGGGGCAGGGAAGGGGCAAATACTCCTTTAGCATAATAAGGTAAGGATTATTATCTTGCACGAAATAAAATTAAAGTAAGAGGAATACTAATTTCTCATGAAGGGTCTTCAGAAAGACATTAATCCTCAACGATGATGTAATGTGTTTGGTTCAGATTCTTTCTGGGGGGGTGGGGGGATGGGAGGTGGCGGGAAACAGACACGGTGCAGAGAGAAGCCCCTTCTGCCCTCATTTTGCTTCCTCCTCCCCCAGGCATGGACCTGTGCTCCCTCCTGACCCCCTTTTTGCTCACTTCTTGGGATCACCCAGAGCTGAACCAGAGTATGCGCTGCCTTTTTCCTGAAGCAACAGAACCCGGACGGTTGGAAGTCAGTAGAGCGGGACAGTTGGAAGTCAGTGCAGGGCGTGAAGCGGGTGTCTCAGGCATAAAAAGGCTGAAGGGATGGGGACTTCATTTCTCTGTTGGGGGATGGAACCAGTAAAGATAAAAATATGCAATTATATCCACACAAATTTTATAGATTCCATCCCTGGAGGGGAAAGAGACTCCGAAGGAGTGGTGTTAAAGGAAGAGGACTGTCGTGAGCCCAAAGAGTAAGAGAGACATACCTGTGTTCATGGAACTCTCAAAAGCTGGCTATGAGGCCCCCACCCTGCCACCTCTCCCCCCGGTGCTGGACGGACAGGAGCAGACCCTTCTGCAGGGGTGGCTTCCCTGGAGACCAGCGTGTGCTCAGCGAGAGGACTGGAGAGAGCATTTTCCAAACAGGACAAGGAATATGTCCACTCCCATCCCTTCTGGTCACAGATGTGTTTGCTCTCAGACTGACCTGGCTGGACAAAGCTAACGAAAACCCCCCTTAATTAGAGGCACACTCTGTGGGACAGAAAACAAAGCTCTTCTCTATAGGGTTTATTGAAATAAGAAAACTGCGAACCAAGGTGTTTTGGTTCTTTTTTTAAAGCATCCTCATAAAGTAGCGTGCTGTGGAGCCTGGAAAACATCCAAGAATCCGACTCCAAGCAATCTGCTCTTCCACTGCACCTGTGGGTAGCATCAGGCTCAACTTTCTGGGAGCCTGAGGTACCAGACAGGAGACACGTTGTCTCATATCCAAGTTGGAGGGGCCACTTTCTGCCCTGGGCCCATATCATTTAACGAATCCACCCCCACCCACATCAACGTTTGATTCCTAGCCCTTCACTTCTCCCCTCGCGGTGCAGTGAACCTCAGAGGGGCTTTGCTCTCAGTACATCTCAGGAGAGTCTTTGAAAGGCAGGGATCGTTTCAGCAGCGTACAGTATTTCATCGAAGGGCAGCTTGGTTGCACTCGAACAAGTGTAAAATTTGCTGTGGATGCGCCGCAGAAGCAGATTCAGGACTCCTTTGAGAGCCTGTATATTGTTAGAGGAGCAAACGTGTGTTTCCTGGAAACAAACAACAACAACAAAAATGTCAGGATTCTCTCCCCTTTTGTCCCTTCCAATCCCAATTTAAATATAAACTCTTCTTCCTGATTTTACTTGCATTTCAAGATGGGAACATATCAGAATAGGCCTTAGTTTCCTTGCTTTCTTTTCCTCACTTCTCTTTGCCAATTTTGACCACAGTAGAGGAGGTGGGATGGATGTGAGGTCGTGGGAACCATGATGAAGAGGGGATGGATGCTGAGTGACCCTTGACATTGAACGCGTTGTATGTGTTTAGTCATTCCCTCAACAATCAAAAATATTGTTTACACACTCAGCCCCATATTTACTCAGCACATCTCATGCTTGGCACTTTGAAGGATGGTCAAGAGGAATAATACAGGCTAATTAGCAAGGTGAAGTATGTATCCGGATTACTACAATGCAAAGGAATAATTCAGTGCCTCGAGATATACATATACAATGATACAGGACCGAAAGAATGGAGAGAGAACTTTCAGCTCAAGAGATCATGGGAAGCTTTGTGGAAGAAATGTTGTTTTTATTGGGCCTAGAGAATAGATAGGATACAGGCAAGAAAGAGCGTGAAGCAGCAGGGATTATTGGCAGATGAACCTGCATGAACAATTCTCAGTGAATTGTGGGTCAGATACTGCAGATGGTAAATGGAATAAATTGGGTGAAGTTTAGATAAAGTGTATTAAGGGAAGAAGTGGAGCATTATGTTGGCGTCAGCTGGTGGAGCATACTTGGTAGACTATGGTGGGTGTGTGGGGTGGGATATGAGCAGAGTGTTACTTCACCCACATATGAAATGGTGGACCTGAGGCAGAAAGAGCAGTTCTAAGGCCCTGCAGTGGCTCAGGAGAAAGATAACGAAGGCCTATCCTCCAAAAATAACAGTTGGAATGGAGAGAAGAATTTTGTGGGGTATATCAGTGCAGGTACCAAGTTGATGAGATTTACCATTGGCCATTTATCAAGCCAAGGGAGAAAGTGAAAATTCAGGATGACATGGAGAAAAGGTGGAGAGAGTTTCATAATGGAAAGAAGAGTTAATAGCAGGGGTTCTCACAGTGTGGTCTCCAGACAAGCAGCCTCAGCATCACCTGGGAACTAGTTGAAAATGCAAATTCTTGGACCTTGCCCCAGACCTATTGAATCAGAAAATCTGTGGGTGTGACCTAGAGATCTGTGTTTTAGCACAATCTCCCGGTGATTCCAATGCATACTAGAATTTGAGAACCACTAATCAAAAGTCTTACATGCTGCCATTTTCCCGAAAGGTTTGCATTAATAACCATTTGTTGAACAATTATCATGTGCCAGGCACTGTGTTGGGTCCCTCTATCTATAATATCTACAGAAGATGGTTTAGTTAAGGAGCCATAAGAGCAAATAAAAATATTTAATATTAAAATTGCTTTAAAATCATTTAATGCTCCTTTGGTGATTTAAAAAAGTCTTAACAGGACTCAGTGACATCATTCTGAATATTGCTTCTTATTTTACAGAAACAAGTGAAAATCTGCTGATATTGCCTTTCTGTTTATCTGAATTGTTAAATGAAGAGTTTTGACCTAAATAAATTCCCAATTTCTTTGAAGATTGGATCACAGTGTGAGATGGTGTCCCAATAGAAAACATGCCATTATCTTTGATTACTAGTAGAGGAAGAGGCAAATTGTAAACATAAAGCTCATCTATAATCCCATAGCTGTAGGTAGTATATCTGTGCACACTTCATTCCCATGATAACTTTTAGCAAGATCTCTGAACAAATAAAAACAGACTGATTCCAGTTTTTCTCTGCTCATATTTCCCCTACCAAGAGACCAATAAATAGGGACATTATCCCAATGACTGTTAGAAAGTAGAGGGAGAAAGGCAATAGTTCCAGAACATCTTCTCACCAGATACTTGTCCAGGGAGTTCCCAAGGTTTATTCTCATTCATTTAAGCAACAATATTTAAAGTTCCTTCTACACCAGGATGAGTATTCAAAGACTCTCAGACCAGTGTCTCTTCCCAAGGATGCATGTGCCTGCTGAAGAGTGGGAACTCAGTGGAGGAAGACATGTGCTTGAAAGTCACAGTGGTGGGCAGGGGCGCAAGCCTCTGAGGCGTGCAATTGTCCCTTCTGTCTGGGGAGTGGGATCCACTTCCATTTGTCTTCTCCATATTCCAAATTTTTCAACTTGGAGAACTTGCCATATTAAAATACCTACAAATGGCAAGTTCTCCATATTATAGATACTCTTCCTCTCTCCTAGTGCCAAACAGTGGGCCCTGGAACCTTTGGATGGTGACAGCTTGGCTGCTGGCAGTCAATGCTGTCATAGACAGCACTGCGTGCTTATTATAGACTTGCAGCGCCACATTAGGATCCAGAAGTCAACCCTGAGCTGTACCATTGCTTTGGTTAGCTAACTCTTCATGTGTGTGTGCATGTGTGTTGAGTGTGTAACACCTGGAGAAGGGTAAGAATGTAGAAGACCTCAACCCATCATGCTGAAACACACCATTGCTATTAAACCTGGGTACCCCACAATAGTTTTCTTTGACTCAGGATAGGAATATTTGTTCCCGTACCTCTTGATGGCTATTGCCAACTGACTTCCCATGGTCTTTGATTGCCTTTTTCCCCCTTCTTTTGATATTTTCTTCCCTGAAGTCACTCTGGACCCCCAACCCCACTCCCAGATGCTGCTCATCCCCAGTGGTATGATCACTGCCACGGAACGTGGCGAGACACTCCCACGGTGCTGAGGGGCTGGACTGAGCATTTCCAGGGTGGTGATTGCTACTTCTTCTGCTCGGGGAGGTGCACTTTCCCTCAACTCACCAGCTTGTGAGGGGCGGAGAAATAAATGACCCGTGGAAGGATGACATCATGTTGTGGGTAGGACGGTAAAGAGCAGAGCCAGCCTGAAATAGAGAGTTTACGCTAGGTGGGTGAGAATGAAGCCATTGATGAAGGTTTTCAATCTTAGGCTACAGCAGGGCTTCTTAACAAGGGGTCTGTGAGTATGAATTGAAATTCACAAAAACGTTATTCTTGTGGGGACGTGTTGGTGCGGGTGTGATCTATTTATTAAATAATACACAGCACAGTGTGGACTTAGTAAGGGGTCTGTGGTTTTCACTTGACTGGCAAAGGGGTCTGTGGAACAAAAAAGATTAAGAACCCCTGGCTACAGTGTCGCAACCATATTTGCACTGGTCAGCCAGAGGACCTGGGCACAGCATTTCCCTTTGGGTCCTCGGTTTCTCCTTCTGTGAAATGAAGGAAGTTGGATTAGAAACCTCTTGTGAGAGATAATAAAGAGGAGGCACACTGAAAAGGCTTACAAGGACGATTAATCTGGACCATAGAATGGATAGCACTGTGGAAGTACTGGAGCCAAGGAACTCAACTATGAGTTTATTTCAGCAGCTCAGGCTTCCTTCCGCTTGGTGATGGGCCCCTAGCTCTGCACCTGAAGCAAAAGAACTCATGTCTCTGGCCCCTCGTTGCTGTCCCCTCCCTCCACTGCTCAGTGGTCTTGGTCACTGTTTAAGGCTGACTTACTGGCACAGCTGTCCCCGGCCACATCTCCCTCCCCCCTCCTCCCAGCTCTCAGGGTCATGGCAGGATTCCTAGGGCAGGGGCCTGGGGAAGTCTTGAAGATCATCTGTTTGAGAAAAGTGCTAATGCATTTTTTTTTAAAAACCTTTTTCTGGAATGGAAAGATGGTGACAATGACGACCTGAACTGTTCAGCCTAAGTGTGTCCTGAGAGGCAGAAGTGATGACGTCGTGACCAGTTTTGGCTTCCCCTGGTCACAGAGGAGGGGGTTTGGGTCCAGGGCCTGGGGAGTGAGGGCAGGAGGGGGTGCGCCATGTGTGGGAAAGGACCCCTGGAGAAGGGCCGGTGTGGTCATGGAGATGGGTGTTGGGATTCCTTGTCTGTTCTTGACTTCCCTCATGCTCTCCTCCACCCTCCAGGCAAGTCTGTTAGACGCCACAGCCCC
This sequence comes from Dasypus novemcinctus, assembly GCF_030445035.2. Taxonomy (NCBI): domain Eukaryota; kingdom Metazoa; phylum Chordata; class Mammalia; order Cingulata; family Dasypodidae; genus Dasypus; species Dasypus novemcinctus. The sequence goes on along the minus strand of NC_080692.1, from coordinate 23,509,387 downwards.
GGGTCAGCGATGACTCGGGGGATCAAGGGCAAAGCAGGGAGAGAAAAGATAACAGCCTGGCCAAGTAGTACCATGGTGCTGAGCAGAAGATGGATGGCCAGAGAGCACCCGGACAGAGGCGGCAGCAGGACAGACACGCTGGACTTGCAATTCCTGAGGAACTCCAGAAACCCTCAGTGAGAAGACCAAGCAAAGCCTGGATTCCTGCAGATGCCCGGATGGGGGCTTGGGCTCTTTTACTGTAACATCCAAAACTTTGTAAAGTGCACGGTAACTTCATGTACTACTAAGAAGGACAAACCCTGCCAATTACAGTTGCAAAAACACTGTATGTAAGATGCAACCTGATTTCAGACATGTTGGGATGTGAGTTAAGGTGTATCTCAGAATTGATGAAATGCATAGTTAAGTAGTTAATTGAAAGGTTGATACACCTACCCACAGGCACCTATTGTAATTGTTGATGGCCTTGTTTTCTCCTGCAGTGTGTGAGCTTGTTGAGAATCAGGCCTGTGGTCTGTTCCCCCAGCATCTAGCACAATGCCTTTCTCAAGGCAAATATTCCAAAACTCTCTTACTAATTGACTGGCTGAATGCTTTAATGAAAGAAAGAATTAATGAAAAACATGTGGCCCAGTGGCATAACGGAGGTTGGGAGGGCAGTGGGGAAGTCATCCAACTCAGTGTGGAAGTTTATTTTATCACCGATCTTTTTCGAATATTTAGCTCCAGGTGATAATAAAAAGCAGACTGGTTTTTGATACATTTTAAAATTTTAAAAAAATTTTCTACCAAGAATGCAACCCTGTACTGCTTTTCCCATGGGTGTGTGGCTCATATAAACGTAAGAAGCAGTGAAGTTCAATTCTGCACCCATGACTCAAACCAGAATAAACGTGACCAAAAGTCTCTGGATGCCAGCCCAAGAAATCATAGCTTCTCTTTGTTTGAGATTTCACTCTCTTAACCTGCAGATGCTGAGGAGCACTGAATGCAGACCTGAAGCACTGAACAAACAGCTTACTAGTGTCCCCATCATGTGCCAGGTACTGTCCCCTTCTCCTTGACTCATGATGACTGAAGCAGCCCTGCCATTTCTCAGATGGAACGATTCCCCCAGGGAGTCACTGAGCATTTGCTTAATGACTTCTTAGACAACCCTGGCTTTTGGCATTGCTAATTGGGAGAGAGCCCATGTGGGGCTGCTACTCCTGGAAGCTCTGTCTCGTACCTCCACATCTTGCAGTTGGGCCTCACAAACTTGGTGAAGACTGGCCAGGCCACATGTGCCCTGGGATGATAGAGACAGGGAGAGAGATGTTGGCTGCAGCTGAGCAGCTTGCTGGGATGACTGGTGAGGCCTGGGGTAGCCCTGTGTACATGACTCACTACGGCTAAGTTTAGTGCTGGCTGCAGTTGCTGAGCAGATGGGCAGTCAGAGCGAAGATGTTCTACTGGCCTCCAGCCTGGCATGGCCCGTGGGCTGTCATGTCGGTGCCTGAGCTGACCCAGTACAGCCAGTCTAAACAGACCCAGTCATGTGGACTGGTGCCTCCAGGTCCTGGGAGTGGCAGGTAGAGGACAGGAATCTGCCTGCCCATTCATCCTCCAGTCATTCATTCAAAATGTTTTGGAGCAACAGTTATAGAAAAAGTAAATAAAACAAGTCCCTCCCTCAAAGAGCTTACAGTCTAGAGTGGGAGATGGATCATAACTACATAGTTATAGCAACAGGTTGCAAATGATGGGGAGTGGACAGGAGACAGTGCCCCAAATATGGGCAGAGTTTTACACTTCCCAGAATACTCTCAAGTCTATCTAACATTGCCCATATTTCGTTTGCTTTGCTCAGTCATTGTGAAAAGTTGTATTGTTGTTCCCAAGTTCAACACACTGAGTAGTAAAGTCAGATGCCCAATGTCCCACAGAAAATAAAGGGGTTGAGGGAGCTAGGAGTCGAGTTGTCTCTCTTAATTCCCAATTCAGGGTCTTTTTCATGCCACTCTGTCCTTGTGTCCACTTCTTCTTTTTTTTTTTTTTGGATGGCTCATGAAGGGCCTGGAACCCACTTGCTTGTTTGGGAAGAGAATGTGGTTTAAGAGAGTTTTCGTTCAGAACAGAATTGGTAGTTTTCAATGAACTTGGTTTCTCTTGGCTTCTTCACTCAACCTTTGTTGTCACTTACTTTCATTGGCTTTCCCAATTTACTGTTTTATTTTTTTCTCCCTGGACTGAATGTGCTTTATCTTCATCTTTTTTCTGCTTGTTCAGGAATCATATTTCTCTCCATCCCTTGGAGGCGACCTTAGTATAAAATACCAGGGCCAGTGTCCCGGATACGAGGAATGGTGGGAAAAGTTTGGTGCGATTTTTATGGAAGTGCTAGGAAAGCCCTTTGATACATGCCTGGAAGCCTTCACTGAACCCTTTCATTCCTCGCCAGTATCTCTGCAGGGTTATGTTTGGAGTTCAGCAGAGTGGCATCCCTTTCACCCTGCACTGTAAAAACTAGGGCTAACTTGCAACGTCTCCTGGGAAATCCAGCCCCATTATCTGCCAGGTAGGGAAAGCCCAGGGCTGGGAGCCAGAGGGAAAGCCTCTTTTGAGTCTATTTTGTGCCTTTTCAGGCAAGAGCTGAGATCTCTTTGTTTTAGGACCTGTTATGATCCCGATGGCTATTTCTCTGGCTTTCTAGTATAAGCCCCAGTTTCCTTTGGCCAGGGCTCTTGCTCTTTTCCAAACTCAAGCTTTTAAAACAGAGAAGGGTCTGCAAGCAACAGACAAGAGCTGGCTCTGATGGGGAGCAATGAATCCTGTTGGATGTCATTCCTAATGAGATGGTTTGGTTATCTTTGGGGTGTGGGGAGCGAGTAGGCTGGATAGGAGGGGATTGTGTGGGTGGGTGGTATTGGGTGGGGGCAGGAATGCCAGTGTGGTTTATTGCTAGCCGGCAGGATGACATTCTTGTTTCATCGCATGATGAGTGTTTTCAGGGCACTGAGCCAAGACCAGCCATAAACCTGTCTGGGGAAACTCTGTGAAATACTCTGGAGCTCACAAAGCAGATGTCGGCAGAGGCAGCATGACTTACCTGCTTCACTTCTATGGGGTGGCCATACAGACTGTGACCTAGAGTAGGTGGAAGGGTGGGCTCTTACAGCCAGAAGAGCCCAGGTCTCCTGACCCCTAGACCCATGTCCTTTTCACAACCCTGAGACGTAGACACACAGAAGACAGTCATTCTTGTTCTAGCTCTGCCAATAATTTGCTTGTGATCTTATCCCCTGTGTGCTTTGGTTTCCTCCTCTGTAAGATGTGGTTTCCCACATGCTGACCTCTAACTCCTTAGGAAAGGGACACAGAGTGCTGCCTGGTACTCCAAGGCACGAAAAGAATGCCTGCAGAGTGAAAGGTTAATGTCCTGTGATTCTATTCCATCCTCATCTTAGTTTCATGTCTTTGTATCTGTTCTCCAGTTGCCCTGCACCTGATCCCCATGCTCTGTCTACTTCATAGAGTGAGCCTCTAAAAGAAACTCTTCCTAGTTTATTCTCTTACTATGGTGCCCACTGAAACACCTGTGGCAAAAGAGCTTAGACCTGTTCCATTAACAGTGACCTTGACAGTGGTGGTCGTGGGCATTTGGAAACTTCAGGTGTTAGAATTCTTTCCTATTGGATGATGGTTCCTTTTTTCATTTTTTCTCTTTAGCCTTAGGTCGTTGGTTTGTACCATATATATGGGCACTTCTTTATATGTTACTGTTTTGAGTGTATAAGGGAGGGTGTGGCCATGAGTGTGCATGTTTTCGTGTGTGTATGTTTGTGCGTGTGTCTCCTATTCTTCATGTAGGTTCTATATTATTTTTGCTTTTCCAACTCTGTTTCCATTCTTTTAAAGCTTTGTTTTCTTTAGGGATCACCTCTCTCCTCCTTTCACATTATACTCTAGGGTAGAACTAACCACCTGCTTCAGGACTGTGGTTCAGCCCTGGCCAATTCCGGCAATTCATCCTCCCAGCCAGAAGGCTTTGTTCAGTGGTGGGCACATGACCCAATCCAAAGGAACTCAATTCCAGACCTTTTGATGGATTATTGGGAATAAAGACTTTTTCTGCTCTACCTACAACTGTGAAGATGGCAGCCTAGACTAACAACCAGCAGCAACCGTTGTACCTCCATAATGAGAGAAAGAAACCTTGCCTAATATGAAGTCTGCATAGAAGAAAATGGAAAATTGAGCTGAAGGATAGAGAAAGCCATTGTTTGAGCACCAGGAGTCAACTAGGCCTAAAGCCAAACCGCCCCTCCTGCCAGGCTTTTAGTTCTGAGAGCCAATAAATTCATATTTTTTTTCTTAAGCCAGTTTGGGTGTGTTTACTGTCACTTGCAACTGAAAGAGTGATAAAATCTCATTAAACTCTGAAGCTCTTGGTAGTCAGAACCAGTGTTTTCTCTCTTTGCTTTGCCTATTCACTCATGGTCCAACTTCAATTCGCGTGGATGCAGAGCCTGCATTTCAGCCACTGTGTGTGGCCTTCTCCAGCCTGCATGTTTGAGCACAGCCTTGCACAAAACCTCAGAGGAAGGCGGCTTATGGAGTTTAGGAGGAAGGTGGGGTGCAGCCTTGGCTTACCCACATCTCCAATTCCTGGTGAAGTGATTGTCTCCTGACATGTCAGGTGCTCCCCATAAACTTTGCCTGATTTTGATGGTTGCTTCCCACACTTAAAACACCATAACAGGTTCTCTGCAAGTTTCAAAAATCTAAGTTCAGTTCTTTCATTTCAGGAAAATTTTCTGGTATTATATCTCTGTACAATTTTTTGGGCTTCTTTTTTGGGTTCTTTACTTCAATCAGTTATATAAATGATCTTCAGGTTGATTTATTGCTCCTCTCATCCATTTCTATTATATTCTAATTGCTTTGATCATATTATAGTTTTCTTCTGCATTTGCTAGGATTATCTCAAGTTTGTTCTCTAAGTCAGTACTTCGGTTTTCAGCCAAAACTGTTCTTTTCTTCACTGTTTTGTAATTATTTATTCACTCTGTACTAGGATTGTTTTTAACCTCAAAATTTTCTCATTGATCTGGAAACATCTCAAGATAGTTCATTGTTTTATCTTCTGGTCTTTAAGCTATTTTTAAAATTCCATTCAAGTTCTTAGTAAATTTTCCTATTGTGTGAAACACAAGCACTGTAAATCTGTTCCTTGGATTATGTTTCTTTCATGCTGGGATTTTCTTCTGCCTTTTGCATTCTCTTTTGTGCTGTTGTAGTTTGCACATGATTACCATTTCTTTTCATCTTGCCCATGCTTAATGTGAGTGGTTTGTCCAGGCTTCTATTGGTTCTGGGACCTGCAGGTGATTTTGGCTTGACTCTTTTCCCTCCTTATCTGAGAGTTGTTTGCCTTTCCTATTTACCTAAGTCTTAGAGGTTGGAAGTTGTCCTCCATCTGCTTCTGCCTGAGCATCTGACAGGTTCACTGAAAAGCCACCTGGGGCTGTGCCCATTTTGTTTAATGTCTTATATCAGGACTCACTCCTCCAGGGAGGCACACTTCTTTCTGCCTTGAGGGAATCTCTCCAGGTACAGAGTAGATCTCACAAGCCCCATGACCAGCAGAGAGTCAGCCTATGCTTCTCATTTCCTATTCTGCCCCTTTCTCTTTAATAGCCATGTCTACACCCACCCCATCCAGAAGTGAAAAAAATGTAAGGATATCCCCGTCATCCACCTCCTTCCAACCTCAAGAGTTCGAATGAGATTTCCCAGGATTTGGTCACATTGTTATTTTTGTTTTGGGGATTGAGGGGATTCCAAGATATTTGTATCTCCCCTTGATTTTTTAGCTTGAAGCTATATCTCTTTCCTTGTTTGGCTGCTGATAGCAAGTTATTATGGATTTTTAATATTTTTTGCTTACCTCACTAGCTAGGGAGATCTTACCACAGGCAGCGTGGCATCATCAAAAGAATACAGGCTCTGCAACCTGTCAGACCAGCCATGGGGTCTTGAGTAAGCCACTTCGTCTCTTTTGGATTCAATTTCTTCTCTGGTCATGAAAAAGCCACACTTACTTTGTAGGATTGTGGTGTGGATTGGGAAGGCTGTATGCAAAATACCTGGCACATTTTACATGATCAAACAGTGACTGTTGTTGGGAAGGGTAGGTGGTAGGTGACACAGGACCAGCAGGGCTCAATAAAGCAGCGTGGAAGGTTCTAATACACGTATGCTCTTTTCACTTTATAAAATCCCAGGCAAAATGTGGTGCTGGCAGCTGTCTGGGGATGGGCTGTCTTCTTTGCTGTCACCCAGCCTGGGCCTGTGTTTTATTTCTTCTCTCTGAGGGTCTGCCTGGGTATCTGATGATTTTACCAGGGAGTTCTCTCTGTTCTCCGCATTTTCTTTAAATGTTCTCTACAAATCATTTCAGAAGATTCCATATGACCTTTTCTTTATGGCCACAGGCAGAACTAAGGCAGAAGGACAGTGGTATGCTATTCCTGCTATACCCAAGATGGTGCCTCCTAGAGGTAGGAACCCTAGTGTTTTCTCAAACACCCACATTTCTCATCATATTTTTTTGATAGGCTGTAAAAGTTTCCAAATAATATGCTATCCCTAATGCCTAACCCAGACCGGCAAGTCAATGGGACCAGTACTTACAGTTGTCCAGCTTTATCCACAGGCTCTCTCTGCTTCCTCCTCCCTGATAAAGAATCTTTGTGGGATGGCAAGGGCCTGGAGTCCCCTTGTCACAGTCAGTGACCTCTACGTGGAGTGGACAATTCCAGGAGAAGCAGGTTCTACTCATTAAATCTGAGATATGGAAACTCAAATCTGTCACAGTCCTGAGGCTGCCCTCATGCTAGGCCTGCCGCGGCCCCTGCTGAAAAACACAGGCCACAGACGTGGAGAACACGGCGCAGCACAAGTCGAGCAGCCAAACTCGTTGAGCACACATCAGGTGGTGCCTCTGCCTTGATTTTCCCATCCGTGAAACATGGGTAATAACATCACCTTCCACGTAGTTTTGTTGTGAGGATTTAAACTGCCTGGCATATTGCCTGGCAAAAAGCAGGGACTCAGTAAATGAGGTCCGTTAATGTCATCTTCTTACGGTTGTGTCTATCTACCAATAAAGAGACAGAGCGCCTGTGATGAATGCACAGACAGATGCACAACTGAGGGCCATGTAATCATCCTCTCTGTGGCACCATCACTGAATGTCCACTTAATTTGTCCCCAGTGCCTGGGAAAGGACTTCACATATTTTGGTGCATCATATGCAGTATGGTGGTTGGGGAGGTGTGTGGAACAGCGTCGGCACGCGGCCGGCGCTCAGTAAATATTTGTTAAATGAATGTAAATGAATGAATGAATCTCCTTTTTAAAAGATCTGAAAAGGAAATGAGCTTGATCTCTAGCAAGCAAAATATAGATGAACTAGAAAGGACGACCTCTCAATATTGAGCAAGGACAGACACTATAGAAGATAATTGAGATTGTAGGTTCTTTAGGAGAATAGGATGGGTCTGGAGGCAGGAGGAAGAAATAAACTACCTTTCCAACCTCACACCATCCTTGAACTCTAAAACTTCACTGATGAGAATCTTTGGTGTTAAAGAACGACAGAGAGATGGGCATTTTCAAAAGCTTTGTATGTCACAAATTGGAAGAGGCATAGGACTTCCTGAGAGTACGTGAATCCCAACCAAGCAACAGCTCAGCCCAGAACAAAAGAATCCAGCAGAATCCAGGCTTCGGTCTTAGGCCCCTGATGGCCGTCACAGGCTTCTCTGAACTCAGCTGGCTGGTGCTGGTCAGACTAGCGACTCAGCCCTGGTAGATGGAATGGTGACTATGGAAAGCCAGAAGAGCTTGTATTCTCTTTTCTTTCTTATTTTTTTTTAGGTGTTACCAGGGACTGAACCCAGGGCTTCGTACATGGGAAGCAGGTGCTCAACCACTGAGCTACATCTGCTCCTTGCTGTGTTCTCTTGTGAAGTGCAACTCTAGTATCTTTGCCCCCGCACTAATGCTGTGCCTTCAGAATTCTCCATTCTGGGAACTAGATTAGAAGTTAGAATGGCCGAGTGTTGTGAGATAAGGAATGTCTGTGGGTCTGTGTGTGGGGAGAAGAGGAGAAGGTGGGAAGAATCCTCCTTTCTGACTCCATATCTGGCCTCTTGGACAAAACTGCCCCGGCTTCTCCACTCAGTGCCAGCCACTGTGGCACGGAACTGTTCTCTGCGAGTTTTGCACATGCTCATTCCTTTCTTTCTAAAAGCACGAAAAACATCTTATACTCCTTTTGAATCTCTCATGTGCCTAGTCTCAGTCCAAAAAGGAAGGGTTCACTGATTCTCGTGTTTGCCAGTTTTTCATGCATGGGGTGAGGGTACCCGCATGCCTTGGACCTACCACGTGGGGGAGAGTTGGATGCCAGGCAGAGACCGTTATAAAAGTCTTGCATGAGAATGAGCTGATTTAGCCCCTAGAAATTTCTGGAATTTATGACTTTATTTTTGTCCTCAGTAGGGAGAAAAGTTAGGGAGCCAAGCCCATTTGGATTGTGAACAGGGAACTAGGAGGAGTGGGGGAGGAAAGCAGCACTTACAAGTGTCCAAGGAATCGGAGTAGATACATTTGTAGGGTTGTCATTTTGAAGGCAGGATGGAAATATTGTGTGGTGTGTGTGTTGTAAGAATGTGACTATTCTGATAGCCTCTAGAATGATGAGGAGATGTGGAGAGAAGAAAACACCTGGGTCATAAAATTCTTTTCCTACTTAAAGGAAAAAAGCCACCATATGAGGGTATTACCCACTTTGGATATTACTTTCCCTTTTAGCAGCTTGGACATCTTCTCTGCACCTGCCCAGCCACAGCCATGTCCAGGGCAAACGGGGACAATGCAGCATGGAAGCAGGAGAGAATCAAGCCACGTGTGCTTGCACCTGATTAGCTGTGTGCTGGAACGGCCTGCCTCCTGCCTCCTCAGAATCCTCACTGTAAAGACGAGAGCCCATCGTGCCAAGCTCACGGGGTGTTTGCCAGTATTAAATGAGGAAATGCAGGAAAAGTGCTGAGCCAAGAGCCCGCACCCAGGAAGAGCCAGGTGCCTTTTAGCTTCTCTTCTTCTTCTTCTCGCAGCTGGTGGATGAAGGAGGAGCCCCACACGCCTCTCCCCAGCTCCCGCTGGCCTTCCCTCTACCTCACCAGCCAGCATCCTCACCTCCAACCTCAGAACCACAGGCCATTCAGTAAGTGCTTGGCCATTTACTGGGCTGTGACCCCTGCAATACAATTATTGCCAAACAGTGTTCTCATCTACGCTGGCACAACGAAGAAGGCTGGACCATTGAACAAGCAGAGGCAAAGCCAAATCTGACTCCTGAAGGGGACTATGATTTGACCCCAAAGCAACCAGCATCCTTGAAAAGATGTTAAATGGCAGGTGTGTGATAATTTTTGGTTTTTGGCCCCCTTTTAGAAATCCACCTTCTCAGTATTCCAGACTAACAGAGATGGCAGCATTGCAGGCAGCCAGCTGACATATTGGTAAGTATTGGGAGGCTGTGTTTGTGTGAGGGTGAGAAGCACAAATACTGGGAATGAACAGAGAAGAAATTTATACAGTCAGTTTTTAAAAGCATTTGACAATAGTGATTTAGCTACTCACTCCTTGGGTTCCTGCAACTACACATTCAAATTTCCTCCTTCTTAAGCTTTTCTGATCATTGCTGAATCCTTTTCTCAGAGACAGAAAAAGCCCAGACTAGGATTCAGGTCAGATTTTATTATTTCATAATTGATCTAGACGAAGGGAAGTTTTTAAACCAGGCCTCATAATGAAGCAGAATTTATGAAATGCCCCTTGGATCTATCAGCAGATACTTTTAAGAGAGAATCAATCACAGACTCCAGAGAAAAGGGCTGCCAGAGGGGAGGCTGGAGGGTGGGGGAAGCGGCAGCGCTTGGCGGGGGGAAGGAAAGAGAAGAGAGTAGGTGGCTGGAGAACACGGGGGCGGGGGCTGCCTTACCTCCGCCTGCAGTCTTGAGTTGCTGCGCAGCCTCTCTCTTGCTCTCCGGAGCATCTGGAGGTAGTAGTACCTCCCTCCCCTCCCTCCATTTTGTCCTGGGCCCTGTGGCCAGATTAACCCTGGGAAATCGCTGTCGCTGCCCTTCTCTCGTTCGCCCCTTCTCCAGGATCGAAGGTGGCTCCCAGTGCCTGCTAAATCAAACCCCACCTCTCTGCCTCCCTTGTGCTGACTTGGGGAACTGCCCAACCCCTCCCACCCCCGGTCTGTCCAGCCTGGTGTCCCACTGCTCCCCACAGCCCCCTGTTCCAGCTGTCTGGGCGCCTCGTTGTTCCCACACAGGTGGAGCTTCCCTTCCTCTGCGCCGCTGCTTCCACTGCGCTTCCCAGCGGGAATATGGCACCTACTTCCTCCATCGAGACTCTTTTTCTGACCCTCAAGGCCCACGTCAAAGACCTCCCTCCTCTGTAAATGTAGCCCTCCCTGGCTACTTTAGTAGTTCCCTCTGAGGTCTTTCTTCTCTGAATCCAGGGATGTGCTGGGAAAAAAAATGTTTGCATACAGAAGTTAATTATAAATGTTACCTATCTGAAGGATGTGCAGCGCACAATTTAAAAGTAACAACAACATACAAACGCTTTAAGTTTCTTGTAGCCAATCGATTCTCACAGGAGTGCTTCCCTTGTTTTTCAGCCAAACTCTTGTAACTGTATCCAACTATGGTTGCAATTGGCAAACAAGTATTTTTCTGACATGAAAGTAGGTTTAATGAGTAGAAATGAAAGTCAAACAACAGACACGTCAGAATTTCATTTGTTCCTCAATCATATGAGGGATTTTTTTTTTTCTGAATGAAATAGTAAGTTTTCACACACTCAGTTTTGCCAGTGGTTATTTACAATGTAATGAGTACATATACTTTAAATTTAATCTTCAATAACATTTTCTCCAGTATGTTCCTAAGTCTAGACAATCAACAAAAAAATAATTAATTAATTAATCTTTTGCCAATTTCTGTGGTGTAAATATTCCCACCACCGCCTATTTCAAGCTACCAGTGTAGGATTTCTGAATGTGGAGTTGGAGATGTGCAGTGTATAAATATAGTATACTCTATTTATAGTATTTCCACTATGCAGATACAATAGACATAAATAATCTCAAGAGCAGAGATAATAATAAAAGATAAAATATTTAGAAAGTGATGAGTTTTATCTGTTGTTTTTGTTTTTAACAGTATATTTCCTTGTAAGTTTATTGACTATAACATTAACTGAAAAAAGTATAGAAAATTTAACAATCGGTTCTCACAAGCCAGTACAATTTGACTTTAGCATGCCATCATCTGACGCTAATATTCAGAAAACTGCTATGTGTCTGGCACCACATGAGGCACTGGGGATCAAGAGCTGGGTAACTCCATCCTTGCCCTCAAGGGTCTCCCAGGCCAGTGGAGGGAGGGGTCAGATACATTACAGATAATGACAACAGATTTGTGCCCTAATGAAGGCAAGGCTAGTGCACCGAGGACTCTGGAAGCCCAGAGAGAAGAGACTCAACTCACGGTGGTAGTCAGGAAGGTTTGTGAAAGGAATCCAGAGGGATGGCAGGAATGTGTCAGGTGGGATAGGTAGGGTCAGACATTGCCAGCAAGGAGGCTGCATATGCAAAGATGCGCAGTCTTGGAACATCAGGTGATTGGTGTGGCTGGAGGTGGAGCCTGCAGTGAGGAATGACCAGAAAGGAGAATGCCTTGAAGACAGGAAAAGATTGCAAAGCACTCGTGAACCTTCCCATGCACTTCCATGTTGAATTGCTCCCTAATGTTTCCTGGGTGTGTATTTTTAAAATGCTCCTTTTTGTGAAGATAAATCTTATTTTCACCTATGTAACCCTGACTCATTAATCTGAAGTACTTGGCCATGGAGAGAGCCAAAGGAAGGAGAGCGTTCCTGCCTTGCAGAACATTTTGCATCATTGGCATTGGCCTTTCATCCAAGAAAGCACATGAGATCTTTGTGAATTTTTTTTTTCTCCTTGATACATCAACTTCTTCAGTCTTTTTTATTCCAGACTGTGGAATAAAACAAGTTACCACTATTCAGGCAGGCCAACAGAAGACCCAGAGTAGTGAGGGCTTGAAAGTATCTTGAAAATCAGAGATTTTATATCTTTCAGAATAAAAAATGAGTAGCAAAGCTTCATGAAAGAACCAGCTAGTTAAACTTTTTGTCCAGTCATCTGCCCACTTATCCTATGACTCCACCTTAGTTTCTAAATGTTAGCTCCAAATAATTCACCCACCGGGGTGATTCAGCAGTTCTTTGGGGCATGGTAATGTGAAAAATACTTAAACATAGAAGAACATCACTTAAATAGGAGAATTGGTGTTGGTTGGTCTAAAAAGGTTGCGCCAGCTTGAACTGAGAGCGCACAAAATTTCCTGAAAACAGTCAAAACCTTGTCAGAGACAGATAGGAAACCAAAACTTCTCAACCCAGGTCTGTAAAAGGAAAATCTTGAAAAATTGTTTTGCTCTGATTGTGTTCAGTATATTCAATTAATATAAGAGCTTGGTTTCCAAACATACGGAAGAGATTTTTCATCAAAGGAGGGCTTTTTACTGGGTCTCGAATTTCTAATTGTTGCCTGTCACTTGATATAAAATATCTAATTCTCAAGCTTCTTTTAAACCAAGCGGAAAAATAGAGAAAGCTGTTTTTTCTTCCAGGATGGGCTGGAGGCATGTCTATGGGGCTTTCAGAGGACATGGCCTCCTCAGTGACTTATGCCAGATCAGTAAGGACTGAAGAGGTAAGACAGGACTGAGTGGCAGGTGAGCACACTGACTTCCCTCACAGCAAAGACTCCTAAAGCAGGGATTCTTACTTTTTTGGTTCAATGGACCCCTTTGCCAGTCAGGTGAAAACCACGGACCCCTTATTAAGTCCCCATAATACTGTGTATTATTTAATGAATGTATCATACTCTCACCAACACATCCCCACAAGAATAGTGTGTTTTTTTTTTTATTTAATTTCCATGCAAAAGCTTCTTGTCTTCATGGTGAACTGTGGATGGAATCCAGGAAGGAGAAAGTGGTGGGAACACTTGAGAAAAACCACCTGCAGGCTTGCGGCTCCATTGAACAGGAATACCTGGGGGTGAACAGCAAGTAGGAGGTTTTGTGTTCTGTTTTTATTTTGTTATGACATCCATTTGACACATAGAAAACCTACTTAAGGCAGATATTCCCATATATCTTTAGAACTCTCAAATGATCTGGTTTGGTTTTCTGGGTACCCACCCAGATTTATACCTAATAACCATTTCATGTTCAAGGGGAGAAGTGAAGAGGAAAATTGAGTGGTCTGGTCTTATTCCAGCTCTGACTTAACCTTGAAGTAGACATTTTTGTAGAATCCACTCACAATTGATTCTACAGTGATTGAGACCTGGCCTAACCTTTAGCTCTGTCCTCTTTGCACCCCCTGGGTACCTCCAGGACAGCATTTATAGCATTGCTTTGTAGCTTTCTGATCTCTTGCTATGGTAAACTAAAAGCACCTTGATATTAGAGTCATTTCTTTCCATCTGCCTCTTTCTAACCCCCAAAACAAGTATGGACATTCAAAGATTCAATAAACATTAGGTGAATGAATTAAAAAAAAAAAATGTGCAGGTGACACTGACCAGGGCACTTTTCTCTTGGTACTTACTCAATGTTTCTATTCTATGATTCTCTCCCTGTGACTCTTCCACCTTCTACTCTAATGTAACTTCATAGGGGCAGAACCCAGGTTTTAAACGTCTATAGAATTTCTTTCTTTATGTGTTAACAACTTCTAGTGATTAGAAGGCTAAATCTTGACCATGCCTTTACTTACTCAGACAAGGAGAGAAAAATATGAATGTCTATGTAAACATGGCCGAAACCCAAACCTTTATTAAGCAAGATATTTCATTGACACCTATAGTTCCATAGGCCCCAAACTGTGTTTATCCTCTCCCTTTCCAAACTTCTAATCCTTGTCTTAACGAGCAGGACCACCCTCCACCCAGGCACTCAGGCCAGGGTTATTGTACACACTTCTCTCCTTCACCACTCGCACGAATCCATCACTTCATCTGTCTCTATTTGCTCCTCTTCTCTGTTTTCTCTGTTTCTACCCATGCAACAGCCCCTTCCTGGACTCCCTTCCTCTGGCGTGCCTGTGTTCCTCACTGTAGGTAGGTATCTTCCAAAATTCCATATGGTTTCATCATGAAAGAAAAACAACTTTGGGTTCAAGTCAAAACTTCCCCCGATGGGCTGTGAGGCCTTTAGGGGCCTTCGTCTGCTAACTGCCCCAACTTCCGCAGCTACTTCCCAATCTTGCCCCATGCCCCTGCCCTCCAGCTATGACACTGGCAGGGTATATCTTCTCCAAACTTGCCACAGCTTTCTACACTTTGGCACATGCTCTTCCACATCCCTGGAGCCCTTCCCTGGACTTTCTCCCAGGAGAACTGTCATTCAAATGTCAAGACTCAACTCAAGCACAGCTTCCCCCTCTCCACAGAGAGGGCAAGGACTTCCTTCTTTAGGGTCCCATGAAACCCACACTCTAGCTGGGCCATGCCCTCATCTCACTGACTGCAGTTACTTGTTTGAGTGTCTGCCTTCCCCTCCAGCTCCCAAGTCTGCACATTTCTATATTCCTCCAACCTAGCTCCCTTATAAATGCTGCTTGAATTAACTTTTTAAAAACAGGCATTTGGGAAGTGGATTTGACCCAATGGATAGGACATCTGCCTACCACGTGGAAGGTCCAAGGTTCAAACCCAGGGCCTCCTGTCCAATGTGGCGAGCTGGCCCACATGCAGAGCTGATGTGCACAAGGAGTGCCATGCCACGTAGGTGTGTCCCTGTTTAGGGGAGCCCCACACGTAAGGAGCGAGCCCCGTAAGGAGAGCTGCCCCACACGAAAAAAGTGCAGCCTGCCCAGGAGTGACACCACACACACGGAGAGCTGACACAAGATGACGCAACAAAAAAAGACACAGATTCCCAGTGCCGCTGACAAGAATACAAGCAGATGCAGAAGAACACACAGTGAATGGTCACAGAGAGCAGACAACTGGGGGTAACAGGACAGGGGAAGGGGAGAGAAATAAAAAATGAATCTTAAAAAATAAAATAAATCAAATGTAATCTTTAAAAAATAAATAAATAAAACAGGCACCTAGGGGAAAAGGGCTAACTGTGCCTCCAATATGAATTCAGAGCATGCTTAACTGTTCAGCCACCTCGGGCTGATTAACCACACAAAACTGGAAAGTGGCAGGAGAAAGGGGTAAGAGGGTGGCTGTGCTGTGTAGACTCTAGCTGTGAATCTGCCCCCTGTCCCCCGCAAAGAGTTTGAATATTTGAATAGGTTCTGAGGAGACGAGGCCAAGGTCGTTGCTAGCCACGACCTGTACTGACAGGAGAGGGAAAATTGTAAAATGTGCGATGTGCAATTAGTTAGATGGCTGCAGAAAGGCCATAAAAATTACCATTGTCACGGGAAGGATTTATTCTGGCTCATGAAAATTATCCTACTTCAGAGAACAGGTTTGCAAGGAATTGCAACAATTCTGCCTGAATCTCCACGGGCTCTCAGCCGGGCCCTCCAGGTAATCTCTTGCAGGTGCTTCTCGTGAGGGTGGGGCAGGACAGCGGGCGGGGGACAAGGAGGAGCAGGGAGCAGCCCTGAGGTGGGAGCCACCTCGGGGGGCTGGGTTTTACTCTTTTTCCTGTTCATCAATAAAAATCTCCTGTTTGGCCAGTGATTTTTCCGTTTATTTCACAGAAATGCCTTTTGAAAATCTTGGAAACTGTGCCCAGCCTCCCACGGCGGTTACCGGAGAAAAGCTGCCTGGAGCGTGGGGGTGACGTGGCTGGGGTCAGAATGAGCGCCCACTGCCGGGGATCCCCCACGGGCAGGCACGGTCATTTCTTACCCCCAAACCTCCTCCCAGGTCTTTGAAACCATCCCAGGGCAGTTCCTTAGCCAGCTCCTCTGTATGCGTCCTGAGGTGTTTTCTCAGCTGCTTGGATGTAGAATTGAGACTTATTTTGTCTGTCAGCAGGACTGCGCATATAAGTGATTAATTACATGGACTGCCTTGCTCTCATCTGGCTCTGGGTGAAGCCACTTCCCACTCTGAGCCCAGGCCTTCTGGCCTGGATCGCGGCTGACATCACGCTGGATCCCAAAGGCTCTGGGGTATAGACAAAACTGGGGCCGGGACCTGCCTTCAGCTCTGGTCCTGGCCTCCTATCCAATGGACTGACACCAGAGAGAGTGAAGACGGGAGCCCGGTGCCCGTGGGACTTGCCACCTCCACTTCTGGCTCAGCTCTGCTGCCAGTTCTCCCTGCACGCCGCTGGGAAGGAAGGCAAGTAAGATTTGGGGGCTCCCCTATAAAATAGTCCTGCCTGTAGGGAAAGAGGGATGGATGGGGACCTCCTGGGCATGCTCACAGGGTCCGGGAAGCAATCCTTTTGCCGAATCTACCCACCTTACAGCCGAAGAAACCCAGGCCAAGGGACGTGGCCAACAGCCCTAGTAAGAGAGTGGCAAGGTCAGGCCTCCATGCCAGGCCTCCTGACTCCCAAACTCCTGGCCTGGGCTCGAGGCCCCCCGGGGCACCTTGAGAACCAATGCTTATATCGTTCAGAGAACATCCTCTGCAAAGGCCCTGTTTACCCTTGACAGGTAGGCCCAAGGAGAAGCAGCTCTTCTGAGTCCCTGGCTTTTAAATGTATTTGTTTGTCCATTTACTCCTCATTCATTCACTCCTGCCTGCCTGCATGTGTCTATCCATCCTAGCACCCGCCACTCTGCACTGCTGGGAGGACGTCTTTCCCTGTTGCTTGCAGCCTCTGCAGTGTTGCTCCAGCTCACTTCTTCCCACCATCAGAAGGTGTAAAATCACATGTCAACAGCATCCTGATGTGGCTGGAAAGACCCCAGACCAGGAGGCAGGTCAGTCTGGACCCTAGGCCTGGCTCTTTACGTACCAGCATACCCATAAGCACGTTGTTTAATGTCCATGGGCCTTTCTATTTTAAAATAGGGAAAGAAGTTTGCTTGAGAAGAAGAGGGAGATCTATAGATACAGGCGGTTTATTTGATTTTTGCCTTTTAGGATGGGAGACTCAAGCATATCCAGGACATAACTAAGTGGAATGAAGGCCCTTCTATGTATCTAGGATGTTGATGTTGCGTTGTCATAAGGTGGCCATTTACTGGCAATCAATTGCCTGAAAGAAATACCTTTCCTTTGCATGAAATTCAGCTCAAATTTTCTCAAATTCACTCTTGCAAGACTTAAAGGTGAATCCTCTTGCACCTCGATCTAAGGGATAGACGTACAAGTGGACCGGGATGGTCAAGCTGCACCAAACTTAACTGAACCACAAATGCTCTTTGAGCAGCTCCTGGAGGAAAAGATCTTATTGGCCCTGTGGATGCTGATGAACTTGAGAAGGATCCAGAAGGCAGCCCCCCTGCTGTGGTTCTAAGGACCCTTCTTTTCCTTTGTTCCTTCACTTAACAGCTCTTTAACCTTGGGCATGTGCTTAAACTCTCTACATTTGTGTATCCTGATCTGCAAAATAAGTAAGATAATACCTACTTCGTAAGTTTGCTTTGAGGATTACATCTTATTACAGACATAAGCACCTGGCACAAAACAACCACTGAACTCAGGCAAGGACAGACTGTGCAAGTTGCTGCACAGGCCAGGGGACCAAACAATGCACCCCTTTGAGAGCACATTTCCTTCCGTGAGGTTCACATTTTGTGTTTTAATGCTGAATGTGAGGCTGCACCACAGACGAAAGGCCTGGGACCTCTAAGAAGAACTGAGTGGTTTTCCCTTTAGTAAGAATGGGCTTGGATAATGTGGTTTTGCTGCTTTGTGACTAGATGTGAGGGTTTCCTCTGGTGAAATCCACACATTGGGCTCTAGAGTAGGAGCAGCTGTGGGTGGGGATCCCTAAGTGAGAGGTGTGGAGTGTGGGGAGGACAGTTTCTCTAATCTCTCACATAAAATTCCAGAGCTTGGCCTGCCCACTCCTGTGCAGGTGTCCAGAGCCTCTGAGCTGAGACCACTACCCTCCAGCTTTGCAGAGACATCTCTTTTCCTTGGACCTCTGGTGCCTTCTGAAAATCCTGGGCATATGTTGGGAAAGGGCGGCCAGCTGGGGATGGGTGGACTTGGACCCTGAGTGGGGAGCAGAGTGGTATTGGAGGTATTCAGGGTATGACCTTTGGCAGAGAGAGCTAAGTCTCTGTGTTCTTTTTTCTGTTCTGATGTGGACTTGTGAATTTTATAGGGCAATCCTTATCTCTATTGTGTGTGTTAAAAAATATTCATGTATTTGTAAAATGGAAAGACTGTTAACTGGGACCATTCTCCAAGAGCTTGGAAAGAAAAAATATATATAAATGAGTTAAGAATTTATGCATAAAAACTTTAATGCTCCTTCAGAAGAAACAGAGTAAACTACTTATTATTTTTAAAAAAACTTAAGTACTATGACTTTACAAAATGAACTCACTAAGTCCTTGAAACAACCTCGGAAGTTGGTTCTATTATTTTTCCCATTTTACAGAAAAGGTACAGGAAGAACAAGGATTTCAAATAACTGTGAGGATTTGAATTTTGTGAATCCCAGGAAAAGTTCATTCCTGTGGTTGTGGGCCTCTTGATTGCATTAAATTCGGTTGAGGGGCCTTTGATTAGATCACATGATTAGGTCACTTTAGGGTTTTTGATTGAACTATATCAGTGAAGCGAGATCCAGGTTAGGTCCCCACCCTCTTGCTGGGAGACACAGAGAGAGACACACAGAAAAAGGGAGCTCTGCCATTTTGTCCCAGCCATGTGAGAGATAAAGGTCTCCAGGTTCACCTACAGCAGCAGAGAGACAGAGAAGCCTGGAGAGGCTCAGAAGATGGGACCCAGGAGAGGTGCCTGATCGCCCACAGCTGAGCTCCAGGAGAAAGTAGAGAGGGATGGCAGACCCGCCATCTTGCCTCACCACATGGCAGGACTCCAGGATATGTGAGCAGCTGATCTTTGGTGAGAAAGCAACTCTGATGGTGCCTTGATTTGGACCCTTTTGCAGCCTCAGAATGGTATGCTTCTCCCCCTAATGAAATTCCCATTGTAAAAGTCAACCCATTTATGGTATATTGCATTGGCAGCCTTTGGCAAACTAAAACAGTAACTTACTCAAGGTCACACAGCAAATAAGTGGCAGAGCAGGGATTCAAAACCAGGGAGTCTGATTTCAAGTTTGTGCCCTTAAAATTTTTGTTAGGAAAAAAAATGTTTTTTTAAAAACAAAAACATTATGTCATCCTCCCAACCTTAAAAATGCTTGGGTCCTTTTCCCTCTGTGACCTTCATCTCCACTTCACTCCAACCTTGTACTTCCAGGGTCTCATCCAAAGACTTGTCATCACTTGGAACTGCCCTGTCCCAGAATGTGTGTTTTTTTAATGGAGAAGTTTCTATTATTGCTGTGTTTATTATTTTTGCTTTTTAAAGAAAAGACAATTATTTTGAAATCTTAACTTATAGAATCCTTTCAACTCTGAAATTCTATACTTCTATAACCTATAATGTACAGGTTTGGGAATGAGGTTGTCAGAAAAGAAAACCACCCAAAGTGATTTTTACATAGCTGCCCTATCTCAAAAAATCTTAAATCAAGAATTGTTTTTAGTTTAGTATTTAAAAAATTTTTTTTAAACAATTATTCAAAAATACACAGTCATCTTCAACTACAGAAGAAGGTGATCCCTGGAGTTTGATCCTTGGGTTGTAGATGTTATTGAAGTTCAGAAATCAACTGTTGTTTTCAGTTATTGGTTGTGCCCATAAATTACACTTATTTCAGTTTTAATGGAATTTCATTCAAGTGTGTAGCTACATCTCACTCCTTCTGTGGAAGAATACCAGGAAAATAACTGTTCTGGGCCAGATGGTGGGGGCCCAGAAACGAGGAGCTGGAGCGGGTGAGGACAGATGTGGTTGGGGGGCCTTCTCCCCCGTGTTCATGGAGGACTCCCCTCTACCCTGTGGCAATGAGCATGGTCACCCAACCCATGGGTGGCTGCTTTTTTATTTTTCAACTTTTTATTCTGAAATAATTTCAGATTTACAGAAGATTTGCAAAGATAGTTCAGAGACCTCCTAAACTCTTTACATAGCTTTCGCTAATGCTAGCATCTTATCTAACCATGCTTCATGGATTGAAACTAACTTTGATAAAATACTATTAACTAAACTGCCTGCTTGATTCCAGATTTTCCTGGCAGTCTTGTATTTTTTTCTGCCCCTCACTTTCAACAGTCACCTTCCAACTCTGGTGCCCCTCACTGTACCTGTTCTGTTATCACAAGGAGGCCTCCAGTTCTCTAATTCCTTCTCTACACAGACTGGTTCCCAAAGGCAGTTGTGTTAACTACCCTCTTAGCAGCACCCACATCTCTCTATTGCTCCTACCCAGAAACCCAACACTGAGTCGCACTCTAAACTGCATTCTCTGATCCAATTCCTGGCAGCCAGAGCCATCTCCAAGCTGGAAATGGGCACCACTGCCTAGTCAGGACATCCATGCTCAGCAGTCCCCCAGCCCAATAAGCTCCTGTCCTAGACAATCCCCCTGCACCCTTATCCTTAGCAAGGCTCAGGCTCCACCACCATCCCCAAGCACCCTTCTCAATTCTCCTACCTCAACCTAGGGAGAAACCTCACTTTCTATTCCATAGAGGAAAAACATTAGAGATTACATTAGATGTAATGTCGGCTTCATCCTCATACACATCACCTAAAACATCAACCTCCACAGCCATCCTGACCAATGTTTCTCTGGTTTTCATGGACAAGGTCTACCTCTTCTATGTACAATGCATCTGGCTCCCCATGCCTGTAGTCTTATCCCCTCCAAACTTCTCAGATCTGCCCATGTCAGTCACACATAACTGCCACCCGTCTCAAATTTTTCCTTTTCCTTAGTTAAGTCCTAAAAACATGCCTGAGTCTCTCCCATCCTAAATACACACACATACACAAAACCCCAAAATTTCCTTTTGATCCTGAGTACCTCTATATCTATAGATTTCTGTCCTTCTCTTTTCACATACACTTCTCAAAAGACTAAAAGATTACTATGCATAGTTCCTTTCTTAAATTTCTCATCAATCCAAATTGGGGACTCACCCCCCAGTTGTCTTTTTGGTATTTTGCTTTTTGCCTGGTTTTATTTTGGAGATGAGAAAGGATATGAAAGATCAAAGAAGTATTTTAAATCTACCTCCTCCAGGAGAAAGAAAACACATGCTATCTGATTTTAAAAACTTGTGGTCTTTTTAAATGTTTTACAAATCAAAGTTTATGAAATAGACCCTGTCCTTTCAAAACATACTATCTATAGCAAAGTATATTCATTTCCTAAGGCTTCCACAACAAATTAAGACAAACTTGGTTGCTTAAAACCACAGAAATTTATTCTCTCACAGTTCCAGGGAGCAGAAATGGGGAACAAGGCACAGCCACACTCTGCCCACCCCCCCCACCCTCCACCCTCTGGGCCCTGGGCAGACCTCTACTATGTCTCTTCCAGCTTCAGGGGAGCCCCAGGCCTGGTCTGTGGCTCCAAGCTCTGCCCCTGTCTTCACATGGCCTTTTCCTCCAGGTCATCTGCTCTTCTGTCTCTTACAAGGACACTTGTCATTGGATTTTGGGCTGTCCAAGGTAATCCAGGATAATCTCATTTCAACACCCTTAATGTAATTATATCTGCACGGAACGTTTTTTTCCAAATCAGGTAGGATTCGCAGGGTCCAGATGTTAGGAAATGGATGTCTCTGCACAGAGTGGGCTAATGAAATGTAGGCAGAGATTCACCTTTTTCTTTTAAAAGTGAATGTAAGTTGAATATAAAGGATTTAGAATCAAAGATCAGGAGCTACAGTTGAGGGAGAAAGCTATATATTTTGGGGTACGCATTATACCAAGATTATAAGCTGCCTCCAAACTGATTCCCTATTTGGCGAATTTCCCCTACCCACTCATAGTAGATCCACGCATGCTGCATGGATCCTGAGCATCCGCTTTATCCGCTTTCGCCTACTTGGTAACAGTGCTGTGAATTTCCTTTCCAGGTCACTGAGTTTCTGGTGAAGCTCCTTACCAGCTACAGGGGTGAAACACATGGCTCAAGCCTGGCCAATCAGAGATTTCCTTGCCAGAGTGATTGCTTCAGGAATGGGAGCCATGCGAGGATTTCTGAGAAAGCAGGGCCACTACCCCACTAGCGCTGAACCTGAGATGATCTGAGCCTGTTGCTGCCAAAGCTAACAAACGAAGGCAACACTGCGGGGAGTGGATGGGGCCTGCCAACACCATTTGACCCGTAGAATAAGTCACTCCTGAAGCTCTACTCCTTTTTTATGAGTCAATGAATTCCCTTTTATTGCTTAAGCCAGTTGACATTGGGCTTTCTGTTACTTGCAACCAAAGGAGTCCTGTGTGATACGCCATTCTTTCAAAATAAAATTGTTATACTAAACACTTCAGGTGTTTTAAGAGTAAATCTGTGCAATTCAGTGTATTTTAGTATATTCACACAGATGGGAAGCCAATACCATTACCTAATTCCAAAACATTTCATCGCCCCAAAGAAATTCTGTACTCGCTAACAGTCCCCACTTTCTGTCTCTATAGATTTACCTGTTCTGGACTTATCATGTAAATGGAATCATGCAATAGATTATCTTTTGTGTTTGGCTTCTATGCTTGGCACTATGTTTTCAAGGTTCATCTGTGTTATAGCTGCTGCAACCGGCTCAGCGATAGGTTAGCTCGAAGGGAAGGCAATGCAGAACTTTATGAAATAAAAGGACAGAAAGAGAGGCACGAGAGAGGAACCAAGGATGGAACCAGTGGGTTCACAGCTTCTGGAACTGAGAGCCTCGACCCTAGTTTCCACCTTGTATTTATTGGAAACTACCAAGCAGCTGTTTGCTATTAGAACTGCAACATCATCTACACTAATATGGAACAACTGCAACATCTAACAACAGATCAGGTATAACATTTACAATAAGGAACAGGTAAGCCAGTTTCCCACAACATATAGCAATGTATCAGTACTTCATTCCTGTTACTGCTGAATAATATTCCATTATATAGATACACCACATTTTGTTTACCCATTCACCCCACTTTGGGGCTATTACAAATAATGCCTCTGTGAACACTTGTATACAAGTTTTTGTGTGAACATACATTTCTTTTATCCTGGGTATACATCTAGGAATAGAATGGCTGGATCATATGGTAACTCTATGTTTAAGATTTTGAGGAACTGCCAAAATGTTTTCCTAACTGGCAACACCATTCTACAATCTGAACAGAAATGCCTAAAGATTCCAATTTCTCTATATCCTCAACAACATTTGTTATTTTTTGCCTTTTTTATGTTATCCACTGAGTGGCTATGAATTAGTTTGACATTATGGTCTTGATTTTCATTTCCTAATGGCTAAAGATAGTGAGCATCTCTGCATGTATTCCTTGGTCATTTCTATATCTTCTTAGGAGAAATGTCTAATCAAATCCTTTGCCATTTTTAATTGGCTTAGTTAAGTTATTTTTATAACTGGAGAAGTTGTAGGTTTACAGAAAAATTATACAGAAAATACAGTTACCATATATGCAGTTTTCCCTATTATTAACATTTTGCATTAGTGTGGTACTTTTGTAACAGATGATAAGACAATATTTTTAATAATTATACTATTAACTATAGTCCCTAGTTTACATTAGAGTCCACTGCTTATATTGTACAGTCACATGGGATTTTAAAATTTTATTATAGTAATATATATGCAACCTAAAATTCCCCCTTTCAACCACATTCAAATATATAATTCAGTGCAGTTAATTACATTCACAGTGATGTGCTACATCACAATCACCAATTACTGAAATTTTCCATCACCTCAAACGGAAATTTGGTACCAATTAATCATTAACTCTCCTTTCCATATTCCTACCCCAGCCACTGGTAAACTGTATTCCAGTTTCTGACTCTATCAATCTGCTTATTCTTTTCATTTCATATCAGAGAGATAATACAATATTTGTCCTTTTGTGTCCTCTTATTTCCCTCAACATGATGTCTTCAAGGTTCATCCATATTTTCACATATACTAGAACTTCATTCCTTTTTAAGGCTGTATTATATTCCATTTTTATATATATATGCCACATTTTGCTTATTCATTCATATTTTGATGGATAATCTGGTTGCATCTATATTTTGTCATTTGTGAATTATGCCCCTATAAACATCAGTGTGCAAATATCTGTTTAAGTCATTTTCAATTTTGGGGGGATATAAATCTAGAAGTGGGATTTCTAGGTGATGTGATAATTCTATACTTAACTTCTTGAGAAACCACCAAACATTTCCACCAACAATGAACAAGTGTTTCTATTTCTCCATATTCTCTCCAAAAATTGTTATTTTCCATTTTTATATAATAGCCATTCGGGTGAGAGTAAAATGGTATCCCATAGCAGTCTTGATTCTCATTTCCCTAATAGCAAGTGATGTTGAGCATCTTTTCATGTGCTTTTGGGCCATTTGTATATCTTAGTCAGAGAAATGTCTATTCAGATCTTTTGCCCATTTTAATTGGAGTTGTTGTTGGAGTGTTACTTTATATATTCTAGACATTAAAACCTTATTAGATACGTGGTTTCCAAGTACTTTCTCCCATTGTCAGAGTTGTTGTTTTACTTTCATGGTGAAGTCCTATGAGGTGCTAAAGTTTTTAATTTTGATGAGGTTCCCTTTATCTACTTTTTCTTTAGTGCTTGTGCTTTCGGAATAAAGTTTCAAAAATTTCTGAACACAAGGCATTGAAGATGCTTCCTATCTTAAATCTTTAATCCATTTTTAGTTAATATTTGAATATAGTGAGAAGGTTCACCTTCATTCTTTTGTGTATGGATATCCAGTTTCCCCTGCACCATATGTTGAAGAGACTTCTTTCCCCATCTAGTGGGTTTGGGACTCTTCTCAAAAAATGAATTGGCCATAGATGTGAGAGTTCATTTCTGAACTTTCAACTCTATTCTATTAGTCTATATAACTGTCCTTGTGCCAGAACTAAGATGTTTTGATTACTGTAGCTTTGTAATACTTTAAAAAATTTGGAAATATGCATCATCCAACTTATTATTCTTTTCCAAAAAGGTCTTGGCTATTCAACGCCCCTTACAGAACCATATAGAATTGATGATTGTCCTTTCCATTTCTACAAAGAAGGCTGTTGAAATTTTGATTGGGATTTCATTGAATCCATAAATTGCTTTGGGTAGACTTGACATCTTTACAATATTAAGTCTCCCAATCCATGAACATGGAACGTTCTTCCATTTATTTAGGTCTTCTTTGATTTTGTTTAGCAATATTTTATAGTTTTCCATGTTCAAATCCTTTATGTTCTTGGCTGAATTTATTTCTAGATATTTGTTTCTTTTACTTGATACTATAAATGGAATTTTTTTCTTGATTTTCTCTTCAAATTTTTCATTAGTGTATTGAAACACTATAGCTTTTTTTGTGTGTTGCCCTTGTCCCCCACCACATCGTTAAAGTCATTTATTAGCTTTAGTATCTCTATTGTGGATTTTTCAGAATGTACTATGTATAGGATCATGACATCTACAAACAGGGAATGTTTTACTTCTCCCTTTGCAATATGGATGCCATTTATTTATTTTTCTTGCCTTGTTACACTGGCTAGAACTTTCGTTACAATGCTTAATAACAGTGGTGACAGTAGCACCCTTGTCTTGTTCCTGATCTTAGAGGAAAGCTGTCATTCATCATTGAGTATGATGTTAGCTCTGGGTTTTTCATGTATACCCTTTAACATGTTGAGGAAGTTTCCTTCTATTCCTAGTTTTCTGTGCGTGTTTATAAAGAATGGGTACAGGATTTTGTCAAATGACTTTTCTATGACAATTGAGATTAACATGTGCTTTGTTCCTTGGTTCTATTAATTTGATATATGACATTAATTGATTTTCTTATGTTGAACCACCCTTGCATATCTGGAATAAATCCCGCTTGATCCTAGTGTATAGTTCTTTTAATATGCTGTTGGATTTGGTTTGCTAGTATTTTGTTGAGGATTTTTTGCATTTCTATTCATGAGGAATATTGGTCCGTAATTTTCTTTTCTCGTAGTATCTTTATCTGGCTTGGATATTATGGTGATGTTGGCATCCTAGAAAAAGTGTAGAAGTGTTCCCTCTTTTTGGTGGCTTAGATTTATGTGCCCCAGAAAAACGGGTTCTTAATCTTAATGCATTCCTATGCGTGTGAACCCATTTTGATGATTTCATTTCAGTTGAAGTATGGCCTGATGGAATCAGTATGGATCTTTTTTTTAAAAATTTCTCTCCCCTCCCTCCACCCCCCAGTTGTCTGCTCTCTGTGTCCATTCATTGTGTGTTCTTCTGTGTCCACTTATATTCTTGCCAGTGTCACCGGGAATCTGTGTCTCTTTTTGTTGTGTCATCTTGCTGTGTCAGCTCTCCGTGTGTGTGGCATCACTCCTGGGCAGACTGCACTTTTTTCACACTGGGTAGCTCTCCTTACAGGGTGCACTCCTTGCACATGGGGCTCTCCTACATGGGGGACACCCCTGCATGGCATAGTACTCCTTGCGAGTATCAGCACCGCATGTGGCCCAGATCATCACACAGGTTAGGAGGCCCTGGGTTTGAACCCTGGATCTCCCATGTAGTAGGTGGATGCTCTGTTCATTGAGCCAAATCTGCTTCCCTAGAATGGATCTTAATCCTATTACTGGAAGCCTTATAAAGAGGGCCACAGAGAACGAAGCCATAGGAGCAGCCCAAAGCTAGAAGTCAATGGAATCTGAAAGAGAAAGAGGATACAGCCATGTACATTGCCATGTGATGGAAAAGTCAAGAAACCCAAAAGATTTCTGGCCAGCCAGAAGATACAAACCTGAGAGAAAGCAAGCCTTCTAGCCACTGAAACTGTGAATCAATAAATTCCTATTATTAAACCAACCCAATGTATGGTATTTATTTTAGCATCCAGAAGACTAAAACCCTTCTTTTCAACTTGAAAGAGTTTGAGCAGGATTAGTGTTAATTCTTCTTGGAATATTTGGTAGAATTCATTAATGAAGCCATCTTGTCCTGGACTTTTCTTTGTTAGGAGATTTTTGATTACCGATTCAATCTTTGCACTTGTTATTGGTCTATGGAGATCTTCTATTTCTTCTTAAGTCACTGCAGGTGGTTCGTGTGTTTCTAGCAATTTGTCCATTCCATCTGGGTTACCTAAGTTGTTGCTGAGTGGTTGTTCATATTATCCTTTTACAATTCTTTTTGTTTCTGTGGGATTGGTAGTAATTTTCCCCTTTAATTTCTGATTTTGGTTATTTGCATCCTCTCTCTCTCTTTCTCTCTCTGGTCAGTCTAGCTAAAGGTATGTCAATTTTGTTAATCTTTTTAAATAACCAACTTTTGGTTTTGCTGATTCTCTATTTTTTTAAATTGTATTTTACTCATCTTCCCTCTACTCTTTTCTAAAATATATTTTTACTTATTTTTAAAAGATACATAGATTATATAAAACGTTACATTAAAAATATATAGGGGCTGGGAAGCGGACTTGGCCCAGTGGTTAGGGTGTCCGTCTACCACATAGGAGGTCCATGGTTCAAACCCCAGGCCTCCTTGACCTGTGTGATGCTGGCCCATGTGCAGTGCTGATGCGCACAGGGAGTGCCGTGCCACACAGGGGTGTGTCCACATAGGGGAGCCTCACGTGCAAGGAGTGTGCCCTGTAAAGAGAGCTGCCCAGCGTGAAAGGAAGTTCAGCCTGCCCAG
This sequence comes from Dasypus novemcinctus, assembly GCF_030445035.2. NCBI lineage: Eukaryota > Metazoa > Chordata > Mammalia > Cingulata > Dasypodidae > Dasypus > Dasypus novemcinctus. The sequence goes on along the minus strand of NC_080692.1, from coordinate 23,481,339 downwards.
GAATGGCGCCACACACATGAAGAGCTGACACAACAAGATGACGCAACAAAAAGAAACACAGATTCTTATGCGTTGACAACAGCAGAAGCAGACAAAGAAGACGACACAGCAAATAGACACAGAGAACAGACAACCGGGGCGGGGGGGGTGGAAGGGAAGAGGAGAGAAATAAATAAATCTTTAAAAATATGTATATATATATAGGGGTAAACTGTTATCCATGTGGTGCAGCAGTGCCCCAAAATATGTTCACCGAGTGCGATGAGTGTGCCACAATGATGGGGGAGGTTGTTGGTGTGGGAGGAGTGGGTGAGGAGGTGGGGGGGTATACAGGAACCTCTTATGTTTTTTAATGTAACATTTTTTGAGATATATGTCTTCAAAAAAAGACAATTTACAAAAATGATGGGGGTGGGGCAGTGGGGAGTGGGTTATATGGGAACCATTATGTTTTTTAATGTAACATTCTTTGTGATCTATTAACTTTAATTTAAAAAGTGTTAAAAAATATATAGGGGATTCCCATATGGCCCACTCCCCACACCTCCTGCTTTTCCCACATCAACAACTTTTTTCATTAGCGTGCAACATTCATTGCAATTGATGAACACATTTTGGAGCATTGCCACACAACATGGATTATAGTTCACATTGTAGTTTACACTCTCTCCCACTCCATTCTGTAGGTTATAGCAGGATATATAATGTCCTGTATCTGTCTTTGCAATGTCATTCAGGACAGTTCCAAGTCCCGAAAATGCTCCCATATTACACCTCTTTTTTTCTCTCCCTGTCTTCAGCAACTCCAGTAACCACTGTCTCCACATCAATGATATAAATTCTTCCATAGCTAGAATCACAATAAGTCTATAGTAGAATACCAGTAAATGCACTCTAGTCCATATTTTATCCCCCAATCCTGAGGATTCTGGGATGCTGATGCCCACTCCACCTCTAATTGAGAGGGGACTTCGATCCCATATGACTGATGGATGGGACTCTCTTGCTTGCAGTTGTAGACTCTCTTGGTTTCTTGGTGTGGTGGTTGTCCATCCTCACCTCCTGTTAGTTATCCTGGGTGAGTCCAATGAACTGGAGAGTAGGTGTTGCAACTCCACTGAGGCTCAGGGCCCAGCTGGCACATGGACAGCCCAGAGATGCAAGTCTCTTGGACATATACCTACCAACCCCAGCTCCAACTATAGGTACAGTAAAATGGACAGAAGAGACATGTGTAGAGAAGTTACATCTGAGTTCAATTCTGTCACATTTGGGAGCACAAACTCCAAAGTAGGGCTTGCAGGCAAGGTACCAAACCCTGGAATTATCTGCCATGACCGTAGGACCTGGGTGTCTCTGTAGCTCTCAGGAGCCCCACTATTTGGGGTAGTGTCTACTTTGGCTGTCTATGAGATCCTGCTGAGACATGCATAAGCATTACCACTCTGTCTGATGACCTCCTGACTCATCTTCACTCTACTATTTATTTTCTTCCATCTGCTTGCTTTTGGTTTAGTTTGCTCTTCTTTTTCTATTTCCTCCAGTTGTGAGGTTAGGTCTCTGATTTGAGATCTTTCTTCTTTTAGAAAGCACTGCTTTTGCTTTTGATGTACCCCATGAGTTTTGATATATATATGTTTTTAGTTTTCATTTGTCTCAAGATATTTCCTAATTTTCTTGTAATTTCTTCTTTAACCAAGTGGCTATTTGAGTGTGTTTTTTAATTTCTACATATTCATGAATTTTTCCATTCTTCTCTTATGTTCAGAAAATATAAACTGTATGATTTCAATATTTCAAAAATGTATTAAGACTTGTTTTGTGACCTAACATATGGTCTATCCTGGCGAATGTCCCATATGCACTAGAGAAGAATGTGTATTCTGCTGCTGTTGCTCTCTATCTATCTGTTCGGTCCAGTTGGTTGTTAGTATTATTCAAATCCTCTATTTCCTTATTGATCTTCTGTCTAGATATCTATCCATAATTGAAAGTGGTTATTGAAGTTTCCTAAGATTCATGTAGAAACTGTCTATTTCTTCCTTCGAATCTGTCAATCAATATTTAATTCATATATTTTGGTACTCTGTCACTAGATGCATGTATATTTATAATTCTTTGGTGTTGTTGAATTGATGAGTATCATTATATAGTGACCTACTTTGTCCCTAATAACAATTTTTGACTTAAAATCTATTTTATCTGATATTAGTATAGTAACTTAGCTCTCTTTTGGTTGCTATTTATGTGGAATATTTTTTCCAAACTTTCACTTTCAACCCATTTTTGTCTTTGAATTTAAGTTGAATGTTTTGTAAGCAGCATATAGTTGGGTCATGCTTATTATCCAATCTGCCAATCCCAGACTTTTGCTTGAACAATTTTATCCAGTTACATTCAAAGTAAATGTATCAATATAGGACTCTCTTCTGCCATTTTGCTATTTCCATCTTTGTAAGTCATATAACTTTTTGTCCCTCAATTCTTCCCTTAATGCCTGTTTTTATTTTATGTAGTGTACCATTTTGACTCACTTCTAATTTTCTTTGTATTTATTTTCAGATATTTTCTTTGTGGTTACCATGGAACTTAAATGCTTAAATTTAACATCCTACATGTATAAAAATTATGTTTGATTTGATACTAACTTAACTTCCATAGTATATATGTACACTATTTCTATGCCCTTCCTCTCCCCATCTTTTTGTTGTATTTCTTGCCAATTATATCTTTATACAGTATGTCCCAAACCTATAGATTTATCATAATTTTTTATACATTTGCATTTTAGAACCTGTAAGGAGTAAAAAGTGCAGTTACATACCCTCCAAAAATACAATGCATTCTTTCTAGTATTTATAATTAGTCATATGGTTACCTTTACCAGAGTCTTTATTTCTTTATGGCATTTTGATGCCCTGTATAGTGTTCTTTCCCTTTCAGTTTGAAGAACTCCCTTTAGCATTGTTGTAGAACAGGTCTAGTGGTAACAAACTCCCTCAACTTTTGTTCATGTGGGAATGTCTTACTCCCTCATTTTTGAAGAACCATCTGGCTAAATATTAAATTCTTGGTTGGCAATTGTTTACTATTTTTGTCCCACTGCCTTCTGACCTCCATACTTTCTAATGAGAAATTGACACAATCTTATTGGGACTCCTTTGTATATATAACAGGTTGCTATTTTCTTCCAGCTTTCAGAACTCTCATTATCCTTGGCATTTGATGGTTTCAGTACTGTGTGTCTGGGCATGGCTTTCATTGAGTATATCCTTTACGTGGTTTGTTGGACTTTTATCTTTTTGCCTCCTTGTGCTTGGGGCTCCCCTACACGGGGGACACCCCTGCGTGGCACGGCACTCCTTGCGCGCATCAGCACTGTGCATGGGTCAGCTCCACGCGGATCAAGGAGACCCGGGGTTTGAACCGTGGATCTTCCATGTGGTAGGCGAACGCCCTATCCACTGGGCCCCTCTTGGTTTTTAATGCTACTGAGGAATTGGGGAGAAAGGTATGGAAAGAGGTCCAGTTAAAATCCTACAAAACTCATGTGTCTTATAGAGATGTGGATGTTTTTCTTAAATAAATGTGCTCTGAGTTGCCTTTGGTTAATTTCCAGAGTCCCGAAAAATATGATTTTGACAAATTATGCTTGTGTTCTCATTACTTTTATGGAAGAGAAGTTTTCTGAAGATCCTTACTCTACCATTTTGGAAGTGCTTTCTAGACTACTCTCCTCTTAATTGCAAAAGATTAGTATGGGTCTTATTACTTTCTAAATTAGATATCTACAGACACTGTCAACTGCCTTTTCCATCAGATTTAACCAGTTTCTCATCAGAGTTTTTTTTAAGGTTTATTTTATTTATTTATCCTCCCCCCCCCCCCCCCCCCCGCCCCATTGTTTGTGGTCACTATCTGCTCTCTGTGTCTGCTTGTCTTCTCTTTAGGAGGCACCCAGAACTGGACCTGGGACAGAGGTACTCAATTGCTTGAAACATCTCAGTTCCCTGCTTTGTGGTGTCTCACATTGTCTTTCCTCTTCATGTCTCCTTGTTGCATCAGCTTACTGAACCTGCCCATTATCCCAGCTCGCTGATTTGCTTGTCTTCTCCAGGAGGCACCAGGAACCCAACCCAGGACCTCCCAAGTGGTAGGTGGGAGCTCAATTGCCTGAACCACATCCACTTCCCTCATCTGAGTTTCTTGAATATAATAGGAAACTGTATTCTTCACTTTCCTTCCCAATGGGGAAGACTCTGTTTTTCTAGTTAAAAGTTCCTGAGAACTGTAAGCCTAGCTGAAGCATGCCTTCTAAAACCTGCAGTCCATGGGATGGACTTTTTAGCATTTTCTGCAGTCAATGTTATCTAAGACCCAGGTAATAGGCAAGAAGGTTGCCTTCATTTTCAAATACTCACCAGCAGGGTAATAAGAACAAAAACTAAACTTCTACAGCAACTTCTTTCTAGATAGTGGCATTCTGTTGCTTAACAGTGCTTAACAGTCTCTGGACTCTTGACCAAGTTTGACTTTTAGCTTTAGATTCCTTGTTTACAATATATTATAATAATTATAATAATAAATCCCCAGGTTGTAGTGTAAAACACATGACAAAGCATGTACAAAAACAATTTATAAATTAAACGCCACAGCAGTTTTACGTCAACCTGAAGCTGATGATCAGCTCTATTTTACGTGATTGGAGGTATTGGAGCCCAGGAATATTTGTCCAAGATTTAGCAGGCATGAGTGATGAACCTGGAATATTGGAAGATGACTTGTGTACTAATGTCAAGTTGTGTTCCCTTTAAAATATTGTGCCTGAGGCCCCTTCACTCTCCTCACCCTAGTTGTTCATCCTCCCACATCCCTTTCTGACATTTTAAATCTCTTTGTTTGTCACAGGCATACCTGGTGGAGGCTGAAGGCAGACAACTGAAGCAGCTGAGTGGCTCTAGGTTGCAGTGTACCTGCCACAGACACAGAAGAGACGTTAACCAGCGGCCCCCCAGTCCCCTGAGGCTTGTCCACCTGGTGGCTGGCTGCTGCGGTCAAAGGAGGTGGTGGAGTGGCATAGGGAAGGAGGTTCTGCTGCGGGAGCTCATCTGCTAGATCAGGGTGCCATGCCCAAGGCCTCCTTCCGGGAATTCAGCCCTAAGGAACCACAGGTATGCGCAAAAGAGGGAAAAACAAAACCAACGAATGCCTGGTCTGTGTCTGGGCTTGTGGAAAGGATTGCATTTCCTTTCCTTTTGTCTGTTCATAGATTCTCAAACCACTAATTCCTTTAATCAATAGTGAAGATTTGTACCAGGTGTCTGAGAGATGCCATCAGTCGCTTGTTGGGTTAATGCCATTTAATCCCCGCGCTTGCTGAGCCTGCCGGGGGGACTCAGCAGCACCCCTCAGAGATGGCTACTCCAGACTGGGCAGGGGCCCGGGGACTTGGGACAGCCAGTGGCAGATCCAAAGAGCACCCTCAGTTTTATTAGTTCTCGCTCATTTGTAGAGCACCTCCCAAATTCTCAAGCCTTTTCACATTCACTTTCCAGCGGGCAGACAGACAGGGCAGGGATTATTCTATATCATAGATTCTATGAAAGAGAAAGGCTGAAAATTAAAATATGGCCCACTATCAGTTATAAAACATCCCAAATTAAGAATTTAAAATGTGATTATATATAGGAATAAAATATATAATATATATATGAAATTTGGTTCCATGACTGTGTAACAGGAAAGAAAAACTATGGTCCTGAGAAGGTGAATGACAAAGCCAAAACCAAGCTTCTACTTCACCAATTCCTAGGCTTCTGGTTCCTAATTTTTAATATAAAGTCCATAGCATAGTACTTAAAAGAACTTGGACAAACCATACACCTCCTTTGCCATCTATAATCATCTGTAAAGTGGGGTTAAGAATGTTTAAGTCTCCTCCCTCAGAGGGTTATTATGAAGCTCAAAATAATGAAGTACTTCCTTCCTTTATTTTTTCATTACTTGAGTAAGAGTTTATTGAGTGTCTCCTATGTGGCAGGCACTGTGGCAGGTTAAGGACTTGAATGGAGACAGCTTGCACCCCTGCCTTTATGAGTTCCAAGCACAGTATTTTTCAATTAGCAGAGGGCTCTGCAGTTATGAGTAGGACTATTGTATTGTTGTCATAGGAGGTCCTGACCACAAAGCCCTTGAATGGGAGGTGGGGTTTGCAATGAAGGAGAAGATGGGGTCCCACCATTGTATAAGACAAACCTCTAGATTTAGTGGCCAGAATTTTCCTGAGCCTAATGAAAACACCTAAACTGCCTAAATTGGAATTCTGGCCTCAGTCTGCCTCCCTAGGCCTCTTTTGCTGAAGGACTCCCTGTTCCCTGAGCCTCTTGAACTCACATGGACTGTCTCTTCTCTCTTTCTTATTCCTGTCCTTTCATCTTTTTTTTTTTTTTTTAACTCTGTTTGGCTAAATCCTGCCTGTCTTTAAGCCCCAGGTTTTCTGAGCTCTTTTCTAATCAGCTCAGACCAGACCACAGTGATTTTCTTCTCCTCTGAATCCCTGCAGTATGTTTTGCAGCCCCTGTCATTTGGCTTTTATCCTGTTCCAATTTATTGAAAATAGCTCTGTGTAATGCCTTGTCTTACCTCCTGGGGAGGGGTCCCTATTGCTCATCACTGGTTCTTCCTAAGGCCCTAGTATCTGTAAGTCCATTAGTTTATTGGTTTTTAAAAAAATTTACTTAACGTTTTTTCAAATAGCAGCTCAACAAGTCATGGAAGTATTCTTCCTAAAAATTCTTTTCACGCACTTTTATCATATCTAATCCCAACAACAAACTCAATTGTTCCTCCAGTGTTCAACAAGATACACTGAGGAACACAGATTAGTTAAATGCCATAGTTAAGGTCTCCTTATTAACAAAGAAAATAAAGAAGAGAAAAAAATGCTTAATCATCTTCACATCTCACAAAACCAAACCCCATATTCTTTTTTCTTTTTTTATCTTTAGCATTAATACAGTGCATTCTTAGCTATTGCTACAAAAAATTATAATATTATTATTAACATAGTCTATAATTTCCCCTAGTTATATTTTTCCCATGTATATCCACTTTGGAGTAGAACATTTCTTTATTTATAATATTAAACACAATCCTCATCTATTGCCCAAATCACTGTTACACATTCCCCATATTATGCTCCAGCTGTCCTCCAGCTAGCATTAACCTCCTTAGACTATTCATTTCAGCCACAATCACATCCATAAATACAGTGTTTATTACACTCATTATAATGTGCTACTATCAACTCCATACATTACCATGTATTTGCAATTGACCTTATTAAACATTCTACATACATCCAGCATCAGATTCCCCTTCACAACCCACCTTTCATTTCCCACCAACTTACACTCCATAGTCTAACTCCATAAGTCTACTCATTATATTTAGTTTATATCTGTGAAACCATAAAATATTCATCCCTTTGTATAATTTATTGTTGATTGAGCCTTTCCTCACTTTAAACCTCCCCACCATGCTAACCCTGACTTCTGTCTTAAGTATGTGAATGCAGTATTTCATAAAATGGAAAACCGTATTCTAGCAAAAGTTCTTTGCGTGAAACCAAAGGTAGAGATGATGTAGCCCTACATCTAGAGATGCTGTCAAGTTAGGATCCAAGGCTGAGTGACAAAGTGTTTTCCTAGAAATGTACAGTATAAAGGGACCTCCAAACTCTGTCTTTTGTTGTATTTTTCTAGCACACTCTCCATGCTCTGATCTTGAGAGAAGAATGGAAGTGGTATCTAACTTTAGAAGAAAGTGAAGTTAGCAGGGAAAGCTTCAAAGTGACTGGTACTATAATTGGTGCTTACTAAGTATTTATTAAATAAATAAAAGTCAGGTGAAACATGTGAGAGGGTGGTTAAGGGAAGTGACAGAGGCAAGAGATACAAGGCACTTGTGCTGGTATGACAAGATCAAATCTACTTTTTGCTAGCTGGCTGATGTAATGCCATTGATACCTGAAAAAGTTACAGAATCACAGCATATCAGAACTGCTCCTCAAACAGGCCAAACCCTCTCACCTCAGCACCTTTGTACATTTTTGTCCCACTGCCCAGGATGCTCTTTCTCCAGATATGTGTGGTTTGCTCCCTAACTTCATTGTAGAGTAATTTTAAATAAGACCTCAGCAGAAAGTCCTTTTCTCAAAATGATATTTTAAATAACACCTTCCATCACTCTCTATCTCCTAAAGAGCTTAATTCTTCTTCATAGTGCTCTTCATCACCTAGAGCTGTTGTGTTCTAGGCAAAGGCATGTTGGGTTGTGCAGCACATTGCCTGAATGGGTATAGCTGTGGCCTGTCTTCAGGTGACATAATATGTATGTTTTGCTTTATTTGTTTATTATATGTTTCTCACCACTAGGATCTAGGTCCCATGGAAAAGACCTTTGTTGTTGCTGTTGTTCACTGCATCCCTAGTCCCTAGAGCAGAGCTTGGCACATAGTAAATATTTAATAAATATTTTTTAATGAATGGGTAGACAGATGGTTTGTTGGATGGATGGATGGATGGATGGATGGATGGATGGATGGATGGATGGATGGATGGATGGGAGGACAGGAGTTGAGACTCTCTTTCTGGCTCCTCACTTTCACCTCTACAGTAGGCACTGCTCTCTTCCCTATATCCCTTGTCAAAGAACAGGGAACAGGGATCTAAAAGCTTCCTTCATGGATCCTTATCATCTCAGAGCTTGTAGAAACTTAACTGCATGACCATCTCATGCGAACCCATTATTTACATGAGAGGAAGTTGAGGCTCTGAGAGGTGATGTGATTTTTACGAGATCACCTAACAAGTTAAAGTGGTCAACTTCGCCAGAATTCAGCTGCTCAGACCAGTGTTTTTTCATTCTACATTGTTGACATTGCTAACGTGAGGAATGGAAGTTTTAATCCCTCCAGTGGTGCAAAGTAAACCCCAAAATTTCTTTGGATCAGATCCTTTGGCTCAGTGCTTGCTTTGATTTGAGTCAGGCAACTGCAATTAATTTTTTTGACCCAGAATGGTTTTCAGTACACTCTGAGCATCACCAAGACATAATCAAGCTGTTTAGCTAGCACAGACCTACTTAACACAAATATTTGACTCTGGAGGTGATCTTACAGACAAGAAAGATCTGTTCTAATAGATGTTCCTGCCAAGCAATGGGAAAACAGGTAATTGATCCATCCTTGGTGAAACCATCCAAAAATATCATTACCAACCCAGACTTCCTATAGGCAGGAAGATAGGAACCAGCCAACTAATGGAATTGCTCTAAGGACCCAACCCAGGTTCAGTACCTCCTAAAGACTCATTACCAAAGTTTAAATGCCTAAGAGTATTCTAATCCATCAAGTCTTTATTGAGGTCTACTGTGTGTCTAATGAAGTTTCAATTTAGTTGTAGAGATTAAATAAAAAATGTCCTTAGTGAACAATTCTAAAAGCTCAATTGTGATGAACTGTATTTTGAAAAAAGGGTCAAAGAGTTTAGGACAGGCTGGACTGGTCAGAGAAGATTTCAGGGAGGAGGAAATAACTCCATTGGGCTTGAAACATATATGATTCATAGTGATGAAGTACATTCAGAATGTGGGTACAAATGAACAAAGTCATGGCAATGAGAATGATCTAGGGCCGATATTCCAGGTGTATTTATAGGACAGACTGAATTCTAGTAAAAAACGCTTGTAGGAGGAGAAGATCATAAGTAGCAGAGGCAGATTATGAAGAGGTGGAAGTCAGAGAGAGGGATTTAGACATGATGCTGTAATGGATAAGTAGTTGTGGAAGGACAAAAAAAGTGACATGATGGAAGAAACATGCTAAGAAGTTGATATAGATTGATTTGAAGGAAAAGAAAGAGACACTTGAAGGCAGAGAAAGCCATGTAGATCATTGAATGAGGGAAGAAAGAGTTTGAAGAGAAAATCTCTGCTTTGTCCCTTAGACTCTCAGTCTTTGACCTTCTCAAATTTATCCCTTCCTCTCTACCTGGTGGTGGGGGGAAAAGGAAGGATTTCTGTATTGTAGATTTCATAAAATAATCCTAGAAGAACACTGCTGGAAGGGATGTTTCAAACCATTGGATTCTACTTCTTTTAAAGATCGGGAAACTCAATGAGGCAGGTCAAATATCTGGTCTGTGTCTGGTGTGGGAGCTCCTGCTACTATTCTACCCCATCATTTCAATTTCCTGGTCATTAAGAATTCCCAAAACTACTCCCAGCTCAAAAGAGAAAAGATTCTTACCAGTCTTCCCCATGAGCAGTCAAAGTGTAAAATGCCCTACATGGTTTATTTGGGGAGCAAAGAATCTTTATCTGTAAAAGGAGGCATTGATTTGGCTGGCTATCACTGACAATCCCTTGGCAACTTACAACCTTATATGTTTACTTCCAAATCCATCATTCCTTGCCCATGAATGCATACAAACCTGAGGATCTGACCTCATACTCCTTTTGACCTTTGACATGATCTAGGAGCTTTGGCCTCTCCCCTCAGCTGATGTGATTCCTTCCCAGCTCCCTGTCTGAACAACTGAGGGCACAGTTTTTATTCTACCAATGTACATCTTGACCCTGGGCTTCAGGTGACCTTTCTTCCTCCTCTTCAACTCCAAAGCTGTCCTCCTGCAGCCTGGTTGCCTGGAATGCACATGCCTGAACCTTGGATTCTATCCCCTTCTCTAATGCTTTAATTGCAGGCAAAACCACAAAGAAAGATTTTCCACAGTAAGCCCACTTCAAACACATGTACCCAGCTAGCTAATGCCCACCAGGATAGGCTTTCAAATGGAGGGAACATAGAGACCTGATCAGAACTTGCTCACATGCCATGGATTTTTTTTCCCCCACCTGTACCTAGGACATTGGTTGGGGAGATGGTCCTTTTAATCTCAGATGACTTTTACTGCTGCTAAGTAGTTATTTTTCTGGTTTGCTGGACTTTCCCCTTACTCTCCCCATTTTGGCATCCATTGCTCCATGTTGGTCAGTATATAATAGGAAGCAGAAAGTGCTTACACATTGGAAACTTTCAAATATGCAACCCATTTAGTGTGGAAATTTTCCTGCAGGCAGGACCAGGCTTTCTGGTGACCTGGTGGAGGACGTGGATATTCAAAGCACCCTGAGTCTGGACATTGCCTTGCAGAAGTTATCTTCTGGGCTAGCTGAGGACTCACCATTGACAAAAAAATAGATTCCCTGGATTTCTTCAAGAAGTTTAGAGAAGGATTTTTCAGGCTGCTCCTTCTTTAGGAGCCAGGATAGAAAAATATTCTTGCTCCTGCTTACAGAGTCTTGGCCCTGGAAGTAATCTTACTGATGAAGAAGCTGAGATCTGTGCAGAATAAGTGCTGTGCAGATGAAACTAGAATGGAGGACTATGACTCCTTCTCCAGTCTATGTCTAGCAGGCAGAATTGTGGAACATAAGGAGCTAATGCAAAACTCTGAGTCAATGTCAGAGACCCTAGTAAGGGTTCTGGACTACATCGCTCCTTTCCTCTTGGTCTAACTCTCCCCCTTTTGTTAAGGCAAATAAATCTCATCTCTGGACTTCCTTAGGCTGAAAAGGCATTTAAGAAATCACAGTCTATTCTCTGGCAATCAGGCAAGGTCTTGATTTACCCAGCAATCATCCTTTGCATGATCCAGATAAATATAGGTCTGAGACTAGTGTTGTCACAATGGGGTCATTCCTGAAAAGGGAGCTTGATTTAAACAGCACAGGGGGTATAAAGAAATAAATAGTCCAATTAAAAGTGAGCAAAGATTTTGATTAGATATTTCTCCAAAGCAGATACACAAATGGCCAGTAGCCCATGGAAAGAGGCTCAATATCATTAGCCATTAGGGAAAATGCAAATCAAAACCACAGTGAGATACCACTTCATACACATTTAGATCGCCGTCATCAGAAAGGCAGAAAAGAAGAGGTTAGAGACTGATATGGGGAAATCAGGACCCTCCTGTATTGCTGGCAGGATTGTAAAATTGTCCAGCCACTTTGTAAACCCATTTGGCAGTTCCTCAGAAAGTTAAACATAGAGTTACCATATAAACTGGCAATTCCACATCCAGGTACCCAAGAGAAATAAAAACATGCCCATGCAAAACATGTACATTGTATTTTTTTGAAGACAAATACATCACAAAAAAGGTTACATTTTAAAACATAAGAGGTTCCTGTATACCCCTTATCCCCCACCCCACTCCTCCCACACCAACAACCTCCCCCATCATTGAGGCACTCTCATTGCACTCAGAGAACACATTAAGGAGCATGACTGCACCACATGATAATAGTTTACTCGGTAGTTCACACTCTCCCCCAGTACATTCAGTGGGTTATGGTAGGATATATTATGTCCAGCACCTGACCCTGCAATATCACTTAGGACAACTCCAAAGTCCCAAAAATGCCCCTCATCACATGTCTTCTTCCCACTCCTTGCCCTCAGCAACTTCTATGGCCACTTTCTCCCTGTCAAAGCTACAATTTCTTCTATTAGTAGTCACAATAGTTTTGTAGTGGACTATCAGTAAGTCCATTCTAATCCGTATTTTATTCCTCCATTCTGTGGGGCCTGGGATGGTGATGTCCACTCCACCTCTATATCGAGAGGGCGTTTAGATTCCACAAGGATGATGGATGCAATTCTCCTGCTTGCAGTTGTAGGCACTCTTGGTTCCCTGGTGTGGTGGTTGACCATTTTCACTTCCCTAATAGCTGACCTGGGTAAGTCCAATGAACCAGAAAAAATACAATTTACAAAAATGATTGGGGTGGGGGAACGGGGTATGGGTTATATGGGAACCTTTTATGTTTTTTTTAATGTAACATTCTATGTGATCTATTAACTTTAATTTAAAAAATTTTATTAAAAAGAAAAACCCAAAAAAACAGACAAACAAAATAGTTTGATAACCAAAAGCTAGTGAATACTAATGCATTTTCTACAGAAATATTAATGTGTTTGATTGTAAGGGACTGACTCAGACTGTGCTGAAGTATTATATGTGATATCTTTCTAAAATCTGAAAAAATTTAGGCAATCCTTCCGTGCCAGTTCCTGAATGTATGTGTGTCTATGCTTCTGGTCTAAGAGGAAGATACTTTATGGCCCAGTTTCTCCCTCTTCCATCATTTCAATTCTACCTCTGTAACACCCAGGGCTTGTTATGTAATTGTACGCTAAGAGTCCCTCTGCCATGTGCTGGTGCCCACGCCCCTGGAGGCCTCTGTGGACAGTTACATGCCTTCTGATCAAATTGTCTTTAAACTGCATTTCAAGCCATGTCAGATTATATTTCTTAGGACTAGTTCTGGCTGGCTCTTGAGAAGACTTGGAGGAGAGAAACCTATTTTTCCATATTTTTGTTTGTTAAAAAACAAAGGAAATGCTGTGTGTATAGTCTACTTCCAGATGTGTGAAAAAACAGGTGTGTGTGTGTAAGGAGGCACAAGAAACTGGTAATAGCATTTCCTTCTGCAGTGGAAAAAGTCTTAATTCTATTAGATATCCTTTTTCATGTGACTTACATGTCTTCTACCACATGGATCTGTAATTTTCATTAAAAAACTAATTAATACAGAACAAACCACAACATAAAAAAAACAACAAACGTACAAACAAAAAATGTACACAAATGCTCATAGCAATATCCAACACAAGATCAGCTACAAGGGTGATAGAGAGAGAACCTCACTTGGCATCAGGAGATCAATCTTCACATCAGCAACTCAGTTCTCTCTGTGACCTTGAACAAGTCACTTAGTCACTCTGGACCTTGTAAAATGGAAATAATAATTCCTTTCCCGCCTGAATTTCTTAATCCCAAGAGTTATTGTAAATCATCTAGCTCAGCCTATTTCAAATTCTGCTTCCCTTGCCCCCAAATGATTGGCTAGTCTCTATATAAGTTGGCCAGTTCTACATTATATTAAGTTGAAATTTGTTGCAAGACTTAGCTGGGACTAGGAGGCCTTCAAGACTCTATCTTCCCCATGACAGAGGTCCAGCACTGTTTACAGCTTCACTTCTCCAAGCTAGATACCTCTACTTCTAACAACTCCTCCTGTAGCAAGGTTTCAAGTTCCCTACAACCTGGTTATTCTCTGAACACATTCCAGCCTGCCAGCTTTTCTAGGAACTCAAAACCTTACTGAAAAGTCAGCAAGATAGAGGCAATACCACCTTCTTGTTCTGTATAGTACATTCTTATTAAATAGCATAAATTTGCATCCTTTTTTTTTGAACCATATTTACAGGTTAACACGTTCTTTTGAGAACTGGTGAAACCTGCACACTCTTTTTTATTACATGTGCTCCTTTGGCAGAAACATTTTTACTCCTTTTACTTGTGCCCTTGATTTACTGGACTAAAGTGTCGGAATACTCATTCCCGCCACCCCCACCCCCACCCCGGTGCCCTCCTGTTAGCCATGGGGCGTGATTTTAGCCCATCCCCTGACCTTCAGATGCACATGTGGTTGCAATGGCTTGATGACACGGTCCTAACGGCCAATGGGACAGGGATACCGGTTCTGCTGGTAGGCTCTCTGTTGGGAAATCAGTGACTAAGGTCCAACCCCAGAGCCACTCCTAGTGCACGTGAGCACTGTCCTCACCCATGTCCAGGCTTCTGCCCCTGCCAGGACATATCACCCACTCTGCTCCTAAGTGAGGACGAAACTTTCAGGCCAAGCAAGAAAGTATCACAGTGAGGGAAAAGGGAGGGGAGGGGTAGGAGAGAAGAAAAGAAAGGAGGTAAGAAAGGATGAGGCATGGGCGAGCAAGGGAGAATTGCACTGGGTGACTTTTTGAATGCCTGTTTAACTTGTCATCTTCCTTTATTTATTTTTTATTTTTTAATTTTTTTAAAGTGTGACATTTCTTTTTTTTTTTTTTTAAGATTTATTTTATTTATTTCTCTCCCCTTCCCTCCTCCCCAGTTGTCTGTTCTCTGTGTCCATTTGCTGCGTGTTCTTTGTCCGCTTTTGTTGTTGTCAACTGCACGGGAATCTGTATTTCTTTTCGTTGTGTCATCTTGTTGTGTCAGCTCTCCATGTGTGTGGCGCCATTCCTGGGCAGGCTGCACTTTCTTTCGTGTTGGGTGGCTCTCCTTATGGGGCACACTCCTTGTGCATGGGGCTCGCCTACAGCGGGGGACACCCCTGCGTGGCAGGGCACTCCTTGCGCGCATCAGCACTGTGCATGGGCCAGCTCCACACGGGTCAAGGAGGCCCAGGGTTTGAACCGCGGACCTCCCATGTGGTAGACGGATGCCCTAACCACTGGGCCAAGTTCGCTTCCCGTCATCTCCCTCTAAGTGCCCTCCTCACCTGTAACGAGGATAAAGTGTCAGGGAAGTACCAAAGGACACTGTGTACAGCTCATCCCTGATACCTGGTCACACTTTATTGACCTTTCAAGAGTTCTTTTCCCAGGCATTTTGAAGGAAGACAGAGAACGAGTGAGAATCAGTTTCTGTATGAGGCTCGGAAGCTGGGGCGTGACCATGATTCAGGGCTTGTGGCCAGAGGCAGAGAAGCTGGTCTGCAGAGAGGAGGAGGCTGAGGCCCAGCAAGGGCCAGAGGTGAGACCGGAAGGAGGACTTGGAGGCCTCCTGGAGCCATGATTCTCCTACTCACCTGAGGACTGAGTTCCACAGGACTCCCTCATTGTCTAATAGTTAGTTCTCTAGTTTTTTATTGTATTTCATTTTATTTATTTATTTTTGCTTAAACTATATCTGTATGGTTTCTCTTGTCTGAAACAGTTCCTCCCTCCTAAATAATTTTAAAACAGTGTCACAATGATGCTAATTTTCTTAGCAAAAGGGGAAACTGAGGCCAAGAAAGGTTTAATTAGTTGTGTGAAACTGTACCCCAGTCATTGAAGGAACACTGAAGTTTTAAGGTGTCGAGGGCCATAAAGAAAGGACAAGGGAAGCTGAAATTGTTTAGCTTGGGCATGAGAAGGCTAGTAGTATTTCCAAGCACATGCTGGGTTTTATGAAAAGTATACTGGGCAATTGCTTTAACTTAAAGCAAAAGGGATTCTGGGAGGGCACAAAAGCCCTTCCCCAGTTTATGAAATATCTGAATGGTCCATAAAAGTCTGTGAGCTTCTGCCTCTGTGGAACTTCAGAAGAGACCAGATACCCAAATGATCCTGGATGGTGAGATACATTCAACCAGCATTCCCTGGGCATTGATTACGCATCTAACAATGTGCTGGGTACACAGAAAATAACCCTGCATGACCCTGCCCATAAGAAGCTTAAAGTATCATGAAGGACATGGAACAAAATCATTAGCAAACAATATACGGCAGCATATAATTAATTTTTCCAAGGTGTGGTAGGACTCTACCTATTCTAATAAATCAGGAAGTGGAAAATTCAGCAAGGCCTCCAGAATTGTTGAGAAAGGCCTCCAGAACAAGTTTGCACTTGAGCTAAAGTATGGAAGTATGGAAAAGATGTCAATAACCCAAATAATAGAAAGATAGGAAGAGAAAGAGGAAGTGAGAGAAGGTGGCAGGGAGGATATTTTAGGAGAAACAGCAGTGTAAGCCAAGAGGAAGGCAGAAGAATCAGCACAGTATGTATGAGGGAGTGAACCTGGCGAAGAAGACCTTGCTTAGAAGCTTCCCTTTATTCCATTCCTTTTGGACCAGGCCCTGGCTTTCCAAGAAACCCCTCCTAATGCAGCAACTCTCCTTAGCACACTTCCAAGCGCCCTGCCTGTGATGTGCCTTGTATGGTTCTAGTTACCTGGTATTACCAGGGTTTATATAATTTTATTTAAAAATGTACCTTTCCAACAAGACGGTATGTTTCTTGAGGATAAGGATCGAGTCCAACGTGCTTTGGCACCTATGCAGAATGCAGTGCAATATGTTCCTGATAAGCATTCATTAACTAGACCTGGTGGGGTGTGCATGTTGTTTCTGCCTCTAGCCTTCTGGGAACCACTGCCTCTTTTATTCTTAGTTCTTCACCTCAAGCCTTTGCTGAGTGTTGAGGTCAGATGGTGGGGAGATGCAAGAGGGGGTGGAGACAAGGCTAGTGCCCTCGGGACATTGCTTCTCTTAATATGGATGTAACAAAGATCTCCTGTTAACCTGTGAGTTAACTATTCACAGTCCCAGCAGCCAAGCCTTGAATAGAAATTAGGTGCCGTCAACCAGGAAGCAAGTAAAGTTGTATGCTACAAGAGAAAGGAAGGGGCCTGGTTGCTCCCACTCTGCTGTGATTCACATGAAGATGCTAAATGTTGAATGGAAAGGGTATGTGTGTCCAGGGAATTGTGTATTTTTACACAAAAGAACTTTAGAAACCCCTGGAGTTCGAGTCTTAGTCTTTTGCAAATTGGTTTTTAGGCGAGAAGGCAGCTGGGTGTTTCAAATGCATTCACCTCCAACTTAAGGAAATCCTAGAGAAACGGTGGGCTGCTCTTCATCTTTCTCTGGAGTTGGGACCTATTTGGCCACACTGCGAATCTGATTGTAGTTCACTGTGGCCGTGTAGATGCGGCCCCTGGGAGTGCTGGCAAGATGGAGAGTAGAGCTAGCTTCCAGGGCATGGAGTATAGAAAAACCCAGATTTCTTTGGTTGCACAGTACACGGATTTCTATTCTCACTGTGCCACTTATTAGCTGTGTGCTCTTGGGCAAGTTATTTAACCTGACTCTCAGTTTCCTTGCCTGTAAAATGAGAATAATAATAGTTGCATTACTGAATGGGTGGTTGCAAGGATTCAGTGAGACCTCATACATACAAAGCCTTGTGTGCAGCAGCTGGGCGGAGTAAGAGCTTGCTAAATGGTACCTATTATAATTGTCATCAGTCAGTGCATTCTGGAGCACCGTCCTCTGCTTGGCCCCGCTCAGGTGGGTAGAGCAGAGTTGAGGGCTGGGGCTGAGTGTGTGGCTGGCCTCGAGTGTTGTTTAAGAGGGGTAGCTGTATCCTGGGAAAACTGCAGTATCATGGGTGTGTCGCTGTCCCAAACCAGGCCGGAGAATCCTTGACAAGAGCAAGTTGTGGGTCAGCACCACATGTGACGCTTGCATCCTAGGCAAGCCCTGCTTTCTGGTCTGCCCAGTGGGCTGTTCCCACAGGAAAGGAGTTGCCAGTCACGCACCCTTAAATTTCCAACAACTTTCTCTCTCTTCTTGGTTCCTTCTTGGTCTTTGGACTAATCGGAAGAGTTAGGGTATTTTAGGGGCCTACCTCTGCCTCCATAAAAGGAGCTAGAATAGTTAATGTTTGGTGCACCTATTTGGAACTATTGGCAAATGACTAAGTGCGTCCACTTTAAGTGGATCTGGGCTGGACTGATCCAGGTGGAGTATGTGTTCATTCATTGGGTATGATGTGAAGTAGCACCAAGAACTGTCCCAAATTGTCCTGCCATTTCTCTGCCACAGAGCCAGAAGTTCTACCATATTTGAATCCTTCTTTAGGGCTAAAGCTTTGTCCTATAAAAATACAAATACCTCTGGGAGGGGTAACTTAAATCAGAATAAGTCATTAACCCCCTAGTACGAAATAGTTCATGGGGCTTTCACTTACCTGAGAAGATAGGAAAGAAATACTAATTAAGGACCTACAATAGACAAGATACAAGCATGGGGTGGAAGGGTAAAGGGGAACAGTGTCATAGCCTGAAAGAGATTTGTCCAGAGTGGGAAGCCCTGGGCAGCTGGGCAGCTGGAGGATGCTGACGTCCAGTTGCCTGGAGGAATCTATGGAAACCAAGATGGGAAAGCAAGAAAGCTTTCGCCCATTTCACAGTTCTGCCTAGATTCGGGAGAGTTATTCTTTCTGATCTGTCTGGAACTGAGAAGTCAAGCATGGAGACATAAGGCAGGCCCTTATCAAAGGGAGAACACATGCAGCAGGATTAGCCCCCACGGCCGCGAATAACTCGACCAGGCCCGCGCCGAAGTCTCCCCAACCTGCTCGGAAGGGAGTGATCCCGCAGGCTGAGACATAACCTCACCGCCAAAGCCAAAGTATGTCATGAAGCTTTTAATAACCCTGCCTGCCCTGCCTCCTCCCCAAAGGGGAACAGCTGGCCTCACCCTCCCTTCTCCTCATTGTCACTTTCGCTCTGTGATTCTAGGGCATTGTCTTCAGATGGGTGTCCCCCTGCTAGGAAGCCTGCTCTCCATAGTTAAGCAGTAATCATTTTATAATTTCTTTAATGTCATTGTTGCTGGGATTGTCTGACTCCGTGATGGTTACAAAAGGCAGATGGGGAGATTCGGTCTAATTAGAGGCCCACCAAACTTCTCACCAGTCTGCAGGGTTAGTTTCAGTTCCCACCCACATTTACCTGGGCCACCCACGCCCCACCACACCTGCTTTCTTCCCCCAGCTGGGTTTGGAAGGCAGCTCTGCTCACCACGATACCACCAATGCCACTTTCCAGCCGGGTTTGGGGCCATCCCAACACAGTCCCTCATGGGCCAGGGTCACCTAGCTGGCTCCTGCCCCTCCTTTCAGTGCCTCTCTGTCTACTTATCAGTCCCCCAGCCGTGATTGCAAGCCAATTTATTATTTTTAAGATTTTATTTATTTATTCTATACCCCCACACCCGCCCGCCGCTTGCGCTCCTTGTCTGCTCTCTGTGTCCATTCACTGCCTGTTCTTCTGTGTCTGCTTGTCTTCTCTTCTCATTTTCTCTTTAGGAGGCACTGGGAACTGATCCTGGGAACTTCCGACATGGGAGAGAGGCACTCAGTAGCCCAAGCCAACTCAGCTCCCTGTTCTTTTGTTGTCTTTGTTGTGTCTCTCATTGTCTTTTCTCTGTGTCTCTTTTTCATTGTGTCATCTTGTTGTGTTAGCTCACCATGTGGGCCAGCTCTCCACTAAGGCCAATTTGCCTTCACCAGGAGGCCCCAGGAACTGAACCCAGGACCTCTCATATGGTAGACAGAGCCCAATCGCTTGAGCCATATCCGCTTTCTGCAAGCCAATTTTTAAGTATTCAGGAGTTTTGTGAGCCAGTTGACATCACTTGGGTACCTTGAAATTGACCTTGGTGGGAGAATTTATACCACAGAAATCAGCAAATGCTTTAAAAGAGATTTCCTTCCTTCCTCCCTCCTTCCCTCACTCCCTCCCTCCCTCCTTCCCTCTCTACCTCTTTCCCTCACTCCCTTCCTCCCTTCTCTCTCTTTTCCTTTTTCTCATTTCCTCTCTCTCTGTCTTTCTCTCTTTTGATTACTTGAAAACCTGTTGTTAAGCACATATAAGCACACCACTGCCTCTCTCTCTCTCTCTCTCTCTCTCTCTCTCTCTCTCTCTCTCTCTCTCTCTCTCAGGAATTCTGCACCTTTATGCAGCCTACCCAGGCCTTTTCTTTCTTTTCTTTTCTGCATTAGATTCTCTCAGGTCTGTGATCTTTTGCTTTTGCTCTCTAAGCAATAAACGACTTCTGCTACTATATTCATAGACAATAATAACTCCTACCCTTCTGGTGACACTTGCATTTTAACTTTAGGCAAAACTGCAAACTGAGAGAATAACCCCATGGTTCCCTTCCTGGTGTTCTGAGTATTTGGGGTGGAGACCTTTCCAGTACCACTGCTGCCTTGGAAATCCTCCCAGTGCATGAGGTGGTAGGGTGGTGGCATCTCCCGCCTGGAATGATTCAAGTGTAGCCCAGCCTGGAGCACCTGGGCAGTCAGTGAGGCAGGTGAGTCTCCCCAGTGCCTTTCCCACCTCTGAGCTCAAACTTACATCATGTTGGTCAAGTAAGTGTGAATCCCTCCATACTCAAAGCATAAGGATTGTTACAGAACTAACTTACTTCTTCAAGATTCAGTATTTCCTTCCAATTGAGTTAAGCTCCCCAGGAAATGGAGCCATGTGTTATGACTGTTGTAATTCCTGAACCCCTATCCTCAAAGACCAAAGAACTGCTATCATGTTTAGTGTCCAGCTGGAGAAGAGACTCTACCATCCTCCCACAGCAGGCCTCTTCTTAAGAGAGCTGGTCAGTTGACTCAACTTCTTGAGCCACCCTAGGTTTCCTTACTACAGCTCTTTCAACATCTCCAAGGTCCTGCCTGAACTTAGTTCAAGTTCTTCTTCAATTGTGATAGAGCCCAGGCTCTGGCAAAGTTCTGCCTAGGGCATAAGGTGAAGGAGGATTGCCCTGAAGTTTCTCCATGACATTTAAAAATAGGAACCTGAGCACCACTACATGGAGTCACCCCACATTGCCCCTCCTTTAGGAGGCTGAGGGGGGATGCACTGGGGCAAGGTCCCATGGGATGTGCTTTGGAGGAGAGTGGCTGAAGCTCTTGATTTCTATTTCTGTATTCCACAATCCGGTTGGCTTTGAAAATGACAGCATTGTGTCCTTTGCTGCAGATTCCTTGTTCTCTACAAGGAATACAGTTGCTACATTGCAACTGTAATTTATGATTTGTGGGCTTGCTTATTTAAATCATGTCCCCCTGCCTAAGATGTAAACCCTATAGGGGCAGTGCTTATGCTTATCTTATTGATCAGTATCTCCCCAGGGCCTGGCAAATGATGGTTGTTAGTAGACAGTTGTTAAATGAACTTAAGAACTTCCTCTACAAACCAGAACCTATCTTTCTTCCCCAATTTTGAGTTTGGACTCTTTCTTTTTCCTCCTAGAGTATAGTAAGTTGGACTGGATCATACTGAAATCTTATTTAACCAGGAAGCTGAGGGATCTAAAGGCACAAAAGTCTTTAAAGGTTTCTGCTTCCTGGCAACATAGTAATTCTGATGGGAAATCCAGTCTCTGACTTCAACTCTAATTCCCACCCTGACCAATTCGTTGGCGCTCTTCATGATTGAGTTAGTGCAGCTTGGTAGGAAGAAGACCATGGTCAGAATGAAGCTGAGGAACAGAACCGTACCTTGAATCTTGTCAGTTTCCTGGTTAGAGCCCTTTGCGGGGAGACTGCCCATGCCTCCATATTTAGCCAACTGCCGTGCTGGCAAAATGACTCCTAGGGCTTGTCCTTGGACAAGTGATCCCTCACCCCATACCTCAGCAGGGCAGTTCTTCTTGCCTTCTATTTCCCAGGGCTGTTTTAAGGGACCGAAATAGTGACTGGAGAAGACCTTTAGCAGGAAAATGTGCTATGATGAACTGCCCTATATAGAGGGAAAGTAATACTGACCTGCTCTCAGCAGGGCATATGAAGTGCTTTCTCAGCAGCTGGACTGGGTTTCTACTGGTTCATCACCCTCTCTGACCAGATTTTCCTTGGAATAATGGAACTGTCAGTCTAGGACTGGGGCACAGACATTAAGTATTAGTTGCTCCTGGCCTCCGTGGAATTCTCCTGAATCCCTGATGATGTCTTTCAAGGTGCAGGTTCAGAACCCTGACCGCTTCTCTTCCCATCATCCTGCTCCCACCATGTTGAGCACATCTGAGTCTGATTTGCCCAAAGATACAGTAGGTTCCTGGCCAAGCCCTGGTCCCCTGTTGCCACTCTCAGAGCTCTTTCCAGGTATCCATCATGGAGTTCCCATAAGCTTTGCCCTTGGAAGTGTGTTCAGCTACATCAAGACAAAATCAACCTTTCTTCAGCTTTGACACTTCCTAGCTGAGACTCAAGTCCCTCCCTCCCCCTTCTAATCTTTCCTCCTAATCTCTAACCACACCCCAAAGCAGAATTGTCTTGGAGATAATGAAAATTTCCAAGGGTTTGGTGCAGAAGTATGGTCTCTCTTCCGGAGTGCCAACAGGTGATTCCCAAATGTAATTGTTACTCAGATTCCTTGCATGCCTGAGAACAGATGGGCATTCTGCAGAGGACACCCTCCTAGAATTTTGGGAAAACCTATTCACAGAGGTGGGGGAGGAGTTGCAAAAGGTCTCTGCAGATCCCCCAAGAACTGGTAACCTTTGCGGCCCTTAAAAAGGAAAGAACTTGCTATGTTTTGGGACAGTTCATTATCACTTGGGGAATAAAACACAAAATGCCAAAAAGCAAACCTTCCATCCCCTCTTGCCTATGTCCTTCCAGCTTAGGACGGTTGCCAGCTTTAAATTTCATCTATCATTTGAGACCATATGTGGAAATTCTGATCACTGACATTTTTATTTTTATCTCGCAGACTGAAAAGCCTTGTCTCTCTTCCAAACCATCTTATTAAAGAGGCCAGGGTTGACTCCAAGTGCTGCAGGCAGGATGGTGACAAGGGAGAGGGAGAGCGTTTGGTGCTTTGGGATGGACAAAGTTGGTGCAAGACCCGGCATGTCTTGAGCTCTCCGGGAGGGTGCCTTCATCATTCACCAAGACTCTACCAACTCTCTCCTCCCAAGGCTTTCATAAGCCTTCCATTTACACAATCTGCCCATCCCCTCTCCTTTAAACACAACACAGTCTGTGCATCCCTCTCCATCAACAGAAGGTTAAAGAGCAAGTTGCTGAAAGAACAGCGATTCCTTCTGTTCCCAAAAAGTCATTCTTTGTCTTATTTCAGCATCATGTTTTGGCATGGGGTGCCCTAGCAATTTGCCTTCAGGAGATCTGTTTGGGAATATTTACAAAGAGATGATCACTAAAACCCAATATGGGTTCACCGGGAACTGGTCATGTGGAACTAACCCCATTTCCCTTTTAAAATGGTTACCAGACAGCAAAGCAGCAGGATGCCATAGCTTTAGAGAGTGTCTTGATTTCAGAAAGGTATTCAATGGAGTCTTTCATGCTAAATATATTTTTGAAAATCCAACTGAAAAATAAAGTCTGTGTCCAGGCACTGCATGTGAGTTCACAGTTGTAATCAACTTGAAAAAATATCATTTGTGCCCTCTTTCA
This sequence comes from Dasypus novemcinctus, assembly GCF_030445035.2. Classification (NCBI taxonomy): domain Eukaryota; kingdom Metazoa; phylum Chordata; class Mammalia; order Cingulata; family Dasypodidae; genus Dasypus; species Dasypus novemcinctus. The sequence continues at coordinate 23,457,442 of NC_080692.1, read as the reverse complement.
TGTACTGCTTATTTCTTCTTCCCTGACCTCTATGAAATAGTGAAAGGTTTGCTTATCAAATTAGCATGACATATGTGAGAGAGAGGCACAAACACCCCAGATAAAAAGATGAAGATTCAAAAATTCTCAATAACAGGAATGCTTTTAGCTAGAAGATTGCATTTTTTAACAGAAAAGCTCCTCCGATCGATTACATAAATAGAAGATGAAGGGGATCTGGCTTTCTAGCTGTCAATTTTTAAAAAGACGTGGTGTTTTAGTTGACCATAATCTCAGGAATGCAGTTGCCAAGACAGCCAAACACTTTGGGGCTCTATTAATAGAAGTATAGAGAATAGATCAAAGGAGTCAACGGCCCTGTTGCACCAAGCACTGGTCAGACTGCAGCTGGGCTACCACCTTGCCCTTTTCTACAACCACATTCTAAGAGGGGCATTGACAGTAGGAGAGTATCCAGAGGGCAGGGCTGGAATGGTGAGCATCCTGAAATCTATTTCCTCTATGCTGTGAAATGTGGTAAGCTTTAAGAGTTAGAAATTCTAAGAAGGCAGATTTCAGCACAGTATAAGGATGATTTGTCATAATTAAAGCTGCCCTATGGTGGTATATTACCTCATATATTAATAAACTGCCTTTCAAAGAAAATGCTGAAACTGTATCTGTAAGAGACATCAGATATTCTAGAAAGAGGATTTCTATATAACATGGGGATTGACTTGAGATTATTGTGATTTCTAGCTCCTGCTTCCACCTCTAAGGTTCTATATTTGAACTAGTTTTTCCTCCAGACCTATGTGCTGGACTTGGAATTAGAAGACCTGTATTCCAAATATGGCTTTGCTAAAAACTAGCTGGTCTTCAGTTTTTTCATTCCTAAAGGGAAAGGGTTGAACTGCATGCTATTTAAGGTCCCTCTTAGATCCTCTTTAGCATATTTCGTAAAATTATAAAAATAACTGAGTGAGAGAAATTATCACTGATCAGGTGGAAACAGATTCTCTGGGATATTACTATGCTAATCATAAATTACAAGGTCTTCTTGGAGGAGTCATTTTATTCATTTCCTTGTCTCAAACCCTGACCAAGGATATCTAAGAAAGCAGTTCCCTAATTATTTCTGCAAATGGACATTTTTCAGCAGGGTCCCTTTCCAAAAATGAAATTCTCATATGTTCATAGGGAATATTCAATGCTCTACATGCTGTTACAACACTACTTCAGGTAAGAAGCTGTAAAAGTCATGACACCACATCTTGAAACCCCTGTGAGCAGCCTAAAAATACCTTGAGACATACTAGGTAAAGGGGTAAGTGAGTATAGCCACATTAAAGGGTTATTTGGCTGTAGCTGCTAAAACTTAAAATACTCTTACCTCTGAGCATCAGTTTTCTCTCTTAGTATCCACTCTGCAGAAATATATGCATATGTGTGAAAAGGATTGGAAAAGAATGGCCTTTGCAAAAATGTTGGTAAGAGCAAATGACTAAAAACATCTAAATGCTTATTCAAATGGAAGAAAATAAATAAGCTGTGATATGTCTATCCAAGGAACCCTACCCATCAGCTAATGAGAAGGTGCTGTTATGTAACAATCTGCACATTATGCTAGTGAGTGAAAGAAAAAAGTTACAGAATAATATATTCTACCTAATATTTCTAACTACAGGGGGATTTCATTATCTGCACAGAATGGGCTCTGCACTTTGCCTTTAATTTTTATGAATCAGTGGCTAATATTTTAAATTAAAAAATTTATATTAAAATATAGATATATATGTTGTGCATATAACATGTACAAATAAAATTTATGATAATAGCTCTAAAGGATAGGGTACAGAAATATACTACTAGAAGATTGTTAGACTATATTTGAAATGAAATAATATTGTTTGAGGGTAGCTCTGGTAACTTAAAATTGATTACTGTGAATTCTAGAGCAATCACTAAAGGCAAATAAACAAAAAACAAAGTATATCTGATTAGTCAATAGTGTAGATAAAATGGAGTCATAAAAAAATACTCACTGAACCCAAAAGAAGACCAGAAAAGAGGAAAAAGGGAACATAGATGGCACAAATGGCAAGGGAATAGCAAGATGATATATTTAAACCCAAACATGTAGGTAGCTACTACAGCAGATATAAATGTTCTAAACACTCCAATTAAAAGGCAGAGATTGTCAGATTATAAAAGAATGCAAGACCCAGCTAAATGTCTTCTGTAGGAAGCCCAACTTAAATATAAAAACCAGATATGTTCAAATAAAAGGATGGAAAATATATGCCATACAAACACTAATCATAAGAAAGTTAGAGTGGCTATACAAATTTTAAAAAAAAAGAGTAGACTTCAGAACAAAGAACACTACCAAGGGGGAAAAAAGCAATAAAAGTATCAATTTCTCAAGAAGTCATACCAATACTAAATAGAGTTTCAAAATACAAGAGGCAAAAACTGATTAAACTGAAGGGAGAGAGAGAAAAATCCACAATTATAGTTAGATATTTCAAAGTTCTCCCTCAGTAATTAACAAAATAAGTAGGCAAAAATATATATATATAGATGCTGAAGACTTAATTGACACTGTCAACCATGAACATTGATGGACCACACCACCTAACAGTTGGATACACATTCTTTTCAGTGCTCATTGAGCATTCACCAGAATAAACCATATCCTGGGTCATTAAAAAAGTCTAATATATTTAAGTGTGGAAATCATGAATGCATGGTTTCCACCACAATGAAAATAACTCTTAAATAATTTTAAGAATTCTTTTGGGAAACGGACTTTGGCCCAGTGGTTAGGGCATCCGTCTACCACATGGGAGGTCCGCGGTTCAAGCCCCGGACCTCCTTGACCCATGTGGAGTTGGCCCGTGTGCAGTGCTGATGCGCGCAAGGAGTGCCGTGCTACACAGGGGTGTCCCCCGCGTAGGGGAGCCCCACGCGCAAGGAGTGCACCCATAAGGAGAGCCACCTAGCGCGAAGGAGGGAGCAGCCTGCCCAGGAATGGCGCCGCCCACACTTCCCGTGCCGCTGACGACAACAGAAGCGGACAAAGAAACAAGACACAGCAAAAAGACACAGAAAACAGACAACCGGGGGAGGGGAGGGGAATTAAATAAATAAAAATAAATCTTTAAAAAAAAAGAATTCTTTTAAGGGGAACCGTAGATATATTTGGAGGTGAGTAGGAGAATCCAGAAACAAATTGGCTTGAAGTCTTCAGGCATGTGGAACTGAGTTGCATCTTCCTGGCTTTTAAGATGGCACAATTACTTCAAGGCCATGAACCCTTTCAAGACTTCCCAGTTACTATTCCTGTATCTACAGTCCTTTTTCACAGAAACAAAGTAGGCAGTGACTCATGTGATACGCTCTAAAAGATATCATGAAATGACCCTGCTCTCTGCCCCAAAATGTCTCTCACTCGCTGCCATTAAGGCTGTGATGGGCATTTTGTTGAACAATGTCATTGTGAAATATGTGAACCCAAAAGAGGCAATGCAGTGTGAGCACTAGTCATGAGCATCTTAGAAAAAGCCATTCACCAGAGGTAAACAACTCAAGCCACTAAGGTACCAATACATTTCTATGGACAGAAAGGAGAAAAAAGTCAAGTGTCTAGATGATGGTCTTGACTAAGTAGGACAACCCATGATAGGATGCTTTAGCACAGGCCCCAAAGAAGCTTATGGGGCTTTATCAGGAGAAAGGAAAGAGGCAAATGGCAGAGATGACGATACAGCAGAGGAAGAAGATGCAGAGTCAGACCTCTTCATGGTTTTCTTAGGACCACCTGTGTAGCAGGACGAGACGGTCAGTGCCAGAGATCCCTGCCCCCACTATAGGTGACGTGCCAGATCTGATCACAAGGAGCACTTACTCCCTCACTTTTCTCTACCTCCCTGGGGAATGTTAATGACTGACACATATCCTGGCAGGCACCCCAAGGGAGACAAGGAATATTCCATGATGTGGGCCCAGTGGCCCCAGAGGGAGTATTTCCCTAAGGGATACCAACTAGTAAGTTAATTTTGTTGTATGTCATTCGTTTGCTTCCCAGGGTCTGCCTAGGTGCCCTTGCTCTACTACTGCCCCTACCTATCAGATTGTCTTTTCAATTTGTTGTGGCCATGTGAGCCTCTTATGCTCTGTGCCATGGCATCCTAAAGCTGTCCTGATATAAAGGTGAGGCAGTCATCTCCTGGTGTGATTTTGGGAACCTTTCCTTCAAGCCTACTTCTTCCCCTAAAATCTTTCTTCTTATGGTTCTAGCCTGTTGACTGGTCTTTGTCTCTGGTTACTGGGAGGTAACCCTCTAAATATTTGTTATTTCTGGTGGGCCCCAGACCACACCTGATAGTTTATGCCAATCAGATGACTCAGGTCTGTCTAATATTGGGCACTGGCCACACTAGAAAGCCCAGTCATGTGATTACGGAGTTGTGACTTTAAGTCAGGTCATCATCAGCCCTACCTCTGGGGAAGACAGGGGGCTAGAGACTGAGTTTAGGAACATGGGCATTAATTCAATTAATCATGCATATATATTGAGACCCCAATAAAAAGTCCAGACACTGCAGCTCAAGTGAGAATCCCTGATTGATAACACATATCAATGTGCTGGGAAGGTGATGCATTCTGACCCCATAGGGAGAGGATATGGAAGCTTTGTATGGGATCCTCCCAGGCCTCGCCCAATGTGTCTCCTCTTTTGCTTTATTATTTGTATCCTTTTGCTATTATAAAACTGTAATTACAATTACAGAGCTTTCCTGAGTTCTGTGAGTCATTCTAGCTAGTTGTCAGACTTGAGGGGATGGTGGGAACTCTCAAATTTGTAGCCAGTTTGTCAGAAATGTGGGTGGCCTGTAAACCCCTGATCTTGTGGCTGCTGTCTAAAGGGCAAGTCTTGTAAAGGGCTGTGCCTTTAGTCAGAGAAGTCTAACTGGGTAGACTCAGAATTTCAGTTAGTGTTAGAAGTTACTGCAGTTGGTGTCAGTGTTATTGCAGATTTCTTTCTTTGGCAGAGTCTTTAAGTTGTAAGCTTTTGCAGGGCAAGAGTTGAGTCTTATCCATCTTTTTACCCTGTAAAGAAGAGTTGGACAGTTCTTCATTCAGGGCTTTTCACACACAGCTGCACTTCATCAACATTTGCTCCCCTTTGCTCCCCATTCTGTGTGCACCTCTCAGTACCTCATTGTCTCTATAAGAAAAACCCATCACTAGCCGCTAAGTTGTTCAGTAACTCTAATGAAAAACTTTCTTAAATCCTCTAGAGCATCAAAAGACCCATGAGACATTGATTGATGAATGACAGAAAACAAAGCACCACAGCAGGGGGAAGAAAAAGAAGCAGAATCAGCATTTATTTGGCAACTACACTATGCCAGTTTCTACACAAATTTGCTTTTTTATGCCACAAGAATATGACATAAAGATCACTGACCCCATTTACAGATGAAGAAACTGAGGCTCTGAGAACTTAGAGTCCATGGTCAAGGTCACAAAGCTCATGGAGAGTCAACCAGGTTTGGTCTGACTTCAAAGCCTGAGTTCTTTCCTGCAGGTCATACTGCCTCCTATGCCAGCCAGGGCTGCTCCTTTCAGGAATGGGCGGTGCCATGAAGAAGGCTGGAAGGATGGTCTACAGTATGTACATTTCCAAAGTTAAAAGGTAACAAGTCAACTCAAATTGACTTATGCAAAAATAAGCACGTTTGGAAGGATAATGTAGCTCACGGAATCCAAGGGAAAGTTGAACAGTGTATTTGTGGAAGGGCATGAAGCAGCTGAAATGTGACCACACTTCTGGTATTGTGCTATTGATGAGATTTACTCTGTCATTCTGGTCCATACCTTCCAAATGCCAATAGAGCCCCAGAAGTTGTGACAAAATGCCCTCTCCAATTGATTTTCAGATACAACTAGGAAGAAAGCATTATCCAGACTGTGTGCCACTCTTAAGCAAAAATAAAATAGTTTTAGTGATCAAACATGTTTATGACACACTGGCTCAAGCAAAGCCAAGTGGGTCTCTTTAGAGTAGGATTTCTCAAAATCTTTATTGTCTAAATGTGTACAGTGAATGAGGTAGGAATTCTGAAGTAGAGATTTATTACTGAGTTTGGGTACACTGATAAAGAGCAGATATGTGCTCCTGGGAAATTGCATTTAGATATGCAGTGTGATCTATAAGCTTCTGCATTCAATCTTAACAACTTCCTGCTAATATAAAGCATCCTATTTTCTAAGAGACAGGAAAAAAAAGATAATTTATTGTTGTTGTTAGGGAAGCCAATAAAAGGAATCTCTGGTAGTCATACACTTGTTTTTTTTTTTTTTGTCTGTCTCCATACAGTTCTCCTACAGGGAAAAACAGTGCAAGTAAGAAAGTCCAGGTGAAAAAGTCAATAGAATGCTACAGCTAGCATATGAAATGCAAAAAATGGAGATTGCCCAGTCTTCACACCTCACGTCGTTTAGATTTTATGGGCCAAGCTCACAGAGGTAGCCACAGCAGAAGAGTAAAAGTCCCTCCACTGTGTCCTCACTAATTTAATATTCCATTACCAGTGATGATTGATTTTCACATTTTCAAGCCTCATTTCTCCGCCCAAACATGGGCCCTATTCCAAAGATATATACACCTCAGAAATGGAATTCATGGTTTCCTTTGAAAACATTGTCTTAAAAGTCTGAAACAGATTTTCTTGGTTGCCATTAACATTTTCATTAAAACTCCACTCCCCAAGTTGGTTCTATTCCAGATGCCCCCTTCTCCCATGTCTGCTGTTGGCTAGCTTGATTAACAATGATCTGGAGACAATAAGAAACAGTCCTCCCAACCAAAGGTCCTGAGAGACTTGAAGGAAACCTCAAGAAGCCACAGCCAGGGGACTGTCCAGGTAGCTCTGGGGAGAGCCACACCTGTGCCTGTGGAGGGGCCATGCTAGTCTGTCAGTTCAGGCCCTTTTCTTTCTTCAAAAAATATTTTTAATTTGTTATTTGACACAATTTTACTAAGTAATTAACTCCCTCACTCTCTTACTGAACAAATATTTATTGAAAACCTGTGTGTGCCAGACGCTGCTCTTGTTTCTGGAAAAACAACAATAAACAGGATGATCATGGTCTCCACACTTACTGAACTTGCATTCAAGTAGGGGAGACAGAAAAACCAACAACTAAATGACAAAATAAACACTATCAAGTCAGTAAGGGATAAGTGCTATGAAGGAAAGAAGCAGAGTAAAGGACTTGTGGGAGATGAAATGCGAATAGAGGTTGACTATTTTACACAGGGTATCAACGATGATCTCTTCAAGGGGTGATAGCCTAGCTGAGGCATAAATGAAGGAAGGGAGCAATATGAAAATTAAAGGAAGGAGCATTCTAGTCAGAGGAATCATGAATCGTTGGACTTGGTGTGTTCAAGAAGAGCATGAAAACTGGTGTGGCCAGTGCAACACGAGCCAGGTGAAGAGTGGTGGGAAAGAGGTCAGAGAAGCATGCAGGGCCGGATGGTGTAGAGGCCTGGGAGTCATGCTAAATAGTTTGGCTTTGACAGTTTGGAGCAAAGGAGTGACACCATTTTTTTACATTTAATAAAACCATTCACCTGCTGGATGGAGAACAGAAAGTAAGGGTGGTAAGAATAGAAGAAGGAATAGATCATATTGGGGCAAAGATAGAAGCAAAAAGATCAGGTTGAAAACTGTGGTACAAGTTCAGGCAAAAAATGATGGTGGTTTGGACAGGGTGATAACAGAGAAAGTGGTAAGAAGTAATTCTATTATTGCCTCAAGTATTTCATTTGCTTCTTGTACTTCTCAGCCTTCCTATAGCAGGTTAGGGATACATGACTAGTTCTGGGCAATGAGAAGAACTGATATGTGTCACAGCCAGGCTATTGGCAGTTAAGACCCGATATGTTCCTTCCATTTCTTTCCTTCCCCACCATAGTAGTCTTTGACACATGTACCAAATGGTATAGTTCTAAAATGGGTAAGTCTCCTAACCCATGTTGAACTTTACGCAAGTGTGAAATTAACTTATCTTGTTAAACTTTGAGATTTAAAATACTTACTCCGACAGCTAACATTGTTTATCCTCAAAATACAGTATATATTTTGAAGAATCCAATAGACATGCTATAGTTATGAGAGAAAGAAAAGACTGTTAGCTGACTCCATATTTTTTTGGCCATATTACTAGAGTGAACTGTGGTGCTATTTATGCAGATGGAGACCACTAAGGAGGAGCAGTGAATTTAAAGGTAAAAAACAAGAGTCAGGTGACGGACTTGGTCCAGTGGTTAGGGCATCTGTCTACCACATGGGAGGTCCACGGTTCAAATCCTGGGCCTCCTTGACTCGTGTGGAGCTGGTCCATGTGCAGTGCTGATGCACGCAAGGAGTGCCCTGCCACAGGGGGTGTCCCCCGCATAGGGGAGCCCCACGCGCAAGGAGTGCACCCTGTAAGGAGAGCCGCTCAGCGCGAAAGAAAGTGCAGCCTGCCATGGAATGGTGCCACACACACGGAGAGCTGACACAACAAGATGACACAGCAAAAAGAAACACAGATTCTCATGCCACTGACAACAACAGAAGTGGACAAAGAAGATGCAGCAAATAGACACAGAGAACAGACAACTGGGGTGAGGGGAAAAGGGGAGAGAAATTAAAAAAATAACAAAATAAATAAAAATAAATAAAAAAAAAAACAAGAGTCAGAGTTTGGATTAAGTTTGCATTGCCTAGTAAGATCCAGGTGAACATGCTAAGCAAATAATTGGCTACATAAGCCTGGAACTCAGGAGAGGGTCAAGTTGTAGAAACAGATTTGGTAATAATCATATTTCAGATTGGGATTCAAGACTGTGGACTAGATAAGATCATCCAGGGAATTAATGCAGGCAGAAAAATATAAGGACAGAATAAGACTCAACTTTGTGAGGCTCTGGTTTATTTGAGGGACAACAGAGAAAGAAAGCAAATCAAATCAATATGGTCATCGCACTCCTTTCTCCCTTGTTCCCACAATCAATCTAATTTTGACCATGATCATAGAGAAAGAGTGTGTGGTGGTGATTGTGGAGTTCAAGGAGGAATGGGGGGATGGGGGGCGGACTTGGCCCAGTGGTTAGGGCATCCGTCTACCACATGGGAAGTCCACGGTTCAAACCCCGGGCCTCCTTGACCCGTGTGGAACTGGCCCATGTGCAGTGCTGATGCGCGCAAGGAGTGCCCTGCCACGCAGCGCAGGGGTGTCCCCATGTAGGGGAACCCCACACGCAAGGAGTGCGCCCCATAAGGAGAGCTGCCCAGTGTGAAAGAAAGTGTAGCCTGCCTAGGAATGGCGCCACACACACAGAGAACTGACGCAACAAAAAAAAGAAACACAGATTCCTGTGCCGCTGACAACAGAAGCGGACAAAGAAGACGCAGCAAATAGACACAGAGAACAGACAACCGGGGTAGCAGGGGAAGGGGAGAAAAATAAATAAATAAGTAAGTAAGTAAGTAACTAAAAAAAGGAATGGGGGTTATGCACAAAATTCAACAGGAGGATGGAAGAGCTTTCCAGGAACTAGCCAAACTTGGATCTTCCTCAGTTTGGAAGTTACTTTCACTCCAACCAAAATCATCTCAGTTCATGTTTCTCAAAGCCTTCACCCTCTGTTTTAGAGCTTTCTTATTCCCATAATGGACCTCTAATGGACTCAGGATATGGGAGGCTAATTTAACCTGGGGTAAGAAAACCTTCAAAATGGAAAATAATCCAGGTTTGGCTCTTCTGAATATATTTACTAGAGGGGCTTCATTAGGATTATCTTAAAAAGGGGAAGGGAAATGACTTCAGAGAAGTCATTTCACAGTTCACCACAGTTCACCACAGAGAAAATAGGAAAGTAAAGATGCCTTAATATTTGTCCATCTATAAAAGCAACAAAAACCTGGCAAAATTTATCAGAATCAACTTTTGCAGAACTCTGGACTATTAACTAGAGGCATGCAGCAAATCAGGAAATCTTTATTCAAGAAATTGACTGAATCTTAATAAGAACAACAAGATTTGTGGTGTTTTAACTTGCTCTCATCCCATCCCCAATCTCCAGCTCCACTGTAGCCTTGAAAAATAACAGCGCATACACTTGGTATAGCTTGGAAGCCAATGGTGGGAGCAGAACAGAGCAGGCACTCTTTCCAAGAATCATTCCCACAGAACTGTCATTATTTGGTCTGCCTGGTGTTTCCTTAGAAGACACAACTTACAAGCCTGTCTCAGAGGTCACCAATGCAAAAATTCTTTCCGTGGAGGAGGAGTGGGGCAGGAAGATAAGAAAGGCTGATTGAAACAAATATAGGCAAGTGTTTTAATTTAGTTGGCTGCTTGAGGTGATGGATGACAATTGAGACAAAGAATAGATTAGACCAAAGCTTAAATGAAAAGCTGAAAAGCTGAGGTGGCAAGATATGAATGGGTCTTTAAAAAGCTCCAACATATTCCTGAGAATCAAGAAGGCCATGTGCATGCACAGTAGTAGGTACAAGCACAGGACTGACCTGAGAAGATCTTAACCTTTCACCTCTGACAGACACTGAAGTTCTGAACAAGCAGGAAGACAAGGCTAAAGGAATGCATTAAACTGCCTGCCTGAGTGCTGAATCATGCCCTCGAAATGCAAACAGTCCCTCAGCAAACAGCAAACACTGGGAGATATACTGGTCCCAGGCTGTTGAGGAAATCTCTATCCAATAATTAGTTGACTACTAAGCTAACCTAGTAGTGACTTCAGTGACCATACACAGCAAAGAATACAGACTACAGAATTAGTTCATGACGGTCCCTAAACAAACAAACATCAACAATTACAACAAGCACCAACCACAAAACAGGAAGAAGTATATGATTCTCAGATTTGTTATATTGTTATAGAAAACGTCCAGTTTTCAACAAAAAGTATGACTCATAAAGAAACAAGAAGGTATGGCCCGTATATAGGAAAAAGTAATCAATAGAAACTGTCCTTAGGAAACCTAGACATTGGACCATATTGCAAGTATGTTCAAAGAGCTGATGAAAACCTTTTTTAAGAACTAAGGAAAACCTGAAAACCATGTCTCACCAAATACAGAGTATCAATATAGAGTGAGAAATTATAAAAAGGAACCAAATAGAAATTCTGGAGTTGAAAAGTACAATGACTGAAATTTAAAATTCACTAGAAGAAGGGCTCAGTAATAAATGTGAGTTGGCGCAGAAAAAAGCATCAGTGAACTTGAAGATAAGTCAATTGAGATTATTCATTCCAAGGAACAGAAAAATAAATAAATAAAAATGAACAAAGCCAAAAATATATATGCATTATGGGAGTCCTAGAAGAAGTGGAGAGAAAGAAAGGCACAGAGAGAATATTTAAAGAAATAGTGGTCAGAAACTTCCTAAATTTGATGAAAAACTAATCTACACAGCTAAGAAGTTGATTTGACTACAACTAGGATAAATTCAAAGATATATATATATACTTACATATCATAACCAAATTGGTGAAAGACAAAGAGCATTCCTGAAAACAACAATAAAGACATGACTCATTGTATACAAGAATCCTCAGTAAGATATATAACTGAGTTCTCATCAGAAATATTGGATGATAGAAGGCAGTAGATGTCATATTCAAAGTGTTGGAAGAAAGACACTGTCAAATAAGAGTTATACATGCAACAAAACTATCACAGATAAACAAAAACCAAGTGAATTCATTACCAACAGGCTTGGCCTAGAAGAACTACTCAAGGCAGTTATGGAAGTTTGAAATTCTTGTATGAATCCCAAAATGAGAAAATTAGTTTTGTAAACTAATTTGTTCCTCTGGGTGTGATACTCTTTGATTTCATTAAATTCAGTTGAGAGAACTTTGATTAGATTACTTGAAATGATTGATTTAGGGCTCTTGTTTGGACTATGTCAGCAAGATGTGACTCAGGTTGCATCTCCACCCCCTTGCTGAGTTTGATGAAAAACAGAGACACACTAGAAAAGAGAGCTCCAACCTATGTGATGCTGCCGTGTGACAGAAGGAAGAGGCTCAAGAAACTGAGGCCTCAGGAAGAGAGGAGCCATTTGCCTGTTAGCTTGCAACTGAAATTGGGAAGAAAGCAGAGCAGCAAGGCTGAAGGAAGATGCCTGGTAAGAGACAAGCCCTGTGCCTGGTTGCCCTCAGCTAAGCTCTGGGAAATGGTAAGGCCCAGAAGGGAAGACAGAGATCAGGCAGAAATTGCCCACCATCTTGCTTCGACACAGGGAAGCTGGCTTGGGTGAGAAAATATCTCTCATGGTGACTTGAATTTGACTTTTCATGGCTTTGGAATTGTAAGATTTTACCCCAAATAAATGCCTTTTATAACATAGTCTGGTAACTTTGCATCAGCAGTCCTTTGGCAAACTAAAACAGGAGACCTTTCAAAAACTTTCAAAAAACAAAAATGAAAGATGGGACATTATGACTGAACTTACATGAATAAAAAGGATTGTAACAGAATCCTATGAACAATTATATGCCAACAAATTAGATAAACTAGATGAAATGGAAAAATTACTAGAAAGACACAAACTACCAAAACTGACTCAAGAAAAAAAAATGAAAATCTTAATAGACATATAACAAGTAAAGAGATTGAATTAATAATCAGAAAACTTCCTACAAAGAAAATCCCAGGTATGGTTGGATTCACTGGTGAATTCTACCAAACTTTTAAAGAAGAATTGATATTAATCTCAAATTATTTTATGTGTCTAGTATCACCCTCATAGCAAAACAAAAATTATCACAAGAAAACTATGAACAATATCCTTTATGAATATGCATGCAACATGCACAACGAACTACTAGCAAACTGAATCTAGCAGCATATAAAAAACTATGTACCATTTCCAAGTGGGATTTATCCCAGAAATGCAATATTTGTTCAGCATGTGAAAATTAACCAATGTAAACACCATATTAACAGGATAAAGGAAAGAAATACCACATGATCATTGCAATAGATATATCCAATACCTTTTTATGATAAAAACTTTAAACAAACAAAGGATCTAGGGGTGGAAAGGAACTTCCTCAATCTGATAAAGGGCATATAGTAAAAATCCACAGTTAACAACATAAAACCACAGCTAAAATCACTGAATGCTTTCCTACTAAAATCAGGAATAAGACAAGGATGTCCACTCTTACCATATCTAGTCAATATCTAGAGAAATATCTAGAAAATATTCTATTTCTAGACAATATCTAGATCCACCAAGAAAAGAAATAAATGACATCCAGATTGGAAAGGAAGACATTAAACTCTATATGCAGTTGACATGATCTTGTGGAAAGAAAATCCTAAGGAATACACATATGCAAACACACACACAAAAACTATTTATTGGAGTTAATAAATGAGTTCAGCAAATTTGCAGCATAGAAGATCAATCTACAAATATCAGTTTTATTTCTATACACTAACAATGAATGATCTGAAAATGAAATTAAGAAAATTCCATTTAAAATAACATCAAAAAATAAAATGTTTAGGAATAAATTTAACGAAAGTGCAAAACATGTACACTGAAAACAAAAATCATTGTTGAAAAAAATTAAAGAATACCTGAATAAATGGAACCGTGTTCATGGACAGGAAGAAAATATTGTTATGATGCCTGGCTTAGTTTCTAAAGGCTGCCAATATCATATATCAGAAGTGTGTTGGCTTTTATAATGGGAATTTACTAGGATGAAATCTTCCAGTTCTGAGGCTATGAAAATGTTCAAATCAAGTCATCATCAGAGATGCTGTCTCACCAAAGGTCAGCTGCTGGCAGATCGTGGACTCCTGTCACGTGGCAAGACATGATGGCAATTCCGTAGTCTGGGTCTCTGCCTCCTCCTCTAGGCTTACTGTTTCCCTGAGCTCAGCTGTGGGCAATCAGACAGATGGCTCATCTCTCCCATCTTCTGAGCCTCAACTCTTCTAGCACCTTGGGGTTTCTCTGTCTCTGCCACATTTTCTCTAAGTGTCTCTGCTTTCAGTCCTCCATTTATAAAGGACTCCAGCGAGAGGACCAAGACCCACCCTAGTCCATGTCTCACTGAAGCAATCCAATCCAAGACCCCCCAACTATATCCAATCCACTCAAAGGGTCCCACACCAACAGGAATGGATTAGCTCTAAGAATATGATCTTTTCAGGGATTCACAAAAAACATTCAAACTGTCACAATAACGTTATTCCTCAAATTCCTCTATGGATTCAATGCAATCCCTATCAAATTTCCATCTGCAAGTTTTGAAGAATTTCACAAGTTGTTCCTAAAATTCATATTGAAATGTAAGGGATTAAAAATAGCCAAAACACCTTTTTTTTTTCAGGTACCAGGGCCAGGGAGTCAACCCAGGACCTTGTACGTGGGAAGCCAGCGCTCAAACACTGAGCCACATCGGCTTCCCTGAGTTGGTGTTTTCATTTGTTTGTTGTTTGTCCCTTTGTTCAGTCCCAGGAACTGAACCCGGGGCCTTCTCATGTGGGAAGGAGGCACTCAACTGCTTGAACCACATCCACTCCCTGAGCTAAAACATCTTGAAAAAGAAGAACACAGAGGACTCGCACTTCCTGATGTCATAAATTACTACCAAGGTATAGTCATCAGGACAATGTGGGACTGGCATAAAGAGAGACATTTAAGTCAGTGGAATAGAACTGAGACTCCAGAATAAACCCACAATCTATTCTCGACTGATTGTTGACAAGGGTGTCAAGATCGCTCAATGGGGGAAGGTTAATTTTTTGAGGAATCATTCTGGAACAGCTGGATAGCCACATGAAAAAGGATTAATTTGGACCTTACTTCACATCATATACACAAATTAACTCAAAAAGGATCAAAGGCTTAAATGTAACAGGTAAAACTATAAAACTTAGACAAAAAGAGGGGTAAAATCTTTATGACCTTAGATTAGGAAAAAAACAAGGATAATTTTGACTTCATTAAAATTGAAAATATTTTATGCATCAAAGGAAACTATGACAGCATTGAACTGACAACCCATGGAATGGGAGAAAGTGTTTGCAAATCAAATATTTGATAAGGGTCTAATATCTAGAATATATAATGAATTCTTACAACTCAACAATAAAAATACAAATAACCCAGTTTAAAAATGGAGAAAGGGTCTTGATAGAAATTCTTCAACAAAGTTAATACAAATGGCTAATGAATCTATGAAAAGATGGTCAACATTGTTTAGTCATTAAGGAAATCCAAACCAAAACCCTCCAGGCTGGCTATAATAAAAAAAAAAAAAGGAAAATAACAAGTGTTGGACAAGATGTGGACAAAGTGGAACACTCATACATTATTGGCAGGAATGTAGAAGGATGCAATCACTGTGGAGAACACTTTGGTAATTCCTAAGAAAGTTAAATAGAGTTACCATAAGACTTAGCAGTTCTATTCCTAGTTATATACCCAAGGGAAATGAAAACATATGTTCATGCAAAAACTTGTACACCAGTGTTTACAGGTGCATTTTTCATAATGGCCCAAAATTGGAAACAACCCAAATGTCCATCAACTAATGAATGGATAAACAAAATGTGGTATAACCATATAATGGAATGTATTTTATTCAGCCATAAAAGCCACAATATGGATATACCTTGAAAATATTTTGCTAAATGAAAGAACACAGACATAAAAAGTCATATACTGTATGATTTCTTTTATATTAGAAGTCTAGAATAGGCTAATCCAAACACAGAAAGTAGATTAGTCGTTGTCACCGGAGGAGAGGGGGCAATGGGGAGTGACTGCTAGTGAGTATGAGTTTGTTTTGAGGTGATGAAAATCTTCTGGAATCCATGTTGATGGTTGCATAACTCTTTGACTATACTAAAATCCATTGAATTGTGCACTTTGGCATTCACTATGGTATGTGAATGTTGTCTCAATAAAGGTTAAAGGTTGAAAAGATTAGACCTGATGCAGGTGCCTAGCATGGTGACTGGTATAAACAAGGCTCTCAACAAACGGTTGCTAATAATTATAATGAGGATAATAAAATTATACTGAGAAATTTTTATCTTAACAACTAATTTATGATTTTCATTGTAGGAAGAGGCCGTCTTTTTTGAGAGGAAGCTTTCATAAGCCTTGGAAGTTGAATTCAGCCTTGGGCTAGTGAATGGATTCCATAAAGGGGCTAGTCTTCAAGAGGAAGTAGGGGAGCAGGGCAAGGGAGAAGGAGGGGGCATAGCTTCAGAGTATGAGAGAAAACATTGGCGCATTTCAATGTTTTCTATGGGGTGCGTGATGTAGTTCTACCATTTAAAATCTTCAGAACACTCTTTATATGTGATTTGTGTGTGTTTCAAGTAGGAATAGGTTGACAGAAACGGACAGGAAAATTCAAACAAAATAAACAAACAAAAACACAATCACCAAAAAGTGTCTTAAACAAGATAGAAGTTTATTTCTCTCCTATGCAAAGAAGGCCAGAGCTAAGCACCTCAGAACCAGTGTTAACAGTTCTGGAAATGGCATACGAGCTTCTTATAGCTCTTCAGGTAACATACCCAAGGAAGCCCATGTTCTCTGGATCCACAATAACTGTTAGAGTTTCAGCAATCAGGTTGGTATTCCGGGGCCTGGGCAGAGTAAGGGGTAAGTTAAAAAGGAAGGAATGGCACACACCAGCTATTTTATAGGGAAGTTGTCATTGGACAGAGCTTACTCACACAGTAACACCTACTTTCAAGGAAGGCTGAGAAATGGAAGTTTTATTATGGGAGACCCCAGCTTAATACTGGGGAGAGTGAGAGGAAGGAAAGAACAGATATTTAGGTAGGCAACTGGCAATCTCTTGCCATTGTGTGATTGGATATTTGGGGTGGAAGAATAAAGAGCTACTAAAGTCTGCATCAAAGATGCCATGGGGCAAAAGTGGATAATGCACATAGGCATGTCTATACAACTGGGTACATACCAGTGATGTTCCAGAATCCAAAATGGAAACAAATGCTACCCTAAAAGCAACACTGTATACTCCCCTTGCAAAAAGGCCACATTTCAAGAACTTGTCAAAGACACCTTCTTATATTCCATAGTCAATGTTTTTTTAAATAAGAAGGTTGAGCTCTACAGCAAAACGCAGTTGGCTAGATGACCTTTCCAGTCTTCAAAACCGAGTATCCCATCAAGTGCATAAACACAGGTTCCCCCAGGGTGTTTTCCACATGTCCAAGGGATGTTACGGATTCTTTGCCCCGAGGTACATGTTTCCAGTGATTCTCATATTTGGAAAAGTTTGATAGACAAATTTTCACTATTTCTCTTGAGCAGAAGGAGAAAGAATGACTGATAATGGAGAAGATTAAGTTCAAAATGGCAGTTTTTCTGATTACAGTTAGAAACTATTGAGATGCTTAATATTGAGTATGAAGCAGATGAAGTCAGGTGAACAGGGGGAAACTCCACTATTTTTACCTCCAAAAAGGTAAACATTTATAAAGAAGTGTTTCTCTGTATTCCTCAGAACACTTATATGATGTAAAAAGGATTCAGAGGCCAAGTAAAATTGAGAAATTTTTTACAATGTGTTCTTAGAGATTAATAAAGCCCTTAATATATTTCAGGCTCGGAGACGTCTTTTGATAAAGAAACTTAACTTTTTCAAAGTCACTGCCTACAGTTATTTAACCAAGAAACATTTTCCTTTCAAAACATTTTTAGCATGTCATGAAATGCTGTATTCCTCAGGGCATAGTTTGGGAAACAGTGATATAAGAGAGTGGTTTTTAATTTATCTGTGGGGAAAGAATTTTTTAATGTTTAATATTTCAAGGACCAATAAATTTATTTTTAAAATAATAAAAATGAATTGGTGGAAAAATGAAAAAAGTCTTATGATATATGAGCCAACTGGTTTTTTTTTTGAGCCAAAACTGTTTTATTATTAGATTCAACAGTCATAAAATTACTCTGCCAACATCCTGAAAATTTTTCTTAGCATTTACTCTCGCTTTCTGTGGTTATTTCACTGCAGATGGTAACTAACAGTTGGTAAACTGGTATCACTCCACGGACCACACACTGCTCCCTTTTTGTTTCCTTCCTAAGGCAAACTGTCCTATTCCTCCCCTGCTTTGTAGTGCTGGGTTTGCTGCTTCTCATAAGCAAAAGACCAATACTTGTATCAAAATAAAACCTTGGACTTAAGCTTAGCTCAGAGAAGAAAAATGAGAGAGACTCAGGCCTAGCTTTTGAAATTTATTTCTTTCAATATAAGGGAAAGGATCTTCCCTGCCTTAAAACTGGACTTAGCTCCCCTTTTTGGCTTTTTTATACTCCTTTTAACTGTTGATCTATCCAGAAATAACTGGCCCCTTAAAAACAGAGAGAAAGCAGGCGTCTTTAGCCCTGGAGTCAGAGCCCACCCTGGCATTCTTGTGCGCCAATCCACCTTTCCCTTTCTGCCAGGGCTTGGACTTACTTATCTGACTCCTTCCCGATTGATGGGATGCCACTTGCTCCTTCTAGGCTATCTCTTACGATGGTGCAAAAGTGATTGCGGTTTCGCATTGTTGAAATTTGTCATTTGTTATTGGAATACATTCTTAAATAAATGTGGTTATGTTGTACATAATTTTAATGTGCACTTCTTGCTCTACATTTTTTGCTAATGAATTATTACTTACTGTTCATTTTATATTTATTTTAGTCTATGGAAATCATGTTATATGAAAAGCAAATTCGAGCGATTTTCTTAATTGAGTTCAAAATGAGTCATAAAGCAGCAGAGACAACTCACAGCATCAACAATACATTTGACCAGGAACTGCTAATGAACAAGCAGTGCAGTGGTGGATCAAGAAGTTTTGCCAAGGAGACAAGAGCCTTGAAGATGAGGAGCATAGTGACTGGCTATTGGAAGTTGACAATGACCAACTGAGAGCAATCATCGAAGCTGATCCTCTTAGAACCACACAAGAAGTACCGAAGAACGCAAGGTTGACCGTTCCATGGTCATTTGCTATTTGAAGCAAATTGGAGAGGTGAAAAAGCTCAATACGTGGGTGTTTCATGAGCTGACTGAAAATTTTAAAAATCGTCTTTTTGAAGTATTGTTTTCTCTTATTCTGTGCATCAAAGAACCATTTCTCAATAGGATTGTCATGTGCGATGGAAAGTATATTTTATACAACTGGTGATGACCAGCTCAGTGGTTGGACTGAGAAGAAGCTCCAAAGCACTTCCCAAACCCAAACTTGCACCAAAAAAAGGTCACGGTCACTGATTGGTGGTCTGCTGCCAGTCTGATCCACTACAGCTCTGAATCCCAGTGAAACCATTATATCTGAGAAGTATGCTCAGCAAATCAATGAGATGCACCAAAAACTGCAATGCCTGCAGCCGGCACTGGTCAACAGAAAGGGCCAAATTCTTCTCCACGACGATGCCCAACCGCACATCGCACAACCAGCGCTTCAAAAGTTGAACAAATTGGGCTACAAAGTTTTGCTTCATCTGCCATATTCACCTTGCCAACCAACTACCACTTCTTCAAGCATCTTGACAACTTTTTGCAGGCAAAATGCTTCTATAACCTGCAGGATGCAGAAAATGCTTCCCAAGAGTTGGTCGAATCCCAAAGCATGAATTTTTTGTGCTTCAGGAATAAACCAACTTATTTCTCATTGGCAAAAATGTGTTGATTGTAATGGTTCCTGTTTTGATTAATAAAGATGTGTTTCAGTCTAGTTATAAAGACTTAAAATTCACGGTCCGACACCACGATTCCTTTTGCACCAACCTAATACCTCTCTGCAGTTGTCCACTGCTCATGTGACTTCACAGTTCCTGTGGTAGTGAACCTTCTATGCTTTCAGGATGCCCAGGTCCCTTGTATGAGAAGGGCACCCAATGTCCCCCACCTCTTTGTTCAGCATAGAATGAGTTGGAATATAAAGTGCCAGCTCCCCAGAAATAGAAGAGAGTGTGGAGGGCTGATTCTGAAAAGGGAGGAAACGGGGATGAAAAGTTATTTAAATGTCAAGGCTGAGACAAAGATTTGCCAGTGGAGGAGTGTTACAAGGGTGTGGACTCTTTCAGGTATCAGGGGAGGGTGAATTAGAGGTGTAAGGGGTAGAAGAAAACAAACAAAAAGAATCAGCTTTTATCTTCTATGCCATGATAAACTAACCTGGATCTAGCTCAAGTGGAAAACTCCTATGAGGCAGGCCAGATAGTAAATGCCTTGCCATAACTAGTTTATTTCATAAAATGGTGCATATTACTAGCAAAAAAGTGGTAAGGGTGCACTTCATGTCAGAAGTTCCAGGATTGCCTCCCACACCTCTCTGCATAGGAAGTCTCCTGACAAATTCTTTCCTAACTTGGGCTGACCAATGTCCCTCACCAGCCAACGTAACAGTTAAATCAAGAAAGGGTGAAAACTTATCTTCAATCATCATGCCACAATAAAATGGTGGAAAATTCAGATAGAAGGGACCGTATGGTAGAAGGAAGCTTCCTTCCATATGAAGAGACGTCCATTAGCAGGACACATCTGGCCTCTCCCCACCCACTCACTCATTTTTCTCCTGGTGAGAGAAGTGATTTTTCAGTTAGTGAGTTAGGGATGAGGAACTGTACCTGAGTGACTCAGTTCCTTCCTTGGGACGTACTTGCCGAGAGTTCATGTCCTGCCTATTTGGAACTGTGCTGTCTCTGTCCTTTTGGGACAGCCCAGGCATCACTCAGTGCTGCTTGTGCTGGCCTTATTGGGATTCAGTTTTAGAAGGCCCATTGTTGCCACGTTTCAAAGTCATGTTCCCCAACAACTGTTTTAATTACAAGGGAAGCATCTTATTACCTAAATATCATATTGTTTTGTTCAGAACTTAAGCTACAAAAAGAAGAATATCATTTTGACCTCCTCAAGACCTCAACCAAGTCATTGTTATTTGCTTTGTCTTTTATGGAGATGGTCTCTCTGATAAGTTCACAACACCTATGTGTAGGGCTCCCATGGGGTTTACTTAGTAATTTTGTGAATTGAGATACAGTATACAAATGTAAGGAATTCATAACTCTGATAACGGAGATGATGATGGTAATGAAGATAAACTGAACTATGGACTTCTCAGTCCTGGTCTTTGCCACCAATCTCTTGCTTTCTCTTGGTCTCCTCCACACATGTTATCTAGTAGATTGCAAAAAGCCTTCAAAACGAAGCATTTAAAACTCTAGGATCTCTATAAGTCTCAAGTGCTCTAATTCTCAATCTCAGGAACTGGAGACGGTAATCACTGAGAAAATATTTTGGGGGAAGTAGATGTGGCTCAACAGAGAGTGTCCACCTACCATATGGAGGGTCCAGGGTTCGATACCCAGGGCCCCCTGGCTTGTGTGGTGAGCTGGACCATGCGCAATGCTGCTGCACACAAGGAGTGCTGGCCTACGTAGGGATGTCCCTATGTAAGGTTGCCCCCTGTGCTAGAAGTGGCCCCTGTGCAAGGAGAGTCACCCCACGCGAAAGCACAGCCTGCCCAAGAGTGGTGCCACACACATGGAGAGCTGACGCAGCAAGATGACGCAACAAAAAGAGACACAGATCCCCAGTGCCCCCTGATGAGAACACAAGTGGACACAGAAGAACACACAGCGAATGGACACAGAAAACAGACAATGGTGGAGGGGAATTGAATAAATAAATAAATCTTTTTTTTAAAAAAAGATGGTATTTATCTGAAAAAAAAAAGAAAGAAAATATTTTGGTAGCATCTACCAGCAACATTTGGGTCTGTGATCTATGGTGAAATTACTTTTAACAAGTGGATATTTTAGGAAAATAATGAACAGGAAGCTGCTGAAATATTTGTTTGAGTTCCTAAGAGTCCCCGAACATTCTTGCTCTGACAATCCCAATCAAAACAAATGTCACTATTTCTTAAACATTTCCTGGTCTGATGAATACTTCCTTTTCTTTAGAAGAAGAAATCATTTGAGTTGTGACACTGCACTTAAATTAAAGAGCATTTGAAATAACAAGCATTTATTTAGGAATGCTTTTTAAAATCAATAGGGCTGACCTCTAATGCCTTACTTTCTCAGCTTTTAAAATAGTGTGATGGTGATAGTGGGGAGTAGAAATACTATTTCCTTCCTCACAAGTCTGTTTTAAGAATTAATGAATTAGTGCTTATTAAGTGCTTGGCTGAAAGGTGTTGTGAACAATATCAGACATCATCTCTATTATTCTATTCCAAATGTTCATCTGCCATTAATAAAACCTGAGCCCCAGGCACAGCCTTTTGTACTCTTGTCTTTGCAGAGAATCGCCGACAAGTTTCCTTTATCCCGGTGATAAATCATAATTAATAATTCATCCATTATGCTATCGCAGACACAAGGCCAAGGACACCTCGCCCTGAGCGCTGGCAGCTCCGCTCAGCTCTCATTCCACTGCCTGTTATTTGTTTGCAGAGCAGACACGTGTCCATGGCAAAGGCCCATGAGCCCTGAGCAAGAGGAAAAAGGCACATTTAGATCCCTGGACTTGGGGGTGGACTTGGAGGGGGGATGCGTTTGGCATCTCACATTTAGATGGTCTCAAGAAACTGGAGGGGCCGGGGCTGAGGGCTGAGTCAGACCTAAGCCAGGCTGGGAAGCTGAAGGAGTGCTTTCTCTAACTCAGCCCCTCTGGCTTTGGGGGGACTGATGCGGCACACCTGAGCTGTCAGTGGGGCTCTATCGTATCCCCTCAACTCAGCAGAAACCAGGTGACAGATTTCCAGCTGAAGGCCTCCACAAGCTGACGGTCAGCACTTCACAGCCACATCCCTCCTTCCCAGAATTTACAATGTATGGGGAATCAGCACGTCCCTCCTCTGCCGCCATGACACTACATCACTCTGCTCTCTCTTTACTCTGACCAGTGTAAATGTCTGCTCTTAGGTTGGGATTAACAACTGAATGTGCTAAGACAACCCTCGAAGGGAGCCAGTCAGGAGCTAAAGAAACCATCCGTGAAGCCAGGCACTGAAGAGACAGCACACCAACAGCCTACTTAATCTGCTCACCGATGGCTGCCAGACTTTGGTCGATGGCCAAACCCATCTAGGCATTCCGCAGGACAAGCTTCCGTCCAAAAGGACTATCTTCTTCTGGCCCTTCTCATGAATTGGTGACTTCTATGAGGTATTCTGTGTTGGCAGTTCGAGTCAGAATAATGGACTGGATGGGTCATGGGACTGCTTTAGAAAGGTGTCATTTCAGATCACAGTCAGAGGATTTTGAGCTCTATGGAAACTTGGAGGCCATTCAGTGTAGCCTCTTCATTTTATGCATGAGAAAACCAAGGTCCGGAACTGTATGTTTGTTGGTGGCAGAGCCAAGACTCCAAGCCTGGCCTCCCGATGGCCCAGGCTCTCCTTCTTAATTATGCCCTTCTTTATTGAAACAAAAGGCACTTTATTCCTTCCTGGGTCTAACTCCCCATCATGGTGCAAAGAACAGATGAGCCATCCCCTGGTAGCTTTGCCTGCAATCCCCACCCTGACATGTCTTTCACTGCACTTCCTGCTCTGCGGATGAGTTCTCCATGAGCCTGCCTACCTTGTGAAGCTTTGAGCCCAGGTGCTGGCACCCAGGAGGCATTTAATAAAATTTGGTTTACTTGAGATTACATCAGGCACGATGTATGGAAAGAAGTCTGAAAATCTAAGTGGAGAGTAATGTATCCCATGGTGGGAAAGATATACCTTAAAGAAAAAAATCAGGAAAGTCAAGAAAACTGGTCAAACTGCTAAATCTCAAGAAGTGGGTAGAAGGCAACATTTTGGTAGATGAAAGGATGAGAGATTGTAGTGCTGTACTGCATTTCCTCTTTCAGTCATTTCCTTTTGTGGTTTATTGTGGGCTCAGCCCACTTTCATTTGAGAAAAGATTCTCAGATTAACCATATTTGCAACACGAAGTGATGCCACTCTATCCCTTATCCACTAGTGCCCAAATGCCAAAGCAGTCCACAGAGACCAGAGCTTAGCACCCTTTCCCTAAACAACCGCCCGTGGTGAGGAAAGTAGGTGAGGGCTGAGGTGTGTGCCAACACGCTCTGAGGACGGGTGGAGAGGCTTTGTGGTCTGCGGGGAATGCCGTGGAGTGTGGTGGTGAAGAGCGCAGGTGGGGGGCCAGTTCTAGAAGCACAACCTTGGAAAAACTGCCGAACTATACGAAGCCCTAGTTTCACATCTCATGGGCCTATTTGGAAGACAAATTGCAACCATAGTTCATATCTCTTCTCAGAGACATTCCATGACCTGGCGCCCAAAGCAGGTCTGTAACTGCAAGTAGGAGATGGCATTTATTCATCCGTTTTTAAAAAATAAATATTTACTGAGTGTTTACTATGTGCCAAGGACTGTTCTGGACACTAGGGATTTAGTAGTGAACCAAATAGATAAATCTCCCTTGCTCATGGAGAGTCAATTTCTGTGCAAGAGGCATTCACATGTGGGATAAATTCCCAGGGGTAAATCCCAACAAAGGGCTAGATTCCAGAGAAGAAAGGCTGTTGCTATGTGCAGTTCATGCCCGCCCATATATATCCACCCCATTTAGTGTATCTTGTCCCTTTTCATCCCCCATATTGGAATGTAAGCATGTGATATGGGACATTATTACAGAGGTATTCTTGAATCCTCTCCAATTTATATTTAAGCACCAACAATTCCCTTGTACATTTTGGTCTTTGATTAGCTTCTTGCCACTCTTGGCCAAGACTGAAAGCCTGGTCAAGATAAACCAGCTTGTCCAGACACTGCATTTAGCCTTGGGGACAGTTAAGGATGCTGCAGAGTGGTGGCGGCTCGAGGCTTATCTTCTCCCCAACCTGGTCAGTACTCACATTTTGTCTCTCTTCCCTTCCTAAGCTGCCTCCGCCAAGGGCGGGTGCTGAGAGGCCTTCTAGCTAGGGGATTTGCCCAGGGACTGAGGAAGCACCCTCTGCTCCCATCTGGGGCCACAGTCTCAGGGTGTTGACAGCACTGCTGCCCCAGAATTGGGGACAATCTCAATGATAGGTTGTCCTGGTTTTTTGTGCAGCTGTAGAGAATTGCTGTTGCTTCCCAATTACTATGAAAACCCCTTCCACAAACAAATACATAGCTAAGGATGAAGACAAACACCCTTAAAAATTGTGTGTATTTTATTTAATGCTGAATGTATTTCAGTATAGCACAGAGCACCATTTACCGTCAATAGTCTGCTCTTTTTAGAAAGAACAGAGCTTCCTTTGGCCTGTGCTTATGTTCCTTTACCCACTTCTTTCTTTGTCCCTTTTCTTCTTTATTTTTCCCCCTCCTTTCTTCTTGGTTCTTTTCTCTTTACGTTCTCTTTCTCCCGTTTTCATACCCCCCCCTTGCCCCTTTCTACATCGTTTTCTCTCTTCCCTTGGCTCCTGACTCTGCCGTCTCTTCTCTCCTGGTAAAGCAGAGATGGACGACTAAATCCGTAACTCGTTTCGATCAGCGCTGGCCCTAGAGACCAGGCACGACAGGAGACCTTGGCCCTTGGCCGCCTGTCACAGGATAGGCCGGTGGCCAAGTCTCCTTCCGGGGCTGACTCGAGAGCTGCCGAGCAGTCCTCCTGGCCAGGGCACAGATGGTGGGTGATGGAGTCCGGATGCCGAGACTTAGGGCAGGTCAAAATGATGATCGCTCAAGCGTGCGCCGTGCTAATTGCTGGGGACGAAGGGAGAGTGGGTCCCGGCAGAGAACGTGTCGGTGTGGGGCACGGTGAGCGAGGGATGTCTCCTACGGCTCACAGATTAACACCAAGCGTCCTGGCGCAAGCTTCTGGATGGCCTTGGTCTCAGTTCTTATTTTATCCATACGGAGGCAGAGCTCTGCCCTTTCACCCCAGCATATAAAAGTAGGCTAAATCCTACTTCATGGACCTTTTCCTAAGGGTAGAGATATTTTTCTTGGGAACCATCTCATTAAAGTTTGCTCACTAGACAGACAGCTAGCTAGCTAGAAAACATACTTACATACATTTGTATATAAACATGCATATGTACAAACCACTAAAATAAATACTAACACAAATAAACACACGTATACACACATTTTTATTGTAAAGTAAAATGCAGAAAAAGAAAACATTATAACACAAATGTACAGCTTAATACATTATTCTATGGGAAACATCCTTGAATCCTGGTCAAGAAGCAGATATTTGGCCTCCCAGGGCCCCCCCTCCCAGTTGGTTTGCCCCAGTCATAAGGCCATTTCTCCCCCTCCAAAGCAGGGGCTCTTAACAAGGGGTCTGTGAGCTTGAATTGAAATTCAGAAAGACATTATTTTTATGAGGATGTGTTGGTGCAGGTGTGATTTATTTATTAAATAATACACAGCATGGTGTGGACTCAGTAAGGGGTCCGTGGTTTTCACCTGACTGGCAAAGGAACAAAAAAGGTTAAGAACCCCTACTCTAAAGAGAATCACTGCTCTATTTTTTTTTTTTTAGCATTTTTTTAAATTGTATTTTTTGGAAAATACATAGATCAGAAAAAATTTTACATTAAAAAATATAAGAGGTTCCATATACGCCCCCCCAACTCCTGCCACATCAACAACCTCTTTCATCCTTGTGGCACATTCATTGCATTTGGTGAATACATTTTGGAGCACTGCTGCACCGCATGGATTATAGTTTACGTTGTAGTTTACACTCTCCCCCAGTACATTCAGTGGGAAATAAATATCACTAATAGTGATCTTGTCTCTGCATTTCTTTTTTTCTCACTCCACTGTTCATCCCTAAATACTACTGTTTGATCTTGCACATTTAAAAACTCTTGCTGTATTTTAAAATTCCCTTTCACGCACAGTTTCTCCAGCTCTCCCTCTGTTTTCCTTACAATGCATCTGTTAAAAAAGCTGGCCCA
Source organism: Dasypus novemcinctus (assembly GCF_030445035.2). Taxonomy (NCBI): domain Eukaryota; kingdom Metazoa; phylum Chordata; class Mammalia; order Cingulata; family Dasypodidae; genus Dasypus; species Dasypus novemcinctus. Next base: position 23,430,438 of record NC_080692.1, on the reverse strand, counting down.
TTTGAGGTGCAGAGTTGTGCATTTTCCTGACTGCACACTCATGGTAGAGTTTAGGGTGTAGCTTTGTCCTCCGTGTTTTTTGCAAGCTGGTAGCCAGACTCCAGTGTGACGCCTTTGGCAAGACCACGTGTGGCGGTGTTTCTTTCATTGCGGTGTGCTGTCTGGTTTTCACTCTTTTGATAGCAGTAGGCATTCGTGCTCAATACCTAGAGTCATTAACTCAATGGGGGTTGCAAAATGGTGACATTTTAAACCTATTTTCAATTTAAGAGTTAGACTAGTTGTATGAGGAAATGCTACCCTCATCCAATATTTTCTTACTCAGTCGTACAGTTCATGTAGGATAAAGGCGTGTGTCTTACCTTTACCCTATTTTTGAGATAACGAATTGGTTTCCTGTCACCTGCAGAAGGTGACTAATTATAAATATCATTATAAATCTATGGATTTAGGAATAGTTGATGGATTTCAATGCATTGCAATTCTTTTCTTTACTGAAGGCCAAATTGTTCCATCTTTGGCCAGTGAGTCTTTTCAGATGGGTTTCCGGTCCTTTTGGCATGACCCTGGTGGTCTCTCACAGCTTCGGTGCTGTCTGGTGTGGAAAGGCAGTCCAGGCTCATCTTACGTGGTTCCCCAAGGAGCCCTGGTTTTGTTTGTTTGTTTTTTAAAAATGTAAAATATCATTTCAGGATCACAATGTGAGCACTAGAGGTTCTCATTGCTACTGGGTATGTGTTTTAGTTTGCTAGGGCTGCTGTGACAAAGTACCACAAACTGGGGGATGGGGGTGGGGGGTGAAGAAACCAGAATTGTATTCTTTCATAGTTCTGGAAGCGAGGAAGCTGAATCAAGGAGTCAGCAGAGCTAAGCTTCCTCTGAAGTCTGTAGGGTCCTGGCAGTGACTCACCCTCAATCTATGGCATAACTCAAACTCTGCCTCTGACACATGGCTGTCTTCTGAGTGTACAGTTCTCCCCTTTTTATAAGGACATTTTACTAATAACGTTTTCAAAGATCTTATCTCCAAATAGGATCACATTCACAGAACTGGGAATTAGAACTTGAATGTATCTTTTGAGGGGACACAGTTCAATCTATAATAGTGTGTCGCTGTGGCTAGGCATCTGCCCCTTTTCAGTGGGCAGAGCTGGAATACCCACACAAGCACACACACATGATAATGAGCTGATAATGAGTTCATATGTTCACACTAATATTTCCAGTTCAAACCCATGACTACATGGCATTTCTTCAACCTCTTCTAAATTGCATATGTATTTCCTTCTAGCCACATTTATGATACTATCTTTCAAGATCACCAGAAATGATAGAATTAGAATGTCTTATACTTTTTAATTAGCTTTATCCTACATTACACATACCAGATTCTCAGAAAAACAATATCTCTACTACCTTCACCATTTATGAGTACTCAAATCAGTTAAAATTCTTGTCATAAATTATTCCTTACATTTTTTTTATTCCCTCCCCTTGTGGCTTTCTTGCGTGCTGTCTACTCCCTGTGTCCATTTGCCGAGTGTTCTTCTATGTCTGTATTTATTTATTTTATTTCCCTTCCCCCCTTGCAGCTGCTTGCTGTCTGATCTGTGTGCATTCGCTGTGCACTCTTCTGTGTCCCTGCCTGTCTCCCTTTTTTTGCTGCATCATCTTGCTGAGTCAGCTCTCCATGGCACTTGCAACCGGGTGGTACTTGGAGGCATCTGCAGGCCTGGCAGGGCCCTGCAGTGTACAGGTGAGCCTGCCTTCACAAGGAGGGCCCAGGCCATGAACTCAAGGCCTCCCATATGGTAGACGGGAGCCCAACTGATTGAGCCATAGCCGCTTCCCTATCCCTTACTTTTTAATGATTATACTATAACAGCATATATCATCACCTGCTGTATTCTCTCCTGCTTAACCCTTATTTAATATCAGTTCGACAAGTAAAGGTATATTTAAAGATCACTTCCAGTACTTATGTTTATTCTTTCTAATCATTTTGGTTGTCTGAAGCTCATTCTCTAGTAAATTTCTTAAGCAGGGCTTATGGGAACAACATTCTCTGATTCCTGATGTTGAGAATAGTTTGCACCATTTAAACTTAAGGATTAGTTTAGATTGAAAACAACTGGCTCATCTTTTCTTCCTTTGGGTATCTTAAACAAGTGAATCCATTTTCTTCTGATATATAAGTCTGATGATAGCATGATTTTTATCCCCCCTAATTAGTGTGTTTTTTGCCTAGAAAGGCTCATATAATTCTTTCTCTTATTTTTAAGGTTAATAATATTACTAGAATACAGCTTTATGATGATTATTCAGGGTTGATATTCTCAGGTACATTGTGTACTCTTTCTTATATGATGCTTTTTAATTTTAGGAATTATTTTGTGATTTTAGTCTTTGTTCAGTTCCCTTACTTTGGTTTTCTTCTTTGGGAATTCATATCATTGGTTTATTGGACCTTCTTTGCTTATCTTTAATATTTGTCACTTTCTCTCAAATACTTTCTATCTCTTCCATTTCTTTCTGATTTGACAGGTTTTTCCTCCTTTTTGCTATGTATTTTTCCTAGAGTCTTGTGTTTATCATACTTTTGTTTCTTCTAATTTAGTTTTCAATTCTAAAATATTTCTTTTCATTTATTTAGAATTCTTTTAGTCACCTAATTTCTGAGTTTTTCAAATTCCAATTTATGTTGTTTTCTATGTCTTGTATCATATTAATGTCTTTTAGTTCATTTTGAAATACTATGTTACAGTTTAATTTTTTTTAATCATGTCTTTCTGGCATGCTTTCATTTTGTAGAAATATTTTGCTGATCCTTATTCTCTCTTCTCTCATAGTAGTTTTGCACTGCAATTAGTCTAAACACTTCTCTGTTGGTCATTTTTTGATGACTTTAGTTTTCATGAACTTTGGAAGGGAGCTTGATTCAGAGATTTTATAATTTCACAGAGCTGCTGCTTCTGTTATTTTGTGCAGTATTAAAAAGTACAGTGATCTCCTTCGTGAGATTTCCTGGCTATTTCTCCTTCTTCTGCTTTTATTTGTACCTTCTCTTTCCTTTTTCTCTATTTATGCATTCTGCTTACTTTTGATACCACTTCTAAAAGTTTACACTGAGTGTAGGGCCAGGCCTGGAAGAGATTCCTGTGTTTATACTTTTCCAGGCCTTTTAGTCCTTATAGCTGGCACCTTGTATTCATACACTATTGGAGTGTACAAAACTGCTTCCAGTTTCAGCTGCTATTCTCAAAATTCCCCACTGTAATTCCTAGTAATTACATATTAGCTATTTGTGACCCTTTTATTTTGGGATCAGACAAATTATTTGGGAATCATTTGTGAACTAGTTCTTTGTAAATCTTGTCCACAGGTTTTGATTTTACTATTACTTTATCTCTTTTTAAAATATGGATTTGGAAAAATCCAAAAATTTTGCTGACATTGCTACCTCCATTTTCCCAAATTTCAACAGTCCATTTTTTATTGCAGGCAACGTCAATGTCTCTCTCTCTCTCTCTCTCTGTTGCATGTGGGATTCTTCTTTTTTAAAAAAAATCTTATTTACATAAAACTATATGAACATATCTTAAGTGTTCAATTTGATAAGTTCTGGCAATTATGTACAATTTTCTAACCACCCAAAGTCCCCTCAGTGCAGAAACTTTCCTCACATCCCTTTCTAGCCAGCTCCCTACAGCCAACTCCCTAATCCATACCAAAGGCAATCACTCTCTGGTTTCTATCACCATAGATTAGTTTTTGCCTGTTCCTAGATTTCATATAAATAGAATCACAAGTTATCTTCTCTTCTATTCATAGATTGTCATAGTGCAGGGGGAGAGATAATAATTATATTTATCCTTTCTTCCTTTTTGGTCTTCTTCATTCCTTCTTGATGATCTAATAAGAACTTCTACCTGGTATCAATTCTCAAATCACTTCTTTGACTATTTCTTGAACTGTAGTTCTTCTAAAAATGAATTATGCCAAATTTTGTCTATCAGAAATTCCCTATTTTGCTAGTAATTTTGAAGGATATTTTTATTGGACAAAAAAACTCTAGTTCCCCCCGCCCCCAGGAATTTAAAGATGTCATTCCATTGCCTTCTGGCCCTAATTATTTCTTATTAAAAGTCAGCTGTCTTTTTTAAATCATTATCTTCCTGTATGTAATTAGCATTTCATTCTGAGTGCTCTTAAGACCTATTCTTTATCATTGGTTTTTACCACTTTTTTCCTTTATGATATGCCCAGGTATGTGTGTGTGTGTGTGTGTGTGTGTGTGAGAGAGAGAGAGAGAGAGAGAGAGAGAGAGAGAGAGAGAGAGAGAGAGAGAGAGAGAGAGATGTGCTTGTCCTGCTTGCGATTTGTTGAGATTCTTGGATCGGGGAATTAACATAGTCCCTAAATTTTGGAAAATTTTCTGCTATTATCTTTTTAAACATTTCTTCTGACCCATTCTATCTCTCCTCTCCATTTGACAGTATCACACAGAATCTGGATGCTCATTTCCGTTTTTTTCACTATTTTTTTCATTGTGTTTCCTTTTGGATTATTTCTATTGATTTAACTTCAGTGGTCTTTTTGTCTTATATATCTAATTTTCTATTATGTTCATCTAATAAGTTCTTCATTTCTGATATTATATTTTTCATTGGTAACATTTTCATTTAAGTCTTTTTTTAAATGTCTAACTCTATGCTCAAATTCCCCATAGGTGGAATGGTGTCCACCTTTTCCAGTAGATCCTTTACCATGATTTTCTTTGTTATTTTAAAGTCCCTGTTTGATGACTCACCATCTGAGTCATCTTTGACCTCCTTCTATTGACTATTTCTTGATATTTCACATCTCATCACTTTTATTGCATGCCAAACATTTTGTATAAAAGAAAGTTAAGACACAGTAAATACTATTTATCTCCAGAAAAGAGTGGGATGGGAAGGAGAATGAGTCAATACATTCTATATTAAATCTGGGTCTGGGCTTCACTGCAGCTTTAGTTTTATTCAGCTAACAATATTTTGGGCTGGACTTTCTTCAGCAGAGTTTGGGAACTAAGAAACTGCAAGATTCTGAAGTTTGCTTTTTGTTTTACAGTCCAACTGTCAACTTTCCAACCTGTGAGATCTCTCTCTTTGCTTTCTGATCAACCACCAGCTTTTTCAGTTTGGTGAAATGTTCTCTTTATTTTTCAGGCTAATTCTCATCTTTCTGCACCTTGGGAGATCTGTCTCCATTCTGTTGACCTGCCCTTAACTTCTGGATGACTACTGTAGGGCATTTGGCGACAGACTGGGGTGCTTTAGGATTTCTTTCAACCATCCTAATCTACCTCCAGCCTTTGGCAGCTGCTTTCTCAAACTTGGCAATAGTTCTGAGAGCCTTACAGGAATTTACCTCCATTCTCATGCCCAACTCACAATGTTTGGAGGACCTCTGCAGTATATTTGGTGAAGGTCCAGAATACCTCAGAGACATCTCTCTCAGATCTCCTGCTTTATCCATAACCTCCATATAATTACACCCATGCATCCAGAGAAAGCCTTTGGGAAAGAGTCAATAGGTGTGTGCAAACTTATTTTGCGGCTGAGGCTTCTTGGCATTCAATCCAGTCTACATGTGGACATTGAAAGTTCATTAAAAGTTTGTTTGGTTTCTCCTTACTCCATCTTTGGTGGATTTCTCCTCCTCCCATTGCTCTACCAGGTATAAAATCAGCCAAGGGTTTTGTCATTCCTAAGAAGTGCTCATCACTTTCAAGAAATTAGTTTATTTAGAGTTTCTTGCATTCTCAGACCTCTGATAGTTTTTGTTTTTTTTTTTAACTCTGTTTTTAGCTTATCTGGTTTGTTCTCATTGTTAGGGTGAGATCCCAGTCTCCTGTTAGTTTCTATGCTCTAATAAAAAACAGAAGTCCTACAAGTAGCCTTCTTAACTATCCCCACTTTCCCATTTTCAACTCTAAAGTTCAGACAGGCAAATGTTTCCACTTAGCCCAAGCAAGAGCCAGAGTGGAACCAAATACAGATCTCTGCATTGATAAACATTCTAAGGTCTTTGTAAAATGGAAAAATTTCTATTTACTTTTTGGGCAAATACCTATTGTAGAGCACCTGGGACTCATTCATCTTAAATATGTTCCCAGATTCCTTTTAGGTCATAATCTCTCTCCAATTAACATACCTGGGGAAGTGGATGTGGCTCAAGTGATTGAGCTCCCACTTACTACATGGGAGTCTGTGGTTCGGTTCCCAGTACTACTGAAAGAAAACAGTGAACTGGTGTGATGGGTAGGCATGGCAAGCTGACACAACAAGATGACACAACAAGAGACATAAGAAGGAAAACATGAGAGACACAACAAAGCAGGAAGCAGAGTTTCCTGCAACCTCCTAAAGAACACAAGCAAGACAGTGAGATGACGCGACAGGCGTGTGCGGCAAGCTGACACAGCAAGATAGTGCAACAAGAGATACAGGAGGAAAAGCATATTAAAAGACATGGTAAAGCAGGGAATAGAGGTGGCTCAAGTGGTTAGGCACTTCTCTTCCACATCGGAGGTCCTGGGTTCAGTTCCTGGTGCTTCCTAAAGAAACAAAGAGGACGAACAGGCACAGCAAGTGCAAACAAGGGGGTGGGAAGAAATAATTAAATAAAATAAATCTTTTAATAGATAATACCTATAGCCCAAATTGTTTCATAAGAGATGTAGTATGCTCCCTAACCCTGGGAAGTTTGAGCCAAAGCACATGTGCTCTGTTGAGTGAACATTGGAGCACGCCTATCTGGGCTGTGATGAAGTGAAGAGGATTGAGCCTGGTATTTAACAAGCAGATTTGATTCTACAAACATACTCTGCCAAGCACCTACCTTTGGCCGCCATGTAGTCCATCCAGGTCATTGACTGTCCTTAGCTCTAAATTGTCTTCCAGGACTCTGGATAAATGCCTTAATCTAATATTTTCAATCTTCTTTCATATTCCCCTGGATTTTCTTCACATTATTTGAATATAATAAGCTTTCATTTTTAGGCAAAATTAAATGTGAAATCACTATATTCACTCCCTTGGTGATCCCATGCAGTCTTATGACGTTAAATGACATCTATATGCTAATGTATGTACTGAGGAATATCTGTCTTCCCTACAATATTTATAGAACAGAGTTAGACTGCTATTTTTAGATAAAGCAGGCATTGAAGCCCAAGTTTGTGGTAGACCCAAACCAATTTTTAAACAGTGTCTCACCAAGTCTGCAATCTAGGCCAACAGGTGATTAACAAAGCATATGATGCAGCAGTCTACCTCTCCATAGCTGGGCAGAATACAGCACAGAAACAGTTGGGTGATACTCAGATGTCCAGGTTGACCAGCTGTTAGAAGTGATATTAGGGAAGCCTGCTAATAGCCAAGTAAGACCCCAGGCCCCAATATGTAACTTGAAGAAGTGACTCTGCTCTCTGGGAAGGAATTGCAAAATGCAAGACATGGGTGTAGTCTGCAAGGCAGATAAAGTTCAAGGCAAGTGACCAAAACAGCAATTGATATACAGATAAAAAGACCTAATAGTGATAGACTGAGTTTGAATCCTGAATATGCATCTTCTAGCTGTAGTAGCTTCAATAATTTATCTAATCTTTCTCATTCTCAGTAGCTACTTCCTTGGGCTTTGGGGATATTTATGAAAAGAATTCATGAATGTGAAAGTTCCTGATTTATTACAGGTAACCCCTGCAACATTTCCTTCTTCTCATCTGAAATTATGGCACTTGGTTTTGGGTTTTGGTCAGTCCAAGCTGATTGTGTGTTTCTGCTGTTGATATTATTGCCATCGTGGTCATTGTTTTTATTGTGGTTGCTGTTATAGATTTTGTAACACTTGAGCAAAAAATGCAATTTAGAAAATTGACTGCCAGAGTCTCCAGTGATATTGACAAACAGCTTTCCCCACAATTTAATTTGGACTTGAAAAATAAGGCCGAATCAAAGAAGTTGCTTTGAGATAATTTATGCCTGCAAGAAATTAAACTTACACTCATAAGCCTGTGGTTGTAGAAGCAAGTTTTGTAGTTCACACACATGCCAAAGATGGACAGTGTTTTTCTGACCCCTGTAAGAATGTGGATGAGTGGTGGTCTCTTTTTGAGGAGTTAGTCTTTTGCTCAAGCAGCTTTCTTTCAGAATCAGCCTAAATGGAAAGAAACATTATGTGCCTATTTGGTGGCAAGCTAGCTAGTGTCACATCAGTCTTCATTTGTAGAGCTTGTTATGGTTGACAAATTAGACCAAAAAACATGGAAGGAGAATAAAGTGAAGTCATTCTGTATAAATAGCATTCTTCAAGCTCACTTACTTGTCAGACCCTGGTTTTAGAATGCATGCAGCATCCTCTAAACACATGTTTCCAGCCATACCGACTTGCTGACTAGTTCATTGCCAGCTTTGAGCCAATCATTGAATCGATCGATTCCCACTATACCACTGAGTCTTTACCACAAAGGTATTTTCTACCAGATTTTCCAACTTTAATCCAGGGAGGAAATAGAGAAGAGGAAAAGAAACAATCTGAAATATCTTACCCCTAGATTTTGATATCTATAGGTATGAGATATCTGAAGTATGATGTTGACTCTTTACATTACTGTATAGATCTACATTACTTTAGGTGATGATGCAATTGCAATATAAGCCATAATGATAAAACCAAAATATTTCATAGTATTTTTGATAATAATAGTTAATGACATCCCACTCCTTTACAAAATTAGAAAATAATGTGTAAAGTTTATACTTGGTAAACATTGTTCAAAGAATTTTGTTAACAATTGAATTGATAATGTCTCTGTAGAACAAAGTTTCTCCAAAGTTAAATTAATAAAAATCTTTCTAAGAACTCATATAACATCAGAAGTGTTATAGAATTAGTATTATGAATAGAACGCAATTTATGGGCAAATCTTGATTATAGGAATATAATGAGTACATTTGCTGAAGACAAAAATTTTAAATAAATGTATGAAATAAATGGATAATTTATGAATCACTTAAGGCTTGTTATGTATGGGAAATTATGAATGCATTATTTTCATTTTATTACTCATCTACATATCACCAGCACATTAGCAGTTCATGTATAGCAATAAATAAATTAAAGTTAGTCATTTTTGTCTTTTGCCAACTTTCAGTCATACGAAAGCATTATGTGTCCATGTTTTTCTGTTTGGCATTGTGGAGTTATATTTGTGAAGATAGAAGGATAGGACATATTTTATCTAATTCTCTATTGGCTTGATTTATAACGCTAAATAGTTAGACAGATGGTCTGTGGGTCTCCATAGGTGCTCTTGCCCGGGGCCATAACTGTTAGGTGTATGCTTATTCCATTGTGCATGTTCTCTGGAATTCCTGGTCTTTAGTCACCTTTTTCTAAAACTTCCTTTTCCAAAGGCCTCATACTTTTCTTTTACTTTAACTCTCACTTTTGTGCAAATGACTTTCAAATTTCTATCACCCTCCATCTCCCAATTATTTTGGGCAATTATATTTGGGTTCACCATTAATGCTTGGGAAAATGATGACAACAACCATTATATCCCCATGTTCCACAACAAAAAATCTCTCTTGGCTACATTAACTCAAACAATAAGATTTGATTTGTCTCTCATTTGGATATCCTAAACCTCTGGGGGACACAACCCATGGATCCTGTTCCTTTCTCTATCCTCCACAGTATATAGCACTGTGATTTTAACTTATGAATGAATAAATTTGAAGATAAAGGATAGATGGAGAGGCCATGAAAGGTTTCTGACAAAACTGTGTGGAAATTTGGATGGTGAAGGAAGAACATAGAAAATAGTGGAATGATGGTTGTTGCTGCCAATTTTTTTTTTTTTATTGACTTTGTAATAATATTACATCAAAAATATATATGTGAGGTCCCATTCAACCCCGCTCCCCCACCCCCCCCTCTCCCCCCCCAACAACACTCGTTCCCATCATCATGACACATCCATTGAATTTGGTAAGTACATCTTTGGGCACCTCTGCACCTCATAGTCAATGGTCCACATCATGGCCCATACTCTCCTCCATTCCATCCAGCGGGCCCTGTGAGGATTTACAATGTCCGGTGATTGCCTCTGAAGCACCATCCAGGGCAGCTCCATGTCCCAAAGACACCTCCACCTCTCATCTCTTCCTGCCTTTCCCCATACCCATCGTCCACCATGTCCACTTTTCTCAATCCAATACCACCTCTTCTATGTGGACATTGGATTGGTTGTGTCCATTGCACCTCTATGTCAAGAGGAGGCTCAAATTCCACATGGATGCTGGATGCAATCCTCCCATTTTCAGTTGTAATCACTCTAGGCTCCATGGTGTGGTGATTGTCCTTCTTCAACTCCATCTTAGCTGAGTGTGGTAAGTCCAATAAATCAGATTGTAGGTGCTGGAGTCTGTTGAGGCTCAGGACCTGGCTATCACATTGTCAGTCCAGAGATTCAAATCCCCTAAATATATCTTAAATCCCAACGTTAACTGCACCTCCAGCACATTAGCATGAAAGTCTTATGAAGGGAGATCCCATCTGAGTCCAGATTCATCACACATAAACACCATTTCCAAAGAGGGGCCATCTGCCCTGGTAGTTAACCCCATCGGCCATGGCCATAACTCTCATGGGTCTCTTTAGCCTTCAAAGGAACCAATATCTGGGGGTTGTATCTGCTTTATCTGTCTCTCTGACTCTGCTCAGTTGTGCATGAGGGCAATCCTTCTGCCAGCCTCCAGACTCTTTTTTAGAAACTCGTAGCCATATAAACTCATTTCTCCTTTCCATTTCCCCCTTACTTTAGGTCAAACAGCATTTTAAAGTCATGTTATTTTATGTAGACATGGATATTCTGCTGATCCGCATTGAACCTTCCGTATAAGGTCCTTTTCCAGTTGCATCATCAGTTGGTATTTGATAGTGGTCCCTCGTTGCCAGGGAGGCTCGTCCCCGGGTGTCATGTCCCACGCTGGAGGGAAGGCATTGTATTTACATGCTGAGTTTGGCTTCGAGACTGGCCACATTTGAGTAACATGAAGGCTGACAGGAGGAAATTCCCAGGCACAATGTTGCTCTAGGCCTTGTTCTTATTTTAGGTTTATCAGCTCACAAGCATAGTCATTAGCATCAGGGGCTCACTGTTGAACCCTCAATCCCTCCAGGTCCCCGCCGCTGTACCTGGGAGACTGTCGCTGCTCCCCTAGGGACCGCGGCAGAGCACCACTGGCCAGGAACCCAGTACCCCCCCTGCTGTGGTTTTTAATTGTTGCCACTATGAGTATATCCAATCATTACCATGCCCCCTGGACATATGTTCTGTACAGCTCCCTGTCAGCCATATATCACCTGTCATTGGTATCCCATACCAGTATCCCTCCATTGCCATTGTTGAAACACTCTGTGGTCCAGAACTCCCCGAAATTTGAAGCCCAATATAATGTCATGGTCCCTTACTAGGGAATGGTATATAGCGATGGGTTTAAAGGATGGATAAAGAACTTGGATAAAGTTAGATAAAGAACTTAGATAAAGAATGTTGACTTGAAAAAATTCCACATCCTATCCTTTTTTTTTCCCCCCCCCCCCCCTAATTATTCAGCATTTCTTCACAGGAGTCCTAGACCACAGCAATGCATATATATAATATACAGCACTCCCATACATCCACCACAAAACCTTTTTCCTTCCACAGCGATACTCTTACACCCTTTTCACATCATATTTACTTAAGATGATGTACAGAGTCTGAGATATTAGCTTTCTAACAAGGTAATATCTGTGCTTACATTATGGTGCATACTTTAGGATACACAGTTCTTTACATTTTTAGTTATCCTATGTTTTACATTATGGTTTACATTATCAGTCTGTCATCTCCTATATGTTATGGTGTAATATTACATGTTTTATATCCATCCTTGTGTACTCTCAAAAAACTCCTCTCTTGCCCCCCTTTTACTTTGGTTCCACACATTTAACGTCCATTTTCCCTTCCACCTTGGTGCCCACAATGACAGCCAACCTTCGTTTCCTGAGGTGTTGCTGCCAATTTTGAAAACTCTCCAATCATTAACATCACAAAACTTCAGAGTTCAAGGGGACATTGAACATTATATAAGTGGTCTAACTCTCTCATCTGCAGATGAGAAAACCGTGGTCCAGAGAGGACAAGTGACTTCTGTAGCGCCCCTTAGCTAAAAGGGTCAGAGCCACTTTACACAGAGTCTCCGGAGACTCTGTGGCAGTATCACTTAGCTACAACATGACAGTTGTAGTGCTTGGACCCAGATCTCCTGAAGTCCAGATTCCCCCTTCCAGACAGGCACCCATACTCCCAGGCAGGACCTTCTCTAGGCATTGCCTTCCAGATAGGCATACATACTCCCAGCTAGGTCCCTCTCTAGGCATTTCCTTCAACCAAAGGGAGCTTTTCCTGCAGCTGTCTTGCCCAAGGTTAACCCACTTCCCAGGGGCACTCGGTATCCATTGACTGGTGGATGCAGAGGCACAAAGGTCTGGCCCTCTGGCCTAGATGAAGACATCCCTGATGGGCCATCCCAACTCCAGAGTACCCTGCAGGATTGGCTGCAGTCTCTGTCGAAACCCATAGAGTTCAACTTCTCCCTCTGCCCAGTCCTGTTTCCTTGCTCAGCAATAAATCATCTGCCCACAAATCTCTGTCTAAGTTCATGGAGAATTTAGCCTAAGACATCATCTAAGTAGGTTCTATTCTAGAAAAGAGATAGCTGAACCATAAGTACTTTAGTTCTGATTAAAATAATAAAAGGGACGCCTTTGTTTCTAGCCATCTCCCCTTCCCCTCCTTGTTTCCTCCTCTCCCTCACTGCTTCCCCTTCTGCACAGCTCATCCAAGGAGTTACCTACATGTCCTAACAATTCTTGGTGGTTTTCTGACCCGGTCAGCCAAGCCCTCCTTTCCAGTCTCCCTCTGGAGCCTTCCTCAAAGGGTTTTTGCTTTCTGTATTACACAAAGTCCCTCTTGGCAGGAGAGGGTCAGAGCCACCTTATACAAATACTTCTTACTGCAGTGCATGACTTATGATCCAGTCTGCTTTCCTGGGCCAGGTTGACCCCTTCTAGTTGTCTTTCATGTCTCTCAAATACAGCTAAACCTGTGGAACCTGGGGAGCAGAAGTGGAAAGGAGGGTACACTCTCCTCCTTATTCAGTTCCCTCCTGCCAAAGCGTTCATGGTGCCCACTCTTCCTGCACTTAGTCTGCAGCCTCTCTCCAAGGTAGGAAAAACAGAGAAGCGCTAGACTTATGATGGCCACACAATTAAATGTGGACTTTTCACACCACCCAAATAGCATCTTGCTTCTTCTCAGAGTTGTAGTAAATGGCCATCTTTCTTCAGGAAGTCTTCCTGAATCAACTCTACCCATTATATAAACCACTCACATAGTTTCTGACTCAGACCTCTACTCCATTCTCTCCTCTCTTTAATCCCCTTCCACATCTGGGCGTTTAGTATAATAATTGCTTGTGGGTGATCAGCCATTATGTAACTATCTGGATGTGATCTAGAAGGACTCTAAACTACTAATTTAAAAATTGATGAATGGGGGTTTTAAAGCTGCCAATTCCCACCATCACCAAGGCTCCAACTTAAAGTCTTCACTTTGACTTCTACTTTCATTCTAGCCATTCTTGGTGCTCACCCCTACCTCTTCCTTTCAGACACTTCCTTGTACTATTGCAAAGCTGCATGTCTTCCCAACTAGTCTTTGTACTCCTTGGAGGGCAGGAACCACATTAATTATCTTTGTATCCAATATCCCTGCCCCTCCACACCCCCACCGCTTCTGCTTTGCACATATTCTCTGCTCAGTAAATGCATGTTAAGTAAAATCACTTAATGCACTATTAGGAAGCAAAAAGTAGAGTTTACAATTCTCAAAACAATTTTCTCACTCACAACACCTGGTCAACAGAACAGAGCATTCAGTGTCCTTCCTTATGTGACATTATCCTGTGTGTGATTGTGTGCTGAGATTGGAGGGGATGTGGCTGTCAGACCTCAGTCCCAGCTCTTCCACTAGAGATCAGGATGACTGTAAACACTTCCCTTCTAGGGGCCTCAGTTTCTGCATCAATAAAGTGTTGGAGCACACTCATGCCAAATGAGATATTCTTTCCTATGACTCTTTATGATGTTCTGAGTTCTCAGATGAATTAATTAAAATCATTGGCACCCACACACCCAGCCAGGAGTGGCTGTATTAGTCTCTTTCTTGAGTGTGAAACCAGATGTTAAGTAATCTCCCACACAAGAGCAATTTGGCCTTAGTGCAAAGTGGCAGTCCTTTCAAATGCTGAAGGAAAATACACTATTCATCATAGTAAATGAGTTTTAAACTGCATCTTTCTGCCCAAGACTTCAAAGTATCGAGACAACCCAACTCTCCTCCTCGTTGGACTTCATTTGGAAGATCATGTCTTTGTCAGGATCTTAGTTGGTGCATGTGCATACATGTGTGCTGTTTGCTGCCAGCTTAACTTGTAAAGTTCTTGTGGACATTGATTATTGTCTATTACTTTGGAATTTCTCCTCTTACTCTGTTCTTAAGTCAACATTTCTATTACTTCTCAAAACGCTTTGCTTTGAAAGAAGCACAGTGTCTAACAGAACATGTCAGTACCTAAGGAATGCTGCTGAAGCAATTAATTGTAAAAGACAATAATAGATTGAAAAAACAGAGAAGATTGTTTCAGTTCTGTTTTGTATAAGGTATGGAGGAAGGTGCAGTAAAGAAAGAACTTTTGAGATCAAACTACTATTATAATTTGCACTGGACATGCGTAAGTCTGGCCTAATGGCCTTTTCTAAGAGAATAGAAAATTAAATAGTTAGAAAAGTCATTGGTTATTTTCTTTCAATTGCAGATGATCTTCAAACTAAGTCTCTTGAATGAATAAAATATATATGGAAATGAAAGGACTAATTTTAAAACCACCTAAAATCAATTCACCATTACTTGTTCTAGAAATGGGATGCTGAAAGGTTTCAACTAGGCCATTAATCCAGAAGCCATTTGTGTTCAAACTTAAAAAGTATTTTTGTTTCCCCTCCATTTTGCATTAGGTTGAATTTTCAGATTAACTCTGGTCTGGTTTCCAAAGTCCATGTCAATTTTCCCACTTAACATAAATAAACTGATTTTCCACTGCCACAGAAATCCACCCTGTTTTAACCTGGTTTTTGAGTCTTTGTCCTCTTATCTACACCATGTATGACCATAAAACCCAACATGGTTTTCTCATCTTAATTCAACAAAAACCAAAACCAATCACCCTCCACCCAAATTGCTTAGCAGAAAAAAAATATTCATTGTAGAGTATAGTTAAATCTTTACCAAATAAATCTTTAACAATTATTTCAGAGCAGAACTTTATTCATCCCCTAAAGCAAAAATTTAGAAAGTACTTTTCACATCACTTTCTGAACACCTCACAAACTTTGTAGTTGCCCACCAAAACTCTTAGATTCAATTTTCTGCTTCCTCAAAATCCTTTGTTGAATCAGACTATCCAGGTTCTACCCTTTCTCTCTCTCCCTTCTTTTCTTTCAGCATCTAATTCTTTCTTCTCTGATTTAAGTAGTCCTATATCTTTCCAAATGAAACGCTAGACCCTGTCCACGCTAGCACTCCCTTTCAACCAGGTACCCCCCAACCCTGTGTGTATAAGTTCCAAAAGGCATTAAGAGGATGAAAGAGGGAAAATGAGAGGAGGCATGGGGTGGGGAAGGGGACATAGCAGGGAGTATGCATTAGCAGGCATGTGAACTGTCCCCATTATTGTGCTTATGCCAGCCTATAAGTATGCCTTTGTTTGTTCCTGGATCAAATAACTCCCAACCCTCATGCCCATTGATTGGGAAAACTTCTTGCCATTTCAGGTCCTCTTCTCTAACCTCTAATTGAGCCAATTAAGTGTCCAGTTGGACTCTCATTGCTTCCTGTTGATTCCTCTACTGAAGTATGACTTTCATAGCATGATTCTTTTTAGTCTGTTTTCCATGATCTTTTCTGTTCTGTGAGCTAGTATAATTCAATCATCATTCGTTGATTGATTCTGTGTTACCAAAACTCCTGTTTACAGTTCCTTAGCATAAACAAAATCATAGTAGGAGAGCAGATGACATAGACACATTTCCAGGAACAGGGGTAAGTCAGGCTGAGTTCAGCCTTTTTCTCAAAGAATATATATAAAGAATGGATGAGAGTCATCTGTGTCTGAATAATGGTTTTGAGAGTTGAGCAGGAGGTTGAGTTCCAGTTTCTCTCCATCTCTAGCTAATCCCATTCAAATCAATTCCTCTTGTCTTGCACTGCAAGACTGGAGAAGGGGAAGAGAAGAAAGGAGAACAACTGACTAAAAGGTAAAATACACATGTTAAAGTTTTATATTACACAACATGACTCGTTTGAAAGCCAACAATGATAAATACTGCAATAGAAAAATCCAAGTCATTTAAAAGGAGAATGATTGCACTGATTGTGTGGAATTAATTAGTAAAAAATCTGTATGGAAAAGGTGGGTCTTGAAAAATATAGAGAGATTCACAGGCAGAGAGAGGGAGGGGGTGCTTTCCAGATGAATTGTCTAATTTACCTGGAGGCTTAAGTCGGGACTGGAAGTAGGAAAGCAGAGGACAGAACAGTGGAAATGGTGGCAGGGCTGGAGGACCAGAGCCTTCACTTTCTCTTCAGCCCCTTCCTTGACACTTGGTAAAGGGCAGATCAGGAGGAACCGCTTGCCAAGTTGGCTGCTGAATTGGGACTTGTGAATCCTTGATGGGAGGTGAGCAGCAGTCTCATCACTTGGTGAAGTTCTCATCTCATCTTCATGCTATACAGAAAGCAGTTAAGAGAATGTTGTGGGTGGAATTTTCTCCAATGAAGCAACAGCTCTGGCCAGTTGGCTTCCTGGAATCTTTCTGGAGAAACTCTAACAAGGACCTTTAAAGCTCCACATCAGCATAAGTATGGGCTAATTTTTATGGCCCAGCAATTTGATATTCCATTGCTCTCCTCTTCTGCATGTGCAGCTGATACAGCTGGGCCCCCCAAGAAAAGTTACATTGGCATGAAGGATAATCTGGAAGGGATGCAGTTCAGTCTGGGGCCAAATCTGAGTTCTCTGAAGTTTAGCTAGATCCTGCAGCCTTGAGAAAAGGGTCTTGGAAGGCCAAACAGGAGGGCCTGTGGAACTTTCCTCTGGCAGAAGCTCCAGTGTGAGACAACTGCCACACAGCAGGCTGGCCGCATTCCCAGGGAGCCTGCTGTGCTCCTTACACTATGCTGTGGAACCTGGGAGTCCAGCAGTGAGGAATGCCCTTAAAAATCCTGTCTTCATGGGGCCACGAATCTAATGGAGGGAAGCATAAAATAGACCTCATAAATAAAATACATAGAGTCGGAAAAAAAGTGGTACGAGAAAAACAAAGCAGGGAAGGGAGTGCTCGGGTGAAAAGGTATGTTGTGTTTGTGATTAGAGTGATAAGGACAGGTGTCACTAAGAGAAAATTATCTCTCTTTGGAGGTAAAGAGAGGGAGCACTTAGGCTGTTTCCAGCCCTTCGCTATCAACATCTCTTTGCATGTCTGTCTGCATTTCTCTGGGGTTTATGCCCAAGAATAAAATTGATGGACATTGGGTACATGCCCACTTAATTTGACCAAGCACTGTACAATCATTTCCCAAATTGGCCCACAGGGGCTTACACGCCCACTCACAAAGTATGAGAATTCCGATTTTCCCAATACTTGATATTATCTCGACACTTGATTTACTTTCCTATTTTTGCCAGTCTAATAGGAATAAAGGGGCATCTCAAATTTTTTTTAAAAGATTCATTTATTTATTTTATTTCTCTCCCCTTCCCAGCCCCCCCACCACCCCAGTTGTCTGCTCTCTGTGTCCATTTGCTGCATGTTCTTCTTTGTCTGCTTCTGTTGTTGTCAGCGGCACGGGGATCTGTGTCTCTTTTTGTTGCGTCATCTTGCTGTGTCAGCTGTGTGTGCGGTGCCATTCCTGGGCAGGCTGCACTTTCTTTTGCGCTGGTCGGCTCTCCTTATTGGGTGCACTCCTTGCGCATGGGGCTCCCCTAAGCAGGGACACCCCTGTGTGGCAGGGCACTCCTTGCTTGCATCAGCACTGCGCATGGGCCAGCTCCACACGGGTCAAGGAGGCCCGGGGTTTGAACCATGGACCTCCCATGTGGTAGACGGACGCCCTAACTACTGGGCCAAGTCTGTTTTCCAGGCATCTCAAATTAGTAGTTGATTTTGGGCTTTCTTGAATTGTGATAAACTTGAGTGTCTATTCATGGTTTTATTAATTTGTCAGCTTTTACTTCTATGTACTGCCCATACATTGTCTTCACCCATTTTTCACTTAGGTTTCCTGTTTCCTGCAGATTTGCATAACTTTCTTGCATATTTTGGCTTACAATCAATCATGGGTTTCACCAATATATTTTCTCCATCTGTCAACTGTCCAATTTGTGCAGGGGTCTTTTTCAGAACAAGAAATGTAATTTTTATATGATCAAATCCAGGTTTATCCACCTCATGCTATCTGCTTTTGCATCTTGTTTAACAAACCTTTCCCATACAAGAGCAGAGATAGACTCCAATTTTTCTTCTAATAGTTTTACAGTTCAGCCTTTCAAGTTTAGGCCTTTAATCTACCTGGAATTTATATTTTACATGTACTGTGAAATTGCATTATAATTTACTTTTCTGTTTTTTTTTTTCTTTTTAAGTTCCCCATCACAATCTAGTAAACAATTGATTCTTCCCCATTATTTTGTGAGGTCTCTTCCATGATCAACCAGGTGTCCTTATATATGTGGGTTCTATTTCTGAATGCCCTGGTTGCTTGTTTTGCTTGTTTGTTTGGTATACTGCCCTTAGCTCTGTTCTTGTACCAGTATCATGCCAGTTTTAATTAATTTGTCATTGCAACATGCTGTAATAACTAAAAGGTAAAGTGAGCTTTCTTTTTTTTTCTGAAGATTTATTTTTTATTTGTTTCTCTCCCCTTCCCTGCCCTCCCCCGCCCCCAGTTGTCTGCTCTTTGTGTCCATTCACTGTGTGTTCTGTGTCCACTTATATTCTTGTCAGCAGCACTGGGGATCTGTGTCTCTTTTTGTTGAGTCATCTTGCTGCATCAGTTCTCCATGTGTGTGGTGCCACTCCTGGGCAGGCTGCACTTTTTTCACTCTGGGTGGCTCTCCTTACGGGGTGCATTCCTTGCACGTGGAGCTTCCTATGCGGCACCGCACTCCTTGCGCACATCCGCACTGCACGTGGGCCAGCTCACCACATGGGTCAGAAGGCTCTGGGCTTGAACCCTGGACCTCCCATGTGATAGGCAGACGCTCTATCCATTGAGCCAAATCCGCTTCCTGAGCCTCTCTTTTTGTTCTTTATAAAAATATATAAACCTACTATAGATCTTTATTATTCCATGAAAATTTTAGAGTTACTTTATCTAATCCTGCTAGGGTTTTCATTGAAATTATGTAAAATTTACACATTATTTTGTGGAGAATGGGAATTTTATGTGTTTTCCTATTTGTGAACATGATATTCTTCTCTATTATAGCTTATTTTATCATTTCTCTCCAAAAAGATTTTGTCCATCCTAATTAATTTCTTCAGAATTTTTAATTCCTATTCTAAATGACCTTTTAGATTTGTTGTAGGTTTGTTTTTAATTATCTTGTTGTAAATGCTAGTTATTTTCAAAGACATTTTCTAGTTGGTTATTAGTGTTATAGTCTGTTGATTTTCTTCAGCTTTGTACATGATCATTTTATTTATTATAACTTTTGTCTTTCTTTCAAGTTCTTATGCCTCTTATTTATTTCTCCTGCCACTTAGTCCATTGCCCAGGACTGCTGGTACTCTGCTGATTGAAGAGTTGCAATAAAAGCAAAGGAACTTTATGTTTTTCTTGACTTTAAAGGGAATGTTTCAAAACCTTTTCTAACAAATAAAAAAGAACAAGGTCAAATAACTTAAAAGAGATTTTAGAAGTCTAATAAAAAATTAAAAGCAATAAAAGTTATATTAAAAATGATTTTGAATTCTTATGAAGTGAAAACAGGATGCCATTAAAAACAATGATTTGGGGTGGATACTGTGGCAAGTGGAAAGCTCTGAATCTGCTCTACTGTTAAAGAGGAATGTTGATAGGGTTAAAGAGGTGCTATATACAAACCAGAATTTGTGGGGCATTTTCCTTGATTTTATCAGAAAGCTCAAAGGGGATTGAACCAACAAGGTGCTGGCCAGAGAATCAATGTTATTCAATGTTATATCATAATCCACCTAAAATCTTCTTTGTCTCGCATTTTGGGAATATTTCTAGAAAATGCATATTTGAAAGTGTTTTGAGCAAATCAGTGACATGATCAAGTGATATAGGTTGGCTAGGAGTTCCGTCTCCCTCTAAACTTCATATGAAGAGGTCACCACATGTGGTAAGACATCTTTTGAGTCCATTTCATCATCTCTGCCCACGTTGCCCTATTGTCCTTGACCACGACCATAGGACAGTCCTAACAACTTCCTTGCTTCCATGCTCTTCTTTATTGTATCTTCTGCCCTGCCACCAGAATATTGGGCCTAAGGGCAATCTGACACATACCTGTACCATGAAACATCTTTAAGACATTAAGTATATATGCACCCAGCCCCTTAGAAGCAGATCTGCTTCTGAGGAAACAATATCTGCTGGAGTTAAATGAGCCATCCTCATTCCTGCTTTTCATTGGTGCCTCCAACTTCTCTCAACCCTTTGTGTCACCTTTGGTTCCTCATTTTCTTTTCTCATGGACTTCCTGCCAGGCATCTTCAGGTGTTTTGATGCCTTGGTGGTGCCATTTACCTTCTAACAGAATTTGGGATTCAGTGCCTCATGCTACCATTCCAGACCATTGCGTGGCCAAAGTACCATAGGGTTCACTGCTCAATAACCTTGTTGACTCTCCATCATAGGTAAGTGTAAGCCTGTCCTCCCAATAAAGCTTGCAAGACCATGTCCACCTCCCTCGCCCATCGTCAGCCTCACCTGCTGACATCAGATCACCTGCCATTCCACTTGCCAGCTGTGTGCTTTCATCTCTCCTTTATACTTTGTCTTTGTACTTGCTCTTCCCTCTTTCTTGAATGGAACTTTCCTCCTCTTTCTTTATCTTTTTTTTTGAGGTAGCAGTGATTGAACCCAGGACCTGGTATGTGGGAGGCAGGCTGCACTCATCCACTAAGCTACCACCCTTCCCCCTTTTTTATCTTTTAAACCCCTCTTTATCTTTAAAGAACCAGTTTAAATGTCAGCTCTTCTGAAGCTTTCCCTAGGTAGATAGTAATTCCTTCCTTTATACTCTAACAGCAGGATACTCACACTTATATTACTGTGCTTAGGTTACTCTTTGGCTATTATTTGTTTTCAGGTCTGACTCATCAACTAAAATATATATGCCACAATATTTCTTTTCCCAGAAGTCAGTTTAGTGCCATGGATTTAATCTGTGTTAAAAGAGTTTGCGTAGCATGAACAGTACTTAGGAAATTGATTCTGTGGTCACACAAGGGATGGCTCATAGTGATAGATGGAATAGAGAGTACTCCATTACCATTGTCTCATAATGATGCAGGAAAGGCTGGAACCAGGGTAAGGACAGAAACAGTGAATGTGAGAGCCCAAGGAACGAATGACCGACGATTGTGGGCAGTGAGAGCAGAGGAGCATTTAAAATGGCTGTAGCGTGTTGAGTAGGTGCCATGGGATGGTGGTCTAGTTAGAGAAACAGGGAAGGAAGTAGGAGGAGGTGGCCATGAGGGAAAGCTGTGTTGGGTTTGCAGTAATCAAGAATATACAATAGCAAAGGCAGTAGGCCTTTGGAAATGTGGGTCCAGAGCTGGGAACCTAGCCTTGCCCCCAGACTGGGGAGATGTAGTAGCTGAAGTTGTGGTAAGAGACAGGAGGTATTACATGGGAGAAGGTGCAGAGAATGGAGAAAACAGAACTAAAACAGGCTTGTCGGGGGAATTGCTTTGCTGGGGGAGCAAAAGGAAGAAAACAAGCCAGAGAAAGACGCAGAGAATGAGGAGAGAGGGCCAAAAAGTAGGCGTGAGCTGGGATAGTGTCTTACTGCAGAATCCAAGGGAGGAAGGACTCCAAAGAGCAGAAGGTCAACCGTATCGAGTTCTGTGTAGAAGATGGGGCTGAAGAAGAGGCCACTGGGTTTGGCCAAGAGGAGGGCCTTGGTGACCTTCCAGGAGCCATTTCTGAGCAGGGGAGGGGGTGGGCACTGCCGGATGTGGAGGAGAGCGGGGGCGGGGAGGAAGTGGAGGCAGCAGGTGTCCTCTGTTCTTCAGGGCATTTGGCAGAGCGGGAAGGAGCGAGAGGGGTAGGGTGGGGCTGTGGGGCCGGGGCCAGGGCTGTGAGGTGTATTTAAGAGAGAGGCTGTCCCTTCCCCTCCTCCACATCCAAACAATTGCCAAGTCAGGTGGAGTCCAGCTCCAAACCATGTCCTCGTCTGTCTTCCTTACCACCCAGCAGTCCTCTCCTCTTGCCTGGACATGAGAGAAACCCGCACGCTTATCTGCTTCCAATTCTCTTTACCCCATTGCTTCCTCCATGCTGGAGAAAAAAAGCCTTCTCAAAGCACTTAACTCTCTCAGGGTCAAAGACAAAATTAAATGCAAATGCATCACTTACCTATGCAAGCTTCTCCATGCTCGGGCTTCACTATCCTTTCAGAATTCTCTCCCACTGAACCTCCGCCACGCATGGGGCCGGCCACCCCCTCAGCCTATCCACCGCCGTCCTGCCCCTGCCTTTCCCCCACTGGCCCTCCACCTGAAGTAACCTCCCTGCTTCCTGCTAGATTTCTATTCTGACCCCTCCATCACTCTCTTTTTATTTCCTTTATTTTCATGCATGTTTCCTTTTTTCTCTTCTTACACTAGAAAGCCATCTTCTAGAACTTGGCTTCTTTATCAGAGCAGGCATTTCCTTTGTGTTTTGGGACATGCCACAGAAAAAAGGGAATTACAGGAGTTTACCTGTATGTTTTAGTCAAAGGGTAAGCCCCTACCAGGCCTGTGAACAAGTCAAAGCTGCCCCCCAAGGCCATTCGTAAATGCTACCTCCACCATGCAGATTTCCCCACCTGAGGTGCTGTCTTCTCACTTTAAAGCGCTGTGTCATCTTGTTTGTACCAGTTAACAGGAACTTACAGCCTACCCATCTATCACAAGGAAAAGAGTTCATATCTACACCGCCCGGCCCCCTCCCTCTTCCATACGTCTTCCGGTTGCCCTGTGAGCTCTTTGAGGCAGGTCAGTGTTTTACCTATTTTGTGTTCCCATAGGTCTACTTCATACCTAGCGCCTCAGGACTTAAAAAACTTGAATTGAATTGCAAGGAAAACAATTCTGCTGCCCATGAATTGGCCCAGAATGTGCAGTGAGAGGAAGTTTTCCATCACCCAGACAGAATGGCTCCACCGTGGGTGGCTGCCACCCTCCACACACACCAGCCCTCTTGGGAAATCAGACAGACAGTCTATTGTCAGCGCTCTCCAATACTGCTGGGGGCTGAGGGCGGCCGTCAGTGCCACACAGCTTGGCACCTGTGATATTTAATTCAGCACCTTGTCATAGACGGTCTTATAATGTTCTTTAATTGTATCACACGTGGATGTCTTTTCTTTCCTACAAGTTTCAAGAACAAACATCGATTGTGCATCTACTTACCACGTGTCAGGTGCTTTTATGTAGTTATCATGTTTAAAACCCACGAAAGCTCTGTGTTGTAGGTATGGCTATGATTGTGGTCAGTTTTAGGATGAGAAATTGGGTTTGGGGGACATGCAGAAGGTCATGTAACTAGTACAAGACAAAGTAGGAATTTGGATCAAGCTGAGTTGAGCTCGTTTCCACTCCGTTCCAGGCTCTTTGGGGGTGGAATGGGACTTGTGCTCTTCCCTACTCCTCTGAGCCAGCTACCCTTCCCATTAGGCCAGCTTCCTGCTCAGCACATAACTTATCCCAAACCCTTTGAATTAAATTCGAGGTGAGTCCACTTCCTTGCTGCTCTGTGAGGATGGAAAACACTGCTCTCTTATTCCCTCTGAGGCTAGCGTCAAACAGCCCCTGCAGGTGTGAGGGCAGAGCTATAAATACTTGCTGCATTGTTCTCCCTGCCAGTGCCAAACAACATCAGCCCTCGTTCCGGGGAAGCTGATGAATAAATGAAAGATGCCACCCAAACAAAGCCAAGCCCTACCTTTGGGCTGTGCCTGGGTGATTCCAGCTGAGTTATTACGGAGAGGGACTCCTTTGTGTGACTTTTGTGATGGAAGAACTGGAGACCATAACCAATCTTCATTGGCCACATCATACCCCTGTGCAAGGCCGGGACCAGGGAGAGGGAGACAACCCAAACACAGCAACCTGTGCACAGCCCACCAGTTCTGGCCTTGTCCTGGGGCTGCTTGTCTCTTCTTTTCCCTCTAAGGCATGCATGACCCATGGGATCCTCCAACAACACATAGAGTAGAATCTGTTTTTATTCAAAGCATAAATGCCCCTCACACATGAACAGAAATTAATAGTTGATAAAGAACAACTGAATGAGGTGGCCCTGGGGAGCATATGTTATGAGCCTCCTTTTCTGCAGCAGTGACCCAGACTCAGATAGGAGAAGCAACTTGCCTAAGGACACACAGCAAGGAAGAGGTAGAGTTGGGGCCCAGAGGCACATCGCTGGCTCTGGGTCCAGAGCTCTTTCTGCTCTTCCACAGCTGCCTCTTGGCAGCAGTCTCTGAACACATCCATTAGACAAGTCCCTCTTATCATAGCTCACTCGAGTGAGCGATATCTGTTGCCCGGCTTCACAGGAGAACAGTGGATAAAACTGGATAGTCCTCGGAGAAACAAGCCTGGTAGAAGGAATTTGAGAATAGAGTTGGGGCAGGAGTTTCTATGCCTCTGGTCTTAGAAATGTCTGAATTTCTAATTTTGGTGCAATGGAGTAGCTACCATCCAAGCCACATCTGAAGTTCTAGGAGCTGCTTCAAAAAGAGTGGACAGCCCATCTCCATAGAAGGCTGTGTCGTTGAGCAAAATTTGGAACCCTTTGCATACTTTTTGTGGAAGGTGAATATCCCTGATTTCCATATATTAATAAAAGTAAAAAAGTCAATGTTTAGGTTTTCTTCAAAATTATTTCTGAGACACTGATTTGCACCTGGGCAGTGCTAAGCACTATGGGAAGGTAGGCAGGCTGGCTTGGCCCCTGCCCACTTGGGGTGTCCAATTTAAGAGGCTTAAGGGAAATTGATGTTAGAGGATCCTTTCCATAGAATGAGTGCTCTTCTGTCTTGTACGTGGGGACCCAGGACCTAAGCTCACAGCCCAGAGCCGCCTGCATGACCTGACATAAGTTAAAGGTTAACAGCCCTCCCTGGATGGGAATGGATGTATAGATGGTATTGTAAACCGTAATCTTCTCAGAGCGGAAAACTTCATTCCTGCATATGTAGTGATAACATCACCAGACCCCTCTGTGCATGCCACGGGACTCTAGCAGAAACTAGGTTCTCATACCCTGGGGAATGTCTTTGTTCTGAAACCCTTATACCACCCCTCATTTTACCAGCTTTTTGTGGATTGCTACCTTCATTCTCTGGACTGCCGCCACCAGAGACTCTTTCCTCTTTGTAAATCCAAATAAAGCTTTTGTCTGACTCAGTGCCAGGTGTGTACTTTGGTCTTGTGGCTGCCCCAAACCGTGCCCTTCAGGATTTGGGCTGGAACAGTTGGTCCCTCTGATCTGATACCATGTGACAACATAAGGACTTTGAGATCCAGAGCCCACCTGGCTTTGGCTGGCATCTATCTGAACCCATCCTGGTCCCTTCACAGGTTTAAGAATCTCTGTGAGGCACAGAGCCTCTGGGATGTTCTCGGCCTCAGGCCTCTCAGACCTGGAAGTTGGTTGACAGAGCAGAGGGAGTCTGCCCCAGGCAGGAAGAAGGGCTGCGTGTTCAGTGTTAGAGGACTCTGTCTACGGATGCCCCCTGCACGTGGGCACTGCTTCCCATCAGCTGCATCTCTCCTTAGGGTAGAAAAAGGGTTTTTCCTATTCATCAGCCTAGGAGGTATCAGGGATTTTTCTAGATGTTGGGACTACCACAGTAGACGAAAGCCTCTGTTGGGTGGAGTTAGACACCAACTACTAAGAAAGGGAAATAACGAAGTCTACAGTATGCTACATGATGACACTTGCTAACTGATAAAGGAAATAGTGCAGGAGGGAGATGGGGGCTGCAATTTTAAATGGAGTGGTCAGGTATGTTTTACTGAGGAGGTGGTATTTGAGTAAAGACTTGAAGGAAGTCAGGAGTGTCCCATGTAAGTATCTAGGGCAGGTCATTGCAGGCAGAGGGGACAGCCAGTGCCAGTCACTGAGCTGGAACTATTCAGGTATGTTTGAATAACAGTCAGAAGGTGGAGCCGTATGGACAGGAGGGAAAGAGGTAGAAGATGAGGTAGGAGGGATCAGGTGTCATGGGGCAGGCAGGCTCTCATGGACCGTTGTGCAGAGTTGACTTTTCCTCTGAGACAAATGAAGAGTCATTGGACTTCTTTTTTAGCTATGGAAGTTGGAATAGACTGTTGGTGAGCAAACTTAGAAACAAGAAGACAGATTAGAACATTGCTTGGATACTCCAGGGACAAGTGGGTGGCTTGATCAAGAGTTGGAAACTGGGTCTCTTTTGAAGGTAGAGCTAATGAAATTTCTAGATGGATTGGATGTGGAATGGGAGAGAAAGAGAGGAGTCAGGATGATTCTAAGGTTTTTATCCTGAGCACCATCCTGAGACAGGGAAGACTGTGGGTAGTCTTCTTTGAGAGGCAACAGGGTACAGTGAGAAGATCCCTGGCTCTGCTGCTTACTGGTAGATGACTCAGGGCAAGTCGGTTGACCTCCTAGAGTCTCCATTTCTTCATCTGCAAAAGGAAGATACTAATAGTGTTACTTAACTTCAACAGAGGGTTAGAATGGCTTAAAACCATATTTTTAAGGAGATCAGCACAGAATCTGGCACATAACTGGACTAAATAAATGGTTATTCTTCATAGCTGAGCCAGGGCAGAGCTGCAGAGTGGCGATCAACATTTTCCAGCTTTCAAAAGGCAGGGTCTTTGTGTGACTGAGCGAATGCCTTCTTTGAAGTCTTAAAGGTCAGTGCTTTGCCAGCTGCCTGCTGGAGACAAAAGACAGCATGGTTTGCCTCATTGTTGCTCTTTGTTTCTTACTGTCTACCTCAAACAAACAGCCTGAGGCCAACTGCCTTCCACTGCCAGGGCAATCTCCCTGGAGACTCCCTTGCTGCCAGCAGACTTAAACCCTGTGAACAAAGGGTTTAAGGTTACACTCCCTGCCACCCTCACCATCTCTCCTACAAGACCTGCCTACGGAAAGAGCACCAGCCTTGAGGTTCATGGACTTGCATTCCAGTCTTACCACTAATGGGTTGGAGGCCTTGGTCAAGTCCCTTGACCTTTCTTATTTTTCTCCTTTGTAGAATGCGAATAGTACAACACATTTTTCAAGGTTGTTGTGGGTTTGAATTCTGACTTGCTCATTTCCAAGCCATGGGCCTTGTACAAGTTAGTTAAAACCTTGTCTCAGTTCCCACCTTTTAGAAGAAAGAGTATAGTAATTCTCACTTGCGAGAATCAAGAGAAATAAAAATGTTTAAAATAGTACCAGGCACAGAGTAATTTCTCAAAAAAATTAGTTTTGATAATTGCATAAGGAAGACATAAAAGTGCTTCGAAATGTTGTACCACTTTAAATACATGACATAATTTTTCTCACGTTTGCCTTGAATTTGTGAAGTTCCCAAGCCTATTCTCAGGTTCTCAAGTCAGAAAGTCACAAGTTTTCTATGCTATTATAAGGGAATATCAACATAGACCCAAAACATTAAGCATTTTTGGGAAATGGACCCTTGTTTGACATATATTAAACAATCTCCTTTTTAAGAAGGGCTTTGCAATTAATTCTGCAACAGAATGTAAAAGCATCTCTATATTATCTGATTTTGTACATTGAATTGCTTTTGTTTGTGTGTTTGTCTTTTAACTGAGTTTTATTGATACAAGGTCCACTGTCTCTGATATGTCTTCATAGACTAGAATTGCTATGAAGTCATGCACCCCATATCCCCTGAGGTCTGAACATTCATGGAGGCTGATGGTTTATAAATGGCATATGTATAGACCAAGCATAGAAAAACATGAGGGCATGTGTCAAAATGGATTTTTTAAAAGACAAAAAAAAATCTGAGAATCTCTGAGATTTGCAGTAACAAGAACACACTAAAGCTACAGCAATCAACATGGATTGTAAAGTAGTGCTTGTTGAGTGCCAACTATGTGTCCAATGGCCCAGTTAATCCATGGTCCAGACAGATGTACATGGCGTGTCCCTCACGGAATGCAGCTGCCCTGATGCTTGTTCATTTGTTTCCTCAACAGTTGAGTGCCTAGATTAAAACTGGCCCTGTGGTTGGCCTGGCCCATTGGTGGGCTTACTCTAACTCTGTCTGTGTCTGCAGGTAGATTTCTTCTCACTTACATAGAAGTTCTGGACTCCTCTTCCAATGTCCTGCCACTTGCCAACTGTGATATGGGACAGACTGATGTATTGCTTAATACTCCAAGCCTTAGTTTCCCCATATGCAAACTGAGAATAATACTACCTATTCTTAAAGACGGTTAGGAAGATTATGGACGAGTTCTGTACATTTTCAGATACTAGTCATTGGAAGGTATTGCTGATCTGACCTAGCATATGCCCTCTATCTTTCTGCATTTAGGTTCTTCTCTGCAAGACAGAAAAATTGATAGCTTTCTGTCATCCAGAGCATAAAGAAGAACAATGAGCATGAAGAGACCAGGCTAGTACTTGCTCCTTTTATCAGACTTTCCATAATATCAACTCTATGGCGCTTTCTGTATCACCAGGGATATTTAGAAAGGAGAGCAAATACGTAGCCATTACCCTTTTTGTTCACATATAGAGGCCTCTATTGTGATTTATCCAGTATGGCACAGGGCACTGGGTTCTAATTCAATTCATACCACTAACTCATGTAGCCTCAGGCAATCATTTCTCTTTCATTGAATTAAAATTTCCTCCTCTGTAAAACAAGGGGTTGTATTAAGAAGTCTTTAAGGTCTCTGCCAGCTCAAATATTCCCTTGTTAAACTGTGTATTTCTATCATTTTTGATCAGCAAGAAGGTAATATTTATTCAATTTCCTCAAAACATCAAGATGCATTTGTCATTACTCAAAATAACAAGTCTACTACTATTCCATGGTCCTCTAGGTCCACACATCTTGAGTATTTCTGAAAGCCTCTTAAAGGAAGAGCAGCCTGAAGGTAGATTCTTCAAAGTTCCACTGGCCTGGTTCACCTCACAACCTCATGGCTTACACTTCTTTCCTTCAAGACACAAGAAACAGGGAGGGTTTTACTTAGTGATGAGGGAGCAGGAAAGCTGAGGGAGTTGATAAACCCAGGACCTGGTCATTTAAGGAGGAGTATGTCAAAACATACTTTGTGTCTTGGATGGCCTCTCCTACACTTTCTGGGTTCTCTAGTGAGGCAAAAGGGATCCACTTAGAGGAAGAGAACGTGTAAGATGAGAAGAAGGTTGTTGCTTTCATTCAGTTCTGTGCCCTTATATTACTGAGGCCCAGACACTTGATTAAGGTAACAAATTACTGCTGGGAGAGTAAATCCTTGGAGCCCAGGCCTGTGCTATTTCTACTTCATCTCCCTTTTCAGCAATTACCCAAAGAAGCTGACCTTTACCTCTCTTGAAAGGAAGACCAGATAGCTGAGAAACATCAGTACAGTGTCACACTACATTTGTTGTCATTAGCAAATCCATCTCTCTGGCTGGCTTCTTTCCATCATGAAATGGGGGCCAACTGGCATGTGTCTATGTTTATTTAATCCTGAAAGCCTTGTCAGAGTCATCTTGATAATCTGGCTCAGTTATTCTATTAGAACATCCAAAAGTGTGCATTCTCTTTGTATTGGTTGAGAAAGTTGAAGCCCAGACACACATGGGTTCTCATCTGTGTGCATATACATACCCGTACATATTCAGGATGCACAAGTGTGCGTGTGCTGCCTGGGTGAGTGGGTGTGAGCATGGGGGTTCCATTACATGGCAATGGCTCGCCTTCCCAAGGCAGGACTCTAGACTCAATGACCAGTTGGGGTCCTTTTCAGCACTGAGAGTTCTAGTTTGTGATTTTGTGTTGACTGACACAAATGATTGAAGACTACCAGGTCTCTAAAAGGACATGTTTGCTTCCTGAGATCAGACTAAATGGAGGACATTCTTGACAATTATTCTGTAAGTGGAAGAGACATGCCAGGCTGGTTCTCTAGGCCCACACTTGTGGAGGGTGGGAGGTTTGGGTGTTAGGAGCCTCCTGAGTCCTCAGACCTGCCTTTGAGCTCCATCATGACCCTGAGTAGAGCAGTGGATGGGCATGCGGGTTGGGTCTACACAATTGCTTCCTTGACTTAGGCCTTCTGTAAATGGCCTCACATCAACCATGTGAGAGGCATCAGGCTAGGTTCTGGGATCCCAAGATGGAATAAGGTCTGGCTTCCATCACTGCACAGTTCATATTCTAACAGGATGAGAATTATGTTTTAATAAGCATAATTCAGTGTGGTGAATATCCTCCTGGAGTAGAGCTATATAAAGACAGGAGAAAGAAAAGAATTCTACCTTGGAGGGATTTTTTTTTTTCCTCTCACACCGGCATAGAGTTCACTCAGTTGAGATAAAATAAGTATTCTTTGAATGCTTTTTATGTGCCTATGACTGTGCTAAAAGGAAACCCCAGTTTAAAGAGGAAGAAGGTCCTGCAGGAAGCAAAACGCATTTATTCATTCAACATTCACCAAGCACAAGCCCTACAACCAGGACCCAGAGGATGCCAAGTTAAGTGAGCCATCCCTGCCCAATGCCGTTCAGCATGCCCACCTTTCAGGCCAGGTGTGGGGGTTCCACAGGGGTCAGTCCTCAGGCAGCACCACAAGCCCAGGCCCACCTGGAGTCTCACCTCACCTGTGGACCCCTTGGGTTAGCCCTGGTGGCAGATCTGTCTGCAGGCTGTGCTTCTGACTTGGTGGCCCCGGGGCAGATGAGTCCTGCTGCAATTCCTGATCCCCGACCCTGTCCACTGCTCAGGCCTCCTGTACCTCCTGGGCTAAGTAAGGTTGGGCATCAGGTGCCACACACACCTCTCATCTCAGCCAACAGTTCGAACGGCCTCGCTGTGCTGTGTGAGACTTGTGCAGCAGAGCATAGGAAGCTCCAAGATAACAGGGCCCAGCTATGGTAGGACAGCAAAGGCATTTCTCCAGCTTTGCGTCTCTGGCCGTTTATGTGTGACTGCCCAGGCCGTTGTGTGCTGTGAGACTGGCCCAGGGTGCCACAAAAAAGGCAAGCTATGCTCTATTTGGGGTCTCGTGGAGCAGCTGACCATGAGTCATTAAAAGCCAAATTGTATAAGCTGTATGGGGCTGCTAAGAAATGTAATATCATATAGGACCCTACAATAAAAAAATATAATACTTTGATCTTCTGTGATTCCAGAGGGCTAAGACTGAGTCTCTCAACCTTGTTTAGAAAACAAAGTGATCCATCAGTTACAAAGGGAGAAACAGTGGGCCTTTCATTGCTCATGTTACAGTCTAGCCACTGGAAGCCTCACTTTCCAGAGTGTGTGCTGGGAAAGGGCCATGGTTTACTTGTTTATTCTTCTTCCAAGTTGCAGCCGGTGGCCTGGAGAGAGAGGCAAAAAAAGGCGAAGGGCCTCCCTTTCCCTCCAGACTCTTAATTAGAACACTCCAGCCTTCTTCTAAGATGTGGTTTTGAGGTATGAACCAGGAGTGAGTTAATGATGAGCGGAGGAAAGTTCTGCTTTTCAGCGAGTGGGGCCAGTCCAGGAGCTCATGCATGGGGTGTGATGATCAAAGAGCTCAGCTACTTTCCTGGGCTTCTTAGGTCAGGCGTCCATGGTATAAGGATTCAAAACAAATTCAGCACATAACAAAGTTCAAATATGAACTTGACAGTAGTAAAAGAGCCCCATATATTTGAATAGTATTTCGCAGTTTATAAAAAACATTCGTGTGTTATCTCATTAGAGCTATGGAAACCCCAGACATTAAACATTAGTATTCTCATTTTATAGATGAGGACACAAAGTCCAGGAAAGTTGAAGTATTTTCCCATGGGTATATCCTGACTCGGTGCTTAAGCTTGACTTAGACTTAGCACTTCCAGCACTAGATAGCCTTTTTTTTTTTTCACACCACCATAGGTACATTGTGTCAAATCAGAAATAATTTTTGGATTGTTAGCACTTTGAGATTATGTATATACCAGTCTTCCTCTTCAATAACACAGATAAATGGGAGCTGATAGAAAATGCTTGTTCATTGTTTCAAAAGGTATGAAGTGGAAAAGGAAATGAAATTTTGAATGTGTGCAGGGGTTGTCAAAGAATGTTGTAATTCGCTCAGGAAATTTGTAGAGTGTCATCAATTACTGTGTCTTGGATGTCTGTGATGATATCTTGTCCAGATATAAGAAGCAAGAAGATTCGTTTCAAGTTCTCATCTGATTTGGAGGGCCCATGGCCTCTCCTTAGAGAGCCATGGTATCCTCTGTCAGTCAGGTTCCTTCATGGAACCACTTCCCAAAACCCAGGAGGCCTGAGCCAACATCTCACCTAACCCCTGAGGAAATGATCACCGTGCAGCAGCCTAAGGTCTGTTCTACAGAAGAGCCTGGAGAGCTTTCGGCGGCTGCGCTATTCCATAAAGAAATAGATGGCTACATTTCTTAAAGAACCCCATATCTTGGTCTCCAAGAAAACCTGTTTTTGTTACAAGTCACTGTTGAAAATATTATTTCCACAATTACACAAAAATTGATGTTATTGTTTAGGGTTTACAAGGCCTGACACATACTTTTTTATTTTTATTAAGGTAAAATGTTTAAACGTAAATTTAGCACAAGCAATTTTTTGTTGCATAACAGGGTATAAAGTATCCTATACAAGGAAAATAGGTAAAAAGTAAAAGTGATGCAGAAATCTCTAAAATTTAAAAAAGATGTACAAAAGAAAAATTATGAGCAAAACAGTCCTTAGAAATAGTAGAACATGGAGGGGAACACAATAATACCTTGTGCCACTTGGTGAAGTTCAAAATAAGATTGTGCTCTAAGAGTTCAATCATAAACTAATAAAAAGTAGATCAGAATAGAGCAGTTTTCTTCCCTTTGGCACTATCGACATTTTGGGCCAGATAGCTCTTTGTTGTGGAGGGGTGTCCTGTGCCTCGTAGGGGGTTTAGCAGCATCTCTGGCATCTTCTCACTAGCTGCCATTAGCACCCTCTTTCCATCCCTGTTGGATGGAGACCAAAAATGTCTTCAGACATTGCCAAGTGTCCCCTGGGAGAGAGGGGGTTGCCCTTTGTTGAAACCACTAGAATAGAGAACCACCAAATCAGACGGAATGATTTTAGGACATTTAAGTCTTGACTATGACCTAATTCAATGGGGGGCGGGGGCACCCTTGGGTAGTGCCCTTCTAAGTCCTTTCCAGGTAAGAGGTATCTCGTTGTCCCTTCAGTCAGTAAGAAGGTGCAACCCCTCTGGAAGGTATGCCCATACCTGGCTCTCTTGGGCATTTCATTTCCCTGAGTCCCCATGCTCTGGATCCATTCACCAAAAAACCTTCTGATGACATATTGTCACCCAAATCCTTTCCACAGGGAGAGGTTTCACTGGCTAGAAGATGGAAATGAGCATCTTTTGTCTTAATACCTGGCAACAACATTTTTCTCTGTATGTGAATGAATTGACCTTATAGTTAATCCACCAGTCTCTGTGAACTTGCTTAGCATAAGTCATTATCTCTTGTCTGTTCTATGCTGGGATTTCAATAAGACTGAACTTTTGATCCTATAAAATTTAATGGATGTAATAAGATTAAAACAAACTTGTAAAACCTCTTGGGAACCCAACCAACCCTCTTCTGGTTATCTGTTGCTGTATAACTTAAAGCAACAACCATTTTATTGCTCACAATTCTACAGGTCAGAAGTACAGGCAAGGCTCATTGGGGATGCCTGGTGTCACCGGGCTCACTAATGTGTCAGCTTCATGTCTGGGGCCTGTGGCTGTAGGCATCCGTGGGGTGTCAGTGCTCCTCCACCTGGTCTCCTCCTCAGTGGACCTTCTTCTGTGGCAGAGCAAGGCTCTAAGAGTACAAATGCAGAGTCTCCCAAGACTCTTTTTGTTCTCCTTTGTTAGAGAACAATCATGTATAAAATCAGGATTCCCATATACCTCCCCACTACCAACACCTTACATTGGTGTGAAACATTTTTCACAATTGATGATAGCACATTTTTATAATTGTACATTAATTAAAGTCATGGTTTAACTTAGGGTTCATTGTGTAGTGTAGTCCCACGGATTAAAAAAAATTTTATTCTGTGATCATATATATAATCTAACACTGCCCTTTAAAATCATATTCAGATGTATGCTTCAGTGCTGTTAAATACTTTCACAGTGTTGTACTATCATCACTACCATCCATTACCTAAACATTACCATCATTCAAAATAGGAACTCGGTACATTTTAAGTCTTACCTTCCCATTCCCTATCCCTTATCTGCTAGGATTCTTAAGGTTTAGGCCTGGGAGCCACACATGTCATTTCAGCATGTATACTACTAGTCAAAGCAAATAACATATCCAATCCAGATTCAGTGAGAGGTGGAATAAACCACAATTCTTGATGGGAAGAGTGACAAAGTCACATTTCAAAAGTGTATGTGGACACTTTGGATGAATTGGATGCTTTATTAATATGTATTAATACAATTGATTTGTTTTTTTAAAAAGTGATATGGGATTTCAGGGCATGTTATGACTACCTTTGGAACTAATCTATAAAAGTGGCATAGAGTAAACCCCAAAAAGAGTCATAGAAATCATGTAAAGTTTGTAATAAGAAAAGTGTACTGAAGAATGCACCACTACCTTGGATTAAAGGGGTTCAGAGACAGTTTAAAATAAAAAGAGGTCTCTGGGACTACAGCTTTCTTTGGACAGAAAGCAAGCTGAAAGAGTTACAATTCATTAGCTACTACAGGAAATCAAAGGTATCTCCAAGGGTGAACCCCAGAGAGCAGTGCTAAGAGCTGAGGAAAACAGTAGATTGGGAAATCCTTCCAGAAGGCAGAAACAGACTCTACTCAAGGAATATTCTTTGACGCTGTAATCAGAGGAATTGGCAACATTTGCCCGGACTTTGAAATTGTTTGGGATGGATGATTGCTGTGTGCTTCCCGACATCCTCCTTCCTGTCTTACCCTTGTACATTGTTGTGTGTGTTGTGGGCAGGT
Organism: Dasypus novemcinctus; assembly: GCF_030445035.2. Lineage (NCBI taxonomy): Eukaryota > Metazoa > Chordata > Mammalia > Cingulata > Dasypodidae > Dasypus > Dasypus novemcinctus. Next base: position 23,394,783 of record NC_080692.1, on the reverse strand, counting down.
CATTTGTCTTTTCAGTTCAAAGGTCTCCAGGAGTCTCATCCACATCTGAACCTGACGGACATCATGGCAGACTCGATTTTGAACTTGTAAGCATATGCCATAGCTCCCATTGGGAGGCAAAGTCTACTTCCCCTTCTTTTGAATCTGGGCTGGCCTAGCTGTTGCTTTGACCAATATAATGTGGTAGAAATTACACTGTGTGTCTTCTGTACCTAGGCCCTGTGTTGTTGGCAGCTTCCACTTTTGTGCTTTTGGAGCACCGAGCCATCAGATAAGAAAGTCCGGGTTAACTTGCTGGAAAGAGAGGCCAAGTGGAGGAGCACTGACAAGTCCTGGAAAGCTGCCAGCATCGCACACCCACATACGTGATTAAGGCCATCTTCGATCCTCCATTCCCCGTTGTACCTGATCCATACTAAGTGGAGAGAGACAAGCTATCCTTGCTGAGTCTTGACCCACTTGCAGATCTACAAAATGGTGGTTGTGTAAAGCCACCATGGTTTGGGGTAGTTTGCTACATAAGCAAGAAAAGCCCCCTGAAACAAATCCCATCCCTGCAAGTCACCTTTTCTTCTATTACATCCACGTTTCACTTTTTCCCTGAATATTTTTTTGAAGCATTCAGAATTTGCAACTTCTTAGCAGAATCTGGGCTATATTCTATTGCCAAAGCAGTTGCATAAATATTAGGACAACACACTGAAACCAAGATGCACTCCTGTTCCCATTAATGCAACAGTAAAACTGAGTAGACAGAAAAAGCCAAAGACCAATACTGAACAATACACTAAGGCAGGCAAGAGAAGTGCCAGAACAGACCTCCAGGGTTTAGAACTCTGTCCCCATCTTCGTCAGGAAAATGGCAACTCACAATGCTTCTGGGAGACTCACCATTCTCTCCATCATCCCCGTCCCCCAACCCTGGCAAACACTCCCTGGCTTCACCCCCACCATCTGTAACCTGCCTGCTTCTGCTTAACATGTTTGTAGAAACTGCCAGGTCCTTAGGATCTCTGCCCACAGGGAAGAAGACAGACCACCTGCTATCTCTTGGCTTTGAAAATGGCCACCAGTAAGGACTATCTGCTTACAGACAATTTTAGGTTGCCCTTACTCTCTGCTCTGGCCTCTAAGAAATCAGCTGCTAGGCATTGGGCCCTAAAGTTCACTGTTCTTCCAGATCACTGAGAGCCAAACAGGCCCTGATTTTCCATGGAGGTGTCTATTCCAAGGCTATGAGGGAAAAGAGGGGGGATCAGAGGAAGTTTGGATTTGCTCTAGGATTGTTAGCAGCAGGCATTTTTAGTAGCCTGCTTATTTTGGCTCCGCACATGGAGGCAATGGAGTACTCTTGCCTCTCAGACTTAATATCCTCATCATAAGCACGGTTGTAAATATCCTTACTTGACAAAGACTGAAGTCTAAACAAGAAGCCAAGTAGCAGTAATTCTGGGAATTTGTCCTAAGCAGCCCAGATACAGAATGACTTATTATAGAATGAAAAGGGAACTTCAGGAACCAGAAACTAATAGCAGGCAAATGTTACCCAGACTGGAGATAAATGCTCCACCAGAGCTATCATCCTCTTGAGAATCAGAAGACCTGGGCTTGCCTCCTAGCTAGGCTCCTGCCCTCAGCTACATTCGCTGCATTGCTTGGTGATTCTTTTACACCCAGGGAGTTCAATTTTCTCCTTCAGTTGCTTACTTAACTCCAACCCCACACTCACAGCATCACAAACTTGACCCTACTCCCTCAAAAACTAAGGCCATCAGGAAGAAAGTACCTCAACTTCCTGTACCCACCACCCTTACACCCCTTCAGATACTTCAGTCATTCCTTCTTGGTCAGCTTCTTTCCTCTGGATGCCAAAGGACAAAGCATCCCTCTCCAGTTCCACCACCTGATCCTTGTGTCCTTGGTGCCATCCCCTCCTGCTCCTGAGGACCTTGTTTCAACAACTGTTTCATTCTTTGCTGTGTCTTCAATCTCCACTTCACTACTGACTCTTTATTCTGTACCAATAAACATGCCTAAGTCTCTTCTTGGCTCCTTATGATTTTATATCCCTCTCTTGACCCTAAGTCCTCTTCCATCCTACACCCTGTATCTCAACCTCCAGAAAAAAATCTTGTGTTCCTGGCATAGATATCTCCACTCACTGTCTCCACTACACCACAACCTAATCACCCCTTGTGGGTAGATTGAATTGAGTACCCCAACAACAGACATGTTCTTCACCTTAATCCACATTCCTATGGTATGAAGCCATTTGAATATAAGACCCATTGAAGATGTATAATCAGGTAAGGTCTAGACTCATTTGTGGATAGATTCTTATTTAGGTGTGGCCCAACTCAATCAGGGTGGGCCTTAATCCAAATCTCTGGCGCCCTTCATAAGCAGAAGAAATTCAGATGCAGTGAGTCAGAAGAAGCTGGAAGTCAGCAGAAACCAGAAGAGCAGACACAAGGAGAGCGGGCTGGCCATGTGACTGGAGGCAGAGCTGCAAGCTAAGGAGCTCCAAGAGTTGTGGCGGGCCAGCACCTGGATGCTACAGACTTTGGGGGGAAAGCACAGCCTTGCTGATGCCTTCATTTTGGACTTCCAGCCTTCTAAACTGTGAGTCAATCAATTCCTGTTGTTATGCCAACCCATTGTGTGACATTTGTCATGGCAGTCCTGGAAAGCTAAGACAGCCTTCAACCCATTTCCGTCTATTCTCTCTCCTGGCTCTACTCCAACTGCCCTGGCCAAAGTCAGCATGAGGCCAGGCCCATTCAGCCAAACCCATCAGACATATTTCAGCCCTTCTTGTGTCAGATATTCCTTCTGCATTTCACTTCATACCCAGGAACGCTTTACTCCCTTGGCATCTGCAGAACTGGTTTCTTTTGGCTCAGCTTGCTCCTCTCCAATGATTTCTCTTTGACTTCTTTCTAGAAGACACCCCTGCCTTCCCCTCAAATATGCTGTCTCCTGGAATAAGACCTTGATCTGCTACTATTCTTCCTGAGAATGCTCTTTGGATGGTCTTAGTAACTCTTAGCATTTTAAGTACTGCCTGTATATTGATAAGCACCAAATCCCCATGTCTAGTCTAAGATAAATGGTATAGCCATTTCTCCTTTCTCATTCTGTTCTTTGGTCTCTTTTCTCAACCCTTATTTCTCTTATCCATCTAGTCACCCAAGTCAGAAACTTGAAATCTTATACATCCTTGTCTTTCTCATCCCCCACATCTACCAGTCACGAAGTCAGCTATCTTTACCTCTTAAATACTTTCTACCTCTACCTCTCCTTTTTAGCCTTCTGCTGCTCTTATTCAGGTCCTTCTCAGTTCTTATTTGGCTCATTGAAATTAATTCCCCTTTTTGAATCCTTCCTTCTGTATTATTCTCTCAAAATCCTCTCTCAAATTGGAGCCAGAATGTTCCATTTAAATGTAGACATAGACATATTACTGCCCTGCTTAGCCCTTCAACAGCTCCCTGTTGTCCGCAGAAATTATTCCATTTTCTTTCCCAGGCATGAAAGGCCCATCTAACTGTGTCTTCTATCACTCCCTGTTCTTGTGCTGTATGTTCCCTTATTGACAAAATGCTAGTGGGTCCTCCAGACCTTCCTTGTTCTTGCACGCCTGTCGTTTTCTCTGGCACAGAATGTCCTTCCTCCCTTTCACTGCCTGGTGAACTCAATCTCCTTCAGAACCAAAGTTAAGTATTGACTCTTCTGAGACACCTCCTCCAAGTCTGCAGGCTGGACTCGATGTCCTGCCCTGCTCTCATAGCCTCTTAGACATAATACCTGCATCTTGCTCTCATTACCAACCCTGCCAAATGCTATCATGGGGTTTGTGGAGGTGTTTGTTCTCCCTCCGCCCCATCCCACTCCACCCCTGCCCCAAAATGTAAGTTCCCTGAGAACAGCGACTAATTTATTATAGTCCTGGTAACTAGCATACATTCTAGGCATAGAAAGCACTTAATAAATATTTGCATGGCCACTGGGTGATCTTAGAATGTCACCGTCCCTAGCTGGGCCTCAGAGTCTTCATCTGTAAGCGGTGAGGTGGAACTAAATGTTCACTATTAAAGGTTTCTTCCCTCTGTAACATGCCGTGCTTTTGTGTGCTGCTGAGTAAGGAAGGACTGGCAGAGAAGAGTTTTCCAAATGTATTCTTTTTTTATCCCACTGCTTCTGAGGAAGAAAAGAACCAATAGAAGAATAATTTTTAAAAACAACACCAATTAGGGCATAATAACTCATCTGATATTCATACTCATCGTATGGATATTATTAGTCCCATTTTGCATATGGGGAAACTGAGGGAGAGAGTAACCCTGCCAAGGTCACATGGGTGGGAAAAGGCAGAGGCAGAATACACACCCTGAATGTGTCACCTAAGAGTCTGCACTTATAACCATTGCAGATATGCAGCTGGAGACAGAGGGACACAGGGCCACAGGTAGACATAATTGGGAGAAGGAAAATGAATATTGCTCTGAGTAACTCAGGGAGAAGGGGTTTGATAACTCGTTCCCTGATGGCCACGTGAAGGACTGCCCCAGCTCAGCACATATGCGTAAGTGGGCTTCTGGGCAGTGCTGGTGGGAAAGGAAGCCCTGGAAAAATTGGACTTTATGAGGACTCTTTAGGCATAATGAGTTCTTTCTGCATTTGTCATCATAGTGCTAACTAAGCTACATTTTGTGGGCTTTAAAGTGGCTCTGGCCAGACTTTTCTAGATATGTTATTGTAATTTAGCATTAGTCAGGCTGGAGTTAATGGACACAGGAGGCTTTATTCACCTCAGCCCTCTCTGGTTCGGATCCCACCATTGCTATTATATCTTTTGATATTCATCCTCATGACACTAATCTGCAAGTATTGATTTAGACATTGTGCATTTCCATAGGAATTCCATTTTAATTCAACGTTAGAGTGCCATTAAAATGTAAAGGAGAGGACACTCAAAAAATTGCCTTAAAGCATTACTCTCTTAGGGAAAGCTGCTGCTTTAGTCATTTTACCAGCTCTTCTTGGGTGGTACAAAAAAGCCTGGGTTATGGGAGCCGCCTCCCTTTATGATTCATGGTGGGACTTAATAGCTGCTTTATGACCTGGCCCATTGGTCAGGGTGTGAGGGAGCTGAGATGGAGGGGAAGGAGGGATTCTGCAGGTGCCTGCATCCTCAAAGGAAGAAACGTCCTCAAAGGAAGTTGGGAATGAGGGAAATGCAATCGGGAATGGAGTCCAGCCTAATCTTTAGGGCAGAAGAGCAATGGAGGCAAGATTCAAATGTTTCTCCTCCCAAAAACGTCCTGAAACTTCTTCCCCCCAAAAGTAAGAAATCCCTAGGAGCCACATTCAGTGGAAATGAGTTCCAAGAAGTCCTTTGTCCATCCTTTATTCCTTCTGTATGAGATCAGTAGACAGACTTCTCTTGCTCTGTCCATTCCTTCCATGGGAACTTGCCTCATTCCCTTTCATTAGCTGTTCTCCCTGGTGATTCCATCTCCTCCTGTGGCTTCCATATACTGTGGTCATCTATACACTCAAGACCCCAAAGTCACAACCCCAGCCCATACCTCTTTCCCGAGGTCCAGACTTGCATCTCCTGTACCTGGGGTTCCCACAGGCACCTTCAACTCAATCTACACAAAGCTGACCTCATTATCTTCCGCCCAAAACTGTCCCTTCTCTGGTACATCCTGGTCATCATTCCCTTCATTTGCCTATTGTCCAGGCTTGAGCCCAGCCAGTTTGCCAGACACCGCTTCTCTCTACCCTCACATGGAATCATTTTTACTCATGCCATTGATGTTTCCCTCCAAATGTCTCTCAAATCAGTTCTTCCCATCTCCAATCCCTGACCCTGTCCCTGCCAACCTGAATTATGCCCTCTTTCCATTTCTGGATTGTTCTCCCTATTTCCAACCTGGCCCTCACCCCAGTCCAGTCTTTATCCTGAGGCAAGATACAAATCTCACCTGTTTAACCCACATGGAAGCCTGTTATGGACTCCCCACCACCTACAAGCCTAAGTCCAAATTCTCTAGCATGTCCACCAGGCATTTCCATGCACTAAGCCCTGCACACCCCACCAACCAATTGTATGTGTCCCTTGGCCCTTCATAGTCCCTCATACACACACACACACATACACACGCACACACATAGCCTATAATTTTTGTGGAAGGGCCAAACTATTTCATCTCTTTGCACATGCTTTGCCTGAAATTCCCTTTTCTTCCTTGTCCTTGTGGAAATCCAATCACCTCCTCTTCAAAGCCTTCCTTAACCAGCGCCCCCTAACCCTGAGTAGAGCCAATCACTGCTGTATAAGTTATGGGCACACGTACTCATACACTCTCTACGATAGCTCCTCCTGCATCCTATTACATCTATTTCATTATATGCCTGCTCAGTTTAATTGCCAGTCTTCTCTATGGGTTCCCTAAACATTCCTTAATGGAATATTGATTTATCACTTATTCGAGAGGATAAAAATGGGGTCCCATTCATCTCTGAGTTTCCTGTGCCTAGCATCCTGCTGAGCACATAGTGCATGTTCAGTGAAGGTTTCCAGAGCAGAGGGAAACATGGCAGCTCTTTGAGGAACATCTATGTTTAGAAGACAAGGAGCAAAAGAAGGGTAGAGAGAAGCAGCTTATCCCTGGATTTGCTTCCTTATCTACTGTCTACACTCCTCGATTCCTTCATTGTTGACTTTTCCCCTTGTGTCTGGCACCTGGTAGGCACTCAATAAATAATTGCCAAGTAAAGGAAGACAGGAGCAGTTAGAAGGGCAGTTATAGTACTAGCAAAATAGCTTGTTGTGGATGCCAAGGAAAGAGACGCAGCATCACCTGTATTGCTTGGTCCCTTATGGGATGGTGGACAGACAGGCAGCACATCCAGTGTGCTCCCAATTGTGCTCATCTCCAGGACACCCATCTCTCCAGACCCACAGACTTACTTGAAAAAGACTTTTAAGTCCTCTTAAAAATCTCTTTGAGAAGAATAATCACAGAATCACAGAATTTTGGAGTTGAAGGGTACATTGGAGAACATCTAGGCTCAATGGGTCTTAGACTATTTGAGTAAAAGGAAACTTGGAGATCATTTAGTGCCTCATCCCTGTCTACTCTTATATTAATGAGGAAGAAACTGAGACCAGAGAGGGAAAGTGTCTTTCCCAGGGCCACAGAGCTGGTTACCACTTGTTTTTTGGGGCCCTGTTCTCCTGTGTAACATCGGTAGTGCTCTCTCCAACAGCTGATTAACTGCATCCAGGAGCAAGAATTGCCTGTAGCAGCCACCAGGGTCTTTCTCACCCCTACACTTTCTCGTGTAATCTTGATTTCCACGTTCTGATCTTAGAACCAGCCCAGGGAGCACTGGAAGTTGGCAGCATTATCTGAGACTCCCCAGATGCATTCTCTCTGCTCTTCTCCTGGCCTCATGGGCATGATCCTGCTAAATCTGCTCTCTTAGCCTGGTGCCCCTCGTCCAGGTCTCGTACTTTCCCCTCTTTCTCCATGTGCTTGGGAAGACGCTCTCATCCATGCCCTCCACATGTCCGCATGCCTGTGTCCCTCCAAGGGTCAGTGCCTCGTTTAGGTCCTGTCTTAATGCCAGGTGAGGCAGGAAGGAAGAGGGTCCTTGAAGATTTGGGGTTCACAGTATAGACAAAGAGTCACCATCTCCCTCCCACCAACAAGGCCCCAACGGTTGTTAAGATTTCCTTTCTGACCCCTTGAAAATGGCATGAGGGGGTTTCAGGAGTCAGATAGAGGTCAGTCTCTCTTAGTGGCAGGATATGAGCCTGCAAGTTGAAGGCCTATGGGTAGTGCTCTTCTATGGCTTCTGCCCCTAAAGCCCTCAGGGCATTGAGGGGAACTTTTGCATTTATTATATCATTACATAGGGATGGCAAATGAAGAATGCTGAGCAAAAGTTATAGAAGCTACTTGAGCATTACCAAGGTCTAAGGAGGGGGCGGGCAGGAGATAGTGCTGTATTTCCACTATGAGAATGAGGTCTGCAGCGCGGATTGAGCCTGCTGTAGCTAAGACAGGAGGGAACAGGCTGAGGCGTAGGGAGAGAGGCTCTCTATAGGGGTGGGGGTTATGGGCCTGGGAGCAGGGGCAGGAAGAGCCTCCAGCCTCCTGCCTGCTCCTGCAGCTGCCTTTCAGGGATGGGGCCCATGGATTTCCAGGCCACCGCTGCCTCCTCTATGGCCCCTTGGCTTTCTCAGACTACTTTTTCAGTCCTTCAGGTCATAGATCCAAAGAGGGCCACAGACTTGTGGGGGCCCGGTGCCAGGGCGAGGACTAGGGTGCCAAACTGGATAAGGCCCTTGCTCCTAGGGTCAACTCTGCCATAGCACAACCCTGAGGGTGCATGCTGCTTTAAAGTTTGCACCCTAGGCACCTCGCTAGCTTAACCCTAACCCCAGGCCTGGCCAGCGCTGCCTGTCTCTGGGTTAGATGGCCTTATTCTGGGGTTCAGTGTATTGGGAAGCCCTCTGGTCCACAGATATAATAGCAATGAAGGTGGTGTTTGGACTCCTGTCTGCCTTGGGGAGAAGTACTCACAAAGCAGTGTTGCATGGTGCAGGGACTCTGGAGCCAGATACCTTGGGTTTGTATCCCAGCTGTAACATCTACTAGCTGGGTGGCCCTGAGTCAGTTACTTAATCTCTTGAGACCTCAGTTTCTTTGTCAGTAAAATGGGAATATTAATAATAATAATAATAACTATTATTATTATACTTTCCTACTAGAGTTGTCTTCAGGATTAAATGAGTTAATACACATAAAGCCATCAGAAGATTGCTTGACATGTATTAAATATTCAGTAAAAGTTAGTAGGTATTAATAATTATTAATAGTGGGTAAAACACATTTGGACCCTGATGTTTGTATTTATTTTAATGTTGTGTTATTTTTCCTTTCTTTAAAATATATTTAAATACTCAGTGGTTGGTGGGTTTATTCTTGGGTTGAGTTTTAATTTTATAGCAATTGCTCGGGTAGTTCAGTCACTAGGGAACCATTTGCCACCAATTACAAGGGGTTGTCTTCTGCACCCCTCCTAGGGCGTCACCACTCCCTTAGGCAGCTATCGCAATGTCTAGAGGACTTAGCTGGTGGAGAGCTGACCTTTATGGCAAATATTCATGACAATCATCGCACCCTTCTCTTCTAGTGTGATTGCCAGCTCCTATGCAAATGACCCCCGACTCCTTTAGGCCTGGTACAATGGACACATGGAAAATAAGGTGCTTTGAATTTCATAACAAAAATGTATTTAACCACTATACCTCACTAGACTTAGATCAACTTGGAACCACTAGGAAGAACTCCAATTTCCCATTACTCTCTACTAAATGCGTTTACCAGTGGTGTGCTGATAAGGAAAAATTTTAAAAACCCAACACCCTGATTTGTAACATTTGACAATTTCTATGGTATAAATGTTGCTACCATGGCCAATTCCAAGATACCATGGAATGCAGAGTTGCAAGAAGAGTTTCAAGTCACTGAATGCAGAGTTTGGGGAAGAGGTACTAATAACTAGCTCCAACAAAGTGGCATGGCTCCAGGACAATCCCTCACATGACACATCCCTTGTTGTGGAAATGTCGGAGAAGGTGCTAATTTGGCAATAGAGAAATTTGCTCAGTAGGTCCTTGCATCATCAGCATCATCAGGGCAGATGTTCACAGTCCTTATTGTGGGCCAGGCATTAATCTAAGATCACCACAACCATGAACTCATTTAGTTCTCAGAGAATAAATAATCCCCATTTATAGATGCAGTGACGGAGGCACAGAGAACATAGGTGATTTGCCCAAGGTCACACAGCTAACAAGGGGTAGACGTTGGGATTCGAACCCAGGCAGCCTGGCTCCAGCAATGCTACTTTTAACCAGCACACCCTGTTCATTCTCTCTCTCTTTCAAAAACCTATTTCAACCTCTGTGTAGCTATCACACCAGTTTCCTCATACAAACAATATGGGCTGTAATTATAATTATTTTATCATTTTGTCACTCTTCTTTTGCCTCTACCTCTCCTACTGGATTATAAACTTCCTGAGAACAAGGACCACAATGGGAGCTCAATAAATATTATTTGGATGCATGAAGGCACCTTACCTCCCATTTATTGTCTCTTTACTGGAATGTAAGGTATGTGAGGGCAAAACACTGGTAATTAACAGTGTGCTTGGAACACTGCTGGCACTCAGAAATGAATGAATGAAGCCATCTACGCAACATTTGGTTGTTTCCATCGGCACACTGTTGAAAGCAGCTCATCTTCAAGCACATCCCGTAGGCTGCACTTGCCCTTGGTCACACCATTTCGCTTGTCTTAGACTTTCTTGAACCCTTGACAAGAGCAGAGTCTGTGGCTCTTTAACATCATCGTCCCTGGGGCTGGTATAACACCTAGTGGTTCACAAGCATGCCAAACTTGTCTTCAGAATGAAGCAAATTGGAGGGGTTCGAATACTAGCTAGTGGGTGAATTAGCAAGCAAGGAAGAATTCACTTCTCAAAGCAGATCACATCCAACAGGGAAAATGCTTGTTGTTAAAAGAGGCCAAGTTCTGTGCCCTCTGCTGTACCACCTGGGATGCTGTCCACAGGAGGACAGGCTGAAGGACTGGGCTGTCCTGGGGATGACTTGGAGCATTCTCTGGCAAATGCAGCAAGGTATTCCTGGAAGAAAAATAGCCTAGGGGCTGAGAATTCAGAAGTAGAGGTCTGGTTCCTCTACATCAGCACCATCTGCACCATCGGGCCTCAGGTGAGTTCCACTTCACCTTTCTGGGCTAAATAATCTCTAGGCCTTTCCAGCTAACAGTTCCTGATGAAACACCTAGGATGTTCCTGTAAGGAGGCAGTGAATGCCCTAGAACCACTCTGGAACCCCAAGAGTTAAGCCTTATGCTTGCGGCGGAATATCAAAGATGCTCAAGAGGGAATATCACCATGTGGTCAAGCACTTCATTTCATAAATCTCCATGAGACATAATCACCTGATTAATATTAATTTCCTTCTCTCTCTTTTTCAGACCTGGGGTGAGGCTAGTGGAAGAAAAAGAAATAAATAAAAAGAGGGAGGAGAGCAGAAGGGACTCTGCTGGTGTGGTGTGATTCAATTACCTCCAAAAGATCTTCCCAAATGAGCATGCAATTACCACTAATTGCAAATAGTACCATCGCTAATGATAACGATCCATCACTTGGCTCGCCTGTTCTAAACAAGACCCCAGGCTTTACCGCAGATTAATCGCACTCAGGCTCCCAGCTCTGGGCTGTGGCCACCGGGGCGGATGCTCCTGTGTTCTGCATGGGGGAGTCACAGACTCCCAAGGGTGAATGGAGACAGTCCAACCCCACCCCCACCCACCACCTACCTGGGGACTCCGCCTTACCTATCTTAGGCGTATGAACATCCTCTCTCCTAATAATCATATTTAAGCAACAACAGTAACAAAAACCCAACAAGCTAACAACCTTCCTTTAATCAGGGCCCAAATGTGCTCATATTTTTAAAGTGCTTCTCAATGGCCAACCTACCTCCTTTTGGTGGCAGTTTATCCTAGGATTGAGCCTGTGGCCAGAAAGGTGGACGTGCATGCCAGAGAATACAATCCTTTTTCCATTTCTACAGACCTAAACAGCAAGAAAGGACACCTGCCTTTAAAATGGAGATAAATGGACTGATTATTGTCTTATTTCTCCTTCCAGTTTGCTCTGTTGAAGTGGAAATTATATGGGAAATCTGTAGTTTTCCTTTGGGACAACTGTTCTGTATATGCAAATCAGAGATTATTCTGGGTTTTCTTCTGGGTATTTGTTTAAATCACTTTTTGACGTGTATGTCAGGAAACTAATGGACCCTCCAAACCTAAAAATAGTCCTGGGTGGTCGTTGTTATCCTACGTTCTACCCCACCCCTTTGACAAACAGAAAACGGAGGGAGGGTCTGATGTAATACCACAGCCAAGTCTGGAGGTGACGGGGGCAGTTTCTTGCCTGAGGCTGGGGCGCTCTGTACCCACCTTAGTGGTCAGCCCCTCCTCCTCCCACTGGCACCTGGGGCACCCACTTTTTTACTCCCCTCCAAAGAGGCCTTGAATCCCAGACTCATGTCCTCCTAATTCTGCATTGAAAACTCCAAACATCACTATAAAAGCTAATTCTTTTTTTTTTTTAACCACTCATCCCAAATGAAAAGAAACAGACACACAAAAAAGCAGAAGGATATAGCTTCCCAAAGCAAATGCCAGTTCCTTTTGGTTTTTCCTTTGTCCTAGATTACCCACACCATAAATAACTTATTCAAACAGAAGTGCAGACACAGCAGTAGTGTTCCACCTGAATCCATCAGTGGGCAAAGCATCCTGTCTACCCTGTATACCCAACGAATTGTTTCTCAGTAGAGTGGAGCTACTCTCCCCGTGGGGAATTGGAAACTTCTACGATAATGACAAAAGAGAAGTGAGGCATTATTAGAGGCAGCAGCTGGTTCTCTCCCGTCCTCCTGCCTTGATTCTTGAAACTTCACAAGAGGCGGCACCAGGCAAAGCGAGGCCCCAGAGCCGCTTGTTCTTCATTTATGGATGCAGGAATCAGGATGAGCTAGCCACTGCCCTCGTTTTCTCCTAGACCCAAATAGCCGATCTCTTCATGTACCTTTTCTGTCAGTCATTTGAGCCTATTGATCTTTTACAGAACTATTAATATGGATTGGTTCTTCAAATGCAGAAAATAATTCTTATGCCCATTTTGCAGGTCGTAATATCAATATAAAGAGTAATTCGCAGAGTAAAACCTAGGATTGGATGTACCCCAGTGCTCCCAAAACCTATCTGGAGCTCTGTGAGCACTCTAAAAGCTGAGGCTAAGAGGGTTCATGTGCAGTGGGTCCTGTCCTAAAAGCCCCACACTCTTCCCACCTCAGTTTAAGTCTGTGGTCACAGTCACTACACACAGTTGTCATTCTTAAGCCACCAGGAAAATGCGGCAGTGGAAAATAGCCAGGGCTTTGCTACAGGCCTCAGCTCTGCTTCTCTTGCAACCAGATGCTGGAATCCATCAGACTTCCCTGGGAGCCACAGCTGCCTCTAATCTTCCCAGTTCTGCTCTGATTTCAAATCTATGCCACAGATATGCGCAGCTCTATCCACAGGGAAGGGTCCTCAGACTGTACGTAGCAGGAAGGTACCTAGAGAGCCTGCTTCACGTGCATTTAAATCCCATCCCCATTCACTAGGACTGGGGACTGCCACTCCTCAGGTGATGGGAGGCAGGTGTTTAGTTGACCGTACCCAAGGAAGTATTACAGGAGCAGGGACTGGGCCGTCTCTTTGACTGGGGACCTGAGACTTGATTCCACTTTTCTCTTTCATTGACTTTTTTTTTTTTAATTATTTTTATTTTTAAAGAAGCTTTAGATTACATATATGTTACATAAAAATAACATATGTTATTTTAATGTCTACCTCCCCCTTGCCCCCTCCACTGTCCCATATTAACAACATCTTTCATTAATGTAGTACGTTTGTTACAATTGATGACTTCTTAGGAATCATTCTCTTTGCTTAAAAACGGGAGACAGTCTGCCCTTCTCCTAAGGTTCTTTCGTGCCAGAATGAGGATTCAGCAGCAGGCCTAAAGCTGCTGGGCATGTGGCCCTGGTGGATGCCCTCGGTGTGAGCGGTGAGCAGCGCACACTCTCGCGGGAAGTGAAATCCTGTTCACATGGACTGTTGCCAGAATGCAGTCCTGCCGCTTCATTAGGTCGGAAGGAGAATTCAGTCACTGGCCGGCTGGGGGCCGACCTTTTGGTTCCTCCAAGAGGTCGACGGGGACCTGTGTCCCTTTGAGTTACTCCACTGCAAAGCAATCCCATCTCTAAAGACAGATCAAGTTAGGTGCTGGGGGGAGCGATGCGCTGCCAGCTAGACCGGGCCCTAACCCGACGTGGGCACTCTTCTCACTGCCTCGTGGAGATGTTGTTATTATCGGTCCATTTCACCGAAGAGGAAAGTAGCACAGAGAGATGAAGTCATATGGCCAAGCTCACACACCTAGGAAGTGGGCACACATCAGGCTGGTCCTATAGGACAGAGAGAGGACAGGCAGAGAACACAGAGTGACCCATGTAATCAAACTCTTTTCGAAAGAAAGTCTTTTGAATCGATTCTTGGTGAAAAAGGAGCAATTTGCTTGTCAAAAAATAGCTCTTGCCTAAGTGTGAAAGGAAAGCCTCTCCAGAGATTGTAAAAGTTGTAAAGTTTCTGGCAAGTGTGGGTGGGTTCCCTGTGGTCAGGGAAGACTAAGACATTTAGCAGCTTGGGCAGGAGGTGAGAGAAAGCAGAGGAGGCAAATATTATGTCCTGACCCTTGTTCATGATTGATTTCAGGAGGTGGTTACTTTCACCATTTTTTCCTAGAATGTTCTCTCTTAACAAGCCACAATCATCATCATCGTTACCATCATCACCGTTATCATCATCACCATCATCACCATCATCATCATCATCATCGCTGTCCCTTGCATTGGTATATTATTTTGTAATTGATAAATGCCCTTCACAAGTATTGCTTCATCTGCTCATCAAACATGACTATGAAACAGGCAGAACTTTGATTGAAATGAAGAAACTGAAACTCAGAAATTTTCAGAGACTTTCTTGAGGCCCCCGGCAGGTTCCTTGTAGAGCCAGGACTTACAGATTGCTGACCCCCTGCACCCACCCAGGCTCTTTCCACTCTAGTTCCCAGCCAGCACCCCCAACCCTGGGCTTTGGGCTCCCAAGAGCTACTGGGTCTGGGTGCACTGTCCAGGGCTCTGCTCCTCCTTGCCCTGTTAATTATCCCCCAGGGCTCCCTGCCCAGAGGAATTCAGAACATGCTGCGGTTATTTGTGGAGCACTTTGTCTCTGGGAGATGGGGGCTTACACAGCTCGGAAAAAGCAGCACTTGCCCACACAGACAACACTGCCCAGGGCTATTAATATCCAAGCACAATAGCTTAATGAGATGGAGGTGGCTTACCCTGGCCGCAGGTCTTCTCAGCCGTGGAGATTGTATTATTTTACAGCAGCTCTGCTAATAGTCCAGCAATAAGATTCTTGACACCCACCCCACCCCCAGTCCTCCTGCTCCAGCATAGACAGTTGAAGAAAGGAGGGCCCAGCATGGAACTGCCTTGCCTGCTCACCGTGTTTACTGGGAGATAAGGACAAATGGAAGTTCCAAGTCTCAAAATAATATGTGATTGGTGCTCCCTTTTTTTCTAAAGCATCCAAGCACTCTGCATTTGGTGTCATTCTTGGTCTTATAGTTATCTTTGTGCATAAGGAAAGGGTAAACATTTTAAATGCATTTATTCTGAAAACATATATTGAGAGTCTGCCATGTGCCTGAGCCATCCCAGGCCATGATGACTCTAAGATGAGGATGCTGGAATTCATGCCCTAAAGCTTATAGCTTGGTAGAGAAAGACAGATGAATACATTCTTACATGACAGTGTGATCAGTGCTGCAGGAATGGAAAGTATAAGGGCTGAGAGAGGAGGAAGGAAGGGGTGGTCAACTCAGTCTAGAAGAAAGAGAAGTCAAGGAGACTTCAAACAGGATAAATGATTGTCCTAGGTCTTAGAGAGGATGAGAAGCTCAGCAGTACAAGGTAAGGAAGGGCATTCCATCAGAGAGAAGAGGACACACAAAAGCATGGAGACCTGGCCTAACTCTGCAGCCAAGATAGAAGCACTATGTCCCAATGACAGAAAGGATGGTATGGTGGAGTATAAAGATGATGCACACGAAAGAGCAGACTTGCAAGCCACCTAATGTCTTTGGGCCTCAGTTTCCAAAGATGATTCCCATCAGTCCCTATAAATCTTTTTTCAGTAGGTGATGTTGCCTACCACAAAAGGTCATGACATTTTCCTACAATCTAGACCATGCCAAGAACTGTGGTGGTATTCTGAGCTAGGGAATGATTTTCTTCAAGATACGTAGATGGCAGAATGGTGGCCAAGGCAGAAGTGACAGAATTAAGATAATGAAAACCTAGCAGCTGTGACTAATGAAACCCAAGTCTGCCTGGGGAGCAGGTTTGGGGTCTCATTTGCCCATTGGTAAAATTTAGGAACCCACTGACAGACCTACATATCATTAGTGCAAATTACCCAGGCTTACCTGTAACCTCAGGCCTTTGTTCCAACAAGATGAAAAGGCCTGAGGGACCCCAAGACTGAACCACTGAAATATCATTAGCGAAATCTCAGTCCTCACAGTTCCCAGAACTAATTATAGATCTAGGAGTGGCTGGGGCCAGACCCCTCTGATATAAAAAGATTTTATGAAAGGCAAAGGGGTGTGGGGTGGCAACAGCAATTCTCACCCTATTATATTCCTTTCAATTATTTACAGTAATAGGCACTGATGGTGAGCAAATATAGAGACTGGAATCCAGTGAGGTCACACTGGCGTTCTGGAAGCCAATGATGTATTGGAATCTGGGAACACAATGAAGCAATGTATCAGCTGCCCCTGCATTCTTCACCTCCCATTGTCTTCTGTCTTTCTCTCTCTCTGTTTCCCCTCCCCCTAAGCCCGGGTTTAGAGCACAGACCCCATGGTGACAATTCTAAGCTTCATCGTAGGTCCAGGACTAGCAAATAACCTTCCATCAAGGGCTTTCTTGGGTCGTTCGCCCTTTATTCTCCTAACTGAGCACAAGGGAAATGAAAGCTGGAAACCCAGTGCCACCACTGGCGTGTTGCTGGTTCTTGTGGCATGCAGATGGTCTGGATACCATCTAACCTTGAGAAAGTCCTTGAACAAAAGCCCTCTCCCTGTGCTCCTTGACGTTACCCAGCTTCCCTTGCAGTTAGGTTGGAGCTGCAACTTGTGGCTGATGAGATGGGGGTGGAAGCAATAGAAACCACTCCAGGCCTGCCCCCTAAGAACATGCTGCACAATCCTCCAGCGCTTTCTTCCTTCCCCATGGTGGCCTTTGATGCTACCTGTTCCAGATGGGATAGCTACACAGTGGAGAAGCCCTTGGCCCCCCTAGCTATCACACTTTAACATCAGCGGGAAACAAATCTTTTTAATAATGTTAAGCCATAGACAATCCGAGGTTTGTTTGATGTGGCAGTTAGCATTGTTTTTTCTAGCTGATATAAGCACTTTATAGTACAGGCGCTAGGCACAGAATAGTTTACCCAACACAAAGGAATAAGTTCACTACATCAAATACATTTCTGTCCTCACTATACCTTTTTCTGAATAACCCATGAGCTGCAGGTTGGAGGAGAAGCTATAGGAAATCAATCCTTGGAGATGGGCAGGACCCTCTGTTACTTTCTTGGAGCTGGAACAGTTTCACTTCCCCCAGGAGAAGCAGAGGCAGGGAGTCCATCGTGGTTTCCTGGAACCTGTGAAACCAGATTTGGTGAGCTAAGTTTATTCTTTCCCCACCCCTTAAATTGACTCCTTCTCAGTAGCAACAAACTTGAGCAACAATTTAAAGTTCATGCATTCATGCACACACACACGCACACACACATCCCAAGTGGAATAGACCTTGCTTTGTGTGTCTTTCATTGAGAATTATCTAACAGAGAAGATTGGTATGTCCCATTTTCTTGGCTCTTATGTGATCCAAGGTTGTTTTCATACTTCTGAATGGCCCAGAACCCACTTTTTGAAGAACCTAGTTCTCTTTTCTTACAATAATATGTGTTATCTTCTAGCATTCCTTTTCTTACCAGTCTGATGGCAGACTGGTAAGATACCCAGTTTCAGTACCCAGAAGACTGTGATCTGGTAAGATCCCAGCACTTAGGGCCTCCCAAAGCCAGGCATTCAGTGGTTTCCATCAACACAGCTATTCATATGAAGCAGAAAATAAGAAGCAGAGGACAGCTGCAAAGCCCATTCTACTTGACTCTGCAAAACATTGTCTCACAAGTCATTAAAACCCAGTGTGGGGAGTAGATGTAGCTCAGTGGTTGAGTGCCTGCTTCCCACATGCGAAGTCCTGGTTTCAATTCCGGTACTTCCTACACACACACACACACACACACACACCAGGGACGGCACTGGAAACGATCCCTGGAGGAGTGTCTCTGTGTGCCCCTTTCCACTGCTGTCTCTTTCCTAATTATACAGCAACCACCCAGAGGCAGGTCCTCCTACCTCCTCTCTCCAGGATATTACAAAGACTTCTTCCCTCACCCCACCCTATTTGTTGCTACTAGAGCACTCATTCCCAAACCCAGCACTGGCCATGCCACTCTCAGCTCAAAAGCTTCCTATGACTTCCTACTACCTTGTGACAAAATCTTTACCTGGCATTCAAGGCCTTCAGAGTCTGTGCCCTCCCCATTCTTCTAGCCCCATCCTTCTCTACTGCTTTCAGACTTTCAGTCAAATTCCCTATGTCAGCTGTATCCCACACCTCCCCATCACCGCCTGAAAGGGCATTGTGCCATTTATGACTAAGAAGATTCTACAAGTCCTTCAAGACCTATTTCAGCTGTCACCTCTTCCTCGTCACCTTCCTTCTCAACCCAACGCCATGCATCAATGGTCTTGCCCAGTTTGAAATGCACTTTGCACTTCCCATCTATATTTAACACCCTGCTCCTTGTATTGCAGTAATTGCAGAGTTTATCTCCACTATTAGAGAATGAGATCTCTGAGAGTGGGGATCATGCATTATTCATGGCTTCATCTTTCACAATTTGTGCCTGTCTCTTTGTACAGTAGTTGCTCAATAAATGGAGGTGGCATTGAACTGAATGCTGGGCAGGAGTTAGTCAGCCTAGCCTTAAAATTTAACAAGGTTATTATCCAAAGTGAATATTTAGAATTGGCTGGGTGTTCTTCAAGTCTTATCAGGTAAATTTTTAAAGAGCAGCCTTTTTTTTTTTTTTTTTTTTTTTTTTTTTTAATAAAGGAGAGGGGAGAAGGAATTCATAACATCAGAAAAAGAAATAGTAGCCACCTCAGGTTAGATCTTAGCCAGCAGTTTGTCCATCTGCAAAAAAAAGGTCTGGCATCACACTCACCCAAACCGCAAATTGCAGGTCAAGAGGCTGTGCAGGAAGAAATAGTAGTTTCTCCACTTACCAACTGCTTTCCAACTCCTTCCGCTAATCAGGAATCTCCCCTAGAAAAGGACACCAGGTCTGTGCCTCTGAGGTTCGCTCAGGCCTGCGGGTGCCTCCCAGACTCTTTGATCCTCTGCTCCCATTGTCTCCTGAAACTAATCCATTCCATTTTGTATTTTTCCTCTTGGGTCACCTGATACCACCAAGCAACCAGGTGTTCCTTTTAGAAGCAGACACCGATAACCCAGGCTCTCTGATCTCACCCCTAGCCCTTATTATTTTCAGTGAAGGGCTCAGGGTGGAGATTTTTTTCCATGGAGAGGTGGATGCCGTTTCTGTCTTTCAAACTTATGTATCAGCAAACTAAAGAGGGTGCCAAAATGTTTGGAGCAATGGAAGCACCATTGAAATAAGTAAATCATTTTGCAGGACAATTATTTGAAGATAACATCTTATTTAAATGTACTAGTTTGTGATTTTAGAAAGTGAATGAAATATTGCTTTTTAGACCTCGCTCGAGCAATTGTCTTCACAGCTTGATTAATAATTCCATGGGACCGATACTCTGTCTTATGCGTCTTTTGTGTCCTACATTATATCTAGCCCTAAACTGAAAACAGTAGAAACTTGTATGCCTTGCTGATTGTTGTTTCTTTGTTTCTTGATGAGACGTTTTCTTGGATTTTACAGTCCAGTGAGCTCTTCCATTAATTAGAACAGTAAATTAAATAGTTGCTCAATATTCCTTTAGTCCTCACAGAAGCTCAGTGAAGAAGTAAGGATGCTTGCCATTCTCCAGATATTTTGTGGTTGGAAACTGAAGCCCAGAGAGCTCCAGTGATTTTCCAGTAAACTTTTCCTGATTTTCCAATAAGCCAGTGATTGAAACTCACAGCTATGGAACAAACTTCACGGGAACAGGGCAGGGACCTGCCATGCAGTAGAGAAATCCACCCAACAGAGTCGACTGGTAAAAATGGACGGAGTTTCTGAAAGAGGGGTCCTATTGCCCAAATCCATCTTGATTGCAGCGGGGTCCCCTACACCTAGGGAAAGGCAGATCTAAGAGACCAGCTTAACACTGGAGTATCTGGGGCCATTCCTCTTGCTCAAAGGGGCAAACTGCAAACTCTACAGAATTAGCCCACGTGGGGTTTGGGTGTGTACTGGGGTACCGGCCACTGGAGTCCTGAGGTTGGGCTGTCCTCATCACCGGCTTTTGACATTGAGCTGAGCACTAGTGAACTCCCCCATGTTTGCCAGGTCATGGAGAGCATTTCTCTGGCATGGGCAGTGTCCTCTTCAAAATACATCTGAGGTGGGAAGGTGCTACATTATGCCAGCAGGCGCTGTCCCAATTAGCCATCTTAAACAGTGGATGGGGATCTGCTGTGGGTCCATGTCCATCCCTAGGGACAAATACTGCATTTACAAATAAGGTCTGCCATTCAGGCCAAGCTGTATGCATACCCATTAGGTGGCTGCCCCTAGTGGTATGGCCCTAAGTTCAAAGGCAAAAATGCTTCCATGGCTTCAAATGCATGGGCTTATTCCAGGCATCTTTACACAGATTGCAATCTGTGTTGCAATCGATTTGGAAGATGAGCAGTAACACTCAAAATTCTTTCAGAGGTTTTGAGTGCAGGCAATAAAGCAGACTTGCAATGTCACAGGAAGACCAAAGTGCATTTTTGCCAATAAGCTAAGAAGATTTGATTTTTTCCCCTCAGTAAATCCTGTAAGATGTATAACATGAGATTTTCCATAAGTTTGGAAGATGCAATGAATTTGAGTTTGATGCAGTTCTTTATTAGTCGTGTGACTTTGAGAAAATCATGTATCCTCCCAGAGTCTCAGTTTCTTCATTTGAAAAATAGGAACCTAATACCTACTTCACACGGGTATAAGGATCAAGTGGGATAATGTATGTTTATGTGCTTTGAAAATGCTAAAGAACTAGACAAATGCCCTTTCCTAATGTTTTATTCACAGTACATCCTACCTGATTCCATCTACTTAACTCACTCTCCAAGATCTAGAATCAGATTTCAAGCATATGGAATCATCTCTGATGCAGCAAATGGGGTGTACAAGTCTCTTGGTCTCTTCGTGCAATTAACAGCCAAGAAGTCTGAAGCTTGCATTGTTTACGTGGAAGACATTTCTTGCTCTTCTCTTCCCCGTTCCCACGCCATGCCATGCCAACTGAGCACCATTTTTATTTCAGGACAGCTCTTTAGCCTTGTGGCGTCCTCAGCACACTCAACTGAGACTGCGCTCAACTATTTCATCCTACCATCAATGGCTACTTCCCGATGCATTTAGCATTATGATTTACAATGGCTTTTTCATACTAGATGTCTGAGTTATATTTTACGACAACCCTTTTAAAGGTGAAGAAACAGGTAAGATAGGCCAACGGGTTAGTAGCACTGTAAGAATTCAAACCGTAAGGGTCATCTTGCTCCCAGTCCAGTGCTCTTCTGACAGCACACTGTCTTTTCTCCAGAGAAACAAACTGCCCAGGGACAGAGGGAGCATCAAGACAGATTCCCATCTTACAGGTGAGAAAACAAAGACCTGGAGAAATAGACCTACTTCCTACTTAGGAGTAACTTTAGGGACTTGCCCAAGATCCTTCCCATCTCGGCCATTCCATTTCAAGCACTCAGGGGCCTCTTTATGGAGCTGCCGCTATGGCCGTGGTCTACGTTTTGTTTGTGATCTGGGAGACACAAAAGAAATTTGAGACATTGTCTCTGAACTTAAGGATCACACTAACAAACCAGGGAGATAAAGCTCGTATATAAAATCCTTACAACACTAGCAAATTCAGAATAAAGGTTATTCAGAAACTAGAATAAAGGTTACCAGGGATGGGGGTGGAGGGGGGAATGGGAAGTTAATGCTTTATGCACACCGAGTTTCTGTTTGGGGTGATGGAAAACTTATGGTAATAGATGGTGGTGATGATAGCACAACATTGTTAACACAATTAACAGCACTGGAATATATATTTGATTATGGTTAAAGGGGAAATTTCGGGTTCTACTTATGTGACCAGAATAAAAATAAAAAACAGAACTGTACAAAACAAAGAGTGAACCCAAATGTAAACTATGGACTATGGTTAAGGGTATAATTATATTAATACTGTTTCATCAATTGTAACAAAGTTACCACAGTAATGCAAAATGTTAATAATAGGGAAAACTGGGTCTAACTGTGTGTGTGTGGGGGGTGATATATGGGAACTCTGTACTTTCTGCAGGATTTTTCTGTAAACCTACACTGCTCTAATTTAAAAAATGAAAAAGAAAAAAAACCAACTAAAGGTGTCCTTAGCTGGAAGGTCCTCTCTCCAACACTGGACTTTCTTAACCTCTGAAGGGAAGTCTGATCTCTTTGTTCAAGGTCCAGAAGTATAACCCATGGGACAGATTGAGGTTCAAGCCCTTCCTGAATGGCTGTATTCTAAATTCCCACTGTGACCACCAGTGTCATTTCAGTTCATGTGGGTCATAAGGCTCTCCTCCTCTTTCGGTTGTGGAAGAGGGGGTGGGTAACGGAGGAGAACATTAGGGGGAAAACTGTCTTCAGTGGCATTCATATGGGGTTCTGCAGCCTTCTCCATAGAAAATAACTTCATGGATTAGCTCCCTTTTCTTTCCTTCTCAATTAAGAAGATTTCCTTCTCAATTAAGTAGGATACTTCTTCTCCTAAAGGGTAATTAGACATTTTACCTTATGTTTGCTGAAGAACCCTTTGCCATTCCCTGGCTGCCCATTCCCTGGGAAGAGGATGCAGCAATCACAGCCTGAGGCCTTGAAGACTTCCTGGAGACGCACATTTTCAGGGCATGGCAGTCCTTGTACCCTTGCCTTGATGCTCTTTCACCCACCACATGACCATCAGAAGGCATCTCACAAGACTTTCTGCTTAGGAGAGCCTTGGGTCAGCAGAAGTGGCTCTTGGACATACAATGGCCACATGCCAACCTAAGTGAAGTTACCAATGACCAGGTGTCCCTCTCCTGCCCTAGTACTCTGCCTGCTAAGGTAGAGACATGAGCTGCTCTGACTTTATAGTCTCCTGACACCAAAGCCACGTGATCATCAGGGCAGGCAGGATGGAATCAAAGTGAAGGAGGGATCCAGGACCAGAGTCCCATTAGGACCAGGACTAGGGAATGGAATGGAATGTGTGGAGTCAGCCCTTTTGAGGCTGAGGCTTGCCAATCCCCAAATTATGGCAGGTGCTATAAGGAGTCCTGGGCTAGGCAAGCTCCAGAGGCAGCACAGTATTGGGAGTCAGAAAGAGGTGGCTGTGATCTCCTGATCTTCCACACACCTGCTGCATGATCTTGGACTGGTTGATGACCTTCAGAAAGCCTCCATGTGGCTCATGGGAGGATTGTATTAGTTACAATGTACATAGGTGCTCAAATATGAAGGCTCTGGATACTACTAACATTTTTATTATGTACCCTATGTAGAGTTAAACATGATCCAAATGAAGCAAAGAATTGCAAGATAATTCATGACCTAGCAGGACTTTCCTAAAGTGAACCAATTTATTTATGCAAGCAGCAGTACAGTGGGAAATGTTACATGGCAAAAATCATGACAGCGTAAAAGCAGAAACACAAGGCTATAACCTTGCCCTTGCTTCCCCCACTGCCAAGATGGATAACCTTGAGCTAATCAGGCAACCACTGTCTTTCTCAGTTCCCTCATATACCAAATAAAGATAACAGTACTTTGTGTTGATAATGGGGAGTATGGAAAAAGTGTGCCAAATGTATGCTATGGGCCATGGTTAGTGGTAATAGTCTGATGATATCGCATAATCTGTAACAAATGCTCCGCCACGGTGTAGTGTATTGGTGAAGGGGTGTTATGTGGGAATTCTGCACATGTGTAGGATTGTTTTGTAAGTTCACAACTTCTGTAATAAAAATATATTTAAAAAAATAATAGGGTGTGTTGGGAGAAAAATACACCAAATATAAGATATGGACTATAGTTAGTAGTAAGATTTTGGTGATATTTTTTAAAATTTGTAACAAATGTTTCACAACAATGCAAGATATTGGTGGTAAAGTGATGTATGGGACCCCAGTATGCTGTTATGCATGTTTGTTTTATAAGTTTACAACTTTTACTATACATTTATTGTTCATGTATGTTCATGTATGAATGATATATTTTCAAAAAAATTTGTGAATTTTTTAAAAAAGATAAAAGTTACCTTCCCTGTCTACTGCATAGAGATACATTTGTGATGGGAAAATGTAATTGTATACGTCAACGTGTTCTGAAACATAACATGCTATACAACGATAAGGGGTAATTAGTATTTGGACCTGAATCAGGCTCTAGAAATGGAAATACCCTGATATGTTAGGAACAAAGTAACACCACACTTTGCTTTTCAACCTGCCCTCCTCCTGCCTGCCTGGGACCCCAGGTTGGGCGAATGTGGTCAGCAGTGTGCCTGACAAACTCTAAGCTTTGGGGAAACTTAGAGGACAACAAACATTGGAAAAGCATCTGAAAACGTTCTTAAAGGCTTAACGGTGGTAATGATCTGTGAAAAATGAAAATAAAAAAGGGGATGGAAATGCGGTTAGTGGTTCTCCTGGAAGTTAGAGAGAAACATGGGGCCTCTGCCCTTTGGGGAGGGAGAAGGGGGAGGGCATCAGTCCATCTGCCCTCTCTGAGCTTGAGCCTGGACCGTCGAGCCCATCCCTTCTCTTTCCTTCCCTTAGGGAAGTGCTGCCTCCTCCAAACAAACACATTCTCGAAAGACCACAGAGCTCCCTGGGCTGAACGCTATGAACGTTCTTCCGGTTACACCAGGAGTGTGGCTGTAACTGGTATTGGCTTCCTCCAACCTGCCCACCTTGCACTAAGGGCAGGTCAGTGTTGTCCTTAGTGAGGGGGCATCCAGACGTCCCTTGATGAGCTGTCTGCGGCATTGCTCAGAGGGAGGTGATGATGGCCACAGAGAGGAACAGATGTTCCGCCCTGAACTGACGTCCCGCACTGCAAGTCCTGAGGTCCACAGCCGTGTTGTAATCACAGTGTCTTCCACTCGGTGGGTTTCTATGGCA
Organism: Dasypus novemcinctus; assembly: GCF_030445035.2. Classification (NCBI taxonomy): domain Eukaryota; kingdom Metazoa; phylum Chordata; class Mammalia; order Cingulata; family Dasypodidae; genus Dasypus; species Dasypus novemcinctus. The sequence continues at coordinate 23,369,510 of NC_080692.1, read as the reverse complement.
GAGATTAAATGAGGACAGAGGGTGAGTGGAAGTAGAGCGCATACACTCCCCGCTCCTCCAGCTGCTTCAGTCTCATCTTCCTCCCGGACCATGAACCTCAGTTCCTGGAGTGGATTCCCTGATGATGATTCGTAAAGCACATCACTTCTTCAAAACATACCCCGCTGTTTCTCTGTAACCACATGAAGATTATCTGGAGGAACTTCACATTTACCCAATGCCTACCACGCTCTAGACGCTAGGTGGGAGTCACTACTTTCCTAGAATCTCAGACTGAGAGAATCTTATTCAACAGAGATTTGTGGTGCCTCAGTGTGGGCGTGGCACTCTGCTTGATGAGGAGGAAATGAAGATGATTCGATTGTCAAGGCCAACCCCTTATTTTACCGGGGATACAGCCCTGGCTCCGGGGGCTGTGAATCGCCCAAGGCCACAGAGCGTGGCAGAGCCAGCACCTGTGCCTGATCTCCCTCCCTCTCGCAACACTGTGGCTCCATCCAAGTTCTCTTGGGAGCATTTTTTTCTTGGCTGCCTCAGAATGCAAAGAACATCAGGGCATCAGTCAGATTTTGGTTCAGGACTTGGCGCTTTCAGTCACTCAGGGCCAGCCCCAGAATCAAATGTCACGGACCTTTGATTCCCTCACCTCTGCTTCTGGATAAGTTGGTGGCCTGAGGGAAAGAGATGGCACTTGGCAGGTTAACTAAGGACAAGGAGAGTGGTTGAGAAAGGATCGGGAGCTGAACGGGAACGAGAAGAGACAGGTGTGATGGGATCTTAATATGAACAGGAGTCACCTAAAAATGTCCTTTTCTGACCACAGGGCTAAGAAATACTTGGGAAAGCAGGTGAGAGCTGGAAGCACATTTATGTCAGTGCGATAAGCCTCTGGGCTGGTCCCCACGTACAAAGGATATGTGGATCAAAACTCTTCCGGCGCTGCTCCCTCCTCTGCAGGACATTCCGTCCTGGCCTCCCTGGCCTGGCGAGGGCGTCCACAGATCTTAGGGAAGGTGAGGAGGTTTCTACCTGCCACGCACACACAGAGAAGACGGCCTCGTGCATCTGACGGCGCCTTGCCAAGATGGAGTCACGCAGCTTCCACCAGGACTGCAGTGAGGAAAAGCGCGTCTCTGCAAACCCTGGCCCGGCGCCAGCTTCCTCCCCTCCATGCTCTTCCTGCCAATTAACGCATCCGTCCCTCCCCACAGGTGGGGAAGTGGCCCTGACTGCTGTCTGGCTGCCGGGGCCCAGCATGGCCGAGACCCTGAGATCCACCAAGGGTGCACGGTGGGGATGGGGGACCCCTCAGAAGATGAGGACTTGGGCCCGGAACCAGCCCTGCCTCCTCCCGCTCGCAGGAGGGGAGAGGGGGAAACCAGGCTGCGGATGGCAGAGAAGCTCAGGGGCTGGTTTAGGGGAAACAGACTGAGCTGCTTACAACCTGCTGAGGCTGCCAGCAGCCCCAGATGGCTCAAAACCTGCTGCTCCTGCTGAAAATTGATTTTGGAGGCAGCGAGGGAAGGAGGAGGGTAAGCAGAGGAAGGGTGTAGAGTAGGGGTAGTGGGGGGGGAAGAGCTGCCAAGTGGCGGGTGGAGCATAGAAGCTTTGATAGAGACACTTAGTCAAAACACTGTGGGGGCAGAGGGGGAATGCGGAAAGCAGGAAGGGTTAGGGGATTTTCCCCCAGGGTTTCTCTTCTCCTTCCTCCCTCTATCCCCAGTTACCAATCTCTGAGGATATCCCCTGGATGCTCCCGCTCCATTGTGGGGTGCAGTTGTCTGGAGACCCTCAAAACTAAGGAGGCTTAAGCCTTGGCACCCCCAGTCAGCACTTCCCACTTTCAGGGTCCTGCATCTAAGCCTCTATCCTTATTTGTGTATTCTTTTTCTGGAAGGTGGCACCAAAAATTCTAGAAAGTTCAGGCCTGACAAAATCTATACCTGGGCCCACCTCCCTCCAGTTATTCATTTGCTCCCCTGACACTCAGGGGACACCTCCGGACTGACACACCACCAGGCCCTGGGGACAATGCCCAAACATAGGTGAGGTCCTCGCCGAGCTCACAGCACATAAGAAAAATAGCAGAGATTCACCAAAGGTTGTCACAGAAGTCCCCCAAAGCGGTCACTAGAAAGGGGGAGGCCAGAGAAATCCATCCTGCTGGAACCTTATCAGGAAACGTTTTGGGGTGGAAGATGGTTCTTGAAGGATGGCACAGATGGTCTGAGGGGTGGGTATTGCAGGCCAACCAGCCAAGAGCCTCGAGGGGCATGGAGTGGAGCTGGGCCATTTGGGCCCTGTGGGGAAAATGGGGGCTATGGATGGACAGGCCAGTGGCTCCTCACGTGGTTGAGGCAATGCATTTGCACTCTCATCTGTAGAACTTCCCTGAAGGGCCCAGGCACGGAAGGCAATCATGCTAGGCCATTGTAATGTGCAGTCTGAATGAGGAGCTAAACCAAGGTGTTGGCAATGGAAATGGGAGCAATTTGAGCTCCAGAAAGGAGAGGTGAGGCAGGTATTCTTTTCTTCAGTTTATAAGGGGAGCCAGGAGACCTGGTGAGGGCAACAGGCCCTACAATCCAGGGGCCCAGGCAAGGACTGGGGAGCAGTGCCCACCCAAGGCACCCAGCCCACCATGGAGCACCCAGCCTGGTCTGCTCTGGACAACTTTTGTGGCGCTTAGTTTTATGCGACAACTTGACTGGTGGTGATTAGCTTTGTGTGACTATAACTTTTACCCAGTTATTTAACCAGGGTTGCAGTGGCGGTGTTTGGTAGTCATGGTTCACATCTACAATCAGTTTAAGCACTGAGGACCCTCCAGGATGTGGGGAGGCCTTCTCCAGTCAGTCAAAGGCCTCAAGAACAAAAACCGAGGTTTCCCAGAGGGGAAGAAAGCCTGCCTCCATATGGCAGCAGCGTCTCCCGCCTGCGTTTCCAGGCGATCGGCCGGACCTCCAGAGTTCAGACTCAAGACTGAAGCATCGTCTTCAAGACCGAAGCATCGTCTTGCCTGACTTTAGAGCCTGCCAGTTTGCCCTACATTTTTTTGTTTTTTTTAAAACATCAACTTACTTTTTTTTATCCCCCTTCCCTTGTGGCTTTTTATGTGCTGTCTGCTCCCTGTGTCCGTTCGCTGGCATTCTTCCGTGTCTGTATTTATGTATTTCCCCTCCCCCCTTGCGTCTGCTTGCTGTCTGCTCTCTGTGTCCATTCACTGTGTGCTCTTCTGTGTTTTTGCTTGTCTCCCTTTTTTTCCTTTTTTGTTGCGTCACCTGGCTGAGTCAGCTTTCTGCGGCGTCTGCAGGCTGGGCAGCTCTCCGCAGCCTGCATGCCAGCCTGCCTTCACAAGGAGGCCCCGAGATGTGAACCCAGGGCCTCCCATACGGTAGATGGGAGCCCAACTGATTGAGCCACAGCTGCTTCCTGCCCTACACATTTTGACTTACCAGCCCCCACAATCGAATGAGCCAATTCCTTATGAAGCCCAATCCCTTTCTTTCTCTCTCTATATACATGTACATAGATGATAAATGATAAGTGTATATAAATAATTACAAAGATTATATATATATATATATATATATCTTCATTGGTTCTGTTTCTCTGGAGAACCCAACTAATATACTTTCCCAGTTCCCATGGCTCATCTAAGAGAGCTGGGCAAGATCCTATGCTTCCATAGTGTAGAAGAGGAAACCGAGGCTCAGAGAAGGGACTTGCCCAGGGTCACACTGAGTTACAGAGAAATCAAGAAGAGAGCTCAGTTTCCAGCCCTGGGCTCTTCCACTCCAGATCTAAGAGTCATGGCACAACCCACTGCTGTGATGGGAAGGGGAGGCCTGCATTCTCCAAAGACCTGCTAGGCCGTGGGAACCGTCACACCCCATTTCTGCATGTTCTCAACAGTGGGGGCTCAAGGGCCTGTTTCACTGAATTGACTCTCCCTTCCTCTCCACTGATGCTTGCCTGGCCAGGGGCCAGTACCATCGAGATGGAACAGTCCCTAGCCCTAGCCAAACCCTCAAGGAGGAAGAGCATGACCTTCTCCTGGCTGGCAGGAATTTTTTTAAAGAAATGATTAACGTACAACAAAGCATCTGCCCAGCCTGGGAAGGGCTACTCTCCCCATAGACAAGTTGCTGCTTGCCCCCAGTGCCAGGGTGCAGACAGCACATCCTCAATCTGCTCCCACGTTTCAGCATCATCATGACCTGGCAGCTTTCTCCTACCTCTTGGGCTCAGCTGCATCTCAAAAGGGGAAGTAGGGGGCAACTACATTAGCCTTTCTGGGTGAGTCAAGAAATATGGTCCCCATCAGGGCCTGTGAAAGGATCTAGGTCCCTGAAAGTTAAGTGAGAATTAAGTGAATGGTTCCAAACCACTGAGTTATGCTCCAAGGGCCCAGTTTAGAAGCCGTTCCCCATCTCCCAGCCCACATTTATCCATGTGTGACAATTAGGCAGGGCCTGGGAACCTGCGAGGGCCAGGGATTAGGAAGGGACCCAGCCTTGCCGGGCCACCGGTTTGGGGAGTTCAGCAGCAAGCTGTCCTGCCTCTAAGGCTCACCTGGCCCCTGGGAGGACACACGCAGGCAGTGCCCTAGAGCCCTGGGCAGACCCCATCCAAACACGGTGCAAAAGCCTAAAGGTCATCAACCTGGCTGTGGGTCTCCAGCTGGTCTCTATTGGACGGTTTCTGCTCTTGGTAGAACGTGGCCTCCCTGACCCCAGAGAGGCCCCTTCTCTCTCCATCCTCCTCCCACTAGAACACATTGGCACACTCACTCTACTAAGCCACAGCTTTTCTGGTCACGTCTCACACAGTGCTTATATCATGTTGGGAAATCAAATCTAAGATACCAACCTCTATACGTAGAACACACTGGTGCTGCGTGATACTTTTGGGGGGTTCAAGAAGCTCTTTCCAAAGGTTGTGAAAGAGTGAGAAGAACACAGAACTGAGAGACGGGGCCCGAGGTCTGGAAAGGCTCTGCTGTTGCAGTGCTGACTGGGCCTAGGCACACCACCTAGACTCTTGGGGCCTCTCTTTCCTCCTTTGTGAAGTAGGCATGGTAATCCAATTTCCCACCGTTATTGTAAAGATTAAAATATACAAAGTGGTATTGAATACTTAGCACCAGCACTGGCAAATAAGTACATAATGAATATATTTGCCCATTCCTTCTTTCATTCTTTTAACCAATTGCTCACGAAATCCCTTCAGGGAGCATCTGCATCATTTGCTAATCCAAGCCCTTTTCATGCACAAAATTTCTTGTCTAGAATCAATTCTTAATACCCATTTCATGAGGGCCCAAAAATCCCATCAAGCAGACAAAGTTTTCCAGAGTGATGCCTGGAAAAGGATGAGAATTGAAAGAAGAGAGTGTACACTGGTTTCATATTATGTAAATTTTGTCTCTGGGCAAATGGGGGGTTGTTTTTAGCTTCCTCCAAATAAGCATCCTGCTAAGCCTCCCCGGGGACCTGGCACTGGCTCTGCTCATCCTTCAGCCTTGGGAGGAATAGAGCCACAGGAAGGGCTCGACACACAGGCACCCCAACCTCACAAGCTTGGAGTGGGGGAGAGGGAAGCACCCCTAAGGCTGCATCAAAAGATGGGGCTAGGACAGCAGTGTGGAGTAAAGGGAGGCACTTTGGGCTGGGGTCTGGGCTTGTACCCCAGCTTGGTGACTTACTCAGGTCTCAGTGGCCTTGAAGAAATTTCTTGACCTTCTTTGGTTTTCTCATTTTTCAGTGTCAATGATAACACACATTCAGCACCCTGGATGGTGAGCTGTAGCTATCATCACTGTAGTCATTGTAAGTCTCATTAGAAGGTTACATGAAGTCAATGGACCTAGTCGGGGGTCTTTCTGGGGAAGCTGGAGGCCTCTTACATACATGGTTTTCTCAGGAGGCCTAGCAAGGCCCCAGCACCAATTTAGCTATTTCCTTGAACCCTTGGCTGCAATTCCTCCTGAAGCATCACTCTTCAACTTCAGTCATAGACCTCCCTGGGAAAGCACACACTGTGATGTGACCCCTCAATCCTTTGTGAACTAATATTGTATGCTGGAAGAGCAAGGCCCTCCTGTCAGGTGGCTGTGCCAGTCCAGAGCCTGGGAAGGAGTCTTTAAGAGCCAGGAGGGAGATTAGGAAAAGAAGGCACTGAATGATCAAAACCACCTTTCTCCAATATCCTAATATCCCCTTAGCCCTAAAAGATCCTCAAGCAATTGCTTTCCTGCAAACCTGGAACACACTCAAAAGCCCCTTCTCCCTCCCCCCAGATTCCAGGTTTCTTAAAAGGAAAATCTAGAGGCATCAAAAGAGGGAAGTCTAGGAATTCCCTTTGCTTCCAAAGTCCATACTTTGATTTTCTCATTACGTCCACAGTGGCTTTCTTTGTGATCTGAGGCAGGTGGATCTTTCCATAGCAATTCTACCCCATTCCCTGTTTCTCAGCCCTTTGAATTTTGCAAAGTTCTTTCATATCTTCTCATTTTATTGCCATGCTAGTTTTCACTGAAAGAAAGCAGAAGAAAGGGGATGCAAGGACAGGTTGCTTTCTCTCCAAAACCTATGTTCAATGCCTGTGCTTTGGGATGGATGAAAAATTGGAGGCCATTATTTCTGCAGTGTTAAAAAAGCAAGTAGCCAGGAGAGTGGGTCCACACTGCCAAACATTACTCTTCCTGGGTGTCACGAAAATGCAGCTGCCGTTCTTTAAGAACAGCCCAAGGTTCAGTCTGTCCAGGAGTGATCTATGATGTGTCACTTGGGCTATTAACAAGCATTTTCCATTTGGGCAGCCTCAGCACATTTAGCTTCCCTTCCACAAGAGCACTGCTCTGTCCTCCATGAAAACAACCACTTTCCAATCCTTCTAGGCCCACCTGGGCAGTTCCCTGGCATACCTTCTGCACGGGGAAGGCTGGACTCTGTGGCCGTGGGTGGTGATGGGGCCGTTCTCTGACCAGGGAAGTGAGCTGCAATTCTATGGCCTGAAAATTGCTGGACAAGGGGAAACTGACCTGCATATTGAGGGCCTTCAATAAATCTCTATTAATGAATGCACGAATTAAAGATAGACATGAAGAAGGACTTCTCTGTGACGGAGGTTGTCTATTGCTGAAAAAGTTCATGTGCGCTCTCTGGGGATTGGAGAACGTAAACCCTGCACTAGGTCCTGGCGTAGGGGCTGAAGCAAGATGAAAAAGCCAAAGACAGGTTTGAGCTCTGTCCTGTGGTGCCTACTCTTACTTAGCAAGGGCAGGGGGACTCATAAAACCACGGATAGCAAAGGATCCCTGGAGGAGCTTATTCTGGGTACAGAGGGAGGAGTCCCTGGCAGGACAGGGCTTGCTGGGGCATTTCAGAGCAAAGCAGTCAGGGAAAGGAAATCTCCCCCATTGACAGGCACTTGCCAGACTGATCCAGCTTAAACGCCCTTTGTTATCTGGTTACTCCCTGCGCAAGAATCCCTAGCGGTTAGGAATCCCTAGGCCATGCTCCAGGTGAGTTTCCAGCTTTCTATCTCTGCTCCACTAGCTTTTCCATTCCACCACTGGCTGCGTGGGGGAAACCAGAGGAATCAGTGATCAAAACCATTCTTGCTTAATAAAACCTGGATTTCTCCCCAAAATGGGCTCCCAAGTCACAGATTAAGTCCTCACCTTAGCATTTGCGGCCTTCTTTAATCCAGCTCTGCCATATTCACCCAACCTGGCTCTCACTCCTCATACCTGGAGGATGTCTCCGTGGCTCCTCCTGGGCTATTTCCCACATGGCCTGGGGGAGAGGCGCGAACGTGGGGAGTGAGGGCACGAGAGAGCAGAAACAGGCCTGAAATTCTCACCTGAGCATGCCTCGTGCCACCCGCTGAGAATCGTTTGCAGAGGCCAGCTCTGTTGTTCCAGGCACCCTCATTGTCTCGGGGTATAGCTCCAAGGGGGACTCGCCCTGGGCTCGCCCTCCCTGCATATCCAGCAGACAGAACCAGTGCCACCCTGTGGCCTCCTGCTCGACTTTCCTTTGAAACCCCCAGATATTTTCCTTGAATCAACTCCTAAAGAAGAGATGCATCTACGGACCAGGAGGGAAATAGCCAAGCCAACTTGGAACCCATGTTGGCCAAGAAATGGTGCAATTGAGCTGTAATGCGATTAAGTTGAAATTACTTCCAAAAGGAGATGTAATTATGACAGCAACATCTTTGGGGGCAGGCTGGGATTTATTCTCTTTTGGAAAGCCAAGACCGGATTTAGCTTTTCATGAGCCTGGGGTAGCAAAGATATAGGGGAACTCTGGAATGTTTTCCTTTTACAGAGAAAAATTTCAACCAAAGAGAACTCAGGATCGTCAAATGAAAGGGCAGCACTTAGAGGGTTACCTGGGGTACACTGGGATCAGGCTTCAGCTCTTTGGAAGCAAGGGCTAAACAGAAGAGCAGGAAGACCCCTCTCCTGTGGTCAGCCCTGGAAATGTCAGATTTCTGAGAACAGATGGAATTATATCACACTTTCAAACTGTATGTAGCTAGCCTGCAGGGACACATCAGTGACCTATGTGATGTTATATTGATGCATTCACACCATGTTAAAGGCATGCAATAATCACTAAAACCAGTTTCCATTATTGAGCTCTTGTTATGAGCTTGATATGGGGCTTAAGGATTTTACATTTATCATCTCATAATTGAGATAATTCTCATAATAATTTAATCAGCTAGGTATTATATCCATTTTACAGATGAAGAGACTGAGGTTCAGAGAAGCCAAATTTGCCTAAGGGCATCTAGTTTACAAGAGGCTAAAACAGAATTTAGAGCCTTTTGGCTCTAAAGCCTATTCTCCTGTCTCCTGATGCAGTATTTCTGACTCCTTTGAGAAAGGTCCAAAGCTCTGAGAACTCTTGTACTTGGTGTGTCCTTCCATCCCAGCATGCATCAGAACTTGGCATAATTATTTGTTTGTGTATCTTTCTGCTCTGCCAGACAATGAGCATTGTGAAACCCCTGTATCCTTTGCCCTCAGCAAGATGACTACTCTTCCATGAAGTTCTGCAGATACAGACGTTGAGAGGAAGATTCCTATTAATGATTTATGGAAGTGATTCCAGGAAAGAATGATAAGGGAGTGGGGAAAGCAGGACAGAAGGGAAGAAAAGTCAAGCAAGGGCATGATTTCAGGTGATGTTCCAGTTTTGATCTGATACTGTAGGAACCCCCAAAGTGTAAATGCCATCTCAGAGTTTGTGTGTCCCCCCCCCCAATAAGCCACCAAGAGGGGAAGGACAGGAACTGGGATTAAATTTCCAGACCTTTCTAACTTCTGCCACATAAGCAGCAGCTCTAGCAGCTCAGGGACAGTCCTTTGAAAAAGATCCCAGGCACAGACCATTAGAATCAAAGCTCTCAGAAGCTAGGGGATGGAAACTCGAAGATGTGTCTGCTGCAATCATGGCCAAGAAATTTGAAAGCCGCATGTTGAGTATGTTGCTCAACACAAATCCAATCATGGTTCCTACTTTCTGAAGCTGTCATTCTAGCAAAGGTGGTATCTCTCCATTTTTTCCCCCATTTTCCTCTGTCTCTCCATTCTTGTACCCCCAAATGTTTTTGAAATCTTACATTTGTATCCCACTTGACATTGTCATACATGGTAAAGGTGCAACAGAACCTCAGTCAATGGACTAGCACTCCAGGTAAAGCATGCTTCATGCTGCTGTGGGAGCATGAGGTTCAGAGTAGGGTGGTAAAGAAGACACGTGCTGCTTTTGAGAAGAGCCAAGTTCAAAATTCAGCTCTAGTTTAAAGAAGAAAACTTTGAATTTACCTGTTTTTTCCTTTCTAAAAGGGGGATCATGAGAATAAGCCCCCCAAAAATGGTGTATGTGTTGGTAGTTTATTCAGGGGAGTAATCACAGGTAACAGGAATGAGGAATTGGAGACAGTGAAAGAGGGAAGAAGGAAAAACAAATACAGTGGCATGTCATCAAGCTAATGGTCGCAGCTGTGGGCTGTGGAAGGATAAGGCTCCATCCTTCCAGAACCTTCTGAGGATCCAAAACACATGCACCTTAGAGTCGCCCACCTGAGGGATGGAGGAGGAGGGTATTTACCCACCAGCTCCCTTCCACACTGGTCAAGTCCCTACTGCTTCCCAGCTGTGCAGGCCTGAGTGCTAGGCTCCCACCTGCTGGCCACCCATGCGGTGGAGTCAGAGAGCTCTGGAGCAGGATCCCAGGGTCACAGGGCAACTGAATGAAGGCCTATTAGTTTATCCTGGAAGGAAGCCCACAGCCACAGTAGTGGCTGGCACAAAATGTAGACCTGGGGGTGGAGGTAGAGCACCAGAAGTGTCCGGTACAACACACTACAGTTTGTTCATGAATCTGGGCACATTCAAGCTCTGCTCATGAACGTCCAGAGGTCACAGTATGTAGACGGGAAGGAGGAAGAAAACCTTGGCTCAGTGATGTCCCCTTGACTTGGAAAGGATTAAATGTGAAGACCAGATGGAGGAGGAGCCAGCTCTTTTGATTGTAGATATCAGGATTTGTTGATTCAGCCACTGAAGATCTTTTGGGGAACTGCAGGCCCTCCAGAAACCCATGGATGACATGGCTTAACTGAATCCCCAGCCTGAGCAATAGTCTATCTTCATACCAAGGGGATGTGGTCTATTTTTCTTTCCTGTCTATGGACCTTGCTCTAATTGTGACAAGGATAAGCCTTGTGGAGGAGGTAAGGGGGTTTCTGAATCATCTAGACTGGCTCGGCTTCCCACAGTACGGTGAGCTGGAAACTAAGGGTGGCAGCTCTGGGGAACAGGGGTTAGAAAAGAAGAGAACAAATGGGAGGAGGGGGTCTCTGGCTGGGAGAAGAGGGTGCTGAAGCCAGTCTTCTGAAGCAGAGGGGGAATACAACCCTGAATGAGAGCCGATCTGCCCTCTTTGCCTAACAGCTTTACCTCCCAGCTGGAGCCTGGCAGCAGTACAGCGACTCTTCTCTCTTTTTCCTGGCATCATTAGTCTATGTCAATTGTCTTCTTCCTCCAGGACTAGGATTGGGAAACTCCCTGAACAAAGACACTTGCGTACCATCTCAGGTTCTGCCAAATTTCCAGTTGACCTGCCTGGTGCTTTACCACCCCACCCTCCACCCCCCCAACCAGCATTTACCCCATCTCTGTCCTCAAACATGCCCATTCAAGGGTTGGCTTCAATGCATCCCCCTCCCTTATCTCCCAAGTCTAGTTACCAGCTCCCTTTGATTCTTCCTTCAAAGTAGCTCTTGCATTGCCCCTGTCTTCCTGGGCCCTGTGGTAGATGGAAAGGATACTGGATACATGCTCCAAGGATCTCTGTTCAAATGCCAGCCCTTCCCCTAATGGCTGTGTGACGTTGAGTGCGGCTTTCCTTTCCTTCCTCACCCTCACACTTCCTACCGGCATCCTATCCTCCCCCACCTGGACTGCATCTGCAGGGCATCAACTCAGGATCTGCCAGCCAACAGGAACACCTGCCTCCCAGCCACACTTGCCACTTAGGCTAAAGCTCTCAATTACTGTGGTAGCCAACTTAGGGTTGGTTTCTGTCCCTATCAAAAATCCCTGGCCCTGAGCCAGAAAGCTGCTCCCCCCCAAAAAAAAATTTGTTTGTTTTCTGAGTCTGAGTTCTAGTTTCAGACCCCTGATCTGCCTGCATCCCGTTGACGAATAAATGGGACAAAATGGGCACTTACTGGCAAGTGGACTCATATGTATGGATGAAGGCCAAGGAGCTTAGAGCTGTTAGCATTAAGCACATGTGAACAAAAAGACTCAAGAGGCATGGAGGCCCAGGTAAAGAGAACTATGGCACGATCAGTAAAGAAATGAGACCAGTGCAAGGGAAGCACCTGTAGCAAGCCTAATTTCCCTGTGCAGAGCCTATTTCTGTCACAGGGAAGTTTTAGTTAAGACATCTCCTTGAGGCTTGCCATTCCAGGAAAAAGAAATTCTGAGAGGCTAGGTGCAGTGAAAGGCTTTGCAAGTCACACAGACTGGTGAAATATTAAAGCATAAGCCCTCTCGTGAATACTTAGTACTGATCAATCCCGCTGGTCCAAAGAATTCTAGTTGGCAGGGAGATTTTAACCTGGACTCTGAATAATGAATGTGTGAACAGTCGGTCTTTGTTAACCTAGATCGACTTTCGAAAGCAACATGAGAAACCTTGGGGGCAAGTATTAGTACTCACAGTCTGATGGGCTTAATTGCCTTTTTCAGGATAACAAAAGCGTGCTACAAGCACACTCCCCTCCCGGTTCTTAAACAAGCTGTTCACTGATTAGAACTGAGCGGAGGCCAGGATGACACTGCTTGATCCTTGTCCCCTGCTGTGCCCTCATGCAGGAGGCAAAGAAAAGAAAGTTACTGCTTGTCCTAGTTGAATCGACCACGTTTTTAGTCTAGTGATAGGGAAGGAGACAAGACAGGGTTTCACATGGAAAAAGTCTGACAAATGTAGTGGGTTAAGTGCGTGCATCCCAGTTAAACGCTAGGTGGAAATAAGATTGCATGAAGTGCCACATAGATTAACCCACATGGTTGGTGCATTGAACTGTTCTCTGGATACACAGAATGTAAGATTTTCTTGCTGTCAGCAAAGTGGTTACATCTGCCCTCTTGCATCTCCACTTCTCTAGAAGAGGAGAAGCCTCCTCAGCCCTGATCTGTGGTCAGGGAGTTGGTCCCATAAAACAGTTGTTTTTAATGGGCAATCAATGAAAATAGAACCCAGATAGGATACACTGCTTATTTTAACTCAAAGCATAAGTACATGTTTATTGTAAAACTTTATGTGTAGGACCACGGTCTGAAAATGTGGATTCAAAGATGAGGGTTCTAGCCTGTCTTTTTTGCTTAAGCCACACCCTTAATGCATCCCTGACAACTTCCATTTTCAACGTCTTCAAAGTAGAGCAAAAACCAAAGCATGTGAAGAATATGAGTCCATAAACCTAAATTTTCATTATTTTTGTTTCAATCTTTTATATTTGTCTCATTCACATCTAATGGACAAAATATTCATTTTTTAACCTTTATTGAGAGGTTCCAGAGCATTTAGCTTACTGTTCACCAAAACTTTGATTCTTTTTATTCTTAGATTTTCATTGAAGTGGTACTAAACTAAATTTAATTTAAATTAGTTCTAAAACAAATGCAACCACATAAGCCGGTGTGACAGCAAATACAACTGACTCTTGGTAGCCATGCCACTCAAAGGAAGGGAAGGAAAGCAGGCGGGTGCGTGGGGGAGGAGGCCCTCCCCGCTGCTCGTGTGCAGTGGGTGCAGCAGTGTCACCTTGCATTACATGTTATACATCCTGAAGGGATTGGAGAGCAAGGGTCAGCCAACAACTCCCTTCTGTGGAAGCTGCTGAGGGGCGCTTCTATTGCATTTCCTGATTCCCATTGTCTTTTTATTTTTTCCCTTTTAATGCCAACAACACTTGATTCAGGGATAATTAACATGCATTACAAAGGCACCAATCTTAAGTGCACAGTTCAATGAGCTCATGTAACTATCACCCAGACCAAAATAAAGAACCTTTCCATCATCCCAGAAAGTTCCCTTCTGCCTTCCAGACAATCCCCGCCCCTCAAAGGCAACCTTTGTTCTGATTTCTGTCACTGTGGATTTAGTTTTATCTGTTCTTAAACTTCATAGAAAAGGAATCATATCATATGTACTTTTGTGTCGGGCTCCTTTCCCTTAATATAATGTTTTTGAGATTAATCTGTGTTGTTGCATGTATCAGTGGTTTGCTCTTTTTTTATTGCTGAGAAGTATTTGATCCCTCTCCTTTTAGTTCATTGACTGTCCCTGATGTTGAGAAGGAAAGAGGGTAAGAAGAGACGCCAGTCTTTCCCTTCTCACCATTAGTCAAGCACCATGGCCTTCATTAGGTGTTTTAGCAGAAAATGTGCTCACCAAAGACCCAAAGGATTATTTCCTCCAACAAGGAAAATCCCCTGACATGACTACAGGCATTGTTTGAGGGATTGGGAGCCCATAAACCTATTTAACTTTGTCTCTTTTTGGACCTTTCAGTTTTGGGAGACTGTCTTAGGTCTGGTATTTAGTTTGGCTGCCCCAGCTTATCTCCAGTTCCCATCAGCACCATTTACAAATTCTACCTGCGGAACCCTACTAGATTGGATTTGCCTATATTGCCAATGAGTCACTTATGAGTAGAGTACTCGGTGTTATTTGTACACAGATTCTCTTTTGTAAACCTTTAGTGAGATTAGAATTCTGTGAACCACTTTGGGATATGCTAAAACTATGAAAGACACCAGCCCTCTTCCCTTCTTGACTTCAGAGCTTTTGAGAATCTCATTTCTACTGGATTGGGAAGGATTGTTGGCCCAGGGCCAAGCCCTTTTGGCAACTCTTGAGGCTCTGCTCAGCACGCCTGACAGGGGCCTGACACGGCCAGTGGTTGTCGAGAGGCACAAAGAGCAAAGGGAGGGTAGGGCTCAGATTTTTCATGCCAAGAAGTTGGCAGAGACACAGTCCCAAGACAGTGCTCCTTCTTCAATGGAGACAATGAGAAAGGTAAGTCTGTAGGTAGTTCCAGTCCTGTCCTCACTGCTTGGGTTGGTTGGTACTAATTGTGCAGAAGTCAGTAAACTGATGTCTGACAGAAGATTTTGATGAGCAAAGACACAGTTTACATTAAGATTTTAGGTTAGAAAGGATAGGTAAGAATGCTGAGATTGGATAAAATAAACATTGAGTAGGAAGCCCTCTACTTCTCTTGACGGGCTTCCTGGACACTTACCTCTTACGCTTACATCTAAGAAATGAGAGTTTTGTCTGCTCTGATGCAGACAGGGAAATTGTTGATTTTAAGCTTAAGAATCTACTGGCTGAGTTCAACCATGAGATGTTAGCCTCTTGACTTGCAGCCCTGTGAATCTCCAGGAACTTGAGAACATTCTCAGCTTGGTTTTACTTCTTTCTCAGTTGAGACCCGAGTGCCAGTGGATGGAAAATGGGCCAGAGAGCCAGAACTTCTATGTTGGATTCCCAGTTAATATATTTTGTGGTTTTAGCAGGGCAGTGCAGATTCTCAAATGCCAGGTCCTACTTTGACCAGAGAATGGTCTCCCCTACCACAGAGTGAATTTTCAGAAAGTGTGTTAGGAGAGTCCTTGCAAAGTGCTTAGGGATCTGGGGAAGATGACTCATGGGGAACCCTCCCCTCAAAGCCAAACTCACAACACTTACTGTACTTATTCCAAGGTGAAAACTCAATGTCCTAATGAGATCCAGAAGCCTGAAGGGGTGCAATGAACAGGCTGGGGGCCCAGAATGGCAAGATGGGGTCTCTCCAGGAGACCATATGTGAGAGGGGGGCCTGACCGTGCCACTCCTCCCTGCCCAGCTGTCAGTGGTGGGGGTAGCCAGCAGGAAGCCCCCCTCTAATTGTCAGCATGCGTTATTTATATGAAGCCAGCCTGTCAACCCCATCCCAGTGGGAGTAATGAGAGGGTGTCAGCGAGGAGCAGGGAAACGTGACTCTGGACCAGGGCACCTTTAGATTTCTGCTTAGATCACTAGAGGAAGAGGAGGACCTTGACTGAGCTAAAAATGGCCTTTGGGACTCAGAAGGGTTTTTAAATGGAAAATGTATTCTCCACTTCAATGAGATTGTGACAAAAAGAAGTTAACAGGACAATCCAAGAAAGACCACAAGATTGGTCTTGGGGAGAGCTGTGGAAATATTGGACAATCTGTTGATCTCACCTTCAACTTATCCATAGGAAGGCAGAATCTCATCCTCCTCTCAAGGTCTCTGAGTTTCACAGAAACTCTTCATTGCACCTTCTCTTAACACAGAACACATCATCAACCTCTCTACTCACAGCAATTCCTAGGCCAGCAATCCCTAAAAGCACAGCCTACCCTCTTACTGTCCTAAGCCTCCCCCTCCCTAATGTCTCCTCTATGTTTTCCCATCATGGAGCTTTCCCTTCACACTGGATCTTACCTCTACTCTGCCACATCCATTTTCCAACCCATTACCCATGGCCTATGTAAAGTCTTACTCATTCTTAAAATCAAGACTAAAGGCCCACTCTTCTAAGGAGCCTTCCTGGCCTGATGCTGTCCAACAGCGATGTAAAATATAGAACTGCCTCACCCCTGACCTGGAAAACTGACATCCATGTTTCTTCAACTGAGTTCCTGCCTTCAATATTGATACCTGGCTTGGCCCATTTTTCTTGATATATAGGTACAAAGATAGGTAGCACAACCAAGTATCTGGTTTCCGGTAGAGGTTGTAGACCCTCATCCTGGGTCATTTGGCTGAATCACGACTACCATGACCATTCTTGGGAAGTACCTGGAGATAAAGAAAGCTTTATGACACTTTAAGTGAGAAATAACTTCTCCACAGGGCTCTGCATTTGGAAAGGGAAGCAGAGACTCCGACGCTCTTTCTCACCCTGTGACTTCCCTGATATCTCTGAAGACTCCTTCACATGCAGTCCCCACCCCATCCAAGGCCACACTGAGGTGATGGGTAATTTCTCGGCACAGGCTAATCATTTAATGCCTTTCACACTGTTCTTCTTCACCTGTTCACTGTCACTCAGAGAAGTGGTTAGAGGGGGTGAGGGCAGAGAGAAAGATGCCTGACGACAGACCCATTCCTCTGCTCAGGCCACAGGCTATTGTGTTTCAGCCCCAAACTTTCTACTCTATCAGCAAAACCAGAGTTTAACACCGTGCTTAGGAAGTGGTTGTTGCTAGAGCATGTCACCTTGAGGTCCTCACCCTACCCCAAGGGCTTAAAGAGGTGTTCCTCCATTTCTGGAAAATGCTTTATTACCCCTGATGGAGTGAGGTCCTGGAAGCTGTCAAACTGACTTACCCTTAATTAGTTTCTTCTCTCACAATTTCTCCCCCAGAGGAACACAAATCACAAGTGGCTCACTGTTGATTTCCTTTTGGGAATGATTGGGCTTTCTATATAAACTGTTTCATCCAAAGGTTGGGTTGTTCAGTGGAGAGGAAAGAAAGGAGTATGGGTTGTGTTGAGTAAAGATACCGGAGTTCTACAAAGGGTGGAATGTATTACACTCAGGGAGATGCGGGGAGCAGGTTCTGTTGAGGAAGAGGAATAGACAAGAAGAAAGCTAGGAGGAAGGTCTGTCCTCTACAATGTCTTAACATCTTCCTCAAAAGTCCTAAAGTTATGACCCAAACCATATTTATGGTGTCACCATATGGTCCAGAGACAGGCAAGCAGAAGCTTTCATCAATCTCTGCTTGCAAAGTCTTCAAGTGTGTCAACCTTGTCTTCTCAACTGGGTGTAAGAGATGAGGGTAAACATTAGACTGAAAGCTCATGCAGATACCCCAGAAGAAGTGAGAGTGAGCTCCTCCTGGACATTTTCTCTACCTCTTTCAATGTGTGCAAGTGTGCACAGGTGTTATCGGGGAGAGGAGGTGTGGTATCATGGTAAGGTGAGGGACCACCATCAGCCTCACTGCCTGGCAATGATGATTTCCCTGCAGTCACTCCATAGCCACAAGAAGATAGGATATCACCAGGCCCTCCCCTCCAGGCCCTGGGAGTGATGATCAAAGGGAAGAAGGAGGTGATAAGAAGGCGGGAGACAAATGAGAGAGATTATGATTTTACCAATCCCTGAAAACAGGGCCTTTCCCAACCTCAGTCTGGTCCTTAGGGCCCCCATCCTGGCTGTGAGCCAGAGTCCACACCTCCCACAGCTGCTCGATTTAGAGATCCTGCGGAGGAGTCCCCGCTGATCCCCAGAGACCCACGGGGCTATTTATGGTTCTCCGGTTGTCTCTATTCAGCCAGGTCTTGGGCATCAAAGCAACAAGGAGTCCTGGTGGCTAATTTTCTCTGTCTCCTTTTGGAGTTTACGGTCCATTACCTGACCCCAAGGTCTCCCTCAGAGACCCACAGACAAAGGGCATGGGTCTCAGAGGTCATCTTTACCTCTTCTACCCCAACTGAGGTGACTGGGGTTACTGGATCCCTTGATGACTTATCCAAGGTCCCAGGCCTGGCTGTTAGCAGAGCCCCATACCAACCCAGGCTTCTGGACTCATGACCCTGGACTCTTCCAGCTCAACTTTGGAAGTTATTTTTGTTTATGATTGAATAAATAAAAACTGACTCTTATACCCAGACTCAGTATTAATGTCAAATGAGCTATTCCAGCTGCAGGAAAAGCATGTGGGCCCTAGATAGCTCACCTTTCATTGTTCAGCCTCCTCATCTTTCCCAACATTTGATGCTTCTCTCTAGACCCCGAATTTGGAAACCTCTTCCTAAATAAGGTTTATTTTCTTTTTTCCTCTTAGGATCCTATATCCTAAAGCAAATTTTGATTAGGTCCCTGCCCATTGCAACTTATTAGGGGAAAAGCCTGTGATGAATTCCCAGGAAAATGAATAGATTGTGAGATCAACGTTGGGCTCCAACTGGCTATGTGATTAAAGACACTTCATTTAACCTCTCTGGCCTTCAGATTCCTTGTCTGTAAATTGGAATAATGAAAACCTCCAAGATAAAATGCACAACAGGGTTTTATAGACTACACACCACCAGAGGAATACAAGTTACATTTATCTTTAACCTTTTTCTGTAAAGGCTACTTTCTACCAAATGGTGGAGTTGCTCACAGGGACCAGGGAAGGCTTCCATGGAGATGCTTAAACCAGGACAGATTGATTCAGCTAGAAGTGATGTTGCTCTGTCTACACTCAGTTAAGTGCAGATTTATCTCTAGAGTAATGCAAGAGGAGAATTTTCGTTGTTCAAGTTGGTTGTTCAAGTTTGAAGGATTAGAAGACCTAGGAATGAGGGATGAAGTGAGGATATTGGTGAGGGTGTGAGCAGATGAAGGCTAGAGAGGTGGGGTTGTCCTAGAGGATCTCAAAAGAACCTTTAAATATCTGTCCTGAGCCCTCTACTGGCTATCCCATTAAGGTTTTGTTTTCTCTTTCTCTGGCTGCAGCTCTAGGTGCCTGGCTCAAGCCCACTCTGTTATTTTGGAGCAGGAAATTATTGACCTATAACACAAGCCTATAATAAATAGCTTCATGTCATAAAACTCAAGCTTCCATGGCAGCCCTGCATTTGGACAACATAAAGGCATTTGCAAATTGCTGCCCAGAATATATCTGGTATCTCGTGGCTCCCTCCCCTTCTGCAAGACAGAACCCAGTCCAGGCAGGACAGCCCACAAACCTCACAGGAAACAGAGTTGGCCCCATAGACTGACTGTTCTGCGGGAGTGTGTGCCAGTCTTTGTTATTCCGTTTTGTGTTCGGTCTCTTTCAATGAAGCCTGTTAGCACCCTGGAAAACGTGGCATAAAAACAGAAAGGCAGCTTGGAAGGAAGGAGATCACTGTTGTTTGCCCAGCAATCAAGTTCTACCTATAGATCCTTTGCCATCATCACCCAGGCTAGGGAAGCACTCCCAAAGCTCCCATACCCTTGGAATTCCTCTGGCCCTGTCTGGATAGTGGTGGACAGGGAATGAAAGGTGTGTAGGTGAAGGGAATAAGCTGGACAGGAAGGTAGCATCCTTGATAGAGCTGATCTCAACCTTTGTGATAAGTTGCTCCTGCCAGTGTAATGTGGGTCTTGGGGAGGCTGTCTCTGAAATCTGGCTTTGGAGCTAAGGAAACGGGGCAGAGAGCAGACTGGAACATACTATTTGGGTCTATCCTGTTTGGAGTTTGTTGAGAATGTTGGATATGTATATTCATGTCTTTTGTTAAATTTGGGGAGTTTTCAGCCATTATTTCTTTGACTATTCTCTCTTCTTCTGGGACTCCCACAATGAATATAATGGTATACTTGATGGTATCCCACAGGTCCCTCAGACTCTGTTCATGTCTCTTCATTCTTTTTTCTTTCTGCTCCTCAGACTGAATGATTTCAATTATCTAATCTTCAAGTTCACTGTTTCTTTCTTCTTCTAGCTCCAATCTGCTGTTGAACTCCTCTAAGGAATTTCTGTTACTATGATCTTCAGCTGTGTTTGTTTCCCTTTTATAACTTTCATCTCTCTATTGGTATTCTCTTTGTGTCATCTATCATTTCCCTGATTTCCTTTTCTTTGTCCATCTCTTTCTTTATTTCTTTTAACATATTTAGGATCATCTTTTTAAACTCTTTGTCCAGTATGTCCCAAGTCTAGTCCTTCTCAGTGATGTTCCTAACACCTTAATTTTCTCCTTTTCCTGGATGATTGCTTCCTGTTTCTTTGTATGCTTTGTAACCTTTTGTTGAAATCTGGACATTTTGATATTTAAATTTGTTGTCACTGGAATTTAGAGAATAGCTACAGCCCAAAACACTGGGGTTGCTCTGATCATTTCCTTGCATGTAGATATGGCCCTAGGAATTCCTCAGTATATACTTTTCCCAGTGTCTCTTCTTCCCTAGGAAAGTTTCTTCCATGTCTGG
This sequence comes from Dasypus novemcinctus, assembly GCF_030445035.2. Lineage (NCBI taxonomy): Eukaryota > Metazoa > Chordata > Mammalia > Cingulata > Dasypodidae > Dasypus > Dasypus novemcinctus. The sequence continues at coordinate 23,348,983 of NC_080692.1, read as the reverse complement.
CATTGCACTATCTGAGTCAGTGTTAGCAATCCCTTGCCATTGGCAGCATGACTTGACTGCTCTCCCACAGAGTTTTGTAGGAGAGCTCTTGAGCTACCTTCTACAGTCAGGGCCAGCTTTGGGACAGTGAGTTCCTCAAGCCTCCACCAGACAGACTGGACCAGATGTATATGCTTCCAGGATGTGCACAAGGGTTACTCTGTTCCCTTTGGATTGGGTCCAGGGACCCACACTGGGACAGTGGGTGAGCTCTGCACCAAGCTCTGCCCTGAGCTGGTGAGAGGTGGGGGAGGAGCCAAGGATAGCACCATAAGTTCCCACCCTTTTAAAGTAAGCTTCTCCTGGATTCTGTGCTCACCCTGCAGTCCTTTAACTGATTTCTGGAGCTTTGAGAAAGGGGCTTCTGTCAGTTCTTGTTGGATGTTCAACGCTTCCGTGGTAGGATAGAACCCTGAAGCATCTCACTTGGCTAGCTTGATTGAGGTGGGACATGAGGTTTGAGGCTCAAATTCATCTATGAAGCTATCATCATCTAATAAAGTTAACTGTGCTTACCTCACTGGCCTACTTCCCCGGGTTGTTATAAAAACAAGAATAGATGGCAAATATGAAAGAGCTTTCTAAAGCATAAAGGGTCTTCAGTGTCACTGGTTGCTATTTGTAATTTGCCCCTCAGTCCTCCACTCTCTACTTTTCACCTTTCTGCTAGTTCCTATACATGGCTGCTGTTGGCTGAGCTCCAGACCTGCCGACTGGGCTCCCAGGGGAAGACTGCAAATGATACTCGGTCTCCTGCCCTAACACTTCTCTCCAGCCCCCCCTGCACCAGCCTCCCCCATGGACACAAGCTCCCAGCTTTCAGAAAAAACAAGAAGAGCATAGCCCCCAAATGTCACATAAGAAGGTCCCACCCCTTGGCAGCAAGCTCCAAGCAGGGGTGTTGCAGGGCACAACAGGAGGGGTGACAGAAGGGAGCCCCAGGGGGCATAAATGCCTTGGCCCTGAGCCCTACCCCTCCAAAGGGCCTGATCTGTGTTTTCCCATGGTATGGCAGGATAGCAGAGCCAGGCTGCCAGGGCATGATGCTGGGAGGGAGAGAATATGCCAAACTGAACTCTGGAACCAGGCACATTTGCCATCTTTGGGCAAGAAGAAGAAGAAGGAAAGTGTTCTCAGGCCAGTCCTAGGCCTGGCCCCAGGGCTGATACAAAGCACAGAGGGTGTATGCCCTTTTCTTTTCCCCTGAACTCTCCCCTGAGGTTTCTCTCTTGAAGCAAGTTTGTGAAGCAGGCTAAATCCACCACTAACTGCCCTGAACCACACTGGACTTACACGTGCAATATTCAGGGAGAGAGTGGTTGTGGGTTTTTGATCACTTCTAGTGTTATTTACTGCCCCTGGAATACCCACTGAAGCTCTGCACAAGCTCAGGACGTTATACCCCTGATACCTTCCTTTATACCCTCCTCCTAAACACACACACACACACACACACACACACACACACCCCAATATTGATTGTTTTCATGAAAGAATCCTTTGGTTCTCTCATGACTCTCATCTGGGCATGTAGTAGGCTAAAAGTAGAATCCAGTTCAGTGGGTTTGTCTGAGGAATGTGAAGGTTTAATTTTTTAATCCATCTGGAATTTGTTTTTGTATTCAAGCGTGTGGCAAAAACAGAGACTACAGGAAAAGTTACCCAATACAAAAACCAAGAAAACACTACTTCAGTCTAAGTAGCAGCAGTTCCCTTAGGAGCATAGATTTTAAATCTTTGTAAAATACTCGCAAAAACAATTCAATATTCTATCAGTAATGAAATTCTCCCATCTATTAAGATAGTTATATGTTTAACTTGAGCATAGAGGATAGAAACAGGGAAAGAAGAAGGAGTTTGGAAAATCCCAGAATATGTTGAATTTCTTCAAGTTTCGGTTATGAAGCAGGAAGCCAAGAAGTCTTGGGGTCATTCATGGTCCCACTGAAGATCTATGCCGAACTCAAACAGAAATACCAAGGAGCTCTGCAGAGCTTGAGATTTGCAGGACCAGAAATGTGTATGGTACTGATTTTTATCATGCTAAATCAAGCTTAAGCATTGGGAACATGAAGGACAGAAGTGTGACTGTCAAGATAGGTAATCCAAAAATATTGCAGTAATGGGGATAGGAGAGCTTTCCATAGCTTTCTGTTGGTGTGACACTCCAGGTGATTAGGTCAAGAGAGCAGTCCATCATCCTTTGCCTGGACCTCACACCATCCCACTGACTGGTGCTGCCTCCACTCTATACACCACTGCCAGAGTGATCTCTGTGCTATCATGACATTCTCTGCTTCAAATGTTTCTCTAGCTCTCTATCACCTTCACAGAGATGTCAGATGATCTTATCTCACTAGTCCAGTGGGGGCAGCTTGTGTCCACATACTTTCCAGCCCTTTTCTACCCAAAGGAGCTCAAACTACTTAGTGAGGCAATGATCTGGCCTCTGCTCATCCTTCTAGAATCATTTTGTACTACTCCTCTCTTGTACCTTGTTCTTTAGTTGTACTAAACCATTGCGAGTTCTTGAACATGCCCTGCTCTCTCTTATCTCTATGCCTTGTCATATGCAATTCTGTTGGCCTGAATCTGTTTCCCTTCTCTGTGCTATTGGTAGCACCTGCTGTCTAGTGCTGGCATCCATCATGATACTTTTTATAATGTAACTGGCTATTCACTTACCTCTCCTTGTAGAAAGTGAATACCCAAAGGGCAGGGTCCATGTTCTCTACAGTTGTGTATCTCCAGTTCTAGCATAGTGCCTGAAACATGGCAGATGCTTAATACATTTCAATGGCATTTATTGTCTCAAACATTTATCCCTTTTCCTGAAAGACCTTAGAGTACAGTTATGGGAGACAAAATGGCATTAACTCCCAGTAAAAACAGACCCAAGGAACTAAGACCATGACAGGAAAAACAAAACAAAACTGTGGGCAGTGAAAAAGTACGTCCAAATAGAAGTCTCATCAGTAGTTCTACTACTGTCATTCAGCCTAGCCACTTCTTTTATTCATTCATTTTTTAACAAAGTTTATTGGCTACTCTCTTAGTCAGACTCAGGTTACACAGCAGTAATAACTCCAAAGCCTCAATATCTCAAAACAGCAAAAGCATATTTGTTACTTAAACTACATCTGCAACATGGTTTATAGGTGCACAATGCTCCACAGTGCTGACAGAGATTCCACCTTCTCACAGCTTCATTGTCTGGAGTGCATGGGCTTCTTAATTGCAGGGGAAGAGCCAGCTGGAAGGTCACACACTAGTTAGTCTATTCTTCAAACCAGAAGCGATACATACCACTTACAATCTCTAGTTCATTGACCAGCTGGAACCATCTAAGAGCAAGGATGCTGGGAAATATGGCAGAGTAAAATGGAATACTTGGTAAGAAGCACTCCCTGTGTCATAAGCACCTATTACATGGAGGATGTTGAGCTAAGGACTGAGGACAATATAAATTAATATGGTACTTCCTCTTCTTCCTCAAGGAGTTCATATTCTAATAGGTAATAAGAAGTTTAAGCAGGTACATAAAAAATTATAAGGCAGAATGTGCTGCAAGGCTTCTCAACTGCAGTGGTCTTCCCAGTAACAAGAGCCCTTTAGGGAATCAAGTTTCAGGGCCAAGTTCATGAGAGTTCCATGCATTTAAGTCAGCCTCTTCAATACATAACACAAAGTCTGCGTGCTAATCCTTATGACGTATTATCATGGTGGACTGCTCTTTCCCTCTTCTCAACCTAGATATTGAGAAGTTCTCACTAAGCCTCATTTCTTCTCTTTTGTGGTACAAGGCTTTGCTGCATTTCCTTGTTCTCCCCCTTTCTTCCCTTCTTCTCTAGGCAAGCTATATTCCCTTTTCTCAGGAATGTGTTTATTGCCTATTTCTCTGCTCAAGGCAGCTGCACCTTAATATGAAGTCATAGTTTCATACTATCCTAGGCAAAGAAACTGGGAACAAAACCAAATTCCCCACTTGTAACAGGAAACTTGGAGACTCAGGAATATCATGACAGAGTCAGAAGTACCATACAAATGTATAAATAAATGTTTTCTAAGTTTGAATTCTATTATCTGTGTTGAGGCACATGGCAACATGGCAAGAACCAAGGCTTGTTTTCTGTCTTTTTCCTCTTTTATTCTCCACTCAGCCTCCCTCTCTCACCCTCTGCCAATTATCTGGTGACCTTCTGTCATTTCAAGTTATTCAAGCCCTCCATCTAAGCCGGCACCTTCCAGACAGTCTCTGGTTTCACACCTAGCCTGGCCCTCCCTTTCCACCCACTCAAAACCAACTGTCCTTAGTCGCCATTCCCCTCAGATGACCTGTGTACAGAAGGAATGAACTGAGCTGGACTGGCCAACTGGTTGAGCACCGAGAGAAAAGATTATTTGTGGGGATCCAGGGCCCACGGCCGTTCCAGGTAAGGAGAGGGAGGTCTGGCCAAGCCAGGCAGGCCAGCTGGTCATCTTGGCTGGGTGTTACCATCAGCTCTCTACCATGTATTTGTCTGGGATATGACTGTGCTCAGACGTCATGGAGAGAGCAGAATAAATACCACAGAGGGGCCACCTTGTGCTCCTCTCCTCTACTAGCAGCAGACACACAAGGGCTGTGTGATCTCAGACCATGAATAAAATAGATTATTTTTACTGCCAACTTCCTCTTTAAAACATCCCCCCTTTCCTCACAATTCCTATATACCCATTTGTTACCTGCGCCAATGGGTGATTGCATTTTTAGAAAGAACCGCTCAGAGAGGACAATGGGTAGTAGAAAGGAATGAACACAAATGACTGAATTTCAGGCATTTCAGGCATCTATGATTATGTCGGTAAGAAAATATATTTTCCTAAATGGGGACCTCCTAACAAATCTAGAAACATACTGCATAGGCAAGGCAGCTAGTCTTAACCTGTCCAGTAGCATACCTGAGGCTTCCACTGTATACCAAGCTATGAAACCAATATTTTACAATCGTACCAAGTAAAAAGACAATTTATGGTGAGTTTATGATTTACTCAAGGAGAAAGTTGAATTTCAGTTATTGGAAATTTGCCAAAGTGAGATATAAGAGGTGATACATGTTTGAATTTCACTACCCAAGTGAATATGAGGTGAAACAAGAAAAATTCACATAGCACTTAAAAAGCAACTCAATTTTTCTAACCTCAGATTTTCCTGGAGAATCTTAAAGTTGGGTGAAATCTTAGAAATGATCTATTCAAATGGCCACTGAACATAGGAATACTCTTTTCAACATCTGTGAGAACTGACCATTTGACTTCTGCTGATCATACCCAGAAATGGGTGTTTCTTGCTCTGCAAACCATTGATTCCATTGGCGAATACTTAAAATTGATGAATTAAACCATTACTGATACCAGCACCCATGCTTCTAATTTGGTAGTCCTTACTCTTTTAGACACTTGGGTAAGTGTCAAAGCCCTGGAAACCATTTTGCTCAAAAACATCATAGAAGATGACATGGTTATCAGGTAAGACCCTGTTCAAGCTTTGCTAGGAGAGAGAAGTTTGGGAGGAATAGAACAATTTTCCCTAGGACCCTCTCAATAGCTGGCATTCCCCATCACTCATGTCTCTGGGTTATTCTCTTTCTTTACTTCTTCCTTACTGTATTTTTCACATCATTCTTCCTTTCCTAGTTGTTTCACTTTTTCTCTCTCTCTTCCCTTCTTTACAAACTGTAGCTATGTGTGCTTCAACAAGAAGATCCTAAAATACAGTGAACTTAAATATGAGACTCGATTTCTTTTTCACATAGTAGTCCAGCATCAGTCTTGGCCAACATAGCAGCTCATTCCACAAGCTCTCTCAGGGACTCAGGTTGCTTCCATTTTGCAGCTCTACTATGACCCAAACCAGGTTGCCCCTTAGTCAACATTCCAGAAGGCAGGAAGGGAGAGGAGAGAGTCTGTGGCCAAAGGTGAGGCATGTAAGCGAGTGAAGTAGAAATTGCACGTATCAATTCTGCTCACATTTCCTTGGTGGGAGGTAAGCCACAAGACCCTGCCTCCGTGCCAGGGAGGCCAGGAACTGAAGTTTTTATGGGATGGAAATGTGCACAGGAAAGAAAAATAAAGAGATTTGGGGGAGCCAATTACCATTCTGCCACATTCTCTGTCCTTTTCATCTTTTTCTTTCCTTTCTAACTTCTTCCTTTATGCCCTTACTGTCTTCTCTCTTCTTTCTCCCTGAACAAACCATAATCTGGAAGAATATATATGTATATAAAGGGATAATGCAAATGGAAGTTTGGGCTGAATTTGGGTGGTACCTGCAGCTAGTACAGAAAGCATAGCACGCACGCTGCCCTTCACCGGGTTCATCCTTTCTCCCGGTCTCACCTTGCGGTCTTGTCTTTCAGGCAGGTCTTCCTTCCCCACAGAGCCCAGGGGCAGAGAAGTTGAGGCATCTGTCAGCTTTAAGCTCTGTGCTCAGCGTGTGAGTGAAAGGACTCAAGACTCATGCTGCAAAAAGGGGGAAATGGTTGCAAACGGAGGAGATCATCTCTCTCTCTGCACTTACTCTCTCTGTCATCCTTGGGGCTTGATCCCTGCCCTTTCTGCCAAGGGGACCAGTCTCAACCACCTGACAGAATCTGCATGGGCTTTCACAAGCCTAGTCCCCCAGGTCAAATCAAACAGGCAATTCCTACCCTTGAAATATCAGCAAAGAAATAGACAATGGATTGCCAGAGAGAGGGATTAGAGAATCCAACTTGTAAATTAAGGCAGTAGGAAATAAGTTAGTCATGTTCCAGCTATTATACATGCAGTGAATGTCTGAAATACTTTAAAAAATTGTTTTATGGATGGTAAGGAATGGGGTGCAAAGATGACTTCTTTTTAAATTCTCCAAAGTGTTACCTGCATAAGGAATGAACAAATGTCAGGGACAGGCACGTGTTGGTCTGGACTCCAATTGAACTGATGGCAGGCCCTACTGTTCTGAAAATATAAAAATTGAAAGCTGTCGGGGCTCAGAGCAGACCATGTATTTGCATCCTATTTAAATAATGTGCAAGAATCTTTGGTCAAATAGGGATTTTCAGCCTTGTCAGAGAACTTTGACAGAACTCAGAGCGAAACTGTCAAGGATACCTATGAGCCATGCCACAGCCAGCCTAGAGGCCCCCAGCGAGAATTCCCAAGCCTATGGGAGAAGGGTCTTCCATATTCCCATAATAAACTAGGCCACCGGTCAGAAAAGGTTCTCTAGGGAAGTGGATGTGGCTCAAGCAATTGGGCTCCTGTCTACCATATAGGAGGTCCAGGATTCCAGGGCCACCTGGTGAAGGCAACCTGGCTTGTGTGGCGAGCTGGCCCATGCAGAGTGCTGGCCTGCACAGAGTACTGCCTCACATAAGAGTGCTACCCTGTGCGGGAGTGCTGCTGCACATAGGAGTACTGGCCCACATGTAGAGCTGGTGCAGCAAGATGACTCAACAAAAAAGAGACACAGAGGAGAGATAATAAGAGATGCAGCAGATCAGGGAGCTGAGGGGGAGCAAGAAATTGATCACCTATCTCCCACTCCAGAAGGTCCCAGGATCGATTCCCAGGGCCAGCTAAAGAGAATACAAGCAGACACAAAAGAACACATGGTGAATGGACACAGAGAGCAGACAAGGGAGGAAGGGGGGAGAAAGAAAGAAATAAATCTTTAAAAAAAATTTTTTTTCTAGGTGCATTGGATTTAGAAAGTACTTTCTGGTGCTTAAGTTATGAGATGGATCTTCTCTCACCATCTGCCAGAATTGATCAGTTAGTGAGAGTGACATTTTTCCCAAACAATTCCTGACATTTAGGCCAACCACTCTTCCAAAGCAAGTTTTCTGCCTTTACTGATATTCTAGACCCAACCACAGTGGCCCAAAGGTTGAAGCTCTGAGAAATATTAGAATAAGTCTGGGAGAGTAAGGAAAACCACATATCATAACCATCATATCGTCTATGCTTAGTTAACATCGGATGGGTGAGTGAAAGGAAAGGTAGAGAATCAATATGGCTTCATGGATCAGTGGTCAAGCTATGTGAAGTTCTCCAAAGGGAAGTTCTACAGACAAAGAATACAAAGCAAATGACAGCTGTGTTACCATACCCAAGTTATGGGCTGAGAAGAATAACAGAGAAAGTTACCCAGAAAGCCCAGAGGGGAAAAAAGGCAGGAGTATCACTCTCATTTCTGATGTCTATTAAGGGCAGTGTTGCTTTGTTTTATGTTCGTCCTGATCACTATATACCACGCACCTCCTCCAATGGCTTCAGAATACTTCCTGATAGATTGGTCCTCACAGTTCTGAAGGATGGAGAGGGGAGGTTTCTGTTAGAAATGTGCCTGGAACAAGACAAATATCCCTCATCCACCAGAGAAAGATGACTTCCACCAACATAGTGAGCCTGGTGGCAGCTTAACGATGGAAGCCAACTAAATGGCACTCCTCCTGTTGAGGGACTGGGTCTGCTTCCCTCCCCTTGAATCTGGGTGGGCTAGGACTGCTTTGGCCACCGGGGGATGGTGGAAGTAAGGCTGTGCCACTTTGGGGGACCAAATTTCGGAGGGGGTGGCACCCTGTGAAGACCCCTCTGCCCTGTCGGAGAGACCATGGAGAGGGAGGGGGCCGAGGCGACCCTAGCCTTCTAGTCCTCTCCACCAGGGTACCGGGCCTGTGAAGGAAGTCACCATGTACCCTCCAGACCAGCCCAACTGCCAGCTACATACCACCAATGGATCCCAGCTGATGCCATGTAGAGCAGAATAATTGCCCAGCCAAGCCCTGCCCAAATTTCTGATCCACAAAAAATAGTTACAAAATTTGGTTCTTGTTTTAAGTTCACTGAGTGTTAGGGCAGCTCTTTACACAGCAACAGATAACTTGAAACACCATGTAAGATTATGAAACTGAATTAGCAAAACATGATAAAAGAGGAATCCCCCAAGGGAAGAGGATGTGGCTCAACTGATAGAGCATGTGCCTACCATATAGGAGATCCAGGGTTCAAACCCAGGGCCTCCTGGCCCGTGTGGTGAGCTGGCCCACGTGCAGTGCTGCTGTGCACAGGAAGTGCCCTGCCACACAGGGGTGTCCCCCACATAGGGAGGCCCCACGCGCAAGGAGTGCGCCCCACAAGGAGAGCCACTCTGAGCAAAAAAAGTACAGCCCACCCAGGAGTGATGCTGTGCAACGGAGAGCTGATGCAGCAAGATGATGCAACCAAAAGAGACACAGATTCCCAGTGCCACCTGACAAGAATGCAAGTGGACACAGAACACACAGTGAATGGACACAGAGAGCAGACAATGGGGGCGGGGGGAAGGGAAGAGAAATAAAAATAAATTTTGAAAATAAAGAAAGTCAATGGCATGTCACAGACGTTTACATTAAAAAAAAAAAAAAAAAAAGTTGAATCCCCCACAACTCTAAAGACCGTATTTTCCTACTTGCAGACAGAGGATGGTCGTGTGATTTTGAGAGAACCAGGACAAAACTATAATGAATGGCACTCATTTCCATTACTCAACAAGGAAATACAAATCTGCAGAGAGCTCTAGGTCCTGCCGGGTCCCACTGTGGCTCCAGCCACCATCCCCGGGAGAATGCCATCTTCCCACCCTGAACTCCCCAGGGTGTGAGGCACCCGCCTCCTGTGCTGTAAGACACAGCCAGCTACAGACCCCTCCTTTGCTTCTGCAGGGAGGGGCCATCGAGGCCAACCCTGGCTGGCCTTCCCAGTGGCAAAGCCAGCGACCGTATTAGATGAAATGGGGACAGGCTGTGGAAGGCCGCTTGATGAAGGTGGAATTATAGCTGTTCATTTTCTAAAGTGCCAGGAGACCTGGGGATGAACCTTCAGGTAAAAGTGAAAACCACAACTGCAGAACCCTCCTGGAGATGCCGTTTATCATGGGCATGACGGGCCTGTCAATGAGAAGGGCTTTCTTGCTCCTGCTGACACACGAAAGCCAAGCCGGTGCCTCTGCGGGGTGGCAGGAAGAACACGGGGCTGCTGTGGGCACTGAAGCTGTGTGCTGGGAGCCCTGCCAAGTGACCAGCTCCTCCCCAGGCCAGGAGAGGAGCCAGAGCAGGGCATGCATTATCAGTGTGTACATGGCGAGAATGCTGGGGATTCCGTTACTTAAGTCCCCCTTCTTTCTTCTGATTAAGGGTGGGGTTAGCTTGGTTTGAGGGTAGTTAGAGATAGGGATGAGAGCCAATTATTCGTGTTATTTCCCAATCAAAATGCAACTCAGAAGTGGTCCCAGGAACAAGAGGGGTATCTACTTCCTGGTAAATTGAGTCAGCAGGCTGCTTAGACCCTGGGAAAGAGGCCAAGCATCGCCACCCCTGCCACCTCCTACCCCACCCAGGGGGGAGGCCTCCTGACCCCCCACGGCCCGAGGGGCCCATGCCGCACCCCAGAGCGCCAGCTCAGGTTCCCCACGCACTTTCTTCCTCCTCTTTCCAGCCAGCTTCTGTCTAGACCCCTGAACACATTCTCTCCCTTCTCAGACTCAGCTGCACAGTGGGAAGTGGTGTGGCCTTCCAGAACCCTCTGCTCAGCCAAGGACAAGGTTCCCAAAGGTGCTAAGCAGGTGGGTGGACAGCACCCAGAATGCCCCGTTCTGCCGCGCTGTCTCTGGATCAAGTCCGGTCTGGCGCACTCTTGTTCTAGAAGGGTACATTAAAAGAGCAACCGTGCATTCTCCTTCAGGTTCTCCTGCCTGGGGGATTTCCTAACAAGCACATTGCCTTGTTTACCAGAGCTATGGGAAGCTGGTATGTTGTCTTTCTTTCCCACCTCCCCATGCCCATCCCTAGCCTTAAAGTCCCGGTTTGAGGTTCATGATTCCTTGTGTTCAGACAGCCTTGCACAGAGCAATCCCTTCAGGTTAAAGGGTCTTTCACCCATGGACGTCCCTGCCCCCACACCACATCCTCCCACTTGACATCTGTGCGGGGTGGAGGCAGCGCCCCCTCTAGCGGCCAGTGTCTCCCAGCCTCCCTACTCCTGCTGCACAAGGCTGCTGCGAGGGGCACACTACCTTGTTTTGGGGGTTAACTCAGACCCAGAATCTAAGGGAGAAATGCTTCCTTTGGGATTTTTGAACAGAAATTCGTTTGCTATCCAATGCCTAGGACGCTCTGGGGTAATGCCAGCAAAGGGGCTCTCATCTCCCCATGCTATCCCTAACCACCAGGTGTTAACACAGGAGAGCAGGGGCCTGGCTCGCTGTTGCCTTCTTTCCAGCTTCAATATGGGAAAACATCCTCTCTGCTGCCATGCCCTGGAATATCCCACCTGTAGGGAAACTATGGCCCAAGTCTTTCTAATTCCTCATTCCTGTTCCCCAACAGTTCTCTTTGCCTTTCTTCAAGATTGACACCAGGAGGTCTATTTGATGTAAAGTGGGTCCTCTGCTTAAAACTCTTTGGCAACGGGGACAAAATGATGACATTGCAAGTGTTCATGAATCACTTCCTGGACTCACTCCACACCAGAAGTTGTGGGCCTTGGGAAGGGAAAGTCTGAACAGGGCTTTTAAGGAAGTTGTTGTGTGTTGGATAGCAAAATTACACCCTCCTCCCCCTGCCCCTGCCCCACTTTGGTGTCGTGCTAGAGCCCTCAAGGAAAGCACACATAACTCCTGTAAAAGCCTTTTGGAGTCGCCTTGAAAAGACCATCCTTCAGGGGTCCCAAGCTGGCCCGGATTGATTTGGGTTTGCTCTTCAGTGGTTTCTCACTGCCTCTAGAGTAAAGCTGGACTCTTCAGCGTGGCTCTCAGCCCTGCACAAACAAGACCAGCCTCCCCTCCAGACTCCTCTCTCCCGCCACGTTCTCTTCCCCAGGACCCTGCCGCACAGAGCTACAAGCAGGTTGCTGAAGAAGGAGGACATGCTAGGCAATCCTCCCCTTTCACTTCCTCTGCCTCCCCAGCTCCTCCCTGGGCTCGCTCCTGCTTCTCTCTGAGTGCTCCCATGAGGCCACCCTCTCCTGGAAATTTCTCCAGCCTACCCTCAGATGTGCACCCTCTGGCACAGCACTCACCACCCCCTGCTGTAACCACCTGGTTAGCTGCCTGTTCAGATCCACAGGGCACATGGGAGCTGCAAGAGCTCACTTAGCCCAGCCAGGTCAGTTCTAGGTAAAAGTAATTCATTTCCTTTGAAGTACTTACCCCCCCAAAAAAATCATATATACAACTTCCTACCATAACATGTTGCATGCCCCATAATTTTCAGACCCCAAAACTCCTCATTGCTCAACCTCAAGTCATATTGTAAAACAAAACCATTATTTGGGAATAAAGACATTTTCTAGCTTAGAAGATCATTATTCATCTCTAGTCTTTCAACTCCCAGGCCTTCTATCATTCAGGCAAAATTATCTTAGTTCCTCGAAACCGTCTTTTGGGCAGTAGAAAAACTGGAGACTTCTTGGTTGATTTTTTAAATTTGGAGATTTTGCCTAAGAATATACTGCCATCAAAATGCCTCTCCTCTTGGCATTTTCACAGAAGATGCATCTGGAGAATACAATTATTTCATGAATGGGAGCAATGATGATAATCCTCAGGTCCAACTATTTGGTATTGATAAAGGAAGTTGGGTAACATGTTTCCTGGAACTGAGCTGATGTTTTGGACCCTACTTATTCCAGGCATTCCTTTAGGTAAGGGCTGAATCTTGCCCTGGATCATGGCAATCAGGAAATGGGTCTAACCTGGGCAGGCCTTACCTCACTCAGACTCAGGAGTGCCAATAGAGGGGATTAATAGCAAGTTCCTGGCTTTCCTGATATTGTGGCTTCCCTGAGCTAACAAAACAGCTCAACGAAATGGGACACCCTTTGAACAGCATTCAGTTTGCTTCTTGATAAAGCCAGACCTCTAATTAGCCATGGGTCCAGTTTTAAAAAGTCACATTAAGTCACTCACTAGCTTCATCAAAGAGTTATTTCATGATGGAAAAAGTCACAAACCTCAGTTGTGGTCCTGTCCCTTTCCCACAATAGGTGACTGGGTTAGGACTTCCGGAATACAAATCTTCTAATAGGTCTCTTTCTATCAGTTTTCGGATGTTATAAAGAGGTTGACTATCCTTAAATGCTGTTTGTCACAGAGCCTGTAATTATTTTTCAGGATGCAGCATTTGTGGCTGGGAAAGTCAAGAAGCCAAGAGTTCCTGTTCTGGCCCATCGAAGACTAAGTAGAGTATAAAATAGATAGGAGGTGGTATCACGTGGACTTTCCATAACAGGGATTCAGGAGTGGAAAACTAGAGACAATGTGGTTTGGTGACAACATCGTAAAAGTTAATTCAATGAAATGTAAATGTTTCCACGGTTTACATGAGCACATGCTCACACAGACACACAGGGCCAGAATGAGTCAAAGGCTTTTTTTTTTTTTTTTTTTGTCAAAATCAAGGAACTTGCCATGGTGCTCAGAGGAGCCAAGCAAATCTACATCAGAGAAGATGCCACCCCGAGGGACACCCTGGAAGCTGAGGGTGGGGACGAGTGGGGTCTGGGAACCAGGAGCTGCCCCCTCAGAAGCTGAAGCTGAGCCCCAGAGCCTGCTGTCTGGGGTACACCAAGCTATTTGCCTGGAGGAAGGCTCGCATGCCTGTGGCATGTGCTTTCTTGCATCGTTCCTCACTCAGGCAGCCTCTTCTGCCTGCAGGGAGGGATAAGACTTCACAGGAGGAGAGTCCAACGATTCCAAGAGGTTCTGCAAGCAGATTCCTTCCATAGGGTGGTAAGTGTATAAGTACTGAAGGGAGTCTGAATCCTCCACCTAAAGGATGGGGGTGCCTGAATCCTTGTCTTCATGTTGGTAGATGCCTAAACCAGCCATTAAAGAGCACAAATATCTATCTAGACTTTTCTTTCTTGGCATGAAGATACAATCTCCCTTATTAGATCTTCTAAGTTTTACATATGCAAATGAAAAACCCATTTTCCCCCCCTCTCTCTCTCTTTCTCTCTCCCTCTCTCTCTTACACATACACATGCGCACAAACACACATGCACACCCACGATCGCACTGAGTTTTGGTTCGTTTTGGCCAACTGAGGAAGCTGCAGTATCCTTTATTTTTGGACATTCCCTGCTGAGCTAGAATTGAGCAGACTGCCTACTAGGCACGATTTCTTTCTGGTTGATTCAGTCATTAATTGCTCTGTGGTTTCTGAGTAATTCCTTCCTTCCCTTTGGTGCAGTGCTTCCTTTCAAGGGGAGAGAGGTTTGAGGGTTACTTGGCAGTTCCACAACTTCCATTTGTTTAAAAATGTGGAGAAACCACCTAGATTCCAAAAAAGAAAAGAAAAGAGAGTTACAAATTCTGTTGCTCCAGGGGAGTACAGTCATCCAAGCCCACACATTCCATCCCAAAAACGTCCATGGCTGAGCCAGTCCTCCAAGTGAGATATAGGAACAAAGCCTCCCATTCGGACCCCCAGACGTTTGATTTAAAGGAAACAAGAGAGTCCGTATCAGAGTTGGAACAGAAGAGGGCTTATCTACAGAAATGAAGACCAAGTCCCTCCTGTCGGACTTGACTGTTTTTTATTAAAGAAGTTTTAGGCTTATTGAAAAATCATGCAAAAAGTAGAGTTCCCATAAACCTCTTCTTCCACACAGAGTTACTCATTATTAACATCTTGCATTATTTTGCTACCTTTGTTACAAGTGATGAAACAGTATTATCATAATTATACATTGACTATAGTCCATAGTTTACATTAGGATTCATTGTTTTTGTTGTACAGTTATATGTTTTTTAAAACATTTTTTATTCTGATAACATAGTATATAAACTAAAATATCCCCTTTTAACCATACTCAAATATACTATTCAGTAGTGTTAATCACATTCACAATGTTGTATTACTTCCATCACTCAAACAGAAACTGTACTAATTAAGCATCAACTCCCCATTCCCTGTACTCACCCTGTCCCCTGGTAATCTGCAATCTAATTTCTGACTCAATAAATTTGAATATTCTAATTATTTCATATAAGTGAGGTCATACAATATATGTTTTTTTGTGTCTGGTTTATTTCACTCAACACAATGTCTTTGAGATTCATCTATGTTGTCGCGTGTATCAGAAATAATACACCATATTATTTACCAATTCATTTGTTGATGGACACTTGAGTTATTTCATCTTTTCACAATTGAGAAAAATGCTTCTATGAACATTTGTGTGCAAATACCTGTTCAAGTCCTTGCTTTCAATTATTTTGGGTATATACCTAGAAGTAGGATTGCCAGGTCATTTAGTAATTATGTACTTAGCTTTCTGAGGAACCACCAATTGTTTTTTTTTTTTCCTTAATTTTCTTTTAAATGTTATATTAAAAAAATACAAGGTCCCCATATAACCCCCACCCCACCCACGCCACCCCTCCCATATCAACAAACTCTTCCATTATTGTGGCACATCCACTGTACCCGGCGAATACATTTTGGAGAACCGCTGCAGCACATGGACAGTGGTCCACATTGTAGTCCACACACTTGGCCACCAATTGTTTTGTGGTGTGAAAGTACCACTTTACATTCCCATCAACAATGAAAAGGTTGTTTGCTCTCCAACACTTGTTCTTTTCCATTTTTTTTTCTTTTTACTAATAGCCATTTAAGTGGGTATGAAATTGCATTTCAATGTGGTTTTGATTTGCATTTCCCTGAAGGATAATGGTGTTGAGCATATTTTCATGTCCATTTTGGCCATTGGTATATCTTCTTTGGAGAAATGCCTATTCAAATCTCTTGTCCATTTTTAAATTGAGTTTTCTTTTGTTGTTGAGTTGTGACATTTCTTTATATATTCTGGATATTAAACCCTTATTGGATGTGTAGCTCCCAAACATTTTCTCCAATTCTGTAGGTTGACTTTTTACTTTCATCATTAATTCCTTTGATGAAAAAAAGGATTTGAATTTTGATGAAGTCCCTTTCATCTATTTTTTTCTTTTGTTGCTTGTGATTTTGGTGTAAAATGTAAGAAACCATTGCCTAACACAAATTCCTGAAGTTGTTTCCCTATGTGTTTTTCTGGGAGTTTTATTATTTAGGTTCTTATATTTAAGTCTTTGATCTGCTTTAAGATAATTTTTGTACACTGTGTGAGGTAGGGGTCTATCTTAACTCTTTGGTATATGGATATCCAGTTTTCCCAACACCATTTGTTGAAGAGGCTATTCTAGCCCCCTCTTGCATTTCCAATTTAGTCAGTTGCATCCTCTTTTTTTTCTTTGTCAGTCTAGCTAAAGGTTTGATTTTGTTGATCTTTTCAAAGAACTAACTTTTGGTTTTGTTGATTATATTATTTGTTTGTTTTTTTTCTTCTCCATTTATTTTATCTCCAATCTAATCTTTGTTTCTTCCTTCTGCTCATTTTGAGCTTACTTTGCTCTTCTTTTTTTAGTCCCTCTAGTTGATGTTTAGGTCTCTGATTTGAGATCTTTGTTCTTTTTAAATGTAGGCATTTAGAGTTATAAATTTTCCTCAAAACATTGCCTTTGTGCATCCCATAAATTTTGCTATGTTGTATTTTCATTTTCATTCACTTCAAGATATTTCCTAATTTCCCTTTTGATTGTCCATTGGTTGTTCAAGATTTTCTTTTTTAATTTTGAAATATATATGATTTTTGCTGTTTTCGCCCTGTTGTTGATTTCTAGTGTCACATCACTGTGTTTGAAGAAGATACATTGTATGAATTCAGTTTTTTTAAAATTACTGAGACTTGTTTTGTGCCCTAGTACATGGTCTCTCCTGGAGAATGACCCATGGGCACTAGAGAACGTGTACCTTGCTACTATTCAGCAAAATATTCAATATATGTCTGCAAGGTCTAGTTGGTTAATAGTATCATTCAAATTTTCTATTTCCTTATTGGTCTTTTGTCTAGATGTCATATCCATTATTATTATTATTTTTTAAAGATTTATTTTATTTATTTCTCTCCCCTTCCCCCCCTCCCCCAGTTGTCTGTTCTCTGTGTCCATTTGCTGCGTGTTCTTTTGTCCGCTTCTGTTGTTGTCAGTGGCACGGGAATCTGTGTCTCTTTTTATTACATCATCTTGCTGCGTCAGCTCTCTGTGTGTGCGGTGCCATTCCTGGGCAGGCTGCACTTTCTTTCACACTGGGCGGCTCTCCCTACGGGGCGCATTCCTTGCGTGTGGGACGCCTCTACGCAGGGGACACCCCTGCGTGGCGTGGCACTCCTTGTGCACATCAGCACTGCGCGTGGGCCAGCTCCACACTGGTCAAGGAGGCCCGGGGTTTGAACCATGGATCTCCCATGTGGTAGACGGATGCCCTAACCACTGGGCCAAGTCCACTTCCTGTCATATCTATTATTGAAAGTGATGTATTATAGTCTCCTACTATTAATGTAGAATATTTCTTCCTTGAAATCTGTCACTATTTCAAGCTCTGTCATTAGGTACATATGTATTTATAATTGTAGTTGTTATATAATATTCAATTCTGGTAGAATTGACCCCTTTTTCAGTATGTAGTTACCATCTTTGTCCCTTGTAACAGTTTTTGACTTAAAGTCTACCCCAGCTCTCTATTGGCTTCCTTTATTTGGAGTATTTTTCCCCCATCTTTTTACTTTCAACCTACTTCTGTCTTTAAATTTAAAGTGAGTCTCTTGTAAACATATATAGTTAAGTCATGCTTTTTTCATCCTTTCTGCTCATCTCTGCCTTTTGACTGGAGAGTTTAATCCATTATGCTTAAAATCATTACTGATAATGCAAGACTTTCTTTTGCCATTTTTCTATTTGACCATTGTAAGCCTTATACCTCTTATGTCTCTCAATTCTTCTGTTAATGCCAATTTTCATATTTATTTGATTTTTTGTTGTGTACCATTTTGAGTCCCTTCCCATTTCCTTTTGTATTTATTTTTCAGGAATTTTCTTTGTTACTATGGGGCTTAAACTGAATATCCTACATCTATAACAATCATATTTCATTTGATATCAGCATAACTTCAGTGGCATACATACACATTGTTCTTATTCTCCTTCATCCCTATCTTTTTGTTATACTTTTTACACATCACATCTTTATACATTTTATGTTTAAAACTATAGATTTATCATTACTTTTTATGCATTTTCATTTTTAAAACCTGTAAGAAGTAAAAAACAGAGTTACATATTGTAGCAGTTTGATATGGTTATGAATTCCAAAAATAGATATTGGATTATGTTTGTAATCTGGTCTGTACCTGGCCATGATTAAATTATGATTAGGGCTTTGATTGGGCTATGTCCTTAGGGCATTGAGTTCCCCCCCTTGGTGGGAGGGAACTCAGATAAAAGGCATGGCAAAGGACAGAGTTGAGGGTTTTCTGATGTTGGAGTTTTGATGTTGGAGTTTGATGCTGATGTCTTAAACTGGAGCCCCAGGAAGTTAGCACACAGAGGAAACAGAAGCAAGCCCCAGGAAGAGAGGAACTGAGCCAGTAGAAGAACACAAAGGAAAAGAGACAGCTCCTTAGACACGGCAGAAACCCCAGGGAGAGAGACAGAGCTGTTCAGCTGATAGTCTACAGCTGACCTTGTGGAGGAAATAGAGGAGCTGAGCTCAGAGGAACCCAGGAAGCCTAAACCCTCACAGACATCAGCAGCCATCTTATGCCAACATGTGAAAATAGACTTTGGTGAGGGAAGTAACTTAAGCTTTATGGCCTGGTATCTGTAAGCTCCTACTCCAAATAAATACCCTTTATAAAAACCAACCAATTTCTGGTATTTTGCATCAGCACCCCTTTGGCTGACTAACACACATATGAACAACTGCAACACAATAATAACATTGGCCTTTATAATTATCCATATGGTTCCCTTTATCAGAGGTCTTTATTTATCCCTCTTCAATCCACTGTCTAGTGTCCCTTCTTTTCAGTCTGAAGAAACTTTCTTTAGCATTACTCATAGGGTAGGTCTAGTGATGGAATCCTTCGGCTCTTGTATATCTGGGAATATCAATATCTCCCTTATTTTTGAAAGATAGTCTCACCAGATATCAAATTCTTGGATGGCAATTGTTTTCTTTTAGCACTTTAACTATTTAGTCCCAATGCTTGCTTACCTTTGTGGTGTCTGATGAGATGTCAGTACTTAACTTATTAGGTCTCCCTTGTACTTAACATGTTGCCTTTTTCTTGAAGCTTTCACAACACTGTCCTTGTTCTTGGTATTCAACAGCTTGAGCATTGTATGTCTGGGCATGGTTCTCCTCAAGTTTATCCTGTTTGCAGTTAGTTGTGATTCTGAAATGTTTATATTCAGCCTTTTACTAAGTTAGGGAAGTTTTCTGTTATTATTTCTTTGAATATTCCTTCTGCCTCTTTCTTTCTTCTCCTTCTGGGACTTTAAAAAGCATGTGTTGGTATGTTTGATGATATACTCCATAGATCGCATATTCACTTACTAAATCATTATTTTTTTCTCTTGGCTTGTCAGTCTGAATCATTTCAATTGTCTTATCTTCAAGTTCACTGATTCTTTCTTCTCCCATCTATAATCTACTTTTAAAACCCTCTAGGAAATTTTAAATTTCAGTTATTGTGGTCTTCAACTGGAATATTTCTGTTTAGTTCCTCTTTAAAGTGTCTTTTTATTGAAATTCACTGTTTTCTTTAGTTCCTTCTGCGTGTTTCCCTTTATCTCCTTGAGCATATTGAGGATTTTTTAAAAAGTCTGTGTCTGGTATGTACAAAGACTGTTCTTCTTTGTTGATGGCTTCTGGATTTCTATCTTGCTTTTTTGGTTGGGTCATCATTTCCTGTTAATTTATTTGTCTTGTAGTCTTTTGTTGCATACTGCACATTTTAATATTTTAATGTATTAACTCTAGGATTTGTTCCCTAAGCTCTCTGTTCCTTATGTTTTTATACAGTTAGTAATATAAAAGATTTCCTTTAGATCCAGGAGCTAAGATAAACCACCAAAGCAAAAAATACCTCTCACAGTCTTTGCAATTGGATATATATTGGCTAGTGCTTTCCTTCAGAGTTTAGCCCCCCTATCAAAAAGATCAGCCCAAAACTAATGTATGAAGTCCTCTCTCTCTTTTCTGAGCGCTTCTTGTCCTGGCCTTGTGTTCCTGGACTTTGGATTTACTCTGTTTACAGGAATTCTAATGTCCACTCTACTCATTAATAATAGACTGCCCCCCTCCTGGGTGCTGTGTTGTATGTCTTAAAGCAGGCAATCCTTTGCCCCAAGGTACTTTGATTTATTTGCTTCTTGTACTGTTTGAGCTGCCTGCAAGGCTAATTCTAGGAAAGCTAGCCAGCAATGAGTGTCCTGGTTCAGTCTTTCAAGCTGCCACCCAGTTAGCATCAACATACAGACATACTCACAGGAGTTCCTCTGCTCCTTCTAGACGAGGACCAGGGACCCACAATGGGAGAACAGGCTGACTCTGCACCATGACAGGGAGGGAATGGGAGAAGCACCACAAGATTCTCCTACTGTTTTATAGTGGCATTTTCTTGATTTAGCACTTGCCCTGTTACATCAACTTGTTTTCCAGGGTTTTAAAGAAAATGGCCCTGGCAATTATTGGGAGTTGTTCAGAGAGTCTGTGAACATTGAAGCATCTTACACCTTCATCTTGGCTGACCACTGGACTTTACTTAAAAATGTGCTGGGGTCCCAAATGTCAGTGTACATTCTGAGTAAATTCTGAATCAAACCTAAAGTAGGTTTGAAGCTGTGGTTGATGGCAGCTGTATCCAGTATCTAATTTCCAGCATGGGACAGTGTGACCACTTTTGTATATGTCTGGTTAACATTATCATTAGTGGCTAATATCAACAATATTTTATTCTATAACTTTGTAGGACATAATCAGTCATTTTGGTTGACATGAAAATTAGTTAATTAATAATAAATGGATTCATTGAATATTTATATGCAGCTGGTACATGGCCTCTGTTTTGCCTGCGTTATCTCATTTAATTCTCACAATATCTCTATAAGGTAGCCATTAATATTATTTTAACTGAGACTCTGAGAGAGGTTAAGCAATTTGCTCAGGGTCACACACAATTGGTTTTCAAGTCAAGAAATCCAGAGCAGAGCCTGATTCCTAAACTTTGAACTATACTGACATTCTCTTATTTAAAAACTATAGCAACAATTCATAAGTACCTATGCCTTCTTCTCCTAGCTTTCCTAAGAGTAGATGTCAACATGTTATGTTTTTTCATTCCCTCGAAACACTCAACACAGAACTGTGCATGAATGATCTAAACCATGTCTTCTTCACTCATTCAGGGAATTTAGCCATCAGGTAACTCTTATCTCCTGCTGTCTTGCTAACTGTTGGCATAGTGCTTTCTGCTTCACCCATAATAGTTGCTTATGTCTGTTAAAATGCTAAAGAGAGGTTTGGAAACAGGATTGCAATTGATAATTTTTTTCCATCAATTAAATGATAACATTGAAGGGGAAAGAGCTGGGTACAAGTTGCTAAGTGCAAGAAAAAAACAAGTGGAAGCTTCTTAGAAATGGAGAAGAAGGAAAAGAGAAAATATAAAGCGAGCAGATAGAATTAAGGCTATTCAGTGATAGAAAATGGTTCTGAGGGAACTAACTATGGCATATTTATATGAACAACTTAAGCATTTGATATACAGTCTTATGAAATCTTATTTGGATAACTTGGGCTTACAGCAACTTGGATCTGAATCTAGGCAAAGGAATCAAAACTTAGCAAACAAACTCAACAGTCAGTAACCAGGGGAAAGAAGCATGGGGGCAGTGAGTGATTAAACAAGCTTACAGTGGAGGCTAGTAAGAATGTATTTACTTCCAGCCCCTTGCCTTTCACATAAAGAGAAAGACTAGTATGACAAAACACTTTTACCTCTCTCTGATGGACCATATTTTCTTGAAGACGTTAAATGATAGTGCTCACCAATATATAAATATCAACTAGATGGTCAGCAAATAAATATTTACCGAGGACCTGCTTGTGTTTAGCATGGGAAAATCCAAAGGACTTGCGTTACTGTGCCTTATGAAAACAGCTTACAATTCAGTTGCAAGTCCCCAAAACAGGGATGGCAAATCATGGTACGTATACTGCCTCTGTCCCTGCTTGTCCTCGTGGTAGATATCTTAAATCAATCATGATGCACGTTCTTACTGAATGAGGACACCACCTCAGCATCCTTCTCATCACAGCACCCCATGCAATCCCAACCAATCATTTAGAATTGTTCCATCCTTGACCTGGACTATCACAGAGGAAGCAATAACAATCTAATATAATGAATTATCCTATAACAAAATTCTATGGTATAAAGAGGATTTCAGAGGACATGAAGATAATTTAGGGCCATTTTACATGGGCATCCTCATGGATAAACTGGGACTTGATCAATGAAAGGGTGTGATTGAAATTGGCATAAGAAAATGAGAGCTTACCTGATAACAGGAACACAGGCAAAAGTGGCAGACAAGATCCAACATCCACAAGGACAGGTAGGACTGGCCTAATTTGCAGCTTTCTGACAAGGGACTAAGGGTTGGTGCTGAAAGAAGAGATAATTGACTCCCTAGCAACAACCACTAAGTATTATAAACTTTGTAGGTGTGGGGGAAAGGCTAGGGCCAGGAAATGTAGCCAAATATCAAAGCTGGGCTCAGGACCACCAGTCTAGAGACTGTTAGAAGCTCCAAATAGAAATTGTGAGCTTGTGAAGAGAATATATGGGAAACTTCTTCATGGAACTAAATATTAGTAGAAAACATGCAGGGACGTGTAAGAGCTCATAGGAAATTAAAAAGGCACCATGGTTTTCCATTATGGAGAAGATAAAAACAGCTGAGGATAAGGTGGAAGTTATTTGCACTAGTCTCTAAAAGCCCATAACCATCTATATTTCCACATAGGGCAGAATATTATAAAAAAGGTTAACTTGTAGCAAGAGAGATTTAGGATAGACCCCAAGATAGACTTTTGAATAGAAATGTTAGGGACTTGTTTGCATCATCAAGAATGATGTTTGGTCTCAGTCTGTGCCTCTCTTTGAACCTGAGCATATGGCAGATCAGGTGTCCAATCTGTCTGGGTAACGTTTGTCAATCACCCATTGCAGAAGCACTCTTAAGAAAACTTGTAAGTGATCAAAATATTTCAGATAATTGGGGGCTAGACAGTGCCACCACATGCTCATATGAGATAGGAAACCCTCCTGATTATTGGGGGCAGAATTGCATGAAGCATGATATTCTTATGAATCACATTGCCAGGCAGGTTACCATAGAAGACTTTGTCACATTTGTTTATCTACTATGTATGAAGAAAGTAATCTAAGGGATTTGACTAGAAAAGGTAATTAAGTTAGAAAGTGCAAAGCTAAAATTGAACTACTTGGAAATTAACACTCACAAAATCACCTTCTTATTGAAGATCCTGTTATGGGAATGACTCCAACTTCGAGATTGTGTACCAGCAGTGTGTTACGTGCTGCAAAGCATTTTGGGAGCAGGCACAGTAAAGCTGCATCCATTTGTTGCTGAAGGCCAACAATGATTAACATCTTTATAGTAAGTAATAACACTGAATGTCAGTGGATTAAATTCACCTGTTAAGAGACACAGATTGAAAGATTGGATAAGGAAATATGACCCATCTATATGTTGTCTACAAGAAACACATCTTAGACCCAGGAAAATTACAGACCAATCTCTCTAATGAACCTAGATGTGAAAATCCTCAACAAAATACTTGCTAATCATATTCAACCATACATTAAACAAATTATACACCACAACCATGTGGGTTTCATTCCTGGTATGGAAGGATGGTTCAACATAAGAAAATCAATTAATATAATATACCACATAAACAGATTAAAGGAAAAAAGTCATATCTTCATATCTATAGATGCAGAAAAAGCATTTGACAAAATACAACAGCCTTTCTTGATAAAAAATAGTGCAAAAGATAGGAATAGGAGGAAACTTTCTGAACATGACAAAGGGTATATTTGAAAAACCCACAGCTAACATCATTTACAATGGTGAAATCCTAAAACCCTTCCCTCTAAATTAGGAACAAGACAAGGATGCCCACCCCTTCTATTTAACATTGTGTTAGAAGTACTTGCTCAAGCACTGAGGCAAGAACCAGATAAAAAAGAGATCCAAATAGGAAAGGAAGAAGTAAAAATTTCACTATTTGCGAATGACATGATCCTATACATAGGAAACCCTGAGAAGTCTACAACAAAGCTGCTAGGACTTATAAATGAGTTCAGTGAAGTCACAGGTTATAAGATCAATGCACAAAAATCAGTAACATTTCTGTACACTGATGATGAGCAATCTGAGGAGGAAATCAAGAAACAAATACCATTTACAATAGTAAATTAAAAAATCAAATACCTAGGAATAAATTTAACTAAAGATGTAAAACTCTTATACAAAGAAAACTACACAACACTGTTCAAGGAAATCAAAGGAGACCTAAATAAATGGAAGAATATTCCTGTTCATGGCTAAGAAAACTAAATATTATTAAGATGTCTATCCTACCAAAACTGATCTACAGATTCAATGCAATCCCAATAAAAATCCACACAGCATTTTTTTTTCTTTTTTGGTTATAAAGCAAGTTTATTTTGGCAGAGAGGAGGTGTCTTATGTTTATGCACAGTGAAGATTGATTTTCACTGTGGGCCCTGAGGGGAGGTGGAGAGAGGTATAGAAAAGATGGAAGCAGGACAATTGGGGGGCAATGGAAGTGCTCCACAAGATGATGGAATGATGGATATAGGACATATTAACTTACACCAAAAGTATATGAAAGTCTATAAACTAAAATGTAAACCATAACGCAAACCATAAGGAAACTAAAAATTTTAAAATGTGTACAGTCTAAAATATAATGTAAACCAAAATGGAACCATGTTTGATAGCTATATTTCAATATCTGTACATCAGCTGCAACAAATATAACACGAACATGTAAAAAGATCATTGCTGGGGAAAGGGGAAAAGGGTTTGATGTTGGATATATAGGAGTTCCCTATATTGTATATGTGAATTACTGCTATCTAAAAATTTTTTAAAGAAAAAACTAAAAATTAGGGGAAAAAAAAGAAAGGATATAGACACTGAGGAAGAAATGAAAGAAAGTGCTTGGCCACTGTACATACAGGGCAACACCTATTACAGTGATGAAAGGCAAGATTATTAAAACAAAGCTTTACAATATTTTTCATTTTTTAATACAGCAATTTATTTTTACTTTATTTTAGTATTTCTAAATTAGTATGTATTCTATTTCTAAGCTTTAAACCCATCACTATATTTCAATTTCATATTAATTGAATTTGGCAATATATTAGGCTTCATTGTTGAATAAGTTTTGGACCACAGAGAGGTTCAACTATAGAAGGGGAGGAACACTGGTGCGGGGTGTTATTGATGGGGGGCACATGGGTGGGAGGGAGTTCTCCAGGGCATGTATATAGGGGATATAAAAATGTTCTGATATTTGGTGGGTATTTTCATTGTAGTTACAGTTACAAATGTCGAATGAGGGTATGCTGAGTTCCTAGCCAGGGGAGCTCTGTCACATTCCCCAATGGAACAGCAATAATCCCCCAAATGCAACAGCAAAGGCCAACAAGGAAGGATGGTTCAATAATGAGCCCTTGATACTGATGACTATGCTAATGAGCCTGTGTGTCTGAAATATGCACTAGGCCTAGAGCAGCAGGGTGCCTAAGAGTTACCTCCTGAGAGCTTACATGTTGCTCAAATGTGGCCACTCTCTAAGCCAAACTCAGCATGTAAATGCATTACCTTTCCCCCAGCATGGGACATGACTTCCAGGGATGAGCCTCCCAGGCACCAAGGGAATTGTTACCAATCACTAGCAGGTGATGCAACTAGAAAGATACCTTGAATGAAAGGGTCAATTCAGATCAGCGAATATCTCAGCCTACATGTGGGATCATATGTTAAAAACTGCTTTTTGACCATGAATAAAATTGGGAAATGGCAAAAACAAATGACTTTATATGGGTAAGAGTTTTCAAAAAAGAGTCGGGAGGTCATCAGAGGGGTTGTGCTTATGCATACCTCAGCAGAACCCTAGCAAAAGCCAAAATAGATACAATCCTAGGTACTAGTTCTCCTGAAGGCTACAGAGACCCACAGAGTATATGGTCATGGCAGATGGATTTGGAGTTTTGTGCCCTATTAGAGGGCTCTACTTTGGATTTTGTGCTCCTGAATGTGATGGAGCTGGACTCAGATGTGACCTTACTACACATGCATCTTCTGTCACTTACTAAACCTGTGGTTGGTGCTAGGGATGGTGTATACTCAGGGGACTTGAATCTCTGGACTGCCCATGTGCCAGCTGGGTCCTGAGCCTCAGCAGAGTTGCAACTCCTACTCTCCGGTTCGTTGGACTTACCCAGGGAGGTGAAGATGGTCAACCATCACACTAGGGAATCAAGAGTACCTACAACTGAAAGCAGAAGAATTGCATCCATCATTCATATGGAATCTAAAGCCTCTCTTGATCCAGGGGTGGAGTGGACATCACCATCCCAGGGCCCACAGAATGGAGGAATAAAATATGGACTAGAGTGGACTTACTGATATTCTACTATAAAACTATTGTGACTAGTAATAGAAGAAATTGTAGCATTGAGGTGGAGAAAGTGGCCACAGTAGTTGCTGAGGGCAGGGAGAGGGAAGAAGAGATGTGATGTGTGCACATTTTTGGGACTTTGAGTTGTCTTAAATGATATTGCAGGGTCAGATGCTGGATTTTATATCCTGCCATAACCCACTTAATGTACTGGGAGAGAGTGTGAACTACAGGGTAAACTATTATCCATGTGGTGCAACAGTGCTCCAAAATGTGTTCATTGAGTGTGATGAGTGTACCACAATGATGGGGGAGGTCGTTGGTGTGGGAGAATTGGGGTGGAGAGGTGGGGGTTATATGGCAACCTCTTATGCTTTTTAATATAATGTTTTTTGAGATGTATATATCTTAAAAAAAAACTACAATTTACAAAAATGATGGGGGTGGGGGTGGGGAGTGGGTTATATGGAACCTCTTATGTTTTTTAATATAATGTTCTTTGTGATCTATTAACTTAAATTTTTTAAAAAGTTCATATAAAAAAACAAAACATCTTTATAGTGATGTTCTGGGTTTCTCAATCAATCAGTGTATTAAAGTGTAATGTTTTATAGCTCAAGGCCAAATTGTTTTTTCAATTGGCTTACTATTTTTTATCTTAAAAAAATTGTGATGTAAATCAGTGTTGCATTCGACAGAAGAATTAATAAAAATCTTTTATTCAGACAGTTTATGGGGTACATTAAATGTTCTTAAACAAATTGGACCTCTTTTCTTGCTCCAATTACAAAAAATAGTGAAATAAACAAATTGTAGAACCACAAAATGTAATGTTTTGCATGTGTTTTATAAGACAGTGATTTCTTTCCAGTGTTTAAACCTAAGGTACTAATCTGGTGATAGCTAGCATTCTAATATGCTTAATTATGATCTTAATAATTAATAAAATAAAACATCACTTTAAGGCCCAAGTCAATATCTGAGCCCATTAAGACTTTAAAATAATCTATCTCTTTAACAAGTTGATATGAATAACTTGATGAACAAATGTCCTTGATTCACCTATGCTACATCACATCTCTTTACCCTAGGGCATTTTATTGAATTACCTATCCCCAGTCAGAGGAGCACACAATCTTGATTGGAAGTATTCTAATTTGCACACACCTATAGTGTATGCTTGTATGTTAAATGGATAGGAAAGAGTGAATAACTTATGGAATTACTCTTTAGCCCCTTTGATTATTCTTAATTTTTGTGTTTATTCTATTTCATAAGGAAGTCAGCTTTTACTCCTATTTGGATCACTGCCTCTGAAAATTTAATCATATCCAGAAAGGACAGAGAATGCTGTTTTAGCTTATGTTCACTTTGACAAATGGATTTGTTTTTATTTACACATATAACCCAAATGTCAAATACATATTAGCTTAGAAGAGAAAAAATAATTTAAAAAGCCAGAAAAAGAGAATTCTATCATGTCAATGTCCTTAAATAGTATCTTAGGTGTTCCTTCATCAGTGTTTCATTTATAGGAGAATCTAAGTAATTTCTGGGTACTTTGAGGTAACTATAATCTCAAATTAATTTGGATATCTATCAGAAAAGATTGTTTCCAAAATAAAAATTTTAAAAAGAGTATAAAATAATAAAAAAGAATGATATCTCCCTTAGTGGGTATCTTCAAAAACAGAAGCACCCCAAAATTTGGATGACATCACACACATTTCTACCTGAATGTGGCTAATACACTCAATGGCTCCTAAATAGTTCATTCCAGCTAGGATGCTAGGGCTGTAAACACCATGTAACACTAGACTGCCTAAGAAAGGCTGTGTCTTGAATAAGCTCCTTCCAGCCACAATTTCATATCTTGCATTCTGTCCCCCTGCCTCCTCACCCCCAGCTGTAACCACACCACTGCTCATATAACTCAACAAGGACAGAAGCAACCAACTCACTGACATTGTCTCCCAAGCATCTTTCTTGGCTTTCTTTGCTAACAACCTCATGATGTAGGCACTGCCATTCCCTGGTAGAAGTCAGGTTCCTTTGCTGGGAGTGAAATTAGCTAAATGGAGATAGAACCAATTCGTACCGTTAGAAAGGAATCAGACATTGCTATGGGGATCTCTAAGTTCTTGAAGGTCACCGAAGAAATGGTAGAGGGGATATTGTTGGGAAGCCCTTGATAGGGTTATGATACTGTCAGATCTAAACATCTGAGCCAGAATTCTGTTTCACTGAGACTTTAAACCTTGGTGTTCCTAACAGACGATTCCAGTAGAAGTATAGTGGCCAGTATCCAAATTCCTAGGATTCTATTCTTGATTTTTATTGAGTGAACTTGAACAAGGAGTTTTAACTTTCTTGGGCCTTTTTTCTGTTCTCTATAATGAAGTTAAGGCCAAAAGTCTACTCGAAAGTTTTGGGGAAGAAAGAGACAGTAGTCATAATGATCAAAGAAGCAACCAGAGAAATCTCTCTTGCCTTGTTGGAGGCAGCAGAAAATCCAGGTGAGGAATACAGTGGTTAGGTCCTCAGCTGGTCAGAGTGCAGAGGGCAGAGCTCACCTAGCAAACTCAAGACAGAACCAGAAACCAGGGGCAGGGAGGCCAAAGATAGTCATGGAATAATTTAGCATCAAATTACTGTAGATTCTACACTGATAGGGAGCCAGCTCTAAAATGATAGCGATGTCTCCTTTTTTAGGAGATCATTGGGTCTGGGGGTCTGCATTCCTCCACAAATTCTGACTACTTTCTTTCCTTAAAGGTGACATGGAAGGTTTCCGTTTATAGAGTGCTACAGACCAAGGCACTGTATCTTTCTATCTGTCTATCTATCTGTCTATCTATCTATCTATCTATCTATCTATCTATCTATCTATCTATCTATCTATCAGTCATCTATCCAGTGTTGCAGTCAAGTTGACCTGGTAAGACATCCAGTTCATTGTGTTTAAAACCCTTAGACTACTGCTCTTCAGATTAAATGAGTGGGCAAATATGCCAGTCCAAGAAATGAACTTACGTTTTGCCTTGGACAGGCTGTCAGGTCTAGGTCCTGCCTTCCTAGAATTAGCTCCTATACCCACCATCCTTTCCACCCTAGCCTCTGTTCAACCCTCTATTATAGGAGTAGCCAAAGGTCTGGAATGAATAGTGCCATTTGTGATTCCCCTTTAAATCCAATAGTGTTAGACTTCAAGGGATTCCAGCCATTCTTGAGATAGCTATGCGAAATTTATGACAGATATTTCTCTCAGCTCTTCCTCCTCAGAGGGACCTGGTATATCCAACTAACCCCCTTTATCCTGTTGCTGGTATTTAGTCCTGGGAACAAATTCTCCAAATTGAGGTAGGAGTACACATGGCATTTGGGACAGTCCTCAGAGATGCAAACTTCCTCTCTTGTGCATTATTCTCTTCTGGCTACTCTTCTTCTTAAAGGCAGGAAGACCTTTGAGGAATACTGGCTGCTCACCACATGGCTTGGAAGCTAGTCTCTGAGCCTATAGCAGCCCCTCCATTCTGCAGTAGAAGAAAGAGCTCAAAACCAGCAAACATCAAAGCCATTTCCTTATCTCAGAACAGTTTTACCATTGCTCCAGTTTCCTGAGGCTGCTGTAACAAATCACCACAAACATGGAAAAAACCAAAATTTATTCTCTCACAGTTCTGGAGGCGAAAAGTCCAAAATCTGCCAGTGCTGTGCCTCCTCTGGGAGCTGGAAAGGACAATCTGTTCCTTGTCTCCTCCAGTTTCTGATGGCTGCCCTGGGACTCCTGGGTTTGTGGCCCTAGCACTCCAATCTCTGCCTCTTTTTCACTTTACCTTCTCCTCTGTGTTCCTCCTTTATAAGGAATCATGTGAGTACACTAGCCCTACTTAGATAATCCAGGTCAAGAGCCTTCTCTGAAGACCCTCAACTTAATCATATCTGCAAAGACCCTTTTTCCAAATAAAGTAAAATTCAAAGGTTCCAAGGATTTGACCCAGATATCTTTTTTTTTTTTTTGACCCTTTTGGGTGACCATTTCTCAGTCTACCGCAGTAGGGAAGGAAACTAAAGTCCATTTTGCATGGCACTCAGTATTTCATTTTAATCCTTCTGATGGTGTATCAATTAAGTATTCTTTTTCACATTCTTTAGATGAGAATATTAATTTTTTTAAATTTATTTTTGTTTTTTATTTTTTAATTTGTATTTAATGGTCTTTTTTTAAAAAGATACATGGATCACAAAAATATTACATTAAAAAGTATAAGAGGTTCCCATATTCCCTTCCCCCCCCCCCAATTCCTCCCACATCAACAGCCTCATTCATCATTGTGACATATTCATTGCATTTGGTGATACATTTTGGATCACTGCTACACTGCATGGATTATAGTTTACATTGTAGTTTACACTCTCCCCCAGTCTATTCAGTGGGTAACTGGATATTAATTGAAACTCAGGAAAACTTCCCAAGATCACTGAGTTCATCAGAGTAAGACTTGCATTCTTCCTTGCCCCACAATTCCCAGTGTCCCACTGGCCAAGGATTAGGGGTTATCACCACCCACCTCACCTCTCTAGGACTCAGTTTACCCACTGGATAAGATGCCTATCTCAATGATCCTTCCATTCCTATGATTCTAGGACCAAAGGGATTGAATGCTCAAATGAAATTACCATGTGAATTGAATAGAGTTATTGTTAGACAGCGAAACTGTGAATAACCTTGCTGCCATCAAGAAATATTTCAGAAAAGACTGAAATACTTGAGGGTAGGCATTGTATTTGGTCCTTACTAAAATTCTCCAGAACTCCCTACAGCGAGAGTTTTGTTCATTCAACCATTCTTCTATCATGTATTCATTAAGCACCTTTGATTTTTCCAGGAACTTTAATAGGCGCTAAGATCACAGTGAATTATTGACAATCTGTAGATGTTTCTTGACAGAATTTAAAATGACCAGACTGAAGAAGTCAATTTACTTTCTCTGTAGCAACATGGACTAGTTAATTATAGAAACTGTTAGGGCAGTGTATCTCAAAGCTTAGCATGCATGGAAAGCACCTGGGTGGCTGGCTATAACACAGAATTTCTGATTCAGTAGTTCTGGATTGGGGCCTGAGAATTTGCATTTCTAATGAGCTGCCAGATGATGCTGATGCTGCTGGTTCAGGCCTAATACTTTGGGAACCTCTGCTCTAGGCAATATTTCCTAACCAGTGGAGCTTGGCCCTCTAGGCTACATGGCATTCTTATGAACAGTAAGTACAGTCTATCAGCTGAATAAATAAAAGTAAAACTACCATCACAGGACATGGTTTAAATATTTTGATGTTACAAGGAATCCTTACTCAAAAAAATTGAAGAACCCTTAAACAAAAGCCAGAAAGTCAATCAGGTTTTCTGTCTGCCAGCACTGATCTTTTGGCCGAGGTTTCTGTAATATTGTGTTGAGGATGATTCCACTTCTTTATTTTGGCTCAGTAGGAAAGAAGGCCATAATTGATTAGAAATATTTGTCTAGATGAGAGGGAGAGAGTGACAGTCTGCGCGCATTTGCCATTTTGACCTAAATATTGGCATTCTTATAGTTTGGACTTGTGCTCTCTTCTCTTATAACTCTCAGGCCATCATACCCATCCCATGGCTTCAAATATCATCGACCTGCTGACGTCCCTCCACATTGCCTTTGGCTCTCTCCTCCAACTTTCCATCTGTCTCCTTGACGCCTCCGCTTGGAAGTTGCACTGGGAACCTGTTCAACAATGAATTCTTGCTTTTCCTCCCCTGAGTCCTCTAATTCCATCTTTATGAACAGCACCAACTATCCCTTTATCCTGGGGAGAGTTCTCCCACTTGCTCACTGGTGGTATCTAGCCGGTTCCTAAGTCGTGTCGATTCTACCTCTAGAGCACACCTTAAATCCATTCACTTCCTTCCAGATTCATTCTCACCCTCGCCAAGTCACCATCTTCTCTCACCTGGACTGGGCAAGTGCCCAGCGGCTTCCCTGCCTTCATTCTCTCTCCCCTTAAAGCAAAACTGAAGTGATATTCTTGCTAAGTCAGAACCTTCAGTGGTTTCCTGTTTCCCTTGGGGTTAAACTCCAATGTTTAACCTTGTGCAATGATGCACAAGGTCCTGCCTAATCTGACCCCCACCCACCCTCATCTCAGTCCTCCCATTTCCCTTACCAGCTGTGCTCTGCTGGTTTTTCTTCAGTCTCTCAAATGCCTCAGGCATCTTCCCTCTCCAGAGCCTTTACTCTTATGGTGTCTGCTAGGATGCGGTTTTCCCACTCTGCCTAACACCCAGCCATCCAACAGGTCACTTCCTCAAAGAAGCCTTCCCTTCATGGAAATTAGGTCCCCCATTTAGTCTTGTGGTACACTCTGGATTTTCATTTCACTTAACCCAGTTTGTAGGTTTTGGTTAATGTCTGAGCTCCCACTGAACTGTAAGCTACCTGAAGACAAGGGATCTCACCCCTGTACCACAGGATCGAGTACAGTGCCTGTAGGTGCCCAATCAATATGTGCTAAGTGCAGGAAGGAATGAAGCCACAGAGGGTCGAAACAATTTGCTGTTTGTTTCAGGCCACCCTCTCTTTCATTTGTCTGAGCCTTCTCTCCAGGTCTCTGTTTCCTCCCCTATAGAGTTGTGGCTTTCCTTAGAAGCTAAAATGTTTGCCTGATGCTGGTGGCAGAGTGGATGAATGACAGACCAGGTGGCAAATGTACTCATATCAGCCAGCTCCTTTGTCAGAGGAGGGTGGCTTCCCAGTCTGGGAACCCTAAACCACCCAGCTGCCCTCCCCAGTCCTGGCTGTGTTGGGGTATTCTGTGGTCATGGTGGGATGGTAGTACCTTTTGCACATTGGGAGGAGGGTGCTTGCATGAGGCAGAAGATTTGGGACTTTCTCTACTTCTTAGATTTGTTTTGGTTTTGCACTTACAAAGTTTTGTAACTTTCTAGGCATTTTTTTAAAGGATAGTTACATATGGTTTTATTTATTTACTTACTTATTTAACTCCCCCTTCCTTGTTGTTGTTTTTGTGCTCATTGTCTGCTCTCGGTAACTATTCACTGTGTGTTCTTCCATGTTTGGTTGTCTTTTTCTTCTCATCTTTCTCTTTAGGAGGCACTGGGAACCAATCACAGGACCTCCAGCATGGGAGAGAGGCACTCAATTGCTTGCACCACCTCATCTCCCTGGTCTGCTGCATCTCTCACTATCTCTTCTCTGCATCTCCCTTTGTTGCATCATCTTGCTGCATCAACACAGGCCGTCAGTTCTCTGCAGTGTGGGCCAGCTTGCCTTCACCAGGAAGACCCAGGAAATGAACCCAGGAACTCCCATATGGTAGATGGGAGCCCAGTCACTTGAGCCACATCTGCTTCCCTCTCTAGGATTTTAACATCAACCATAGTTTGATTTCAAGTTCTACAGCCAAGCTTTGAAAGAGAGAAAAGTCTCTTTTATTTTGAAGACCAGTGTGGAATAAAGAATGAGGTGGGATATGATAGGAGGGTATGCTGCTCTGGAGAATTTAGAGGTGGGAGAACTGGAGTAGAAGAAGGTATCAACCAGAAGGAGGTCCCATTCCCTTCCCTAAACAGGAACAGAGGACCTGAGCCACAGCCAAGTGGTTCCGTTGCTGAAGTCCATCTTGTACTCTTCCCTGCCCAGATGACCTCTTGGCTTCAGCCCTTCCAACAAGAAGATCTGGCATGGTTCTTCCACTCTGGGAAATTTTTCTCACTCACTGGGTGTGTAGAGGAGCTAAGACATTCAAGGAAAGAATATCAGGCATTGAGTCTAAAATATTATATATCACTGTTC
This sequence comes from Dasypus novemcinctus, assembly GCF_030445035.2. Classification (NCBI taxonomy): domain Eukaryota; kingdom Metazoa; phylum Chordata; class Mammalia; order Cingulata; family Dasypodidae; genus Dasypus; species Dasypus novemcinctus. The sequence goes on along the minus strand of NC_080692.1, from coordinate 23,314,398 downwards.
CTTCTTTTAAATTTCTTGTTTAATATCCAAGGACATCAGTGACTGAAGAAGTAGAAATTTCCAGTCAAAATTGAAAACTGGGAAATGTCCATACTACCACTAATTCTTCTTTTGCAGGAACCACATCATCCCCGTGTTCAAAATGTCTAGAGCCCAGGTCCAGTGGACCTTCCTTTCTCCCTAATCCCAGTTTAAAAAGATCCAGTCTGATGCGAAAATTGGAGGCAAATTTCAGATCCCTTAAAGACCTTGCAGCAAGAAAAGACTTTTGACACCCATCAGATGGAACACTCTCCTGGCCATTTACTTGTTCCTCCCTTCCATTGTGGTTGGTGCTGGGGCTGCTTGGATTGTTGAGTAAGAAGAAAGCAGAAGAAAGGGAAATGAGGGGCAGTGGGCAAATTTAAAAACATTTGCTTATTTATTCATACACATATTATGAGCCCTGTATTTTGCTAGATGATGGGGAAAATGAAGGGGAAATTAAAAATGATTAAGACCCTCAAAAGAACCAATACCTGGGGTTGTATCTACGGGTTCTATGGTCATGGCAGAAGGGGTTCACTGCCATGACAGATGGCCCTTCTTTGGAGCTGGTGTTTCTGCGTGATGGAAATGGACTCAGAGGGGATCTCTTTTCACAAGACTTGCATGCTACTTTATTGGAAATGTAGTTGATGCTGGGTTTAAGATATATGTAGGGGATTTGAATCTCTGGACTGATAATATGACACCCAGGCCCAGAGCCTCAACAGACTTCAGCTCCTACACTTTGACTTATTGGGCTTACTCCACTCAGCTAACATGGAGTTGAAGAAGGTCAACCACCACAACATGGAGCCTAGAGTGTCTACAACTAGAAGCGGGAAGAGTGCATCCAGTACCCATGTGGAATCTAAGCCCTCACTTGACATAGGTGTGCAATGGACACAACCAATCCAATGTCCACAGAGAAAATGTGGAATGGGTGTGGGAACGGTAGCCATGGGGGCTGCTGGGTGTGGGGAACGGGAGGAAGAGATGAGATGTGGAGGCGTTTTTGGGACGTGGAGTTGTCCTGGATAGTGCTTCACGGACAATTACGGGACACTGTAGATCCCCCCAGGGCCCACTGGATGGAACGTGAGAGAGTCTGGGCTATGATGTGGACCATTGACTATGGGGTGCAGTGATGTTCAGAGATGAACTTACCAGGTGCAATGGATGTATCACGATGATGGGAGAGAGTGTTGCTGTGGGGGGAGTGGGGGGCGGGGGCGGTGGGGTTGAATGGGACCTCATATATTTTTTTTAATGTAATTAAAAAATAATAATAATAATAAATAAATATTAAAAAAAAATGATTAAGACCCTGTTCCCACCCCTAAACCCAACATTCAAAGCAATCAAGATCTAGTGACAAAGTGAAAACACATTAACTCATTGTATTTTAAGGTTTTCCTTGGACCTATGAAACGACTTTTTTTTCTCTATTTTTTTTTAAATGTTACATTAAAAAATATGACATCCCCATATACCCCCCACCCCCTCACCCCACTCCTTCCATATCAACAACCTCCTTCATCATCGTGGGACATTCATTGCATTTGATGAATTCAGTTTGGAGCACTGCTGCACCACATGGATAATGGTTTACATTGTACTTTACACCCTCCCCCAGTCTACCCAAGGGCCATGGCAGGACATAAAATCTCCAGCATCTGTCCCTGCAGTACCACCCAGTACAACTCCAAGTCCTGAAAATGCCTTCATTTCCTATCTCTTCTTTCCTCTCCCTCCCCTCAGCAGCTACCGTGGCCACTTTCTCCACATCAATGCTACAATTTCTTCCATTACTAATCACAATAGTTCCATAGTAGAATATCAGTAAGTCCACTCTAATCCTGTGACTTTTAACAAGCCTAATTTTATAATTTTCTTTTAAAGTTTTTTATTGTTCTCGAATTGTCTTTTAAAGTATTGACGACAAAATGGGTGGTCCCCTTAAAAGACACATGGCAAGGAGCCAGATCTAGTTAATGAGAAATTTTCAGATAATGAGAAATTTTCAGAATTCCACATTCTATATACATATCCTTATGTGCATCAGGATGATCCAATATAAGAACTCAGCCATTAGGGAAATCTATGTCTGGTTGAAAGGACGTTATTCTACTGCTTCAACCCTGGGAGTCATTCTAGTGCATGGGTGCTATTCTTTTTCACTTGGGGGGAGGCAATTAAGAATAGGAAAGCCTAGAGAGAATTCTTTTACTAATGAGATGAATTGTGTTCTGCAAAGAGGGGAAGGTGCAGGCTTTGTAGGTTCTTGGAGCCAATAAGATGAACAGTTATCAGAGAAAGGAGATGTGGAAGGGGCCCTAGGTACTTTATTAGCTTATATTCCCAGTGCTTCCCAGGCCTGAGGAGAGCGCTCAGCCTGCTCCAGAGCAGCGGGGCCGGCTAATTCCTGGCTCGGTTAAAAGACTCAGTGTGGCATGAAAGCTACTTTGTTTTTGATCCCTGGTTAGGAAGCTGTGACATTGAGTCGGGAAGATGCTATACTAGGTGTTTGTATTTCTTTACATATTATGATTTACTGAACCTTGATGTAAATAGTTTATGCAACTGTTAGTGACCACAGATGAATGCTTTTATGTTAACAAGAAATTAATGTTTGTAGAAAAAAGTATGAGGGGCTGGATCATGTGTTATTCTGGGGAAACCTAAGGAATTAGGAGTTGTATGCCCAGGTCTCATCTCAAGAGCAATATTGAACTTCCTAGGAAATAACCAGCCCTAATTAGGAAGGCAGGATTGGACTGATGACCATTAAATAACGGCACACCTGCATTGCCAGCCAGGCAAGGAGGCACTGACTGCTTGATACTGGATCTCAGGGCCTGAAAGAGTTAATCCCGTTCCCCAAATACATCTCCTCCCCATAGCAGGGATATTTTAAAGAATAGGGCCTGACTTCTCGCAACCTGGACTTCCCGCACCTAAAGAACACATGCAGGAAGGGGGAAACTGAAAATCTCTGAAAGAGAACAAAACCAAATGAAATCAGGGTTCATACCAGTTCATTAGGCGCCTTCATCAAATTTGTTTGGAGATAAGGGGATTAGAGGATGCGAGGAATGAAAACAAAGCCGGTGGTTTGGGCATGCTGTCACACACATTTCTTTCCATCCCACTCTCCGGGGCGGGGGGAGCGTCTGGTTGGACTTTGTGCTGAGAGGTTGCCGCCAGGGGAGCGGATGTGGCTCTGGCAGTTGAGGGCCCTCCTCCCACATGGGAGGTCCTGAGATGGGTTCCTGGTGTCTCCTAAAGAAAACAAACAGACAATGAACAAAAATAACAAGCCGACAAGGAGCGAAAGTATTTTAAAAATGGACATTGAACTGTACGCTTAAAATGTGCGAAGTACAAAGTTTGTGAACTATATGTCAATAAAATTACTGTTTTTAAAAAGCGTGCGGTGAGCGGGGGCAGAGGTGGATCTAGTTTATCCACATGGAACCAAACAAAGTTTCTCCAGATAGGATTAACCCAGAGGCTGCCTGAGGGATGGAAGGGTCAGCAGGCATTCATTGGTCATTCATTCAACCCATGGTTATTCAGTGCCTGCAATGGGAAGGCTCTGTACAGGCACTGGCGGTGGAGAAAGGGGTCCTGGTGGAGTCCCTTGACTCATGAGGAGAGGCCCCATAATCCCCACGGACAGGACCTAGGCTTAGAAGGGTGACCGAGTCAGCTAACAGGAAACTGGGGTCAGTGAAGGAAGGAGGCGCTTTGATGAAGGCATCTTCAGCATAAAGATGACTCTTTGGAACTTTAAATAAAGGCAGAAACTGAAGTCAAATGGCATAGCACACGAGCCTAGTAGATTTCTTGAATTTGGGGGACTTTCCCTTATAGAGTAGACCTTTGTGGTTTGGAAATGCCCAGACTTTCAGCATGTTTCTTATTTTGTGTGAATCCCAAGACTGGTAGGAGGCAGGACCTCAGTTTCCATGGCTGAAACCAAAGCAAGGGAGGTATTTCTTCTCCCAGCAACCTGAAGCTGGAGCATGTGCCTGCGACCAAAGCTCCATTAACCAGCTTCTCATCCCTAGGGCCTTTAGACATAAACCTTAGGATGGTTTGGGATGCACTCTGGCTATGGAGGCAGCGCCGGCAGGAGCGGCAGCAGCAGAGGCACCTGGTGTATGCGGACAGCGGCACCAGTAGTGGGGAGAGCAGAGCCCCAACAACACGTGTCCTACCAAGAATATTGGGCACGCGGGCTCTCTGGCTCCTGCCTGTTTCCTAAAGCTGGATCTTAAGCCTTGGAAATGTTATTATCAGGGCCAGCTACATAATTTGTGGACACAGTGTGAAATGAAAATATGGAGCCCTTCATTCGAAAAGCAGAAAAAAAGTACTGTTAAAGGCACTAAACTATACAACTTATTCCTTTCTTATAAGCTCTCACTCCTGGCCAGTGATGGTGCTTTTGATTTGCTCTTTAATGTCACAGTTGGGGATCTTCAAGGCACCCGGGGCTCCTGCCTGCAGCTCAGCACACGCATGCGTACATGTGCACACATACAGCCTGCCCTTTGACAGGTTCCACCTCCTGCCAGCGCCTGGACCAGCTTGCCGTGCTCCAGCTGGGGGTGGGAAAGTCAGTCTCTGCATCCCACGGGCCGCCTGACCTTATCCACAGCTGAAGGGCAACGCCCAAAGGATTGCAACCTCTATTTTGGGACACTCTCGGGACCCCAATTGGGGGGTGGGCAATAGGCTCTCTGAGCATGCTGCCAGGCTGCCATTTCTGTGCTTGGGTCCTGGCACTCACCAGGGATGGAGGGCAACACAGGCCACCCTGGCTGGCATGGCGTGGTTGCCACCCTGAGCAGTGAATGGCAGTGGGGGGGAGGGCAGGGTCGGGGCTCTAGGGGGCAGTTAAGAACCCATCCCAGTGAGGCAGGAAGGAGGCTGTGACACCTGCTCCCTTGTTCCCTCAGACTTCACCTGCAAGTGTAAAACACAAATTAAAAGCTAAAACTAAGAATTTCAAGATGGTTAATTCCAGGCTCAGAGCCCTTCTGAATGCAACTGTACTGGTCACACATTTATGAAGTCAGCCCTGGATGTGATATATCTTTCTAAAAAAAATTTTTTTTTTTTTTTTTGGTAACCCAAACCCGAAATCATACAGGTAAAAAACAGACAGTTGTGCTCAGGTATCTGGAGTGAAATTGGAGAATTGGTTGCAAGGCCCAGCTGGGGCTAAAGTGATTAAAAAGCCTTTTAATATTCAGAAATAGTAATTTGGCAGTTCGTTAGTTGTAGCAATGCAACAGCTAATGTAATCACTGCCTACGGTTCCCTAAGATATGTTGCTCATTGAAGGTAAGGCTCTGGGAGAGTGAGCGTTGGAAAAGTATGGAAGATAACCAGGAAATCCAGGAGCATGCAATAGAATGGCTGCTTGAATGTAATATAAAGAAAGTGAATTATAAGGTATGTCTTAGTTTGCCACAGGGTTGCCGATGCAAAGTACGAGAAATGGGTTGGCTTTTAGAGTGGGATTTTATTTCAGGTAAAAGCTTACAGTTCCGAGGCCATGAAATGTCCAAATAAAGACACCATCAGAGATGCTTTCTTACCAAAGTCAGCTGCTGTTGATCCTGGTATCCTGCCACGTGGTGAAGATGGTGACTGATTTCTGCCAAGTTTCCTGCCTTCCCATCAGGAATCTACTATCTCCTGGAGCTCAGCTGTGGGCAACCAGGCGTAGGGCTGGTCTCTTTCCAGGCCTTCTCTATCAGTCTCAGCTTCTTTGCTTCCTTCCCAAGTTCAGCTGAAGGCAATTAGGCATCTGGCTCAACTTTTCAGATGTGAATTCTCTGTGGCCCAGCCTCTTGGGGGCTTCGTGCTTAAGCTTTGGCTACTAGTGATCCTTGAGTTCTCTCTCACATGGCAGGATCAAAAACAGTAGGTGCTTGCTTTGGCAGCACATATACTAAAATTGGAATGATACAGAGAAGATCAGCATGGCCCCTGCGCAAGGATGACATGCAAATTTGTAAAAAAAAAACAAAAACAGTAGATTCCTTTATCTGTGTCCTCTTTCTCTCTGTGTCTCCATTTATACAAGACCCAGCACAAGGTCGGAGACTCAGCCCCAGTCACACCTTCCTGACGTAGTCCAATCAAAAGGGTCTCATGCCCACAGGAATGGATTAGTTCAAGAACCTAATCTTTTTCTTTTGGGGGTTCATAAAATAGCTCCAAACTATCACTAGGTCAAATTCCTATATTCTCTACTCAGTGCTCATAATGAAACCCCAGGACTTTCTTTGACCTTACTCAGAGAATCTCTTATGTCTTACAGGGAGAGAACTACAATAAAACCAATTTCACAGTTCGATCCTATGAGCTGCCAATTTACAACAGTTGAATTCACAGTCTCATGAGGTCTCTTGCGTGAAAGTCAGGGCACTAATTATGAAGGACTGGGAGGCTGGGAACTGTAATGGGAATATATGGGAGCAAGAGGAGCATTTGTAGTAGCTTCTATATCCATCAAAACAGACCTCCCTACTCCCTTGTCTGATAATACTGTTAAGCTTTGCCTGAAAGCCATGTGGTGATTCTGACGAGTCAATTCTTTTCATGTCCCATCTCAATTACCCATAATTATCTTCAGACCTATAACTATAAACAGATCCTAATATACCCTAATTAGCCAATTACAAAGTCAAATCCAGGAGCTCTCACATACCTTTCCTAATTTATATTAGATGTATTGGGAAGATATGCAAAGGAATAGATTCTGAGGGTCCTAGATTTTAAAAAGAAGAATATATTTTTATATTGGGATGAAATTATTGATATAGGCTCATTTACGTTTTATTCTGGATTCTATATGCAGGCCTTAGCAGCTGAGCTTGATTCTAATTGTGGTTTTGTGTTGATTGTCTTAATTGTCTGTGTTGAAATATTGAGATATAGAAAAAAAATGTTGCCTCAAGTGAAATAAAGTTTATATGGCAGAATTTCTATGGTGTACTGTATAAAAAAAGAATTTAAATAATTTAATAGATGGATATGATGAAATAGTTGTACGATGTATGATTGCCCATGTACTCCCCAACTCTGTAACATAAAAATGTTCCCTTCACTAAGACATTAAAAGCACACTGGTTGGGAAACGACTGTGGCTCAATCAGTTGGGCTACCATCTACCATGTGAACCCAGGGCATCCTTGTGAAGTGCCAAGTGCTGCGGAGTGCCACCTGGCCTGCAAGTGCCTCAGAGAGCCGACTCAGCAAGGTGATGCAAAAAAAAAAGGGAGACAAAAACACAGAAGAACATGCAGCAAATGGACACAGAGAGCAGACAACAAGCAAGCTGTTGGGGGGTTGGGTGGTAAATTTAAAAAAATGAAAAATAAATACAGACAAAAAAAGTACATTGGTGAATAGAGCTTCAGTATCTTTAATAAATAATTTATTTATTAACTAATAAATAAATGTTGCTCTTGGTAGGCAAGGATATGATGATAATCACTGCTATTGAGATGTGCTTCCCAAATTCAATGTGTCTGGGAAGATCCCAGCATGGCAAAGGCCACATGGTAGCTCCTAATTACCAGAGACAAGGAAGACATGGTCATAATAACAGGTAGCATCATTTATATGGTTGCTAGAATGGTTCTAACCATAGGATTTTAAGTGATGGCTAATTCATCATGAGGAAATCAGTACCAAAAGAGAATTGTGGCCCATAAAGTACAACTTGATTTCAGTAACTTGAAAACTCCAGCTATTGTAGACAGAGGGTGAACTTAAGCCCCATAGTAAAAGTTATGACCCCTGCCTCAATCTCAAAATATGAAACAGTTTACCAACCCAGAAACCCTTAATGAAGTTAGTTGACCTTAAAGAAGGACCCTGTAATAGAATACATACTCTGAGTCTTCTTCCTAGCCTACTCCAAAGAGGATTGTATCCAATAAGCAGAGTAAGACTGACCTAGGGAAGAAAAATGCTCAGCTGTGTTTAACCATTTATCTCTAACTAAGCTAAACAAATTTCTAGAATCTGGAATGCCACTGTGATCAGACAGTCAGAGTAGGGTTTTATGAGAGTCCAGAGGTCAATAGAATTTGGATCCAAGTTTGCCTCAGTGTTGGCTTAATAGGGTCTCAAACCTTTCTGATATTTACTTCCCCAGTCTCTGAGACCACAGTTGCAATATTAACCAACAGAATCTCATTGGTTCTCTTCTACATTGGACCATTGTATAAGAGTCATTATTGTAGGAAGTATTCATGGTAGGAAAGGCCAAGTAGAAGTCCGTGGAACTTCCTTTTTAAGTGTATAGTAAAAGTTGTGAACTTACAAAGCAAACATGCATGACATCATACAGGGGTCCCATACATCAACCCTCTACCAACACCTTGCATTGTCCTGAGATGTTTGTTAACAAACTATGAAAGAACACTGTCAAATCTTACTATTAATCACAGTTCTTATCTTACATTTGGTGTGTTTTTCCCCCAACCCATCCTATTATTATTTTTTAAATATATTTTTTATGACAGAAATTGTAAACTTATATAACAATCATGCACATGTACAGAATTCCCAAATAACACCCCTCCACCAACACACCACAATGTGGTGTGTCATTTGCTACAGATAAAATATCATCTGATTGTTACCATGTCCACAGTGTATATTTGGCTCACATTTTCTATACTGCCTCAATATCAACACAGTACATCTTTTGTATAGATGCAAGAATATTATATTATTACTACTAACCACAGTCCATAGGTCACTCTAGCTGTATTTTCCCCATGCTTCTCTACATTCCCAACACCCTGCAGTAGTGACATACATTTGTTCTAGCTCACAAAGGACACTCTTGCATCTGTACCATCAACCACAATTCTCACCCACCTCTTGGTTTACTGTGCTATCCAGTTCCTAGATTATTCTGAAGCATTCTGTCAATCGGCATTTATATAACTAGACTACCATTTTCAGTCACATTCCCATTTATAAACCAGCTGTTACTCACTGTGTGTTATTATCCACTCTATACATTTCCACACTTTTACAGTAAAGCTAATTAAAACTTCTACATACATTAAACATCAGTAGTCCATCTCAGTCCTTCTCTTATCTCCTTTAAGAATCCACCACCTACCACCAGGTCTTGAAGATATTTTCCAATAATTTCTTCTAGAAGTTTTGTGGTTCTTGTTTTTATTTTTAGTTTTTTTGATCCATTTTGAGTTAATTTTTGGATAAGGTGTGAGATAGAGGTCCTCTTTCCTTCTTTCAGCTATAGATGTCCAATTCTTTCAGCACCATTTGTTGAATGGATTGTTCTGCCTGAGCTGTGAGTTTGACAGGCTAGTCAAAAATCACTTGACCATACCTGTGAGGGTCTGTTTCTGAACCATAAATTTGGTTCCATTGGTCTATTGTGTCTGTCTTTAGACCCGTACTATGCTGTTTTTACCACTATAGGTAGGTATTTTGATTTAAAGTCTGGAGATGAGGATTTACTTTTTTCTTTTTATGATGTTTCTGGCTATTCAGGACTCCTTACCCTTCCAAATAAATTTAATAATTGTGTTTTCAATTTTTCTTTTATGCTGGTGGAGTTTTTATTGGGATTGCATTAAATCTGTATATCAATTTGAGTAGAACTGACATCTTAATGATATTTAGTCTTCCAATCCATGAGCATGGAAGGTTCTTCCAGTTATTTAGGGCTTTTTTAATTTGTTTTAACATTGAGTTGCAGTTTTCTGAATACAAGTGCTTTACATCATTGGATAAGTTTATTTCTATTTGAGTTTTATCTGTCGTATTTTATTTTCACCACTCTTTTGACACTTTTAGTTATTTTTATTGATATGACGTTCATTTCTAGACTCTCTTCCAGGCCTCTCTCTCTTGTCTTTTATTTTCAGGCTCTAGCATACCCTTTAGTATTTCCTGAAATTTTGGTCTCTTAGAAATTCTCTCAGTTTCTGTTTATCTGTGAATATTCTAATTTCACCCTCATTTTTGAAAGACATTCTTGCTGGATATAAGATTGTTGGCTGGAAGTTTTTCTCTTGTAGTATCTTAAATATATCACACCACTGTTTTCTTGCCTCCATGGTTTCTGGTGAGAAATCAGCACTTAATCTTATTGGATATCCCTTATGTGTTATGCATTGCATCTCTCTTGCTGCTCTTAGAATTCTCTCTTTGTCTTTGGCCTTTGACATTCTGATGAGTATGCGTCTTGGAGTTGGTCTATTTGGATTTTTTCAGATGGGAGTATGTTGTGCTTCTTGGACAGGGATATCTATGTCCTTCAATAGGGTTGGGAAATTTTCTAACATTATTTCTTTAAATATTCCTTCTGCCCCTCTTCCCTTCTCTTCTTCTGGGACACCTGTGACATGTATGTTTGCACGCCTTTTGCTGTCCTTTAGTTCTCCGAGACCTTGTTCAATTTTTTTCCATTCTTTTCTTCATCTCTTCTTTTTTATGTTCAGTTTCAGAGGCCATTTCTTCAAGCTCGCCAATCTTTTCTTCTGCCTCCTCAAATCTGCTATTATATGATTCCAATGTTTTTTAAATTTCATTGATTGCACCTTTCATTCCCATAAGATCTGCTATTTTTCTACATATGCTTTCAAATTCTTCTTTGTGCTCATCTAATGTCTTCTTAATATCTTTAATCTCTTTAGCCATCCCATTGAATTTATTAAGGAGATTTGTTTGAATACCTATAATTAGTTGTCTCAACTGCTTTATGTCATCTGGAGGCTTATCTTGTTCCTTTAACTGGGCCATAGCTTCCTGTTTCTTGGTGTGGATTGTAATTTTTTGTTGGTGTCTTTGCATCTGGCTTACTAGAGTATTTTTTCTGGGTGCAGTTTTTCTCTTTAGTTTAGGGCTTCCTATCATTTCTCCCTTGCTAGTTGTGCAGTAGGAGCCAAGCATGTAGTTGGTGCTGTAAGCTGTGGAGGCTCAAGCTGCCCTCATTGCACCAGGGACCAATGATGTTTCTTCCAACTTTCTCCTTTGCCAGGGGTAAGGACAGAGTCACAGCTATGTGAAATAATCCATGTGGAGACCTAGACCATAGTTGCCCAGAGAGACTGATGAAGCTTCACACTCCTTTCTCCCCTGCCTGGGGCAGGGATGGAGCTGCAGGTGTGGGCAGGAATCTATGCAGTACGGGTCCAAGATGACCTCAGTTGCCCTGGTAGACTTCTGATTTTCAGTCAGTGCCAGCCGAAGTTCTCTGCAGTTATCTGTATAGGCTGGTGTAGGGCTCCTCAGCCTCCTCCCTACCAGAAGCGGGGCTGAAGCCTAAGCAGGCTGCAGGCTGATCTGTGTGAAAGAAACTGGTTCCTGCCAACACTGAGAGTTTCAGTCAGCCCAGCTTCCCCTCAGGCTGGGGCAGAGTCAGAATGGTGGCTACTGGCCTCTTTCTAACTTGGGCTGGTTCACACACCCCTGTTCCCAAAGTTATCCCTTAGCCAGCCAAGTCTCCCAATCGTAGCCGAAATCGACAGTCAACTGTCTCCTCCTCCCCTGTTTCTGGGAAATGGAGTTTCCAATTCCCATCACAGAGCAGCTCCTGGGGCAGCTCGTGCTGCTAGAATAGGATGATCACTGGCCTCCGTGGCTTGGCCGGTAATTTCCCAGAGAGGATGGGGCAGGTCCCCGCAGCTTCCTCCCTGCTGGAGGTGGCACTGGGGCCTAGGCTATACTACATATGATCTGGATGGGAAGAAGCCAGTCCTCACTAGCACTGGGATTTTCAGTCCACCCGGCTTTCCTTCGTGCTGGGCATGGAGTTAAGATGGCGGCTCCCAGACTCTTTCTGACCTGGACAGGCTCAAACTTTAGCTGTTCTTAGGATCATACTGAATTTCCTCATCAGGAGCTCAAATTGGTGCTCAACTGTCTCTTCCTCCCCCGTTTGGGGGAAGTGGAACTTTCAATTCCAGTGATGGAACAGCTCCCGCGGCAGCTTGTGCCTCCAGTGGAAGATGGGCACCGGCCTCCAGGGTATGGAGTGCTCTACTTATGAGTCTTCTCTGCAGACGAGCAGTCTCCTCCTTGCACTCCCCTGAGGATGTTGCAGAATGCTCTTCTAGCCTCCTGAAGCTCCCAAACAGGTGCTTCAGCTAGCTCCACAGAGCTCTAGGTATTTGCTAGCTGCCCTGTAGCAGGAACTGATTCTAGGAGCTCCTTAATCTGCCGCCATCTTGCTGGTTCTCTGGAACTCCCTTTTCATACAAAAATCCTGGATCACAGCAATATAACATCCCTGGATGAGTCTCAGAAAGTAGAGCCACTGTCATAGACTTGAAAGATAAAAAGATGATCATTTTAGCCATACCTCTTTTTAGCACACACATGTGGACTTGTGAAGGAAACATGATTATCGAAATCTTATTCACAAACTGACCCTATTTGCTATGTCCATTTGGATAAGGTATCTTTACTGGAGAAGTTCAGTCCCTAGAAACTGGAATGTAGTTTTAATTGGGAAAATGCTTTGCTATTCTCTATTTCAGTAAAGGGAAAACACAAAAAGCAATATGTTTTCTCCTGAGAGGGACAGCTGTTTGGCTCCACTCTCTACCCTCAATGTTTCATCAATGCTAGCCACGTATCACCATTTAAGGTCACAGGGTGCTCAGTCATGTCACCATTACTCAAGACACCATGTTGGTCAACTATCTTGATGGCATTATGGGGAAAGGAGCCAAACTAAGCAACAGTATGTAAGCCTTTTCCTAGGTTTCATATATTACATGCATACCAGATTGTGGGAGATAAATCCCACAAAAAATACTGGTTCCTGTCAATTCATAGAAGTTTCTAGGGACTTTATGGTTCTAGATTATGTCAGAATATCCATTCCAATTTAAGAAGAACCTAAAACTTAGAATATATACTATTAAGAAGGGGATTTGTTTATCCTGTTTTCATTTTGGATGCCACAATAACAAATTTTGGTGTGCTGGTTCAATCCATTACCAAATTATCTGAACACCTGCCACCTTTGAGTGGGGCCTCAAACTGGAGAAGATCGTTCACATGGTCCAGGCCACAGTACAAGCATCCCTATCCAGTGGCTCCAAATTGCTCAGAATATCTATTGCAGAGAACAGATTGACTATGGCAAATAGGGATGTCCTTGGTACTGGTGGCAAGCACCAAGAAGAGAATCCTGGGGAGTACCTTAGGATTTCTGAGCAAGCGAGTGAGCTTTTGAGTTTGGGCCCTAGTAGAGAAGGGTAACATGCCATGCATGCTCGGGAGACTCAACCCTAATGGAGTCCTTGTGTATATAAAACCAAGTTCGGAGCAAGTGCTAAGTTTACCTGTAAAGTACACAAGAATGTAATTCACATTCCTGAGCAATTAGGCCTGCCTCATTTCATCCATCTTTCAATCCACACCTATGACTCTCTGTGATCACTTGGCCAAGGATGAAAAAAAATGGAACTGGTTTGGATATGGGTCTGCAGAATATGCAGATTAAAGCCAGAAGGGGATGGCCAGAATATTTTAGTCTTAACCAGATATGGCCCAATTTGGTAAAAAAAGGGAAAATCTCCCCAAGAGGCAAACCATTAAATTTTGTTCCTTAAAGTAGGAAAGACAAAGAGGCTAAATCCCTGGAGCCTGCTGCTGGAACTGCTCAGGCTTAGGAGTGGTTCATGCAGATCTTTTAAGGTCCTCCCTCAGCCTCTACCCTGGTCTCATCACGTTTACTGTGCTCTTCCCTCAGTAATGGTCAACTTTGACAATGACCATCTCCATCACAAGACAAGAGAAAAAATGGCCACCAAGCAAGGCAGACCCCATCTCCCTCCCCCATCTCTCTTTCTCTCATCTGTCTCTGTCATTACTATTTCTATCTCTATCATCTCTATCTATCTCTATCATCTCTATCTTTATCCCAATCTCATCTTCAAGTCTGCAGTGAAGTCTTTTCAAAATAACTACAGAAAGCAAAGCAGAGGCAGAATTGCTGCCCATCATACTTCCCAAATCCCATCACTGTATCTTTACCAGGCCTTAAACATATCTTCTTTTATATGGCCAAATAGGATCTCATAGCATCATGTCATATAAGCTGCTAATTACAGAGACCCTTGAAAAATTAGAAAATGTTTTATGAACATGAGATATGAACATTGTTGTTATTCTCAATGTGGGTTACATATCAGTAGACAGGGACAGCTATTAGCAGATCCATTGATTGGGACCCCAATTTATAGTTCTGAAATAAAAGATGATTAATGAGTAAAACAAATATTTAAAGGAAACTTTCCTCATATTAAAATACAGTGGGAAGCAGGGCACCTGCTGGAATATCTAGGCTTACATATGGACTTGTACATGACTATAAAACTCCAGCCAAGTAGTAATGATTGCAATAAACTAGGGAGACCTTGGGTTAAACAAATGATTACAGATGACAATAGAGGTGTAAACATGACCCTAATTAATCAATCTATAATCTCTCTTCCAAGTTTCTGGCCATTAGCCATGCTTCTAATGAAATGAGTACAGGGAAAAGCATTCCATCACCTGAGGGACAGCGTAGCAGCCTTCCGAATTCCTCAACAGACTGACTGCCCAGACTTGGTTTTTCTGCCCCTGTTTCTTTATCTGTTGAAGCTCAAATATGGAGTCCTAAGACTCTCCCCCAAAACATTTTTAGTCTTTGGTCAATCTTCAACTTTATTCTGCAAAAGAAGCTGGGATGGAAAGCAAAAGAACACAGCCATGCATGTACGAGATGGCCCTCCGACAGTCCACGTAGACAGAGAGAGAGAGAGAAGAGTCCTGGTTCTTAAAGAGCTTACAAATGAATGTCTTGAAAATAAAATTTAAAAATGACGGTGTGTGCATCTACCTCAAAATGTCAAGGGAGATAAGAAAACTTTAGGGGTCATTAAATCCATCTTTTGTCTCAGAACAGCCTACGATTAAACGTACTACAGACTAGCACCTGCTTCTTGAGGTCCACCATGACCTAAGTCCATCTCTAGACTATCAGCCTGCATTTCATGTGCTGTTTCAGGTTCCATGAGCCATGTGTGATCAAAATACTATACTTAGTTAGTGGTTTGTGCACATATACTCCTTGGTGTCTGTTCTTTAGCCTGCCAGCTATCTTCGATGCTGGGTGGAGGAAGAAAGAGCTGTCTCCCAAACAGAACCCTATGACTTGCATCATTCATGTGGTGTTGACAGTCCTTCCTGAAATGCGTTGTGGGAGCAATGATATCATAGTAGAAATTCTCACTAGAATCCAATGATTTATTTAGCTAACAGCTTAGTTAATTATGTCAGTTTGACAATTTCAGAAGGGAAGGGAAAACACACATGTGCTGAATGAGAAGATTGTCTCGGTAATATTTTATACCAAGGTATGGTTGGGAAACCCAAGTGATTTCTTAGTAAAAACCTTTAAGTTATCAAGTATTCCCCTATAACGAAGCCCACTACCAAAGTTTGAAAAAAACATTTTCTCCCCACAGTTGAACAAGGCAAAGTGAGACAAAACACCAAGAAAACTTTAAATTTTATTTTTCAAATACGGACTGACTCCCCTGAAAGGGGACAGGGCCCTACACTAGGATTCTGAAGGGCTGGGTTCCAGTTTCCATTCTGCCCTTGGGTGATCCTGGGGAAGGAATTCCCCTTTCTTGACCTTAATTTTGACATCTGCCAGCAAAGGCTTGTCCAGGTTGGCATCTAGGGGCCCTTGCAGTGTATACAGGCTAGAACACTGCAAGATCATAGATGTTTAGATTGCAGGAAGGCCTGGAATGGGGAGGGGAGTTGGCTGGACAATGGAGCAGACCAGACATCACAGGTTCTTTGGTCCGGAGCTAAAGTCGTATTACTCATGCTGGCTGAGGAAGGGCTACCCTTATTTCTCATAGCACCAGTCTCAACACTTCTTCATTCAGTCTGGACTGTTGCAGGTTTCTTTATAAAAAATTCTTCCTCCTCTTTTCCTCCCATAGGCCTTGAGGCTGATTACAGATTTATCCATCCTTTCCATGCATATTTTTGAGTACCTCCTGTTAAAAGCGGCACTGGTCTGGGTACTGGGGATACTGGGTAAACAAAGCAATCTCTGCTGTCATGGGGATACCTGCTAATCTTTAACACAGTCCTGCATGAAAAATGGGCCAGGTGGAATTCTCACATTAGGGATGGAAAATAAGTAATTGTAGGCAAACAATTGTAGCACTCTGGAGGCAGAAGGCAAAAATGAATTCTATACACAGGATGTAATAGAGTATTCCAGAAGTTTACAGCAAAGCCTTATTCTCTTCTACAACTAGCAATAGTAAATATAATAGGAATAACTAACATTTATATGGCACTCCTTGGTTAAGAAATCCCTTTTACAAATGCTCTATTATATTTTTTACTCTGACAAAAACCCTTCAAGTTGTTACTTTTGCCTTTTTATTGGAGAGTTTTAAAAGTCAACCAGTAAATGGTAAAGCTGCGGTTGACTCTGTTTTTTGCTTCACACCTCATACTCTTTGTGTTATGATAAAATGGTTCTGAACATTTCTTATTCTATTTTCTTTTCCAGAAGACTGTTTTAGTGGACTGAAGCTTGCCAAAATCTCATTCTGACTACAAATCATGGCGCCTCCCCCATGAACTTACCAATTGCTCCCACAGTTACTTCTTAAATCTTGTTTTAGACATTAAATTTTGGTCTGATAAGTAAAGCAGTCATTTTAACTGTGTAAGATGAGCAAAAGTAGGGGGAAGTGACTAACCTCTCATTACATTTTTCTTGTAAAGACAAAACAATTCGTGATTGCATTTAGAAGTCTGTTGACAGCTCCAAGGATGGGGAGCTTTGGCAATTGTCTTCAGGCCCATAAAAGACACCTCATTTCATTCCCCTAAGAATGGAAGAAGATAAGAAGTATCAGACTTGAAGCTCAAGAGATTTAATTTTAAGATACATTAGAACTTCAAGAGAGTGAGAGCCATGATTCACTGGGATAGATGGAATTGCTTTTCTCAAAATGTTATTCTCCAAAAGTGGGTAAAGTAAAAGACAGAATGGAAAGTGATAACTAACATGGTTTTGTGGGCATCCAGCAAGTCTTTGCTGTGAAAGTTCAAGGCTGTGCGGTACAGTAGAAAGAGTAACGGACAAGGATTCAGGAAGCCTGGGTTCTCCAGGGCCCTGCTACTATCTAGCTGTGTACCTTCAGGCAGGACATTCAGCTTCTCCAAGTCTTGGTTTCTTCATCTATAAAATGAGACTAGTGAATCTTAATCTAATCTCCCTGACAGGTTATTAGAAGCATTTGAGATAACTTGCACTCTATATAATAAGTTCATAAGGGCAAAGATTTTTTGGTTTGTTTTTTTTAAAACTACTCTATCTCAAGTGTCTAGAACTAGACCTGTTACTTAGTAGGCATTCAATAAATGTTTGATGAATAGATGTATAAATAGCACATGTAAAAATACCTTGAAATGTAGAAAATAATTAGAAATGGCAAGTATTACAGTTATGTCAACTATCTGTGGAGACTATTTCAGTGTGTAGTCCACCACCACTTCCTCCTCCGCTCTATCCCACGTTCATTCCCATTAGTCAGGAGAAGGTCAGAAAGGACAGAACAACCATATTGGTCTTTATGAAATAAAATCAAGCAGGTGGCTGTAGAAAGCATAGCATAATGCATGGCACAGGTTCATGTGAGAGGTGCTGAAATAGGCTACTTTCTTGGACTACCCTCCTCCATATTTTCCATGAGCCTTGTTGAAGGGAATGTGAAGGATCCTGGCTACCGTTTTGATTAGAACTTAGCAGGGACATGGGCTTAGAAAGCAAGAGGAAAATCCTCCAAGTGCACCCCCTTATAAGAAAGCCTTCTGATGAATCATCATGCAATTACTGGGGAGAACAGTTAGCTTCCATCCCAATTGACTACAGCAGCTATGATCAAACAATGGAATAGAGACAGCCTGGGTAACTGAAAAAAAGCCAGTATCCATCTCTCAACTTGATATTAACTTTGCATTTTTCCAGACAACCTCCCTGCCCCATCTCAGAATCACTTCTCAAATATAAATGTCAAGTAAGGCAGAAGATATTAATTTAACATGCTTTATGGGCATTGGGTAATACCCAGAAGGCTAACAATAGCATAAAGGAATTATAAAAGAATTGGGAGTGGGTATGCTTTATAGATGTTGGCACACTGCCATGGGCAGTAGAGTAAATGGGAGGAGGAAACATGGGTAATTGGGGTCAATGGTCAGCTTTCTTTTCAGCATGAGTGGTTTTTAAAACCTCCAGAACTTCTTTCAAAGATTGCACTAGGCTTTTTGTTCCAAAGCCTACCTCAAAGACATGAGGATTCTTCTGTTTTCTAATGGATAGGTACCAGGTTGCTGATGGTGGCAATGAATTTGCACAGGGGAGAGTGTGACTACCAAGTAGTAGCATGAGGGAGTCCTATGGTGGTAATGGTGATGCAATTCTAGACATAAGTTAAAATTCACAGCTGTATAATCTCAAAGAAGTCAATTTTATTATATTTAATTTTTTACAAAAAATGGACAGAGCCATTTGAAAAGAAATAAGTACATAAATGGGTAGCCCAAGATGGGTCTAATGAAAAATGAAGAGGCAGAGGCAGAATTGTCTTTGACTCTTGATTAGAATGTCTGTTGAATATGATTCTTGGTGTTTTTTGGCACTAATCTGAAGCACCAATGCCCTTCTATCCCCTTGGTTGCCTCTTTGGGTCCATGTCTCCCTCCTTGCCAGTGGGACAGGCTCTCCTTAATGGGTTAGGGGAATCACTGCAAGATTTAGGCATGGGGCCTTCCAAATGATTGGGCTGTCACTATGTCACCTTCACCATCCACCAGCAGCAGTAACGTCCATCTGGTTCAAACCCCTCCCTCCCCTGCACTCTGGGTGACCCCTAAATGGCACTGTCCCAAAGCAGGGACAGTCACTTGTCCACTCACTTCCCAAATATTTACAGAGCCCCTACTTGGTACCAGGCACGGCCAGGGATCCTGCTGCCAGGCTGCCAGGCTGAGGCCCACGGCATATTCTGCAGGGCACGGCTGTCAGAGCAGCTGTCCTTTCGACGGCCAGCAGTGGTATGTCCTGTCCAAAGGTCCAGGGCTGTTATCTCATTTCCCATCTTTGCTGATCTGAAATGCTTTCCAACACTTCACTCCTTTCTCAGCTAAAGATTTCAACATAGGCAGATGTATATCAACAAGGCAATATTTTTCTGTTGACTCATCTCCATCAGCACTTGCTTCCTTGACTCTCTGAACTGCCTTGGTTTGTACTTTCAGCAGAACGACTTTTCCCTGCTTGCTGACGGAAGAATTCGTTATCTTTCTGTTGTCAGAGATGTGGTAAGAGGTTGATGAGATTGGGTCTTAAAGAACAGCAGTGACTTGTCCAGGGTCACCCAGCAGACTGCAATGGAACTTGAGCTTTAGCTGATACCACGAGAGTCCTGAATCCATATTCAAGTCAGCAACCTGCGGAAGCTGTGGAGCCGACAATTAAACAGACCGTAGAATTGCTAAGGTCCCTCTCCAAAACACTGAGCAGAAATGGAAGAAGCTGTCTCCTGAATATTTGCACAAGCAGCATAGGACAGAAATGCTTTCAAAACGCAAAGCCATGCCCTGGGGACAAGATATGTCTTTGATATAAGTTGCGATGACAGCAGTTCACAACAGACCCAGATTCGGGGAACTGTTCCAGCATGCCAGAGGTTTGGAGGCTTTTAACTCTCGTAATTCACCCTCACACACAACGCCAACCGAGCTGAAGCGATGTGAAGGAGCTGACAAACCACAAAGACCAGGAAATGCAGAGCGAATGCTGATCAGAAGAGCAATAGAAAGTCAATGTATATCAAAACGCAGACTGGGAGAACAGGCTGGCCGTAGGAGGCTTGAAAGCAGTGCTGATGATTTCCCAGCACCCTCACGGGCCTCCAGGCAGGTGGTGCCCAGAGAGGGCAGGCTGGAAGGGAGCAGCATCCACCACTGGCTGGCTCACACTGCAAGGGCTCAGCCCGTGTGAAGCGTGCAGGGGGCTGGTCTAACCCAAACGGAGCGCAGGGCTCACCGAGGTAGAACGCCCTTTCCAACCTGTAATGTAGTGTTTTCTTAATTTAGTCTCCATTTCCCTGGGAGCAAAGGCAGAGCCGAGGAATCTGGGGGCTATGTCCCTGAGAAGGGCAATTCAGTCAGATGGGCTCTTTCCACCCACCCACTCAGCTGCTTCCACCTCTGCCCCTATTATCTCCTGCAGGTTTCGGCTAGGTAATTTTCCTCAACTTCCCTCTCTCTGCCCTCTCTCCTCCACCAACTTCAGAATCTTTGGAAAAGAACAACAGAGCCCAAACTTGAAAGATGCTTTTATTTCCCTACTCCTTTGTTTCTCACTAATAGCTCTGTAAATATGCCACCCAGCAGAGAGAAAAGGGACCCTCAGAATGGGTAGATTTAGAGAAAAAAAAGAGTTCAGAAGCACAGGGCCGGCTTGTCCACTCTCCTCCCTGCCGTACTGAACCTCCTGCCACTGACCCAGAGCCCCCAGCAAAAGCCCTGAGCATTGATTTCCATACAGGAGCTCCCCTTCACCTGCCCTCCTGGCTCTTTAACTGAGATTAAGACAAGTCGATGGATTGAGACCCTACAAGAGCTCTAACTGGTAAGAACCGGTACCAGTTGTGGGATTGAACATTGGAGGGAATGAAATTCTGGTGCTTCTTTTGACCTTGGCAATTCTCATGGTAGAGAGAGGACATGACCGGCATTAGCAGATCTCGGTGCTTGTCTTAGCATTAACTGACATTCACTAATGTCTATACCTAGTGGCTTACACTAATGTCTATACCAAGTGGCACTTGCCCTTGAAGCTTCTACCCCAGATACAACTGTATGCTCTTCCTGTGCAGGAAGAGCACCGCACATCTTTCCACCCAGACCACCCTTTGCTATCACCCTGGACTCTTGCCTAGTTGCCTTCAGGCTTCAGGTCACAAAAGCTTTGCAGGACCCAAACACAAGGTCCTGAGTCCTCTGATTCCTTCTAAAGGGACCATGTTCTCAGACCACCGTGGCAAATTCCAGTGTATGACCCATCCTGTTTCCATCCCCACCTGAAACTGAATGACAGGAGATGAAAGACAATTCTTGGGCTACCACTGTCTCTACTATTCCTTTTAAGAGTGCTGGAAAGAAACTTCAGGGAGGTGCTGCCCCCTTCTGGGAACCATGCAAAAGAAGGACCCTAACAAGCAGGAATTCTTTGCCTGATTTCCCTCTTTGTGGAGGAGACATACTGCTCACTGTTGTGGGCACTGCCAAAGAATGACATCCTAGATGCAATCACCTGGAAGGGGAGGAAATGTGGATAAAATTCATAATCCAGTAACCACTGGGGCTGGCCCTGGAAGGGGACAGGATAGAAGAGGTCATTGCCTCCATCCCCCTGCCTCCTAAGCAAGGTCCCAGGCATGGCTGGCTCTCCTAGAACCCTTGTCATCAAAACAGAGAATCCCCCGGTCTCTAACAAACCCCCTTCCTGCTCCAATTCAAGTTCTCGCTTCTTTTTTGGTCAGCGATGAATGGCGTGAACAAACCAAACCTGAGTGCCCACTGCGTGCTTAGCGCACAGATACACGAGCAAGCCCCAACCTTGTTCTCCAAGTGTTCACAACACAGTCCGAGAGAGCTTGTAACCTGTGGTAGGCACCGAGGAGCGGCAAGGAGCCAGGCTGCACGATGGCTGTCAGGATCCCAAAGAAAGTATCCTCAAGCAGAGTACTCCTAGCCAGAGGCTTAAAAGAGGCATAGGATTTAGGGAGTGATGGTTAAAAGAAGAGAAGTGGTTGAGATGTGAGAATGTATATGGCCATGCATGCCCGTGCCAGAGGAAAAACATTGTTCACGCTCTCTCCCGTCGCCCCCTGCTCCCCGTTTTCTTCCCCGTGGGGA
This sequence comes from Dasypus novemcinctus, assembly GCF_030445035.2. NCBI lineage: Eukaryota > Metazoa > Chordata > Mammalia > Cingulata > Dasypodidae > Dasypus > Dasypus novemcinctus. The sequence continues at coordinate 23,292,330 of NC_080692.1, read as the reverse complement.
GCAGGGAACAAGAGACCACTCCAGCTTACTTTGGACTGCACCCCATCCAAATCAGCCGCTGGACTGTCAGAGTTTACACACAACCTCTGTCTATAAATAACACCGGCATGTTCTTACACACATACAGCCCCCGTCTGAAAATAGCGTTGGCTGTTCTCACAGCAACTTTGAACTGAGCGTTTATATTTAGTTTACTCTCTCTCATCTATTTCTATTTCTTTTGTTTACATAAATACTCCTCACCGTTTATTACTGTCGTGTCTGGGCACCTGATGTCATTGTAAGAATACACAGCAACTTCATTCCAAAAGAACTGGGCAGCCAAATGCATCGCTCCTTATCTCCGATCTGCTCTCAAACCAGCTTCTTAGAATTCCGGAGTTCCAAGTTTGAAAAGAGACTTGAGGAGAGGTTTTTTTTTCCTATCCTCTGCCTCCAGCTAGATTCCCAAGAATTGCACTGTTTAAATTTCTCCGGCCTCCCAGGGAGGGAACGGCACCCCATCCCCTTTGTCCTGAATTGGCATTTTGCAGCCCCACTGGAGCAACCACAAACTGCTCGCTCTCCTCGGAAAGCCCCTCATCGGCTCCCGGGCTGTGTATCTGCAGCCAATCCTTTTCCCACACAACAGCCCACTTTATTTCCCTTTGGTCTGTGGCCTTTATTTTTATCAATTTTTCTTTTTTAGATCATTTCCACTAACTGCTTTTCAGATTCTGTGCTTTCCTTAAAGCTAAGGTTTAGAATCCTGGCGAGACCCTGGGTTTTGTTGAAGACCATGGGAAGATTGTTTCAGAGTTCCTGGGGTGATGCCCTGAGCCCCGATTACTACGCCCTGGTGCCAACTTACAGAATCATGAGCAGCACGAGGGTGGCTGGGAACTCTGAATCTTTTTCCATTCTTCTCCCAGAACAAGAGAAGAAGTGCAGGCTTTGGAGTCAGATAGTCCTGGTGGCAAAACTCTGCTACTTACAGCTGTGGAGTCTTGGGCAAGTCTCTAAACCTCTCTGAGCCTCAGTTTCTCCATCTATAAAATGGAGATTAAAAACTCTTACCTTTCAAAGTTGTGAGAACATATCAAGAGTAGGAAGAGGTGCTCATAGGTACAGTATAGTTACTATATAGTTACTAAATGTCTAATATTCCTTTCCTTCTCTTCCTTTAAGAAGTCCCCACATCTCTCTCGTCAGTTTTTTAAAAAACTCCAGACCCAGTAATACTTCCTACAGCTTCTACAAATTCTCAGGAAGGCTCAAGCTGCCCTCTAAGGTAAGAGCCATGCCTACTATGGCTTAGAGTGTTGGGGGAATTTTCAGGATCCTTGGAAAGAGAGGAAATGGTTGCACAGCCTTGGAGCCTTCTCTGGGCTGCTTGGGAAGAACAAGGAACAAAATCCTGTTTCGTGGCATTCAGCACTCCGGAAATGCAATCTCATCTCTGATAAGAAATGGCCAGGGGAAACGGACTTTGGCCCAGTGGTTAGGGCGTCCATCTACCACATGGGAGGCCCGCGGTTCAAGCCCCGGGCCTCCTTGACCCGTGTGGAGCTGGCCCATGCGCAGTGCTGTGCCACACAGGGGTGTCCCCCACGTAGGGGAGCCCCACGCGCAAGGAGTGCACCCATAAGGAGAGCCGCCCAGCGCGAAGGAGGGAGCAGCCTGCCGAGGAATGGCGCCGCCCACACTTCCCATGCCGCTGACGAAAACAGAAGCGGACAAAGAAACAAGACGCAGCAAAAAGACACAGAAAACAGACAACCGGGGGAGGGGAGGGGAATTAAATAAATAAAAATAAATCTTTAAAAAAAAAAAAAAAAAAAAGAGAAATGGCCAGAAGGAATAGGAGGAGATGGGGACTAAAGGTGGGGAGTGAGACCCCCAAAGAGAGGGCATCCAGGCGCGGGAAGGAGCAACTGGCCGAGAAGAGGGGGGAGCCGCAGACACCTCATTCTCAGGCGGGTCCCCTCCGTCTTGGGCCTGACCCCACCCTCACCTGGCTCTCGCTGTGCGTACAGCCAACCTGGTATCGACTGCAGGGAATCTTTTTTTTTATTGCCATCAAAGGCGGGGAGAACAGAATCAAAAAGTCATAGAGACATACAATTCTGAATTGCATCCAAGTTAGAAGCTTTGCTTCAGGCTGTGTGCTGGATAACGCAAGTCATCGGGTGTGAAACAAGAGCTCCTCAAGGGCCTCCTCCTCACGCTCACCGCTCTGGCTCCGGGGAGGTGGGTGGGATGCTGAGGCACCTAGAAGGCGGTCACTGAAGTGGGCAGTCACCAAGGAAAGCACAGGGTTCCCTGCAGGGCCTGAGCCCACCCAGAGCTGTTTAAGAAACGGAGCCCAATCCTTCATGCACTCGGCCTCCTCCGCCCTCTGTCACCTGGACAGCCTCTTCTTTCTTCCAAGCCCAAAGTAGACACCAGCTTCTACCCCCAGGAAGCTGTGGGAGGTGGCTTGGGAGGTGGTTCTTCTGTGTTCTTTCGTGACCCTCTGTTTACCTTCTCGCTAATCCCACGCGGTGTCTTATTTCTTAGCTAACCGCCTGCCTCACACTCCTGGCAACCTCAGTGCCCGTGGGGAGTGGCTGGTCCCTGCCTCCCAAACCCTAGTTTTGCCCAGGCCGTCAGGCCAGTCGCACCACACCTTTCTTTTTCATTCAGTAACTATTTATGAAGTCCCTACTACCTGCCAGGCACTGTTCTAAACACTTGGAATCCATTACTGAACTAAATAGCGGAAAACTCCCTTTCTCACTACGCTTACAGTAGCTTTCTTGATCTATGGCTAATAATAATCCTTACCACTGATACAAGCCTTACCATCCCTGATGCGTTTCTTAACGTTCATTTCTCATTTGACTCTCCTAGCAGCCTTTGAGGTTAGCATGGAAGTCCTGTAAGCATCAATGGGTGGAGACACATGGAGAGCTGAGGCAATCTACTTGCCGAGGCCCAGAGTCATCCGTTCGGAGGTGGAGTCAGGATTTGAATTCAGGACTCCTCTCAGTAGATGCTCTGTCCTCTGCAGCTCTCTGCCTCCTGCCTTAATTTAACAAAATCTAGGGCAGTGCCCTTCCTCCAGGAAGCCTCCATAGACTTCTTCACCACACTGCTCTGCCCCAATCCTGAGCTACCAGCCTCTCTGCTCTAACCACACAGCATCGTACTCATGTGTCATGTAAGCTGCTCAATGCCGGATGGTGTATCATACATCCCCAGTCAGAGCACAAACTCCTGAATGGCAAGGACAGCACAGCGAGCCTCTGAATCCTCTAGCAGTGCCTGCCAGTCAGTGTGCTCTGCGGTTTGCAAAGGCGTCCCCAGACACCACTTCCCTTGGCTCCCAGAGCCTCTAGTTAGGATCTGGAGCCCCAGAATGTTATCCCTGATGGCAAATGGCCATCTTTGTTCAAATAACTTTGCACTTATGCCGTTACGTAACAATTGCTGGGAAGCTCTGCTTGCAGGCCGTAGTCATGCACTAGACACATGGGTTGAGGTTCGTAAATACCTTGCCATGTGTTGCATGCCCAAAAGAAAAACTTCACGTTGTTTCAATTCTGGGACAGATGGGGGAAGAATCTAGTTGTTGCAAATGAGGATTGAGGGGTAGAGAAGCTAGTGACTTGGTGAGGGTCACACAGAGAATAAGCATCAGGGCCCAGGCATCTCAACCTGTACTCACCGCACAGAGCTCTCTGTTATTTAAACACATGGGCCATACCAACCCATCAGGTCATGGTTCCAAAGCAGGGCTGAGGCAGGGGACAGCCGTCTTTCTACAGCCCTGCTTCGCTGCCTGGGAAAGTTCACTGTGTATTAGGGCAGGTTGTAGCTTCTACTCTGATTCCAGGGCAAATGGCTTCCAGTTTGCCTGGAAGTCTGCAGACCACAAAGAGAGGACTGAGAGAGAGAGCATGCACGGGAGGCCGGGAGAGCCTTGAGATCAGACCTTGTTCATCAGTCCCAGATGGCTGTGTCTCAGAGGACAGCTGGGGCCATTTGACAGAAGTCTCCATTCCCATTCCAGGCACAAGGGGCACCTGCAAGCCAGATGTGACAGAGGCTGGAGGTAGGACTTTGGTACTAGATACAACTTTCCCTCCATCCCCACCTCTCCAGACATGATTAGTGAAAATTTGTAAAAAGGTAGTAGAAGAGAGGCTGAGTAGAAACACATTGGGCATGTAATAGATAGTACATGGCCTTTGACTGACTCTCTGCAGCATTGGTGGAAAGGCATCCTGACATACCAGGTAACCACAGGCTTGAGTTATCTCCCCGGTTAACACACTGTGAGACACTGGTGAAGTTGCATTATCTCAAGACCTCGGGTTTCTCATCTATGAGTACATGAGAAGCTCAGCCAGATGGGTCCTAAGACTTCTTTTTCTATTTTCTTTTTGACATTTCATTTAATTCCTCAATTGTGATGTCTTCTGGTTTTAGGAAAAGATCTGCTAATCTGCACACAAAGAGATCTAATGGTCCTGTGTGGCCATAGCAGGAAAGGCTAGTCTTGGTGGTAGACTATATAGAACAAAAGCCTGTATTACAATGCCTGGCCTCATGTGGCTGGCACATAGCAGACTTTTAATAAATGTTTGTTGAGGGAAGGGAAGAAAGAAGGAGAGAAGGAAGGACAGATCAAGAGGAAAGGTCAATTAGGGTGCATTGGCTTTTGGATCTTTTATTTTATACCAATTTTATTTTTCTCCTAAAGAATGAAACCTAACATTAATTTAGAGCTTATTATTCTGTGTATTATTCTAAGTATGTAGATTATTAACTATTAATTATTTAACCTTTGCAACCAGATTGATGCTATTTTTTTCCTGTTTTACAGATGAAGAAACGGAAGTATGGAAGTCATTATGCCCGGAAGTGGTGGAGTCAGGATTTGACTGTCTGTCTTTGATTCCCCCATCGAGAGAATGAGAACAGAGGTTGGTTAGGGATGAGAAGCTAAAAGGTGGTGAGAGCAGGAAGTCCGGTCTCAGGAACCCTGTGCCTGGTCAACTTGGATGAAGAAGATGTACTTAGACTCTGGAAGAGCCAAGGATGTGAGGAAGAGTAGCTCAGGTTGGATGATGCAAGGAGTCAATCCCAAAGGAACCCAGAGAGAAAAAGGACACAACAGAGGGATTCTTAGTAAGGGAATTATTACGTTCAGCTCTTTTAGCTGGCCCAAGCTGACCGCTTTATTTTCTAGTAATTGTCAGTGTAAATAGTTTATACTCTTAAACATTCTCATGTCCTAGAGCAAAGTTATTTCCGTAGTGATGGGGTCCAACTGAGAAGAAGTTGGAGCCCAAACATGCCTGTGTGTCGATACCAACTCTGCCTTTTAATATCCATTTGACATTGGGCCAGTCACAGCTCTCTATGACTTGGTTTCCTAGTCTATTGTCAGTTACATCCCAAAACCCCAAAACCCCTTGGCCCAGAGCTTGACAAATAGTCGGCCTTTAATGATAGAACTTTACTTCACTTCTCCTTTGTTGCTTGGACTCTAGAAACCTAACCTTAGAAACTATTGTTTATTCTAAGAGGGAGTGCTATAGCTCTAAGATCACAGACCCAAGAAAGATCCCAAGCTGTCAGGTGGCTGTAGGTATGCAGGAAGCCAGGTGCCGCTGAGCTTAGCCAGAGCTTATTCCCCGAGGCCTGGGTTAAGGCCCATCCTCTACTCTCAGGCAGGGATCCAGCGAAGCTACAGATAGCTTACCCCATCAAAGGTTTCTTTAGGTGCAGCCCTCCACAAACTTCCTTGGCAAGAAGTTCTTTCTTTTGTCTGACTGGCATCTCTTCTATTATAACTTGATCTCACTTCCTTTGCTTTAAGGGGAAAGAAGAACAGCTGGTTACCACCACCCCCATACAGGCTCTTCCGATAAAGGATGCTAGTACCAAAGCATGGGGTTCCAAAGGACCTGAACATTCATCCTGTCGTAAAACTCGATCCCCCTGATTTGGGACCTTTGTGGCTTAGATGTCAGTCAAGTCGACTCAGTGGGGTCCAGGCACTCTGTGGGCAGCAGAAGATACTTCCTGTCATGCGAGTGGGCCTCGTGGTCTTACTGTGGTGGCAGGTGGAGCAGGGCCCATCTGTCATTCCGTGAGCCTTCCACCCAAGGTGTGAGTAAAGCGGAAGGGGTTCTGGGTGACCTTCTGGACAGCACAGCAAGCTGGGGATTTGGGGAAGGACAATTCTTGATGCTCCCCTAGAAGAGTGTTGGTGTCCAAAAGAGGACCTCTAAGTAGTCTCTGAATCTGTTATCAACCTCACTAGCTATCAAGGGATACGGTTGAATACCAAAAGATGTCATTTTCTGCCTGCTGGTAAATATTGTTATTTTTAATAATTTTTTAAATGATAGGAGCCAATTTTAGTTGAATTTTGCAGGGAATAATTGCTCTCATGCATGGCTGGTAGAAGTGTAAACTGGATTAAACGTTCTGGAGAGCAAGTGCAATATCAGCCAAGGGCCTCAAAACACTTTTTGAAAAAGAATATTCACATATAAGACTACTATAAATACTTGTAAAGTAAGTTATGCTGTAGTCACTGCAGCATTTTTGACAACTGTAAAACATTTTGTAACACAACACAATACATATATCCAATAATACAAATTTAGTTAAATCAGTGAAAGCTCATCCTGATTGTGAAAAAGTATAAAACTATGAAATATGATGTGGAAGAATATAAAAGACATAGGAAAATGGTCAGGATATAGTATGTGGAAAAATAGGTAGAAAATAGCATATACAGCATCTATCTTTATATTGATATTATAATCAATATATCAATGTCAATATCTACCCCTATGTCTATATCAATTGTGTTTATATCTATAATCTGAAAGAATACATTTCAATATATTGTTTTTAGCTGAGGTGGTAAGAGTATAGATAGTTTCAATTTTCTCCTTTAGTTTTTCTTTAAATGTATATTATGGAATCTAGCATTTATATAATGCACCTGTGTTTCAGGTATAAAGAAAACATAGTAATGAGGTTTTAAAAATAGAAGAGCATGAAGATAGCCTTCCCCCACTCCAGCTCTCCTGTGAAAATGGAAAAGCCAAAACAGGCTTGTAAAGAAAAATTCACTGAAGGACAACTTGCCACTTAAAAGAAATGCAGATGAGATCCTCGGGCACATTCAGGGTGGTATGGCTGTACAATGGACAACACCCATCCCAAGGAACAGAGAGAGTCTGCAACTGCCAGCAAGAGAGTTCCACCCATCTGCCCCTTGGAATCTCAGCCCCCTCTCAGTGAGAAGCAGCGTGGGCCTCACCATCTCCAAATCCTCAGGATTGGAGAATGAACAATGGACTAAAGTAGATGTTGTTATTCTAGCAACAGAAAAAATCACTGTTGATATAAAGGCAGTGGCCACGGGAGGTTCTGAGGGATGGGAGAGGAAAGAATAGGTATAATATGGGGGCATTTTCAGGACATTGAATTTGTCTTGCATGATATTGCAGTGATGGATATAGGACATTACATATTTTTTCATAACTTACAAGATTTTGTGGGACAGAGTGTAAACTATAATGTAAACTGTAGTCCATGGTTAGCAGCAATGCTTCAATATGGGTTCATCAATTGTAACAAATGTACCACACTAATGAGAGATGTTGTTAATGGGGGAAAGTGTGGGACGGGGAGGGAGTGGGGCATATGGGAATCTCTTGCCTTTTTTAGGCAACATTTATGTAATCTAAAGCTTCTTTTTAAAAAATTAACTTAAAAAATATAGAAAAAAAGAGTTACTCCTATGGCCTTGTCTTGGCTAGATGTGGTCGGTGAGTCCCAGTTTGTGTGTCCACATATGAACCTTAGATATGTTTTAGCTACATCTAGCTATGCAAGATCCTTCTTCCAAAAATGCCTCCTTAAATCTTTGCTCAGAAGTACCTCCCATGTAACACAACAATTCCACTCATAGTTATCTACCCAAGAGAAATGAAAACATACATCCACACAAAGACTGGTATACAAATGTTCATAGCAGTATTATTCAGAATAGCCCCAAAGTGGAAACAACCCAGATGGCCATCAAAAGATTAACAAAATGTGATATATCTATACCATGGAAAACTATTTGACAAAAATAGATTTTAAGGTTCCACTTCTCAGACATCTCCAGAATTAGGCAAATCCCTAGAGAAAGAAAGTAGAATAGTGGTTGCCTGGGCTAGGGCAGTGGAGTCGGGAGTGGTGGAGGTGACTGCAAATGGGCATGCAGTTTCTTCTTGGGGTAACGGAGATGCTCTAAAACTAGACTGTAGTGATGGCTGCACAGTTCTGAAAATACACTAAAGCCATTGAATTGTACTGTAAAATGAGTGAATTTTATTATATGTACATTATTTCTCAGCAAAGCTGTCTTTAAACAAAAGTACCCTAAGGCTATGCTGTACTTGCTCTCTATACGAATTTATTCGCTCAAGAATTCATTTGTCAAATATTTTTCAAGTGCCTGCCGTTTGCCAGGTGTTATTCTAAGCATCTGTGTATGAAAGGAACAGAGATGACCACCTGTATTTGAGTGATCTGTATATCAGTTTACGTGATGCTATCTATCCACAGACTCTTAAAAACTGTGGGCAGGAACATTTCTATTCATTCTCTCAACCCTCAGAACCTTGCTCAGCACACACATAGGATAGGCCCTGTCTGACATGGGTTGTTAGATAAATGGATTAAGTAGCTGCAAACATATCCTTAACATCAAGAGAGGAAGAGAGAGATCTGTGTCTTCCCCAAGCTGATCCCTGTAACAGCATATGGGAAAGGAGGGCAACAAGGGAAGAAAAAGCCAAGGCTATAGGGAAAAGACACAATCTTCTACTGGCTTCTTGGGACCAAGGGAGAGTCCTTCTGAAGCTCTGGTTAATGGGGCTTGGCAGGTGATATGTGAGCAGCAGCCCCCCAAACCATTTTATGCAAGATCCTGGCCAGCACCTTGGGTGGTGGTCCATGAACAGAGACTGGGAGCTCCTAATTCTGCCTGTCTGAGCTCTAGGCTTCATGCCATTACCCTAGCCCACCCTTTCTTGAGGGTTTTACTGGGCAGCTCTGCTGAGCTTTTTCTCTGCTTCTACCTTCCCTGTGAGCTCAAGTTCCCTATTTGGAACTGGCCACCTGGTAGGAAATGGTTGTCAACATCAGGATAGCTCCACCCCCAGCCTCCACTCTATGCAGTCCAGAGCAGCTTTGTCACACTGCCACTCCACTGGGAGAGGGCTTCTTGTAACTTTGCAATGTGTATGCAAAGATAGAACCATGTTTATTCCCTTTGATGCAGTCATTTTACTTACAGGAGCAAGTCTGAAAACAAAAGAAATCAGAGATATTCACAGTGATCTGCTTACAAGGTTGTCCATTGCGGTAATATTTGTAATGGCTAAATGAACGACGACAATCAGGGAATGGTTAATTCAGTCATTGTACAACTGTGTGATGAAATGTCATGCAGCCAGAACAATTGTTTTGCAAGTGAATTTAATTATAAAGGGAAGGATCTGACCTTGACATACTGTTAAGTGAGAAGTGTAGATTCCAATATTGGAATCATAGAGGATGATTTCAACTTTAACATTATGATCAATATTTTTAGAAGCAGAAAAATTCACAATACCTTCTAGTGACAATAGAGCTTATGCTATATAGCTGGAGGGAGGAACAGCAGAAAGAAAACTTTAAAAAGGTAGTGAAATGGCAGGAGAGGGCAGCAGGATGTCCAGATGCTGGTGAGTTCACACATACACACATGCGTAGAGCACGGAGTGGGGGCTCTACCTGAAAATGGTAACAGTGGTCATCTCAGGTTAGGCCATAATGACAGATGTTTCTGTAATTTGTGTCTTTTCAAATGTCCCAAAATTTCTGCAGAGTACAAAAGACAAATAAAAAGGAAAACCCCAAACGAGACGCCTTGTTCATGGCAATATTAATAGCAGTTTCTAGAAAGGATGCCCTCCATGGTCAGGTCAAAATGTGTTCTACAAACTGCCTCATCAGATGTTTCCTAATTGCAGAGTCTGACTTGAACTAAGGGCCTCAAAACTATCGGGTGACACAACAGCATGAGGGCTTCGATCCTCCGTAACTGACCACCAGCAGACTGAGCTGCAAGGAAAAGCCAGATCAGCATTGCTTCTCTTTCAGGGAACAATAATAATTTCAGGTTTGTAAATCCCTTTTTTTTTTTTAAGATTTATTTTCATTTATTTCTTTCCCCTTCACACAACCCCCTACCCCATTGTCTGCTCTCTGTGTCCACTCACTGTGTGTTCTTCTGTGTCCGCCTGTATTCTTGTCAGTGGCACCCGGAATCTGTGTCTCTTTCTGTTGCATCATCTTGTTGCATCAGCTCTCCATGTGTGGCACCACTCCTGGGCGGGCTGCGCTTTTTTTGCGTGGGGTGGCTCGCCTTGCAGGGTGTACTCCTTGCACGTGGGGCTTCCCTACACAGGGGACACTCCTGTGTGGCATGGCACTCCTTGTGCGTGGCAGCATTGCACATCAGCCAGCTCATCACATGGGCCAGGAGGCCCTGGGTTTGAACCCTGGACCTCCTGTATGGTAAGCAAACACTGTTATCAGTTGAGCCACATCTACTTCTCTAACTCCCTTAATTTGGAACTGATGTTTCAGACTCTGGTAAGTGTACTTCTTAACATGACTTAGAATTGCTCTGGGAACAGTCCTACAGGAAGGAAATAGCTCCAGGGCCTGCCTCTTCCTCCCTGCACCCCCAGCTCAGCCGAAAATGAGAGAGGGGTTCTCAGCAAGTGAAGACAGAGTACACTCCTTCTCACTCTTTAGTCCCAGAGGGCATCCCAGAGGAGGAGGAATTTTAGAAATGGACTGAAAGATGGCAGCAACGGGATGAAAAGATCTGGCATAAAGAGAATAAAAACAACCATCTCTCTGCAAAGATGAATTCAAGCCTCCCCCTCAAACTCCACCCACGCTGAATCTCAGCTTCTCCAACCCAAAGACTTTATGAAAAGCCCATGTATGTCAAACCACAAGAGCAGGATGATTCTGGCCATAGCTATGCAAGTGCGGGTGGCTGCTCATCTTGGAAAGAAATCCTAGCCAGATGTCCTGAGATTTTCCCCATGTACTTCAAGGGGCCCGGGGACAATGGCGGGGGATGGTAAGGAGTGTGGCTAAGACAGAGAAAAGGTCGCCACCACTCCTTGCTGCCCCTGGCAAGGATGGTGGTGATTGGGCGGACCTGGCAGCCTTGCACTAGGGTGATTGGGGGATAAAAGCATACCGTGTGCCCCTCCCCCCAGTTCAGCAAAATGGAGAGCCCTGGTGTGGAGACTGGGTCTTTCCTGTACTGTTTGCCTCTGTTTTCCCAGAGCCAAGCACAGCACCCAGCATGGAGCAAGAACTCAATAACTAATATTTGGAAGAATGCATGTGTGATGGCTAAAGTAGGCAGAACCCTCCTGCCCCATCTGATTGACGGACACTGATTCAAAGGCTGCCCCGACATACACCAAGATTGAAAAGAAGCTGTGGCACGGCCAGACCCACTGGGGCTGACCTAGTGGGCTTCACACTTGCACCGTTGCCTCCATCACCACGAACAGCTCTTTTAACGGCAGTGAAAACATTAGTGTCTTCTAGGGACACATGATCTACATAGAGGGAAGAATGGCAGGATGGTCCACGGCTGAGTGGAGGTGGCAGCAGGGAAGAGCCGAAAGCAATGGGCCCTGGGTTTGGCAGGCACTCTCCTTGGAGGGTCCAGGGAAGCCCAGAGCCTGACCAGGGACCAGCACAGAGGTAAGAACATCCCAGCCAACGCATCTGGGGAAGACCCAAAGGAAGACTTGTGAGGAGAGGCTCAACCCAAGCACTGGGTGCTCTTTTGGTGAGAGGAGACTTTTTGGAAGAAGAAGGGTTAAGGAAGGGAGTCAAACGTCCTTCAGCCAAATGGAGACCGGCCTTCCACTTCTTTTCCTCTCTGGAGGGGACCTGTCAGAAACCACGGGCACCCAAGGAAGGGAAGGAGGGGGCTTCATATTGATCACGGCAGCCCTCTCCCCTGAGGACTGGGTCTCCTGGATTCAATGAGAGGCTTTCCAGTGGGGGATGGGCTGGGAGGGAGCGGCTGGGCTGAAGGATTGTTTTAGAAACTGAACACTGGACTCCTTCCCTGAATTACCAAAGGCACTTAGGAGGGGCTTGAGTCTGGGATGGGGAAGCTTTCAGGTATTCATTAACATTTGCCCTGCTTTCATTTCGATATCTCAAACTCCAGTTACACTTCCTTTCATAGGGTTTCACTCCAGGTAACAGGGTGACCCTTCCATTCACCCCATCACCAAAGACCCTCGGAGCGGGGAGGGACATAAGCGTCTCCTTTCACTTGGAGTGATACGCCCTGTCAAGTCCTGATGGGGTCCTTTGGCCTCCCCTCCCACCCTCCGTGGTTTGTAAAACTGGCTGGAGGACCGAATCAAAGTGGAAACAGGAGACTTTTCATTAGGATCTCGGTGCCGTGAGGGGCAGAGCTAAAGCAGGCATTAGAACCGAGGGCAGAGGATCTGCTTGCACAGTCCTACACACACATACTCACACCCTCACACTCAATCTTTTCAGCCTGAGTTTCTTTTCCTTGTGCCACTCCCTCTTAACCTTCAATTCCCAAGGCTCTTTTATCAACCTGCAACTGGCTGACTGGAGGAAGAAATAAGTTACCTGAGTTTTAAAAAATATATATATATATGTTTAAAATTCTATAAATATTCTATTGTTGTAATAGTAGCATAATCATTACAGAAAATAAAATAATAGGCAAAAAAAAATTGTAGTACTATCTTTCCGGAGAATCTACTCTTACTAATATCAAGCTCTATAACCTTAACCTAGACACTTCCATGCTTAACTTTTTCTTTTGGTTCTATATATCTATATCTATACCTAAACCTATACCTATATTTATATCTATATTGATACCTATGTCTCTATTTAAATTTAAAAGATGAGATTATGTCCTTATATGCCTTTTATTTGTTTACATATAAAGAAAATCTTGTCAGGTCAGTAATACATGTCCATAAAATTATATTAAATGACTGAAGAGTATTCTAGTGGCATAACTAACCAGTTCTCTACTGTTGACCATTTAAGATATATTGAACTCTACAAAATATATTTGATTAAAGCCAAAATTTTAATCTATTAATTTATTAATCTTTTCATTTACTTTCAGTAGTAAACCACCCAAAAGCAGACTTCTGAACAGTGGCAACTTGCCCAAAGGAATAAGTTCACATTTGTTGGATGGGATGAGGTTGAAGTGTTGTCCGGGAGTAATTACTTATTAAGAGTAGAACATGTGACCAAGGAAAGCTATAGAATGTGAGGACGGGGAAGTCAGTTGTAACTCCCAGTGACAAATTTTTGGAAAAGCTAATGAAACCTCATATTCAAGGAACCTCACTTGTACCAGCCCCTTCTAAGATGCTTCCAGGAAGGAACCCTGGTAAGGTTTTCATGCACAATGTTGCCAAAGTAAGATATATTAAGTGCACTTGGTTATGGCTTCTCTCCATCCTAACTTTCCCTTCATCATGCTCCCCACATATCGGGAGGCATTGGAGAGGCCATGGGCATTTTTAGGATGGAGCTAAGGGTACTTTTGGTCAGCGAAAGGGTTGCTGGCTACCCCGTGGAGATATGGCTTCCAGGGAAATATCTTCTATACACTGAGCAATTTTCTCCGTGCTGAGCAGAGATTGCAGGGCCAGAGGTCAAATTGCCATAATGTGTTCTGTGGCTTCTGCACCCAGAAGAATATCAGAATTGAAGGAGCCAAAAGCTAATTTGTGCAAAAGACTATTATGATCACCAGATGTGTAAAGTTGTAAGCCAAGACATCAGTTCTAATTCCTAATCAAGACAGAAATTCTCTCCTGTACACATATGCAGAATACATGATGATAAAAATACTTTTTTCATGAGACTCAGACAAAATAAAATTTTTTGTGCTAGCAGATTTATTGAAATACTTAAAATACTTTTTAATGGACTTTATTTTTAAAATATAACTTATTTATTTTTAAAAGATATGTAGATTATAGAAAATGTTACATTAAAAATAAAATTTATTGGAATTCGTCTATTCATAGGGCCCAAAACTGTAACCATGCTACAAATGGCAAGTCCTCTCATTTTGTGGTGTCCCATGTTTTATGTATCATAACCATTGCCGCTAAAAAGCAAATTTTCATCAATAACACTGGAGGGGAGACTGATTTATTTCCCTTTTTAATATAGAATATGGTTTTACAAAGTTGCCAGATGAAGAGATGATTCAAGAGAACCTGGAGGGGGGTTGGGGAAAGCATAGTACCAAGAAGCTAATTAATGAAAATATTTTTCTGAATCTTGAGATGTGTGCTATATATGTCAGCTTTTTACAATGTTTAATGTGTTGTGATTTGTTTTCCCATTATAATAAATGTACTTTTTTTTTAACCTAATTCTGTATCCAAGATTTTTGAGCTCTTCTTTTTTAACTGTATGGTTTCATTCCTATCAAAACCAGAATGTACCCTGGTAGATGCCATATTTCCCAAGCATATTCTGGGAAGAAATAAATTTTCTTACTACATGTTTATCAGAACTGACACCCATCAAACTGGGATAGCGCCACCAAAGTTAGGAGGTGAAAGAGCCAGCCCGTGTGCTCCCTTGGCATTTAACATGCTTTGATTCCTTAAAAGACACACCTACCTGCCCTTTCCGGAAGCTCCCGGATTTTCCTGCCTCCCTAACATCGTTCCCTATCTCACTGTTTCTCTCTGTGTGTACCGTTTGCCTCATTTTCCTCCAGAATCTGGGAGAGAAATTTTTGTATTTAAGAAAAACAACTTGTGAATGAAGCAAATGAGAAACCTAAGGCTCAGGGGCCAAGCTAGCACCAACTTCTGCTTCCCGGCCAGCCCCAGAGGACAATTCAAGGTCAAGGTCACCAGAATACCCTTACTGTAGTGACTTGAGACACTTACATTCAAACTGCAAGAGCTCTTAGATTTTATTTAGTCCAACCCTTGAATTAAACAAATAAGGAAAAAAAGATGCCCAGAGAGAGAAAGTGACTTGTCCAAGATAACCCAGCAAGGTGCCAGCAGACCTGGGACCAAGACCCGGGTCTCCTGCTCCCGTCAGTGCTGTGTTCCTCCATCACATCAATTACCAAAACCATGCTGTGGAGTTCAGCCTAGCAGCGTTGACGCGCTGGCTACCTTGTGTCAGGAGCCGCTGGTGATAGGAGGTTTGAGGAGCCTTTGTGGGCTCTGCTCTCTCCTGGTTACCCGAACTTGGGTTCTATCCTCACCATCAAGCAAAACGCCTCGACTTCCCCACCCTGGCTGAGCGATTGCTCTCTGAGTCCTGCGCGCCAGCTTCCGACTGTACCCACCCTCTCTCTGGGCTTCCACCTTCCAGCCCAGAGCTGCTGGAAAACACAAGAAGCCACTATCCCAGTATGATGCCAGATGGTCTGCTGGTGCAAGCACAGGCTGAAGTGCCAAGAGCCCCCAGGGCCAGGCCGGACAAGGGCGCACAGGACGAAAGGCAGATAAGCCACCCCTCATGCAATTTCAGAGCAGCGAGATGTGCTCGGGCTTGCGTCTGCCCTAATACTTCACCTGCTGCTCAGTCTAACCAATCTCCCTTCCCCCATCCCGACCCAAAGCGCCAAGAGCATCTGAGCAAACTGGACCTATGAGTGAAGATATTTGGGTTCAAATCTTCATTTTCACCATTAATTTCCCATGGAACATTGGGCAACTCTCCTCCTCTCTCCATACAATTTTCTAGTGTATAAAATGAGATTATATCCCAATATGGCTCACGGGTCAACAGGTAAGTTCTGGAAGTGTGGCTTTTTCCAGCTTTCTGGCATAACTTCCTCTTACTTGCCCTTCCCACGGGGTGACCTGGACCCCTGAGGTCTCAGCCTACAGAGACCACCTGGTTGGGCCGGTGGGGTGAGGCAGGACCACCCTGTCTGCACCCAGAGCTTTCCTTCAGCTCCTTTGGGTTCTTTGAAAGCGTTGTCTCAGCAATTCTCTTCTTGGACCCACAGCTTGTGCTGTCCCTGGGTTTAAGTCCCCCCAAGCTTTACATTATGATCTGAAGTGTTCTGAGAAAACCGAGGGGGGCAAGAAAGGGTAACGGAGTAGACGCTACAATTTGTCAGTCTTTCTCCTCCCTCTGCCTGAGAGTTTTGTATAGGCAGAGAGAAAATCTTTGCTCAGGAATGGGGGAAAGTAGGATGTCCCTGAGGCAACACCACAGAGTTCCCACAGCCTGAGGCCATTTCACCTGCCTTTTCTGGGCCCTCTTGTCCCCTCGCCAGACCTCAGGAATTGCTGGGTGGGGCCTCAGGGAGGAGAGTGGGCTCCAAGGAGAATTTGTCAACTGGTAAATCTGTCTTCGAGGATCTCAGGCACAGTAGCGTGGGCGCTGTCCACCTGGCAGCCTCCCGCCACCGCAGGCTTCCGGGATGCCTGCTCGGCCCACACCCAGGGGTGAGAGCCAACCCACCCCCCTCGCCAGTGCTAACTTGGCACCCGTCCTGGATGAGAGCAAGAGGGGAGGGGAGGAAGGCGGGAGGGAAAGAGGGAGAAGGAAGTCCCACAGAGATCTTATCTACTCCATGAAGCCCTCCCCTGCCAGCTCAGCCCTGTCCTCACGCCCTCCTCTCGGTTTCCAGGACACTCCAAGACCACCCATTGGCATATAGGAAGCATGTACATCCTTGTTACTTTTTATTTGAATGAACCTGATCTCCACAAGGCCAAGCTGCTTTAAGGGCAGACATGATGCACTACGATGCATTATTTTTTTCCGTGACCCCACACCGACCACCACATTGGCCGACTGGGTTCTTCCTTGAGGTGATAATACTAAGATTGGGGAGTTGGTGGAAGAATGGACAACTCAAGGCCATGCTGGAAATGGACCTGACTTCTTCCAGAGCCTTGTGTCTCAGATCACCTGCAGTGCATTTGTTGTATATTCCCACAGAGGAGGAAATCCTCTTTATTTCTATTCTTACTGAAAGGGAAGTGACGTGGCCACATGCTGACCCATGGGCAGTAAAGGGGAGGTGAAGGATATTTAATGTTCAGGAAATCTCTTAGCTACATCTTAGATCCAAGGACTTTCTTAATTACCCTCCATGACCTGCTTCCCTCTCTAGGATGCTGCCAATCAAAAAGCTGTGAGAAACTCCTCCAGCCGACAGCAAACCAGCGTCAAAATTCTGTCCTCCGCAGAAACGACTGTCCATCTTTTCTGCAATGTGCAAGGAATTTGTGCCTGTCCTCAGCATCTGGAAAGTTCTAGCCCTAAGAAGGGAAAGAAGCAAGGCAAAGACTCCATGCTCTTTCTTTCTTTCTTCCCTTTTTTTTCTTTTTGAAAGAATCAATTTTTATTGATACATATTCATAAATCATACAATCCATCTAAATGTACAATCAATGGCATTTGGTATAATGACATAGTTGTGAATTTATCACTTCAATATTATAACATTTTCCTTATTCCAATAGTAATAATAATAATAATAAACAAAAAAACAGACAAAAAACTCTACCTCTTAATAATAACTTCTCAATTTCTCTCTCAGTCCTCTGCTATACATAGTTGCTATTCTGTTTCTGTCTAACTTATTTGTATATATATTTTGTACAGATGGAGTCAAACAACCTGAAGTACCTTTTGTCTAGTTTCTTTCACTTAGTATATTTCCTGTTTTTACCCTTAATGGAAGATTATTAATATATTACTATACACTACTGCCCATAGTTGCTTTGGTTGCATTTTTGCCTGATACTTACATCTTTTTTTTTAATATATTTTTTATTTATTTTAAAAGGTACATCGTTCACAAGCCCGCTCTTTCTGAAGGCAGCGTGTTAGAAGGCAGCTATCCCAAAGTGGGAATCACACACCACAGGGGTTGGGGAACTGGTGGTACATGGCAGGCATTAGTGGTTTCCAGGAAAATGATTCCCATTTCAATTTTCCTTCTTTCCCTCAAGGAGAATGACTCATTCTGGCACTAATATCTCTTTAGCACTTGTCAATCCCTTGCCTCCCATTTTAAGGAAATAGGCCTTGGGATGAAATGCCTCAGCCAATCACAATATCCATCTAGTTTCATAGCATTGTTCTCCTTTCATTGCATTGTTTTTTTGGTCTCATTTTTAAGGCAAGTAATGTGACTTTTCTTTTGGCATTAGCGATCCAGTTTCCTTTAACAAATAACTCTACTTCATAAAAAATGGGTCTTGTTAAATAAAAAGTATTAAGTAATAGCACAGGTGTTTGCAGAGATGCCAAAAATAATAAACGTGGTATGCTAATGACCAGAGGCTCAGAAGCACAGGGCAGGGAAAAGGAGCCTGAAGTGTGGAGCTCCCAGTTTGCATCCTCATCCTCATATTCTAGGGTGTGGACTTGGACAAGCCTCTCTGTCTTTCTTCAAGACAGTTTCTCATATGTAAAATGAAGAGGGTTGGTAAACCAAAAAGCTTTTAAAGTCAATTCCCATTCTGAAATTCTACGATGGTGCGTGTGTGCGTGTGTGAAGATGAGAGCATGGAAAAATAGAGGAGAGGAAAAAGAGGTAGAATCCTCTTTTAGCAACGAGGAGCTCTCGCTGTGATTTCACTGGGGACTGGGGCGTAAAGGCCATGCCCGTCTGTTAGCAATTCTACCTGTGATCCTCCGTCACCGAGCCCTCGGTCCTCTGAGACACGCGGCGACAGCTCCCAGATCCCTTGGAGATGACAGCTACTTAATTCTGAAGACACCCAGCTAAAGGAGAGCTCTGCCTGGTCTGAAAGCCCCTGGCTAATCTTCCCGTCCTGAAATCTGAAGCCCTGGGAACAGACCCATCATGAATGGCTCAGGCCTGGCCTCAGAGCCGGCTAACTCCTTGGGGGATCCCTATCAGCCACTGCTTGTCTCCTCATTGTCACAGGTGAAATGAGACGCTTGGGATGGAGCAGCCCCCTTTCCAGGAGGCCTCCTTGGAGCTGGCGGGGGAGGGTAGTGAAGGCTAAAAGGGGCAAGCCCCCCATTCCAGAGTCTGGGGAAGGGAGAAGCCTGGCTTTGTTCCCCCTGCAGCCTTTTCGAAAAGAAAGAGAAGAGATCTGATCTTGGTCGAATTTTCCGAACAGTCCTCACAATGGACTGAGCAAATTGTCTGAATCTGAGCAGCTCAAGTTGGGAGAAGCTCTACTGTGGTTCTGGGCAAATCTGGGGAAGAAAGGTGAGACAAGGCAGTTGCGTCCAAGGAGAACAAAGCCTGAGCAAAGGGCAACAAAAGCTGGAGCCAGGCCGGAGAAGGGACAATGCCCTCAGTGGGATGGCCCTGAGCTGCGGCTTAGAAGATCATGCCTTGGGTAACACCAAATGGCTGAGCTCAGAACAGGACTCTGCAGTCACAGCGCCTCCAACTGGTCCCGAGTCACTCCTCTGGCCTCTCCTCAGAATCTATGGCCTCTAAATAGGGATTTTTAATTGTTTCTATGCATCCTCTCCAGCAGGGTAGCGAATAGAAATGCTTATGGGGAGTGACCTGTGCCTGGGTCAGACAAGGAGCCACGTGTCCACGGTGAAGGGGAGAGCGTGAGCCAGGTGCAAGCTGGCTGGGGGCAGGGCATCTGGACATGTCAAGGGAAACATGAAGTCGAGATTGTTAGGTGAAAATTCCCACTATATATATTTTAAACTAGCACATGTGGAAGAAAAAAATACATGACTGCCGATTGCCAGTTTAGAGTCATCTTCCTTCCCAGTTTTTCTTTTAGCAGCATAATGCCTGTATAAAGTGGTATCCATTCCCTGAGTGCCAGCCCTCATCCCAATCTCTCTCTCCTGAACCTAGACACAAGGCTTGGAATTCCAGTTGAAGGAAAACTAAGTAATAAAAGAGCCCGTTAATTGCTCCACCTAGCACCATCCTTTCACCACCTTCCTGTTAAGCCACTTTCAAAGAGCAATATTCTCTTTCTTTCTGCACCCCTCAAACATAAGGTAACTGTACTCAATTAATGATGCTTCATTTAACATTGCCAGAGAATCTAGTGCCATGACCAGGGCTTTGAGGCACACAAACAGTGTATTAGTAATAGAAAGAAAATGTCCCTGGACTGAGATGATCTGGATTTGGGTGAGGCAAAGAAAGGGAAATTGCAGGCTCTCTGGTTATAAGGAGCAAATATTCAGAGTGGGAATTGTTGGAGAATAAAAAACTGTCCCACTTACCTAGAGTGGGGTACATATGGGTGATGGGTTGGCTAGCAGGTTGGGGACAGAATGCAGTGGGTTTTGATAGACAAGTGGAGGAGCTGGGCGGCCCTGCTCTCTGCTCTACACCAGTGTCCCTTAAATCTTAGCCCACATACCCTCATGGCAGAAGGCAATGAATATTTAATTCCTAAGGGTCTAGGAGCTTTGTCCTAAAGAGTGTACTTCAAGCTTAAAATTTCCTTGAAACTTCATGTTTATCTTTAGAATATATAATAATATACTATTCTACTTCATGTTATTGTAAACTTTTTAAAAAATTTATTTGTTTTTAATTGTAATTTTTTAAGATACATAGATCACAAAAAAAAGTTACATTAAAAAATATAAGGGAAACGGACTTGGCCCAGTGGTTAGGGTGTCCGTCTACCACATGGGAGGTCCGCGGTTCAAACCCTGGGCCTCCTTGCTCCGTGTGGAGCTGGCCCATGCACAGTGCTGATGCGCGCAAGGAGTGCCGCGCCACGCAGGGGTGTCCCCCGCGTAGGGGAGCCCCACGCGCAAGGAGTGCGCCCCGTAAGGAGAGCCGCCCAGCGCGAAAGAAAGTGCAGCCTGCCCAGGAATGGCGCCGCCCACACTTCCCGTGCCGCTGACAACAACAGAAGCAGACAAAGAAACAAGACGCAGCAAATAGACATAGAGAACAGACAACCAGGGGAGGGGGGGGAATTAAATAAAAATAAATCTTAAAAAAAAATAATAAAAATAAGAGTTTCCCATATACTTCACACCCCACCCCATTTTCCCAGGTTTTTGAGTAGCCTTTACAGTATTTAGGAATATAATCCATGTTAGTCTTTGACCTGGCTTAGTCCGTGGAGCTTGGCCTTGCCTCCCTCAAGCCTACATGCACCCCAGTTTGAGAAGTGCCACTGTAAGGAATGAGCAGGAGAGTGACATGGTCAGAGTAAGCCTGTAGGAGGCTCACTGGGCAGCACAAGGACTTGCACATCTAAGGCAGGTGGAAGGCAGGTGAGAAGCCACTGGATTATGTAGGTAAGAAATGAGGCATTGTGGTTCAAAGTGGAAGCAGTGAAAATGAAGAGGAAACAGACTCCAGGTAATATTTCCAGGGAAAGTTTGTGGATTTGCAATCTAGACTTGTCGACCCGGCCAGAGTGGTATCCTTAAAAACAACTCAGAAAATGCTTTCACCAACTATGGAATGGGCTGGAATTGACTGTGCTCTAGAATTAAACAAACAAGCCAAGGTATAGATGACAAGTGCAGCTTTTCAGGCCTGCTTTGGCTTAGAATGGGCAACTTCTCAGTTCAAAGGAAAGGAAAAAATGCCCCAAGTGCAACAATAGAAGTAAGCCAGTCTTACAATGTCAGCTCATAGAAGACTCGTTGGACTTCAACTAAACAATATTCTGTTGAGTTAAATGTAAATGAATCAGAACCATGTGTGGCAAACTCTCCTGGCAGGGAGACTACACATGGGGTTGGGGGTGGGATGGAGGTAGTGGGAGCATAGAAGGGTCCTGACAGAAAACATTTGATATTCTGCCTAAAAAATCCAAAGACATATAAAAATGCAGTAGTAGTTGCTCCAAACCTATTTTCTCCAATCCTACAATTGTTCTGGGGTTTCCCTGGTCCTAATTTGATAGATGTAATAAAGCTGAGCTTTCCACATGTTCTGTTTGGATAATCTGAAGACAATTCCTGCCAGAGCAGAGATGTTTCTGGCTCCCATCTAATGCTTTATCCCTCTCTGCCTGTTTCCACAGAGGTTCAAAGTGAAATTTGTGGCTGTCTATATGAATGGAGGCAAGGAGGAACCTCGATAATCCAAATCCGTCTGCAACCCCACATCATCTCTACTGGGGGAAAGTGTCAAGAAATTATTTCAAAAACAATTTTCTCTCTTCATGCTGAGTTGTGTCACACTTATTTTTATGTATTTGCACCCTGAGAGTGTGTGGTGGGCCTGGGTGAGTGGGGGGTGTCAAGGAAGGCTGTGGGTGGGAATAGTTATACAAGGGAAGGAGGGAAGAATTTATAAGGTCAATGGTTTTGTTTGTACTTTCCTGTTTTAAGAGGAGGAGGAGGAGTGGCATAGGTGAGTGGAAGCCTGAAACAAGACCTACCTGGACAGCCCAACCCCCAAGAAGGATTTGCATGAAAAATCAAACCTTTCCTTTAATTGAAAAGCAGTATCTGATGAGTTCCTCCTTTTACTAGCACCTTTCCCTCTTAGGTCACTTGTAGCATTTCTTATTCAACATCTGAGCTTTTCAGTAAAGTGCTTAGTGCAGTTTGAGATGTAGGAGGTACTATATAAGTATTTGCTGTTGTTTTAGTCATTGTTGCAGGTTTAAGGTTTAGCTCAACCATGTCCATATTGGGCAAACTGCTCTGTATCAAGCATTTGACAAGACACTCAGAGTGAAGAGATAAATGACATCATCTGGGTCCTCAAGGGACTGCACTTAACACTTTCTCTTCTTCATTGTGTATTGTGGTTCTATTTTCTCCACCCCACACCTTCCACCCATCTCTCCTTGCATGCACAAATGAAGGCTCATGGAATCTACAAGACAAATATAGTGGAGGGGTTGGAAGGGGGAATCAGATGGAATGCCCACTGGTCTGGGACTGCTAAGTAAAATCCAGCCTACCCAGTTAAATCTGAATTTCAGATCAATTTAATTGAGCTTTCTAGTGTTTCTTGGTTGGTTTTGCTCAATCTGGCAACTCTCAGTGGCCACCATATCAGGCTGGCCACCAAGGACTATGGAATCTGCTTTCTGGACCCCATCTCCTTTTCCTGTCTGCTTTGCTCCTTCCATGCTCCTTATTGGACTCTCAGAATTTTGCCATCTTCTAAACCTACTTTTAAGAAAACATCTAAAGTTTATCTTTAATATGAATTTAACTCTCCCAGCGATACTTTAACTATAAGCCCTGGCTCTAATTGTGGAGGGAAAGACTATGCCCCACTTTAAGGGAATGTTAGGTTCCAGTGGAGGGATGGGAAATAACATTTTAGGCCAGAGGTCTCCCTTGGGACCTTGGAATTACACCATAACCCACATGAGGCCAGTTCTGCTTCTCCCTGCTGAACCCCTCTCCTGGCCTCCTGAGCTTCCCAGGAGCACTTGCTTCCCTTTGGGTGCTGGCCAATGTTTGAATTCCTATGGGTGTTAATCCCAGCAAGCCCCGTGATCTGTGCCTTAGACACCTTTTTACAGCTGCAGCTAAATGTTCAGAGCTTCATATCCATGGAAGCTTGAGGCCACCCCCAGCCCCTCAGCACCACCAACCCAAGCCTCACCAGAAGCACTTCAGCCAGTATCTTCCTCTTCCCAAATATAGGTCCAAGGACTGCTTCTTTGTTTTCCATTCTTACCCTTGTGATTCACCTTGCTGGGCAATGGCTTTTAAAGACCTGCTTCATTTGGCAGATACCCTTTGTCTCTCTGCCCTTTGTGGAATGCTTGTTAATGATGTGTGCAAAAGGTACATTCATCACAGGTGACAGGCAACTTCACAGTGATTCATTTCCCTTCTTTGGGACAAGCCTGGACTCACCCTGCCTCAGTGACCCCTTGAAGTAGGAAAGGTGATACCGACTGAAATCTTTTCAGCACTTTTTATCCTTAAGCTCAAATTCACTTTTATCCACTTCTCTCCTATGCATACTACCTTCCTGGTCAAGAAGTAAAGATAATTCTTCTTTATCCCCTTCTTTCTCTTTTCTTTTCTGATAAATAGTCATTGATGCTGAGTGACTTCCCTGAGGGCTTGGCCTCTGCCTTCTGGCATCTGGTCCTGTCTGGATGCTTTTCCACTTCTCAGAGCCAAATCCCATGTTCTTGAGTTTGAATGTCTGCTTTGACTCTGAAAGTGCCTCCTTTTCCCTCCCTGTCAGGGCAGTCTTATCTGAGGAGAAAATGAAGAGCTGAGCTCTGCGGCCTAGAGTATATCGAACCTTAGGTAAAATCATTAAGAGGTCTTGGGGCCTAGAAATGCAGAGTGTATTAGCCTTGAAGTGTCAACTATGTCTTATCAATCTTTTTATCTCCAGAACTCTAGCTAAGTACCTGGCACACTGAAGGTGGTCAAAAGTGACCGTCTTGGCGGCAGTCTTGGCCCAGTGGTTAGGGCGTCCGTCTACCACATGGGAGGTCCGCGGTTCAAACCGCGGGCCTCCTTGACCTGTGTGGAGCTGGCTTATGCGCAGTGCTGATATGTGCAAGGAGTGCCCTGCCATGCAGGGGTGTCCCCGCGTAGGGGAGCCCCACATGCAAGGAGTGCGCCCCATAAGGAGAGCCGCCCAGCACGAAAGAAAGTGCAGCCTGCCCAGGAATGGCGCCGCACACACGGAGAGCTGACGCAACAAGACGACACAACAAAAAGAAACACAGATTCCTGTGCCGCTGACAACAACAGAAGCGGACAAAGAAGACGCAGCAAATGTTCAGAGAACAGACAACTGGGGTTGGGGGGGAGGGGAGAGAAATAAATAAATAAATCTTAAAAAAAAAAAAAAGTGACCGATGAATGAATGAATGAAGCTCCAACTCTAACTCCTGTGCCCTTAAGTGAGGATCTGAGATGTGAGTGTGGTCTCCCAAGCAGCAATATTACCAAGACCTGTTAAAGTCTTAGCACTGTGCGGAATATCTAAAATGAAGGTTAATGGTTGTGGTGGTTTTAAGCTGTAGGTACTCCAGAAAAAGACGTTCTTAAATTTAATCCATTCCTGTGGGTGTGAAGCCATTGTGAGCAGTGTCTTTTGATGAGGCTGCTTAGTTAAGGTGTGACCCACCTTATTCGGAATGTGTCTTAATCCTATTACTGGAGTCCCTTATAAGCGAATTAAATTCATACAAAGAGGAGGAAACCATGGCAGGAAGAAACTGAAAGCACTGAAACCCAGAAGAGAAGGGAGAGACCCGCAGATACTGTCATGGGCCTTTTGAGAGTCTGATAAGGAGACAAGGATCACCAGCAGCTGCTCTTCAGGAAGAAAGCATTGGCTTGATGATGCCTTGATTTGGACATTTTCTAGGACTCTTACAAAGAGTGAATAAATTCTCATGGTTTAAGCAGAACCATTTCATGGCATTTGCAGGGAATAGCTTAGGAAACTTAAAACAATGGTCCTTAGGAACTGGTTAGAAATTACAACATCATATTGCATTCAGGTTTGGCAATAACATATTGGCATCCCTGGAGCTTTAAGAATAAAATTAAGAAGAATCAAAATGAATGTCTATTGACCAAATGGGACTGAAACCTCCTCTCAGTTAGAGGTGGAGTGGGCATCACCATCCCAGAATCCTCAGGACTGGGGAATGAACTATGGACTAGAGTGGACTTACTGGTATTCTACTATAGATTTATTGTGATTCTAGGAATGGAGGAACTTAACGTTATTGATGTGGAGGCAGTGGCTACTGGAGGTTCTGAGGTCAGAGAGAGGGAAATAGGTGTAATATGGGGGCATTTTCAGGTTTTGGGAATTGTCCTGAATGACATTGCAATGACAGATACAGGCCATTATATATCTTGCCATAGCCTAGGGAATTGTGTGGGAGAGAGTATAAACTTCAATATAAACTATAATCCATGCTTAGTGGTAATGCTCCAAAATGTGTTCATCATTTGCAATGAATGTGCCACACGAATGAAGGATGTTGTTAATGTGGGTAAAATGTGGGTGGTGAGGGAAGTGGGACATGTAGGAATTCCCTATATTTTTTATGTAACATTTATGTAATATAGATATCTTTTTTAAAAAATTGTTTTTAAAAACTAAGTGTCCATTATCCCCAAGCTAAATAAACCCAAGGATAATCAAGATATATATGCATAGAGATTTGGGAATAGCCAAGGTCATCAGAATCAATTAGGCTAATTTCAGAAAGGTAGCCTGCACAAAAATTGCTGCTAAAAAAACTGAAATGTAATTAGGAAAGGTGGTATTGACTGAAGGGTGGTGATCACCTATTCAGAGAGCAAGAATTTGAAACTGGTTATTCAGTGCTACCCTAGGGAGAAATTAGTCAGCAAAAAGAGCCCAAGCTGTTCCTTTCCCCACTGACAATTTCTTTTATTACTGCAGACTGTCTCTCTGTCTCCACTTATCCTCTTAAATTCCACCCTATTATGGGGGTTATGCTGAGATCTCAAATCTATGTGAAGTCATGGGAGAATCTTCTCAAACTATCTGATTTGGGGCCTATTATAAACTAAGTAAACAAGACAGTATAGTATTAGCATAAAGATAAACCAACAGATCAGTAGGACAGAATGGAGAACCCAGAAATAGGCCCACACATATATGGGCAACTGATTTCTCACAAAGGTGCAAAGATAATTAAGTGAGGAAAGGATAATCTTTTCATCAAATGGTGATGGAACAATTGGATATCTGTATGCCAAAAAAATTGACTTCAGTCCATGCTTCACATCACAGACAAAAATCAACTCAAAATGGAAAGAAATCTAAGTGTAAAACTTAAAACTATAAAGCATCTAGACAAAAACATAGGACAGAACCTTTGTGACTTTGAATTGGGCAAAAATTTCTAAGTGCAGCACCAAAAGCAGGACTGAAAAAGGAACAAATTGATAAATTGGATTCTATTCACTTTCAGATTCACTTGAAAAGACACTGTTAAAAGAATGCAGAGACAGGCTACAGAGGAGAAGAAAATATTTGCAAATCATATATTTTATCAAGGACTTCAAATTACATCAAGAACTCTCAAAACTCAGTATTATGAAAACAAACAATAATAAAATGGGGGAAAGATTTGAACAGACACTTTACCAAAGAAGAATATGAATGGAAAATAAGCACATGAAAGGATATTCGACATCGTTAGTCATCAAAGAAATGCAAATTAAAACCACAATGAGATTCTACTACACACCTGTTAGAATAAAAATTTTAAAAAACGACCACACCAAATGTTGACAAGAACAAGGAAGAACTAGAACTCTCATATACTGTGGCTGGGAATGTAAGGTGGAAGAACTTTTAGTCGTTTAAGTTAAGCACGCACTACCATATGGTCGAGTCAACTATTCCATGCCTAGATATTTACCCAAGAGAAAAGAAAACATGTCCATACAGAAACTTGGATGCAAATATTCATAACAACATTATTTGTGAATGTGAAACAACTTGAAAGTCCAACATCAAGTGAATTACTAAACAAATAGTGTTCGGTTCACACCATGGAACACTACTCAGCAATAAAGAGGAATGGGCTATTGATAAACTTAACAACACAGAGGAATTTTAGCAAGACAAAAAAAAAACAGTGTAAACTGGGTGATTCCACATTCAATAAATGCAAATTAATCAGTAGTGACAGAAAGCAGATCAATAGGTGAGTAGGACCAGGGTTGGAGGAAGGATAAAGGGGCATGAGGAAGCTTTGGGGGAGGATGGGTATGGTGATTCTCTTGATTGTGATGGTGGCTTCACAGGTACACACGTATCAACCCTTATCAAATTGTTTTCTTTAAATGCCAATTATGCCTCAATAAAATTGTTTAAAGTGCATATGTCCAAATTCTGGCAATTTCTCTCCATATTCATTACTAGAGAGATCAGGGCAAGGGTTGGAACTTGTAGAAATGCAGGCTGCTTCAGGGGCTTTGTTTTGAAATGCCTTTCTTCTTTCCTGCATGGTGATGGGGAGAAGAGATGGAGTTATGTTTTATGATACCTTGGCTTTGGGAGAAATTAAAACAATTTCTAGGATGAATAGTATTTGTAGACATTGCTGCACAATTTAAAGAAATTCCTATTAATCACACACACATTCACGTGTGTGCACACATATGCTCAGAAAAAGCAATCCTATAGGAAAAACAATGAGCAAATAAATAATCTAAACAAGCAATGCATAATCTAAACAAGCAATGCAAAGAGCCAGAAGCTCAAATTTCCACTAAAAACTAGGAAGTATACATTAAAAATGCACGGATAAAACCATTTCACACCCATTAAATTGGGTGGGGGATTTAAAATCTGACAGCACCATGTGTTGGTTACGGTGTAGAATGATTACAAGTCATATACTTTGTTGCACGTACATTAAGATTACCAATTTGCACAGCAGTTTGACAAAGATGAAGATTTTCATACCCTACTACACAGAGAGTTCCTTCTAGATATGCACTTTAGAGATACATTGGCTCATATGCATAAGATGACACATATAGCACCATAAAAGTGAGAAACAGAATAACCTAAATGCCCATCAAAAGGTGAATGCAAAATATATTGTGTTATGTTGGCACAGTAAAATTCTACATGGCAGCAAAAATGTATGAGCTAGAGAGCTATATATAGGAATGATTCTTAAAATACAATGTTCAGTGAAAAGCAAGGTGAGAATAATTCATCCAGTGGAAAACCATTTACGGAACATGTAAGGGTCTATTTCATGTGGCTTTCACTACATACCTAGGTAGTGAAAGTAAAATGATATCTATGAGAATTCTAAATTCTAAATTCAAGGTAAGGACATTGTATTAGGATTCTCCAGGGAAACACAACCAACAAGTGATGTGCATGTGTATGTGTGCAAATATTATGGGATTTATTATAAGAATTCATGAGGATTGGCGAGTCAAAATTCTATAGGGCAGGTCTCAAGCTGGGAACTCTGATGAAGGTTTTGATGACTTTTCCAGGAGAAGCTTGCTGGCTCAAATAGAGACAGAAATTCTTTCTGACTGCTGGAATCAGTTCTTCCTTCAAGGCTTTCAAATGATTCATTGAGACTTCTCTCATGACCAAAGGAAGTCTCCTTTGTTGATTGTAGATGTAATCAGTCATAGATATAGTCTTCTGACTAATGGTTTTTCTTTCTTTTGACTAATGATTTTAGATCCATGACACACCCTTGCAGTAACAATCAGGCCAGTACTTGCTTGATCAAACAACTGGATACAGTGACCTAGCAGAGTTGACACATGAACTTAACCATCATAGGCATCATGGCAGAGTTCAACTACATTGGTGATGCTTTATTTCTTAATTTCAGCTATGGATACTTGGATTATTCTTTATACTTTGTGTATGACTAAACTATTTCATAATATTTTTTCAAAATAATTACTCTAAACTGGTCACTCTTCATTGTTTCCTTTGCTGTTCTTCGTCCACCTTTCCAAATGCAGAACAACTGCAACTGATTGTTAATCATGCCTACTAACGTATCAGTCACATCCCTGCCTTTCATTCAGTCAAGCCCCTTGGCTATGATGAGAGACTAGCAAAGTATTTATAAACTTGGGTTACCCTTGACACACAGTATTGTTTCCATCTGTTCTTCTATAACAGTAGTCATCCCTAGATTACAGGGCTCTTTCCTTGAGGGTTGTTTAAGTCCTGATGCTGATTTCAGGATATTTTCACATAGGCTGAGGAACTGGGAAGGTGTAGGAATTAGAAGAATGGCAGCACATTGATGCCAAGATCCAGGAAGTTTGCGATATGTATATTTTGTATATTTGTTTTATAAATTTGTATTACTCTCCCTGCTTTCAACATGCTTTCATTTGCATTTCCAATGTGAGAAATGCACATTTCTTGTGAGAAATATTAACTGTGATTAAAAATATTTCTATTAAACCCAATAACCTGATAAAAGGAGAAGTTTTAGGTGGAATATGTGTTACTAAAATTAAAACATAGGACTGTACAACACAGTGAACCCAATTGTAAATGGTAGACTATAGTTAATAGTACAATTATAAAAAGGTTCTTTATGAATTGTAACAAATACACCACAGTAATGCAAGGTGTTAATAATAGGGTGGTATATGGAAATCCTGTATTTTATACATGATTTTTCTGTAAACTTACAATTATTAGCAACAACTAATAACCCCAAGTGTTGGCAAATGTGGAGGATCTTACATTCTCATAAGCTGTGTTCGGCAATATAAATAGTTACAACAACTTTGGAGAAAAATTTATTGATTCCTGGTAAAAGTAAAAATGTACATACCTTCTGTATTAGTCAGGGTTCTTTTGGGAAACAGAATCAACAGGAGACATCCATAAATACTATGAGATTTTTAAGATTCTATCACATGACTGTGGGGATGCAAAAGCCCAGGTTCTGCAGGGAGGCTGCAAACCAGGACTCTGATAAAAGTCCAGTGAAGGTCCTTGATGAGCTTCCAGGAGATGCTGGCTGTCCAAAGATGAGCTGGGCAATTCTCTCTGAATGCTGAAATCACTTCCCCTTTTAAGGCATTCAACTGACTGCATAAAGCCACTTGCTGATGGCAATCTCCCTGGTCAGTGTAGATGAAATCAGCCATCTATGCAGTAAACTCACAGAAGACTAAAGCCCATAATCGTCATTGCATTGCAATTAGCCCTGTGCTTGCTCGACCAAACAACTAGGCACAATTACCTGGCTGAGTTGACACATTAGCCTAACCATCATATCTTTCAAGCCATCAAATCCACTTCTAGGAGAATTCTAGCAAATGTAACAATAAAACATATACAAGAATGTTTATTGCTGCATTGATAGCAATGAGACAAATTGAAAACATCCCAAATATCAGTCAACAATTGAATTAATAAAGAAATTGTAGATACTCTTGATTTGTAACATAACAAAGCAGTGAAATATATAGCTAGCTCTATATCTATCAGAATGAATAAATCCCCAAAAAAGGAATGCTGTATAAAAAATGTAAGGAATGAAACATGCTGTAGGATATCATTTGTGGAAGGTTTAAGGATACAAAAACTAATAGTGTATATCTATTATGGATTCTTACATATAAAGTAATAAAAACAAATATGCATAGAAATAGTAAACATAAAATTCAGAGAGTAGATATTTTTTGCAAGGGTAGACCAAAAATGAGATTAGAGAATTATTTAGAGGTCTCATGTGTCAAGTCATTGTTGTTTCACAGCTTTAAAGCAAATGCCCTAATTCAGTAGTCATCTTTAGCAACAGACATTTTCTTAGATAGTCATGACACTATTAGTAAACCTAACAAAATTATCAGTATATTTGTTTAATTTTATTTAGACTTTATATCCACCAAGCAAAATCTGCCCCTTTACCTATTGCCTGGTAATCTCTAACCTACTTTCTGCCCCTGTGAATTTGATATTTCTAAATAATCTCATATATTTGACATCATACAATATTTGTCCTGATATGACTTGCTTATTTCACTCAAGATAATGTTTTCAAGGTTCATCCATATTGCAACATGTCTCAGAACTTCATTCGTTCTTACAGCCAGATAATATCCCATTGTGTATATATACTGCATTTTATTTATCCATTCATTCGTTGATGGACACTGGGGTTGTTTCTACCTTCTATCTATTGTGAATAATGTTGCTATGAACATTGGTATACAAGTATTTGAGTTTCTGTTTTCACTTTCTTAGGGTGTATACCTAGGAGAAGAATTTCTGGGTTATATGGTTATTCTATATCTAACATTTGGAGGAACCATCCTATTGCTTTCCACAGTGGCTACCCCATTTTACATTCATATCAATGACTAATGATCTTGAACATCTTTTCTTATGTTTACTGGCTATTTTTATACTCTCTCTGGAAAAATGTCTGTGCAAGTCCTTTGCCCATTTAAAAATTGGGTTATTTGTCTTTTTGTTGTTGAATTGTAGGAGTTTTCTATATAATCTTGATATTAAGACCTTATCAGATATGTGGTTTCCAAATATTTTCTCCCATTCTGTAGGTTTTTTTTACTTTCTTGATAATGTCCTTTGATGCACAAAAGTTTTTAATTTTGATGAAATCAAATGTTTCTATTATTTCCTTTGTTTTTCATGTTTTTGAAATCCCACTGCTGAATCCCAGGTCATAGAGAATTGCTCCAATGTTATCTTCTAAACATTTTATGATACTAGCTCTTATATATACTTCCTTGACCCATTTTGGGTTAATATCTGTATATGGTATGAGATAGAAGTTCACCTTCATTCTTTTGCATTTGGATATTCAGTTTTCCCAACACCGTTTATTGAAGAGATTCTTATTCCCCCATTACATGTACCTGGTACCCTTATTGAGAGTCATTTGGTCATAGAAGTTTGTATCTATTTCTGAACCTTCAACTATTGGTGTCTTTGTCTATCCTTATGCCAGTTCCACATTGTTTGGATTACTGCAGCTTTGAAGTAAGTGCTGAAATCAAGACATATAAGTCTTAAATTTTTGTTCTTTTTCAAAATCATTTTGGCTATTTGTAACCCTTTGGTGTTCCATATAAATTTGAGGGTCAGCTTCTCCATTTCTGCAAAAAAAGATGATCAGAATTTTTATCGAGATTGTAATCTGTAGGTTGTTTTTGAGTAATAGTGACATCTTAACAAAATGAAGTTTTTCAATCCATGAACATGGGATGTCTTGACACTTATTTAAGTTTCTTTCATTTCTTTCAGCAATGTTTTGTAGTTTTCAGTATATAAGACTTTCACAGCCTTAGTTAAATTTGTTCTTAGGTATTTATTCTTTCAGTTGCTCTTGAAAATGGGCTTGTTTCTTAATTTCCTCTTTGAAATATGCCTTGCTAGTGTATAGAGACAATTGATTTTTCCTTCCTCTATTTTTGGGAAATGGAGTCTCCAACTCCAGCCGCAGAACAACTCCCAAGGCAGCTTGTGCTAACAAAGTAGAATGATCACCAGCCTCTGTAACAAGGCCTGTATTTTCTTGAAAAGGCAGGTGCATAATGTAAGGGGGAAATGGAAAGAAGAAATGAGTTTATATGGCTACGAGTCTCTAAAAAAGAGTCTGGAGGCTGTCAGAAGGATTGCCCTTATGCACAACTGAGCAGAGTCTGAGAGACAGATAAAGCAGATACAACCCCCAGGAACTGGATCCTTAGAGGGCTAAAGACACCCATGGGAGTTATGGTCATGGCAGATGGGGTTAACTACCAGGTCAGATGGCCCCTCTTTGGAACTGGTGTTTATGTGTGATGAGTCTGGACTCAGATGGGATCTCTCTTCATAAGACTTTCATGCTAATGTGCTGGAGGTGCAGTTAGTGTTGGGGTTTAAGATATATTTAGGGGATTTGAATCTCTGGACTGACAATGTGATAGCCAGGTCCTGAGCCTCAACAGACTCCAGCACCTACAATCTGATTTATCGGACTCACCACACTCAGCTAAGATGGAGTTGAAGAAGGACAACCACCACACCATGGAGCCTAGAGTGATTACAACTGAAAGTGGGAGGATTGCATCCAGCATCCATGTGGAATCTGAGCCTCCTCTTGACATAGAGGTGCAATGGACACAACCAATCCAATGTCCACATAGAAAAGGTGGCATTGGATTGGGAAAAGTGGACATGGTGGCTGATGGGTATAGGGAAAGGCAGGAAGAGATGAGAGGTGGAGGCGTCTTTGGGACATGGAGCTGCCCTGGATGGTGCTTCAGGGGCAATCACCGGACATTGTAAATCCTCACAGGGCCCACTAGATGGAATGGGGGAGAGTATGGGCCATGATGTGGACCTTTGACCATGAGGTGCAGAGGTGCCCAAAGATGTACTTACCAAATGCAATGGATGTGTCATGATGATGGGAATGAGTGTTGCTGGGGGGGGGGGGGGGAGAGGTGGGGTGAGGGTGGTGGGGTTGAATGGGACCTCATATATATATATATTTAATGTAATATTATTACAAAGTCAATAAAAAAATAAAAAAGAAAAAGAAAAAGAAAAAAGAAAAAAAAAGAAAAGAAAAGGCAGGTGCAGTTCCCCCCAGGTTCCTCCCTGCTGAAGGTGGGGCAAAGGGCTTAGGCTAGAGCTGCAGTCTGATCTGGATGGAAAGGAGCCAGTCCCTACCAACACTGTGATTTTCAGTCTCCCCTCCCTCCCCTCATGCCAGAGGCAGAGTTACAATGATGGCTACCAGCCTCTTTCTGACTTGGACAGGTTCAAACTTTAGCTGTTCTGAAGATTATACTTTAGCCAGCCGAGTTTAGTAACCAGTAGTTGAAGTTGGTGCCTAACTGTCCTTCCTCCTCCGCTTTTGGGAAGTGGAACTTCCAATTCCAGCCACAGAATAGCTCCCGAGGCAGCTTGTGCCGGCAGTGGAGGATGGGCACCAGCCTCCAGGACATGGCATGCCCTACTCATGACTCTTCTCCGCAGATGGGCAGTCTCCTCCTTCCATCCTTTCAAGAATGTTGCAGGATGCTCTTCTGGTCTCCTGGACCCCTCATACAGGTGCTTTAGGTAGCTCTGGGTGATTACTAATTACACTATAGCATGAGGTGATTCTAGGATCTCCTTACTCTGCCACAATCTTTCTGGTTGTCTCTTTGGCTAGATCTTTTAATACAATCTTGAATAGCAGTGATGAAAACCATTATGCTTTTCTTGTTCCTGATCTGAGGGGGAAAAAGCTAATGGATTTGTTAAATGCCTTTTCAGCATCTATTGAGATATTCATGAGTTTTTCCTACTTTCCTTCATTCTTTTAAATTGATTGATTTTTCTAAAACTTTGGGTGGTTGATTTTTGTACATTAAACCACCCTTGAATTCCTGGGATAAATCCTTCTTGGTCATGGTGTACAATGTTTTATTTTAAAATATGCTGTTGGATTTGGTTTGTAAGGAATTTGTTAAGGATTTTTGCATCTATATTCATAAGGATAATTGGCTTGTAATTTTCTTTTCTTGTGATGTCTTTATTAGGCTTTGGTATCAGGTAATGCTGAACTAAGAGAATGAATCAGAAGGTGTTTACATCTGTTGAATGCTTTGGAATAGTTTGAGAAGGAATAGTATTAATACTTCTTTATATATTTGATAGAATTTACCAGTGAAACATCTGGTCCTGGACTGTTCTTTGGTGGAAAGTTTGTTTGTGATAATTCATTCAATCTCTGTAATTGTTATAGATTTGTCACAACTTTCTATTCTTTCTTGGGTCAATTTATTATTTATTTATTTATTTATTTTAATTTATTTTTTCTTTATTTTCTTTTAAATGTTACATTAAAAAAATGAGGTCCCATATCCCTCCCACCCCACCCACACCACCCCTCCCACATCAACAAACTCTTCCATCATTGTGGCACATCTACTATACCCGGCAAATACATTCTGGAGAACCACTGCAGCACATGGACAGTGGTCCACATTGTAGTCCACACTCTCCCCCAGTCCAGCCAGTGGGCCATGACAGGACACACAATATCCAGCATCCGTCCCTGCAGCACCACCTAGGACAACTCCAAATCCTGAAAATGCCCCCACACCATAGCTCTTCTTCCCTCTCCCAACCATCAGCAACCACTGTGGCCACCCTCTCCACATCACTACTACAATTTCTTCCCTTACTAATCACAGTATTTCCCCAGCAGAACACCAGTAAGTCCACTCTAATCCTTACTCTATTCCTCCATCTTGTGGACCCGGGATGGCTATGTCCAGTCCCCCTCCACATCAAGAGGGGGTTTAGATTCCACATGGATGATGGATGCAATTCTCCTGCTTGCAGCTATAGGCACTCTTGACTCCCTGGTGTGGTGGTCGACCCTCTGTACCTCCCTGTCAGCTGGCCAGATAAGTCCAAGAAACCAGAGGGTAGGAGATGCAAGTCTGCTGAGGCCCAGGGCCTGGTCATCAGATGGACAGTTCAGAGATTCAGGTCTCCTGAGTATACACCAACCCAAATGCCAACCACAGGCCCATTAAAAGTAACAGAAGA
Organism: Dasypus novemcinctus; assembly: GCF_030445035.2. Taxonomy (NCBI): domain Eukaryota; kingdom Metazoa; phylum Chordata; class Mammalia; order Cingulata; family Dasypodidae; genus Dasypus; species Dasypus novemcinctus. The sequence goes on along the minus strand of NC_080692.1, from coordinate 23,256,230 downwards.
GGCATCACACTCAGGAACACAAACTCCAAAGTAGGGCCAACTGACATGGTCCTGAACTCCAGAGCCATCTGCCTTGACGATAGAACCTGTGAGTCTCTGCAGCCCTCAGGAGAACCATCTTGGGTTTCCATCTACCTTGGCTGTCTCTGGTACCCTGCTGAGGCATGCATAAGCATCACCCTCTGATGACCTCCTGGCTCTTTTTTGGAGCCATATAAACTCATTTGTCCTTTCCATTTCCCCCTTTTATTGAAGGTCAGAATGCAGTTATTAACACCTGATATTACATGTAGGCTGAGATATTCTGCTGGTCTGAGTTGACCTCTTTGTTCATGGTCTTTTTGTACTTACATCATCAGCTGGTGCTTGGTAGTAATCCCTCAGTGCCAGGAAGGCTCATCCCCAGGAGTCATGTCCCACACTGGAGGGAAGACAATGCATCTACATGCTGAGTTTGGCTTAGAGAGTGGACTTGGGTCAATTTAGATAACTTGTGTATTGCTAAGAATTTTTCTATTTTTAAAGATTATCTTATTTGTTGGTGCACATTGTTTATATGTTCTTATAATCCTTTTTATTTCTGTAAAGTCAGTAGTGGTATTGCCATTTTCATTTCTGATTTTAGTTATTTGTATCTTTTCTCTTTTTTCCTTTGTCAATGTGACTAAAGGTTTGTCAATTTAATTTTTTCAAACAAACTATTTTTTGCTTCATTGATTCAATTATTTTTCTATTCTCTATCATTTATCTTCACTTTAATGTTAATTATTTCCTTCTGTCTTCTAGCTTTGAGTTACTTTTCTTTTCTTTTTCTAGTTCCTCAAGATGTGAAGTTAGGTCATTAATTTTAGATTTTTTTCTGTTTTAATATAGGCATTCATTGCTGTGAATTTCCCTCTCAGTATTGCCTTCACTGTATCTCATAAGTTTCAGTAAGGTGTGTCTTTATTTTTATTCACCTCTAAATATTTTCTGAATTCCCTTGTAATTTATTCTTCTTTAGTCCACTGGTTGTTTGAGTGTGCTGTTTAATTTCCACATATATGTAAGTTTTCCAGTTTTCCATTATTGATTTCTTGCTTCATTCTATATAGTCAGAAAAGTTACTTTGTATGATATAAATATTTTAACATTTATTGAGACTCATTTTGTGCCCTAGTATATGGTCTAAAGTGAAGAATTATCCATGTGTACTTGAGAAGAATGTGTATTCTGCTGGTGTTGGCTGCAGTGTTGTATACAAGTCTGTTAGATCTAATTAGTTTATGGTGTTGTTCAAGGCCTCCATTTCTTTGTTGATCTTCTGTCTAGATATTCTACCCAGTATTGAAAGTGGTGTGCAACAATTTCCAACTGTTATTGTACAACTGTTCATTTTTCCTTTCAATTCTATCAATGCTCCTTTCATACATTTTGAGAGTCTGATGTTAGGTGCATGTATGTTTGTAATTGTTATATCTACTTACTGAATAGACCTTTTTATCAACATATTATGTCTTTCTTTGACTCTTATAACAGTTTCTTATTTAAAATCTATTTTGTCTGATATTAGTATAGCCACCTCAATCTCTTATGGTTACTCTTTGTGTGGAATAATTTTTTCCATCCTTTCAATCTATTTGGTCTTTGAATCTAACTATCGAGCAGATAGTTGTATCATGCTTTTTTTTAATTCATTTTTATTCCATTTTGTCAATCTTTGACTTTTCATTGGAGAGTTTAATCCTTTCATATATAAGGTAATTACTGATAAGGCAAGGCTTACTCTGCCATTTTGTTAATTGTTTTTTGTATGCTTTGTCACTTTTCTGCCTCCTTTTCCTTCCATTACTTCCTTTCTTTTTGTTTAAATGATCTTTTGTAATGGGACATTTTGAATCACTTTTCATATCCTTTTGTGGTATTTTCTTTATGGTTACAATGAAGACACATTTAACATCCTAAATCTGTTATAAGTTAGTTTATGTTGATACCAAATTAACTCCAATATCCTATATACACTCTATTCCTATATCCATATATATTGCTCTTGTCAAATTACATATTTATATATTATGTGCTAGTAGCATAGTTTCATGATTATTTTCATTCATTTGAATTTTAAACCATATAAGAAGTTAAAGATGGCATTACAAAGGAAAGATGCAATAATACTAGCATTTATACTTGCCCATATAGTTACCTATAACAGAAGTATTTATTTCTTCATACAGCTTTGGATTACTATCTAGTATCCTTTCCTTTCAACACAAAGGACTTCCTTTAGCATTTCTTGTAAGACAAGTCTAGTGGTAATGAACTCTCTTAGCTTTCGTTTATTCAGAAATGTCTTAAATGCTCCCTCATGTTTGAAGTACTATTCAGATATACTATTCTTGGTTGACAATTTTTTACTTTCCTATTTTAAATATGTCATCTCACTGCCTTCTAGACACCATGGTTTCTAGTGAGAAATTGATGTTAATTTTATTAAGGATTCTTTGTATATGATACATTGATTTCCCCTTGCTGTTGCCAAGATTCTCTCTTTGTGTTTGGGGATTGGCAATTTCACTATAATGTGTCCTGGTGTGGATCTCTTTGAGTTTATTCTGTTTGGAGGTCATTGAGGTTCTTGAATTTGTATATCCATGTCTTTCATCAGATTTGGGAATTTTCTTGGCCATTGTTTCTTCAAATATTTTTTCTGCTCCTTTCTCTCTCTTATTATGTTATAGAAGCAGAATGTGTAGGATGGGCCATGGTTTTGGTTATTGCCATGTTATGCTCCAAGATGATTTTTACTAGAAGGGTATTAGCAAGAATAAGAAAGAGAAATTGTGTGTAAGTGTATCTCTTTGTGTTTATCTACATACCTAAATATATAGGATAGCTTAGGATTCTTTCAACAGGCTTATTTTGTGAAAGACAGAGGGAAAGAGAGATGGAAGGAAGAGGGGAAGAGAGAGGGAGGGACAAAGAGTAGAGAAGAGAGGAAAAAACTAGGGAGGAGAGACAGGAGAGAAAGATCAGTGTAAAATGGACTCAAAATAAAATCAGATACTGAACACATATAGTACATTCCACATCTGAATAATGGAATGCTTAATCATCAGTTGGTCACTGATACATAGTATATGATGCTGGGAGGCACAGGGTATGTCATAAAGAGCTGACTTTAAGTTCCCTCATTTCCACCTGTAGTCATCACTTTGTGCCTCAGTTTCCTTATCTCTAACTATGGGGAACACATTAAATAAACATTTCCAATAATTTTACTGTATTTATCTTTGCACATAGCTGATTTAATAACAACCAGCATATATTATCATTTCACTATATTAGTGAATATGCCTTTTAATGATCTGGTGAAGATTCAGGAAATTTGGGCCGTAAGTATGTATTTATGCCTTTTTACATCACAAACACATTTTAATGTCTCTGCTGGACCTGAATCAAATGAAAGGTTATATCTCAAAGGGACTGTGAAACAGTTTGTAAGCTCTGTAAGAGATTATGACTATGAGCCAGCAACACTTAAAAAGGCCCTGACCTCCATCCCAGGAGACCTCACGAAGAAGGATGCCCGCCTGCCAAGTGCCTGTTCCCACTCTGCCCTCCACAAGCTCTGTTCATTGGCCTTTCCCTTGGCCTCTTCTCTCTCACTTCCTATGAACCCCCCACCCTACTCTTCTTAGCTTCATGGAATCTGCTGTAAATAAACAGCTCCACCTGGAAATTTTCCATCTGTGGCAGTGGTGGCTTCTTCTACAGCTTTTGACTGCTAAGACCATTGAAACACAGCTCACTTAAAACCAAATCCTTTCTGCTTCTCTCCTCCTCTTTGTTTACTACCCTACAGAGATGCAAGTCAATGGATGCTAGAAATGCCCCTCTATGACAGGAAACCCTCCTCCTTTCTTGGCTGGCCTGAGTAAATGAGAGAAAGGTTCTCGTGCTCCAATCCTGGGGCACTGTTCCCTAGGTAAGACCACCCTCACGCTTTTGTTTTCCCTTCAAAAATGAAAATGTCAGGAAGCGGACTTGGCCCAGTGGTTAGGGCATCTGTCTACCACATGGGAGGTCCGCGGTTCAAACTCCGGGCCTCCTTGACCCGTGTGGAGCTGGCCCATGTGCAGTGCCGATGCGTGCAAGGAGTGCCCTGCCACACAGGGGTGTCCCCCGCATAGGGGAACCCACGCACAAGGAGTATGCCCCATAAGGAGAGTCGCCCAGTGCAAAAGAAAGTGCAGCCTGTCCAAGAATGGTGCTGCACACATGGAGAGCTGACACAACAAGATGACACAGCCAAAAAAGAAACACAGATTCCAGGCGCCACTGACAAGAATACAAGCAGACACAGGAAAACACACAGCAAATGGACACAGAGAGTGAATGGACACAGAGAGAGGGGGTTGGGGGTGGGAAGGGGAGAAATAAATAAAAAATAAATCTAAAAAGAAAAAACTGAAAATGTCGAGGGGGTTGGGGGTGGGAAGGGGAGAAATAAATAAAAAATAAATCTAAAAAGAAAAAACCGAAAATGTCGAGGGGGTTGGGGGTGGGAAGGGGAAAAATAAATAAAAAATAAATCTAAAAAGAAAAAAACGAAAATGTCAGAGAAATGTCAAACAGCCACGCCTTTGAATGATTAAGCAAAGCCTAAAATTAAAGAGGTTGAGGACACGCAATAACATATCAAACCCTTTGTCCACAGATCCTCATTGGTCATGACACAAAAGAAGGAGCTGTAGACCTTGCCGTGGTGGCGAGACACACACAGAAAACACAGCCCTAGGGATGCGCCTCAGGAAATGTATAATCCAAAGTAGATTCATCTGGTACAGATCTGGTATAGAAATGTGGAGAGAATGCACATTTCAGGAATGAACTAAACAGCATTTCTGACCCAGGCGTTGACAAGAAACTTCCTGAAGACTTTGCTCATTGATGGATGAGAGCTCTGTGCCAATGTGGGCAGCATTCAGCCTTTAGGTGGCACATTTACATGGTCCTGAGCAATTACTTCCTCTCTGGTTTATCCATGAAATATCTGATTGACTCCGTAAAAGGAAAAGCTAATATGGGACGGTTGAATCTGATGGATCTGAGGCACAGACAGGTGCCTCATTTCCAAAATAGGTATTCAGTATTTCTAAGGAAGAAAGTAAAACTTGGAAGAGACTTCTCAGACTTCTAAGCGAGTTCATAAGAGCGTATAGGAGAAGTGATACTGCCTTTGAAGAACAGGATCTATAAACCATAGATTGCTGTCTGTTGGCTTGCAGGCCATTGTCTTGGGTTTAAAAGAGATACAAAGGCAAAAAAGAAATAGGACCTGTACTTGAGAGAGATCATAGCTGTAGATTAGTCAAAATGCAGGAGAAAACAATTAAAGATTGTAGCTAAAGAACAGATAGGATTCTGTGCGCATCCACAGGAGGACTTCATTTATTCAATCAGCAAACTTTTAATACCTGCCTTGTGATGACACTATACAAGGCTCTAGTGATACAAAGGCAAATCCTGCTTTCAGGATCTTCAAATTTAGTAGGTAGACAGTGCCACAAACGAAGAGGTTCAGTGCAAGTTCTAGGGGAGAACAACTTGGCTTTATTAGGAGGAGTTAGGAAAAGAAGAGCTGAGGCCATGATGTCTGAGCTCAGACTTAGAGACACAGAGAAGAATTACTTTTAACCAAGACAATCAACTACAACTTCATAAACTTGACTAACTCTTCCTTTAAGAAATGTTTTGGATCAGAATAATCTCTATGGTGGGGCTTTGCGGATGCCTTTGCTTATTTTCATCTTGTCTGAAAAGCACACAGCAGATGCCATTTACATCTGTGGTTGCGGAAAAGCAGGATGCATTTTGGCAGCAGTATACTGGAAGTGCACATCACAGAGCTGGAAAATAAAATTTTTCAACACCGATACATAGGAAGAAGATTTTAATAAATACCTAAACTTCCAAGTAGAATCAAGATAATTTTATATAGCAAGATCAGAAGATTTTGAGCAACTTTTACAGTTTGGAGAGAGGGTCGTATGATCATGCTCCAAAAACACAGGCACACAGGCATACAAGCAATCACAGCATTTTCTAAGAGGCTGGTTTCAGTCATGATGCCGTGGAACGAGCACAGTCTTTTAAGCAGGCAAAATGTACTACACACATACTACAGTAAGTATGTAGCTTGGTACAATATTTACTACCCTGATTTTCAGTTTCTTTATCTGTATATATAAGAATAATAGTGTTCATTCCTTAGTGGTGTTATGAATTGTAATAATAGCTTAATCGCCATTAATGGAGTGCTAATTCTGATCCAGCCATGGCACTTTATCTACACTATTTCATTTAGTTCTTACAACAGCCCTGTGATGTAGGTTTTACTACCCTCATTTTAGAGACGGGGAAGCTGAATCTCAGAGAAGTAAAGTAGCTGGCCCATGGTCACACAATTAGACAATGTTGGAAGCAAGATCCAAAAAGAGGGTTTGTAAAGCCTGCCCCGTGAGCACGGGGACACCCTGTAAGGAGCCCAAGGCAGGGTCTGAAGAACGGAAGACGCTCAGTAAATGGTGGCTCTCATACCCCACAAATCCCTTCTCCTCATTTTTCCCTGGTACTTCAATAGCCCTTAATTTCTTTCCACCTCACTCATTGTGTGAGTCTCTAAATGTGTGTGTTTCTAATTCACTATCTGGGTCTCTGTTTATCAGCCTTTCACATGTTTATTTCCTGGTTTCTGTCTGAAGATGTGTGTGTGTGTGTGAATGTCTCTTTCCATGTGAACATTTCTCTCTTTGCCTCTTCTCCATTCTCTGTCTCTGGCCATCCCTGTATCTGTTTCTGCATATCTTTGTTTATAATTGGCTCAAAGGCTCTGCTTTTGTCTTTTTACCATTCCCCTAACTTTTTCTCCATGCCTCCCTTCCCCTTTTGTCCCTATATCACTGTCTCCTAACTGGACATAATATAAACAGTTATAATTCAATGTTTGATGCATAGTAAAAATAATCATTTAAAAGAAAGTTGAAAGGGGCATTTTATTTGCCTTTATTTCATTGCATGTAATCTTTAATTGCTCTCCCGTCTCTTGGGAAGGTATGGCTATAATTTTGAAAAAAGAAAGACCCCTACCCTTGGTGGACAGGAAGTTAAGGGATAGATGAGTTAAGCTCTTGTTTATGGTTTCAAAACAATTGGCCCACTAGGCAGTTGTTTCCAGCCCATTCCCGGGCCCATACTTGTGCTCTCTAGTAGGAAGCCATTGATTTGAGGTTTTTCATCAGAACAAACATTTACACATGCTCTTTCTTGGAAGAAAAGGAGCACACTTCAGTTTTCCTTGTTTTTAAGGGAGTTAAAAACATTCTCCCTTCCCAGGGGTTTATGTAACCTTTACTAAGGAAGATGGGGATGTGTTCAATTCCTCAGAAAAATAAAAAATAAAAAATTACTTTCCACATAAACCTTGAAAACCCATATTTATAAACAAAAGGAACCTAACATACACAGCCATTGAAGGAAAAAACCCCTCTCAGTCTGCTGCTGGAAGATGTCAAGTGGTGGCCAGTGGAGAAAACTGGGCCACCTTTTTTCTGGAAGATGAACAATGGTCATAAGGACCAAAGTCACCCATATTCCAACCTGTGTTATTCTGCAAAGAGAAGCTGGGGAATGGGAAAAGGGAAGCTTTCACCCTTCTTAACAATTAGAAAATGCACTTCAAAGGACTTTTCATGTTTTGGCAGGGAAAGGACAGGATGAGGGTGGGATGTAAGGGTGTATGTAATTGACTCCTGTAAAGGAAAGAGAATAAGTGGATAGAAAATGTCAGCGCTCAAAATGAATTCTGTTAATGAGGTTCTCCGTGTTTTGTTTTTAATACAGTATGCTTGCATGGCCCAGAGAAATAAAAGCATGGATATATAAATATTTTCCAGAAATCCTCCAATCCGTGACTTGTCATTTAGTCTAGAATCATAGAGTTTTCAGACCTTATTAGACACTGAACTTTAGTTAACCATGTGAAACTCCAATTTATTCTGAAACAACTGTACCAATTAGAGATCTAGCTTTGACAAATGAATTGCTGAAATCCAAACACTCCATACATATTGCATTTGCCTGACTTTCCAGCAAGAGATATATTTTACTACACAAGTTCCATACAGCACTCTCCAGATTGTTCCTAGTGAGCACATCACTCCCTTTCCAAAGTTCACACACAAGCTTCCCAACCACCCCTTCTAGAACCCTGCCCAGGCTCCCAGCATTCCATATTCTCCACTTTTGACAATCAGATAGACATTTACTAGAAGGCTGAGGCTCACTACATCTCCCATCCTCTCTGGTTCCTCAAAAATTACCGAAGGAGGTCAGCAAGCACCACTGCATGTATTTTCTAGTTACTGGCCTGAAATCCTTTTAAACCAAGAAGGTGAGCTGTGCAGGGAGCGGATAGGGCTCTATGACACCTCTTTGTCCATAGGTGGCATTATTACCTCTTGTCCTGCCATCCAATCAGAAGGTGATTGTCTTAGATGGAGAATACCAGAGCCAAAGAAGAACAACGGAGTTCTACATGCTTTCTGTTGCTGTCGCCATCACCAGGAGCCTTAAGCACTGAGCCAGTTCCAAATGTCACTTAAAAGCCCTTTGGATTATTTTATATCGGTTACAATCCTCAGTTTCTTACAGTCCTCACAAGATTTCATTTTGGAACTAATTATAGAAACGACAAAGGAGAAGCTCTTCTTTGTTTTCTGCAAAATGGTCAATTTACCTTGGACTATAGACTGGGGAAAGTTAGGGGACACAGAGCAAATAGGAAGCTCACCTCAATGACCTCACAACCCAGCTCCTCTAGATCCCTGGAAGAGGAATTAATCTTTCACCTCTGACTACCGTCAAGAATCTCCCTGTTCCATTCTCCTGACTCCCATCTCTTCCCTTGACCCTGTGTCACTAATAGCCTACAAGACACCCGAGGCCATAAGCCCCATTTGTTCTGCACAACCCTGAGACCAAAGCTCCACACAGAGCAGGTGCTGCCATACTAACCAACCAAACAATGGCCTTGACTATCTGGACCACTCAGGAGTTACGAACATGAGCTTTGGACCCAAGTTCAAATCCTATGTGACCTTGGAAACATTTCTTAAAGCTCCTATTTTTTTTTTTTTGAAGATTTATTTATTTCTCTCCCCTCCCCACCCCCAGCCCCACCCCGGTTGTCTGTTCTGTGTCAATTTGCTGCGTCTTCTTCTTTGTCTGCTTCTATTGTCAGCGGTATGGTAATCTGTGTTTCTTTTTGTTGCGTCATCTTGTTGTGTCAGTTCTCCGTGTGTGTGGCACCATTCCTGGGCAGGCTGCACTTTCTTTAGCGCTGGGCGGCTCTCCTTACGGGGCACACTCCTTGCGTGTGGGGCTCCCCTATGCGTGGGACACCCCTGCATGGCAGGACACTCCTTGCGTGCATCAGCACTGCGCATGAGCCAGCTCCACACGGGCCAAGGAGGCCCGGGGTTTGAACCGCAGACCTCCGCGGACCTCCCATGTGGTAGACGGACGCCCTAACCACTGGGCCAAGTCCACGGCCAAGGTCCTATTATTTAGTTTTCACTCATGAAACCATCCTGATAGGATGGTTATGAGGATTGCACCAGATAATATATGAGTGGTTAATAAATAATACTTATGATTTATATTATCATCATTATCAGTCAACTGAGAACACAGAAGTTATCCTGCAAGGTTATTCTGAAGATTAAATGAAAAAATATATGTAAAAAGATCTACTGCACAGCAAACATCTAATAAATCTTAGTATGCTCCCTTTCTTTCTTCAGAAAATGGATATTATTATAAATTGTCTTGAGAGCAGTTTAATAGAGAAGCTTAATGTGATTAAAAAGAGAGTTAACTTATAAACCACAACTGAATATCAATTTGTTAATTATTAGCATATTCAAATAAAATATTCTTAAATTGTCTAAAACCTGCTTGAATTAACTTTGAATTTCAAGAACACTTTGAAGTGTAGGATGGGGGTATGGTGTTGTGTGCTGTGGTACAGCGGTATTGTGAAAAGAATGAGGAATTTGGGTTTTTATTAATTTGATTCAGGCAGGTCACATATCTGTCTAGTTTCTCATCTGTAAAGTAGGAGGGATGATAATTCTTGTTCAAAATATTATGTTGTCTACTGGGGGACAAATCAAATAGCCAAAAACATTTTGTAAACTGTAAAGGATTATTTCAGTTAGTTATTGTTAGGGAGTAATGATTTTAAATGTAATTTAAATTATACAAGGAAGGTTTAGGAAATAAGGCTATAGCTACACATAAATCTCTAATATGGTTTTGTTGATCTATCAGGATCCTCAGCTAGCCCTTCCTGATGGAAAGAAGCTATTTTATGGCATGAATCAACTACCAAGTTGTAAAATGATCATTTTTAAAAGCGGGTAGAGCCATGAATCTCATACAAACATAAAATAAAACTATGTCAAAAAACTGTTTAACTCAATAATTAATGAGGGAACCAGTAACATGTTACAACTGGTCAAAGGGGAATTCCAAGGAATTCAAGGGAAGACTTAAGTGAGTTTACAGTAGATGCAAAACCCATCTGTTCACATGTCAATAATCTATAGCAGTCTTCCAGATGGAACAAATTTGCAATAGGGACAAAAAACAGTACATTTTTATCAATTTCCTCCAACTTGAAGAGTTCTAAAAAAGCTAAAGAGAATGAAAGGGAAAGATAACCTGGATAGGTAAGTTAGGCAGGATACAGGTATATACATACACACATAAAGACAGACAGACGACCGTCATATGTTCATTAGCCCATTCTAAAGTTTTTCATGGTTTTTCCTGACAGAGCTAAGAAATAGGTTAAGCCATTAAGTAATAAATTATTAGATCACTGCTAAGTATTTTCTATGTTTATAGAGGACAGGCTGGGGTTGGGAAATGGGAGCAGGCCATGGTGCAGTCTGAACATCAAGGTGCTTACGAGCTGGTTAGGGAGCCAGGAAAAGTGAGCAATTAGACAACCCTGCCTTCTCTTTCCTCTCTCCTCCACCATTAACTCCAATGCAAAAATTGACTGCTCCACCAAGTCAGAGTGAATTAGCTAACACCCTTCCCTAAGGATGGTTATCTCTAGCAATCATACACTGACACCAGTCTGCTCTGTCCTGGCAATTTCCAAAGACAGCTTGTGAAGCTCAGTTTAAAGCACTTCTGTGAGCAGACCTGCACCTGGAAGGCATCTCAATACCAGAGGAAAGAGCAGCTTAAAGGCAGCAGTTTTGTGTCACCAGGAAAGGTAGGAGAGTGTGGCAGGAGGAGAGACTGACTGGTTTTGAAAGTTATTTTCATTGAGGAAAAAAAAATCACTATCAGCCCACTGTCACCAACATTATGAGCTCCGGCAGCAGGCAACTCACATGCTGAAAACTTTTTACAGCAGTTGAGTCAGCCCTAAAATCAGTGGAATAGTTTTGAGTGCCTTTACATGCTTCAGACCAAATGATGTGAAGAATAAAAGGCATCAGCCAAAACAATTTAAATGTATTTGGCTGGACCATTTCCAATCATCTTCAAACGAGTTTTCTAAGTTCTGATAAAATAAATAAAATGATCGTACACTTTAAAAAAATTTTTAATCTCCGTGGCATAGTTTAAATCCATTTAATAAGATTGAAAACATACCTTTACTGTTTCCAATGATTATATTCATTTGTTGCTATTGTAGGACAGCTCAAAGGACATGTGGTCAATCATTAGCACTGATCTGAAGCCCCATACTGGCCAGGAATGTAATCTCCTAAATTATAACATGTTCCCAGGGGAAAATATGGATATGTTTTACATTAGTCCATTTTATTACAAGATTTCCCAGAATGCCCTGTGTAAAAAGAAAAGGGTCTGTAGGATAAAAGAAATCACTGATTCTTAGAATGGAAAAATAAAGTGAATTATGAAGATGAAAAGTGACTTTTCAAGGTTATAAAACACTCATCAGTTTATTCTACTAACACTGAGTTTTATACTGACTGTGTTGACTGACTGATGAGCTTATTAATATTCATTCATTCAGTCAGTCAATAAAAAGCTTTTGAGCATGAATTATGTTCCAAATGTTGTGATTGGATTTGGGGGTACACCGATAAATGGCATTGTCACTGTTGTCGATAAGGCAACATCTGTTCAGAGAAACAGACCAACCATGGTACACAAGCAAGGGGAATCCATATAGACTTTGGGGTTGAAAAACAATAGCCCAGACCTAGACCTAGAAGAAATCAGGCAACAGTCCAGAAAAATATACAGCAACATGTTGAGTGTGACCAGGGCTTAATATGAACCTTCCAAGCATTTGCTCTCACTAGCGTGGAAGCACTTGGAATGTCGGTGAGGATAGCAAGGATGAAAGAAGCTTTTATGCACATTGTGGTATTTGCATACCAATTTTATGCAAATTGGTAAATTTGACTTTTCCCTCTAACTTGAGGTCCGTCTTAGGTCAGACTTCATTTATCTAAATTACCACATCTACGGCCTGCTCAAAAATGCACTCGAAAAGTCATCCTCTCAATCTTGAACATGCAATGAAGGAAGGGAATGCAAAGCGTGGGGGCTGGTTGGCTGCACTGGAGCCAGAGGAATCACATCCAATCCATAACCCAGTAGAGGAGGAGGTTAAACCAAAATAGAGGTTTCTTATCTCCCTTCCAAATGTTTGTGCCAAACTATTGTCCAAATGCAAAGTTAAGGGTCATCAAAGACCATGAGAGCATTATTAGATACCCTTGAAAACCTAGATACCTAAAATCAACCTGAGAGAGATGAAATTTGAGACTAGAAAAAGCAATAAAAGAGCAGATGTTTATGGTGCTCCTACCTTCCATTTTCACAATTTTTTCGAGACCCCCTCTTCCCCACCAGACCTAACCTCTTGAAAGTTCCTACTAGGATCACAGTCATGTTAGCGTGAATTTAAATCCTCAAGTTTTCTGTGCCAGAAGTATTTGCAGTTTAAGCTTCAAGCTTTCAGGTACATAAATGTTACGTCCCCTGTATAACAGATTCTTTGTTACTTCCCTTTTTTCCTAGTTATGAGGATTCCAGAGGGGGATTCTGATTGGTTTATATATAAGTCAGCAGTTCTCCCTCCTGACTGCTCATTAGGGTCACCTGAGACATTTTGTGGTGCTTGGGCCCCACCCCCTAGATAGTCTGATCTAATTGCTCTGGGCTACAGCTTGGGTATTGGTCATGTTTTAAAATCTCCCAGGTGCTTTTATGTGGAGCAAGGTTTGAGAATGGTTAGTCTAAGCTGATTTGCACCGAGTATTTCCCAGTGTATTTCATCTCATACCCACAAAGAGAATCAGCCTTAAGTGAAACTGACCCTTCAAATGGCAAAGCACAGAAGTTCAAAGAACTGAAGTCTTGAAATCATTATTGATGCCTCCTCTGGACTTTCGGGTTGTCTTTTGTTTCTTTTAACCATAGGGTTTTCTGTTACTTGCAGCCAAAAGCATTTAAATTGGTTAGTATATGATAAGTTGTGCCACAGTAATAAAACTTATTATTTAGTGCTTAGCACATCAAAGATTTATTTCTCACCCAAAGCCCAATTAAGGCTAAATGGTCCACCTCCAACCTGTGGCTATACCAACTGGAAGACATCCCCTCCAAGGCCAATGGAAGAGATACTGTGACTCCTGTCATGGCATAGGAGTGACACGTCACTTCTCACAGTCCACTGGCCAGAACTAGGTCCCACCTTAATACCTTAATACCAAGACAGAGCTGGAAATCAAGGGGAGCTCCTGACTACTGTCTCTGCCACACATCTTACCTTAGACAGCGATTGAACTACCTATTGGTCGTTGAGGAGTACGGTGTAGAGGGTAGAAAGGAGATTTTATGGGAACAGGGCTCTTCCTACTTTGCAAATCATACCATTGGGAACTCAAATTCATGCTACGTTATTTGCCACAATAGGAGAAATTTCAAGAGATTAGGTTTTTTGGAGAAAAGGGGGGAGCTCAACAGGAGAGGAACACCAGGGAAAAGGCAGATAGGAGACCCACCAACACAGTTCACTGTTTCATTCCTTTCTCTGGTCCCAAATCTCATATCTCACTGCTTCCTGCCTTATGGCTATAAGGCAGTATGATTTAGTGGGAAAAAAGATCTGTGTTCAAATCCTGACCCTGCAACTTACTAGTGTATTGACTCGATCAAATTACTTAACTTCTTTAAGTCTCAGTCTGTGTTCTAATAAAATGAGAGTAATGATACCAACCCATGTGGTGTTTAAGAAGCTCCAGTGAGGTGATTTGTCTAAATTTAGCACTCTAAATTGATACTTTTAAGCAAGATCTGGTCTACAACTCCCAGTTTCAATTTAAGGCAGCCAAAACTGGGTTTTCACAAGGGCTAGTGGAATGATAGATCAGATGCCCTGGGGACATCCTTTCTGGTGATCTGTGGCATCTCCATGGGGCCACTCTTGCCTTGGTTCATATGGAGTATCTCAGCATTTTCTAGTTTTACTCTGTGTTTCCAACAGAAGTGAACCTCCCCTGCCTTTTCTCCACACACATTATGCCCTAACTTGCACCTCCAGGAGCTTGGGCAGTAGGCCTTCTGTGGATGGCCATGCTGTGTGAGAACAGCTCTCATGGGGCCAGGAATCAACTGAAGGGAGTGACAAGGAGCTCTTCAGTTTGGGGCTGTGGAATCTTGGTTGTACTTGCCCTAGGCCTTGGTGTTCTCTAAGACCGGGAAGAAAAATTAGAGAAGAGAATTGAAAATGGTTCAAGGAGACAAGCTAGACTTTAAAATATCAGGGAGAAGAGAATGCAGTAAGGAAAGAGGAGAATGAGCAGTCCCTTGATTCTTGGCCCAACGTGACATTCTTTAAAAGAGTCTTCTTAAAATGAGAAAAAGTTGTTTTATTGATAAAGGCTACTGCTTTTAATTCTCCCATGGCAAGACAGACAAAAGCAAGAAATTCATTCCAGGGTTTTGCCAAATCACAGAAAAGCACATAAGAAGGATAGCCTAATTCCAAAGCGGCATTATAGAAAACATCAGAATGAATGAAAATTAAGCCTGAATGCAAACATCTGTGGAATTTTTACTTGGGGCCGGGGGGGAGGAGGGAAGAAAGTGAGATTAAGACCTACAGCATCTGAAAGAGTAGGTTAATAAAAAATAGTATTTACCACAGTTTTGCAACTCAAATGGCACTCCCACATGTCAGAGGTCTTCTGAAACATCAACATCCTTGGGAAACCACAATGTTTACCTCACATTTAACATGGATATTCTGTACCGACGACTGTTGTTTTGCTTTCCCAGACCCCTTTCATCCTTCTTCTGCTTTCCTGTGAAAGTCCAGCCCAAGTGTTTCATTGAGGGGTGGCCTGACACCCATCTACCCTTCCATATGCACTGCCAAGCCCGTGTCCTTGTGACCCCGGCCTGGCTATTGTAGCACTTCAACCTTCAGTCCAGAGTAAGTTGGTCAGAAATGGTCACAGAACCCACGTATGGCCAACCAGAGCCTTCCCTAAGGTTTGATATCTGTACCAGCACAGGGAAGGTGCAGGGGAGCTTTCTTCTCTGGAATGGTGGAACCTGAGGACCAGTGATCTGGTGCTTTATTCCAGATCGCCGGGTTGGTTATTTGTTCTGGTTCTACCTTTCTCTCACCTACCCCCTCATTCCTGGTCCTAAACTAAAGATAATGGAAACCACAAATAAAGAGGTAGACATCACTCTGGAAGAAAATCCTACCATAGGAGGATCCAGAAATTGGGAGAACTGAATCCATCAAAACAGCCCCTGAAGTGTGCTCTTGTCCATCCAGGGCTGCAGGACCCCCCTGTACAGCACAGCCTCTTGGAATGCAGCCTGAGGGGTGACAGACTAATGTGCTGCCCCAAGAGCAGAGCCTTGTGTCCCCCATTGTCCCCACTTCAGGAAAACCAAAAGGAGATAGTCCTAGGGCTGGGTGGAGGTGAGGGGAAGGTGAACAGAGCCTGAGCCAAGAGACAGATCCATAAGGCTGTGCTCCCAATTTGAGGACAGGAAGCAATATGGAGTCTAACTTTGAAGTCAGGTGAGATGGACTTCAGTGACAGCAACTGAGGTTTAAAGGAATGGTCTCAGCAGAGAACCCTGAAGCCTGCCGAACAAGGGATGAGAGGATGTGATTAATCCCTAAGAAAATTCCCAAGGATCTGGACCAGCATCAATAAGAAATGGACTGCTAACATGGTGCAGGGCCCAGCAGGGGTCCCTTCTCCACTAACTTCCCCAGATGTGTCCATGGAGGACAAAGGAACCTACTTCAACCAGAACCAAACAACCACCAAGGAGCCCACTGTCCTGACAAGCAGGGTGCCATTAGGTCTCCATCATGAAGTAGATCGATTGAATCCTGTTACTTTGTTCCCTAACTCCTCCTTTTCAAATGGAGTTTTTTAGTGAAAAGTCTTCAGATAAAATTTTGCCTAATTGAAGCCTCACTAAAGAACATGTCCCTGAATTCCCCAGCACCTTCTAAGCTTCTGGATCATGGACATCAGCACAGGTTCTAAAAAGGCTGCCATACGTAGGGACACCTTTTGAAGAAGGGGCAGGAGGTGTACATTTAACCTTAAATAAGGTTTTTCTACAAAGGGCTTATTGTGATTGGCTCAAATGGAGGGTTAAACTGATGTGTGTGTATGTATGTGTGTGTGCGTGTGTGTGTGTGTGTGAAAGTGTGGGGCAGGGAGGGAGTGGGGCACATAGGAATCCCTTATATTTTTAATGTAACATTTATGTAATCTAAAGCTTCTTCAAAAATTAAAAAAAAAATTTAATATTAATTTAAAAAAAGAAAGACAAGAGAGGAGGGAAGAGGGGAGGCAGGATCAAACAGATGTGACCCATATTCAAGAGTATCTAAACCCATGAGCCTTGAAGGCAAGTAGGAGAAGGCAGAGGAGCCAGGGGCCCTGGAGTTAAGAGTGCTCAGGTGGCAATTTCCATCTCAACTAGGGTCTATACTGACTCCAGGGCTTGAGTGAGCAGCCAGCACACTTGAATTCAGGCTCTAAGTTAACGCAATTAGGCTCAGTTCAATCTGGGGGCAGGAAAAAAAAAAAAGGAATGAGGCAAAAGTAAAGAGGCATTCAAATAAATGCCTGAAGAGAAATAAAAGAGAGCAAGTTGGGTGGGAGGTGGGAAGGGAGTTTCTTAAATGCTTATAAAAATCTGAAACTAAAAATTGAAATGTCTCCTAAGGCCTTTGGCTGAATACTTGAATCATTTTTATAAGAGAAAGGAAAGGACAAAAGGATAATGGGATAGTAGACCCACAGCCAAATTTCACCTCTACGATAAAATTGGTAGATGTTATTTAATGTGATTGTGACGTTATTTAAACTTTAGACCCTACTTTCTTCCTCTAAAATGAGATTGGAAACAACCACCTTAAAGGACTGTTAAGAGGAGGAACATATGTAAGCTAGCATATATAAACATTGCCCAGTACAGCGCCTGCTATGCCATGAGATCAATAAGTATGATCTTTTGTCCCTTTCCCACTTCCCCATGCTCTGTCTTCCCCATGCTCTGGCCCAAGCCAGCAGTTGATGCACAAGGCTTCAAAGTCACAGACTTACCACCCTTGTTCTGAAATACGACTTTGATACCAACGGACATGTGTCAAAATCTCAGGCATGTGCAGTCCAGGGGGCCTTCTGGAAAGAGGAAGGTATTGAACGGGCCAGGGACCGGTCAACTAGAAGTCCCCCTGCCAGACTGGCACCACCTTTCACTAATGGTCCCAGTTGTTCCAAGCTACCACTTTCATGTTCACATCAAGCAACTTGTGGGGCTTAAGTGGAATTGCAGAGTGAGAACCATCCACGGTAAATACCTCTTCTCCAAAACCATATGCTGGGCTCCAGGCCAAACAGCAGGACTCGCGCCTGCCTGTGATTTCCGGGAATCAGCTGCCAGTGGCTTTGCAGCTCTCCTCCCCAGGTTGCTGGTAAAGCAGCTTAAGTCTTCAAATAAGCTGTGATTGTACAGATACAAAGACATAGCAGGCTTGCCAAAATCCTTCCAGGGGGCTGTGTCTTTGAAGGTGGCATGAGAGGGGTAGGAGGGTGCCAATCCCTTTACACACAGGTGTTTAAAGATACCTATAGAGTTCAATGCCTTAAATAGTGGGTGGCACGCAAGAAGAGGGATGGGCAGTTATTCCTGTTTAATAACTTGACTTCGGATTTCAAAAGTCATACATATTTAACGTAGAAAATTTGAAAACATGTATTAGTTAGGGTAATTAACACTAGCTCCTCTAACAAACCATCTCAAAAGCAGAGTGGATTAACGGAATAAAAACTTAGTCCTCACTTACACCAAGTTAACCGCAGATGTTTCCAGGCAGGCTACTTTCTCTGGCAGCTCTCCCTCAAGCAGTGACTCAGGGATCCAGGATTTTTCCATCTTGCCATAGTGCGGCTCCCAGGGCATCAGAGTCTTAGCTAGACCTTCTGTATCATTGGACCAGGGTCCAATAACCCTGAGATGACTCCCTGTTAGCAATTTAGTTTGTATCCTTTGGGACTTTAATCTATGTGTGTGTGTATATACACATTAATATATATAACATATATTTTCAAAATGGTATCATGCAATACAGATTGCTTTATAGTATACATTTTTAAAACTCTGCTACTTTATAAATATTTTTCAAAAACATATTTTAAGACATTGCATAGTATTGCTTTAGTGCTCTACATGGATTACCATAATCAATTTTTTTTATTAGAGCAGTTGTAGGTTTACAGAAACATCATGCGGGAAGTACTGAGTTGCCATATACCCTTCCTCCTTCACGCATACAACCATAATTAGTTTTATCAATCCGTTGTGAGCTTGTTTCCAATGTAAGTGCTAGATAGTTTTGCTTTTCTTTCATAAACAACAATGTCACACAAATGCATATTATTTCTGACTATTTCCTTAGGAAAAATTCCTAGAAATGAAATTCATAAAGCAAATGGAAGCACATATTTTTAGGGTTGATAAAGTGGTTTTGAAATGCCTCCTTTCCTGGGATCTTGTTTAAGGAAGTTTAACCACCATGACAATGATTTTTGCAAGTCTACACCGAGTTCTAAGCAGACGATTCTTCTTTTTTAAAGATTTCTTTCTTTCTTTCTTTCTTTCTTTCTTTCTTTCTTTCTTTCTTTCTTTCTTTCTTTCTTTCTTTCTTTCTTTCTTTCTTTCTTTCTTTCTTTCTTTCTCTCTCTCTTTCTTTCTTTCTTTCTTTCTCTCTTTCTTTCTTTCTTTCTTTTTCTTTCTTTCTTTCTTTTTCTTTCTTTCTCTCTTTCTCTCTTTCTCTCTTTCTCTCTTCCTCTCTTCCTCTCTTCCTCTCTTTCTCTCTTCCTCTCTTCCTCTCTTCCTCTCTCTCTTTCTCTCTTTCTCTTCTTCTTTCTTTCTCTCCTCTTCCCCCGACCCCGGTTGTCTGCTCTCTCTGTCCTTTGGTCGCGTGTTGTTGTTTTTATTCACTTCTGTTGTTTCTTTCTGTTGCGTCATCTTGTTGTATCAGCTCTCCGTGTGGGTGGCGCCATTCTTAGGCAGGCTGCACTTTCTTTCACGCTGGGTGGCTCTCCTTATGGGACACACTCCTTGCGCATGGGGCTCCCCTACACGGGGACACCCTTGCATGGCAGGGCACTCCTTACGCGCATCAGCACTGCGCATGGGCCAGCTCCACACGGGTCAAGGAGGCCCACAGATTGAACCGTGGACCTCCCATGTGGTAGACGGACGCCCTAACCACTGGGCCAAGTCTGCTTCCCAGACGATTCTAATTTATTGAAAATGTCTTTGCTACAACACACTTCTCAGCTTATATTTGCTAAGGAAATAGACTTTGGCAAGTTAAAGAGAGAAGGGAATGGAACTAAGGTTGGTTTAGTCCCTGTTATACACCAAGCATAATTCAAGGGTCTTTACAGAAAATTACATTTAATACTTATGGCAACCTTGAGATGTAATAAGTGTTGCAAAGAACCAGTGTTGTAAAGAACCCAAAAAGACTCAGAGAAACTCAGTCACTTGCCCAAGATAGTTAAAGGAAGGAACCAGGCCTCACAGGGGGCCTACCTTGGGCAAAAAAAGTGTGAAACTGGCAAAGAAAACATTGTCCCTGATTCTTTCCCCTTCTTCCTGTGGATACTTATGGTCCTCCTATGTCTAATAAAGAGTGCTGGTTAGAATCAGAAGAACTGAGCTGGGACACTGTCCTGAGTTTTTCAACTAATATGTTGAACTTACCTCCATGAAGCTCATTTTCTCATCTGTAGAAAGATGGGTTTGGACCAGATGACCTCTAAGTCTCTTCAATGTGCCAAAATTATAGGCAAAGGGCACTGGGTCCCAGGTCCAAAGTAAAGGACTTGAGATTCAGCCCCATCACTTGGATGCTAAGTAAACCTGGACAGATCAGTACAACTGTGGGACTCAGTCTCTCCATCCATCAATAAGTTTAGGTAAATGGCATCTCAGATTCCTCTCCCACCTGGATTCCAGAATGCTTCTACAGGTCCAACTGAGGGTCCAACACAGAGTAGGAATACAATAAAAGTTTATTGGTTCTTGGCGCCAGATGTCTCTCCGTTCTGACAGCCCCAAAGGTATATATACTTGAATTGCCCTGAACTGGGCTCTCCTGCTCACCCTGATGTTATTCCATAATAGAGACAGGTTTCAAATGCAGATCTGCCCACGTCCACTTCCCATTAATCCAGATATTTGATTTTTCTATAGCTATAGAAAGCTTCACTTGGTATAAATAAAGGTTTACTAGGAAAATATGATCAAACACGTTTCATTAATAAGTTAGGCCTCCTTACGCTCCCCCATAAGCCTTAGGGGTGTGAACAGCAAAGGAATGGTGACTTTTGTTGCCAACTATTTTTGAACTCTTGACTTGCCCAACCCTTCTTGCAAATTCTGGCAATTCCATACAACTCCAGAGACCTGAGTCCACTACTAGACGTTGGGAATGGAGCCAAATGCCATAGTGGAATTAGAGTGCTGGCAACATGATTCCCAATCTTTTTGGGGTCAAAGACCCCTTGGACAACCCAATGAAAGCCACATGGCCTCTTCCCAGAAAGGTACATGTATGCATACACAGACACACACATGCAAGCACACACAGACACACATATGCAGGCAGGCACACACACACACACATACACTAGGGTGTTATTTAAGACAACTTGTACTGCCCTGGTACTCGGAACTCAGAAGAAAGGATCCTAGAGGACCTCTGTTGGGCCCGGCATTAACCCTTTAGTTTCTGGATTAGGGGGATATCTTTAGGGTTCCTGGAGAGTGGCCAGAACAGCTTGGGTGATGGGGCACAAAGAAGATCTGAAACAGTCAATTTACCACCGAGTGGAGGCATTTGTACTGGTGCAAATCACCTAATAGCAGATTTACAGATCTACATATAATTTTACATACAAATTTAAGGGATTTAGTTCATGGGTATCAAATAAAGAATCCCTGTTTTATTGGAATTTCCTTCAGGAAATAAAAGAAAATAAAGCCATCTGGGTTATTTAGGGATTTAAGTTATTTGTTTCTGCATCTGAAAAATGAGTGAATGTGACTCATCTGCTATCTAAAGTTCCCTTCACTTTGTAAAATCTAAATTCAGTGATTTTGGGGGGAGAGGGGCTGCACCTCTTGTGCTGCTTAATTGTTTACAAAGTTCAAACGCTGCCTCCTCAAACCCTTTTATGGAACTGACCAGGGTATAAATAAGATGGCTTGGGGTCAACCATGCAGAATAGCTTGCTAAAATGAGTCATGAATTGCCATGAGTTAAAAACTTGTTTTGTACTCATGGGAGTTAGAAGACTGCTGGTCACCGTGGTTTGTAAAATGACCTTTCCTGGGTTTGAATGCTTTGTTGAGTCACACTTTGGCCCCTGTTACTCCAGGCAAAGCAATCCCAGTTTCTTTAACTTTTCTAATTCAGTCCTATTTTCAACCTGAAATAAATTAGCCCAGATTTAGACCAGAAACTCCAGTAAGGGTCTGGCCAAAGTGAGTCAAGAGAGGGTACATGGGCACACAAATACACACCCACATGCACGCTAGTAGAACGCTTTCTTTCAGTCACTCACCTACACAGCTGCACAACAGATAACGGACAATCTCTTTCTCCTTCAAAATTCAAGTTGCGTTTGAAATCTCACATTCTCTGTGAAGCCAAGCCCACCTTTTTGCACAGCTCTGTTTTATTCCATGTTATTCCACATGCTTGATGCCCCTGGATTTGTGCAGTGCGGTGGTGCTACATGATACTTTCTTTAAAAACTCAAAAGATGCTTAAGCATTTCCCCATCTATCCAAACTGAAAGCTCCCAAGTTTCCTGCCTCCTTTGGGATCCAACACATGCTCGTACTCTCTGCATTACATTTCCCAGTTTCAGCTCTCTCTGAGATTGTCCATTCCTCAGTACAGCCGGGTTTCTTCTTCCAAACATATCCAGTTGCAACCCTAAGATCATCTATAAGCCTTCAATGAGGATGCATATTACTCATATAGGGGCAGTAAAGAGACAAATCTTGCAAGAGCAGAGGCCATTACTGGATACCAGAGGAAGTAAGGTTGGATAGAGAGCTGGAGGCCAGATTCTGGGGCACTGGGAAAGCCAGGTCAAGTTGGGATCTCATGTGGTAGCATGCAGGAAGCCACTGAAGGTGTTGGAGCGTGGGTGTGTTAAGAAAGGCCTCCGTGACCTCATCGATGCTGGCAGTAGGTTTCTGTACCTTGCCTGACCTCTAGCCATCCTCATACTAGTTCCCCACCTTTTCGCTCATGTGAATATAGCTCATTTTTCCAGGGATTTGGAAATGACCGTGATGAAGAGAAGATACAGATTAATGAGGTCATGAGTTCCTCTAGGATCATTTCACTGATGAGTGCAGAGACTTCCATGTGTCCTACTTGTACACACAATGAAAAATTTAAGCTGAGACTTAACATTATTTTTCTTAGAATTTTAGAGCGAAACCTTAACCATCTGAGGCAGGGTGCAAAGGCCCTCCTGCGATTGATTTTCAGGTGTGACCAGCTGCACATCAGCTCATCAGGCCACAAAGTAAACAACTCCACAAACCCAAGAGGAAGGGCAAGTTTTTTTTCCCCTTGCAGAAAAACCTACATTGGCAGCCACCGCCTTAAACGCCTGAAAGCAGACCCTTCTTGGGACTGTTTTCCAGGATGACACTGGAGTGGGAGAGGGATCAATGGCCATCAGGAGAATGTGTGAAATGCTTTCATGGATGGAATCAGAGCCCCTTGCCAGGCAAAGGGCAAGCCCAGAGCGGGTGGCATGCTAGTATTCAACATGGTGCTTGCAGATGATGTCAGGACCTACCGTAAAGGAAAACCCGGCCTCCAACGGTAGGCAGAGGTGACAGGCAAAAGAACAAAGTAGTCTGGTCTGTTTCATTGATGTTTTTAACTAAAATTCCAGAAAGCAAATGTTTCAGAGGAAGAAGGCAGAGTACGGAAGCAGACTCAGGCTGAGCTAACACTGAGAGCTTACTATGTACCAAGCATTGAGCCAGATGTTTCACGGGTATTCATTCATTCATTTCATCTAAGGAATAACCCTATAAGAACTAGGCTATTACCAGGTCCCCTGTTCACATGAAATGTGGAACTTATCTGAATTAAAAATTTTTATCTGTTTGTCTTTATCTTTTTAAAATTTTATACTTTTTAAAAGTATAATTTACCTACAATAGAATGCACCTATATTAAGTATAGTTCAATGACTTTTAACAATTATACATCCAAATAACCAGCTCCCTGAGTAAGATGTGGACATTTTCATCACCTTGAAATTTCGGGGCCCCTTTCCAAATCGAAAACCTTCTCCCCAAAAGGCAACCACTCTTCAGATTTCTATTACTTTTGATTAGTTTGACCTATTCTTGAACTTAATACAAACGAAATCACACAGAATATATTCTCTTGCATGTGCCTTCTTTCAATCAATATACTATTTTTGAGAGTCATCCATGTGGTTGTGTGTGTCAGTAGTTTATTCCTTTGATTCACTGTATGACTATATCATAGTATGTTTATCCATTCTTGGTGATGGACATTTTGGATTGTTTCCAGTTTGGAGCTAATATTGCTCAGTCTGCTATATACATTCTTATTCAACCCATTTCGGCCTTATGTGTTCATTTCTTTCCAGTAAATTCCCAGGGGTGAAATTGTGGGGTCATAGGAAGGGTGTAATTTCATAAGAATTTACGGAGCAGTTTTCTGAAGTGGTTGAACCATTGTACCAGATCTCCTTAGAGATTTCCAGTTGCTCCTCATCCTTGCCAGCACTTGGCATTGACAATCTCATTGTGATTTTAACTAAATTTCCCTGATGACTTATGCTGTTGCACACCTTTCCATAGGCTTGTTGTCTTTTTTTTTTAGATTTATTTTTTATTTATTCCCTCCCCCCTCCCCCCCAGTTGTCTGTTCTCTGTGTCCGTTTGCTGCTGCATGTTCTTCTTTGCTTCTGTTGTTGTCAGTGGCACAGGAATCTGTGTCTCTTTTTGTTGCGTCATCTTATTGCGTCAGCTCTCCGTGTATGCGGTGCCATTCTTGGGCAGGCCACACTTTCTTTCACGCTGGGTGGCTCTCCTTACAGGGCTCACTCCTTGCGTGTGGGGCTCCCCTACGCAGGGGACATGCCTGCATGGCACGGCACTCCTTCCGCACATCAGCACTGCGCATGGGCCAGCTCCACACGGGTCAAGGAAGCCTGGGGTTTGAACCGCGGACCTCCCATGTGGTAGACAGACGCCCTAACCACTGGTCCAAGTCCCCTTCCCCCTTATTGTCCTTTTTCAAACATCTGTGATGTACATAATCAAGCCTTTTGCTTTTTTAATAAAAATCTTTTTTATTCTCTTTTTTTAAAGATACATAGATCACAAAAAATGTTACATTAAAAAAATAAGAGGTTTCCATATACCCCACTCCCCCACTCTCCCTCCCCCACTCTTTCCACATCAACCTCTTTTATCAGTGTGGCACATTTATTGCATTTGATGAATACATTTTGGAGCACTCTACACCACATGGATTATAGTTTATATTGTAATTTACATTCTTCCCCAATCCATTCGGTGGGTTATGGCGGGATATATAATGTCCTGCATCTGTCCCTGCAATATCCCTTTTTAAAATATTGAATTGCTTGTCTTCCTCATTATTGCTTTGTTGGTTTTCTTATTTATTCTGGATAAATGTTTTTTGTCAGATAATGTATTGAAAATATTCTCTTTCAGTCTGTGGCTTGCTTTACTCTTTCCTAATGGTATTTCCTAAGAAGAAGAAATTTTTAATGTTAAGTTTAATTTATCATTTTTAAAAATTTTATCGTTAGTGTTTTAGTGTCTTAAATGAGAAATTGCTGCCTATAATTATAAATATATTCAAGCTTTATAGTTTTAGCTTTTGCATTTTGATTTATGCTCTAGGTCAAGTGAATTCCTGTGTGCAGTGTAAGATAGGATTTGCAGTTCTTCCTTTTTCTTATATGGAAAATAGTTGTTCTAGCATAATTTGTTAAAAGACTTTCCTTTCTCCATTGAATTGCCTTGGTGACTATCAAAAACAACAACAACAATTGACCATATATATGTAGGTGTTTTTCTGGACTCTCTATTGTGTCCCAGAGATCTTTTTGTCAAGTCTATATCAATATCACCTAGTCTTGATTGCTGCAACCTTATAATAAGTATCAAAATAAGGCAGTATTTTGATACTTATATTTGAATAATTTAGTTCTATTGCATTCCCATATAAATTTTAGACTAAGTTTGTCAATTACTACAAAACAGAGTCTTCTGGGAATTTCATTAAGATTTCCCTAATTTTTTAATGTAAGATACAACTCCATTTATTCCATTTATTTAGATTTTCCTTCCTTCCTTTCAACAGTGCTTTGTAGTTTTCAGTGGAGAAGTCTTACACATTATTCATTCAATTTATTTCTAAGTATTTTCTATTTTGAAGCTTTTGTAAATAGTATTTAAAATTTTTATTTTCAATTTTTATCAGTATACAGAAATACAGTTTTTATAAATTGACCTTATTTCATGTGACCTTACTAAATTTACTTATATTTCTACTACTTTCTTGTTGATTCCTTGTGATTATCAATAAATAAAATCATGCTATGTGTAAAGAAGGAAAGTTCGACTTTTTTCTTTTCCAGTCTTTATCTCATTTATTCCTTTATCTTAGCTGATTAGTCTAGATTCTGACTCTACAAGTTTGCTATTTCTAATTGTTTCAAATCAGTGACATCATACAACATTTGTCCTTTTGTGTCTCGCTTATTTCATTCAACTTGGTATCTTCAAGTCTCATCCATGTTGTCACATGTATCTAGGACTTCATTCTTTTTCATGGCTGAATAATAATCATTGTATGTATATAGCACATTCAATTTATCCATTCATTGGTTGGCAGACACTTGAGTTGCTTCTATCTTTTGGTAATTGTGAATAATGCTGCTATGAACATTGGTGTTCAAATATGTGTTCAAGTCCCTGCTTTCATTTCTTTTGGGTATATGCCTAAGAGCTTGTGCTTTTCAAAGCATCTAGTGAGATGCTACAAAATCTGCCCAATGGCTGGTATCATTGAGATGCTGCTGCCTGCACTGTCATAGCAAGCTTCCTAGAATTAAGTGGGTTGGGGAAGACAGGAGCCAAGGAAGGTATCAGGTATGTGTAAATGGAAAGACACGTTTCCTTCAGAAAGCTATTGGGAGGATCTTGATTATCAGTCAAAACTCACTCTAATACCTGGAGAACACAGTTCATCTCAAACTGAAATGTACTATAAAGAATGTTGATTAGAGATACTCATGCTCTGCATCAAGTTCTGCTATGTATTGAATGCCTAGCTATATATAACATTTCAATCTCTCCATGTTAGTAAACCTTACTGAAGATTACATAATCAATGGTTAACAATCGAAATACAAACCTCACCTTACTAGTGGGTCATCTTTATTTTCTCCTTTGTCTATGTGGATTATCCTACAAAAACAAGTGTCCCATATAAATTTCCTTCTAAGAGGAAGTGGTTTCAGAACACTTTGTAAAAATATAATAGAAGCCAATCGTCAGGAAAAAAGCAATAATAATAATGAGAGAACTGGGCCCAATTCTCTTGCTCCACTTATGACTCATCTAGTACTTATCCTTTAAGGCCACAGAAAGGAGCAAGTTCTGTTGAAATGGAAGAAGAATTCTCCAGAAACAATTTTAAATTTAAGGTCAGCATAGTATCCAAAGATTAAAAGCCAACTTTTGATCCGTAGAATAAGTATGTTAAATAATAGTCAAAGCAATAGGTAAAATCATGCCTTGGTGTATCATGTCATTAACATAAGGGTAACCTCTAAATTCAAAAAGTATGCTATATTTATTTTTTGAAAAAACAGTAATAATAGAAATGATAACACAGCATCTTGTTTAGAACCCCGCTTCAGACAAAAAGTTCAAGAAAAATCCATATTCCTTTGTCTGGGGAAAATTAGTGCAACTTCTGAATGGTGCTAAAGTGCATGTGTTTCTCATTTTTCCAAGATATAAGCTCTGCAGACCCTATTCAGAAGGGCAATCAGATGTCAATCTGTCAACCTATCCCCATCTCCTTCACACTAAATGAAGACCTTGTAGAACTTCAAAGGAGTCCGTTAATGTTGAAAGCTCAGACCAGGCCACGGCTGAGGGAGCTGTGACCTGGGGAAGGAAGGTCCTCACAGCTCCACCACTGCAGCCCAGCAAGGAATGCACATTTCCCCTCCTCTGTTGGGATCTGGGCCACAGTGATTCTTCAGCCTGAGAATCTCTTTCCTTTCTTTCTCTCTTTTTAAAAAATGAGTACCCAACAGCTGGTAACAGATTCCTCAAATCCCTTCTTTGTTTCTCCCTGAAGTGATGATGAATTCATGGGTTTGGCCTAAGGAAAATAAACCCAGGACTTCCGGCTGCTGGATTCTGTACTTTGTTCCCCAGATTAGAGGAAAGGCTTATTCCTCTTTCAAACATACCGAATTAGCCCCAGATCAAAGTTAAAG
The DNA here is from genome assembly GCF_030445035.2 of Dasypus novemcinctus. NCBI lineage: Eukaryota > Metazoa > Chordata > Mammalia > Cingulata > Dasypodidae > Dasypus > Dasypus novemcinctus. The sequence goes on along the minus strand of NC_080692.1, from coordinate 23,228,001 downwards.
TCCTTGAAACGAGTGATAAATGATAAGACCCTCTGGCCCTCGGCTGTTCCTGAAAGGGCTTCTGTGGTGAGAAAGCAAATCTGGTCCCAATAGTAGTAGCAGAAATGAAGTACTTTATAATCCTATTATAATGGGAAAAGAATCAGGCCCACAGGGTTCAAGTTGATTTTACTTCACTGATCATTAGGTTTGGGGAGCACAGTTGGTCATAGGGTATATCTAAACGTGTATTTAGTGAATGGAGTGCTGGGGTTATTTTTTGTCATGACTGTTAACATTTATGCTAAGAAATGTTAAAGCAGTATCATTCTGAATAATTTGAATCATTGAGGGAATGGGACTTTCTGGTGAGTTTGACTTTTTTCATTGCTAGGAGGTTATTTTCCTTCTAACTCATGTTGAAAATGTTTATGTGATTATGAGCTGACCTCATTGGGAAGCAGAAAGAGCATTCAACTAAGAGTCAGAAAAAGTGATTGTAACCCTGACTCTTCCATAACCAGCTGGGTGACATGAACCAATTCGTTTTCCCTCTCAGAACTTCAGTTTCAAATCTGTCCCCCAGGAGGGCTGGACTAGGTAAATTCTAAAGCCCTTACCCACATGACTGTCCATTTCCTTGCCTTAGTGACAGTGGACTCCACTAACTCTTTCTTTGGTGTGAAGGATCTTGCAGGAGGATCATCATGCTGAGCATGACTCATAAAACTGGAGCTGGAGAAGGAACAGGAGATTGGACTGGATGTGTCCCTGCCCATGGAAAGCACATGTGGTTTTGTTTCAGGCCAAAATCTAATATTAATTTGATAATTCAATTTAATAAGCATTTGCTGTGAGCAAGTAACTGTGCTAGGTGTTGTAGATACCACGAAGAAAACAAAACGTTGAGTTTGCCCTTCAGGAACTCAGTAGGAAAAATATGAAATACATAGATAGCAACACTTGAAGGCAATCTGTGACCAGTGCTCACCAAGAGGGGAAAATAATTGAGGGGTTATTTGGGTGGAAGATGCACATACTAAAGGAATTTGGCCAAAAATGTTGAACAGATAGTTAAAGGAAGTTTGTTTCCTAAATTCTGCTTTGTTTAAAGAGTAGCTTCAAAGGGGAAAAAAGTCTCCATTGAATAAGGACTCTGGTTTTTGACCTTTGGAGTTCATTGCTGCAATTATTAACCAGGACCATGATAGCCAAATGGGCCCTTGTGGGTCTCTTGAGCCTGCATCTGAAAGATTGCATGAATGTCCAGGCTTTAAAGTCACAGCTTGGCATTAAAACACTGATTTCCTAATGGAAATGCCAAGCATGATTAAGAGGAAAGGTTTTAGAAACTTTTCCCAGTGGATCAAGGAGAACAAGAGACACCCATCCTTTAGAGGCAGGTGGGATACATCCTGGCCTTTGGGCAAGGCAGGAGATGCCCACTGTGGGTCTTCTTCTGAGGCCCATATTTCAAGGATTACAGGGGTACACTTCTAAGGGCTTGGTTAGCAACGCTTCTGAAGGTTGGGATTCTTATCATCACAAAAGCCACCAGTCAGCAACCCCATTGCTGCTCACTGGTTTCCTGAAGTGGGAATTGTTCCACTCAGAGAACAGTCTTTACAGTAGCTTCCAAGAGCACCAGTCTGGGATTCGGTTTTTCTGTATCACGATCCTCATAAACTGGCTCAAAATAGGGCCATGCCAGCCAGGCGAGCTTGGGCTAATATGGTTTAGAGTTTATAGAACAACTAGCCTGGTCTCTTTCTTTTCTGAATAAGGATTTGTTGGTAAATGAAACAGTATGCTTTTGCTGTCAGAGACTGTTATGGAAAACAAGATCACAAAATAAGCTCGAGATAACATTGACATGGACTGAAAATTTGCACTTGGGAACAAAATGAAGTGGATGGGGGTTGGGGGTGGCCTTCACCAGACAAAAGTTGAGTGACCGTGATACCGACAGACTTTTTAATATGAAATTATTACCTTTTTAAAATGTGTAATATAACTCTTATGGGCTGTAAGAGGTGGGTGCTAATCTTTGACATGCAGGTGAAGGGGAGTGTCTTCATGGTATTCAGAAGAGGGAAGGGAGGGGAGAAGTAAAGGTCTGAAGTTAGTCAGCTGTATTGGCCACTTGTAAGGTAGGCTGACAACGTAAAATCAAGGGGCCTCAGAGTGTAAACACTGGTAAAACATTAAGGATATACATAAAGGGTGGGGGACTGAGATTTTTACTTCCTTTATCTAGTAGTCTGTGGGGCAAGGAGCTTTGTCTGTGGAGGTGGCTGGTGGCTGATGACATGTATCATGACCATGGAGCATGTAGTTCTCTCTCCCATGGGCCAGACTGGGGGGTGGGCATTGGGGGTTTCATGGCTTTGTATGTAGTGAAATTTATTTCTTCATTTTATTGCAGGGGGTGGGAGGGAGCACCTTTCTTACCTGGTCAACATTGAGGCAGTAACTCTCTTTCTGATCTTTCAATTATTGATGCTTCGTTTGAAGAACTTTATTCCAAATTAACTGATTCTAGATCAAAGGGAGAATTTCCCTACGCCAGAGGGCAACTTTCATTCAGTTTGCTTCATATTTACATGTTGAGATGTCTACTGAAATCTCCAGCTTTTACCTCACCCTCCCTGGGCCCATCCCTGGGTAGAACTAGTGTATCAACAAGTGAATGCAGTTCAGTCATTCTCCTTCTCTCTTCTTCCGGCCCCATACTCACGGCTATGCCATTGGGTGTGTCTACTCAGCAGACAGCATTCCCCCTAAGCTACTTGGGGAGGTCATAGGAAGCAAAGTTGAGGCCACGTGTCCAATCACTTACTTGAACTCAACTTCATTAATTAAAAATAACATTTAATAAGGAATAGAGGTGGCTCAAGTGATTAGGGGCCTCCCTCCAACATCAGAGGTCCCAGGTTCGGTTCCCAGTGCCTCCTAAAGAAACAGGGAAGATGAACAGACACAGCAAATGCAAACAATGAGGGGGTGGGGAAAAATAGATAAAAAATAAACCTTTTAAAGAACAGCAACATTTTGATATCTACCTATGCCTGGTGCATTCTGAGGTAATTTTTAGCTAGAAATCTTAAAGGGTATGATCAATTATTGCCCACAAACCTCAATATCTTGGGTTGTGCCTACAGTGAATCCTGTCTTTCTGGCCCTTGGCTACTTGTTTGACCACAACTGCAATGAATTCCATGAAGGCACTGCTCAAGAGCCCTCCCTTTACACTTCTGCAGCCTCCTCACCCCTGCTGTGTCCTCTCTGCTCCCACCTTGGTATTTCCCATTTTTGGGTGAAGCATAAAACATCAGGGACTGGCTAAGTGACCCCAAATACACACCCTGGATATGCAAGGAAGTTAATGCACTTTGGGATAACCTTTGGTCAGTGGGACACGGGAACTAGTGGGCACGTTTCTCTTCTTTCCTCCTCTTGTATGGGCTGTCCTGGGATACAGTAGTTGCTAAGTTCTTTCAGAAGATTCCCTTCAAATCAAGCAATGAATACTGCTGGACACCAAGCAAAGACCAACAATATAATACAAATACACCATATTTGCCTTCTCTCCATCCCTGTCTCATAAGCCTTTCTCTTCACTTCTGCTTCCCAAATAAATTACCAAATAAACTTTTGACTCAGGCTCTACTTTCAAGGGAATATGAGCTGAGGCATAGTCTAGAAGCTCCAAGATTATAAAGTCCTTGAGGAGAGTACTGTGTTCTTGAACTGTGTACCAGTCTACTCAGCAAAATACTTGAATGGATTGGCATGCTTGCACTTCACTAAAGGCTGCAAGAGGGATGAAGAGCCATCAGGCTCAGTGCTTTTCCTCTATTGACTCAAGTCAGAGAGATAAGAGGCAGGTCCTTGAAATGCTAAATAATCATAATAGCCAGAGATCCATAACACAGGGATATTATCTCCAAACGTCATCTCTTCCACACTCTTCTCTCTAGGACTGCATATCCCCAACTCAAGTGGAAATATAATTGTCTTTAAACCATCTCCAAAGAAGGAAACTTCTCAGCCTTGTGGTAGTGCAGGATAGGGAAATCGGTAAAGCTTGAGAGCGACTGCCACCCACAAGGCAGGACCCCATCTGGCCTCAAACCCACACCATCCTGTCTTTTCTTTTCTTTTTTTTGTTTTTAAAGATTTATTTTTATTTATTTCTCCCCCCGCCCCCCGCCAAGTTTTCTGTTCTCTATGTCCATTTTGCTGCATGTTCTTCTTTGTCCACTTCTGTTGTTGTCAGTGGCATGAGACTCTGTGTCTCTTTTTGTTGCACATCTTGCTGCATCAATTTTCCGTGTGTGTGGTGCCATTCCTGGGCAGGCTGAACTTTCTTTCATGCTGGATGGCTTTCATTATGGGGCGCACTCCTTGTGTGTGGGGCTCCCCAACACGGGGGACACCCCTATGTGACGCAGCACTCCTTACGTGCATCGGCACTGCGCATGGGCCAGCTGCACATGGGTCAAGGAGGCCCAGGGTTTGAACCGCGGACCTCCCATGTGGTAGACGGATGCCCTAACCACTGGGCCAAGTCTGCGTCCCAATCCTGTCTTTTCTATATCCTTCTATCAACATATCTTTTCAGGAATGTATTTTAAGCTGCTTTCCACCAAGAAATAATTCTATAGTTCTCTTTTTTTTTTTTAAAGATTTATTTCTCTCCCCTTCCCCCACTGCCCCAGTTGTCTGTTCTCTGTGTCTATTTGCTGCATGTTCTTCTTTGTCCGCTTCTGTTGTTGCCAGTGGCACAGGAATCTGTGTTTCTTTTTGTTGAGTTATCTTATTATGTCAACTCTCCGTGTGTGCAGCACCATTCTTGGGCAGACTGCACTTTCTTTCACACTGAGCGTCTCTCTTTATGGGGCGCACTCCTTGCACATGGGGTTCTCCTACGTGGGGGACACCCCTGCGTGGCACGACACTCCTTGCGCGCATCAGCACTGTACATGCGCCAGCTGTACATGGGTCAAGGAGTCCTGGGGTTTGAACCGCGGACCTCCCATGTGGTAGACAGATGCCCTAACCACTGGCCAAGTCTGCTTCCCTTCTATAGTTCTTATATCCATCAGATGCAACACTTGATTCTTATAACAAATAAATGTATCTGTCTACAACTACCTATTTTTAGGACATACAAAATAAGGCTCTTCTGAATATGAAAGATATGAAATGCATAAAAACACATGTGTTTCAATAGGCAAATGCTCAGGTGCAACTTTACAAGAAGAAACCAATGTTCCCACAGATTTCCAAAGTGCCTCCTAGGAGATTGCCTTGATTCTCTTGAAGGTTTCTTGTGTTGGTGACTGATAAAAGCCAATGTGTTAATCCTCCCGGAGACATCTGGACTTTGACAGGAGACACACCTTAAGCCCAAAGAGCTTTAGCATCATCCTGCATTAGAGGAGGCATTTGACAGAGAAGCCGGCAGATCTCATCAACAACCCTGTGAATTGAACCAACCTTTCCTCCTACCTACACGGCAGCCAAGTCAGTAAATCCTTGAGCAAATCTGCACATCACCATCCTGCTTGGAACCCTGCAGTGGCTCCCCAATGACCTTAGGCAAAAGGTCAAAGCCTTATATTTTGCTTCCCAGCTGAGGACTAGGAGGGCCAGAGGGGGAAGTGATTGACCCTGGGCCATTGGCACGTGAGTGAGAGAAGTAGGACCAGAGCCCAGTCTTCTCTTCTGGGGCCTGTGCTCTTCCCAATACACCACAATGCTTCACAAAGGTGTCCCAAGTCCTCGTCCCTGAAAAGACAGGTAAGCATAATTAGAGGCAACATCTTTTCTGTAGTGATTTGAATGTCATCCTTCTGGGAAGCCAAGGATGCCCAGCTGAAGCCCCTGCCAGCTGAGGAATTGATGGGATCAAGCCAGACCATAAAGGAAGAGATGAGTGTAGACCAAGCACAACGGACCAAAATACGAGAAAAAAAACCCTGCCTAGCTCTGGACCAGGAATTTCTACCCAGAGTTAGCAAATTAACTGATACCCTTCTGTTCTAATTCAGAGGCATTTGAGCAATGCAGAGCAGTGAATTTTCCACGTTTAAGTCCAGTATCATAAGGAATTTCAATTCCCCAAATCCCTTCTCTCTTTTCAGCCAGCTGTCTCCTTTCTTCATAGTGCTCTTTGTGTGCAGGCCTCTCCAAATGCTTCGGTTCCTATCATGGAAATATTTCTGTTTCCCACTAGAAGGGAAAAGAAAATGCACCCATCGATCCACAGCAAATTGCTGTGACAGCCTGGAAGCCCTGGAGAGGCGCCATATTGGTTTAAATGTTCACAAGAGTAAGGGAGGAGAAAAGAGGAAGGGGAAGGGGAGAAGACAGAAGGGGTAGGGAGAGGAGGAAATGGGGGAAAGAGCATTCAGGCAGCGTGCCCCCCTGGAGGTCTTCCGAAGTAATTTTGTCACAACTAGGATGAAAAACATTTAGTGAATACTTGCAACAAGGCTGAGAGGGCTTGACACACTAGGCTGCCCTCCTCCATTGGGAATCACCAATTCTCTCGAAAGACACAATTCCCTATGTTTCCTGCCATAACCCACTGAATGCACTGGGGGAGAGTGTAAACTACAATGTAAACTATTATCCATATGGTGCAGCAGTGCTCCAAAATGTATTCACCAAATGCAATGAATGTGCCACAAGGATGAAAGAGGTTGTTGATGTGGGAGGAGTGGGGGGGTGGGAGTAGGGTATATGGGAACCTCTTATATTTTTTAATGTAACATTTTTTGTGATCTATGTATGTTCAAAAATATACAATTTAAACAAAGAAAGAAACAAATAAATTAATTAATTAAATAAAAGCATTTAGTGGAGAGAACCTGGCAGGAACACTGCACATCCCTTTGCTTGCTCCTCTCCCGGGGAGCAATCCGCTCCACTATCTCCCCCTTGTGGGCATTAGTGCTACCAGGTGCAGCCCGGAATTCCCGCAAAGCAGACCCTGACTGTGCCGGGCACGACAGGAAGCCTGGAGGGAAGGTACAGCCACAGCCTGAGGGTGTTTGCAAGGGCAGCACAGAATCCTTTCCCAGGATCAGCTTAAATGGTTCTTTCTGCCTTGACAGTCATCTTTAAATGGTAATAACAGCTCCCAGTGTCGTTGCACTTGGCCACTTACAAGAGCATTATTTCATCTCATTGTCACTGCCTCCCAATAGAGATTATTGCTGCTCTTTGCAGGTGAAGAAACTGAGGCTCAGTGAGGTTAGGCAATCTGCCCCAAAGGGGCTGGGAAACCATTGTGCCTTGGATGTCAAGTCCAGCTCACAGTATTCATAAAGCATCCTCCAGAGCCCAAGGGAAAGAGCCCAGCCCTTCCTCCCCTTGCCTCCCCCTTCTCTTGTGCTTTGGCTCTGTCATCCACAGACCAAGCTCTGGAGCCGTAGAACTCTTCCGCCTGGACTGGAGAACACTCTCCGCGTGCTTTCTCGGGGGCTTGTGATGAAATCAGAACATTCCCAAACAGTCATGAGTCAACATACGTTTTTTGAGCTCCTATTGGAAACTGAGGTATAGAGTGATTAACGGAAGAAAGAAAGTCTCTGGTCAAATTGTGCACGGCTCCTCTTCCCTGGTTGCTGGTGGGAGCGTTGACTGAAGTCATCTGTTTATCAAGACTAAAGCAGCTGTCCCCCTCCGATGACTTCATCACAGGCGCTGACAGACCCTCCAGGGCAGGGCTCTTGGCACTGGCTTCACTGGGGAGCATCTCCAGTCACTGCCCGTCCTCATCAAATTCAGATTTATGGAGTGTGAGGCTGGACGAGGCCCCAGGAAGGTCAGGAAACACATGGTCCCCAGTCCTTGGAAGCTTGTACTCTGAGGCACGGGCCATTTCCCAAGTAGCTGGGCCAAGCAGGTTGGGGTCAGAGCTCCAGCCCTCGCTCAGTGGGAGGTACACGCCCTGTACCCAGGTCACCAGCGGCTGTGTGTCAGAGGCAATACCTCCCCAGCGGAAAGCTCATGTGACACATTAATTTTACCTGTAATTTTGGACCATGAATTATGCTACGAGTGTGGGGACCCAGCATGCAGAGAGAATCTTGACTATAAACAAATGATGCCACTTTATCCTCAAGTAATAAATAATACCAATAGAGAGTAGTTTTAGTTACGTGCCAACTATTATTCTAAGTCCTTTATGTACTTTTACTTGCTCACAATTATCCCATGAGGGAGGTCTGATTAATCCCACTTTACTGACAAGAAATCTGTGCCTTAGAGAGTGCACATTCCTTGCTTGGGATTTGGACCAGGGAATCTCATCTTACCCACTGTGCCCCAGATTAGTTGGGGTAACAAGTTACCCCATGCACAAAATGATGGCAAACCACGGAACAATCCATCAATAAGTGCGAAAATTGCAGGCACAGAGTGCACATATGTGGGGGGTGGGAGGAAGGAGAGATTAGTATAGGTTGAAGTGTTTCAGACTGGTCTTCACAGGATGGGCAAGATTTATCTACATAAGGTAGAAGGGGCACGGGAGGGGCAGGGCAGGCCTTGAGCACGAAGCAGCGTCTGGGGTGGGAATCCTGGCTGTAGTTTTAGGAATTACTACTAACCAACGCTGCCCCCAAGTGCTCGTTTTACCAACATAACTTCTTAGAACCAGGACTAGAGCTGTGTTCTGCTCCTCCATGCTTACCCTACTTCCTCCGTCCCCTACAAGGCACACACACTCACATATTCAGAAAGAGAAAAGGTCAAGCCGCAAATCCTCCCTTGATTGCTCTGTGCCTACAGTTTATTTTTAGGTTCGAAAAGACCCTTTCCTTTTCTGACTCATGGACTCACTGAATAATATGCCCTTGGTAGACCGAACTAAAGAAAAGAGTCATCATTCCTCATGCCACATTCTCGAATCAAAGAGGCCCTTGTGACCCGACCCTGCTCTATCATTTCACTGCCATGTCTGCCCAGTGCCCATGCTCTATGTCTTCTATGGACCAAGGCACTAAAGCCAAAACACCTTCTCCCTGCCCTCCAACTACCCTTCACATCACCACTACCACCACTACCACCACTGGCGCCAACCTATACTCACACAAGCCCCACTAAAGAGATTTCATTTAGCTTCTCAGATGGCATCACTGGCCATTTACTCAGAGCAAACCCAGGCTGAGAACTGCCCTAGGGTAGAATTTGCCTTGGCAAGGCTTGGAAGGTGTTCCATTGAGGACCACTTTGGGACACAGGTCCACAGACTCTTTTTTACTTGAAATCCTGGGAGGTTTGGATTTGAGACGTTTTTGAATTTGAGAAAGATACATACACTGTATATTAGCTGACACCTTTAGGAGGGCCAGGTCAGCACAAGGTAATCAACTACACCCATATTTCTAGTAATAACACTAATATATACACTAAGTGGGATTAATAAAGTCTGTAAACTTTGGTTTTCAGAGCTTTTGGATTTCTGAGTTGCAGCTAGGGGTTTACCATCGTGGAGGTGACTAGGGATATAGAAGGGCCTGGGGAAACCAAGGCAAATTGTCAGTCAAGTTCCTAGACCCATGTGTTGTCTTAGCCTTGGAAACAGCAGGGTGTTTCGGAACCAGAGTACACTTATTCCTGAGAGCTAGATGGCAGGCCTAGCTCTAAATGATGATTTAGGGGTAGCTCTAGTCCCTTTCCTGAACCTCAGTTTCCCCATCTTCAAATCTAATCTTTAGACCCACTAATCTCCACACTTCTTCTCCTCTTGCAACTGTCTAGTCAACTGGTTGCTCATTGGTCTCTCCATAATGAATGAAAATTACAGGAAGTCTGTCAAGCATGTCTAATTGCCTATACATTGTTATTTACATAAAAAGGGCTAAATGATTTTTAAAAGTTTGAGATCAGAGATTACAATGGGGACAACAGAACCTTCTGTGGGTTGTGATTCTCTACCCTGTCTGTCACTGTGGAGAAAGAAAGCATTACAGACTTAACTAACACATAGCCTTTTTTTTTCAAGGAGGTACCAAGGCTTGAACCCAGGACCTCATACATGGGAAAAGGGTGCTCAACCACTGAGCTACCTCTGCTCCCTGCAAACTGTATGTTAAATGATCTTGTCTACCACCTAAAGGGCTCACATTTTTCAAATAAACTTTTCCTCATCTAAAATTTCATAGATTTCGTAAATATCCTGGGAGGAGGGTATTACTCACTTTTCCTCACTTTACAAATGAAGAAAAGGATTTCAGAAGGGATTAAATCTTTTGCCCAAGACCATGGAGCTCTTCTGTGACATAGGACAGCCTTAATCCAAGTCTTCTGATGTCTCGCTAAGAGTCCTCTAACCAGCCACTGTGAAACAAAAATCCATCACAGACAACGTGGACTAGGAAATTCCCATGATGATGGAGTTTCTAGAGGCTCTGGCCATCAGTGTTCCACCAAATTACAAATGTAAAAAATTTCCCAAAATCTTCCAGGCAATCCCCCAACTGTCTTGGGAGTTAGTCCCCCATGGTGGCAGGGACCCAAGGTTGCAGGCAAGAAACGTCCAGGCACACAGCTGGCTCTCCTGCCACTCTATCTCCTCTGCTCCCATGGAAAAGAAACCCAATCTCCCCAGCCCAGTGTTTGGACTCCTGGGAGCCTCGGCCTGGCAGTGGATGATTGGATTATCTTTATTGGCCTTACAGAGTTTACTAAACCTCTAGGGAAGTGAACCAGATGTCCCCATTTGACCAGCCATTGCAGTTGTGTCCAGCAATGTCCAGCTGTTACAAGCTCCATTCACAGAGCATACCATTTATCTTGGATTTCTTAGTGCCATAAACAAGCTAGAGGAGAAAAGGATGCCCCATTCTTGACATCAGAGGGAAAATATGAATCAGGAATCTAGGAAATACTGCTAAGCATTGTTTTCTCCCCAACAGCACCACCCCTCCCTCGCTTTTCTCCCAACTGAGCCAGAGAGGTAAGCTTTTCTCTCCTTCCTTGAAGAATCTAATCCAGGCATCTCTTCTTTCAAAAAAGATTTCCTAATCATTTCGAAAATCTGCTGCATTTTAAGGTCAATCCCATTAAGGGATTAACTTTTAGGTTTTAGTTCTATGTCTTCTAAAAATTAGAGAGAGATCCTACAACTCAACAATAAAAAGTTAAATGACCCAATTTAAAAATGGGCAAATGAATTGAATGAACATTTTTCCAAAGAGGAAATACAAATGGCAAGAAAACATATGAAAAGATGCTCAACTTCACCAGCTATTAGTGAAACACAAGAGGTATCATTTCATACCTATTAGAATGGCCGCTATTTAAAAAAACAAAAAAACAAAACCCCAGAAAACTACAAGTGTTGGAGAGGATGTGGAGAAATAGGAGCATTTATTCACTGTCAGTGGGAATGTAGAATGGTACAGCCACTGTAGAAGACTGTTTGGTGATTCCTAAGGAACTTAAATATACATCTGCCATGTGACCTGGCAATACCACTGCTAGGTATATTCCCAGAAGAACTGAGAGCAGGGACATGAACAGACATCTGCATACTGACGTTCATAGTGGTGTTATTCACAATTGCCAAAAGACGGAAGCAACTCATGTGTCCATCAACAGAGGAAGAGATAAATTTTGGTGTATCCATATAATGGGATATTATGCAGCTGTAAGAAGAAATGATGTTGTGAAGCATATGACAACATGGATGAAACTGGAAGACATAATGTTGAGTGAAGCAAACCAGACACAAAAGGCCAAATACTGTATAATTTTGCTATTTATGAACTAAATATAATGAGCAAACTCATGGAGTTAATAGTTAGAATATAGGTCACCAGAAGATAGAATGAGGATAGTGAATGGAAAATTGAGGCTTAACCTATGCAGACTTGTTTTAAAAATATAAAATAAAATAAAAAATTTTGGTTGGAAATGGATAAAATAGTTGAAAGCACTTTATAGTGTATGTAATCAGCAGCATTATAGTGGCTAAAAGGGAAAACCTAAGGTTGTGTATATCACTGGAAGGAATGTTAAAAAATGAAACATGGGACTTAATGGCATAGCAAAATAGCAAACACTAGCATGGAAAAAGTATGGTTAATAGTGCATATAGAAGAATGTTTTTCTCTGAATAGTGTTATAAGATGTTAATAATAGAGTGATATTTGGGTGAAAATATGACCAAACTATGGACTGCAGGATATAGTAGGGTATAGTAATAAGTTAATATTCTTCCATCAATGGTTAATAAAAAGGAAGTATGCTAAGTGAAAGAAAGTAGACACATTGTACTGCATATTATTTGGCTTCAGGTATACAAAATGTAAATACAAATAAGTTTATAAGGATAGGATTAAATTAACAGTTATGTATGGCAAGGGAAGGATAGAGGGATTGAGAGGTGACTACTTAGGGGTAAGGAAAGGTTTTTCTTTTTGGAATAATGAAAATGCTCTAATATTGCTTACAGTGGTGAATGCACAACTCTGATTATAGCAAATGCCATTGACTGTACACTTAAAAAAATTTTTTTTAAACAATTAGGGAAACATGGATGGAAAATTCAGTTCCACAGATCTACCAAGAAGAGCTCTAAGTCCAGAGAAATATTATATGCCTTTGACCCCTTGCCTCCCCTCCTTACCTATGTTTAATTTTATACTTATTTCTCAGACATGCAGGAAAGACTTTAGGTTAAGTTTGGTGCAGGAAGAAGTCAAGTTTCCTCAGATTCCGGGCCAAGAGTGGATCAAGGTGCTGAAGGGAACTCACACTGTGTGATGGATTGAATCAAGCCATTGTGTGGTATTTGTCACAGCAGCGTTGGCAAGCAAAGACACACCGCCTGAGGAGTCAGGGAACCTGTATTCTACTTGACTGTGCCACAGACTTGTTTGATCTTGTGAATTTGTTACCCACTGAAGGGCTGCTTAGTTCATAAAGATCTCTAGCGACGTTTTCCACCCCATCCCAAAACGGAAATGGGTTCCAAACAGACTTAAATGAGCAAGTTCGTCTTTCATCCCAGGGCCCAAATGAGTGGATCAGAGCTTGGTTACTGATCCAAACATGAACAAAGTCCCTTCTCCAAGAACTTGGGCTTGGAACTAAGAGTCCTTCCTGGACCTGGTCTGTCAAACCAATGAGAGGCATTGATGACTGCCATGTACCCTACCACATAAACTGGAGAACAGAGAAAGCCAGGCAGGGAGAGAGAGGAAAGAAGCAGAAAGACAAAACCCAAGCCAAGTATAGAGGAGGGAAAGCAGATGGCTCTAAGCTAGGAAGTCAGCTCTCTGCTAGTATGCTTTGTTCTGTAGGAATTCATTTGATTCAGCATAAACATAAAAAGGTGATTTATGAAGGATGCTAAAATTAGTGGGCAAAAATTTAAGGAGAAACAGTCTATTTGCATGATCTCGAAGTACCCATTTGTTAATTATAAATTGGAAATAGTAATTTTACAATGAAGAAACCTGGCAGATATCACCTTCATAAAGTGATCAAGGTCAACATCACCAGTAAAGGGACAGAGCAACCTCATGGACCCCTAATCTGGTGCCCGTGGAAGGGGACAGCATCACCTCTGTGGTAATAGTCTCAATAATTCATAACCTTAATTTAGTCGTGAGAAAACATCTGACAAACCCAAATGCAGGAACATGCTACGAGTGGTCAAAGGACCTTCAAAGGTGTCAAGATCATGAAAGGCGAGAGAAGACTGGGGACCTGTTACATACTGGAAGAGGCATGACAACAAAATGCAACATGGGACAAAGGGAGGTGTAGTCAGGGCTTTTTCTGCCTATAGTATGTCATATTCATTCTTTAAAATATATATATATATATATTTTTTTTTTTTTTTATTTACTTATTCCTACCACCCCTTTGTTGTTTCTGCTTGCTGTGTCTGCTCTTTGTGTGCTCTCTGTGTCTGCTCATCTTCTTTACAGGAGCCACCAGGAACCAAATCCAGGACCTCCCATGTGGGAGGGAGGTACCCAATCCCTTGAGCCACCTCTCTTCCCTGCTTGTTGTGTCTCTCATTGTGTTTCCTCATTGTGTCTCTTCATTGTGTCGTCCCATTGTGTCATCTTGCTGCATCAGCTCACCATGCCAGCCTGTTGCATCAGTTCACTGTCATGCTTGTCTTCTTTAGGAGGCACCAGGAACTGAACCTGGGACCTCCCATGTGGTAGGCAGGTGCCCAGATGATTGAGGCCACATCTGCTTCTGTATATTCATGCTCAAGGAACTGAGAACTTAATCTCCCAAAATGTCAAAATTAAATCTCATGCCTCACCTCCCCCTCCAGCTCCTGCAGCACAAATGCCCAGCACCCCAGGGCTTGTGGGGTACATGCCATACAGTCATCTCACCTCCAACAACTACAGGCTGGAAGGGAACTCAGGCTCCAACAGCCAGGTCATGGCACCCTCTGGTCTTATGATTTCAGAACCCCCAGAGCCACCAGGTGAGCCACTGATGCCCTACCTGAGGTATAGCAGAAATATCTGGGGCCAAGTAAAGGCTTCCAACCCTGACCTAAAGTTCTGGGAGATCAGCAAGATTGTTGGTGGCATATGGCAAGATCTCACTGATGATGAGAAACAAGAGTGTTTAAATGAGTACGAAACAGAAAAGATAGAGTACGATGAGTCTAGGAAGGCCTGTCATAATTCCCCCACGTTATCTTGCTTCCATAAATGCAAAAAGTCATGCAGAAGCAGCTTTAGAGGAAGACAGTCTAGCAGGGAGAAAGGAGAACCTTGTATGAGCATTCACTCTGCTGAAGATCCAGATGATCATGATGGCTCCTCAATGAAGCATATTCTACTGCTCATTGCCAGGGAAACCACCACCTCATCAGTGAAACCCTTAGTGAGAGTGTGGTGGTCGCTTGTCACAACAGCTAGAATGCAGGTCCTCAAACCACAGGCCCAGTTTTAAATGGTTCATTTGCGAAAACTAGAAGAACTTCTTCAAACAGAAGAGCAACCCAAGGAAAGGAAGAGGAAAGTCCTGGAAAGCACAGATTCATTTAACAACAAACTTAAATGGTTGTGCAGTTTAAAGGTAGAAGTGGATACAGAGAAAATTGCAGCTGAAATTGCACAGGAGCAAACCCACAAAAGGCAACAGAGGGAGAAAGAGACAGCAGAACAAGCTGACCATGGAGCAGTAGTCCTGGGGAAGTGCAAGCAGTTCATCAAATCAAAGGAAAGAAGGAAGAGGAGAGTATCCCATGGAGACGAGGAGACACACCTTGAAGAAACAACAGAAAACCAACAGAAGGGTGAAGAAGTGGGAGGAGGGGGTCGCCGGATGGCAGAGGAGGGGACCAGTGATAGCACCACTGGCTCTGAGAGCAATGGTGTAGCAGTGGAGGAGCCACAAACAGATCCCAGGCTAGAAGGTGAGAAAAAAGAATAGATGTCACCAGGTTTTATGTGTTCTAAATACTTTTTTAAAATGCAATAACTTTTGGGTAAAAAACAAACAAACTCTGCAATGTGAGATCCTATATTAAATTCTGAAATCGAAGCTGAATAAGAAGTATAAGGGAATTCTCTGTATAATTTTTACAACTCTGCTGTAAGTCTAAAATTATCTCAAAATAAAAAGATTAAAAAGGTGTGATATATTATCTTGATAGAAGAAACCCTCATGGTGTGTGGTATTTGTCATAGCAGCCCTGGCAAACCAAGACTTGCTTATACAGTCCCCTAGCCAAACAACCCTCCTTATCAAACAGATCAGGTGCATTCTTGCTTAGTCCTGAGGTGGGGGTTCCAGTTCCCTGTCCACCTGCAGAATTATTCAAACAAGTTAATCGCATCTTCCTGCAGGAACCATGCAGTACCCCTACCCTTTTGACAGTACACAGCCTGCCTCCAACAGCCCCTGCCTGTTCATTCTGTTCCCAAGTGGAATGCCCATGTGGCCCTGTGTGGCGTGTGGTGTCCTTCCCCAGGCTGAGTAAATGTGATTAATGAGCTGCTGTCAGTCTAATTTTTCTAGTGTAAGTTGCCACGAGTTTGGCCTTCCCTATAACTCTAGAGCCAGAATCCCTCCTTCATCAATGGGATGAATGGGAGATGATATCAACAGTTCTTGAATACCTCAAATAATGGAGAGATCAGTATTGTGCAAGGCAGCCTATTCATTTCTCAGTCAGTTCTCTGCTCAGTAGGAAGACTCTCTTGTGCCTAGAGTAGGTTGCCTGGGACAGTCCTGCTTTATTTCTGTTGTCCAGGTGTCATTCTTACTAGTGCCCCTTTCATTCTCAAAAATGTCCTAGTTTGGATGATTGGTCACCTTACTTATGCTAGAGAAGAAACTGCCTCCTTCTAGTTCAAAACATAGAAGAAGTTTACTCCCTTTTCAAATATTTGCAAATAGCTATCTTGCCCACCCCAAGCCAAATAATCCCAGGTCCCCATTTGAGTCTCATGTCATAGTTTCCAGACTCTTTTATCACCCTCCTCTGCAGGTCCTCTGAAGACTAAGAGCCCAGAGTGGAATATAGAATTCAAGATATGGCCAGGCTACTTTTGAGGCTTTGGAATGATTATTTCACTCTTCCATCAATTCTTAAGGTATCATTAGCCAGAATTATTTATAATGCAAAAACCAGATGCCAATGAAATGACCAACACTAGGAGGATATTTGAATAGTTTATGATTTAATCACACTATAGAATAACATGTAGTTATTTTTTTAAGTTAAATCATTAACTTTAATTAATAGTTCAATTATAAAAATATACTATCATCAACTGTAACACATGTAATTGTAACACTGGACAGAATTATATATCACATTGTAGAAATATATTTAACATCAAAGAACATAGCTCATAGTATAGTCTTAAGAAAGCAGGATACAGGCATACACAGTAATAATGATAAATGACAACTACCTGCAAGAATGGCGATGGGTCCCTAAGCAGAACACCATACAAAAGAAGCAGGCACAATACAGTATGACTCCATTTCTATAAGGATCATATACAGTTGTAACTCACCTGTAGTGCTAGGAGTCAAAATAGTGCTTACCCTTTGTGGGCAGAAATGATTGACAAAGGGCTAAGGGGATTTCTGGAATTCTGGTAATTTTCTGTTTCTTGATCTGGGTGTAAGTTCACAGAACATGCTCAGTTTTTGAAAATTTAAACCATACACTTTTGATTTGTGCACTTTTATATATGCATTTTAAACTTCTAAAAAGTTTACATTAGAAAAAGAAAATATATTGATATACAAAACTGTAAACCAGAGGTACAGATTAGCAATTTCTGAAGCTACTTCACATGACTACTAGGGTTGAACAAGTCAGCAAATCAATTGTTGATAATGGGATCCAACAGTTTCTCACTGTCAGGGAAAGAAATTGCAGGTAGGTAAGTGTGAGAGTTTGAAGCTTTTTGTGGGAGATCATGTTCTTGGAGCTAATCCATTCTTGTGGCTGTGGGACCCTTGGATTGGATTGGATACAATTAGGGGTGTCTTGGATTGGATTGCTTCAGTGAGGCATGCACCAGGGTGGGTCTTGTTCCTCTTGCTGGAGTCTTTTATAAATGAAGGACTGAAAGCAGAGACACACCCAGAAAAAGAAGCAGAGACAGAGAAATTCCAAGGCCAGGGGAGAGGGGAGAGATGAGCCACATGCCTGTCCACCCACAGCTGTGCCTGGGGAAGCAGGAAGCCTGGAGAAGGAGGCAGACACCCAGACTGCAGACGGCCATCGTGTCTTGCCATGTGGCAGGAGTCCAGGATGGCCAGGAGCCGACCTTCATCAGACAGCATCTCTGATGATGCCTTGATTTGGACATTTTCACAACCTCAGAAATGTGAGTTTTTAACCTAATAAATTCCCATTATAAAAGCCAACCCATTTCTGGTATATTGCTCCAGGCAGCTGTTAATAAACTAAGAGAGTAAAGGAAGAAGGCTGGAAGGGGCTTGGTGATACTGGATTGAGCTGAAGGTAGTCATGTGAACTCATGCTTATTTTAAGAACTCATGTTTATTTATACATATAAATAGACACTAAAGGAATTATAGATATGTCTGTCTGTATGTATTAGCACACCCACATATATTTCCTAGCTCTCTCTGCTGAGAGGACCCCAAAGCAGTGACTCCCCGGTAGCAACCAGTATCTTCAGTGTCCAGATACTGTTTTTTGTTCCCCCCACCCCATACAGCTCCCTTGTCTGTTTGCTTGTTGTTTGTGCTCGTTGTTTGCACTCGTTTTCTGCTGATTGTATTTTGTTTGTTGTCTGCTCATTGTTTTTTTGTTTGTTTTTCTTTAGAAGGCAAAAGGAACTGAACCCAGGACCTCCCATGTGGTAGGTGGGCACTCAACTGCATGCGCCACAGCCACTCCCTGCTTGTTTGTTTTTTCTGCTCATTGTCTGCTATTGGTTTTTTTTTGTCCAATGTCTGCTCATTATCTGCTCATTGTTTGTTTGTCTTCTTTAGGAGGAACTGGGAACTGAACTCAGGACTTCCCATGTGGGAGGTGGGCACCACATCCACTCCCCCAGACCTTGGTGTTTAAATATCATTCTCCAGTGAAAGGAACCAGGGCTCCTAGGAGAAACAGCTGAGGGTAGGGCTGGAATGGTGTAGGCAAGATGAACCTGGATCATTTTGTAGGGTCAGAAATAACATGCTCTCACACACACACACACACAAAGATGGAAAATGATAGGGTCATACGAAAAGGACACAGAAGCCAACCAGAAAGAGCTTTCAATGGCCAAAACTGGGACAATTTGAGTGACAAAATAAATAATGATTATATTGGATTATAATCCTCCAAAATACATTAACATCCATGACTCCATAGTGATATAAACAAATGACTGCATAAATAAATAAATGTGGGAGAAAAGGCAAATATTACTTACAGAAAAAATTCAAAGATATATATATATAGATATACCCCCTTCAGGGAGTAAAGCTTAATTTCCCTTACCTTGCATGTAGGCTGGACTTAGTGACTCTCTTCCAAAGAATAGAACCTGTGGGACGCCATCAAATGTACCAACATACATATTATGAGACTCCCACAAAGAGAATTAAGAAAGAGAATATTCAAGGAAATAAAGGCTGAAAATTTCCTAAATTTAACAAAATATATAACTATGCACAAGCAAAACACTCAACAAACTCCTAACAAGATGAACCCAAAAAGTTCATACCATGACATATTATAATCAGACTGTTGAATGCCAAAAACAGAGAAGTGATGTGTCACATACAAGGGAGCCTCAAAAAGATTAAGTGCTGATTTCTCAAAGGCAAAAGACATATTTAAAGTGCTGAAAGCAAAAAAAAAACTGCAAACCGAGAATTTTTCATCTGGCAAAAGTGACTTTCAAAAAACAAGGGAGAAGTTAAAACTTTCCCAGATAAACAAAAGCCGAGGGAGTTCATCACCATCACACAGGAGATGCTAATGAGAGTCTTGCAGGTTGGAGGGAAAGGACAATAGACAATAGACCAAACTGCAGGAAGACATGATGATCTCTGGTGAGGGTAAAATGACATGGGTAAATGTAAGTGCCAGTACTAATGTATTTTTGGTTTGTAACTCCACTTTTACTTCCTCCAAGATAAATTCATAAAATGTAATGAATTCAGTGGTCTGGTACTCAAAATGTATAAACATGTAATTTGTGACAAGAACCACATAAAAGTGGGGCATTGGAGGGTATAGAAACATAGCTTGTGTATACTGTTGAAGTCAAGGTGATATCAAAGCAAATGACATTGTTACAGATTCATGTTAAATTTAAGCCCCATGGTAACTGCACAGAAAATAATGGAGAATATGCAAGCTGATAGAAACAGAAATTAGAGTACAAGTTACCAGGGATGGGGGACGGGGAATGTAGAGTTTATGCAAAATGGATGTAGGGTTTCTATTTGGGGAGGTGAGAAAATTTTACAAATGGATGGCAAGGAGGGAACCACAATATTGTGAATATGATTAATCCCACTGGATGGTATGCCTGGGAGCAGTGGAAATGGGGAAGTGTATAGTGTATAGCTGTTGCTTCAATTCAAAAAAAAAGAAAGAATGAAAGAACAACTAAAGGGACAATGACAATTAAATGCAATACATGATTGTGGATGGGATCTAGCAAGGGAAGAGAAAAGGGGCATTACTGGGTCATATGAAAAAATTACAATATGACTGTAAGGTTTTTATCAATGATAAATTTATTGAACCTGGTAACTGCACTTAAGGTGGTTATGTAACTGAATATCTTTGTTTTTAGGAAATGTACATGGCAATATTATGTGTTCAAGGAGCACGATGTATACAACCTATATGCAAGTGTTCAGGAAATGGATTGATAAATAGAACAATAGATAAAGAGATAAATGAATAGAAGATAGAATGATGTGGCAAAATGTTAAAATTGATGGATCTGGATATCTGGGTGTATCCAGATATCTCTCTCTTTAACTCTCATCTATCCCTGATTATAAAGGGTGACCTCTAGACGTCAGGCCCCACCTGAAGGATGGTTAGGAATTGCTGGGCAACCTGTGGATCACGTTCACCTGGGGCACACAGGGGAGGGCCATGTAAAAGAACAACTCAGGAAATGCCTATCTTTCGGTTCATAAAGTGTGGCAAGGCCAGCCTTTGTGGATGCAGAGGCGAGTTAAGAAAAGGCTAGTGAGAACTACTGCCATGCCTCTGCCAATGCCTGAGCACTGGAGTGGTTTTGGAGTAAGGAGGAGTCTCCCTGCTTGGCCAGAAGCCACCAGGAGTCCAGTGGCAATAGGAGGAGCTCGGGGACAGCCACATGGAAGCCTACCCACACCTTGGCATGGGGTGCCATTCAGACTTCCCAGTCCCAGGCACCTGGGAGAGAAGTAAGAGGAGGGGGGAAGGATATCCACATTGGGGTCCCCGCATCAGTTGTGCCAATCCAGATACCTCCCATTCCCTATGTCCAGGACCCCTAGCAGACAGCTAAGAGCAGACAGATCCCTGCAGGGGTTGGCTGAACAGGCGTATGTAGCACTAGGCCAGGGCATGTGTAGCACTGTGCCAGCCTGCCCTGAGTAGGGCACTGAGGTGCTGCAATTCCTCATTGATTCAGTGGTTCTTGGTTCCTACCCCTCCCCTCTCTACTGGTGGTAAGGGGCATGGAATATACCCCATCACTGCCTACATGTGCAGGGGCTCTTGGCAAAGACAGAGCTACATCTTCCCAGTGGCATAACCCTCCCTTTGTGCATTTATTTCAGGACATTGAGGAGGAAACGATATCCAAAGCCTATCCCATTTATTAAGGTTCCAGCAGCTAACATGCCCCTCTGCACGTGAGGCAACCCTCTTAGCCACTTTGTGACCTCAGGGCATCTAAAAGAATGGTCAGTGAAAAGGACCCTCTTTCCAGAATTAAGATCTGAAGTCAAATGTCACTTTATTAACAGCAGCAGGCTTAGAATTCCCAATATAGCAACATGGGGGGACACCGCCCGTCGCACTCAAGGCCAAGAAACAAGCATGCTGGAGGAAAATCAAGAGGTCGGTTTCAGGGGCCAAACATTGACAGAGAGACAGGACTTACGAACCAGCCACAGAGGAACTCTTCAGGGTATTTACTCTGAAAGTTGGGTTAGAAGAGGGGGGTTTATAAAGTCAGCTCTGCCCCGAATGAAGGTTTTTGTAGCTTTGTCTTTTAATTCATTTACTCAATTGTAGGTAATTACCTCTTAGGTGTACATAACTGTGCAGTTTTAGATTAGCCGTGACAAATGTTGACTCCAAGGCCAACTTTCCAACCGCCCTTGGAGGCGTCCCCTCCCTGTTCCTTCAGCAGTCAATAATTTGACTTCATGAAACAAATAAAATAGACCAAACCTTAGGAGAGGGCATCACCTGGAAAATCAACACCCACCCACCCACACACACACACACACACACACACACTGTTCCTGCCACCAGTCCAGACAAGAAATTCTGCTGTGTTTGGCAGACATTAGGCTGCAGGCATTTAGGAAGGGAACACTCCAAGAAAGGAGCAGGTCCAGTGAGACTACAAAGGAAAGGCTGGTGTGTGCGGGCCCCAGCGCCCAGTCCTTCTCCTCTCTGGGCACACACCTGCATCCCAAATCCTGTCTTGGAGGATGGAGCCACACGAGAGCCATGGCCCATCTGAGCTTTGGCCTCTAGCCTTGTGACAGGAACGTTTCCTTCCCATCCTCCATCCCCACCAACCCAACCCAGGCCCCACCCTGAGCTTTTTCTTCCCAGACGTCTCCAGAAAGGCTTTGGGCTTTAGGTCAGTGTGGGATGAAAGAGGAGCTGAGTGGGAGTGGGCTCAGGGCACCCCTAGTTCACCCTTGACCACCCCAGCCTCCCCTTCAATGCTCAATGCAGACACGGTTTGAAGCAGGTGGTTAGGGGGCAAGCTAGGATGATGACAGCCTGCTCACCAGCAGATACTCCTTTGGACTGAGCTCTCCAAGTCCAGGCAGCTCCTCTGATATCGTAGAGCTCCCTTCCTCCAGGGCCTCCTTCCCTGGCCATCCAGGGAATGACTCTTGCCGTGTGGGGCTTCCCTTAGAGCTTCCCACAGAGAGGTAGGTGGGGTTGATGGAGCCATCCTCATGACCATGGGAAACCACTTGAATGATCAGGATGAGGGTAGAGTCCGTGCTATGAGCTGTTCATAAAAATAACTGATCCCCATAAAGCCCAGACCCACCACCTCAATATCACAAGTGCTGTAGCCTTTAAAACAAAATATCTCTTTTGGGCCTTCAGCGAGCATGTTGGGTACTGTGGATGCAAAGGTGAATGGAAGAGGCACTGTGAATAGCACAAACAACTAACCTGGATGGTGTCGCAAGCTCAAATGCAGGCATGTGCGGCACGCTCAGTGGTAGTAACTGTTATCACCCAAAGGGAAGAGGTTGTGTCCATCGGGGTCCTCCTGGCAGAAAGCGGAGCATACTCCAGAGAGGACTGGAGAGGCGTGGGCAGTGCTGAGGGAGCCAGCAGGGCTGGCAGTGGTCCAGGCACTGGTGACAGCAGGAAGCCTTGACCACCTGCTGCATAATGAAGAACTTGGCTGACCTTCATCCCCAATTCCTGGGAGATCCCTCCACCTCTTTGGAACTTCCTGTGATAGTTGTCTCTATTATCCAGGGTGGCGCCTCCGGCCACACCTAAGAACTTATGCTAATGAGATGGCTCAGGGTGAGGGTCCACACCAGAAAGACCATGTGATTAGAGGGTTGAGGCTTTGAGCCACTTGATATTGGCCCAAGCTCTGGGGATGAGAGGGGGTTGGAGAGTGAGTTCAACCACCAACCATGTGGGCACCAACTGAATCAGCCATTCCTACATAATGAAGCCCGGTGAAAACTCCAGATGCCATAGAGAATCCCTGGTTGATCATACACACTGATGTGCCCAGGGGTGAGGGTGAGGGGGCAGGTGACACATCCTGACTCCGTGGGGTGTGTCGGTCAGGAGGAGACACCTAAAGAGGTACCTACCCCCTCCAATGCAGGTGTCAGGGTGGCCAGGAGCATGACTCACGGGGCCCTGGATGGAGCAACGTTTGAGCACTAGAGAAGAGCAGGCGGACAGCTTTGTCATGGGTCTGGGGGCAGGTTACCCTCCAGCAGCTCCCTCTCTTGTGTTTGTGTGCCACAGTGGAGGAGCCCCCGTCCCTCCCCAGGGACAGATATACCACCACCACCGGGGTGTGAGCTGGATGTCCTGAAACACACCCACCGGAGTCTGCTCTCTCCAGTGAATGTTCACATGTCCTCAGGACACGAGGGGAAGAATGCACCTTATCTACTAGGGGTTTGTGTCTCATGCGGCCAGGCTGACTCCATGGCCTGAGCACAGGCTGTATCTGTGGGTCGCAGGGAGGGGAGGAAGGCCACTCTAGGACTGTCCCCTCCACAGGGAGTGGACACACCTTGCCTCTTCATCTCTTCCACCTTATTCATATCCTTTTTGCTATAATAAAACTGTAGAAATAAGTTTAAACACTTCCTGAATTCTGTGAGGCACTGTCAGGAGTTATCGAACCTGAGGAGGTGGCGGGAACCCTTGAATTTGTAGTCAGAAGTGTGAGAGGCCTGAGAACCCCCAAACTCAAGGCTGTGGCTGACGGGCAATCTTGCAGAGGGTTGTCCCTCAACCTGTGGAGTCTGCCCTACTTCCGGGTAGCTAGAGCTGGAATTGCATTGCATTGGTGTCAGAAGCTTCCAGGCCACCTCCAGGCCTGAAGGGGCCAGGGGATGGAGTGGGAGTGGGACGGCCAGACCTGCAGAGGGCTGAGGCTGTGGAGAGGGGCAACCTGAGCCTTCTCTTCTCCCTCCCTCCAACCGCCTCTAGGGTCTCCCAAGGCTGGATCCAACTGAAATCCAGAAAACAAGAGAGCCTGGGTGATGGTCTCCAGAGGCACAGGCTAGCAGGGAGAAGGGGGAGGATGAATCTGGAGGAGCAAACAGAATTAGTAGCACAGAGAGGGTCTGGGGCTGGACAGGCTGAAGCAGAAAGAAATTATTTTCAGAGCAGAAGTGCAGGAGGTGGGCAGGAAGGGATGTCTAAAGAGT
The DNA here is from genome assembly GCF_030445035.2 of Dasypus novemcinctus. NCBI lineage: Eukaryota > Metazoa > Chordata > Mammalia > Cingulata > Dasypodidae > Dasypus > Dasypus novemcinctus. The sequence continues at coordinate 23,203,398 of NC_080692.1, read as the reverse complement.
GGAGGGCATTCACCTCCTTGTCTGGAGCTCAGATTAGGAGGGGGCAGGGAAGGAAGGGCCTGCAGATGAGGCTGTCATCAGTCAGGGGTCAGATTAGGCCACCAGGGGATGTTAGGCTGGAGGCTAGGAGGGTTCAGCTTTGACCAGCTTGCAGTGGGAAACCCAGGAAAGCTTTAGGTTGGTTTTTATTTTGTTTTTTCAATCCGCATAGTGGTATGCTTGAATCTTTGTCTTAAAGACAATCAGACTCCACCATAGAAAGGAACTAAAGGGCGAGTCTAGAGGACAAGGGACTGATGGCAAGATCACTGCAATGAGGGCAGGGAGCCCAGATCCATGGCACACAAGTGAGGTTGGAGCAAAAGGATATGAAAATAAACTGTAGTATGAGAGGATAGAGAGGGGAGGGGGCCCTGAATTCTAGCCCTGGGAACATCATTAGCCAAAAAGTTTGGACTGGGCATTTCAATTCCCCTACAAAGTAACGTCATTGCCCACCTCACTGAGTTTGCGCCAGACTGAAATAGCACACGTACTTTGAAAAGCACAGAGCTGGACACGTGAAGCGTGAAATCGAGGTTATTGCCACGCTTTTTTGGTGAAGCACCATTAATGAGGACACTTCTGTAACATTGTCAAGTTGTAGCCAAAGATATGTGAGCTCACCCATTGGCAGCACAGAGGGGAGCGGTGGCCCAGCCCCTCTGGGGTCTGGGTGAGGTGAATCCACATGGAACGCATGCTTCTACTCTCCCCTGATTCCCTCTCTGTGACATGGATTTCCTGAGCTCAGCTCACTGAAGCACATTTTTCACATTACGGTTTTGATCCGCAAACTGCCCAGTTACCTTCAAAGAAGGAAACAAGTTGAAAAGTCTTGTATTGAACAGATATTCTTCTGTTTAATTGCAGGCTGTTAGAAAGGACAGGAAATGTCTGCAATTGGGTGTTTGCCCAGCAGGCGGCACACAAGACATGTGTCTGAGATTCAGTCTAGGCTTTCAGCCTTTGATGGAAATTCTACACACACACACACACACACACACACACACACACACACGACAGAGAAGACATTGGAGGTTTTAGAACTAGTTCTCTATAGGACACAGTCTGTGATGACATACAAGGGCAGAGAACCTAAAACTTCCTCAGTTTTGATGGATAGAAAAGAGACAGACTAAAGAATATTCCAGTGTTATGTGCTTGCCCACAGAATGGTGACCACTGTCTTTAGAGGATGGCCTCCTCTAAAGGATTTAAAAGGATGGCTTCCTAGAAGTTTGGAAGCTACAAGTTTATCGGGAGAGAAGAGAGGAAAAGCTCTCTCTCCATTCATCTGTCATCCCTTCCAACCTGGAACACATGTTTTTGAGCACATGAAGGTTGGCTGATTCTTGTGATTTTACGGTCTCATCTTCAAATTTTGTTAAGTTTTTACTGGCCATGTTGCCTAGCTTAGGGGATTTAGAAAAAATGAGAGAAAAATGCGGGGCCGAAAAAATTTGGAAGCCATGCACACTTCTTTCTGCTAATAATTACAGTTGCACTTCTTTGAGCATTTAGTATGTGCAAAGCATTTTACAGGAGGGATCTGATTTAATCACCATAGTAGCCCAATGAGACAGATGTGTCATTCATTGTATAGATGAGGAAGCTGAGGCTCAGATTGTTTAACCTGCCCCACTCACATAGCAAGTTAGAGGCAGACCAGGGCTTCTACCCGGTCTGATAGATTTCAAAGTTCAGATTCATACCTGCTACTCTGTGGAGGCACCTATGCATGTGCTGTGTGCAGGCAGACACTCTTACGGAATTGGATGAGACATGTCCTTAGTGGAGAGACAGGCGTAATGAGGGACAATGGGCCAAGTCTAATATACAGCTGCCCATATAAATTGCTCTAACAGCCCAAAAGATAGGCCAGTTAATAGCCAGTGAGGTCATCAAGGAAGGTTTCCAAAAATTGATTGGTGAGGAAGAGCATTCCTGGCACAGAGAAGAAAGTATGCAAAGACACAAAGCAAAAACTTGTCCAGTGTCGAGAAAGAATGGTGAGCGTGGACCTTCTGGGAAAGAGAAGGAGGAGATGAAATTGGAAACATCAGCTGAGGTCCAACACTGAAGAGCCACGTAAGGAAAAATAAGGGGTTGGACTTTAGACAGCAGGGCACGTGGAGAAGGAGATGACCCGTGTGTTTTGGAGGCTTGGCAAGGGAGAGGAACTTTGCTCAAGGACAGTGGTGCATTAGCTCGTTGGCCACACAGCCTTGAGTGCTTTCCTACCCTCCCATGGTGGACTCAAAGAAGTCTTTGCAACTTTGTCAGTGGGAAAGGGAAAGGACAGATTCCTTTGCTGACATGAATCAAGAAGAAATCAGAAACTTCAATACCACCTTGAAAACCTATCAGGAAAGTTTAAGTGGCTTATCTGTTGAGGTTCCCAAACAAGCAAGAGCTCAGCTTTTAGGCAAAGCTTTTCCAAATGTAGATAATAGAACACAGTCAACACTTGACAGGAGCCAGCAGAAATTGTATAGGGGGCATGGACGTCAGGATTGTAGAGACACTGCATGAAGCCTCTTTCTTTCCCAGGGCAAATAACCCCATCCTCAGAGTCAGGGGGTGGGGTGCTCAGCTCAAATTTGCCATCATTGCAGATTAATAGGAATTCCATCTGTCCTGGAACATTCTCCCTTTTCACAGAATGATGTCTGGCCTAACATATCTTTTGTCTTTTATTTACACCCCTTAGGTCAAATTAAGCTCTCCAACATAGAGCACTAAAATTGGCAGAAAGTCCAGTTATTGAGTGTGGACCAAATGGAAAATATGGTAACAACATTCTCTATGTTCTCTGTAATCTCCCTCCCTCTGCTCAAGATAGTACCTTCTTACTCTCCAGATAGTCTTTCTGGACATGATATTGATGACTTCTGAATAATCAAGATGTGCTCTCCCCCCAGGAGCCCAACCCTGAAATAGGGACTTGGCCCTCTTCTCACTCCCACATTCATTCCTTCCACAGAAGCAACGAGAATCCAACCTGACTCCTCTCCGCAAGGCATCAGAGTGGGGCATATCCTTTATGGCCTAAATGGCTTTAACTTACTTAGGAGGTAGATTTGGCAGTACTGGGAATCAAAACATTGTTTGGCCAGATCTTGCTGACCAGGACACAATTATCCCTGACCTATTGGAAATGCTCAATGTTTTCTATTATTGTAGAAATAATTGCCTGTACATGACCTTAAAAAAGAGTTGCATTAGAGTAAAGCATTAAATGAAGAAATCCCCCCTCCTCCACCCTTTGGAGACAACTACTATCACTAGTTTCTAGTTTTTGTTCTTCTTATGGTTTCCATGAAAACTTAAAATAAAATGCTTATACCTATATACCTTGAGTTATCAAATTATGATAGAACAGATTGTCTGCCAACTGTCACAGATGAAGAATTTATTGAATTCTACAACTTGGTAGAGCTTCTCTCCCATCTATCTCTTAATTTTTATTAGTTATACTATTTTTTTTACTCCTTTTCCTAGTGGCTATTTTTAAATTCTATGCCTAAATAATGTTTAAAATAATTATCTAATTAAATAAATTTATAAGTTAATAATTTTAAATATTAATTAATCATTATTTGCATGTATTTATAAATATGTTCTAAAAATTTTATAGATTTATAAACTAATACAATTTCTAAATTAATAATATTTAATTACTTAATATGATTAATGGTAATTATTTACATTATATATTAATGATAATGTTTAAAATGTGCTTAAATTATTTTAAAATTAAAATATACTTAAAATTAGAGTTTTACGACTAGTATTTACTATTCGTACACCTGCAGTTAGTATTTTAAGTTTATTAGCTCTTATGTTTCGATAGTATCTATAAACTTCTCTATGAAAGACAAGTAGTTCCCTGTGTTTATTCTTCCTCCCACCTTTCTTCCATTCCTAAAAATCCTAACTTACGGTGCTATTTTTTTCCATATCAAGATAACAATAATCATACTTGATGCCAAAACATAGCATCATCTGAAATTGGAACAGTAGTAAGACCCCAGTTGCTCTTTTTCAAGTTCAGAGGTAAGGCACATTAAAAACCATTCTTCAAAGGAAATTCCCTCCAAATAATCTGATACTTCCCTTTCTTTTCTTCAACACTTTTACCCCCTACTCCAATTAGATAATGGCAAATAAAACTTCTGGATATAATTCCTAACTCTAGAAAGAACTGAAACTAGGAGAAAGAACCTCTGTGCCTGCAGAGGAGAGGAGATAGTCCCCATGCCATTGTCCAGTGCCACCAATGAACAGCTTGCTTTTGCCGCACTTTGTCACTGTGGCACAGTCAGAGTCCAAGTTAGAGAAACCCAGTGGAAGGCTATGAATATAGAGCCAGACCAGCTCCCACCAGGGTGGGTAACGGGGTGAGGGGAGGCTTCAGCTTCAAGATGATGGAACATCTTGAAAATGAAGCTCTCTTGAGCATTCCTCTCACCCAAGAGCTGGGTACAGAGAGAAAATGGATATTCTAGGCCTCAGCTCTTGGTTTACCATCAATAGAACATCATGGGAATGCCTGGAATGATAAAAGAGTCTCTCTGCCAATTCAGCAGATGATCTCCTTGTCTAGAGAGTAATCTTGAAACATTACATCATCTGGAGTTAAGGTTATAGGAATGTGGTGGGCTAAGGGAATGAAAGTTTATTCCTCAGCACCTAAAAAATCTGAAAAAAAAAAAGTCTAAAAATTACGGATGTAGTTGGGCTCACAGGAAAGAAAGGAACATCCATAGGTGTCTGAAATAATGAAGGCGTTGAAAGTCAGCATAGAAACACTCATACTGCCACAGTCCTGGGAGAGTGGGGCATGAGGACTGGACTCCAGAGTGGGGCTTAACAGCCAGTCCTGGCTGACACCCTCCCAGAACAGGAGAAGGGCCTTGGGGGACTGCATCTGAGAACCCTATATCAAACTGGGGTCCTCTAGTGAAAAAAAAAGTATAAAATCTCTACCCTCCTACCCAGGGAGAAGGCATGAAAGTTGGTCTCTACTTGGGGTTCTGGGTGGGAAAAGATCCCCGAGAGAAACCAAAAGACCTCAGGTCTGCATTGGACATGAATTTGGCATCCAGAAAACACATTATACACAGGGTGGAGGAGGACTTCAATATAGAAATTGATCGTGGGCCATGATAACCCCTCTGAGGCCCCCTGTGGAAGCAAAGTCTAGGCCAGTGGCCCAGGATTTCCATTTCAACAATTCGGGTAAAGAGGGGCTCATAGTAAATCACTACAGATCGCCTTTAGAGAACATCCTGAGTGAGATTCTGCAAACATGTTAAATACCTAAGGTAACAATTTAAAAGATTTTTTTTAAAAAAAGAAAACAATTAACACAAGATACTATGAAAGTCACCTCATCCACAACTTCTTTCTCTGAGCAAGGCTGTCCTCAAATCATCTCTGGAGAAAAAGAAACAGAGAACCAGAAGGGACCACAGACACATTCTCACCCAGCACCGTCCCTCTTCTTCACAGATGAGGACCCTGAATGCTAGGGTACAACTCATGGCTGTGAGTGAGAAAGTGATGGAGTAGGAGAAGGGCTGAGGTTTCTAAAGCTCCAGATTGGTTCTAGAGCTTTTAAAATTGGAGGTGGAGGGGGTGAGGGTGGTGGGGCAGCCAGTGGCTTTAACGTAACCAGGGAACTTAACCCATTTCCCACAGGAGATGCCCATGGCCTCAGCTTGGGAGAGCCCATGCGGTGGAAGATTCTGATGGGCCATCTGGAGCCCTCTTAGGGGCAGAAGCCATGGCTCCCTGAATCAACTACTCATTGATTTGCCTGATCCTCTTATCCTTCCTTGTCCCCATCTTTCAATTCCTAAGATGTCTAACATAGCTCCCACAATATAAAGACTTACTCTCTACTGAAAGAAGGACAAGAGAGGGACCCTGAGGTATTTAATTTTCTTGAGATCCAAAGTGGAACTCTTGGGATTGTTCTGGCTGCATTTTCTTTGATTTGACTCCATGCTGCCATTCTCCTTGCTCATAAATTATCTTTAAAACAGGAGCAACCTCTACAAGAGGGGTTCTTTTCAGTGTACATTAAAATCATCTGGAAGGCTTGTCGAGACACCGATTGCTGCACTCTACCCCTGCAGTTTCTAATTTAGTAGGTCTGAAGTTGGGCCTGAGAATTTGCATTTCTAACAAGTTCCCAGGTGGAGGGGATGATGTTGGTCCGTGAGGCCACACTTTGAGAACTACTGGCTTAAAGCAGTCCTTCTCATACTTTATGGGGAATAAAACTCACCTGGATATCTTGTCCCCTACAAGATTCTGATTCAGTAGGGTTGAGTGGGAGCCTGAGGATCTTTGTTTTTACCGAAATGTGGCTGCTGCCACATTTTGAGTAGCAAGGTTTGAAAAGTTATTTTTCTATTATTCTACTTCTTATTAGACAGATTGTGGAAGAGAGGAAGGGGCCAGTATGATTCAGGGTTGGTTGAGCCTGGAAAAAAGCAGAGAAAGGGGATAACTGAGACCAGGGATGGCAGCAATGGTTGAAGGGAGAGAAAATGATCAGACTCAGAGAAGGCTCTGAAATACCTTAGCAGGAGATCAGAGCAGAATGTCCCGTACTGGCAGCAGCTTGTCTGGAAAAAGGAAAGAAAGAAAGAAAACTGTTCTAAAATTGGCCTTTCTTCTCTTGGGAAAGTCAGGTCCTTTCCCAACAGCCATCAGGCTAAAGAAGATTGGAGGGGGAGACAAATCCTTCCATGCACAATTACCTTCTATGATGGATGATGTTTCCTTTAGGGCTCTGCTCAAAGCCAGCGCTCCAAGTCTTGGCTCAGGCCCAGGCTGTCTGGGAGCAGGGACAGCCCGTCTGATAGGGCACCGGGAACCAGCTCTCCAGTTGGGTTCCCAGCTCTAGCTCTGGCTTTCTAATTATAACAATCCCTTGCTCTCAGGTTCTACATACACTTCTCCAAAAACTTCATTTGTTCATTCATTCATCTCATCAATGACTAATACTGGGTACATACAATAAGTATAGCACTGCACTGTGTCCCCCAAGAAAGAAGGTGAGACTCTAAACCTCGTATTGATCATTAGAAGAAGAGGCAAATGGCTGCCCTGGTATTCAGATGTCCTATTGCAGTCACTCTTCACCACAGCTTTGTAAGTAGGAAGGGTCAAGGGGAGTGGTTTTCCTAGCCAGGGAAGAGTGACCCAGGTGACAGGACACAATCTGGCAGCCCTAGGGCCTGGACGGCAAGCCAAGGCTCATTTCCATCCCAGTGAATGCAGAAGGTGCCTCGCGGCTTTGTGCCCAGGGTAGTTTGAAGTGAGTCACCGAGGCAGAGAGCTCGGGAGGTAGCTTTTGATTCCTATCCAACCCTTTGAGCTGGGCTGTCCTCACTGCCTACAGCTGGAGCAGAATACCACCAGTGTTCTCCTAAAGCACAGGAACCATTTTCCCCCGGTGGAAACCGAATCCAGCGTGTGGCATCTGAACTGGAAGCAGAAGTCCACCAACACAAAAGGTTGACATTGTGTCAGAATCTGGTTAAGAGACCGTGCAGTGTACACTTTCACTGTTGGGAAGACCCATAGCCCCTGTTCTCACTTCATCACATCCGACCTTGGTGGGACCAGAATCCCTGGGAAGCTTTTAGAAACCAAACTACCTGGGCTTTATCTTCTGAGATTCTAACTTGGTAAGTCTGAGCTGGGGCCCAGGCTCTTTCCCTGTGTTTGAAGGTTGGTGATAGGCAGTCAGAAGAGAGAACCACCGAGTATAGTCAGGGGTGGAGAAGGAACTCCTTACTACTCGAATTCTCCTCATCATGCCTCCTTCCTCCAGCCTTTGCTGCTTTTTTTTTTTTTTTAAGCTTTGGTCTACTGTGGAATTTTTCAAGAATTCTGAAAATATTCCTTGTACCTAGAGATTTAGCAGATATTTTTGGACTTTGACACATTTGCTTTGAATATTTTTGTGAAGTAAAATTACAGAGTGCTAAAGCCTACATGGACACCCCATCTTGTTCTCCTCCCTCCCTCCCAAGAGGAAAACACTTTTCTGAAGTCAGTGCACATCCCTCTCATGGGATGTTCTACTTTTATGTGAATGCATGTACATGAATGCTTGTTTAAGATGTTCATATCACCACAAAAACACAAGCAGCACAAGAAAAAATGGATAACTTGAATTTCATCAATGCTAAAAATGTTTGTGTATCAAAGGACATTAACAAAAAAATGAAAAAGCCTACAGAATGAGAGAAAATATTTGGCAACCATATATAAGATAAAGGTTTACTATCCAAAACAAAGAACTCTTACAATTCAACAAGAAGACAACCCAATTTAAAAAATGGGCAAAGGTGATAAATAGAGGTTTCATCAAAGAAGATATACATGTAGCCAGTAAGTGCATGACAAGATACACAAACATCATTAGCTATTAGGGAACTACAAATCAAAACTGCAATGAAATAAAAACTCCACACCCACTAGAATGATTATTATTTTAAAAAAAAATTTTTAATTAAAAAACCACAACAGAAAATAACAAGTGTTGGCAAGGATGCAGAGAAATAGGAACCCTCATCCATTATTAGTAGGAATGTACAATGCTATAGTCACTCCAGAAAACACTTTAGCAATTCCTCAAAAAGTTAAGTATAGAATTACCATATGAACTGGCAATCTCATTTCTAGATATACGCCCCCAAAAATTAAAAGCAGAGACTCGAACAGGTATCTGCACAGCAGTGATCATAACAGCACTATTCACAATGGTTAAAAGGAGAAAGACACACAAATAGCCATCAACAGATAAACAAGATGTGGTATATCCACACTGCCGAGGGTGGGGAGTGGGAAAAAGAGATGTGATGTGGGGCATTTTCAGGACTTGGAGTTGTCCTGGCTGGTACTGCAGGGACAGTTACTGGACATTGTATGTCCTCCCATGGCCCACTGGGTGAACCATTGACCATGTGGTGCAGTAGTGCTCAGAGATGTATTCATCAAAGGCAATAAATGTCCCATGATGTTGGAGGAAGTTGTTGTTATGGGAGGAGTGGGGTGAGGGGGTGAGGGGGTATAAGGGGACCTCATATTTTTTTAATGTAACATTAAAAAATAAATAAATAAAGGAAAAAATAATAAAAGGAATGAAGTTCTGACACATGCTACAACTTGGATAAACCTTGAAGACATCATGCTGACTGAAATAAACCTTCACAAAAAAGGACATATATGGTATGATTTCAATTATATGAAATAACTAGAATACACAAATTCAGAGACAGAAAGTAGATTATATGTTACCAGGGGTGGGGGAAATGGGGAGTTAATGCTTCCTGGGTCCAGAGTTTCTGTTTGGGGTGATGGAGAAGTTTTAGTAATGGGTGGTGGTGAGAGTGGTGCAAATTTTTTTGTGAATATAATTAATACCACTGAACAGTATAATTGAAAGTGGTTAAAATGGGAAATTGTTACCATAATTTTTTAAAAACTTTCACATTAATGCTATACTAGCACATGTATCCTTTTGTACCTTGCACTTTCAACTCAACATTATCAAGGTATATCAACATTGATCTATACTGATCTATTTCATTTGCCTAAACTAGGGTTGAGAGATTCCCAAATCCCTGGGACTGGAGGGCTGGCTGTGGTCTAAGTCAAGGATTTGCCCCCTGATCCTGGAATCTTTCTCCTGGGGCTTGGATCAGGTTCTTGGCTTGGGTGTGTGTGGATTCCCAGGTTCCGGGGCTGGGGTTGAGCTGACCCAAGCCCAGGGTTCTTATTGGAGTCTATACTATTTGCTCAATCATGCATTTCATGAGAAAACTCACCTTGCAACCATCTGGGGGAGTGGATCCTCTTACAGGGCAATAAGAAAATCTGGGGCCAATGTTCTCTGGGGGGTGACGAGAATCTTCTTGTTTCCTTTCCAAAACCTGAGAAAGGAGCCACCAGCCCAGCAGGCTAGGAGCCAGGGAACATGGTCCTCACCTCGTGCCCTGGGGAATTTTCATTCTGCTTTTTCATTTGCTGAAAAGTAAGAGCACACACACTGAGCCCCTTGTTCCTTCAGCAACACTTCAGAAAGGACAAAGGTAGATCTAAGTGAAGTTCTGAGTTTGTAACTCACCCACAGACTCGGCATGTTGGGGCCAGAAGAGACCTTCGTATTTCTATCATATCTGACTTAATTGTTTTGTTTTTCACCTCTGTAGCCCATTCCCCTTGCAAAGAATGCACTGAGGAGGTAATCTCACCACTTCACTATAATTCCACAACTTACATTTATTGAACGCTTGCTCTTCACAAAGCACAAAGCTTGACGTCCATACAGAGTGGAGGTGGTAGAGACTGCAAATATTCATCATAACTAAGCTGATACCTGCCTCTGCCCAGGTGCTCTTGCATGCTGCACCTACCCTTCTCTGACCCCAGTCAGACTATGAATAGTTACTAGACTTGCCATGGGTGGCTACATGGAGATGCAGAGAAAGATGATCTGTGATTTAGGAGATCCGGAGGGCTTCTTGGAGAACCTAACCCATCGGGTTTAAATCCACCCATTCTTGGGGTGTACTTACTCGGGGCTGCACTGGGAAAATGACACTTGTATTAACTGAGGGGTCCACAGAGGGAACCCCTACTGCTTAAACACAGATGAGAGCCCACAGTCTTCATTAAGGCTTTCTGGGAAGCCATCTCGACTGCTGTGATGAGCAGGAAGGAACGGAAATGAAAGAGGAACTGGGCCAAGAAGGCAGAGCTGCTGGGGTAAGGACCCAGCAGTCCACATTTATATCAAGGACCAAGGTTGAGCATGCTCCCTGTGAGGAAGGCAGCAGCGAAAGCGGGGACCAGTCTGAGCCTCAACTACTACCATGGCGCAGACCCCAGAACAGCCCAGAGAGTATCATGGACAGCCTTGGATGGAACGTGATGGACCCTAGGACCCTCATGTTCAGCCTGTGACAAGACTGTGGGTGAAGCTTGTTCCAAGCCTGGGGGAAGGTGTCTCCTGCTTTCCCATGGGAGAACCATGTAAAACTGTGAAGCAGGCAAGGTAGGGAATCAGTACACAGGTCTGGAAACTGGCAAAAAGTCCATATGGACACTAATACCCTCAAGATGTCTGCTAGAAGACCCTCACAAGATTCTCCCATTCAGAATGAGATTTCCTCTGGAAGCCAGGAGAAGCCCGGGCTAGTCCCCTAAGGACCTTCTTATTGGGCCCTCCCAGAGGATTGATGGGTGGGGTGATCAATCAAAACAGCAAACAGCTGGAACTCCTCTCCTGCCATTAGCAAAGGGGCAGAATAATTAATGGCTTAAAAAGCAAGTGCAAAGGCCTTTTGTTGTCCCTTGTCTTCGCCCTGTCCCGGTGCCCGTCCATGTGCCTGCTCCTGCCCTGTTCCTGCCTTCTGCGCCCTGCTCTCACCTTTCTCCCCTGCCGTGATGAACAATACGCAAGTAAAAACCAGGCATTTGTAATCTGTAATGGGGAATTGTAGCCTGTAAATCAGCCCATATTATCACTTTTCAGCCCCTTCCTCTCTACCTGGGACCCATGATCTATTATTTTCTCCCATTTCTCTTCCCTCCCTAACTTAGTAAATTACTGGCCTAATCAACTTGGCTTGCTCTTCAAATTCATTTCTTGCAGTTTAGTCAAGAACCTAGACAAACTCTGGTAACAAATGGAAGAACGTTTGAGGTTTCTTGAACTCACTATGATATGGATGGTTCTTTATAGTTTACCTTGTGCTTTCACCGACAGGAACTTATTGGGTTTACAAAATAACCTTGGGATTTAAGGCTTACAGTTACAGTCACTTTTTATTGATAGAAAACTTTTGCTCAGAGAATGTTAGAGTCTGCATTTCAGCTCTCTGGTAAGTTGGCACTGGGATTCCAGTTTCCTGATCACAAATCCGTGGGGTTTCCACTCTACTGCGCTGTGTCTCTTACACGTCCTATGAAATATGCACGTTGAAAGCAAGGGAGTCAGAAGGAATAGGCTTAGGGTCCTGATAGCCATTTCTCTTTAGTTTATGAAATCTCACTTCCAGTGGCCATGGGGGTGGGTGAAGGAGAGGACGCCTCTGAGAGAGAAGGCCTCCAGACTTAGAGAGACAATATTGCACTTCAGTAGCATCTCACAAGTAGCCTAACAGAGTTCTACAGGAATTAGGTGACAATGAATAATCCCAGTGTCCTTGGAGAGAGAGCTGGACTGGGGATCTCAGAAGCAAGATGAACCCAAATCACTTCGTTGTGTGCAAATGCCCTGTGCTATCAAGTCCTTAGAGGCTGATGCAAAGGTAAACCAAGTCTCACCCTTACCACCTCTGGAGTCTTTTTTTTTTAAATAAATTTGTGTTGTCTTTTTTTTTTTAAGATTTATTCATTTATTTATTTATTTCTCTCCCCTTCTTCGTCCCCCCTCCCCAGTTGTCTGCTCTCTGTGTCCATTTGCTTTGTGTCCTTCCATGTCCACTTCTATTCTTGTCAGCAGCACCGGGAATCTGTGTCTGTTTTTCTTGTGTCATCTTGCTGTGTCAGTTCTCTGTGTGTGCAGTGCCACTCCTGGGCAGGCTGCACTTTTTCACGCTGGGTGGCTCTTCTTATGGGGTGCACTCTTTGAGCATGGGGCTCCCCTACGCGTGGGACACCCTTGTGTGGCACAGCACTCCTTGCATGCATCAGCACTGTGCATGGGCCAGCTCATCATGTGAGTCAAGAGGCCCTGGGTTTGAACCTTGGACCTCCCTTGTGGTAGGTGGACCTCTATCAGTTTAGCCAAATCCGCTTCCCATGGAGTCTTTATCATGTATTCTGATCACTCTTTGTCCCAACTATTGATGTTAGCCCAAACCCTGGCAAACCCTGTCTGTGAAGCATGCCCTTTCTGAATGATGTGTCCTCTGGGCATTCATGACTAAATTAAGCCCTTTGTTTGGGTGGCATCTGTTGTCTTAAAATCCTTCTGCAAGCAGGGAAACAACTTCATTTTTAACTCTTAAGGTAGCTGCCTTCTTGCCATCAGAGAATGGAGAAATGACAGGATTTGTATCAGGACTGCCCAGTAACAGGAAACCAACCCGAAGCCCCCAAGCACTTTGGAGATTCTAGGATTTAAGCACCAGGGGAATCGCCAGGCTGCCCTGTCCATTTTCTGCCTTCTGTACCTTCTCGTTCCCTTTGCTCTAGTTGCTGCTCAAAAAGCAGCTAAGCACGACGCTTATCCTTCACTTATCTGTGGTTCTACCTGCCCCTGTCCCCATCTGCCTCTCTTCCCACATTCAAGGAATCCAAATACATGTGCTCACAAGAGGGGAACTGAAAAGACAGGCTTAGCTCAGAGGAGTCATTGAGAAATAGCACTGGGCAGAGCCAAAACTAAACAGAGGCAAGACCCAGATTTTGAGTCCTAAATCTAACTTCTGTCTCTGCCACATCTGGGCTATGTGACTCTAGGCAAATGATTTTATAATTTTATTTATTTATTTAACTATTTATTTATTGACAATTCAAAGCCAGTATTCATAGAACATTTACTCTATGTCGGTCCTGGAATTTCAGTCCCCTCATCTATAAAATGTGATTAATAATTCAAAATAAGCTTGGCTAGCAAGAATTTCTTGACCCTGACACCTGTCCCCAGTCACATCAGAGGAGCTCAATAAATATTTGTTTAAGGAAAAGAAAAATACCTACCTTGGTGTTGCTGTGGAGAGTTTAGTGAGGTAACCGAAAAGCAGCATGTCAGCTGTGTAATATCACATTCTATTTGCTAACACAGGGTAGGGCTTGCAGTGGGAAAGGGCTGGGGTTCAGTCCCCACTGTCCCCTTTCCTTTCCTCTGGAAAGAGGTTTCCCACACTCTCGATCTCTCTTTCCCCTCCACGGACTTCTAGCCAGATGAAGAACCACGCTAAGCATGAGCAACTCTGACAGCCGAGCCCAAAGTTACGCGAATGTTGCTCCAAACCTATTTCCTTTTCTTCAGTCTCAGTTCCAGCCAGTTTGTGTTCTGTGAAGGAGATCACAGGGGATACAGACTCGACAACAATACAATGCACGACGGCAGCTCGTTTTCCCTTTTTTTAAGTAGGTGGCTGCTGCCAGAACCTCTCGAGGCCCTGTTGTAGACATCAAGAGAAGTTCAGTTATTGCGTATGGAGAGGCCAGGACTCAGTAATGATTTTGGGAAGGAAAAAAAAGAATTTGTTTATGACCAGCCAGGCTTGGGAGCTCTCTGTCCAAAAAGCCCTAGCCCCAAGTTATACAGAGGAAGAGTTAAATGGTTCTTTGTTTCAGTGCTCAATAAGTTTGAATTAACACATATCCCCCACATTCTAGGTAAGCTTTTAACATGAACCCTATACATTTCAAGCAAGCTTTTAACACTTTTGGTTTGCATCCTCCCTGAATATTTAAAATTTATAGAGCTTACATTGCTTAATTGTTTTTCTGGTTGGCATGGTTATGAAGGGCAGGGCTACAGCTCCCACTGTCAGATACACACCGCTTAGGTTATCTGCAAAGAAATGTACAGCCCCCCACCCATAGCCTACATCAGCCCTACTGTGGATGCATCCCCAGGCCAACCGCTGCACAGCTTTCTCCAGCACTTTCTCTCTGGGCTCCAGCGAGCAGCCTCTTTGGAGAAAGCTGGTGTGCAAGGCTGCAGCTGGACTAGAAGCAGACAGAGGTCACCGTGAGACAAAAAGACGACTGGCAGCCAAGTCCAGGGGAAAGCAGCAGGACACCCACCCGGCTCTGGCCTCAAAGCTACCCTGGGCCATCACCACAGCTCTCTCTCTGTTCTTCAGCTTCCTCATCTGTAACATGAGAGGCGTGGCTTCGAAGATTTCTAAGCTCTTGTCCAGATCTGTAATATTAAGAAAGCTTCAGCTGATATACTTGTCCAATGATAATGTTATCAGATTCTTCTAGATTCTTGGCTATGTAAAAGAATTTGAGACTCTGTCAGTTTAGTGAGGTCAGTAGTTTATTAAGGAAATAAGAGAATCGAAATGGGAGAAAACACCAGATTACAGGTCCCCAGGTATACCTGTGGGCTGGTACAGGCAGAGAGAGAGTGATTTAGCTCATGTGGTTGCTTTTTAAGCCATTAATTATTCCTACCCTTGCTAATGTTCGGGGGAGGGACCTGAGCTGTTTGCTGTTTTGATTGATTACCCCGTCCATTCTCTGGGGGTGGGGGGGTGGAGAATGATAAAGCCCGTTGAGAATATCTGGGGCTTGTCCTTGATCCCAGATGAAATCTTGTTCCAAATCGAAGATTCTCATGGGGTTCTTCCAGCAGCCGTCTGATGGGATCTTTCCCTCAAGGGATTTCCAGATGGGGTTCGATGGCCACATATTTCACAACCATGTTTTTCTACCAAGGTTTAGATTCCTCTTCCTATTCCCTAAACTAGCCTGCCTCAATAATCTTCACTTTCCAAGAAGGAAAGGATGTACCCATGGCCTATACCCTTACATGGAGCATGGAGCATAGTTAATCAAGAACCTACTAAGGGCCAGGCTCTGCAATAATCACTTTATGTGCATTAATTTAACCCTTCTAACCAGTATATTAGACCAGTACTATTTTTCCTAGTTTACAGTTAAGGAAACTGAGACTTTGTTAGTTGAAGTATTTGCCCTGTTAGAAGATGGGAAATTGTATTTGTTTTTTGTTTGGTTTTTTTTTTCTTTTTTCTTTTTTTTTTTTAATTAATTTATTTATTTAATTTCCCCCCCCCTCCCCTGGTTGTCTGTTCTTGGTGTCTATTTGCTGCGTCTTGTTTCTTTGTCCGCTTCTGTTGTCGTCAGCGGCACGGGAAGTGTGGGCGGCGCCATTCCTGGGCAGGCTGCTCCTTCCTTTCACGCTGGGCGGCTTTCCTCACGGGCGCACTCCTTGCGCGTGGGGCTCCCCACGCGGGGGACACCCTTGCGTGGCAGGGCACTCCTTGCGCGCATCAGCACTGCGCATGGCCAGCTCCACACGGGTCTAGGAGGCCCGGGGTTTGAACCGCAGACCTCCCATATGGTAGACGGACGCCCTAACCACTGGGCCAAAGTCCATTTCCCGGGAAATTGTTTTTAAACACAAGGCTTTCTGACTCCAAAGTCTAGGCTGATAGCAGCCTGACAGGTCACTGGGAATTGCCCTGTTAAAAGGAAATGGCATACTGGAGACAAGGTGGCCTCACTCTAAAATAAGCATCATGTTTATCCGACCAGTTGTCTGTCAAGTCATTTACTCATGTATTGCCTCACTGAATAGTCACAAGAATGCCATAAGAATGTAGGAAAAACCCCCATTTGCAAAGCAAATGCTTCAGAAAGTTGCCCTGCCCACTGTCACTCAGCTGGTCAACGATTGAACAGAGCTAGACCCTAGTCACCTGACTGCTTCTTGGCTGCAGTTGGAAAGGATCCTTCCATCAGGCACCCTTGGCTGGAATAGTTGTTTCAGAGAAGAGACAGTGAGCCAGCACAAGAGTCAACCTCTTCCTGCATCTGGACACAGTTGGTCCATCTCCTCCTCACTCCCTGTGTTAAAATGGACGAAGTCACACTTCCTCCATGCACAATCCAACACCACTGCCTGTCTACAACCCACTCTCCAGCGTTCTCTTTGGACTCAGGGTCTGAGACTGGGTCTCTGTTCAAAGACAAAGGGCTTTGAGCCCCTCAGGCCTCAGGCCCCAGCTCCTCTGCTTACAGCCAGGGGCCCTTGGAGGTACCTCTTAGAAGAGGCAGGGTTGCATGGAGAGCTTGCTTCATCTCCCACTGTAAGTTCTAGACTCCAGTCTCCTCCTGTGCAATATGGAGGTAATCCCATCGGATGGGCTGATTGTGAGGATTAAATGAAATAATTTACATTTAATTTACAGTTATTATGATCATTAGCTACCTTGTAGAGGTTGTTTATAGGTTTAAATTTTTAAAAAATACATGTGAAAATGGAAAGTGTGCTGCCTGTTAAGTAAGAATATTCAACAAGTGTGCATCCCTTCACGCCCATTCACCTATCAAGTCAGCCACATTAAAATGGCCAGATGCAGGCCTCTAGGGAATGTGTGTGTTCATCTTGTCATAGTGTGTTATATCAGTTATATCAGTGGGTGGAGACCCACATAATGAGTGGGAAGGTGTTGGACTCCCATACTGAGGAGTCCTACTGTGTTCTCAAATAGAAGGGCGGAAATCCCTTGAGAGCATAGGCAGTGCCTAATAGAGGAGGACAGACCAGTATGTCAAGCCTTCAATGTTGTTGCAAGTAACTATGAATCTTGTTCTTCAAGCAGTGAAGCCTCGTGGTTGCTGTGGGCCCTGAGGGGAGAAGGGAAGAAGAATAGAATAGATGGAATATGGAGCATCTGGAGGGCAATGGAAGTATTCTACATGATCTTGCAATGACGGATACAGGCCATGTTAAATTTCATCAAAATGTATAAAAGGGTATGGTCCAAAATGTAAACCATAATGTAAACCATTGACAATGGTTAGTGGCTATGTTTCAATATTTGTACATCAATTGTAATAAATGTACCATCCACATATAAAATATTATTAATAGGGGAAAGGGGAAAAGGAGGAGAAATGTTGGATATATTAGAAGCCCATGTACTCTCCACATGACTTTTCTGTAACCTAACTTCTTTGAAGACAAAATTTAAAAATAAAACTCTGGGGGAATAAATGGAAGAAAATGTCACCATACATACAAAACAACAGATCTTAGAGTGATGAAAGACAATGTCAAAAAAATTTTTTTTTAATATTTTTAAATTTTTTATTCCAATTAAAAAAAATTTTTTTTTAATTTTGTATTTTATTTCTTCTAAAACTATCATTATTATTTCATTTTCTTATTAATTATATTTGGTTATTTTGCTTGCTTCACTTTTGAAGAAGTTTTGGATCACAAAAGGGTTACAAGTAAGACAGGGAAGGATCACTGGTGGGGGGTGTCAGTGATGGGGGATACATGGGAGGAGGCATATAAATATCTTCCAGTGTTCATGGGGCATTGTCATAGTGGGTGAAGACTCACACAATAACCAAAAGAATATCAAATTCCAATCCTGGGGAGCTCTGACACATTCTCTAATGGGACAGCAAGAATCCCCCAAGTACAGGACCAATGACTAGTGAAGGAGGATGGTCCCTTGACAGGTCCTTGATATTGACAACTGGACTTATGAAACTTTACTTTTGAAATTGAAACTTAGCCTAGTATTTATAACAGGGTGCCTAAAGTTACCTCCTGAAAGTCTCCTTGTTGCACAACTGTGGCCTCTCTCTAAGCTGAACTCAACATATAAAGGCATTACCTTCCCCCATTGTGGGACATGACTCCTGGGAATGAGCCTCCCTGGCACTGAGGGATTACTACCAAGTGCCAACTAGCAATGCAACTGGAGAAAGACTGTGACCAAAAGGGGGAAAAGATAAAGACAAATGAGTTTATATGGCTAAGAGACTTCAAAGTGAGTCAGGAGGTCTTTCCAAAGGTTATACTTATGCAAGTCTCAACAGGATCTCATTGACTGCTATAGTAGATACTACCTCAAATAGCAGGACTGTTGAGGGCTCTGGAGACATCCAGACACTATAGTCAGAGCAGATACCTCAGAAGTTTTGTGCCTTGCCAGTCGGCCCTACTTTGGGATTTATGTTCCCCAGTGTGACAGAGTTGGATTCAGTTGTGGTTTCCCTACACTTGGCTCTTCTGACCCTTCCATTTGAACCTGTAATTAGTACTTGAGTTGATAGGTATATGTTCAAGATATTTAAATCTTTAAGCTGTCCTTGTACCAGCTGCGCCTTGAATCTCAACGGAGGTGCAACACCTACTCTCCAGTTCATTGGACTCACCCAGGACAACTAACAAGGAGATGATGATGGACAATAACCATCCCAAAGAACGGAGAAAGTCTATAACTGCAAGCAAGAGAGTCCCATCCATCTGCACTATGGGATTGAAACCCCCTCTCAATTAGAGGTGGACTGAGTTTCACCATCCCAGAATCCTTAGGATTGGGGAATGAACTATGAACTAAAGTGGACTTATTGGTATTCTACTGTAGACTTATTGTGATTCTAGTGATGTATGAACTTATATCATTGATGTGGAGGCTGTGGTCACTGGAGGTTCCGAGGGCAGGGAGAGGGAAAAACCCGTGTAATATAGGGGCATTTTCAGGACTTGGGAATTGTCTGAATGACATTGCAATGACAGATACAAGCCATTATATATCTTGCCATAACCTACAAAATTGTGCGGGAGAGAATATAGACTACAACGTAAACTATAATCCATGCTGAGTGGCTATGTTCCAAAGTATGTTCATCAATTGCAATGAATGTACCACACTAATGAAGGATGTTGTTAATGTGGGGAAATGTGGGGAAATTTGGGAGGTGTGGGGAGTGGGGCATATGGAAATCCCCTCTATATTTTATGTAACATTTATGTAATCTAAGTATCTTTAAAAATAATAATGACGATAAATATATTTTAAAATAAATAAATAAATAAAATGTCCAGCTGGCAGAGGCGGTGCTCTTCCTTGTGTTTCCAGCACCTATCACAGTTTAAAACATGTAATAGATGCTCTATAAATGTTTGCTGACACAGAGAAAAGGGAGAGGAAGATGGGAGGTGAGGGGAGGAAAAAGGGGAAAGGTTTACAATTTTAAAATATGCTTATATGCCTGGTTGATTTAAAAGTGATCATTTGTCAAACAATAACAAAATCTTTACAATCTCTTAGTAGCACCATAATAAATGTACAAAAATCAAATCCTCTGTCCCCTGCCATGCTAAAGATCTGGATTGGGAAATCAGATCTCTTTTCCCATTGGCTCTGTACCTGGGTTTCAAGTTCAGCCCTTGGCCTCTTGCCATAAGTCCTTCTCTCATCTGTGGGAAGGAGGCACCTCCATCCTCACAAGGCCCTTCCCCCACAGGCCACCTCTACCACTGCCGTCCCTGTGCTCCCGAGATAAGGCTGCACTGGGTGGGAGAAAGGTGGCCAGGTCAGCATGGAGAAGATAAAGGGCCCTGCCTAGTCTCCTCACACCTGCCCCAATGGGCAGGAGGTGCCCAAGGACCCCACCAGCATAGCCCCTTCTTGAACCATCACTCCTCAGCCTCTGTGTTGCTGCTGGAACCGTTCTGCCTCCAGAGCTCGCTTCCCGGAGGTACACACAGCTAAGGCAATAATAACAGAAGCAGGAGCTAAGATTAGAAACATGCCTGACAGTTTATGAAATGCTTTTGCAGAGAAGTCTTAGTTTGGTTCTCACATGTCTCTCGGATAGGTACAGCAGGAGATAAGAGGGTTTATTCAAACTCACTTTGGGGTGAGCCAATAGAAACCCAGATTAAACAACCTGCTCTAGTAAGTGTTGCAGGCAGGACCCAACTCCTGTAAAAGCAAATAGGATACACTGAATTGCTGTCTTTCCTTTCCTTTGAAAGATGTCAGAGATTTCAGGTCTTAAATACTTTGTATCTTCATAGCACTTGTGGTTGTTGGGGAAGGCCATATCTCCCCAATTTATAGACAAAGGACACGAATGCAAGGGGTGAGTCGTGACCAGCATAAGGGCACATGCACACAAATAGCTCAAAAGCTTTGCTGGTAATTCCTTAGCTGACCTTGTGGTGGGATTTTCCATGTACCATGAACAGGCCCCACTTGCTCACTCAGGTCCTTGGGGCTCCGAGCAACTAAAACCCTTCCAAGGAGGAAACTCAAGATCCACATATTTGAAAGACTCAGTCCGCTCTGTTGCTCTTCAAATTGGAATTTGACAAAATGCAAAATAATGGCTTGAAGAAAAAATATACAGATGAACTTTAGCCCACCTGCAATTTTCTCTATATTAAAAATCTCTATAAACTGCCTCAGCTATTACACCTACTACCTTCTACAGAATGCCAGGAACTTCACTCAGCATTTTCCTTATGTTTTCCCACTAATCCTCACAACCACCCCATGAATTAGACATTTAACTACCACTTTACAGATGAGGAAAGAGATGCTTACAGAGGTCAAACAAGCTGCCCATGCTCACACAGCTCGTAAATGGCAGAGCTGAGATTCAAAGCCAGAACCGGATGACTTTTGAGACTCAGCGCCTACCTGCTCTTTTGGAAATGTTTTCTGAGGCTGCAGAGTCAATTTGATTGAGCTCAAATTAATGCTATTGTCAACAATGATTCATGGACCGCTTCCTATGTGCAAGGCAATTTCTGAGTAGCATAAACCACATTTTAAAATGTGTCTCCTGAAGCCGGGTCTCAAGAAGCTCATGGTCTCATGGGAGATATGTGACAGATAGATGTGCACCCTGACTAAAGGTGATAGTTAAAATACCATGGGAGGTCAGATGAAGGTCAAATGGAGGAAATACTGCTAGTTGGGGAAATTGAACTTGGATTACATAAATGCAGGACAATACAGATGGAGAAAAGCTACCTCAGCTGGGAAGGACTGATTACATAGCAGTTAAAGAAAAGCTAAAGAATGCATCCTGCCTCTGGGGTGTCTGTTTGCAGTGGGACTTCTCCTTGACAAATACAGATGACACTGATAAACCATTGTGCATAAGGCACACACTTTGACTTCTTTCTGGATAGAAGTGACAGCTAAGCATTGACCATCCCCACTTGTGGCTGGTCTGTTTTTGTAATGAACGATATGCTTTCTGAGACCAAACCAGACCCAAATTATAGGTACATAAAGAAGTGTGATCTTTGGCAACTTTCTCAACATCTGATACTGCTAACAACTCACCGTGCTAGGTGGGGAACTCGGAGTTGGGGTACAGTGGTATAAAACAGGAACAAAACACATCCTGCCCTCCAAAAGTCCTCCTGAAAGACCCACAGATGGCTCAAATAGGCACTTCTTATTATTTGCCAGCTTGACATTAAAATTTAGATAAATTTCCCTAAGGCATAAATTGTTCAGAAGGCATATTTTGGTATATAATGGGAGATCACAAGTAGTGTAGAAAAATCACTTTCAATGAAGAAAATGATCAAATTTGAAAGGAAAAAAGTGACTCCAAGACAATTTACAACACTTCCATCCATGTACATCCAACTATACAGCCTAACTATAGGAATTTTGTTAAAACATTTGTAATAAAAAGTATTCTGTGGTTAAAAAAAAAAAAAAAATTTAATAGATAATACAATTTAAGTACTCCAGTACATGATATGGATTATTTAAAGAAAATTAAATATGATGGGGTGGGGCCTGGAGGCAAGACAATGAGGAGAAAGAAGAGAACTCACTATGGTAATTTAGATTACAAAGACGGGTTAAAAATGATGGAAAGGTGGTAAGAATAGAGGTTAAAAAAATGTTGAGGAAGTAGACAAATCACTGGCATTGTGGGAAGAGTCTATCCTTTGGGACAGATAGACTTGGGTGAAATCCTATCTCACCCTTTATTAGCTGCATGGTCTTAAACATATTATTAAGTCTCAGTTTCTCAGCTATAAAATAGGACTAGTAATATCTACCCTGCAAGTTTCTGGTAAGGACAAGATAGCTTGTTTATTAAACACCCAGCACAGTGTGGTTCCCCAGAACATACGATCATTCATTCCACCAATTTTATGAATGCTTAGGAAGTGAGATATACAGACGGACCAAACAAAAATGGTCCCTGCTCTAACAGAGTTCAAGGTTGAGTATATAATAAATGGTAATTCTTATATAGCACCTAACCAAGTAAGCCAACACAGCATCAGAATAAAAAATTAGAGAGTAAAGGGCTGGTCTTATAAATTACCTAATAGCTGTAACTGACAGGATGCTAATGTAAATTCAGTAGGTCACTCAGAGTCCTAGCAAATGACCTTGAGAGTATTTTGGAAATCAGGTCACTGCCCAAGGAGTTAGGTTTAAAGCCTGAGTGTGCTGGTCTAGCTGAGTGGACTTTCTGTTATTTGGCAAAAGAGTGATGTCGGTGTATTCTGTTAGATAAGTCAGTTGTTATCAGTGAAAATAATATCAGAGCTGGTACCATGAAATGGGAACATCTGGTTCTAGCAAAAGAGCTAACAGAGGCTGGGTGTAGAGGTAAGTGTAGGAGACCTAAATAAGAGCTGGACCTTGTCTGCAGCCAGCCCTGGAGAGCTGTGTGACTAAGACAAGCCCCTGGGTATGATCCTTGTCTGGGCTCTGTGGTCCCTCCCACTTTGCCATTCTATGAGTCAATAAATACAAAACTGGAGAAATATTTAAATACAGGCAGCTTTCATAACAGTAAGTCTAGCTCCCACTAAACAATTTGAGTGCCCTGTAAAATGACGGATGAGGTCGTACCTCTCCATCTTTTCAGAAGGTGACATTTCTAAACACTGGCCGGCATGTGGGAATCCTGTCTTAACAGTTGACCACTCAGTGTTCTGATAACGTTAGCTTTGATTTCGGCAATGTTTAGAGTTATTCCTAAGTATCTCTGGCTCTTTGCCTTCTGGGCAAAATTGTTCTTTCTGTGCTGTTCAGGAGTGGCTGCAGCCAAGTGATTAGTTCTGGCCAAGGAGTGGGAGTGAGAGTGGTATGTGTTAAAAGAGCATTTAACTCCAAGACTTTGAATAGCTCTCTTTCCCTCTGGCATGGTGACTTGGGTGTTCAAGATGGTGGTTCTTCCGTCACCCGTAGCCTCTGAGTGACCGCAGTAAGCAAAGCCCCTGCCATTCCATGATGGGCAAGGAATATGAGAAATAAACCTTTGTGCTTTAAGCTCCTAGGATACGGGGTTGTTTGGTTACTACACCATATTCTAACCTATCCTAACTAAGACATTGATTAATATGAATGTTTTGCTGATTTAATAACTTTATGGAATATAGATTGGAATGATGTACTAAAATGTAAGAGCCAATTGTCTATGCTTTTCATATTGCTATGTTAATGACTTCCTTCCACCTAATTTGATGGCGCTAGATTGCCACAACAAGGGACACCATTCACTTTATGTTCCACGTAATCCATTGTGACTTGCAAGACAGCACTCTTAATAGCATAGGAGAAAATAAACTCATTCCACTTATCATTTTTACTTCATTAATATTCAGGTTAAGGGAAATCACCTTTTTTATTTGCAAGGTATTTTATCATTTTTAAAAGCTCCTGCATTCAATAAATATTATGTCACTTATTAAATCTTCACATTTTATAAAGCAGGTATTATTAGCTCTATTTTACAATCAAGGGATCTGAGAGTCATATACTTTCAGGGACTGCATAAGTTTGTGAGTTAGTAAGCAGCAAATATTATCTTGAACGCTCATCTCCTGATTACAAGTTTGGAGTTATTTTAACTGTGCCACATTTCCTTTTGTTTGTATCTATTCTAATCGTGATCTCCTTAAGTGGGACACCTTACCAATTAGTTCCTCATATAATTAAATTTTTGCAGCTTGGTCATTCAAAAGGAAGTGCTGCTGGCAGATGTGTTTCCCCACAGGCTGGCAGGCAGTGAAGTCATTCTGGCCAGTGAGTCTAGAGGCACACACTGCACATGACTTGATCATCTGAAGGCCAGCTATCTGGCCAGCCCTTAGCTCCTGGCCTCCTGCCTTGGTTATCAGTCCTGGCCCTGATCTCTGAGAGGGTAACAGTCCTTTGCTCCACGTAATCTCACACGCTGGGTCTGCCAAAGTAGCTTGCCTCTGAAGTGTGGAGACAGTGGGCACTCCATACTTACTTCCCAGCTCTTCTTCCAAAGAGTTCACAGACTACCCCTCTCCTCTCATGTGGCCTTCTTTTTCTTTTCCCTTTGCCCCTTCTAGTATATCTTTGATCTGGGCTGATCAGCTTCCTTTCCTCAATTGCCTCTAAGTGAAATCTCTCCATGTTCTGGATCACTGATGCCTGGATTTCAGTTGTCTGGGAAGAACTCGAGGACCCACAGAGAAAACCTCTGCTGTGCAGGGTTTTCAGGGCATAATGAGAAACCCTCTCCACCTCTCCTCAATTGGCACACTATACCCAGATGATAGAGAACTTCGAAAAGCACCTAGGCAGCCCCTAGGTTTCCAAAGCTCTCCCTGAACATACGCAGTGACATTCACACCAATCTTTGGAAGCATTGTGGCATCAGGAGGTTCCATGCTTCTCCTTACTTCAGAAGCAAGTAGAGAAGTACCTTGTCTTCCTCTAGAATCTGCCATCAGGATTCCAGCTTCCATGGAGTCTACATCTTCCTCTACCCTGAAGTCTGCATGCTTGACATCCATTTCCCTCCCAGAATATCTGGTGTAGTTGATTCTTTTCTAAGAGAACTATCTTCTACTTCAGAGGGTCTGCTGCTGAGTTCTCATACTGAGAAAGAGTGGCATTGCAGGACAACTTCTGGGAGGACACACTGATTCACTTCCTCTCTGTAGGGAGCCACCCGCTGTGAGACCTATTTACAACCTCCCACAACATGGCGGATCTCACAACATGGCGGAGTTCACAAATCTGCCCTGTCATTTCCTTATTCTTCCTCCCTGCTTCTTTGTTCTCCCCTTCCGGCTACAACTCAGGCGACCACAGCAATACGCATGCGCGAGGCGCGAAACTCCGCAGGTTTGGCGCCAACACTCAGCCAATCCCCTTCTTGGACGCCTGTCACCTGCGAGACTAGCCTATCACCTGTGGACACGTTCCCTTCCCTCAGTATATATTCCCATGTTTTACCCCCAATAAACGAGGCTTGATCAGAATCTTGTCTTGCCTCCATTCTTCGTGTCTCTCGTCCCCATTTCTTGTGCCGTCTGCTTTGTTTCTAGGTTCGCCGAACTTGGTGGGACAGAAGATGTTCTGTCGTGTTGGCCTGGCCCACGGGCGGGCCGGGTCACCTCTCAAAGTTGGAAAAAATAGCAGTCAGGGGAGGCAAGAAGAGAAGCTGCCTAGGTAGTTATGAAGCATATTCTCCTTCTTCTTCTACTTTCTTTCCACCAGCTACTGGTGCTGGGGCTATAAGGGCTTTAGCAATAGTGGCCACAAATAGGCTTGTAGGCTCTTGTCATAGAAGTTTCATTGTTCCAGGCCTCCATCTCTGACCTACCTGGCCTGGCAAAATTATCCTACTATGCATTCTCCTTCAATGTTCCTTCACATATGCAACTTCACACGAATTTGTAGGATTACTTGATCTGTGTCTTTATCTGCTATTAGACAAAGCTACATAAGGTCAGCGACCATAGAGCTTTCCCTCACAAGGCAAAAAGTAGGCACTCAATAAATATTTGTTGAATGGATGACTTAATCTTCACTGCTGACACTGCAAGAGAGAATGAGTTTAAGCTATGGAAAAAGGATTATCTCAGTGCTGGCCCTGGAGTCTGACTGCCTGGTTTTAATCCTGGCTCTGCAGCTTACCATCTTAGGTTCCTACGGCTGCCATAACAAAGTGCCATTAACTGGATGGCCTCAAACAACAGAAATTTATTCTCTCACAGTTCTTGAGACTAGAAGTCTGAAATCAAGTTGTCACAGAGCCATGCTCCCTCTGAAGCTGTAGGAGAGAACCCTTCCTGGCCTCTTCCAAAGTCTTGGGTTTGCCACCCACCCTTGGCACCCCTTGGCATACAGCTGCAGCACTTCCCATGGCCTTCTTTGTCCGTCTCCGTGTCTCTTCTCTTCTCTTCTTTTATGGACACCAGTCACCCTGGACCAAGGACACACCCTCCTCTGGCATGACTTCATTTCAACTTAGCTGATTCCAAATATAATGGCCCTAATTCCAAGTACGTTCATATTCACAAAATCAGGGGTCAAGACTTGAATGTGTCTTTCAAAGAATGCAATTCAATGCATACGACTTTCTATGAGACCTTAGGCAACTAACTTCCTCCTGCTTCATGTTATAGCTGCACATAACCCTAAATGACTGTTTTGAGGACTGCATGAGGTTATACAAGTAGCACACTTAAAACAGTCTCTGGCAAATTGCAAATGCTCACTAACTATTACCCAAGTTCAGTCAGCTTGCAAGTGAGTGACTTTGAAGGAAAAGTTTTGATTTTGCCCTTCACAAGATATAGGAGGACAGTACCTTATCCAAGAAGGTGGTTTTGAGAGTCAAGGCAAAAAAGATTTTCTTACTATAATTGTCCAAAGAAGGTACTGGTTATATCTAGAGAAAGTGAGTGTATCACTAGAAGCAAGAGGAGAAGTTCAGAGATGCCCATCCTGGGTACAACAAGGGGAAATCCTCTGTCAGGTTGGAGACCAGATTAGATGAGCTCAACAGAGCGATTAAAAGTTTGGTATCCCAAGTTAAGATTTCAGTCTTTGTGCTGTCTCTTACTCTTCATGTGACTAGAGAGGGTGAAATTTCCCTAAGTCTTGTTCTCATCATTGTAGCATAAGAATAATAGCTCCTTCCCCCATAAGGCTGTGGCAATGATGGAATGAGAATGAATATAAAGAACTTAAAATATGTATTCCATAAATGTCAGCTCTTATTATAACTTTGGTATTACATCTTCCAACTCTAAGATTCTCAGTCTACTCTTCTTGTTATCCTCTAAGACTCCCACTCCAACACTTTCCACAGGATGACTACTTGATTATAAAAAGAGCTCATCTATATGTTGGTTGGGGTAGCTTTACAGGGCCCCATCCAGATGTCTGACTTGGATTCTAGGAAGCAATGAAAGTCAATGACAGAAGTGATGTCCACCCACGTGATCAGAGCAGAGTGCGTGTGAGGGTTCGAAGCCAGGTGACACCCTTCTGTTAGCATCATGGCAATGTTCTTGGGACTGGGGTGAGAAGATCTGGTATCTCTTACTGTTCTGCCACTAGCTAGCTGTGTGTCCGGAGCAAGTCATTCTACCCCTGCACACATGAGCCTCATTATAAGAGGAGGAGATTAGTATAGACTAGTCATGTTGACAGTGTAGGTTTCAGACTCCTGCATCAAAACAGAGAGAATGAGAGGTTAGGAATTTTCTTATTTGCTTGTCTGTTTTCTGTTTGTTTGTTTATTATATTTATTACCAAAATAATGAAAATGCTCTAAAGATGATTGAAGTGATGAATGCACAAATATGTGATTATACCAAATACCATTGATTGTACACCTGGGATGATTTTCGTGCTTTATTAATATGTATCAATCAATTTGAATTTTTAAAAAGTCAGTTGGAATGCTTATTATAAATGTAATAGTGCAAATCTTTATCACTCTAGGTTACCCAGTCTTATAACAACCACTTATGAGGGGTAGGTGTGGGGGGTGGGTTGTTGTGGTTTGACATCAGACCTAGAGGGAACACATATTCCATCTCCCAGCTCCATGGCAGCTGGGCACTGGTGAGTGGCCTAAGTGTGGCCAAGATTTCAACTCTGGAATGAGCGCTGCAGTGAAGCAGTGAAGAGTTCAGAATTCGTTACACTGGTGGCAGCAGTGGAAGTCACATTGAGTTTCCAAAGAAGCAGAGGCCATAGACCCAGCGGCCCCACCCTGGAAGCAGGTACAGGTGCAGTAGAAAGCTGACCAGGGAATTCCAGGCCATGATCGTGTCTCAAGTCTTCTGCCCAGCCTCATTTGTTTCCTGCCCAATTTCCAATTCTGATTCTCCAAACTTCCCAATAATCTTGCGAGTCATGCAATGTCCTTTCCATAAAATATTCTGCTGCTTAAAACAGCAAGAATCAGTTTCTCTCTAAACCTAATTGATAGGATAATTGTCACAGAACTGGTTGCAGAAAACAGAGAAGTGGGAAGGGATTGGTGGTATGGCCTGCTTGGGACTGAGAGCAGTGAAAGGTCAGTGACAGTAAAGTGGCCTACCCAGAGGCAAAAGAGCTGATAAAATTGTCATGTGTCATCACCTGGAGTGAAGCACTCATGGAAGACAAGGTGTTGGGGAGTGAGTCGCTTCTATTAGGAAAGTAAGAAGGGTATGTGGAAGTTAAAGGCTGCAGGTGGGATGGGTTTTACAATTTGTACCCAACTGCTTAAATTAAGAGCATAGCATGGGGAAGCAGATGTGGCCCAAGTGATAGAGCTTCTGCCATACCATATGGGAGGTCTGGGGTTCGATCCCTGGTGCCTCCCGGTGAAAAAGAATAAGAGAAAGCATGTCTGTATGGCAAGCCAGGGCCTGCGTGGTAAGCTGGTGAGCATGAGTGCCTGCATGGTGAGTGCAAGTTCCTGCACAGTGAGCCAGTGCCCTCACAAGTGCCCACATGGTGAGCTAGTGCCTGTGCAAGTGAGTCACACAGCAAGATGATGCAACAAAAGAGAGACAAGGGGAGAGTCAAGGTGAAGCACAGCAGAAACCAGGAACTGAGGTGGTGCAATTGACAGGGAGCCTCTTTCCACCTCAGGAGTCTCCAGGATCGAATCCCGGTGAATCCTAGAGGAGAGAAAATGAGAAGAGAAGATAACACAGACAGCAAAAAACAGCAGGGTGGGAGGAGGGGGAAGGGAAAAAATAAATAAATAAACCTAAAAAAAAAAAAAGAACATAGCATGAGCAAATTTCTGAATTCTTAGTTCTAAATGCTGTCTGCTATCCAAAATCTTCAGTGACTAGGTAACAAAATCCCCTGTATGCTGCAACCACAGGGCTGAGATAATACATAGTTTGGTACTATAGGTTACTAATTCTAGCATTAAATAAATTCACACTCTCATCATTTTCCTTAAGTGAAATCTGAGCATTGATTAGGGAAGAATGGGACTTGGTGGTGGAGTTTGTGATTTCAGATCCAGGGAACCTCAAACTCCCACAGTCCTCCAGGGCTTTCTTGTCAGCTGCAAAGTCCCTTCCTCTCTCATGTTCTGAAGCCATTCTTGCCTTGCTTGAAGATCTGTAACTCTCTGACCTAAGTGAGTGTCTTTCTAAGAAGCTATGTTTTCTCATGCCTCATCCCTTACCAGCCTTCGCTTCTTATGGCCCTCTAATTAAGTGTATATCCCAGCACACCCTGCAGGTACTTACAAAGTCACACCTAGGAAGAGAAATGTACTCACCAAAATCATTTCCAAATTTTCTTCATGTTTATCAGCAGAATTCTATGGATTCTGCATGGAGATGAATTTTGAGGGTCCAAGATGAAGAGTAAAGAACATAACTTCAGATTGGGATTAAATGAAATTTTAGGTGCTTTTACCAGGTTCTAGATTCAAGCTATTAGGAGGGGTTCTAATAGTTTGTTCAGAGGATTGACTAAAGGCTGGACCAAATGGAGGTCTTGTTAAAAAACACTTGGGGAGCGTGGGACATGACACCCGGGGATGAGCCTCCCTGGCAACGAGGGACCACTATCAACTACCAACTGATGATGCAACTGGAAAATGACCTTATACGGAAGGTTCAATGCGGATCAGCAGAATATTCATGTCTACATAAAATACCATGACTTTAAAATGCTGTTTGACCTAAAGTAAGGGGGAAATGGAAAGGAGAAATGAGTTTATATGGCTACGAGTTTCTAAAAAAGAGTCTGGAGGCTGGCAGAAGGTTTGCCCTCATGCACAACTGAGCAGAGTCAGAGAGACAGATAAAGCAGATACAACCCCCAGATATTGGTTCCTTTGAGGGCTAAAGAGACCCACGGGAGTTATGGTCATGGCCGATGGGGTTAACTACCAGGGCAGATGGCCCCTCTTTGGAAATGGTGTTTATGTGTGATGAATCTGGACTCAGATGGGATCTCCCTTCATAAGACTTTCATGCCAATGTGCTGGAGGTGCAGTTAATGTTGGGGTTTAAGATATATTTAGGGGATTTGAATCTCTGGACTGACAATGTGATAGCCAGATCCTGAGCCTCAACAGACTCCAGCACCTACAATCTGATTTATTGGACTTACCACACTCAGCTAAGATGGAGTTGAAGAAGGACAACCACCACACCATGGAGCCTAGAGTGATTACAACTGAAAATGGGAGGATTGCATCCAGCATCCAGGTGGAATCTGACCCTCCTCTTGACATAGAGGTGCAATGGACACAACCAATCCAATGTCCACATAGAAGAGGTGGCATTGGAATGGGAAAAGTGGACATAGTGGACGAAGGGTATGGGGAAAGGCAGGAAGAGATGAGAGGTGGAGGCATCTTTGGGACATGGAGCGGCCCTGGATGGTACTTCAGAGGCAATCACCAGACATTGTAAATCCTCACAGGGCCCACTGGATGGAATGGAGGAGAGTATGGGCTATGATGTGAACCAATGTATATGAGGTGCAGAGGTGCCCAAAGATGTACTTACAAAATCCAATGGATGTGTCATGATGATGGGAACGAGTGTTGTTGGGGGGGGGAGAGGGGGGTGGGGGGATGGGGTTGAATGGGACCTCACATATATATTTTTAATGTAATATTATTACAAAGTCAATAAAAAATAAAAAAATTAAAAAAAAAAAAAAAAACACTTGGGGGAAGCAGCTGTGGCTCAATCCATTGGGCTCCGGTCTACCATATGGGAGGCCCTAGGTTCATGTCCCAGGACCTCCTTGTGAAGGCAAATAGCCCACGCTCATGGAGAGCTAATGGCGCGTGCCTGTGGAGAGCTGATGGCCCATGCCCATGGAGAGCTGGCACAGCAAGATGACACAACAAAGAGAGACAAGCAGACACAAAAGAATGCACAGCAAATGAACACGGAGAGCAGACAGGAAGCAAACTGCAAGGGGGGGGTGTGTGGAATAAATAAATCAATTAATTTAAAAAAATCACTTGGCATGCCTGGCATTCTTTGGTATAATATAAGGAAGGAGTCCAAAGACCTCAGAAGATAGAAATGCTGAAGTGAAGTTAGAGTGACCTGTTCACCCACCCACAATGATGTCTCCAGAGAGTCCAGGAGACACTTCCTTTACCAAGGCCTTAAGAAGTACACTGATGAGGGAGTGCTTGTGAGGTCATTCTCCTTAAACCAAGGGTGGTAGGGGAGGTGGGGCACACCACAGTTGAATGGCCTTGACTTCAGTGGAGATAAGAGAACTCAAGAATGGCATAATGGGCAGACAGAAGATAGGTCTGGTTGCCATAACAGATAACGAGATCATCGAAAGAATAAGGATATAAACTATGGGGTTTTTTTGGCAGTGGATAACTGATCATAGGAATCCATGGTCAGAACAGATTAAATGGACATCCCACTAATGGCATATTTTATTTTGAGGGGAAAAAATTGCTCCAGATGTGATGCATAGAAGCCTAACATGGTCGCACTGGGTCTATCCACAGACTCAGAGCTCTTCCAAAGAAGAGACCAGGTGAAGGACAATAGTCAGAATACCTAGGCTTAATTCCCAGGTAAGCCATCACCTGCTATGTAATTTGGGCATGGTACTTAACTTCTCTGGGTTTCAACTGCCTCATCTATAAAGTAGGAATGATAAAAGGACACCAATTTTTCAGAGTTGTTGTGAGGAATGAATGTAAAGGAGTGCATACTAACAATTCTGCATAAATTTTAGGGCTAATTCAAAGGATCATTCTGGAAAAAGACCCTGCAAAAACATAACACATTTCTAACATAAGCCATCCTTTCAGTTATCCATTTGTCCTGGGTGGGGAGCTAATCTGAAATAAGGGTCTACAGAAAATTATAGGAAGAGGCCAATGGTTTGGCCTCATAGCCAAAGACCTAGAAGGGCCCAAATCAGAAGGCTGGTGGCCAGGAGAAATGGAGAATAGGTTTGGGGAGGGATGCTTTGGGAGAGGTACAGAGGAGATGCTACCACAAGGCCTCCATGTGGAGCTGGACCTCAGCCATCAGGTTGACAAGATGACCATCTCTGGCCTGTTATTCTGCCTCCTTCTCCAGCCCTGCTGGAGTCTACGGTCCCAGGAGCAATTTTCCCTATATAGCTTTCCTCCAATTTTCCCTATATAGCTTGACTCCAAGCTTCCTTGTGATCCCAAAAGCTTTACCCATCCTTTCTATAAGTTACTTTTCTGCTTCAGTCAGACATGAATCAGTTCTTAATGCTTACAACAAAGAGTTTTAACGGATACATGCAAGTTCCCCAGACTACAGAGTCAGGATCTCTTAGGAAGGGCCCAGTAGTCCAGATTTTTAGAAGCATCCCAGATGACTCTTGGACATATTGAAATTTGAAAACCACTGCTATCGTTGGGTTCTGAGACATCTTCTATCTCTGATACCGTCTGATTCTCTGTTTGTTAGTATGACCTCCTGAGCCCATCCCCATGTGGCCAGATCCACTGGACACAGTTTCCAGAGTCTGAAGCCACTGCTGCTACCTCCACGTCAGAGGGAACAGGGGAGCATCGGCCCAGCAACCCCCTCCCGTCCCCACTCTCCATTCCCAGACACAACACTCACGTCCATCAGAGGTGTGTCACCTGGGCCTGGAATGCTCGTATCACCCCTCCATCAGAAGGCTGGTATACCCCCCTCCTGGTAAAGTAACTCTGTCTTTTCCAGTATCCCTACCTACCTTGTAGGGAAAAAAACTCATGCTATCCTATCTGATTCATGCATAAGTTACTTTCTTGACAGCAGCAAATGACAAGATGATGTTACAGACACCGTGATTTTGTCTCCATTTAAAATGAGTCATCATCTTCCCATCCTTCCCAGAATGGGCTGGGGGAAATAAATTATGTTCTAAAACTTCAAATTTGTTTTTATAATGACAAGTGGCATTATTGGCAAGAGAGAAAAAAATTTGTATCCCCTTGTGATAGCAACACGTTGGCAAGCTTCTCTTGGAAGAAGAAAATGTACTTGTTGATCTGCAGAGGCCCAGTGTGGCCAGGCAAACTTGGAGGTGGTGGTGACTCCTTGGCCGGTTGGAACCTGGCCATTGGCCCAACTGGAGCTGGGAAGGGTAGATCTGCCTCGGCTATTTGGGGAAGCATCTATACCTGTGCTGAAATGGAGGCAGGCAGAAGGGAGGGAGAGTTCTCAGATTGAGCCCCAGTAGCGAAGGACAAGTTATTTCTCACGCCTCTGTCATTGCAAAGCCTTGTCACCAGCTCCCTGACCTCAGCTCTCCCCACATGCCATACTCCCGAGTCACTTTCATCTAATTAATTCTCCCTGTTGAAAGCCTCCACAGGCTGCCCCTGCCTGTAGTAGAAAATCAGTTCCAAACTCCTCAATCAGGTGTTCAAAGCCGACCACAACCTGGCCTCAACTTTTCCTCTGCAAACTCTCTCAAATGCTCACAAGCCATGTGCTCAAGTGAGGCTGGACCCTCACCCTCTTTCCAACATATTTTCTAGATTACCAACTCCAAGCCTTGGCTTTCTGCAATTCACCTTCTGAAGACTGGGCTCTACCCTGCCCCATCCAGGCCCCTCTTCTCCACCCATTGAAATCCTGTGCTTCTCGTAAAATGCATCCTCCCTGCACCCCCCTCCCCTGAGAGGCCACCAACACAGGTCCTCACTCCTCCAGGTTCATCTTTTCCCAGCTGCAGGGTGGAAAGAGATGCATAATCTGAAGTCAGAGCAATATGGGTTCAAATTCAGCTCTGTCAATAACTAACTGTGTGGTTTGGGGCACATCATTGCCCTCTCTGAACTTGAATTGCATCCCCTGTAAAACTTTACAAGGTTATTTTGGCAATCAGGGATAATGTATATGAGCCATCTACCATGATGCATAGTATGCAGTAGGTACTCAGTAAGCAATAGCTAGTGTTAACAGTAGCACCTTCTGCTCTGAAGTTTCAAATTTCCTCACTTGTGTGGGGGTTGACTCCCCAGTTTGACTCTTGACTTCTTCACTGTGTCCCCACAGTGCTTGGCTCACTTCTGGATTCTGAGAAGGGGCCCAGAACATATTTTTCAGGGCCTTTGAGTGTTTGTGCTACAAGTTCAGTGTAGCACTCAGCCGACAAACCCACTTCTCAGAGCCCAGGGACAAAACCAAAGAACAGTCTTAGGATGAAGTCAACATGTGCTTCTGAGTGGGAAGCCCTGGAGAGTTACAGTCTAGATCTGAAGGCCACAGCTTCTCCACTGAGCTGCCTGAGAATGCCAGGAGCTTACTAAGGAAACCACTTGGTTGACAAAACATATCCCAGTTTCTCCTGTCAGGGGGTGTCAGCCAACATCTTGGAGAATGGCAGAGCAAAGCTCCTGGGAGTTCCGTGCTGATAAATGATTTGCAAATGTCACGTAGACCCAAGGGGCAGATGCCAGTATAGATGGAAGCCACCTCTATTTTGAAACCATGGAAAATTGTGAAATTTCCAGCTTCCTTATATAAGCTCATGTACCACATTCTTAAACTTGTAAACAGTAAGAATGACTAGCAATCTACTTGTTCCTACCACACCTCCCCCACATGACCAAGGATAGCCTGTGCTTCCTCCACCCCACCCCCACCCCAAGACCTACAATCTCATTATTCCCTTTTCTCTATCCAGATCTAACTCCTCTCTGCTCTCTCTGACTCAAACAATCAACTACCAAGGATTTGTAAAGCTCCACTGCATGCCCAGAAAGATAAAAGAAGGAAAGCATGGCTTCTGCCCTCTAGGAACAACTTAAAATCTAGTCCTTTTGTTACATTGCATCACCCAGAAGCCAGCTTCTGTTGGCCTTCATCCAGTAAACAGTAGGCCAAAAAAATATTTATTAAACACCACTTTGTGCCTGGAATTGTTCCAGGTAAGGTTCTGGCCCTCTTGGACCTTACGTTCTAATGGGGGAAAGTGACAACAAGCAAGTAAGTGA
This sequence comes from Dasypus novemcinctus, assembly GCF_030445035.2. Lineage (NCBI taxonomy): Eukaryota > Metazoa > Chordata > Mammalia > Cingulata > Dasypodidae > Dasypus > Dasypus novemcinctus. The sequence continues at coordinate 23,167,611 of NC_080692.1, read as the reverse complement.
ATAATGTAAGTTCAGAAAATGGCAAGTGCTGTGAACCCTTGGCTCGTTCTCCTCATTTCCCCAACAAACCTCATTCTTCCCAAAGGTCCAGCTCAAACCCTGCCCTCTGCAATGGTGCTGATGTGGGCTATGGGTGGAAGGCTCTTTGTCTCTTCAGAGATAACCTAAGCTGAAGGCTGTGGGTGTGGAACGGTAAGAGGCTGCAGTCCTGCCCTTAGGAACAATGGCAACAGGCTCCAGTCCCAGGAAACAGTTTAACAATGCAAGGGCTATAAACTTTAAGTATTTAGGGGAAATGCAAAAAGTAAATATGCTAAAAGCTTATCTAGAATATCTGGAGTCCATGCTAAAAGCTTACCTAAGATGTGGAAGATATATATGCTAATTGAAGCCTAGTGAGAACTGAAACAAAGGGACCATTTGGCCTTTCCTCTCTGTATAAAAGATGTTTGAAAATCTTGTTCGGGGCTCGGGATTCAAACAGAAGTTCCCGAGTCCAGCCGGCCGTCAATAAACCATTTTTCCTTCTCAAAATCATTCCTGAGTCCTGGCCTCTCTATACTCAAATAATTGAACTTCTCTCAAATTCTACAACAGTGCGCCCTGCCTTTATAGTGTGTTCCACACCCCGACTTGCACCTTCTCCTGCGCGCCCAACCCTTGCACTTCCTTCTGGATTCCTATGCCTGTTTTAGTCATTTGTGGGCTTAGTTTGAGCTCCTGAGTAGATTGCAGGCCAATGCTTCCGTCTAATTCGTCTTGTGTCCTACAGCTTTAGCATACCCATGGACACTAGTGCTCAGTACATGCTGCTGGATTAGATTTGATGGTCTCCCCTTTGGAAGGCTTGGGTTTGAGCCAGGCTTTCTCCTGGAGCTTTAGGTAACAGCAGCAGCAACAACAACAACAACAACAACAACTGGCCTTTCCTGAGGGCTTACTGCCTGCCAAATGGTCTACAGAGTTTATCGCAATTATCCTTATGACAACCCCAAAGGAGGGCCTTATCATTTTCACTACTTTATATTCTGGGAAAAACTATTTTAAACAAGTCCATTTAGAGAGGTTGCATTTTGCTATAGAGCTAATAAATGAGAAAAAAAATCAGGATTCAAATTCAGTCTCTGTTCTCTCATTTAACCAAACCTCGCTCATGTAACCAAAATGCTTTACTGATTCGATGCCTCCTCCTGTGCTGGTCCTTGGTCAAGAGAGCCAACAAGGCTCCTCTCCATGCCTTCTCCACTCTCTCCCAACTCCTGCCCTGCACCCCAGCCCTTCTGTCTTCCTCCTCCTGAGGCACAGCACACTCTCCAGCTGCTCTCTAGTAGTCCCAAAATTCTTCACTTCACTTCACTGTCTAGCTTTCTTTTGAGGGCTTGAACTCCCTCTACCCACTCCTCTGCTTCAACTCCCATTTCCTCCAGCGTTTGCTTTAACAATTCACACTAAGGTGTGAATGGCTACTAGTGCCTCAAGAGTCACAGGGAATTTGCCATTTGAAAAAAATGATATCTGTGAACCCAAGAAATGAATCTGAATGTGCTCCCAAAGGAGAATCTGAAAAATCTCTTGAGCAGTGGCAGCATTTTCTAATTTCATGCCTAGCCTTCTCCAAGATAACCCCTTTGACCATTCATTCATTTGTATGTCCGAAGGTCTGTACATGAAAATTGGTTTGAAAATAGTCTAATGAATTTATTTTTTTAATTAAAGTTAATAGATCACAAGGAATGTTACATTAAAAAACATTTAAAAAAACAAGAAACATAAGAGGTTTCCATATAACCCACTCCCCACCCCCCAGCATATCATTTTTTTAAATTGTATTTTTTGAAAATATATACATCACAAAAAAAAATATTACACTAAAAAATAAGAGGTTCCTGTATACCCCTCACCACCGCCCCCCCCCCACTCCTCCTACACCAACAACCTCCCTCATCATTGCAGCACACTCATCATACTTGGTGAACACATTTTGGGGCACTGCTGCACTGTTGTAGAATTTGAGAGAGGTTCAATTATTTGCGTATAGAGAGGCCAGGACTCAGGAATGATTTTGAGAAGGAAAAATGGTTTATTAATGGCCGGCCGGACTCGGGAGCTTTCTGTTTGAATCCTGAGCTCTGAATAAGATTTTCAAATGTCTTTTATACAGAGAGGAAAGGCCAAATGATCCCTTTGTTTCAGTTCTCAATAGGCTTCAATTAGCATATATATCTTCCACATCTTAGGTAAGCTTTTAGCATGGACTCCAGACATTCTAGATAAGCTTTTAGCATATTTGGTTTGCATTTCCCCTAAATACTTAAAGTTTATAGCCCTTGCATTGTTAAACTGTTTCCTGGGACTGGAGTCGTTGCCATTGTCCCTAAGGGCAGGACAGCAGCCTCTTACCATTCCACACCCACAAGTCAAACAGCTTAGGTTATCTCTGAAGAGACAAAGAGCCTCCCACCCATAACCCACATCAGCACTACACAGATAATAGTTTACCCTGTAGTTCGCACTCTGTCCCAGTACATTTAGTGGATTATGGCAGGATATATAAGGTCCAGCATCTGACTCTGCAATATCATTAAGGACAACTCAAAATCCCAAAAATGCCCCCACATCACATCTCTTCTACCCTCTCCCTGCCCTCAGCAACTACTGTGGCCGCTTTCTCCACCTCGATGCTAAAATTTCTTCTATTACTCATCACAATAGTTTTAGAGTAGAAATATCAGTAAGTCCACTCTAGTCCATATTTTATTACTCCATTCTGTGGACCCTGGAATGGTGATGTCCTCTCCACCTCTAGATCAAGAAAGGGCTTAGATTCCACATGGATGATGGATGCACTTCTTCTGCTTGCAGCTATAGGCACTCTTGATTCCGTGGTATGGTGGTTGACCATCTTCACCTCCCTGTTAACTGACCTGGGTAAGACCAATGAACCAGAGAGTAGGAGTTACCACTCTGCTGAGGCTGGCACATGGGCAGTCCAGGCATTCAAGTGTCCTGAGTATGGACCATCCCTAGTGCCAACCACAGGTTCAGTAAAAGTGACAGAATCAAACCTCATTCACCTACTCTTCTTCATACAATTCAAGTGTCTCATCAATGCAAATTTTTTCAATTTGATTTATCAGATAATTATTCTCCTATTTCAGGATGACTTTCCAACTCTGAAACTGAGCATTCCATACCTCTCTGCTGCATGAGCCTGAAGGGGGCCCATAGACCGCATGGAAAGATGTGGTCACTAATTCACAGCAGAGACTTTGCCCCTCCACTGCTTCCCGGAAAAGACTGGGTGATTCCGGCTACACTGGGGGTGGGCAGTGACTGGCATCAGAGCAGCCCCATCCATGCTGCAGAGCAAAGACCTCTGCCCAGCCCTGGGGAATCCCTAGCTCCACTAGGAGCAAATTCAGGTCTGCCTTGGTGGCTGCCAGCTGTCAACACCAGGAACCCATTTCCGGCACCAAAAAGTCACCCAGACAGAGCTGGATTTGCCTGTAGTCTGATCCAGTGATGTGGTCCAGAAGGCACGGGGAGGGACCCCCTCCTGATCTGAGGGTGCAGATTGGGTCAGAGCTTGGTTAGGCAATAAGAAGAGGAAACTGCACTAAAGGCACCAGCTAGGCAGGGGTCATCAAAAGTTTTTATTTGAAATAACTTGACTTTGATATTTCATGAAAAGGATGGAAGGAAATAGGAGAACTTTTAGGGTCTTTCTTTCTAATACAGCCACAAAGTATAGGTGCCTTCAGGTTAGATAATATTGAGAAACAGAAGGCTGAAAAGAAAGGAAGATTTGGTCTCACTGTATGAAGACTGAAAGTCAGACTAAAGGGATTGTAATTATTCGTTCAGGAGCCCTGGAATGACATGAGGATATGAGTTGTCTTCATGAGAAGTGAATTTGGAAGTCATATGCAGGGTAGGCTGAAGGTAGAAAGGGAAAAGGAAGCAGGAAGCCCGTGAGAAGTTTCCTCTGACCATCCCAGACTCCAGGTCAAAACTGTTGTTCAAGTTGATGTGGGCTATGGGTGGGAGGCTCTTTGTCTTTTCAGAGATAACCTAAGCTGTCTGTGACTTGTGGGTGTGAGATGGTAAGAGGCTGCAGTCCTGCCCTTGGTGACCATGGCAACAACTCCAGTCCCAGGAAACAGTTTAACAATACAAGGTCTATAAACTTTAAGTATTCAGGGGAAATGCAAACCAAATATGCTAAAAGCTTATCTAGAATGTCTGAAGTCCATGCTAAAGATGTGGAAGATATATATGCTAATTCAAGTCTATTGAGAGCAGAAACAAAAGAACCATTTAACCTTTCCTCTCGGTATAAAAGAAACTCGAAAGTCATGTTCAGGGCTCAGGTTTGCAAGAGGAAGCTCCCGAGTCTGGCTGGCCGTCAATAAACCATTTTTCCTTCTCAAAATCATTCCTGAGTCCTGACCTCTCTATATGCAAATAATTGAATCTCTCTCAAATTCTACAACAAAGTGAATGGGTTTTATAGGTGACTTCATTACAACTAAAGAACTAACTACACTATAAAAAGAATACAGTGGAGAAACAGAAGCATAGTGACCTGGCAGTTCTCCAAGTTAGATATTCTGTGGGAAACATACCTGGATGCATTGACCACCCTAAACACAAGTGTGACCACTCACCTCAATCATCTGGGTGATGTCCGTTTGAAAAATGCAAATACTTGCAGTCCCAGAAAGTTTAATCAGTTGGGGAAGAAAACAAACCAACATGAACTAGCATCTTACCTGATGTCCTGCCTGAGAAGGGCCCATGCAGGTTTTAGTCATCTTGGTTATCTGGAATACATGCCAGAGGGACAACTCTTCAGACCATTTGCAGCAAAGCTACTGTATAAAGCTTTGGTTTTGTAAATAGCAGTAATTTGAAAATTTATAATAAACATTACAGAGCAACAGTATCACATTACAAAAACTCAGAAGTTCCGGACAAGGGCAGATCCCATGTTGGAACACAATTTATAGGATTACAGAGAAGGGAAGCCAGAGGCTCCTGAAAGTAGCCCTCAGGTGTTTCAGATGTTTCAGGCAACCAATCTCTATAAAGTTTTAAAAAGGCACAGCTCATTTCTCCCATATAAAAATTGAGGTTAGGCAGATCCCCGTTGGTCTCTCATTAGAGTGAAGCACCTGGGCTGTGTCTAGGTCAAAGGTTTTGTGCAAGGAGTTGAGGGAGCCATGGAGAGTCACGAGGGTCCGCCTGCTTCACTCAGGACAGAGAGGCACACTTACAGATAAGCTCGCAACCTGGGAGATAAGACACAAATTCAAGGGCTAGAGTGACGAGTGACATGAGAGAGACCTGGGAGACCAGGAGGATTGGGAAGACTTCTGTTAGCAAACAGCAAACTCCTGTTGTCTTTCCTGCAGACCGCTGCTGAAGGATCACCTTGAAGCAGGCGAGTTTAGGGAATGAAAAGCTGAATCTGGGACCTGGCAGAAAACCACAGCCTTAAAACACGTGGTCATGGAATTCCACCTGGAAATCCTCTGAAGGAAAGACAGCCCTCCTGTCCCCCCAAAAGCTGCTGGAAAAATCCTTGAGAATCTTCCATTTAGAATGGAATTTCATCCGGGATCAAGGAAAAGCCCCAGATATTCTAAAGGGAACTTATCATTGGACCCTCCTCGGGGGATTGATGTGTGGGTTATTCAATCAAAACAGCAAACAACTGGGACCCTCCCCCAAATTAGCAATTGGGAGGAATTACTAATGGTTCAAAAAGCCCACACAGAGACTAAATTCCCCTTTTTACCTTTCTCTCTCTCTACCTGGGCTAGCAGGCAAGTATTCTTGGGGACTTGTAATCTGTAAATCACCCCTTTTTTGCCCTTTTACCTCTCTTTGCCTGGACCAGCCTGCAAGTACATATGGTATACATAATCTCTTATTTTCTTTCTCCTCATTCATTTTCTTAATCAACTACTGACCTAACTAAACTGGCATGTTCTTAAATTCTTTTTTGTAACATAGCCAAGAACCTAGAGAAAATCCAGCAATATGTTTTGGTGAGCCAGCCAGGCAAAGAGATATTGGTAAGTCTAAACTATGAATTACAGCCTGTTCAATACCCACTTTTAGTAATCCATTTTAGACAGGTTCCCTGATGGGCCCTCACAGGACAAAATCTTGGGCTGAAGGAGGGGGCTGGTGCATGGACCTCTCGACCTGACCCCAGCCGGGAGGGCAGGGGCACAAGGCTAGGGCTCAAAGTAGGACCCTGCCTAGACAGGTGCATTTGAGCCACCTTTTCCAGCCTGGATTGGGAGTGTCCACTCTAAAACCCTGGCCTTGCTCTCAGGGCTGCTGCCACTGCCTTCTCCCACTGTCACCCTTCAGCAGCAGCAGCCGTGGCAGAAGGCTAGGGCTTGTGTTGCCCCATGCATTCAAGCCTCACCAGTTTGCTGTCCTATCAACCACATCTTGGCTACCTGGTCTGGGATAGGGTGGGAGGGCAGCAGGGAGTGGGGCCAAGGTAAATGCTATGGGGTGGCCTACATTCCCTTTCCCAGGGGGTCACGGATCAAGAGCTTTGTCCATAATTCACCTCAACTCCCACTTAATCTTCCTACTTCCTACAAAATGAATTTCTCAGTTTGAGTTTGTAAAATGCTTTGGAATGTTTTAGAAACTGAAGATGCATATGCTAGTAAACCTTTGATCGTACCCATGGTGGTAGGAATTTATTGCTTCAGGGCCCCAAGGCCAGGGACTGGCACAATTGGTCTCTAATCTCTTAATGGGCCTTTGATGTCTAGTTTAACTGAAACTCCCAGGCAGTTGAGCCATAAAATGAGACTGCTTCTTAAGACCTCTATAAGAATAGGTACAGGGAGGGGGAGATTTCAAGCCCCTTTTCCAAGAAAAATCACATGCCCAGCCTGGTAGCTTTGATCCAGAACCTAGTTCAGGCACTTCCAAGTCTAGGTCACCCCAGGAATGCCCAGTGGCAAGGGCTCCGTGATTCTCGGGATGACAGGAACCAAAGCAATAACGCCAAACCTCCCCCAAGACTCAAGTGTATTGAGTGCTTCAGTTCAGAGAGCAGCCAAATGTCCCCCAAGACTTAAGTGGATCAGGGGCTTCAGTTTGAAGGGTAAAAAAGGTTCAGTTCGACTTGGACTCTGGGACACCAGGTCAGCTGACTAATAAAATTCTTTTAGTTTCTTGGTTAAAACTGGTTAAAATTGTTTTAGTTGTGTGGTTAAAATTGTTCTAGTTGCTTGGCTAATAAAAATACTTCATTCTTTCTAGAACAATGGGCATAATCTCTAACCTACCAGCAGAATCCCCGTAGGGGTGTCTTCTCAGGAATGGGGAAAATTTGCCTACTGCTGGGCTATGTGGCCACAGTATGGCTGAGAGCAGCCTCTGAATGGGACCCTGAATTCCAATTATACCTGTGTAAGAAAGAAGGAGCAATAGATTTAGGGCCAAAAACCACATGGTCATGTCTCCTTAAAGAAATGAGGAAATGCTCTTAAACTTCCATTAATTCCCTTTTAGAAACAACTTTCTCAGTTTTAAACTCGGTTGTGCTTAACAGGAAAGTGAATAGGGATCAAGATCCAGGCTGTTTATTAAACCTCTCCTGTAAAATAAGGGACCTCCTCAAATGCCATCAATTAAGATGAAAAAGTTCCTAGAAGATGCTAAGGGTATAACATTCTCTCTTCTGTTTTAATCTATACCTAATTTTGTGTGTAATTTTTAAATCTATGTTTAACTTTGTCAGTCTGCTTATGCCTCGGAAATCAGATTTGGAGTTTGCCTGTTACAAATTGGATTACAGTTAAAGGTAACTTAAAAATGAGTCTTTAAATGTCAATACTGGCTAAGTAAAAAGCAAAGTACTAAAAAGTTAATTTCATTTGATATGCTATACATTGCACTAGAAGTACAGAAAGTGTATGAAAATTAAGAAATCAACTTCAGTATTGTCAAACTCTCTTGCACATTCAAGTCGGGCCCAAATACACTGTAGATTGCCTCTCCATCTGAGTTATTGGCTACAACAGTAACTAACTCCTAAAACAATAAAAGTATCTACTACGTTCTCTAGTTTTGCTTTTTAAGCAGATGGAGGGAATGATGCAGTTTTTGGATTCTTGCAGTAGCCAGTGATGGCTTGATATGGCCGGATGTACAATGGATATTGCCTCCAGACTGGCACTGTTTAGTAGTGCCAAAGGGTGCTATGCACCAGGCCAGTGAAATACTAGAACCTACCTTCTTAGCTTCTCTCTAGAGTCAATTGTGCTGCAGCATGCTGGGTTTGTGAAGGGCATACCAAGTGGAGTAGTGATTATCAGAGTGATGTAAGTTGAACTTAAAACACAATTGGCACTATGGCCTGTTCCCATGGAGCAATAACATGTACAATATTGCAAACCTGGAGCTTAGATCTATTAATTGCAGCTCATAGAGAAACATATGCATTGATTAGTATTAAGTACTGTACCTATATGTCTGATGATTATGATGATATCTTTTCTATTCTAATCATATGCAGAGGGTTTTTGAACAAGTTAAAAGTCCTAGCAAATTTCATTTTCTCAGTAGTTAGTCACCACACTTAGCCCAGGTCTCCCTCCTAGCCTGTATTCCAGAACCTGTCCCGCTCATACTTGGGAAAGACTGGCAGACCCACGTGCCATCCTGCCAGGACAAGAATTTTCCCATCAGAAAGGAAACAGCAAATGAGGTGGCTGGGACCCACTTCAGCTTAGCCCCTTCAAGATGGTCTAGAAGTAACCCTTCCTCACCCAGGACTGGGAAACCAAGTTTTGATTAAAACTTGGCAGCAGAACAAGCTTCACTCACAATTACAGCCAAAATGGAAGGAAACTTCCTCTGTGGTTCTGATCACTCCCATAGCTATTAATATTAAAAGAATTCCCAGTTGGGTACACCTATCTCCAGTGAAGCCAGCTGCTCAAAGGAAGTGCCAGCTTACCAGAAGGAACTGACAGGATGTACGAGGGCCAGCCATTGTACAGCCTGAAATACCTCTTCAAGAGGCAAAGCGAAGCAGTGTCTGTGTCAAAGCCAGCTGTTGCCTCTCACTCTAGAGGGAACACCTATCGCTAGGGAGAAGGCAAAAAACCTTATCTGTTTTCATTTCCTGCAGTTTCTCCTTATACAATGCCTCTTCTCATCCCCCTTCTAGCTGTCTTAGGCACAGCCACCACGGAAAACTGGGATTGGCAATTTATACCAAATCCCGTGGTCTTTTACAATCTTTCTCTAGAGCTAACTAACAGCACAGAAGAAACTAGCCCATGCCTTAAAAGCTCTAAGACAGCAAAAAAGACTTTCTTACTGCTATGGTGCTGCAAATCACAGGGCACTTAACATGCTAACAGCAGCACATGGAGAAACATGCCTGTTCCTTAAGAAGGAATGCTGTCTCTATGTAAATCACTCTGAAATAGTCCTAAAGAGCATTCAAAACCTGCAAGATAAAGCCCACCAACTTCGGAGAGATGCAGCCTTTGGAGGCGCCTGGCCTTTCCTACTCTTGTGGTCCAGTATCCTTTTAGTAGGACCATATATCTTCAAGGTTCTAATTCAGTTTATTTCTTCCAGAAGAAATGCCTTGTTACCCATATGGGAATTTCATCCAATTAGACCCACGGTGCCAGATTTGTCTTTCCCCTACTGCAGTAGAATAGCAGGAGGGTTTTACATCTTGTTAGGTAGGGCCTCCTGCCCCTAGCCAGCAGGAGGTAATAACAGAAGAATGACCACCATCTTTCAGCACCCCCTTAAGAACAAAGGCGTAAACCCTCTGGGGCAGGGGGAAGTTGAAGCAGGCTAGTTTAGGGAATGAAAAGACAAATCTGGGACCTGGCAGAAAACTACAGCCATGAAACATATGGTCATGGAATCCCACCTGGAAATCCTCTGAGGGAAAGACCCCCCACTCCCAGAAAGATGCTGGAAGAATCCATGAGAATTCTCCATTTAGAACGGGATTTTGTCTGGAATCAAGGGGCCTTATCATTGGCTCTCCTGGGGGATTGACAGATGGGGTATTTAATCAAAACAGTAAACAACTGGGACCCCTCCCAAAAATTAGCAAGTAGAAGGAATAATTAATGACTTTAAAAGCCCATACAAAGACTAAATTGGCCATTTTTACCTTTTTCTTTCTCCGTCTGGACTAGCATGCAAGTACACCTGGGGACTTGTAATCTGTCAATCACCCCTTTTTTGCCCTTTTTCCTCTTTGCCTGGACCAGCCTGCAAGTATATCTGGGATCCATAATCTTTTATTTTCTTTCTTTTCTCTCATTTTCTTAATAAACTACTGGCCTAACTAAACTGGCATGTTCTTAAATTCTTTCTTGTAACATAGCCAAGAACCTAGAGAAAATCCAGCAACAGCCTCTGCCAGGATTCCTGGCTCAAATAACTGCACTCAACTTTGACCAATTCCCCATGGCTTTAAGCACAAGTATATTTCCCTGGGACATTTATAGCTGGCTCTCTGGTTTTATTTTTGGTCTTGCTTCTAACGATTCTTGCACGTGGCTCCTCATCTATAGGCAGGTGTCGCCTGCCCACATCAGTCAGAGGGCAGATTTCTATCCCTATCGTGTGCCCAGGACTGATGGGCTTGTACCAGCAGATGCTGGGCACCTGTAGCAGGTGGGGCGACTTCTTAGATGTCCTGGATGTGGTGCATAATCCTTGCTGATCAGTGCTGATCCCCCTCCTACACAGTCCAAGCCTCTCCACTTCTCCCAAAGGAGGGGACACACCCCTGGATAAAAGATCCAATGCCTACTGGTGAGTTACTGGGAGCTGGAAGGCATGTGGGTGGGACAAAGGGGGAAGTTCTACTGTTTTTCTCCAGAGCCTCTTAGTTCCGAAAGCACCACACAGCAGCCTGTTCCAAGTCAAGTTCCCTGGTCTAGGTGTAAAGGGAGCTTTCATTCTGAATTTCCAAACACTACACAGAGGTTTGGCATTCCCACCATGCTCTCTTACGCACCTCCCTAGATTCGTCCATTGCTTTTCCTGACGTAGAATAGGTATGAGGGTTTACAGGCCTCCAGGGCTCCTTGCTTCCCTGACCCCCTACTTCCCACCTTGGGGACTGCCTCATTCCATAGCTCAGATGGCTCAGTCCTGCTTTTGGCATAGACTTAGGATCTGCTAGAGTCTCCTACTGGTTGCCAAAGCAATCAAGGGGCATCCGCAAAGCTTTTTATAAAAAATCAGTTTTAAGCACACTGCTCGTCTTGCAGCAGAAATTCCTATTGTACTTCCTTTGGCAAGATGGCCCAACTGCATCTCTCCTTGTGGCCCTGCCTGGAATGGCAGGACCAACATTCCCACTCCTCGGTCGCCATCAGCCAGATGGGGTTATCCGAACAGAAATTCTGCCCCGAGCACTCCAGGGGTCCTTTCCATCCCTGCCCCCAGCTCTGCCCAAGGTCTCTGCCCTGGCATCCTCCAGAAAAATGAAAGCTCCCTCTGAATGCCCCCCAGGACCCCCACAACCCCGAGCCCCACTCTTCCTGTCATTCCAAGCCTTTTCAGACTTCTCATGCTTCCACTCTAATGTCGCCGCTCAGAGCCCTGCCTAACCATGCATCCCTCTAAAGCAGATGCCTCTCTCTGAATTACACCTGATCACTTCATGGCTCATACCCTAATTTAAACATTATCACTTTAGTCATTCCTTACTTGATTGTCAAATCCCCCCACTGGGCTGGAAACCCCATCAGGAAAGACCCCTTGTAAGGGATTCCCAGAGCCTGGTACGTCTAAGACCAGTTTATACATTTCTAAGTGATCATATTGAAATGATTACCAGGTACTTACATAGTATTCTCAATTTTGCCTCTTGCATAGCCTAAAATATTTACTACCTGGCCTTTTATGGAAAACGTTTGCCAACCCTGCCCTCATATTAAAGAGGTGTTGAATAAATGTTTGCTCAGCCAAGGGAGGAATGAACAAATGCCAGTATGTAGAACACTGGTTTTCCCCACTGGCCAGTGAGGTACGTGTCTTTAGGACACTGGTCATCATGGTGCTCTACCTCCATTGTCTGCACAGCCTTGACATTTGACATAAATGCAACTTGAATGGAGTAAAATCAAATAGGAGACAGATCGGGGATACCCGGGAGGTCGCCCTCCCAGGCAGCCTGGATACAGATAAAGGGATGTGGCAGGGATGTGCCCCGGGAGGTAGGGGAGGGGCCACAACTAATAGGAACGTGGACACATCCATGCAGGAAGAGCCAAGTGGAATAGCAGAGAGAACGCCAGCCTCTGATAGTGGAGCATCCAACGCCAGACTGCTTTACTCTAACGGGAGGCGTGATCTTGGTTAAGACTCCTCTTTCTGGGCCTCAGTTTGCTCATCTGTAACATGAATGGGACAGACTAGATTATTGGTAAAGTTTCTCTGAAACAGCCCATGGTTCAAAGTTTGACATCAGAAAGTCAGTGCCCTTTGAGAGGGAGGCAGCAAGCACCTTCTTCTCCCTGGAGGCTCACGGTCTGGAGATGATCCACTGCAGGCTGGGCCCCACCTCCCCTCGCCCATGCGCACACAGCTACCCGGGGACACCCCCCCGTGCACACCAAGGCTGCCGTGCGAGAGAATGACCACGTGGAGAGGGCCACGTGGAGCACATCGTCAAGGCTCCCTGCAGGGGCGTTTCCAGAAGACGAAGGGCCAGAGGGAGGAGGCACACCCTCTGGCAGTCGGACCCACTTTCCAAAAGCTCAGGGAAAACCCACTGCCCCGGAATCCTGAGCAGAATCCCCAGTAGTGTGGCATTTTCTTCTTCCTCCCTGGGAAAAGAGCAGCCTGTCCCACAGCCACCTGGAAAAAAGTCCAATTTTCATTAGGACATAGAAGCAAGCTGCATCATCCTTAGAAGGTATTTCCTGGGTTAGAAAATGCCAGCATGGGATCCCTTCCCCAAACCAGGTGTCGATGTTTATAAAAAGCATAATTTGAATTTAGTGACGTCAAAGCAAGAGAGCCCAGTGCCCACTTCGCAGGCCCAACAGGATGCCCCGGCAGCAGCCCTCTGTGTGACAGGTACTGATGCAGTAGAGGTGCTTTTTTACATTTCTAAACGTTTACATTTTAAATGGTTATTTAAGTCCCTACATGACAGCCTCAGTGTTGCCTCTTGACCTATGAAGCCTAAAATATTGATTCTCTGGCCCTTTACCGAAAACGTGTGCCACCTCCCGCTGGTGGCAACACTGGAACCTCCCTGCAGCCCGCAGGAGGGGCTGGGCGTCCTCCACCCCTGACTCCATCCCTGAGGGTGGCGCCGGGGACAGAGCAGTGCGGCCCTCATCTGGAGCGCCCTCCCCTTTCCCAGAAGCCTTTCTGTTCCATCCAGTCCTCACTGACCCTTGCTTTGCGTAGACATGTGCTGCTGAGCTCCAACCCCAGGGAAGAGTGCTCCCTCCCCGCCCAGGGGCAGCGTCCTGGGCTCTGGGAGCAAGGTGTGCCTGCACCACGAAGAAACGCTGTGCTCAATCCCAAGCCCGGAAGTGCTCGTATCATGAACACTAGGAAATCTCAAATTCTAATTCTATGGAAAGGTTCTCCTGGGACTGGTACTGCCTTTCATTTTTCCCTACAGGGAGTGTCCCAGGCAGGGCAAATCAAGGAGCCAGGATTTTTAAAGCATGGGAAAAGATTTTTCTTTTCCCCCAGGAATCTGTACTTTCTTAGGTCTCAGCGCACCTATAGACAGGACGAAAGAAAAAGTATGTCCTAGAAACAGTGGGGGCCAGATACTCTGCGGTAGAGAAACTCTCGTGACACCCAAATGCTCCCTGGGCCTTGTTTACCAAAACTGTAGATTCTAAACCCAGGGATGGTTTCTCACCATAGGAACCAAGAAGCAATATCTGGCTAAAAAGCTGGGCCGGGCCCACCTGATGGGATCTCCTCAGGAAGGTGAAGGCAGAGGAGCCTCAGTGTCAGCAGAGGAGGAGGGCGGGCAAGGGCAGGGGGGTCCTCTCGGCTTAGGTGGCCTGGTAAGAAGGAGCCTTGCCATTCAGACTCCTCTCTTGCCAATCGTGTGAAAAGGCACACCCCGCTGGCGGCCGCAAAGGAGCGCGGCTTAGTCCCAGCATCGCAGCAACAGGTGCCCTGAGGACAGGGAGAGATTGGAAATACTTTGAGCTGACAGGGGGAGGGGAAGGCCGTCCCATGGCCCAGGACTGATACCAGGTCACTGGCCTCTGGGATCAACAGGTGCAACAGGGGACTGAGCTGCCCAACTTCGGGGTTCCCCCTTGGACCCCGATTCCCTTAGTTCACCTGCCCCACAGGAACCCTCTCCCCCCACACAGAATGCAGAAACTCACTCTCATTTCCTCCACTCTCTGCCGGGGCTACGTATAAGCTGGTGCCCATTTACTGGACGTTTTAAAGAGGCAGTTTGATCTAATTGGACAAATACCCTCAGGCACCAGAGTGGCTCTAAAACCTGGGCGCTGCTCTCCTTCTTGTTGCTCCAGTGGAAAGAGCCTGGCCTTCCAGCAGAAAGGGTCTCCTCTTTTGTCTTGAAGGGAGGACGTAACCCTTGGAGTCACACACCCCGGGCAGGGAAGGTGTCTGCTCAGCCACAGGCATTAACTTTAAAGGCATCGGGAGACCTGGAGGTGAGACTGTGTGGAGTCGAGCCTTGGTGAGGTGCCCTGCTTTTAGGCAGACTGTAAATTATAAATAAATAGAGTGTCTCTGTTCTTCCTTCTTTACTTTAGCATGTCATGAGAAACAACAGAGCTCTGCCTGCATACCCATCTGTTTCCTCCTCAGATTTGCGGGTAACATTTTCTGACTGGAAATGACTCCCCGCATTCACTGGCTTTTATTACGGGCTTGATGCCTTATTTAACCTCCACGCTTCCCAGACATCAGCTTAGGAGGTCTTCTCTCACCCACCTGAAGACCTGAACTCACCCGCAGAACTATTAAGCGCCCCGTGGTCATAGGGGGGCAAGGGGGTGGTGACTTTGGACTATCAATAATCTTTTGATTATTCAGCAGAAAAAAAAGTAGCAGCAGGAACCTGGAGCCCCACCATGGATAATACACCTAATCCCTGAGAGAAGTTTTAGACAGTGTTATACCTGCTGTGACATTTTGCCAGAGGTACCCAGTGACCGGGGGACAAAGGGATTCATTCTGAGCTTTGCCATCACTCCGGGCAAGACCACGCTTAAACGCATACGAGCAGACCCTGCCATTTGGCCCCTCGCGGCCTCACCGGGGTGCCACGCCGCGGCTGCACTCACGCCGGTGGGAGTCAGGCTGCTTCTCAGAGCTGCCGAGAACCGTGCTAAGGAGAGCTTAACACCTGCAGACAAAGGCGAGTTCAGGAATCCAGCCCCAGGAGACCACGGCGGAGCTGGGGGACGTCTGCGCGTCCTTTTCCTTTTATCTCCAGCCACATTGCATGCTGACACTTTGGGCTAATAGCACAGCTTACTGACAGTGGGGTCCCCATTACAGATGTGAGATAAACAGGATCCTCTCGCCATCTATGTGGCACGGAGGCGCCTGTCAAAAATATATTGCTGATCAACTCGTTACCTTTCTGAGTTTCCTACCCCAGAGAAGGCATTTGCTCCAATTCCAAAACCAGAAATGACAAGTGACGGGCTATTTAAAAAATTTTTAAAAACACATTAGCTGTAGAAAAACTAACACTCGCCTCAACGAAATAACGTTTTATTTCCTGGGATAAAAATAAAGAGAATGAATTATCAGAAGTCTTCCTGCAACATCATTAAAATGTTTCTTTTTTTTTTTTTCTAAGGAAGTTATGAGAATTGTTTAAGGCGCATGGAAAAGTCACATTTGCCATTCTTCCGGAACATTCCCTGCCCTAGACACAAAGCACCGATACCACATCAAGGGAAAGAAAGAGGCTTGTGGGCATGGGAACCAGAACAGCCGTATTGCCGGCATCTCTGCCTCTAAGTATCACAGAAAAGCATCTCAACAACTCTCTTCTCCAGAAATACAACATGGGTCTCGAAACTATATCCAAAATATCTCCATCTGAATTACAGTACAAAAATCCACTCACCAGCCATAAAAAATAATATTTTCCCCTATGCACAAATGTAACCACATGTGAAGCAAGTGTGGAACACATGGGGGAGGCGTTTTACAAAATCTCTTGAGATCTGGGCTATTTAAAGTCATTTCTGTTTGGGTTTTCCCTCTGCTGGGTATAGGGAACTGGCCACAAATACAACCATCTTACAGCTCTCACCATTTCAACAGCTCTTGCGTCATGGAATGTGGTACTTTTTAAAAATAGGCGACCCTTGGTGTCATGGAAAAAAAAGAGGAAAAATGGGGGATCAAGGGAGGGAGGGAAGGAGGGAAAGAAAGAAGGAACAAGCTTAGGCTCCTGGGGGGCGCGGGGGTTGAAATACTCGGTGGTATGAAGTCAATGCCCAGTTGAGGAGGCCTCCCCAGCCCCACTGCCACCAGCCTGCCTGCATCTTCATTTATAAGTCAGTTTCCCGGCTGCTGTCCAGGCACAGGGCATACAGGGACCTCCGTAAGTCCACATTGCTCTTGGCCTTGAGGTTACACTTCTCCAGGGGGCAGCTGCCCCTTCGGGCTCCCTCTGCGTTCTCGGGGGACCCGCCAGCCTTGCAGAGGGACCCCTTGCTCCAGCTGGCCTTCGGCTGGCTGGTGCCGTCCAGCCCAGCTCCCTGACCCTGGCCGCCCTGCTCTTCCTTAAGCGCTGCCTGCTCCTCCTGCTCCGTCTCGCGGTGGTAGAAGTAGTTGAAGTTGGAGACGATGACGGGCACGGGCAGGGCAATGGTGAGGACCCCAGCGATGGCGCACAGCGAGCCCACGATCTTGCCCCCCACGGTGACAGGTATCATGTCCCCGTAGCCTACCGTGGTCATGGTGACCACGGCCCACCAGAAGGCGTCGGGGATGCTGGAGAAGTGGGTCTCCTGGTTGTCCGCCTCGGCAAAGTAGACGGCGCTGGAGAAGAGGATGACTCCGATGAAGAGGAAGAAGATGAGCAGGCCCAGCTCTCGCATGGAGGCCTGCAAGGTCTTGCCCAGGATCTGCAGCCCCTTGGAGTGGCGGGAGAGCTTGAAGATGCGGAACACCCGGACCAGGCGGATCACCCTGAGGATGGCCAGGGACATGGCCTGCTGCCCGTTCTGGCCGCCCCCGCCGCCCCCCCCTGGCTGCTGCTCTGCCAGCTCGGTGCCCAGGGTGATGAAGTAGGGGAAGATGGCCACCACGTCAATGATGTTCATGATGTTGCGGGAGAACTCCGCCTTGCTGGGGCAGGCGAAGAAGCGCACCAGCAGCTCGAAGGTGAACCAGATGACGCACGTGGTCTCCACGATGAAGAAGGGGTCGGCCAAGGTCCTAGGCAGGAGCGGGGCCACCGTCGGGCCAGAGGGGGCCGCCACGGCCCCACTGCTGTTGGCACCGGAGGAGGAGGGCCCGGGCGGCTGGTGGAGCCCCGGGGGGTGGCGGAGCAGCTCGCGTTCATCCCTGAACTCAGGCAGAGTCTCCAAACAGAAGGTGATGATAGAGATGAGAATGACCAAGACCGAGACGATGGCGATGGCCCGCGCAGACCCCGAGCTTTCCGGGTATTCGAAAATCAGCCACACCTGTCGTTGGAACTCGTTCCGGGGCAGGGGCTTCTCCTCTTCCTTAATGAAACCCTCTTCCTCCCGGAAGCGCTCCATGGCCTCATCCCCCAGCTGGTAGAAGCGGATCTCATCTGCGAACACGTCGAGCGAGACGTTGACCGGCCTCCGCAGGCGGCCCCCGGACTGGTAGTAGTAGAGGATGCCGTCGAAGCTGGGCCGGTTGCGGTCGAAGAAGTACTCGTTCCTCAGGGGGTCAAAGTAGCGCAGGCGCTTGACCGGGTCCCCCAGGAGCGTGTTGGGGAACTGTGCCAGGGTGCCCAGCTGCGTCTCGAAGCGCAGCCCGGAGATGTTTATGAGGACGCGCTGGTGGTGAAGGGACCCCGCGCCGAGAGCCTGGTCCTCCGCCAAGCCCAGGGCGGGGTCGCCTTCCCCCTCCTCGTCCTCCAGAAGCGGCCGTCTAGGCTGCGGTACGTCCTGGGGCAGCGGTGGCAACCGCCGCGCTCGGGAATCCGCACCCCTCTGCGCGCTGCGTCCCCTTGGCGCCGGTTCATTGGCCCCATCGCTGAGGCCAGCTGTCGCGGGGCACTGGAGCTCTCCCCCGGTGGCCTGGCCACAGCCGGCGCGGGCCTCACCTCCTCCTAGGACGGTCATGGCCCCGCCGTTCTCCAGGGGCAACTTGGCGATCTCCATGGCCCGGGGACAGGGAGCATGCTGCGCCCCCACCGACCGGCTCGCGCGCCCCCCACTCACGCTCCTGCGGGCGCCGGGCGTCGGGCTCCTGCCCCGCGCTCGGCCGGCTCCACTGCGGGGCTGGCGGAGGCTGCTGGCGCGATCCCCTCGCTCGGCCCTGACGTCAAGAAGCCGCTGCCCTGCTCTCTGCCTCGGTCTCCGTCTCGCAGCCGGTTACCAAGCAGCCGAGAAGCTTCCTTCCAGCAGTTGCAACCTTCAGCCGCCCCTCTCTGGCGGCTCGGCGCACGGCCTCCACCCTCCGCGGCTCCCCGCTTCCTCCCCTCCCCATTCTCCCTCCCCGCCTCCTCCCTCCTCCCCCCTCCTGCGTGTAGTGGCAGCGGGTTTCTCCCCGGAGGGCGCAGCTGGGGCCCTGGGCAAGGAAGGAAGGCGGGCGGAGAAAGGCTGAGCCGGGCGGAGGGAGGGCGGGAGAGGGAGGATGGAGGAACAGGTTGTACCGACAGCGCCGAGGCTCCCTGGGCAACCAGATGAGAATAGCTCTGGATTTCAGTTCACCTGGGAGCCTGACGAAGGCCGAGAGGACTCGAGGGGCAATGAATTGCCTCGGGTTGAAGGCACGAGGCTTCGAGCCGGGAAGGAGGAGGAGAGTCGGGAAAGAACAGTTCTTTAAAAATTCTTCTTTTGGAAAAATGATGGAATCTCTTCTTGGAGAAGAGTTGCAGACCGATGGGGGCGGGGGGTGGCGTGCGGGAGGTATGGGCCTTAAAATTAAAAACAAAAAATCTCTTTGCAGATCAATGGAGAGGCATCCCTCTTCCCATCTTCCTACAAACCCACAAAAAAGAGCTTCCCCTGCCCTGCGGGAGGCGCCGATTCCCTGCAGCCCCTGATGGGCATCTGAGTCTGGACGCACAACACAACCCCGGGAACCTAGCTCCACCCCCAAGCCCCCTCCTGCTCGCTCCCTTCACCAAATCCCCTTTGCAAAACCCACATCAGGGAAGGGGGGTGGCGAGCTGCACTGCCTGGCAAAGCAATGAGGGAGCAACTGGCGTGACGTTTGTGTGCTGGGGGCGGGGTTTATGAGCGCGAACCAGGGAAGCTGTAGAATCTCCACGGTGGAGCCTTCCCAGGGCTAGAATAACAGCTGACACTGAGTTCACTTACTTCGCAATTGTGCACCAGGTCCTTCCCAACACTACAAATACTGCCTCTGGCATTTCTTACTGGAGCTCCTTTTGAAAGTCCTATTACTGTCACCATTTTAGAGAAGAGGCACCCAGAGATTGACTAACTTGCTCAATGTTACACAGGGAGAAGAGGAGAAGCTGGGATTCAAACCCGGCCAGTGTGGGCGCTTGCTCTGGACACTCCACTGCCTCTGTAGAAAGGCATAAAGCCTTCCAGTTACAAGCATTCCCTCCCCCAGCATGCCACAGGAGAGCTTTAATTCCCTACTGCAGGAGGCAAGGGGTGGCAGAGGAGATAAACAAGTCCTTCTAGCTTAGGAAACTAGGGTGTCTTCCCCAAGCCCCTCACCCTGCAGTTTTCAGTGGTCACCAAACAAAGGCGAACATCTGCCGATGCATGTTTTTATGAGACTGCCGGCAGTTCTAGAAACAGCCGCTGGATGAGTGTTGGGTTTGAAATTCCCATCAAGCCACTTTGTTTTTGAATGTCTCATCGTATTGTCTACTTTTGTTCTTGTATTTTGTTAGGGTTTTACATACGTGGATGTCAGAGCCTCTGGCCTTTTTGGAGACTTGGCTCCATATGTGCACAGACATTTGTTGAGATAGCAGGGTGTGGACCCACAGGCCTATGTCAGAGTTTGGGAAGGATATGTGTACATGAGGGTGGATGAGAATTCAATGTGTGTAAATGTTTTTGTCATGTGTGGCTTTGAGCATGTGGTGGCTGTCTTTGCAGATATGTGTGACTGAGAAAGGGAAAGTGAAAATGAGCACATGGCACCATCTCTGGTTACCAGAGAGCCTTGCACCCCTTTTCCCAAGTGCAGAGACTCCCTTCCCCAGACCTCTGACACCCCTGCTTCATCTTTACAGGGTTTTTATTCTTCCCTGACTCTGAGTTACCCGGTCAGCATCAGGTCTGCCCCTGGGAGCTCCAAGACCTATAGCTCCTCTTGTTTATTGACTCATCCATCTTTGAAGTATAGGGACGCCATGTTGGTTCACATGAGCTCTCTTGGGCTCCCTGGGGAAAGAGTTCTCTAGGGCTTGTCTTCCAGGGGCTCTTGGGAAGACTATCCTCTGAAGAATAAGAGTACATTGTAAACAGAGTCCTGAAATCATGTAAGGCAGGCTTCCTTCAATGTGGTATTTTCTTAAATCTGCTTTCCATGCAGTCCCACACATTTGCCAGCTCTCAAACTTTTCTTGCTAAATTGCCTTCAGATGTCACATGTGGAAGCCATGGAGGTACACTACTCAGATCTTCCTTAAAGGAAGAACTTGCTTTTCTGCTGCAAGATGTGCTGTTAGCTGACACCTCCAGCTGGTAGCGCCTTCTGGCCTTGCCTCAACATTGGGGCCGAGGTCATGTTCTTCCCCTGTCAGTGGCTGAGCATAGTAGGCTATTTCTGCCCAATGCAGGACCATGCTAAGGGGCAATCTTTGCCCTGACTCTCCCCATTGGGTTGGCCAAGAGTTTGTGAGATCCGTGTCCTGGCTGGAGAATCACCCTGTCCAATCTTCCTCCCTCCCCACTTTCATTTCACAAATGCCAGATAAGCATCATGAGCTGAAGGTTTCCCTGCCAAATCCTGCTTCCTTTCCCTTTTATCTTTCACAGGCATTACTTCCAATAACCTCTTATACTTCTCACTCCTTCTGCAACTTCTTCCCAGAGGATATACAGCTTACATGTCACAGAACTGGAATCTGCTGTTTGCCCCACTCATCTAGTCGAGGAAAACAATCTCTCTTCTAGCAATGCCTTATGTGCACCATCAGCTGAGGATCTTGTTAAAATGCAGGCTCTGATCCAGTAGGTCCCGGGTGGGTAGGGCTTAGACGGCATTTCAAGCAAGATCCCAGGTGCTGCTGCTGCTGTCTACAGATCATGCTTTGAGATGCAACCACATCTCAGGCAAATCCCAAAAGATATCTTTGAAGGAATTATTTGCAACATCTGGATGATTTTTATTCCCCAGAATGAGACATCATTGAGAGGGTAACAAATGGGAAGTATTCTCTCGATCCTTAGGGCTGGTCCTAGCAGATCACAGGAGGATGAGTAAGGTGTGCAGAGGCAAGAAGAAAAGGCGCTCTAAAGGAGCAGTAAGGCATTGAAGGGGAGGAGAGTGAGGCTAGAGGAGAAAGGAAGGCCGGGAAGGAAAAGGAGAAGGAATCCCCAATGGCGCCTTTACTCATTCATTCACAGCCATTTATTGTGGCCCTCCTAAAGGAAGGGTGCTGCCTCAGGTGCTGGGATATCGTGATGACCAAGACAGACATATTTCCTAACCTCTTGGAGGTACATATTGAGAAACGCGAAAAGAACCTTGACACCTAATTTTACAATTGATTGTTTAGTTACAATTTTAAGGGGTACCATGTAATATACAGGGCTGTGAGAAGAGCTGGGAGCCTTACCCCATCTAGGGTCCAGGGAAGGTTTCCCTGAGGTGGAGAGGGGGAAGACAAACAATTCCAAGTGGACGTGAGTGTCTATAAAGAGGCTGGGGGTGGGGACAGGGAGGGGACAGGGCTGGTTTGAAGATCTGAAAGAAAAGTAATGCAATTGATCCAGAGAGCTGGGGGAAAGTGCTAGATGATTGGGCTTGAAAGGGGGACAGAAACCAGATCTTGAAGACTTGCAAGGTCATATTTCAAGATCCTCCTAGCAAAATGTTATAGTCTCCTTTTCTTCCACCCTCATACACTTTGCTTGTCTCTATTAAAGCAAATATGCTAATATGCTTCAATTTTAGCTCTCTTTTACTTGTTGTAACCCCCTTATTATACCCACTAGAATATAGCTATATGTATGTTTATCTATTTATATCTATCATCTACCAAAAGAAAGAGAGAAATAGAGCTAGTGGTAACTTTATCTTGCAATCAGGGACCATCCTTTACTCATCTCTGACTTTTCCAACAACACCATACATGGGGCCATGTTGTTATTCTGCATGTCAAAAAATGTGTCAGAATTTAAGAGAAAGCAATCCAGCTTTAGCTCAGGCAGGGAGGGGAAACAGGGATAGGGACTGGAAGATGATTTCTGATATTAGCTAAATACCCCAAATGGTTGTGCAGATGGGACCTAGCAAGAAAAATTTAAGACTCCTTTGGATGAGTGGTGAATTTAATTTGCTTTGACCCTTTGTCCAGGTTATGCTTTCTGCATTATCTATTACTGTAGAAACCACCTCAACTTTGCAGATAAAAACAACTTTATGGGTAAAAACAGTAATTATTATTATAACTCATGGTTCTGAGTGGACTGGGATCAACGGGGCAATCTTGCTCAGGGTCATGCCATGGCAGTCAGATGGCAGCTAGGACTGGAGTCTTCTGAAGACTCAACTAACTGGGTCACAGCATCCAAGAGGTCTCCTCCACTCAGATGTCTGGCACCTAGGCTGGGAAGCCTGGAACAGCCAGCATCTCTCTCAGGCATCCTCACCACATGGCTAGCTTGGGCTCTGTCCCAGCATGGCACCCTGAGAGAGGTCTTCCCACATGGCAGCTGGCTTTTCCTAGAGTAAGTGTTCCAAGGAACCTAGGCAGGAGCTGCAAGATTTCTTCTGAACTAGTGTTGGAGTTCTGGAACATCACTTCTGCTCCTATTGGCCAACAAAGGAAGTTCCTAAAGCCGGCCCAGATTCAAAGTTGGGGAGAAGATTAGACTTCACCTCTGCATGGCAGTAGTAGCAAAGCATGTGTGCCTATCGTTACTCCACCATGCCACTTTACAAGCCCTCCAGATTCTCACTCCTTAAAGTGTAGAGTGTTGGGCGGTGACATCCACAGCACGTGGGACCTTGTTAGCCCAGACCTACCAAGTCAGAATCTGCATTTAAATAAGACCTCAGCAGACTTGTGTGCACATTGATATTTGAGCAGCCCTGTTCTAGGATTCACAGCCCTGTCTGCTGCCTTGGATCCAATAGAAAGAGTTCTCAGAATTCAGAAAGCCACTGGTCTTCTCTAGAAAGGACAATTTTAAAGAAGCATTTGTAAGGCCCTTCTGCTGTGAACAGGAGTCTGGGTAGATATCTCCTTGTGGAGGAGGAGAGAGCATTTGGGCCTCAAGAGAGGATCCAGAAAAGCTGGGGTCAGCATCATTTCTTCCAAGTTTACCAGAATTTTAGAATGAGGCTCTTCCTGTCTTAGTTGTGATTGAGGTGCCAATACAACAGATATCATAAACCAAAATGAGTGTAAGGCAGAATCCCTGGCCCAACTCCTGTGAAGAATTTACCCAGGGAAGTTTTGGAGAATCAGTTTCACTATTCTCAGGTCCTTCAGTTTGGTCAAGAATATAAGAAGTGTTACTTGTCTCATCTGCTCTCTCTCTCAAAGGGGTTGGATTTTGCCTTCCCCTTTGCCTCAGATTTTGTGAGTGGGGCTCCTGGGACCTACTCAGAGAGACTTTATTGAAATGCTAGGGCTGGGGTGAAGTGAACAGAAGTCTGCTTTCTGCTTTGGAAACCTAGAGACCCAAGCAGGGCCGGTTAACTGCTTTGATGCAGAGCAGACCAAGAGCTGTCTCTTTGGGATCAGTCTGCTTGGAGTTGTTGATCGTGGCAAAGGATGGGAGATTATTTTCCATGGACCAGATGTCGGCCTTGCCGGAGAGAGAGCCAGCATCGGGACACCTGTGCCCAGTCCAAGGTCCTGTAGAGGGTCAGAGGGACCCATTTGCAAGAAGCAGGAGGTGTGTGCCAGCTTGCTAGGGGCAGTGGAAGGAGTTGGTGAGCCGGCCTCATAATAGAGCAGCATCTGCCTGGGTCCCAGGAGCTGCAGGTGGAGGGTCAGGGAACCTCTGAAGAGCCCATGGAAATGACTCATGAGAGAACAAGTCAGCCTTAAACATCCGGCAGGCCCAGGGAGGCAAAGATACTTCCTCTAGTTGCAGGATGAGCAAGACCCTTCCTCTCCCATGAGGTCCCCTCTGGACTTACCAAGTGGGGTGGAAGGATTGAAAAGGAGTAGAATGGAGAAAGAAACACCCCCCCCAACCCCATTTACCACACCTGCTAAATCAGGCGGGATCGGGGAGGGAGAAGACAGGGTCAGATTAAACTCAGAGCCGTGATTCGAATTTTGGTCTGGGCAATCTAATTCCTCAATTCAGCCCACATTTGAGACTGAAAGTTACCGTTGCTCTCTTTTTTAGGTGAGAGCAAGCATAAAAACATGCAGACCTGATGAATTTTTATCTAGGTCAGTTGAGGTCAGGAGAAAAGCTCCCCACACTGGACAAAAAATTTAAAGGGAACAGAAATTCTGTTCTGATTGTGTTACCAGGCTTTCCTGTCCAGCATTGGTTCGTTCCTCCACCTGGGCACCTCGTGAGAAATGCCCTGGGAGGGTCTTAGCAATAGCCTGGGCTGCATGCTACAAAGCAGGCAAAGATACCAAGGCTAATCCTCAGGGCTGGTGAGGGGCCCACCTTACTAAATCATCTCTACCCAGTTTGGCCAGAGTTCCACCCAGCTAAGGTGGAGGTGCTGCAGAGACATCTTGGGTTTCTCAAGGAGGAGAGGTGAACTCAGCTGTTTTCTCAGTCTCTTTTCTGTAGGCTCCAGTAAACCAGTTATTCCAAAATTATCCCCCATCACACACCCCTGCCCTGTATCCCTGAATCCCCTTTCTCTTTCAAAAGGAAATCGAAAAAAACCACCATTGTACCTCCTCCACGAAGGACTTGCCACACCCAGATTGAAAAGATGTGTTTTCTCCAACCTCCCTACAACTTCTTGGTGCAGCATCTTTCAAAGGAAACATGAAGGTGTTGGGATGGGGGTGGGGGGATGGCTTGGGACTTAGACTGGACCAAGGAGAGCCAGGTAGCTTATCAAAATACCCAGCCCTCTTCCCCCACCCCCAAAAAAAGAAAGAAAACTTTATTAATAGGTCTTTGGTAGGCTGGGTCTTACTGATGAACATTACAAAGTATATAATTCTATGGTACATGAATGTTGAATAACACATCACAAGAATATTTTATCAAGCAAGACTCAGTAATGGAGTATTAATCAGCAAAGGAGTGAAACTCTGTCTCACCTAATCTTTTTTCCCAGAGGCATTCTCCTCCTAGATCTGAAGTTAAACAAAAAAAACTCAAAACAATTTAATGAGGGGAGCAGCTGTTCTTCCTTTCCCTCCCCTTCCCTTCTCACTTGCCCCTTAATCCAACACCTTGGGAAGGAAGCCCTGGAAATGACCTTCCTTTCCTGTTTGATGGAGTAGAGCACGGCAGAGGTGGAGTAAAGCAAAGCACACCCACAGAACAAATGTGTATTTGGGTGGGGGCTGGGGGAGGGAGGAATTATTTACTGTGATAAGAGAGAGATGCAGGAGGGGAAGGAAGAGCGGAAGAGGCTGAGGGTTGGAGGAGAGCAGGCAGAGATTAGGTTTAAATTGACCCAGATGCTGATAGAGACCCTCCACCGGACTCTCTGATTTCCTGTCTAGAGATTAGTGACAGGCCATTCACAAATCCAGGCTCACAGCTGGAGCTCGGCTTTTGCTCTCCCTCTCTCCTTCCCTCCCTAGATATAATCCAGGAATAAAGTCAGTAATGGGTCCAAGCATTTTCAGAAGCCAAACATAGAAAGGAATGTGACCTAGAAATTCAGGGGCGGGGAGGGTCCGGGGATGGTTTGCCCTGGCAATAATGGCTTTCCCCTCTCGCCTTCCCATCCCTCCTCCAATGACAAGCTGGGGGCTTATAGCTGTATTGTGACTCTCTCTCATCCATCTTTATCCCCCAAAACACATCTTTCTGACTTTGAGGTAATAGCTTCCAGATGAGGCAAAAGCTTCATTTGTTATCAGACGTTTGAATTGCTTTAACTTTCGGTAATTACTAGAACTCTTACTTTCTAACTTTCTGCTCAGGTGCCCAAAGGAAGGCATTTGTTGAGTATTTTAGAGTCAATGGCCCTTCTAGCCAGATTATTGCCCATATTGCAAAGAAATGTATTTATGAGTTTAATTCATATTTCAAGATAGATAAAAAGAATTTACTTAATTATTTAAAAGGACTAAGGCAATGTAA
This sequence comes from Dasypus novemcinctus, assembly GCF_030445035.2. NCBI lineage: Eukaryota > Metazoa > Chordata > Mammalia > Cingulata > Dasypodidae > Dasypus > Dasypus novemcinctus. The sequence goes on along the minus strand of NC_080692.1, from coordinate 23,140,975 downwards.
AACAGTTTTATTGTCATGTTAACAGCATGCCTTGAAGTCTGGGGAAAAAAAAAAAACACGTGGTCACCCCACAAATGGTCTCATATATTAATCTTTGTACTTTCTTCTTTACAGTCTCCCTATCAAGGTAAAAATATGCTTTATTCTGACTTGACCAAAAGATGGTGTAGTCATGGAATTGGGAGCAGTGCTTACCCGCAGTCTCAGTGTTACTGGATCGAGAGGCAAGGGCTGAGATGGGAGGACTTCTAGAACCTTCTGCTCAAAGTGTGGTTCATAGACCAGCAGTGTCAAAATCAACTTCCCAATGTTAGAAATCAACTTCCCAAGCTGCTCCCCCTCCCCAGACCTACTAAATCAGAATATCTGGGCTGGGGCTTAGCAGTCTATGTCGCAACAAGATCTCCAGGTGATTCTGATGTCCATGAAAGTGGAAGAACTGCTGCTCTTGAGGACCTGTCCCACCTGGGAGCCCAGCACTCTTCCTGGAGGCTGGGACCTAAGGATTTCAGAGGCTGTGGATTAAACTCTCCTGGATTAGGGCTTGAGATCTGCCTTCAGCAGTAGCTTTACCAATTATGACGCTCAATCTCGCTGAGCCTCGGGTTTCTTTATTTCTAAAGTAAAGATGCTAATAGTACCTGCCTCTTAGAGTTGCTCTGAGTATTAAATGCCTGGCAAATTATTAGAGCACAATAAATCTTGCTTGCTCTTCTTAATGTGAATTAGTCCGCATAATTCCACAGCTGACAAGCGCATGCACAGGCCCTCAATTATCTGCATCAGTGTCTAGAGTGATCACTGGGGTAATTAGTGGGCTTCTCTTTGTTGGCCAGTGACATACCCATGGCCTCCCAGTTTAGTGGAAAGTGAGGCAATCTGGACCCTGGTTTGTTAGCCACCATGTCACAGCTGCCCTGAATGGAGGGTATGGGGGTAAGCGACCCTCACTATCTCGCCCCTGGTTTTTCTGTGTGTATTAGTTTCCAATGGCTGCTATATCAAGTTACCCCAAATTTAGTGGATTAAAACAACAGAGAGTTATTGTTTTACGGTTCTGGAGGTCAGAAGTCCAAAATGGATCTCACCTCCAGAGGCTCGAGGGGAGAGTTCATTTCCTTGCCTTGTCCAGCTTCTCCAGGCCACCCGCATTCCTTGGCTCACAGCCCCTTCTCCCAGCTTCGAATCCAGCAATCGTATCACTCTGACCTCTGCTTCCATCAGCCCATCTCCTTCCTTGACTCCTCTGCCTGCCTCTTTGTACACTGGTCCCACCCAAATAATCACATCATCTCTCAATTTTAAGATCCTTCATTTAATAACATCTGCAAAACCATCCTTCATTTAATAACATCTGCAAAACCCCCCTGCCACGGAAGGTCACATGGCCACAGGTTCTGGGGATTGGAACATGGACATCTCTGGGGGCCTGACTCAGTCCACCACTCCATCCCTGCCTCCTCCACCAACCTAGCGAGACTCCTGGTGGGACTTTGAGAGCTGACAGAGATCTTAACAGTCAAGTCCTCTCATTGTACCATCAACAAACACTCGGTAGTTTGGAGCCCTCTGATACTCCAGTTGCAAACCCAGCTCCGAGGCAACCAGGTGTGGTTTCACCAGCAGACAATCTCTGTGAAGCAGGGCAGAGTCCAGCAACCGCCAACACCTTCCCACCCAGACATACCGGAGGATAAAGGGCAACTCGAAAGGCTGAGCCTGTACACGAGGGGCGCCGAGTCCCCCTGTCTGTGGAGGAAGAGGCTGTCATGTTCTCTTCTCTCTGAACTGTTTCTCTCCACTCCCAAAGGTCCCCAGGCAGGGATGAAATATTTGTGAGGTTCAAGCCTGACCTCTCATTAATCACTGCCACTTCTCATGAAGCGAGCAACAGCGTGATTTCTCACACACAGCAATCATTTCTTTCTCTGGAAAAGACAGTAATCTGGGGAAGGGCAATTATCTCAGCAGAATTACCAACCTTGCAGCGTGACATTATCGACTGTTTGAAATTACATGGTACTCATTTGCTGCTATTTTAATGTCTGTCGTCTTCTATTCCCCCCTTCCCCAACACAACGCCGAAAGCCCCACCCTCCCAGCCTCTTCCTTTCTTTTTATTAATCTTGGGAAATAACTTCCTTATTTTTAGCAGGGTGGTGCTGCTACGGGAACATGATATTGAGGATCATAATACTGACTTTCACACGTTCAGATGGGGCTCAGCCACCACCCATTGGATTTTTCTACCAAGAGCCAGAGCTTTTGTCTCTGACAACAAAGAGATGGCTTGCAAACGCATGGCTGGATTCGTGAGCTGCGTGGCTACCCTCGGCTGCCTAGGGTTCTAGTAGACTGGGTGATTTGAACCTAAGTGCCAAGTGGTAAGGGCAGGTGTTCTAGAACCTAGGAATAAGGCATAGTTGCAGTGAGCTCGTATGTGTGTGTGTGATGGGCCAAGGTGAGAGGGATGGCAGCTGACACGGTCTGACTCTAGGCAATGTACTGAGCAAGAGACTGGGAGGCAAAAAACCGGGCTTGGGACCCCTCTCTGCAGCTCTGACATCTGTTAGCTGTGTGGCTTGTGCAAGTCCTTTAGCCTAAGCTTGTTTTTCTTTTGTATGTTTTTTTAAAATCTCTGAAAGTGGGAAATACAACAATTAGCTCTAGGTTATAATGAGGCTCATTAAATAGCAGACTGCACTGTAAATTGAGGTCTATTGTAGGATCTCAACAATTAACATTCCTTGAGCTCTTACCCTGAGACCTACACAGACCTATGTATTTTCCATATACTATCTCGTTGAATCTTCAAAAACAACCCTAGAGGGTAGATGCTATCATTATTTTTTTTTAAGATTTATTTTATTTATTTCTCTCCCTTCCCCGCCCCGCCCCCAGTTGTCTGTTCTCTGTGTCCATTTGCTGCGTGATCTTCTTTGTCCACTTCTGTTGTCAGCAGCATGGGAATCTGTGTTTCTTTTTATTGCGTCATCTTGTTGTGTCAGCTCTCCATGTGTGCGGCGCCATTCCTGGGCAGGCTGCACTTTCCTTTGCGCTGGGTGGTTCTCCTTACAGGGCACACTCCTTGCGCATGGGGCTCCCCTATGCGGGGGACACCCCTGCGTGGCAGGGCACTCCTTGCGCGCATCAGCACTGCGCATGGGCCAGCTCCACACGGATCAAGGAGGCCCGGGGTTTGAACCACGGACCTCCCATGTGGTAGACGGATGTCCTAACCACTGGGCCAAGTCCATTTCCTAGATGCTATTATTAATCCTTTTTTACAGATATGGAAACCAAGGCTCAATGCAGTTAAATTGCCAACGTTTTCTTGGGTTAGAGCCCCTCGCAACTGCTGGTTATTGTTATGCCACTGTTAGGGCATCTCCTCTGAAGATCTGTACGGCAGAGAAATATGTTCTCTGAGTAATGTGGGCTGAACTGCCCCCACCCCTCAAAGGTATGTTGAAGTCCTACCCCCTGGTACCTGTGACTGTGACCTTATTTGGAAGTAGGATTTTGGAGATGTGATTAAGTTGAGATGAGATCATGCTGGGTTAGGGTGGGCCTGATCCAATGACACGTGTCCTTATAAGAGGGAGATTTGGGCACAGGGACTCTGGGGACAGGGACAGGAGAGAGGCAGCCAGCTCAGACAGAGGGAGAACCTGGAGCGATGTGCCACAGCCAAGGAAAACCAGGGATGACTGGCATCCACCTGCGGCTGGAGGAGGCAAGGAAGGACTCTGTCCCAGAGACCTCAGAGGGGGCCTGACACCTTCAGTTCCCACTTCTAGCCTCCAGAACCACAAGAAAATAAGTTTCTGTGTTTGTAAGCCACCCCACTTGTGGTGACGTGCTATAGCAGCCCCAGGAAACTAAGGCACTGGGCTCTTCCTGGATTTCTACCTCTTCCTCCCACACCCCTGCCTTGTGCTCAGGCCATCAGGACTTCATCCCTTCCTCTGTGACCTCGAGTCCCTGTAAAGGTCTGTTGGGGAAGAGCTGGTGGTGAAACGCATGCCAGCCTGACGTGGAAGCCCCGCTAGCCCTGAAGGTTCCCGGGCTGCCGCGTGTCAGCGCGCAAGCACCTCTGATGGGCAGGATGTGCAGCAGCTTGTCAAAACCGAGGGTCTCCAGGAGCCAGGATTTTGGATCTGGTGTTCTGGGGCTTTTGCTTTTGGGGCTGCCTGATTGCTTCCTCAGACAGGGCAGCTTCACCTGCTCCGTTTCTTGCTGCTCCTGCTCCAGACAACTGTGCAGCTTGGCTGAGCTCAGAAGGGAGGGAAAATGAGAAGAAAGCTACTGCTGATGCCTTTAAACCCAGGACCGCTAGGCTCTTACAAGTAGAGCTTTGGAGATTTGGTTTTTAATCACCAAAAAAAGAAGCCTTCTTGGAGGCCATTAGCATTTAGCAAGCACTGGAAATTTTAAAAAGGACCTGTTTTTCGAAGCAGTCTGCTGGTTGCCAGGAGTTACAGCTGGGCCACGCCAGCTTTCACTTCATGATGGATATTTTTAAAGACTTGCTTATCGAGGACCTTTCTTTGAGGAATTCCAAGTCCCTGATCGCATTATCATTTTAGCACTCACAGGAAAAATTTAGGGGACAGGCGAGGATGAGAAATCCAAATCTCTGAAAAAAAGGGGGGCTGTGCCACATTGCAATGAGCATGAAAGCTGGCTCTGCAAAACTTACTGGTTGTGTGATCTTGAACAAGTCCTTTAACTTCTCTGTGCCTCAGTTTCCTTATCTGTAAAGTGGGAATATTAATAATGGTATTTAACCTCCTGAAGTTGTTATAAACATTAAATGAGTTAATATTTGTAAGCTCCTTAGCCCAATGTCTGGCACACAACAGGCACAACATGAGTGTTCATTAATAGATGACATTTTAAAAATGTCTGGCATTCTTGTATACAGCCGATGCCAGGAAGAGGGCCCAGCACGTTCCTCTTTAGAAAGACTATAATTAGAGCCAACCAAAGCTGCAGAACTTTCCTGTGAATTAGAGAACTGTGGTGGCCGAGATGCAAGGCAGAATGAAAGCATCACAGGATTTGGACTTAGACAGATCTGGGTTTAAATCTCACTCTAGCACTTGCTGTCTGTGTTACCTTGAGCAAGACACTTAACTTCTCTGAGCCTCACTTTTCTCATTTGTAAAATGGGGGTGACAATACATAACTCACACAGTTATCATGTGAATCAATGACGTATGGAAAGTGACTGAGCTCCTGCAGGCCCTCATCAGGATCGATTGTCATCACTGTCATTGTCATCATCATCCATCTGCTTCACAGGAACAATTAGGAAAATAAGGTAGCCTTTAAGTCAGTCATGCTAAGTGAGGGCAAGACTTCGAGAGGAGCTTGTCAACATCAAAGGGGCAAGAGGCCAATATGAAGGGTGAGAAGTCTGCTTAAAGATCAATGTAACTTGATATTTAGAAAACGAAAATAACATTATTGTTTTCCTAATACAGACCAGGAAAGTGACATTCAACCCATCCCTCAGGAGAAAGTGGCTCCCGGGAACCGAATGGCGGGATGGAGGGAGGGAGATTTTTGTTTTACAAAAAGAGCCCCCGTCTCTCTCTAGCTGGTGCTTGTATGTGGCGGGGATGAATCTTTGAAAGCCTCACAAGACAATGACCTAATCTGTGCAAAAATGCTAATTTCCAAAATTTTTCTGATGACTAGATTTACTTTTTAAAATCAAGGCTCCATTCTGAGTGACAGAATCTAGTCATTTCCAGGTACATCAGTCCAATTCAACAAAGCTGGCTCGCTCCCCCGGAAGTCCTAACTGGCATTTTCGGCTGGCCACCCAGTCATCTCCAGCTGTCACTCCCATCCCCTTTCCTTCTTTCTGGTGTTGATGCTAAGCTGGGGGTGGAAGAGAATGGTGTTGACGGAACTGCACTTGGAGCCTTGGTGAGAAGTGGGCTTCCATTTCCAAACCTAGAGATGTCTTGGTCTTAAACTCCTGCAATCAGAAGGAACATTTCATTTCCTGTCCTTGGGCTTGTCTCCTCCACCCCAGAAATCCATTGAGATGCAGCTACATCCTCATCTAATGCACAGAGAATTACCCATGCCATCCCTGGTGTCGTTTCCTCTCCTCCTAGTCTGAAACCCCTTGTTGTCCCATCATTGTGCGTTCAGTTCGTTTGTGCTCTCTTTTGTTTCCACTTGTGGGGATGGGGCATGATAACTTTTAGTTGCCTTCCTTGTAGGGATGCCAGATTTAGCAAATCAAAATACAGGACACTCAGTGAAGTTCGAATTTCCAATTAACAGAAATACTTAGGACATACTTATGCTAAAAAGCTATTTGTTGTTTATCTGAAATTCAAATTTAACTAGGCCTCTTGTATTTTATCCGATAATCCTACCTCCTGGGCTAGTACACAAGCCCTTGGAAACTCTGGGAGAAGGCTCCAACCTTCCCCACTCAGGCAGTTTATACCATTTGACCCATGGCTGCACAATATGCTGGCACAGAAAGCTTCCCTAAGAGTTGTCACCTCCCTAGACTCCACCAAGGTCTCTCTGCTCTCAGATATCCAGACTAAGTGACTTGGCACAAAGCATGGGACCCTACGTTCACATCTAACTCAGTTGCCTAAACTCTCTTTTCTCCTCCCTTGGATTTATTGGTGGAAGGAAGAGAGAGAAGAAGGAGGGAAAAAGCCTGCTTGATCACATATATTTTACTATCTCTCCTTACATGCAAATTGCAACTTTTCACCTTCAAAAACAAGAACTTGGAAGCAGACTTGGCTCAACGGATAGAACGTCTGCCTACCACATGGTAAGTCCATGGTTCAAACCCCAGGCCTCCTTGACCCGTGTGGAGCTGGCCCACGCACAGTGCTGATGCGCGCAAGGAGTGCCCTGCCACGCAGGGGTGTCCCCCACGTAGGGGAGCCCCACGCGCAAGGAGTGCACCCCGTAAGGAGAGCCGCCCGGCGTGAAAAAAGTGCGGCCTGCCCAGGAATGGTGCACACACGGAGAGCTGACGCAGCAAGATGATGCGAGAAAAAGAGACACAGATTCCTGGGCCACTGACAAGAATAGAAGCAGACACAGAAGAACTCACAGCAAATAGACACAGAGAACAGACAACTGGGGCAGGGCGGAGGAGAGGAGGGCAGAGAAATAAATAAAAATAAATCTTAAAAAAAATCAAAAACAAAAACCCAAGAACTTGTGATCTCTGTTCTCAGTTTTCTCTGTTGAAAATCTCACTCATTATCCCCTCCTGTCCAGGTGCCCTAAAGAGGGAAGGTAACCAGATTCTAGGTCTTCCAAATGACCCCCAAAGTTGTCCACGGTCCAAGGTAAACCTGGACCCTGGTGACTCTTACCCCTCCCTCCCCTGAAGGCTGCTCTTTGCTCCTCCAGGAGGCACTGGCTCCTCAGCAGTGGCTTCTTGGGGTCTCCCTCCTCCCCAGAAGGACGTCCCTTTCTTGTTGTTTGTTTGAATTTTGGTAACATATATATAACATAAACTTTGCCATTGTAACCATTTTTTTTTAAAGATTTGTTTGTTTATTCCCCCCCCCCCTCGTTGTTTTGCGCTTACTGTCTGCCCTCTGTGTCCATTCACTGTGTGTTCTTCTGTGTCTGCTGGTCTTCTCTTTAGGCGGCACTGGGAACCAAACCTGAGACCTTCTGGAGTGGGAGAGAGGTGCTCAATCTCTTGTGCCACCTCAGCTCCCCGGTCTGCTGTGTCTCTTATTGTCTCTCCTCTGTGTCTCTTTTTGTTGCATCATCTTGCTGTGCCAACTCTCCACGCAGGCCAGCTCTCCATGAGAACCAGCACCCCTGCACAGGCCAGAGCTCTGCGTGGGCCAGCATTTCAGGCGGACCAGCCCTCCGTGTGAGCCAGCTCGCCTCTCAGGCTAGCTCACTGTGTGGGCCAGTTTGCCCCCACGAAGAGGCCCCGGGAATCGAACCCTGGACTTTCTAAAATAGTAGATGGGAGCCCAGTCACTTGAGCCACATCTCCTTCCCTATTGTAACCATTTTTAAGGGTACACTCCAGTGGTACAAATTACATTCACAATGTAGTGCAACCTTTATCACTATTTCCAAAACTTTTTCATGACCCCAAACAGAAACTCAATACCCCTTAAAAATTAACTCCCCATTCCTTCCTCCCATAGCCCCTGATTACCTCTAATATACTCTCTGTATACTCTGCATATTTTTTGCTTACTCTAGATAGTTCACCTAAGCGGAATCATATGTTTCTTCTTTTGTATCTGGCTTATTTTACTCAACATGCTGTCTTCAAGATTGATTGATGTCGTAGTATATATCAGAATATCATTCCTGTTCATGGCTGACTAGTATTCCTTTATGTGTATAGACCACAATTTGCTTATCCCGTCAGGTGTTGATGATCCAGGGTTTTCCCTTACTTCCTATAGCCCAGATACATTACAAGGAGATAGTGTCAGTCAGGTTCAATCTGGGAAGCAGAGTCACTAAAAGGTCTGAACTCTTAAGAAATTAGTCCCAGGAACCTGACCAAACTCACGTGTGGGAGCTGGTTAAGTATTTGTAAGGCATTGCCTTCATGTCTGATGATGGATCTCAAAACCCCAGAACAGGGAGTTGTGGAGGAAAGATGGCTGTGAAGTGGTGGAGAGCAAAGACAAGCTGAGATTTTTAGGCTGGAACCCACGAGGACAGACGGAAACTCCTATCAGTATTCACTGCCCCTAAACTTGGTCATGTGAGATCTATGGGAAAAGCCAATGTCCTTTGTTATGTTGCTAAATACATTCCTGGCCCAGAAATCCAGGGGAGAGGCTGACGGAGCATTGGGGGAAGGTGGAACAGGGGCAGGCACACCTGCCATCCAAATCAAGGATGTGAGCCAGCAGGTAAGTGACGATGGTGGGAGCTACAAAAGCATCTGCCCAACTTTCTGAGCATATTAAATACAATAGCTATTGCTTCACTCATGTCTACCAAATCTCTTGCAAAAATGTGCCCCATTCCCCCACCCTAGCCAGAAACATGAAGGGAAAGGAATTCTGGGAAGCATAGTTCAACACAGCCAAGCTGACACATTGCAAAACTGCCACAGCAATAGTTTGAAACCCCAGATGAGCCTTTACAGTGAGTTCACGGTTTCATGAGCCACAAGTAAGTAAACACAAACATGCAAAAACATTTTTTCATTAAAATATTTAAAATGATAAAGATTCCTTTCTGCCCCACTTTTGATGCAGTGGCTCCTGGAAGGCAGCAGCTGCTTCCTGAGGTACCACTCACATGCATTTAGGTGTTTAAATAAGGTGTAACAGCAATTATTTTTTGGAAATGTGTGGAAAGTGGGTTTCTCCATTGGGCTAAGAATCCTTGCTCAGTGAGGTGTGGTCTAAAGGCATAGAGTGAATTCTCAATGGGTAGTGGAGGAGGAAGTCAGAAATGTACCATGTCCTTGAGGCCAGTTGCAGAAACTAAGACTTCAGCCCACCTGTGTTCCATTTTCTGCCTGTAGACCAGACTCTGAAGATTGGCAGGTACCATTTTCTCCCTTCCTTTGAAAGTAGGCTTTATCATATTTTTTTCCTCTGTCCCTTATTCCTTTTCCCCTCTTTTTATTCTGCTCCTATCTTGATATTTTGCAACCAGTAAGCTAAATGGTATATTTAACCACCACAGAATTACCATCTATATTAAGAAGGAGAGAAGGAAGAAGGTTCATGAGGATGATGAGTAGACAGTGGCAAACAGAAGCCTAATATAATTTTTTTCCTTCCTAGTGGGATAAACGACAAACTAGGGTTCAGGACCTGGCATGTGTGAATTCCCTATGAGACTAAATTGCTTTCACACTGCCCCAATCTTAGAGGACACAAGAAACTGGGTTCTCATCCTGACTCAGCCACTAGATCGATTCTGGGCAAGTCTCTTTTTCTCTATGGAGGGTGTCAGTTTGCCAGGGCCGCTATAACAAATACCACACAATGGGTTGGCTTAAGCAACAAGAGTCCATTGTTTAATGGTTTCTTCACTTCTCAAATAAAAATGTTCATAGATCCTAAGGTCACTTGAAACTTGACAGATCACTACTATTCACAACCAGCAAACAACTGTGTTACAGATTTGAAGTCTATTATCATGCTCCACGAAACCCTTCTTATGAACCCAAAATAGGTTTTTAAGTCTGTGCAACAATCTTCAGTATGGATACTTTGAAAAATGTCTAACATTTGCATTGGTTCTTAAAAAGGGTGTGAGACTAACATTTGGATACCATGCTTCTGATGATGTGGCAACTCACTTCAAAGCAAGAAATGGAGCCACCACAGAAGATAAGATTTAGGAGGACGTGGAAACCAGCCAGAAGTTCACATTCTGGCATTGCATGTAAGTATTTGTTCAAAATCCTTTTATCACTCTGGAACAAGACTGGCTCTCTTCCTAAATTTTCCTGGAGCAGTGGAGGTGACTAAAGGCTTGTCCTTACAGTTGAAATCAGCCTGGTTCACGTCTGGGTCCCTAACCTCAAGCTCAGTACCTAGGATGTCAGGGATCTTTAATATGTATATGTTGATGAATAAGAAGTCGCTGTGGGGTCAAATATATCATCCACATCAATAATGAAAGCCTGATTAAAAAAATCAAATAAATACTTTAATAATTCTCAGGCAATAAAGAACAGACTAAGTATTCTGAATTCATCACATTATAATATTTATTGTTTTTCTGATTTAAAAAAACTAGGCATTGTAGGAAACAGTAAAATGTAAAGAAAATAAAACCATCCATAATCTTGACATCTAGAGACGGTCATTGTTAACATTTTTAGGTTTACATTTTATACTTAATTTTTGTCAAAATTGGGATTCTGCTACATTTTTATTTAACATTCCAGTGCTAAATTATTAAATGTTTTTAAAAGAACAGTTTTTACTGACCACACACTTGAGCGCTATCACAGTCGGTTTTTAGGGCTGGAAAGCACCTTGAATCCTGAATTCTGTGCCCAGGAGGTGGGCAAAGGCAGATCCTGAGCTCGTCTTAGTTCTGAGAATCCAGGGCTGCGTGCCAGGGAGCACCGGCCAGCCCGGGGCCCTAGCTTTGTAACGGCTCTGCAGAAATCTTCCCGTACTTTCTCCCTGAGTCCTCGCCCTCCTTTCTCCCACTGGAAGGCAGGGTCCTTGAAGCCCTGGCCTGTTATTGGTATTGGATTCCCTTACCTTCCTGCCACCTCCCCCCCCACCCCACCCTGCACCCCAGAGGTTTGCCGAGACCGCTGGAAGCTCCCAGAGCCAGGGGACCCTAGATCCAGAGTGTGAGGGTCTGAATTTCAAAAACCCAGAGTAAAATTCTCCCTTTCCTTTGTACGGGGCGATTTGCCCAGAGACTACCCAGGGTCCAAGGGCAAAAGGCCGAGGCTGCTTCCTTACGAAGGGGTTCCCCGCCTTGTACCGAAACCTGCAAGAAAGAGAGATCCAGAGGAGGAGGAGAGGGGTCCTCTGGTCCTTGGCTCCACCGTGCCGGGCAGGCCGGTGCAGCAGTCTGGGATGGGTGGTCGGCTGAGTGGACGGTGGAGTGTGTGTGGGGAGGGACATCTGAGGTGGGGGAAGTCTGAGGAGCAGCTCCATTGTGGGTGCTTTGCCTAGGGCTTTTCTCCCCTCAACTAGATGGGCTCACCCACCCAAGGCGATAGCTGAGAACCCAGACCACCAGCTGTGGCACCCCGTCCTGGGCTACAGGAGGGTAGAAGGTGGGCGGCGGGGCGTGCGCTACCCCTCCCTTCCCGTCTGCGGGGCTTCCCACTCAGGACTTGGGGCTTCTTTGTCTCAGCAGCTGGGCCCTGCGTAGCCCTACTATCTATTTTTTTAAAATCTAACTAGCACCCCTCTTTATTGTCATTCCTAAAGGTGATCTTCTAAAATATTGGTTAGAAATTTGGCTGTTTTGACAAATACAAATCATTTCTTTTTTTTTTAAAACAAAAAGGAGGGGAGCCCTTCGAGTCCTGGAGACCTTTCCCCCAAGCCCCGCTCTACCACACTGCCTCAGACCGGGCTCTCCCCAGCCCAAATCCTCTTTCATTCCGACGTGGTGAGAGACATCGCTCTCCTTTGCACTGCTTTATGGAGCAAAGAGCAGCCCCGAAGGACTGGGCAAATAATAGCTCTGAATTCTCAAATGACTAATATTTCCCTTGTCCTGGCTCCTCAGCGTATGAACAGATCTTCCTCCTATGTGTTGAACAAAGAAATGTGCCTTAAAATAGGCACCCCCCTCCTAAGGCACTCCACCTGCATGTGGGAAGCGTGTGAGGCGTGTTCATATCCTGCGTAACTGAGAGGAAACTTTCTCTGAGCATTCCGTCCACAGGATGCAGCCCTGCCTGGCCTTGACTTAATTAACTAGAGTGCTTGATGGATAAATAGTCTCCAAATAGCATTTCGTGACCTTCAACAGTTCTCTAATTTTCGTGATGGTTGAGACATCTCAAAATAAGAATTTATTTACAGAGGGGGAGAGGCTAAGGGGACAGATTATAAAGAATACGCCTACCGGAAGTAGAGACAGGTCCCAGGCAAACTGTTTTCCAGGGACCTGTCCAGCTCTGGTTTAAATGAATCAGAAGCAGTTTTCCTCTACTACATTATGTGACTCTCCACCACATACTCCCCTTTGCAGGTCCTCAGTTTCCCCTCTTTCAAGTGGATGGCTGTATTAGTGTCACCTCATCTCCCCTTTCCCCCCCCCCTTCCCACTTTGGAGGCTGTCAGGGGAAGGTGTATTCAGAGTTTTCTCTGGATTTCCGCATCTCCCATGGGAGACAAGAGTCACTGGACTGACGATGTTGGACTGCGGGCCTCATGATCCTGGAAAACAGCAAAAAGTTAAAAAACTCACCCACACTTCGTGTTCTGGGAAATGGCTTTACTGCAAGAACACCCCCTCCCCAAATGTCTTAGCCAAGACTCCGTTGCCCCCTTGTTTACCTCTGAGGTCGGACATAGACCCTCCAAATTCCCAGTCTTTCTCCCATCTGACTGGCTGAACTGCTTGTCCACGCTGATAACTGGAACAATATGCTTGTTACCAAACTTTGGTTACGTTTCCCTCTTTACCCAGCTCAGCCTGCGCCAGCATCCAGCCCCTCGTGAGAACCGGCTGCTGCGTGAAACACGCCCTGATCCGCCATCTGATCACTGTACCCTTTCGTCCCCCACTTCCCCAAACCCAGCTCTCTCAAGCCTTGTTTATTCCTCTCGAGAAAAGAAAAACCCTTTTGGCCTAACCCTTGGGAGGGTAGCAGACCTTCTGGTCAAAGCCTCGTCCCCATTGCAAGAGTCTCTTTCCTCCCTTGCAATAATCCTTTCGAATAAAGTCTTTGCTTACAAAGTCCAGAACCGTCTTTCATTTGACAGGTCCCAGTGGCTTTTGTTTGCCAGTGTGGCACTTTCAGAGATGTACAGAAGAGAAAAGCAAACCACACAGGCACATGGAAACATGCATGTATATTTGAAAGCGTGTTCAGACATGCACCCATGGCCCCTCCCTGCCCCTAATCACACACACAGAACCATACGGCCATGCAAACACATATGCAGGCAGTAAGGAACTGACGGTGATATGCAGCGGTGTTATTTACACAGCCACACCATTCATCAGACTCACACCCACGCCTGGATATTCTCAACCATAGCGAATCCCACTGCAAGATCAGGTCTCAAACCAGCCTTAACTTCGTCCATATTCTCAGCCCTGCTCTTCACCAGAGGCCATGCGTGTCGGTTTATGGGATAAACAGATCTCAGTAATTCACCGACACATTTGTTGAGTGCCTCCTTTGTCCCAGGGTGGAGGACATTGAGAATGACACAAGCTCCCTCCAGCAAAGAGCTCCCATCTAGCAGCAAAAGCAGATGCGTAAACTGTGACCAACCCAGGCGGGGAGCGCTCTAATAGAAGTGAGCTCCGGAAGCTGGGTCCATTTCTTTCCTTCTGAACGCTGGCAAGAAGGCACCTCTTCATTCCTCGGCAGGATGAAACGTGGGCCCGAAGGCCGTGAGCCAGACCGTCTTCCATCCAGCCCTCTGCATGGACAGCTCTGCCGTGTCCAAGCTCAGGGCCTGCTCCCTACGCCGGCTCCTCCCACTTACCCCTGAGTATATCTGGTGGCATCAGTTGGGGAAAAGGGTGATGATGAGGCCGAGGGTGTAGGAGGATGGCCGCATTGAGTCCATCAGCGAAGGACACCTGGCAAAGAGGCTGCAGGAGTGGGCAGCCATGGCCAGAGGCAGTGGCACTGGAGCAAACACTGTCCACCAGCACAGAAGGGCCTCCCACGGCTCAGGGAAAGGGAACCTGACCTAGGGTCATGAAGCGCAGGCCCCTTTTCTCTCCCAACCCCATGATCCTAAGACTCTTCCAGCTCTTGATCGGGTCCCCCCTGCTCCAGCCGTGTCATGTTGACACTGTTGATGAACCCATCCTGAGCTCCGTGGGAGACACCTCAGTCCATCACCGCCCTCTGGAAATGGTGCTCCCCAAGCCCCAGGCATCCAGCCAGTTTAATCAGCCATCTGACTCATGGGATAGCTAGTGCTTTGGGACCTCCTAGCCCTGCCTCTGCTTAGCCCCCATTTTTCAGACGATGAAACTGAGGCCTGAAGTTGGAAAGGACTTGCTCAAGGTTCCACATCGGATCAGTGAGTTAGGGATGGTTCTGGGATCTGATGAGATTTCTCTGGAGCCTCTTGCACTTTGGGAAACTAAGAAAGACCCAGAAATGAGAAGGGCTTGTTCACGGTCAGAGACCAAGTCTTGGTGCGGCCGAGAACAGGACTGAGAGCTCAGCCACAGCCCCTGGAGCTAACGGGGTCTTCTCACCAGCCGTAGGATGGTTAGATGCCGCTTCCACCACAGGCAGGGCTGCATGGGGGGCCCCAGAGTGGCCAGTCCATAGTGCAGGTACATGGAGACATGGACCAAAGAATTAAGCATCTCGATAAAGAGGGCTGTAGAGTGAGGTAGGGGAGATAAAGGTAAATAAGTGGAGGTGGGCCTGGAGGTAGTTTGGGTTTTCTCTCTCATGTCTCAATCATTCAAGCTGCAGAGAGCCCCTCTGTCAACCCTCCAGAGAAAATCTTTGGAAAGGACCTCGCATGGAGCCAGCTGAGGTCACAATGGCGGGCTGGAGCTAAGAGGATGCTCAACGAGCATGTTCAATGCACTGTCCACTCTCGCTGGGCTGGTAGCTAAGAACATCTTTCAGCAGTTGTCTTCCCAGACCAGGGAGGGGTGGCCAAGGAGCTCAGGGAAGCTGCAGAGACAACACGGGAGGCCAGGGCTGGTCCCACATCCACAGGAGAGGGGAACTTAGAGCCCAACTGCGATATTGGAGGGGATGCATGTCCCCCAAGCTGGAGGACAGGGCTGACCATGGGCAGTGGCACTTACCCTGCCCATGTGGCACATGCTTGGTCCCAGCCCACCAGCTGAAGAGCATGATGACATAGTGGTAGACACACAAGCAGGCGATCTGCTCTGGCTTCTTCCAGAATAAAAAAGAAGACCTGGAGAGGAAAAAGAGATGATATTCACTCTGGGGCCCTTCTTTCTCCAGACTCTTCTCTGGGGCTTCGACCACCACTTGGAGCAGGGTGGGATGAGTCTGCCTATTTTACTGAAAGAGAGATGAAAACTAAAGGGGAATAACAAGAGTTGAACACTTGTATAGCACCTACTGTGTGCCAGCTCTTGTAGATGAATAAAAGTATATAAACACTACATAATGTAATAGTATCACCCCATTTTACAGATGGGAAAACAGAGGCATGGAGAAGTCCTGCGAATCACCCAAGTTCCCACAACAAATAGGAGGCCAAGCTGGGACTTGCACATAGTATGGCTGCAGAGACCAGGCTCTTACCAATAGCCTCTCCTGCCCCTCAGGGTGCTAGGGAGAGAAATCAGATGTTGAGCCCTCAGCCCAGGACCCAGACCACCACAAGGCCCGTTCCCAAATGTTCTTTACCCAGACCCCATTCAGGCAAGGGGCAGACAAGTAAAAGACCCCTCCCTTTCATCACCACCCCAAATTATGACCTGTCTCCACCCCACTCCATCCCGCAAAGCCTGCTGGAAGCAGGAGCATCCTTTCTTCTCTTAGACACTTAAGAATGGCTTTTGCTGTCTGGTGGCTTTGGCCACCTACTATCAGGGTTTGTTTGTTTTTTAATGGCTTAACTTTCTATTTTAATCTATCCTGGAACCTGGTTGCTAATGGGGCTAATGGGGACAAATGGCTGGCCACTCTGGGGCCCCACACGCAGCTTCGTGGATGAAGGGAGGGGTGGGGTGACATGGAGAGGCTACATCAATACTTAAGCCTCCTTCCTCCTCCACCAGCCGGGACCAAGGCTTCCCATCTGCCTCAGGCTCTGCCGCCTGCCTGGGAAAACCCCAGGAACCTACGACAGGGCATGAGAGAGATGTTGGAGGGAGGCATTCTCACAGGGCGCCATTCCCATCACCCCAGATGCCACCGACAGAGGAATCTCCCACCAGGAGCCCCCAGCGCTTACCTTTGTGTAGCGCTTCGAAGGCCTTTGAGAAGCAGCGCCGCTGGCACACGCTCGCCATCTGCTGGGCACGGAAGGAAAGTTCAGCCAGACTAATGTCCTATGGGTGGCCCCGCCTCCCTGGGTAGGGCTGGCTTCAGCCCCAAGTCCCCGCTGTTTCTCTGAGCCCTCTGTTCAACAGTGTCCCCCTGTCTACAGGGAGATGTCCAATGGCACAGGAAAGAGAAGGAAGGCTAGTAGGAGGATCACAGGAGGACGCTCCAGACGCACAGCAGCCCAGGGCATTGCCACCTAATTTGCACGGATCAACCATTTGTTAAAAAGCAGATTCTTCATCAGTGGGTTTGGGGGAGCATGAGATTCTGCATTTCTCACAAGCTCCCAGGAGATGCTGATGCTGGTGCTCCCAGGACCACAGTTTGAGTCTCAAGACTTTAACTCATCCCTCAACATCCAGGCCACGCACAACCTGGTAAGTCATCCCACCTCAGCTTCTTCCTGAGAAAGAAGCCTTTCCTTCTGCCTCCAGGTAAAACAGAGAACAGCTAGCAATAATGAAACAGCTACCATTCAGCAATTTCTCAGTGGATGCCAGACCCAGTGCTAAATACTTTTGTACATTGTCCAATTCGATCTTTCTTCAGTCGTTTCCTTTTCTTTTTTAAGTACATGGGGCTGAGAATTGAACCCAGGACCTCATAGTACATGGGAAACCGGTGCTCAACCACTGAGCCTCAGCAACTCCCCTGAGTTGGTGTCTTCATTTGTGTTGCTTGTTGTTCGCGTTTGTTTTCTTCAGGAGGCACCAGGAACTAAACCCAGGCCTCCCATGTGGGAAGCAGGTGCTCAACTGCTTGAGCCACATCCACTCCCTGGTTCCTTTTATAAATTTATTATTGTTAACCCCATTTTACACATCAGAAAGTGTGGTTAACCCCATTTTGAGGCCCAGAAAAGTTAAGCAAACTGCCCATCATTACACAGCAAATAACTGGCAGAGCTGAGAGTCACACCAAGTTTGTCTGGCTCGAACCCACAAGCCTAACCAAGCTGTGCTCTGCCTCCCATCAGAAGCCCTGGAGACACCGCCAGCCTCAAGCTCGCTCTGTCTGCAGGCTGAACACTCGCACCCTTCGTCACCCTCATCCCGCGCTCACTCCGGGTGTAGTCCACTGGCTGGCAGGAGTCACTGCAGCAACCCAGGAGCAAGGTGGCCATGAACTGGGAGGAAAGGAGAAAGGAAAGGGCCAAGTCATGAAGGCTGCTCCCACAGGCTTAGACCTGGCCACGTTCTGGTCACCAGCTCCTTTGCCCTCCCATTCACACTCTGTGAACGTTTGCTGGTAAACTCCGCCGAGTGGCTAGCTCACAGGCCGGGACTTGCACACATCGTGTAGTCTCTAGCATGTTTTAATGGGAGCAAACTTTGTAGACCACAAACTTCCACTGTGGGAGACCCTGAATTAGGTGCTGATAGGTTGGGAGGTGCACAGAAAGGTACACACCCCAGCCCTGCCCTCAGGAGCTCCCAGCCTCATGGAGGGTGTGGGAAACAATCAAATCCTTGAAGGTGGGTGCAGATACCCAACAGGAAAGAGGAGGTGTTCCAGAAATGTGGGGGCAGGGGGCCCTGAAGAAGGGGGAGGCCCTGGGCAGCCAGTGGGGAGAGAAAACCCATGCCAGGAGAGGGCTCGTAAGTCCGCGGGGAGATCTGTGAGGTTGTAAAGAAGTCTCCTGCTAGGGGAGCAGCAGCCACAGAAGCAGAGAGTATGGAATCGGCTAATAAAGGGCCTGGAGGGTTCTTTGAAGGAGCTTGAATTTAACCATCTATTCATACTTATGCAGTGATGCGTGGAATATACCAGGCGCTTCTGCCTGCAAAGCACTGTTCTGAGCAGAGTTCCTCCAGAACAAAACAGATATAAAAAATAAAAATAAAAAACCCTGCCTGGTGGGACTTGACATTCTGGTCATGTGGGCAGAGGGAGCTACGGAGGGCTCTGAGCAGGAAGCTGAGAGAACAGGGCAGGTCTTCTAAGGATTAGGGCAGCCTCTCTCATGTCTTAGAAGATATCTGCATCTCCCAGGTCATGCCCGACATCATCCTGGGCCTGATTTTTCAAAGATAAGTGGGACAGACATGGCTTTGCCTCTGAAGCACTTGCTCTTGGCAGGGGGTGCCAGGAAGCAGTTAGTGGCATGGCAGGCGAGCTGGAAGAAGGAGGCTGATTTGTGGTATTTGCCAATTTCTGTGGTCTCAATGCTCCCACCGAGGCTCACTTCAAGCTACTGAAGGGATGTCCCTGAGAGCAAGGGCTGTGAAATCCTGAGGACCTGGCCTGGGAGGAGAGGTGATGAGTGACGCCAGGCTAGAGGATGTGCAGGGAACAGGGGAGGAGAGCGCTCTAGGCCCAGGCCTGGGGCCTACCCAAGCATGCTGCGTGGGGTCCAGGGAGCATGAGGGTGGTGTGCAGGGCCGCCGAGCAGGGCTGGGAGGGATGGCCCCTTCAGAGGGAGGGGAGCCCCAGAGGATCCATGCCTGGCGAGGGTGTGAGCTGTGTGCTGGAGGAGGCACTGAAGATGATCAGTAGTGAAGGAAGGGAGAGGGGGCGAGCCAGCAAGGAGAGCCCTTGGACCTGCTCTTCTGCCCATCCCTCTCCTGCCATGACATCTTCTGGAGAGGGAGCCGGGCCTGGCTGTGAATGCTGCCTCTGCCCCTCACCTCCAGGTAAGTCCCTCCACCCCTGTGTGCATCAAACACCTCCGGACAGCATTGTCATGGGGACTTGATGCCCTGATAACCCACCCTGTACTTAGAGCTACGCCTCATGTGTGACTTTAAGATGTCAGTGACTATCTAATTGCTGCTTTCTCTGCAAAGCTTTTCCCAATACCACCCCTGGCCCTGAGGCTGGGTTTCCACGATTCCCAGACGGCCCCCAGTGCAACCTTTCTGTGTTCCTGCTCACACGCCACTGTGGGCATCTGTTTCTTCATCCATCTCCCATCCTAGACAAGAGCCTCTGGAGGGCCAGTGGGCCCAACCCAGCCACGATTCTGCAGGTCCCAACACAGCATGGCACCAAGTACACAGTCAAGGCACACATGGTGAGTGACTGCTCGCAGAGAGTAAAGCACCTGCAAGGGACACGGGGTTTGGGTCTTGGAAATCTGGGTGGAGGTGATGGTATGTTAACCAAGCCCAGGTGGAACAGAAGGTGGAAGGGTTTTTAGGCAAACGTGGTGATGAATTCCATTCTTGGTAGTCGCTAGTCTCTTCCTGGCAATGGAAAATGGAACTTGATCACAGGGGAGTTGCATCTCCAGTGGAACACCAGAAGCAGCCTGGGACGGGACAGAATTCCTACTCTGCGTGTGTCCCCATCAAGTCCTTTCAGCATTCAGCATAGGGAGATTACCCTTCTAATTACCCATGGGCACGCCATCAAGGGAGCAGCCCAAGAGCTCTCCAGGGCCCCTCACCAGCCTCACCTCAGAGAAGAAGTGCCCCAAGATAGCCACAGGTCCAGGGTACAGGCGACGAGGGGTCCTGTCAACCTCAGAGGCTCCCTTTGGGCTGAGGCACAGGCCAGCCGTCACCAGGAGGAGATAAGGCAAAAAGGAGGGTAGCAGGAAGTGGCGAGTGTCCGTCTAGAACAGCCAAGGATCCATCTAGAACAGCAAAGGGGAAGGGTGGCAGCCAAGCAGCCACTGCACCCATCTGCCACCTGCCCACCTGCGCAGCCACCTCCCCAGGCCTCGCCAGCCACTCCCCTTGCTCCTCAAAAGGTCTGACTTCAAGGCTCAGCAGAACAAAGAGAAGCTCCCGTTAGATGACAACATTGCCCACCTCCGTTTGCTAAGGCCCAGATGTATTTATCCCAGGGCTTTTCAGGGCGCTGGCCATCGCGTGCACCTCTCTTGTCCAATCCACCAGCCCCCTCTGTTCACTCTGTCCCTCCCTCACCATATGGCCTGCTGAGGGTCCAGGGGACCTCCCCACTGTCCTTTCTGCCTTCACTGGATGACCGCCCACCATGCACTTTGGGGGACACTGCTTTCGGCAGACCTTTTGCCAGATCTTATGCCTTTCTTGCCACCTTGGAGTCCTTAGCCTCTGGCAGTGTCCCCAAATGGCAGGGCCCCAGGGAAAGGCTGTTGTACACGCCGGGGTTTTGGGGATGCAGAGAGGCAAGAGCATTTCCCCCAGGGGCCCTCTCCCCTTTTCCTCCCACTGTCCCCTGCCCTGCAGCACATGCTCCTGCCCCCTGCCCCTCACTCAGCCGCCCCAGGTCCTCCAGAGTGTAGACTTACCCTTGTGGGTTCTCCTTGCTCGTGCGGTCAGTGCCCGCAGCTGCTCTGGCTGCCGGGCTGTTGCAGGCTGTTGTCCTCTGGGCTCCAGAGTGCAGGGGGTGGCCCGCGGCAGGCCCCCTCCCGGGAGCTCTCTACTTGGCGCTATGATCTGCTGAGCCCCAGCCCCCTGCATACACGCACACACATGCACACACATGTGCACACACACATGCACACACACACAGTTGCTGAGAAGCAGGGAGCGAGGCTCGCGTCCCCGCCTGACTAGGCACCCTACTGTTCTCACAGCCTCGGGAGAAAGAATGAGGGGCCCTTGGGTGGGTGGGAGGAGGGCAGGAGGAGGGCAGTGGCAGCAGCTCCACGGAGGAGCAGGGAGAAGCTGGGGGGGGGGTCATTTCCATGGACAGTGGCCAGGCCACTCCCTCTTGGTGGCCCTGGCCCCCCGGCCCCTCCCTCTTCATTATCGGATCCTCCAGGCGGTCCTGAAGGATACCCCACTTCCTCTCGTGGTTCTCTGATGGTTAGGGATTAAGTGCCTGACTTTCTTTACTTGCTAAATCCTCACACTTCCTCCAGGCCCTTGTTCACCAATCGCCTGGGGGAGTACTGGGTTCACGGGAAATCCTACCCCAGCAGCCCTCCTCCCGGCCCACCTCTATCAACCTGTGCTAATGAGGAGAGTGCAAAGTGGCCATCTGTCCAAATAACCTCTCTACATAGATCCTTTTCTCCTGTTTATCAGACTGGGAAAAGAACCCAGGTTAGAAGCCGGATCGCTGCCTGGAGGGGCCTGGCAGCCCAGTTCTAAGTCTCTTTCCACGCTCAATCCAAGGCACCTCCTAGCACCAGCCTCCGGGGGACGGTGTGCCTCAGTGTCTCCTTCTGACGAGATGGCACATGTGGTTTTTTGAGGGCTTGTGAAGAAGCATGCCTCTGGGCAAGTGGATTAAGAGATGGAGAAGGGGGGGTGGGAGTGGGGTATGTGGGAACCTTTTGTATTTTTAATGTAACATTTTTTGTGATCTATGTACCTTAAAAAAAAAAGACAATTTAATTAATTTTTTAAAAAAGAGACAGAGGAGCTAGAAAAGCAACAGGGAAGCCCCACCATGAGAATTTACTCAGCAAAGCCGCTAGCCGACCCACCCTGCACCCCTTCCCTGACCCGGGCCGGGCAAGCTCCCAGCCAGG
The DNA here is from genome assembly GCF_030445035.2 of Dasypus novemcinctus. Taxonomy (NCBI): domain Eukaryota; kingdom Metazoa; phylum Chordata; class Mammalia; order Cingulata; family Dasypodidae; genus Dasypus; species Dasypus novemcinctus. The sequence continues at coordinate 23,118,884 of NC_080692.1, read as the reverse complement.
CTCCTTGAGGAGGGGAGTCCCGGCCGCCTCCCAAGTACATGGCGCGCAGTGTCCTAGGAAACCAAGTTGGAGCTACCCGCCTGGGGACTTCAAGGCTGCCCCTGAAGTCAGGGTCCTCCCCACCCACAGCTCAGGGTGTCCTACTGCGTCCATCGGGTGGTCTCGTGTCCCCTGGCACAGCCACAACCACACGTGCATATGGCCCTGTTCTCCCTTCTCCGTCCTCCTGCTCAGCCCCACCAGCTTTCCCCTCGCACTCGAGCGCCTCCTCGGCACCGCCGCCCAGCCTCGCTCCCTCCTTAGCCCTGTGCGAGCCCCCCTGAGCCACAGAGTTTCCTTTGAGCAGGACTGTAATTTTCAGGTATCACATCTGCGTGAGGAGGAGACCACTGAGCACCTGCCCTCCCCCGCCCCCCATTCAACACCCTTTGGGGTATAGCTTGTGCAGATTAGGGCAAAGCTTGTCTATCAATGCCCTGCAGCTGTCAAACAAGAGACTCCTTCTGCCCCACGTAAAACTAGGGAAGGCATATAGCCTCATTCCTCTGTGGTCGATTGAATTATGTGCCCCAACCAAAGGCATGTTCTTCACCTTAACATGAGCTCCAGTGGGTGTAAATAGGACCTTTGGAAGATGTTATTTTCATTAGGGTGTGGCCGACTGAACCAGGGTGGGTCTTTATCCAGATTATTAGAGTTCTTATCAAGAGAGGAAATCCGGGCACAGTAGGAGAGGTCAGAAATCAGAGAAAGCCCCAGGGGCAATGGAAGAGCAGTCACAGGAGAGAGGGCTCTCCATGTGACAGAGACAGAGCCGCTACGGACCCCATGCAATGGGCAGGCCAGCACCACAACCTACAGACTTCAGGGAGAAAGCACGGCCTTGCCGACTCCTTGATTTTGGATTTCTAGTCTCTGAAACAGCAAAACAGTAGATTGCTTTTGCTAAGCCAACCCATGTGTGGTATTTGTCATAGCAGCTCGGACAAGCTAAGACAGTTTCCCCTTCCTCACTCAACCAGCGTCCCCTCCTTGCTCACAGAACCCTCTCTGTGAGGAAAGCCTCTGCCATCTGCCCTTTGGGGCCCTGAGGTGAGGCAGGGCACCTACCTGAGGGCAGAGGGCTGGCAATTATAAGGGCAAAACCTGAAATTGCATGGAATCATACACATATATGCCCATAACATCACAGCAACTAACATTTATTAAGTCACTACTATGTGCCAAATACTGTTCTAAATATGGTGTATGTGTATCCACGAACACATTTACTCTCTCAACAACTCCATGAGGAAAGTACTGTTGTCAGACTCTTTAATAGACAATGAGACAGAGATACAGAGACGTTAAGTAACATGTCCAATGCTGCACAGCTAGGAAGTAGCAGGGCCAGGACTCAAGCTCAGGCAGTCTGTCTCTAGAGCCCAGACACCTAACAAGTACACTGAACTACCTCTGCAGCCTCTAGGTGTCTCAGGGTTTGTTTTATTGAAATCAAAAGAAGCAAAGTGTGGTCTTGCCCAATTAGAAGAGGATGCCCCAATGTATCACACTCAGAATATAAATTATTTTATTGGCTCTCACAGTAATCTTGTGCAAGGTTGGTGCAAAAGTAATTACAATTTTGCATTGTTGAAATTTGCTGTTTGATATTGACATACATTCTTAAATAAATGTGGTTATGTTATATATCTTTTCAATGTGCATTTCTTGCTTTATGGTTTTTTGTGGGTTTTTTTGTTTGTTTGTTTTTTGCCAATTACATTACTTGCTGTTTCTTTTATATTTATTTTAGAGTATGGAAATGATGCTAGACAAAAAGCAAATTTGAGTGATTTTCTTATTTGAGTTCAAAATTGCTTGTAAAGCAGTGGAGACCACTTGCAGCATCAACAACACATTTGACCAGGAACTGCTAATGAATATGCAGTGCAGTGATGGTTCAAGAACTTTGCAAAGGAGACGAGAGCCTTAAGGTAAGGAGCGTAGTGGCCGGCCATTGGAAGTTGACAACAACCAATTGAGAGCAACCATTGAAGCTGATCCTCTTACAACCATACAAGTAGTTGCCAAAGAACTCAATGTCAACCATTCTATGGTCACTGAGTATTTGAAGTAAATTGGAAAGGCGAAAAAGCTCGATAAGTGGGTGCCTCATGAACAGACCGAAAATCAAAAAGATCGTCATTTTGAAGTGTCATCTTCTCTTATTCTATGCAACAACGATGAACCATTTCTTAATTGGATTGTGACGTGTGACGAAAAGTGGCTTTCATATGATAACTGGAGATGACCAGCTCAGTAGTTGCACCAAGAAGCTCCAAAGCACTTCCCAAAGCCAAACTTGCACCCCGAAAAAGGTCATGGTCACTGGTGGTCTGCTGCCGGTCTGATCCACTGCAGCTTTCTGAATCCCAGCAAAACCATTACCTCTGAGAAGTATGTTCAGCAAATCGATGAGATGCACTGAAAACTGCAACGCCTGCAGCCAGCATTGGTCAACAGAAAGGGCCCAATTCATCACCATAACGCCCAACCGCACATCACACAACCAAGACTTCAAAATTTGAATGAATTTGGCTACAAAGTTTTGCCTCATCTGCCATATTCACCTGACCTCTCGCCAACCGATTACCACTTCTTCAAGCACCTCGACAACTTTTTGCAGGGAAAACGCTTCCACAACCAACAGGATGCAGAAAATGCTTTCCCAAGAGTTCGTCGAATCCTGGAGCATGGATTTTTATGCTACAAGAATAAACAAACTTATTTCCTGTTGGCAAAAATGCATTGATTGTAATGGTTCCTATTTTAATCAATAAAGATGTGTTTGAGCCTAATTATAATGATTTAAAATTTATGGTATGAAATCACAATTCCTTTTGCTCCAACCTAAATAGCAACAAGAGTCAACTTTCCTTTCTCTCTCCCTCCCTCCCTCCCAGCCTTCCTCCCTCTCTCCCTCTTTCCATTTACCTAGATCAGATGAGGAGGTTTCAGACACTCAGGATTCAGAGCAGAGCCGCCTCTGCAGTCTCTGTGTGGGGAAAGAGAGGCCCTGGGAAAATGGTCTGGCCCCCAACCCATTTGAACCTAAGAAGGTCCTTTTCTCTTCACCCCCACCCGTCTCTCTCTTGGCACTTGTACAAGATCTTATTAGAATAGAAAATCCAATAGATTTTATTGGAATTCACACATGGGCCCCTAATGACAGGTAAGTCTAGGCTCCTTAAGCTGAGGCACTTTACCCATCACAGCTCTAACCAACCAGTTCCAAGCCTGAGGAGCCTCACAGACCCTTCCTGAAGATCAGATGAGGAGAAAACGTGTGTGCATGCATGTGTGTGTGTCAACAGATGTCCTCCAAATAACTTTCTATATGTACATCTGTATTTATTTTTGTCATTCTTGCTTGTCCCAACCCATCTCCGTCTACCCTTTTCAGTCCTTTTTCTCTTTCTTTCCTTGAAAATCGGCAAGAGTGAACAGCAGAAGAAGTGCAGGGGGAAAAAAGCAATACTCAACAGGAGGAGAGAAGGAGGGACCAGAGTAAGAACTTGACCTGACAGACAAAGGAAAGACGTTCTCTTTGGCTGTGGGGTGGAGGGAAGAGAAGAAGCTGTGCAGTATCTGCAGGTCAAAAGTGGCAAACGGGGAGCGCAGCTCTAGCCTCGTTTCTTGTTTTACCTCTAGGTGCTCCCAGCTCCTGCCGCATCATGGGGGGTGCATGGGGCCAGGCAGCACCACTCTGGCCTCTGGCAACCTTTCCCTTCCCAGTCAAGCTGGGACGAGGGAGCTAATTATAAGAATGGCTCACAGGTGCCTCAGCCGGCTTCCCTGGTGGATGCAATAATGGGTCTTTGTGCAATGCGGGCCATTACTAACAAGGCTAACTAAATCATCCATTTCATTAACGACAGGGCTTGGCAGATAATTGTGCAAGAGGCAATTATAAGTCATGCACATTCCAGGAAGAAATGCGCTCGGTAGATTTTCAACAGAGCTGCCAGGAGAAATACGACCCAAAGTTGAGCTCACCGCTGGGCTCTCCAATGAAACGATGAGCCGCTCTTTGAAGCCTGTGACTTTATGGCTTCACGGTCGGAGCTGGAGACCAAGATTCCCTAGGTGACCTTGACTTTCCTCTCCTCTTTTGCAGAATGAAGCTCCAAATCCCATCATCCCCGTCTCCACCGCCCTCATGGTAGGTCTGGTCTTTACGGGCTTTCTGCAGTAATGTCCCTAAAACACTAGTTTTGTCACATCAACCTCCTGATCAGAAAATGAGAAAAGTTATTCATTGTCTACAGGCTTCAGGTTCCATTCAGACTAGTACTAAGATTCTCCCTGAGTCCATCAACAGATGAAAAGATTCTCAAAATGAGGTATATCCATTCAATGCAATGGAATTTCAGTAGTGAAAAGGAAGGAAGTACTGACACAGGCGACAATGAGGACGACCCTTGAAATCATTATGCTGCGAGATGGAAACCAGACACAAAAGGCTACACATTGTAGGATTCCATTCATCTGAAATATCTGGAGTAGGCAAATCCATGGAGACAGAAAGTCAATCAGTGGTTTCCAGGGGCTGGGTAGAGGGGAAATGGGTGGTGACTGCTAGAGGGCATGGAGTTTCATTTTTGGGTGATGAAAATGTTCTGGAATTAAATAGTGGTGATAGTTGCACAACCTTGAGAATATACCATAAAGCGCTGAGTTGTCTACTTTAAGGGGGTGAATTTTATGGTATGTAAATTATATCTTTTAGAAAGGGATCCATAGCAAAAAAAAAAAAATCTCTCCTGAACTCAAGGCATTGAGAGGGTGAGGGGCTCAGATGTGGGCTGCCAGGTGCTGGACTCACCCCCCCCCCCAGGCTTGCTGGCCAGTCCTGGGAGCAGAGCTACGCAGACTCCGTGAAGGAGCCCCTGGATTTGTCAGCTCCAAAGGGTTCTTTGGGCCTCATCTCACCGAGTTAGCTCTTGGTGCGAGCTGGGATGACAAAGAAAGTGTTCACTCTTTCTAGCATTTCTCCTATTGAGGGGATAATCAAATTAGCTCAAAATTCCACATGGTTTTTCTCTGCCTGGCCTGCCCACCAAGGAAGGCCTTGGAGAGTTCCGGGTGTGACCACTCCGAGCGAGAGGCTTTCCCCTCACAAGCCTGGGCTCAAGCACGTTAACTGAGACTCTTGTCTACCCTCATCATTCATGCTGACATCCTACAGTGCACTCACTCACCCAGAGCTAAGATCTTCTCAAGTGGGGACTGAGTCCTGTGCCCAACTTCATACCTTTTACGGTGTTATATAAATACTATTGTGAATATGTCTGAAACTACAGCTCTACTTATGCTCACAAAATATTGGAGGAAAGAATAAAGACATAATATGAGGATATTAAGAATTGCTGCTTTGAGTTATAAGGAAGAGAAATTTAAAAAGGACTAAAACCTACTTTGGTGACTCTTATAAATAGTATAACAGATAGCTGTACGTGTGGTTTTAGATATATTTGTTAAATAACCAGTCTTACTTCTTCACAGTCACATCTTCGATTCTTTGACTCTTTGATCTATTTCCCCTCCTAGAAGGGAAAATGCCCACTGGCCTAGAATTCTTAAGAGATAAGGGATTTCATCACTGGTTTCTCACTACTGAGTTCTGTATCTTCTCCTCCCTCTTCATTTATTTATTCTTGTTTTATTTTACTGTTTATCACACTGAATTTGTGAGGTAAGGATAGCCACTAACCATGCACTCTGGCACTCCCAAGTCACACTTATTACACACACCCCTACATACTAGTCACCACACTTCTGCATTTGGAGCCTGAAGAAATTCTCACAAAATTCACTGGGCACATAGGTGAGGATGCTCCAGCCATGATATTTGTGGGGTAGGGAACTGAGGCAATCTGGGGGTGCACCCCTGGGGAGAATGACTGGTTAAAATAGAGTGGGTGCACAGTACAAAGCAAAAACCTAGAATACAGAGCAACGTAGATAGACCTAAAAAAAATACTAAGAGGAAAAGGAAAAGCCAAATTAGATCTATAACATAGCACTGTCTACGAAATTAAATATGCACACATAACTAGAGTAAAACATAGTTTGAAAGAATGCCTACAAATAAAAAGATACACATCTAGCACATTAGAATGCTTACTTATGGGGCTGGGAGATGAGAATGGGAAATGGTTATCAAAGAGAACACATTCATCCAGTCAACCAGCCATTCTCCCACCCACCCATCCATCTGTCTATCCATCCACCCATCCATCCATCCATGAACCCATCCATCCATCTACCCATTCATCCACCTACCCACCCATCCATCCATCCATCCATCCACCCATCCATCCATCCATCCATCTACCCTTCCACCCAGCCAGCCAGCCAGCAACCAGCCAGCCAGCCAGTCAGCCATCCACCCACCCACCCACCCATCCATCCATCCATCCATAACAAGACAAGGGCAGTTAGATTACCTGAGGAGTACAATTAACCCAAACTTCTACACCAGATAAAAATAGAAAGAAAACAAAAGCTAGGACTTGAGAGCTGGAAATTGTTCACAGCACTTGTTTAGAGCTAGGCAACCACACCAAAATTCCAGGGCCAGTATCTTACTCCTACAATGCTATCATTCTCCCACGGATAATGTATGGGATAAGAGGAATAAAAGAGAAATTTTATGGCACTCCTTTTGTGTCCAGACAGCCTCTGTGCTGGGATGGCTCCCATTCAGAGAAAGATGGGGGGAGCTCTTGAGGGTGCTTACAAGATGGCAGGAAGGGGTGTTCAGTCAAGCTCTCAGAGTCCAAGCTCAAGACCAAGGAAGACTCTATTGGTCTCTTGTCTCATTATTCCCAGCCACACTAGATTGCAAGGACATTAGAATTTCTGGACAGAAAGTCATCGCTGGGGAAGAGAGCAATAGCAAAAATGCATCCTGATTTCCCACCTCTTCCAGCACACCGCCACCCTGTCCCCCACATCAACACACTGGCCAGCTTGCTGGAGGCGGCTATACTGGTAGCCCCAAGGACACGCTTCCTGGTGTTCATACCCTTGTGTGGTTCCCTCCAGAATGGCCCTGGGCTTGACCATGTGACCTCTTTTGGCGAATGTGACCTCAGCAAGCATGGTGTAACCAGACATAAGTGCTTACACGTCTCAGTTTACCCTCTTGGAACCTTCTTAGAGAGATCACAGAGAGTGAGAGGTGCCTGGGCAGCCCCCAGCTGTCCAGCCATTCCAGCAGAGGTGAAGCAGGCATCTTAGACATTCCAACCCCCATAGAAACCATAGAAGCAGAGCATCTGCCCAGCCAAGCCTAGTCAACCCATAGAAAACACAAGAAAGAATAAAACACTGTTGTTTTAAGCCACTTAATTGTGGGGTACTTTGTTACACAGCAACTGATAACTGACACACTGGCATGTAGTTGGTGCTAAGTAAACCATATCAAATTAATTTCTTATGAGTTATTTCCTTCTTTTAACAATGGAGTAAAAAGAGTCTTGGTTCCTTCCTTCCAAACCCCAGGTAAAAAGCACTTTAAAGCAGCAGTCATGGCTCAGGTGGATGTCACCATCCCCACACTACAAGGGGCGAGCCTGAGGGACCACGTCCTGACCTCCAAGTTCCTGGCATGCTGCTAGAGACGACAGGCCTCAGTCAGGGCTTACATGATATGCTCAAGGTCATGTGGCTAGTAAGAGGAGGCCAAGGATTAAAACTGGCATCTGTTCAGTGCTTCATCCATTATATTATGGCATTTAACTATTGGGACAATTTTTTTTTAATTATGGATATGAAAGATGCTGGCATGAAGGCCACTGGCTTCCTGACTCTCCAAGGCAAGGAGAAGTTTGGAAAAAAAAACCTGCCCATGCCTCAACAAACACCACCCTTACTAGAATGAAACTTCCAGAGCGGATGGACCTGTTTGCATCACTTTTGGGTCTGTGCTCCTAGAACCATGCCCAGCACATAGCAGACACTCAGATATTTGTTGAATGACAAAACAAAGGAGCAAGTGAGGGAAACCCCAAATCTGGGTCCCAGAGTGTGTCCAGGCGATGACCTTAAATGCTGACCCAGTTTGGGTTTGCGCTGCGTGGCGCTGCTGAGTCCCCAGGTGAAACCAAACATACCCCATCCCTCGCCCCCAGTCACCCAGGTGTGGGAGTTGCCTTGGCTAGCCAGCTTGGCAGGGAGACTGCGGGTGACTTTCCTTGTGCTGCCACTAGAGGGCAGATTTGCCCTGTGGATTCAGCCAGTTTGTTCCATCACCCAGGAGCCAAAGGCACCTTGGGCTGGCGGCTGAACAGAATACTAAATGGCTCTGTTAAGGTTTGTCCAGCGCAGAGGACACCACCGAGGCACCAGGTGGAGAAAGGCACAAAACACAAGTGGCGAGGCCTCACCCTGGGTGCGAGGGGTGAAACCAGAGTCTAACCTTCCCCTGCAGTGGGGCGGGTGCCCCTGCGCTGGGGCCGCCAGTCTCACGGCTCTGAGCTCTCTCCAGGTTCTGCTCCCAGGCCACGTCCCCTTTTGAAGAGACAGGCTCACACTCCCCCTCACTGCACCTGCCCCCCAAAGTGAAGAGCGCAAATGTCCCCGACCAAAAAACTGCTCGCTGGTAGAAACTGGTGTGGGGAGTTGAAACAGCAGAGAAGGGTCTCTATGTGGGCCCCTGTGCACGTTTGGGGTAGAAGCCGATCAGGGCCAGACTGTCCTGGGTGCCTGTGTATATGTTATCATCTCCACTGATCCTCAAGACACTTCTGGGAGTCGGTATTATTATGCCCAGATGATAATACAGATAATTATACAGATAATTCCCAGATAATTATACAGATGAGGAGACTGAGGGTCAGAGTGGTTAACTAGTCCCTCTGGTTAAGTCACACAACTGCTAAGTGGCAGAGCTGGGCCTCAAACACAGGGTGGCCTGGCTTCAGAGATTTTTCTTGTTCAGACTGACCGTTGTGAGACCAGGGCTCGATCGGCTTTGAAGAAAGCGCAAACTTAGGCAGAGTGGAGAAGGTAGTGGGACTGCAGGGTAGAAAAATGCACATAAAGAAATTTGCTAACTATAAAACCTTTCTCATCTCCTTCATTTCTTGCAACAAATCTGCAAAGGCGGAAGCTTAAACTCCAAAAATCTGGGAACAGGCCTGGGTTTAGCAAAGCACTCTGTCTAGGGGACCCAAAGGTCCTGTCCCCCCAGGGCCGGCGGGCAGGGGCACGGCCACTGGACTTCATTACCGTTGGCTGCTCTCCAGTCGCGGGAGATGAACAAAAGCTCAGGCACTGCCAGTGGTCTCTGTTTCCTCATCTATAGTTTGGGTGGCAGTGACAGCCACCACTCTTCACCCAGCAATCCAAGACACAGAGTCACCTGCTCCAGCTCAGGCGACAAGTGAAGAAGTCAGGAAGTAAAGAAATCGAGCCCGCTGGCCAAACGAAGTCGTGTACATTCGGCTTCTCATTTTCAAAGATTTTTAAAGGACTGATATGAGTTTTGAGGGGACACATGCTAGGCCTTTTACGGTAGCCCCTCCTCCTCAGCCCCAACCCCTGTCCGCAAGCACCTGGCTGGCCACAATGGGAGAGCAGCCGAGGGCACCTGTGAGCCACAGCAGCTCGGGTTGTGGGAGGAGCATGCGGTGCAGGAACCTCCCGGGCCACGCATGGTCCTTCCTCTTGACGCCCCTACCTTAAGGCCTGGCCCTTAAAGCCCATGGGCTCCTCGTGGCGGGGAGGGACAGAGCCATCGAGCCACGGAGTTCTCACTCCTGCTTCTCTGCCTCGAGTGCCGGAAGCCAGGTCGTGTTCTCAGGAGACACGATGGAGATGGGGCGCCACCCCACGGCCCCAGCCCCCTTCCTAGGGGGGCACGCTGACTCCAGGAGAAGAAGACACCCCATACTTTCCACCGGCACAGCCCGCTCTGAACCAGACAGCACCGACGTCACTGCGTCTGCTGCAGTTGCCAGAAACACTCTGCGAGCTGCTGCTCCTTTTTCCAAGGCCCTCAAAACGCCCCGAATGTGCTGCCCTCACAGCAGCGAGCAGATCACAGCACGGTTCGCCCCAAGCACCTGGGGCAGCGCAGCAGATAGAACAGAGCCCCCAGGGGTCCTGCACGCAGTGCCCATCGGCGCAGGCAGGAGCACCCGGGGATCGCGCCCACAGGGGCTGGGTCTCACCTGTGAGCTGACAGCGAACAGAGGCACGCCACTGCGAGCGGGTTCACTGCAAGGCAGGGGAGGTACCTGGCATGCAGTAGATGCTTGATCAGTGTTGGCCGGGGGAAGGGGGCGTATGTGCCTGTGCTTCACAGAGCAGCCATCAGGGGCCTCCAGACAAGGGGCCGTTCCCATTCGGAGCAGGGCGAGCCTGTTCCTGCCTCTCCAAGAGGAGCCTGAGGACCCCTGCTGGGGCCAAGGGGGATGAGGATGCACCCGGGCAGCAGCTGCAGAGGCCCTTATGGGGGTGGACAGGGCTCCTGCTGCTCTGCCCTCAGACCACCTGCTGGGCCTGGGTCTTCTCCCTGGGTAGGGAGTCAAGATGAGCCCTTCGAGGGCTCTCTCCATCTGTCAGTTCCGGGGCTGGTTAGAGAGCCAAGCTCCAGGTCACTTCCCCTGGGGCTGCAGGTAGGGGAGGAGCGGGGAGCCTGAGAGGCAGGGGAGAGGAATGCTGCTTCCTCCACGCCTTGGACCGCCAGACCTCAGCCCGGACTCTGCCTCCACGCCAGAGGTGGAGGCCAAAGGGCATGGCACCCTTCAGGCTTCTCCAGGGAAGCAGAAACAGCTGTGCGTGCGGGTGTGCGTGCGCGTAAAACGTGAGGTTTATTTTAAGGAACTGGCTCGTGCAACTGTGGGGGCTGGCAAGTCCCAAGTACGCAGGGCGGACGGGCAAGCCTGGAAACTCTGGAGTGCGTGATGTCGCAGTCTGAGCCTGAAAGCCACAGGGGAGGCTGGCCGGCTGCAAACTAGGGAGGAGCTGGTGGTGGAGTCTTGAGGCAGAAGTTCTTCTTTCTCGGAAAATCTCAGTCGTTAGCCCGCAAGGCCCACCTGTATCGTGGAGGCTAATCCCCTTGACTTAAAATCCACAGATTGTAGGTGCTAATCACGTCTATGAACCTGTGGACCTGTGCAGCCACGTCCAGGCCAGTGCTTGGCCACCAACTGGGCACCGTTGCCTCCCGAGTTGGCACATAAAATTAACCATCCCGGGCCCAGGGCCTAATGCCCTGCGCATTTTCAGAGAGTTTGGGAGGGGGCGCGCAGAGCAGGTCGGACGAGTTAGCCGACACACCGAGACCTGCAGGGATCCTTTTCACCAATTCCGCCCCCCGGCCCCCAACTGGATCTGCCTTCTGGAGCAGCTCCCAGGGCCCAAGCGCGTGTGCGCTGGCCCAGGTCTGCAAAAGCTCCACAGAGCTTGTGGGAGGCTGTCTGCGCTCCACTGTTCATCCCAAAGTCAAGAGCAAGAAGGCTTGCCAAGGACAGCCTGCCAATCCCCAGTCCTACCTGGCCCAGGCTCAAGGATGGATGGAAATGACGGCCACCATCAGGGCTGGGCCACCAGCTAGCCGTGGGATGTGAGCAAACCACTTCTCCGAAGCCCGCCGCCTCATCTAGGGGATCAGGAAAGGCTGACGGTGCCGATCCGCTCATCGTTCTGTGAAATTCAGCACGGGCATGCAACGCACCCAGCAGTAACCCCACCCACGGCACACAGCCACGGTGGGCGTTGGAAACCTACGGGAACTAGAGAGCACACCTTGAGTGGGGCCAAGGGAAGAACGACGTGTTATTTCAGGTATTAAAAACGAAGGGGTTCTCACTCTCGGGGTTCTTAGCTTGGTGGTCCATGGTAAGCCTCCCCCAAGGCTGGTTTGCTCTTCTCCCTGCCTCAATTATGTGAACCACGTTCAGGCTACATGAGACGTTGTCCAAGTCCCTCATGTCCAATACAAGTCCAGAGAGGGCGGGTGCCATGACCAAGGTCACACAGTCTTCAGGAGCCGAGAGGAGCCAGAACTCAGCCCTGCTCAATGAAGGCACACAATCCCGCTGCCTCCCAGTTCTACTCCTTCGGTTCAGTCTCCCTCTACTGCCACTAACATGCCTAACCGCCACCAAAATGGTCTTTTCTCTGTCTTCCAAAAAGCCTAGAAAAGAAAAGTATGAGGAGGAAGACAAAGAAGAAGATGGGGAGGGAGATCAAATGAACATTTGCACGAGAAAATGTGCCATTTCCCTGCAAAACACAAATCCATGGCCGATGGAAACTGCTTTTTTCCCCATGACCCTTGCTACAGAGAAGGCACCGTCAAAACAAAAGTGGATACTGACTTGCCAGCCCGTCCATGTGGAGGCGGAGCATCGGTGAAGATTTCGGGAAGAAATCTTCAAGATTTCTGGAGATATCCTCCAGGATCACCCGTAGGGAACTTTGGGATGGAATCGTGTCCCCCGTGGAAGACACGTTCAAGCCCTAACCCCATCCTGTGGTGGGAACCCGTGCGTAAAGGGGGCCTTTGGAGAGGTTATTAGTCAAAGTGTCCCCAAACTGAATGAGGGCAGGCCTGCGTCCAACAAAGCTGAAGTCCTTGTCGGCAAAGGAAATCAGACGCAGATGCGGGAAGCAGAAGTAAAGAGAAGCCGGAGAGAGACAGCCACGTGACCGACAACTGCCACCCCTGGAACGTTTCAGATATTGGAGAAAGCACGGCCTTGCCAACACCTTGATTATGGATTTCTAACCTCCAAAACTGTGAGCTACTACATTCCTGTTGCTGAAGCCAACCAGCGTGTGGTGCTTGTCATAGCAGCTCTGGCAAACTAACACAGTCACCTAGTGCTGCTCGATTGTGCAATGGAGTTGAGAAAGATTGGGGCCCAGGGAGGGGATGACACTCGTCTAAGGCCATGGGGGAAGTCAGTTCTTGTTCTGAGTTCTAGGTGTCCAGTCTTTGTCCAGTGTAACAACTAATATAATTTAAGTAGGGTTTAGAGCAGTGTTTTTCAAACTGCTTATATTGGTCTCGAGAGGGTCATGAAAGCAATTGAGTGGGCTGCATAACTTTAAAAATAAAATTAGAATAGAACACTTAGAATAGAATAGAACAGAATAGAGTAGAGTAGAATAGAATAGAATAGAATAGAATAGAATAGAATAGAATAGAATAGAATAGAATAGAATAGAATAGAATAGAATAGAATAGAAGCAGTAAGGGTATCATTTCCTAAAACTTTTTTTATATGTAGTTATGTGTATATTCATACACATACACACACCTACGTATTTACACATTTGTCATGGATTTTTATGTGTGTACATGTATGAATGCACTGGACCATGATGTAAAATATTTTTCTTACTATGGGTTGTCGTCGAAAAAAGTTTGAAACTTACTTACTTGGCTTAGAGGTAAAAGCATATAGTACCGGTCTAAGTCTCTTCATTAACCCCTGGCATTGTGCTTTGGGACAATCATCTTCATCTTTCTGAACTTCACTTTTCTCATCTGTAAACTGGGAATAAAAATGGATCCTAGCTCATACGATTGAGAAAATTCACTGAAAAAATCCCTCTAAGACATGGAGCATAGTTCCTGCCACAAAGTGTCAACTATTAAATACACGTGCTATCCGGGACATAAGGCTCCTCATTCCAAGGGAAACAAAAAGCCCCTACAGGTGAGACCAGTCAGAAGCAGCCTATGTGGAGGAAATAGAGGGCACCTCCAAAAGTGGGGCCCCCGCTGCTGAAATCCCCCCTTCGCAAGCCAGGCGTGCAGGGAAAGCATTGCCTGAGCCCTGCAAGCTGTGCCCATGTACTTGCAGGAGGAGGGGCAGTTTGGGGTCTCCTGAGCAAGGAAAGGGGCAGGCAGGGAAAGGAGAGGCCTCGAAGGCGAATTCCAGGCTTCCTGGCCCTGCCGCCTTCCTCTAGAGCAGCCGCGGAGACCAGAGACCCCGCTGCCTTCAGAGAGCTGCAGGAGGGAGCTGGAGGGCAGCGACCAAGCGCTGCTGCCGCTGCGGCTCTTCGGGATTTATTTGTTTTCTGTTCACGGATAAACTTCGCGGGGCCTCGCGGAATCTTCTGCATCCCGGGATGTGAGTGGGTTTTTATATTTAGCGGATGACTCACCTTCAAGCGCATTAGTCACCACCTCCCAGCTCCGTTCTGGCAGGCTGGATGCTGGGGATCTCAGCGGGGTGAGATCAGACAGGAGATTGCGAGAAAGAGCACGAGCGCTCAAGGAGCTCAGGGACAGGGGACAAGTACGGAGAAAGCGTGATCAGGGCCCAGAGCAGGAGGCCACCCACGTCCTGCCTGGCAGAGAAGTCCAGCAGGCAGGGTCTCTGCTCAGGCGGGCCCCACGCACCCACCCATGGAGGAGGGCAAGGCCCAGGGCACCTGGTTCCAACACCCACAACCCTGGCCCGTTGCATGTCTCCAGAACCTCCCAAGGGTCCCCTCGCTGCCATGCAGGCAGCTCCCCGGCCCGGGCCCAGCCGAGGACCGGCACGGGCAGGCAGCCAGAGGCTGGCTACGGCAGTGACGGACGGCTAGAGCAGTTGTCGGAGGATGCCACCAGGTCACAGCTGGGACAGGGCAGAGGAGAGCCGACGTGGGGGAGACTCCATGTGGTGGGACGGAGGAGCAGAGAGATAGGAGGAGCACACGGGGCTAGGGCAAAGGCTGCCAAGACCTCTCCAACCAGGACTCCGGACCCACCCCAGGCCCCTGGACCCCCAAACCTGGCTGCCTCCATGTGAGCCAGAGAATCTGCTTTTAATGGGCCCCCAGGCCATCCTCATACACATTCCAACAGAGCTCAGCACGCTGTCCTCACTCCTACTTCCAGCTCACGGTGGGGTATGGGCGAGTCAGTGCGCTCCTCTGTGCCTCAGTTTACCACTTGAGGAATGAAGAGCCCATTTCGAAGGATTATTTTCATATTTAAACACACACAAGAAAGGAAAAGAAAGTTGTTTTGCCTGTTTTTTTTTTTCTCCTGGAGAATTCTAAGTACTTTTTAACTAGAACTGGGCCAGGCAGCAGGAGAGGAAAAGCACACCTGGTCACATCCCGCAGCTCCAGAAATGGCAGATGGTCCCCAAGCACCTGCCACGGGGCCGTGTCCCAGGGCAGGGGGCCTGGCAGGCTGAGATGTGGCGCCAATGCCAACTCGGGCCCTCCCCGCTCTGTGCATCCCCACGCTGGGACCTGGACACACAGCCCCAGCCAGTTAGGGCTGTTTTATCAATGAAGGGAGGAGAAGCTGGCCCCACGGGAGTTCAGGGGGGCACCTCCAGGTCTCTCACATGGCAGCGGCACAACATTCCCAGGGCCTCAGAGAAGTGACAGCAGGGACGGCAGTAAAAGGCAGGGCGGGCTGCCGGGCGGAGGAAAGTCAGAGGCCGGCCCAGTGCGGTGGCCACTGCACCCCTTCTTTCGCTCGTGCCCCTCCAGGCAGCGACCCTCCTGCCCATTGCAAAGCAGGAACCCGAGCCCCCGCGAGGACCGGAGTTGGGCCCCGGAGCCCGCATTTGTCCCCACATCTCCCTCTGACCTCTTCACGTTAGCCCCGGGGCCCTCAGGGTCACTTCAGACCCGACAGGCTCTTGCCAGTTCGGTCGGGGAATCCATTTTTCCTTCATGCCACTTGCCCCTTGCCCCTCCCTACTGCCCAGAGGGACCCACATTTTTTAAACGTTCTTTTGGTTCTCAGCATGGCATTCTCTTCCCCCGGGATTATTGGGCCATTTCCTCCAACTCTAGTGAGGACGACTTTTCCAAGAACTCACCTCTGTGAGCCCCCAGGCGTGCCCTTTTCTTCACCAGCTCTGCAAGGCCCCGCCCAGTAGGCACTGCACAGGTTCTGGGGAGCCTGGGAAGGCTTCTTTCAAACATCCGAGGGCTTCCGGGGCTCCCAGAGGGTGGGGTGGAGGCTTTCCCTCTTTCTGTCTTCCTGATGACTTGGTTTACAGCCTCCCACCTAGGAATGCTCAGCCCTGATCGATAGGCTGCCTGGCCGTAGAGGAACGTTCCAGAAGCGGCCCAGCACAGGCCTGCACGTCCCACCCTGAGAGGCAGAAGGCCAGCCCTGACCCTTGGCTCGACTCCTACCTACCCTTCTGCTTTCCATGGAGGTGGCTCACTTAAGCACTGGAGCCCTGGGCTGGGTGCTGCAGGTAAGAGGCTGCAATGGGAACTGAGAAAACGAGCCCCTGCCTTCAAGCAAGTGCATGTGGTCTCCTCTCTATTTCAGTAGTTCACTTCCGGCAAGCTCCTTAAGGACTGGGCCATAGCGTGGGCTGCTTTTCTATTCCTTTCCCCGCTGTGCCCATGACTGACAGGTTGCAAGGTGATTAAGTAAAAAATCATGAAGCAGATATGAAGGCGATGGGGAGGGCACAGGGGACTCCTCACAACCAGGATCACTTTCCTGATCACTGGCTTCAGTTACTCTATCTAGACCAAACCAGCTGGGAGGGTTAAATTAGATGCAAGTGTCTAGTGTGGTGCTGGCTGGTAGAACCGTAGAAGTCATAAAATGGCAGCTCATGAGCTCAGTTAACTATGAGTAGTGCAGACTGCATGCAGAAGGAGAATGGGGGTGGGAATGGGGATGGTGCATTAAAATAGCAACTGTGTGCCTAGCACTAGACCTAGTGCTAGGACACTTGGTCCATGTCACCCCTGTAATGCTCACTGCAGAGATGTTTTAGAGCTGAAGGAACCGAGGCTCAGAGAGGTCATCTGTCCAAGGCCACACAGCTAGCAAGAGGCTGAGCCTTGCTTTGAATGGA
Organism: Dasypus novemcinctus; assembly: GCF_030445035.2. Lineage (NCBI taxonomy): Eukaryota > Metazoa > Chordata > Mammalia > Cingulata > Dasypodidae > Dasypus > Dasypus novemcinctus. The sequence goes on along the minus strand of NC_080692.1, from coordinate 23,102,040 downwards.
CACTTGTCTATGTCTAGAGTTGGTATTCATTCTCTTAAACAATGATACTTCAGAATGCTAGGGGAGGTTTGCAGGAGGAGATTTTTTTTTCAAATAGGGTTTTGAAGTAGGTTGTGGGAAGGGAGGATGGGAAGGAAGTAAGGAGAAATGCAAAACAGCCTTGGGGCATTCCTTTAAGAATGGGTGGCTTAACCGCAGAGAGCAGGCTGGGAAGTGCGTGATTATCACTGAGAAAGCAGAGGCCATGTCAAGGCCAAGTGGATCTGGCAGGTGACCAGAAAAAAACTGTGAGAGTAAAAGGGGCAGGTGGTGCCCAAGAAGGCCCTTTGCAGGACTTTGAAGTTCAAGACCCCACTGAAAAGGAGACTGGGCAGGACAAGGGCCCAGGGAAGCAGAGGCCAGCAGTATCCAGCTCCTACTGCGCGTGCACGCACAAGGTGGCACCCCAGCCCTGGTGGCCAAACATGATGTTCCTGGGACAAAAGCCTCATGGCCCTTCTCCCTGGCAGGCACAGGGCCCCAGGGAAAGAATGAGCCTTCCTCCCCCAAATCTCTCCCTCTCTTGGAAACTCCTTCCTCCAGGTTTAAAAGGGGTTAATGTCTGCAGACGCAGCATATCCCGTTGAGACTTCTTCCACTGCAGTGGATGCCATGAAACAGAAGCAGAGAACAGATTCCCAACTAACGTGTCTCCCAGTCCTGGGGCCTTCTGGCCAACGTCCTGACACATAGAAGCTCCTGCCTGGTATGGCCACTGGCCTTTTAGTGGCCTGCCCCCCAGACTCAGAGCCCCCCTGGAGGAGGGGGATCAGAGTTTCTCTGTGATTTCCAACATGCCCAGCAGAGTGCTTGACACGTAGTAGATGGTTAATTCTAGTTATTGAGTCTATCATGGGGATTGCCATTTAGCACTGAAAGACACTGTGACACTTTCCCATCATTTACAGTTTATCATTTACTAATTTGTGATTAATTAATACTTGAAGTTCCAGCCCTGGGAAGAAAAATAGACCCAGGAGACTGGGAGCTGGAGATTTCTTAGTTCTTTGTCCTCTCTAAGTTTTGTCCCCCATATATGATGCCAGGCCATGTTTGTGACATTTTGAATAAGAGAAAGGAAAGAAAAGAATTTAATTGGCCTCAGTTCTCATCTATCAAGTGGACTCATTGAGGTTTGGGGCTGCCCATTGTGGCCTGGCAAACACAGAGCCAACCGAATGCCATCCTGTTCTTAGAAGTATGGCAGGGCTGGGATTCATGGGAGCTCTTCCTGCAGAATTGTTGCTTCCATCATCTGCTTCTCCCCCTCCTGGGTTTTCAATTGCCTTGGGTTGAGGACATAGCTTCCCATGGCATGTTCTGCCAGGCCTCTCTTCCTTATGTTTGCATCCAGATATCTCTGAGCCAAGAATTGCAATCCATATGTTGATGATTTGCTTATAATGTATCAAAATGTCCTTTGCCTTAAAAGTCAGAAGTCTAAGAGGCCAAGGAGCATTTTAATGATTGCTTCTCCCAGTTTCACTCTGCCTAATAAAAGGGCATCCTCCACACACACAGTAGAGAATAGAACCCATGTGGCCTGGGGACCAGGCAGCCAGAGGCAAGATCAGGGCAGCGAGTCTGATTCTGCCTTCCCCTTCCCCCCATGTGGCTGGGGCTAAAGTCCCCAGTCCTTCCAAGCTTGCATTTCTTCCATGGTCCAGCCAAGCTAGGTGACAGCTCACGGACCCCTCACTCATGCTGGCTCTACAGAACTGCAACCCCATGTGGCCTCCTATACCAGCAGTTTTGCATAAGGAAATTCTAAGTGGATATCTCAGATATGGATAGCCTCTCACTATACTCCAATTTCATGAATAATTAGGGCATCGGTTTTAACACCAGGAATTCAGTTTTCAGAAGGACTGATTTGACTCAGTTTCAATATCCTGCGCCTTGTATAACTGTATGTAGAGGTGATTCTATGGAAGAATAAAATCCAAAACAATCGCTACCATAAGCACGAAACTGCAAAGTTTCATCTTCTTTATCTACATCATTTCTAACTCTGATAATAACCTCACAAGGCAGGTATGATCATCTCTATTTTTGCAGACCAGTAAATAAAATAGTTCATAAAAGTTCTGGTTCATAAAAGTTGTCAGATGTCTAAAATCATTTGGCCCATAAAGGGCATTCGAAGCCAAAATGCAACGTCAGATTTGAATGATTGCAAAATTCATGCCCTTTATGACTGAATGAAGCTTGCCCTCTACTACAATGAGCCTCAATCATTCAAAGGTAGGGGCAATTATTCGTAATATTTGCCAAGGCAGGAGAAAGGGCTAAAGCATTTCAGGAACATTTTCAGTAGCCAGTGGCAACCCAAAACAGGGATGTTCTGATTAATTTTCAGATGACCAGGAATGCCCATCTCCTGAGGCAAAGCCCAGCTCCTTAAGAATTCAAATTCATTTCTTTGAGATATGACAGATATGTGGTTTGTCACAAAGGAGATTTCAGAACCTTGTCAAAGCTGTTCTCTATCTTTCTTAAGTTTTGAGACCTCAAATGTATATGAGTGTGCATGTGAGTGTGTGTGTGCACGTGACTGTGTGTGTGCACCTGCACAGGGCTGGAGAGTGTGATGACAGGCTTTATCTACGCATGATGGTTTACCAAGAACAAAGAAATAGATCATCTTGCAAAGGACCAACAGGATGGATTAGCTAAACTATTAAGCAATTGGATTGCTGTGTTTCCTGGCAACTGGAGAGCCTCGTGCTAAAACAAAAATAAATTGACTTGTATCCATAGAATTGGTTGTGCAAACAGGCATGGTCTCAATTACAAGTATATAATTAAGAATGGAATTAGCAATGAGCTGTTTTCCCTTTATGAAAAGGGACACTATCAGGCCTTTTGTGCATTGTGGCTTTCTGTTGGTAAACCAATTTAATGAGATACACACTTCCTGGATAGCCTCTCGGATTTCCCTCCCACAGCTTCACCTCTCCATGTATCAGGCACTGCTTCCCTGCTAAACAACCAGGCCCATCCCTCTGGCCTATACAACTCCAGGCGAGGACCAACTCATTTTTGGGTATGGAGGATGGAAGCCTCTGTCTCATAGACATCTAAGTTCATCTAAATAAGTAATGTGTCCCCTCAAGCAGTTTTCCCAAAATTAGGGGGTCTGGGCAGATGGATGGATGGCAGGATGGCAGGATGGCAGGATGGATGGATGAATGGATGGATGGATGTTAGTGGGGGGAGGGAGAGACAATAATAGTCTTCAGAATTAACATAATTTTAATCCTGATACTTAGATAGTTTCTACTTAGTAAGCTTACTATTCGTATCTATACCTACACCTTTGTCTATCATCTACATCCCTAATTACAAACTACCCTAGATCCTTTTTTTTGTAAAGAAGCTGTAGGTAAATAAAAATAACTGAATAGAAGCATATTTTTTATGTAATGTGTGCATGTTTACCTCTATGGAAGTCAGCAAAGAACAAAAATCATAAAACAAGACAAATCCCCAAAGCACTTATCTTTGGGCTGTGAGTCAAACACCCTGACACAAACATGTACACGCTGAACCATCCTGGTGCCATAGGTATCCAAAGAGGCACACCAGCACAAATTCACTCATCTGTCCCATTCGCCTATCCCAACACTCTCTGGCTCACACCTGAGGTTTGGCAAAATCCAAGACAGAGAGATGAGCAGAAAATCTGCCTTCCTATAATCAAGATGTAACTGGGGAAACGGACTTTGGCCCAGTGGTTAGGGCGTCCGTCTACCATATGGGAGGTCCACGGTTCAAACCCCGGGCCTCCTTGACCCGTGTGGAGCCGGCCATGCGCAGTGCTGATGCGCGCAAGGAGTGCCGTGCCACGCAAAGGGTGTCCCCCGCGTGGGGGAGCCCCACGCGCAAGGAGTGCGCCCGTGAGGAAAGCCGCCCAGCGTGAAAAGAAAGAGCAGCCTGCCCAGGAATGGCGCCGCCCACACTTCCCGTGCCGCTGACGACAACAGAAGCGGACAAAGAAACAAGACGCAGCAAATAGACACCAAGAACAGACAACCAGGGGAGGGGGGGAAATTAAATAAATAAATACATCTTTAAAAAAAAAAAAAAAAAAGATGTAACTGCATTTGCCTCACGTCAATGCTGACCCTCTGCCTGCCTGTGATTATCAACTCCTTGATGTGTTTACTCCTAGACTTCGGGATTTCATTTCTCTTCTCAGTCAGCCGCTATTGGGTAGAACCGAGTATTTCGTAAAAGCTTTGGATGCTTACAACTCAACTGACTATCATTTTGTGAACACTCACTGTGGTCTGATCTTTACATGATCCTGCAGTGGGGACACTGAGGCACAGAGAGGTCAACTCCCTTCTGCAGGTCACACAGTTAAGACCCAGGACTGTCTGATTCCAGGGCTTGTGCTCCTCTCCTCCACAGCCCTGCCTTGGGGAGAGGCGCCTGATGGCCAGTGGGGAGAGCCCAGAGAAGGCCCTCACTGCTGCCCCTCACCTGCTGTGTCATACGGCGCTGTTGAGCGGAACCTATTAAAACCACTTTGATATGCGCGCACCAAAAGGCCTGGCCATAGGGTAAAAGGCAGATGACAAAGGCAGGTGGATGTGGGGTGAGTCACAGACGTTCCTCATTTTGCAAGGCGGCGGTAAGCTGTCACACGTCATCGCAAGGAGAGAGTTCCAGCAAGGTCCCGGCTAAGCAGCCTGTGCACCAGCTCTCCCAGGGCAGCCAGGCTCCTGGTTGCTGTCTCTGTCAGGGTTTCTTAACCTCTGCGTTATTGACGCTCTGGTTGGTTGAGTGTGACAGTCCTATCACCAATGTTGAGGAGCACTGCTGGTCTCTACCCACTAGATGTCAGTAGCACTTGCCCCCAGTCATCACAATCAAAGTGTCTCCAGAATTACCAAATTCCCCTGGGGGACAGAATCACTCCCGGTGGAGAGCCTGGTCCTGGGCCAAACTGCTACAGAGCAGAGTTGTAAGAAGCAGAGGCCGCAAGAGAGCAGGCTGAGGTTGCTAGACCTCAATCTGAGGTTGCAGTGGTCAAAGTAATGGGACCAAGAGAAGTCCCAAATGGAAAGACGGTTTGGAGAAGCCACTGCATTGGCCACCACAGGGTCCCCCCCCCACCCCCCGCCTGAGCACCACCTTGCTGGGACAAGCCCCTCGCTTCCTGGCTGCAGCAGTTTGATATGGTTATGAATTCCAAAAATAGATATTGGATTATGTTTGTAATCTGGTCTGGACCTGGGCATGATTAAGTTATGATTAGGGCTTTGATTGGGCCGCGTCATTAGGGTGTTGAGAGCCCACCCCTTTGTGGGTGGAGACTAACTGATAAAAGGCATGGCAAAGGACAGAGTTGGGGGGTTTTGATTTTGGAGTTTTGCTATTAGAGTTTGATGCTGAAGGCTTAAGCTGGCGCCCCAGGAAGTAAGCTCCCAGAGGAAATAGAAGCAAGAGCCAGGAAGAGAGGAACCCTGGACCCAGGAAGAAGCAAGCTCTGGGAAAAGAGAAACACTGAACCCAGAGAGAAGCAAGAACCTGCAAGAGAGGAACCCAGGAAGCCTGAACCCTCGCAGATGTCGGCAGCTATCTTGCTCTAACACGTGAAAATAGACTTTGGTGAGGGAAGTAACTTATGCTTTATGGCCTGGTATCTGTAAGTTCCTACCCCAAATAAATACCCTTTATAAAAAACAACCAATTTCTGGTATTTTGCATCAGCACCCCTTTGGCTGACTAATATAGAATTTGGTACCAAGGAGTGGAGAAGTGCTTTGCAATTACTGAAAATATACTGGAACTGTTTCATAAATGGGTAAGGGGTATTTTTTTGAGGCATTGTAAGAAGCTTGATGGAAAGGCCTAGATCACTTTGAAGAGACTGTTGACAGCAATATGGATGCTAAAGAGACTTTTTATGATGCCTTAGAAGTAAATGATGAAACTGTTATTAGAAACTGGAGGAAAGATGATCGTGTTTTAAAGTTGCAGAGAACTTAGCAAGATTAACTCCTGGTGTTGTATGGAAGGCAGAATTTGAAAATGGCGAGCCTGGGCATTTAGCTGAAGAAATTTCCAAAGTAAACCTGGAGAATGTGGCTTGGCTTCTGCTTGCAGCTTATAGAAAAATGCTAGATGAGAGAGATATACTGAGGACTGAACTGTCAGGCACAAAGAAAACAGAAACTAATTCTGGAAATTCCAAGCCTCTGGAAACCCAGAAGAAAGTGCCCCATTGGAAGATTTAACTAAACTTGGAACTTGTAAATTGGGATTGAAGATACAGTTATCTCTGAAAGACTTGTGGAAAGTCTTACTGTCTGATGGCTTGGACCCCTGCTTCCTGCATGCTAAACCAACAAGGTTTTTGAGAGATCTGTATAAACAAAACCACTATCAGCTTGGATTAAAAGGGACATGGAAAGGAGAGATTGAAGGAGAAACAGCTTTAAGAGGAAAACCATGGAAGCTGAGATCTGGAATTAAGACATCACCTTGGGCCAAAAAAGGATCACCACCCATATGTACAGAGAGAGTGAGGTCTGGAGCTTGGTCAATACCCAAATGCTTGATGAGGGCAGAACCAAGAAAATGGCTGTTAGGCAAGCATGTGGAAAGGGTGAGTTCCCATAAGGCACCAAGGAGAAGAAACCATCATCATAAAAATGACTCTCAGACTGAAATCAAATGGAGGATGCCCTGCAGGTTTACTGAACTGTAGAGGACCCATGATTCATGTTTCCCTCCCAGTTTCTCCTTAATGTAATGAAAATGTTTATTCTTTGTCTGTCCATTTGTGTATTGGAAACAGATAAATTGTTTTGTAAGTTTCTATAGTAAACAAGTCTTTGCCCCAAGACAAACTGTATTTCTTTAAATTGATGTGATATGATTTAGTACTTGCATTGTTACTGATTTTAAGACTTTTTTGAATATTGTAATGTCTTTTTGGAATTCAGAGGGTGGAATATAGCAGTTTGATATGGTTATGAATTCCAAAAATAGATATTGGATTATGTTTGTAATCTTTTCTGTACCTGGGCATGATGAAGTTATGATTATAGCTTTGATTGGGCCAAGTCATTAGGGTGCCATAAAAGGCATGGCAAAGGACAGAGTTGGGGGTTTTTGATGTTGGAGTTTGGTGCTGAAGCCTTAAGCTGGAGCCCCAGGAAGTAAGCTCACAGAGGAATTAGAAGCAAGCCCCAGGAAGAAAGGAACCCTGAGCCCAGGAAGAGGCAAGTCCTGGGAAGAGAGGAACCCTGAACTCAGAAAGAAGCAAGACCCTGGAAGAGAGGAACTCAGGAAGCCTGAACCCTCCCAGCCATCGGCAGCCATCTTGCTCCAATATGTGCAAATAGACTTTGGTGAGGGAAGTAACTTACGCTTTATGGCCTGGTATCTGTAAGCTCCCACTCCAAATAAATACCCTTTATAAAAACCAACCAATTTCCGGTATTTAGCATCAGCACCCCTTTGGCTGACCAATACACCAGCTCTGAGGCTGGAGAAATGTGGTGGGAAAATGGTATAGGCCCTTTTAGTTTCCTGGGTGTTGTACAGATCGTTCCCGTGAGATTTGGCATTTGTGACCAACAGGCCAGCTGGGCTGAAGTCCCCTTCTTCCTCAGCTGAAGCGGGTGCTGACTCAGCGAAGCTTGCCTGTAGGACAAGACGTCAAAGGGGAGAGTCCGTCCCCTCCAGGGAGCCGGCTGGGGAAGCCCCGGGGGCCTCCACAGGTGCACTCCCTGTTCTGGATTTCTCACGAATTCAGCCCAGACTGGGCCAGCCTTAAAGAGCGAGGCTGTGAGGTCTACCCCAATGGAGTGGAACTAGAGTCACGTGGTGTCCTCTGCGTACCCCAGCGAGGTCTCTGGCCTCCTGGTCTGACTCCTAGAGGCTGGTGGGATTCGTGTGGACTGGGTCCCAGGAGGCTCCTAGCCAGCCGCCTGCTCCTCTACTGCAAGCAGCACCCTCCAGGGCCGAGTCCTCATCACCCCCACCTCCAGACACCTCAGGAGTTTTTTAAAGGATGTCGAATTTTTTAAGCCACCTATGAGTCTAATCCCATTTAATTCCGAGAAAACCCCACTGTCCCACCCCCTACCCCTCTGCTCTCCACGTGTGTCTCCAGACCAGCAGCACTGATTCCCAGGAGAGTGCTGAAATGTGGACCCTCAGGCCCCACCCGGGCCCTCTGGACCAGAGCCTGAATTTGAACAAGATCCCCAGGTGCATCTCCCCAGAAGCAGAGCACCCTGTCCAGGGCTCCTGACCAAGGTGTCTGTACCCTCAGGGGTCCCTGCCCTCGCCCCAGTATTCGGGCACGTCTACCCGTGTCCCTGGAAGAAGGCACCGCAGCCGCCCTCGTCAGCCTGTGCTGACCATTTCGCAGCCACCCTCGCCGTGGAGACCTTCCTCTCGTCTCCCCTCCGTCTCTCCTACTGTAACTGTGGCTGAATGACGCTTGCCCCATCCTCAGCACGTCACCATTTCCATAACACTCCATTTGTTTGATAGTGCGTCGCTGACTGTTTCATGGCTCATTTCAGGTTGTTTTCAGAGAAGAAACCCGAAGCCCTTTGCTGGAGGGGAGTGGGGCACACTGGGCCCAGGGACAGTGCCTGGCTGCTCCGTGCAAGCCTGCAGCAAGCGTCCGCTGAGCTGAGCTGGTGAGCATGAGGACCCAGGGCCCCTCCCCCTGCTCAGGCCCTGCAGCCTCTCCCATCAGAGAAAAGGCCGGGACTCTCCCGGAACCCTGGGTCAAAAGGCACCTGAGATCGTATTACATAAGTCATGCACAGGCTCTGTTCTGTTGTGGTGGGAAGCCCAGAGCACAGGAAGGCGATGGGAGGGGTTGGGGCCAGCTGGCAGGGGAAGTCCTGCAACCTGCTCCCGGCCTGGGCCTTGCTCCCCTTGCCCCTGGATGTGGATGGGCCACAGGCTACTGGAGGCTTTTCCAGGTCACCTCTTAAACCAGTGTTGAAGGTCTCCGGTAGCCCAGTTGCTACAGGCCCAGAAGCCACCCCACCCTCTCTGTGCCTTAGCAATTGTCAACAGAGCTAGTGATGCCCATCTGCAAAATGGGAGGAAGAATCCCACCCTTACCTGCCTTAGAGAGCCCGAAAGATAAAGGAGAGAAAAAAGGAAACCACTTCCTCCACTGCTCAGGTGGGCTCCTCCAGCCCTGCCTTGAGCTTCTGTTTTAGGGAAGTGATGTTCTCTCTGACTGAGTGCCTCCCACTTAACATCTGCCAATATTGTAAACATCAGCTCAAATTCAAACTCATGCCAGGCACCTTCCCAGACTCCCCTTTGAGAGTTAGCCACGCCCTTTCTGCAGGTGACTTCACCTGTCTGAGGCTCAGGTTACTTGACTGTAAAAGGGGTATAACAAGGAGGGATGTGAGGAATAAGTGGGAGGTACTTTGTTTACCTCCTGGCACATGTGGAGGGCTCATGCAAAAACCAGGACTGTGCTGCAGTTTGCACAATGACAACATTACAACCATGTGAGTTGACTGTGAGTTGCAGGATGGAAGGAGCCACTTAAAAATCACTTTTGATTCTTTCAGTGTCCAACCACGTGCTTCCACAACTGTAACTGGCCACATTTTGCTTTGAGGATTAAATGAAATGATAATACAAATGAAAGCAGCTAGTTGCAGTGCCTGACCGAGAGAACCTAAAGAAACTTTAGAATCCCCTTTCTCAAAAAAAAAAAAAAGATCGTTGTACTGAAAACTTTAAAGACCCAAATTAAACCTGCTAGCAAAAAGGGCTTGCATATTGGAGGTCGAGAATCCTGGCACTGGAAAGTGAATTCTAAAGGGGCCATAACTTTGGAGCAAGAAGTAATGAGTTGGTTGTCAATATTAGTCATGTTTTTTTGGAATGGGTTCTAATCAAATCTTTCATGTCCTGAGCTTCCCTGCACAGAGTACAAGGGGAGGTAAGTGATGAGTTTCATGTGGAATCGGGAACACTGGGCTGCAAAAAATACCAGCCACATGAGAGGGTTCAGAAGTCACATGTGAACAGAGGAAGGCAGGAAGAACTGGCCCAACCCCGGGCACAGGGCTTCAGGGGTTCTGGAGAAATCCTGCTACTTCAAGGACCTCAAGATTCTGGGCTTGGTGGAAAAACTGACTGCTCACATCTCTTTCCAAATTTATATGCAGTTGTTAAGATCCCTGGTGCCTAAAAGTGGAAAGAAACGTTGCGGGTGCTACACCATGGAGAAAGGTAAGCTAACATGAGCATGGCCGAGTCACGCCTGACCTAACACACCTACCCCCACACAGCCCACTCATGAGGTGGTCCCTGGCACCCCATCCTCACAGAGAAATAGTCTGGGCTGCCGTGCTCACTGTTAATAAAAATGAACAATTTCTTGAGGAAGTAAGAGGAAAGTGTGGCTGGCAGATGCGGGGACAACAGCTGAGAGAAGACAGCTGTTCCTCTCTCTCCCTTTCCTGCCTCCATCCCAGAGTCCTCACCGGCTGCCACCTTCCATGGCCACAAACGACAGCTCAGAGTTGTGCCATTTCGAACACAATCTGCTGAGAGAAGTTACCTGTGCCTGCGGAAGGGGTGCTCTCCATAATGGCAGGTGATTGAGACGTTTCCTAGCCTGTCCCCCAAGCCACCCCTCCTTCCTCTGTGTCTCTTCCCATGCCCCATTCCACAGAGGCAGAGACTACCTTTGGGGAGAACTGCCATGAGGTGGACTTTCCACATAGGAATTGTGGCATCTGCTGCTGGGATGCTCACTAAACAATTTTCATATGCCTGGGCACACAACTAGGCTGCATTTCCCAGTCCCTTTGCAACTCGATGTGGTCTGTGATTGCTCTCACCATCGGGATGTGAGTAAAAATGGCCTGTGTGACTTGCAGAATGAGGTAGGTAAGAGTGGGTGTGTATTTTCCATTCTTTCTTCCACAAGATGGAACCCCCCTCCATCCCTGAGTAGCCACTTAGAGGAGAGCTGCTTGACCCATAGGGGGGTGTGATTGGAGCGAGACATCAATTTTTATTGGGTTAAATTGCTGAGATTTCAAGGTTCAGCTGTCCCAGCAGCTGGAATTACTTGCCCTGACCAGTATGAGCACAATCCTCCATCCTAGGAGGATAAGAACATGGTGCTGAAGTATGATTCTGTAGCTATTTGGTGGAAATCATCCTGAGGCTAATCGTAAGGAGTCCAGCTTCCAGCCCAGGCTCTAAAGCCATCAAGCCATCCTTCTGGTCCTCAGTTCCTCATTTATAGGATGAGAGTGTTGAGCTAGATGGTCATTACTGTCCCCTACTGCTCCAAAGAACCTGTGACACGGGCAGTGGGGATTCAGTCCCCCTCACTCATCCATCCATTTGTCATAACGTATGGACTAATGACGTGTCCCAGGTCTGAAGCTCGCTGAGCACCTGTTAGACTAGCTGGCTAATTATTAGGGACAGTCCTCCATTGTCCCTGCTTCTGGAGTAGACAAGAAGAACACAGACATGGTAAAACCCCAAATACGCAATAGTGGGTCAACAAATGTTTGCTGAGCAGTTACTCATTGACGGCTGGGGCAAGAGAGGGTGAAAGTGAAATCTCCAGCAATTCCTCTGTCTCTTCCCCACCCCTCCCACATACCCTGCATTAGGGCCACCAGCTGCACAACACCAGGGTGCACCATTCATGTCACAGCGGGGGTAGAGGGCCTCCCCGGAGTTGTGCAGAGCACAGCAGGTGTGGCTGGGGGTGGGGCCCTGCCTCTTCTGTACCCTTGGTGATCACACCAGGTGTCTTCACACCTGCTTGCTCCTGTCTGCCTGGCCTCCTTGGTCTGAAACAACTTCACTCTGTCCTCCAGCTGGGGAGCCCTAGTGTTCTCTCAAGGTCCACGTGAAGCCTCTGGGAACGTTTCCCTGATCATCACCCCCTGCAGCAGAATTAATTGTTTATTGCCCCTGATAGCATCAATCACTTGGTTAGTTATTTATGTGCCTGTCTTCGCCAGGAACTGTGCCTTCCTCAAGTGCAGTGACTTCACCCTTACCAACCCTGCAATGCCTACTCACCTGCAGGTGAAGTTTTAATGATTCCTGAGTCACCGATGTTCCCAGGAAGAGTTAAAATAAAGCAAATGTTAATGTCTAAGAGTCCAGGAAAACTGGCACAAGTGTGGGGTTTATTAAAACTCTTCTAACTTAGAGACCCAGTTCAGGATCCTTCAACAGAAATCTTTCAGCATCTATGTGATCTTTAGTAAGTGACTTAGATTCTCTGAGCTTCAGATAAAAAAACAATAGAAATTCCACTTTGCCCCCAGGGTGGGCTGTGAGGAATAATTGCCACTGAGGATGTGAAAGTATCCTGTAAGCTATAAATTGCTGTACAAATGCCTGGGTCATAAGTCTTCTCTGGCAAGTATCTTTTTTTTCTTTTTAGAAGGTACCAGGAACTGAGGCCAGGACCTTGTATCTGCAAAGCAGGTGCTCAACCACTGAGGTACACCCACTCTGTCTGACGATTATCTACAGCTCATGAGCAATCTTAATCACGTCCACACTCATTAGCGGTCATAGTTGATGTTCACCTGACCTAGTTTTTGATGGTAACTTTTCAGGAAAGCCTCCCTTAGGGACCACGTCACCTGGCTATCCAACCAGCACGCCGGTCTCGTGCTAGGCAGGTGCTGAGCGGGGCTCTGGATTGCCAGAAGCACGCAGGGAGGGCACACGGAGTCCAGCACCCCACCCTCCGCTTGCTTCTCTCCCACCCTGGGCTGGGAGAAGGGGAGGGCGCGAGGCCCAGTCTGGGGGAGAAGTGAAGAAGCAGCCCCAGCTCTGGAGCCAGAGGAACAGCTTGCTCTGCCTGAGCAGGCTGGTGCCAGGAGGGGATCTGAGTCACTCTCTGGCAGCAGCGAGGACAGGGTGCCAGCCCCTGCGCCTGGTCTTCTGCGCTCCCCACCCCTGCCTCGGGCTTGCCTCTTTTGCAGGACAATGACACCCAGGCCAGGGTAGGCAGCTCCCAAGCACTGCACTCCAGCTCAGCCTCTGGGCCAGCGGTGCGCGGGGCGAAGTCTTCCTTTCCTTAGGTCCGGCCGTTACTGGTTTACCTGCGACGTAGTTCTGGTGTGACTTTTGTTTTTCACAGGTTTGCCTTTCTCCCCAAATAAGCAGCAAGCTCCCTGAAGGCAGGAAATGTCATACACTTCCGTGCGTCCCCAGCGGTGCTGGGGGTCTTGCTGGACCTGCAGCGGGTGGCCACTCAATTTTTGCACAGTTCATTTATTTGTGCCTTTCTGCACCCGTCAGGTCAGTGGTTCTCAACCCTGGTCACACGTCAGAATCACGCACTGAGGTTAAAAACAAACCTCAGGCTCAGCCACAGAACAACCCACTCGGAGTCTCTGGGCAAGGCTGGGTTCACAAAGCTCCCAGGAGGGTTTGTGCGGGCAGCCTGAGTGGAGAACCTCTGATTGTCGGCGCTTGGTGTCCTGGTCTGGCCTCTGCCCTGGTGTGGATCAGGGGGAACTCCCTGCTGCTGTCCCCAGTTTCTCCATCTGCAAAATGAATGGACTTTCAAAGGAGGTCTCCAGACCAGCCCTTGACCTTGACCATCGTATGCTCCCTCGGCCCAGGGGACAGGTCTCCTGCCCCTCCAGCCATGGCCACAGTTCCTTGGTGCTCCCTCGGTACTGGGTGTTGCCTGACCAACCACCTGGGTGGGCGCTACTCCCCGTTTTCTTCAAGACACCTAAGGAAGGGGTCTCGTTCTCTCTCTCCATCTTCTTGCTAGCTTCAGATTTGGTGTAAGGAATGCGCTGGACCAAGTCATCCTCGCACAGAGACCATTAAGAAAAGTCACACATCATCTCCCCGCACCCTCTCTGGGAACCTGTAGGTGTGATCTCGCCTGGAGGCAGAGGGCAAGATGAATCATCTGTTCCAGGCAAATTTCAAGCTAAGTAAGATGCCACTGCCGCCACCCAAAGGCTCCAGGGTGCTTTCCTCTAACCCGCCGCAATCCCGAGTGACCGTCACCCATCCACGCAGAGGCCCATGCGGAGGGAGGTGGCCAGGGGAGAACAGGATGCTGCGGCCACCCGAGACGCCCGCAGGTGCAGATGGTGCTCATTAGAGAGGGAGGCCCTGCCAAGGGCCCCCCCCTCCCCCAGCTTCCCCCAGCCTCAAGGGCAGCCTGCGAAGAGCCAGATCCTCTTTCGGAAACCTGCCTGGTGCTTCCACTGAATTTCAACTCTATAGAGGGAAGGGTCAGCTCCGCTCCCCACTCCCTGCTTGGAAACCAGACACCCAGCCCAGCCCGTCACTCCTTGTGGACCTTGAGTACAACCATTGCTCCTGAAATGGGCAGAAAAAGACCCGCCTGATTCATTCTTCCAGCAATTCATGACTATCATTCAGCAGTAAAATGTTGGTGATTATCATTTACCATTTACCCAGCAAGTCTTAAGAGCTCTGGGGCCCTGTAAAGTCATCCTGGAAAAGAACATAGTTGAATGGAAGCTGCGCGCATGACACAGACTCCGGGCTCCTGGCTTTTCTAGGCTTGGGTGTGATACAGTGAAAAGAGCATGGGACACGTGGTTCAAACCCCAGCTCCTTATCCGGGGGAGCATCGGAGCGTGAGACTCCTTATCTGTAGGGCACAGACACTAATGTCCAGCTCACGGGGACGCCTGACTAGCTCTGTGACCAAACAGAGGGGCACCCAATAAACAGGAGTCATTAGCATCACCGTTCAACTCAGCTAAGCCATCATGGTGAACAGGGTGACTCAGGATTATTCCAGGCTGGGTAAATATTTTCTGGCTTGCCTTATAATAAGTCTCTATCTGGGACCTTGTATTTACTTAATGCTGGTCATAGCAACTCTGGCTTCCTGTCATTAATTCTCCACTCATCCTCCCCAGCTCGGGCAGGAAGAGGAAAGGCTTCTAGGCATGGGTCCTCCCGGCATGAGTGGAGGCAAGAGTAAGAGAATCCAAGTTTCCTAAATCTGGCCCAGCACCGCAGGGCTCAGAAGAGAGGGATGTTGCTCAGGATGAGAGGAGGACAACCAGCCCTGGACTGAAATGACTCCTGGCAGCTCTTCCCCGGTAGAACGGGCTAAAGAGCCTGGAACGCTCCGCAGGGGCGCTTCCTGGGCCTGGCCCTGCTGCACCCACTCCCCATGCCAGCCCCTGCACCACTAGGAAAGCAAACACATCCGGTTTTCAAGGTCTCTTGGTTTTCAACTCGGGACCTTTGGCACACTTAAAAGGTTGCTCTCTGCCTCACGGGCCTTCATGCAAGTGGGTGGAGCAGGGCTGTGCCCGCCACCCTGCCAGCCTGTGCCTTCTGCCCGCAAAAGCCTCCTTCAAGAGGTCGGCGCCGCACAGAGCCATCAGGGGTTAAAGCTCACCATTTTCTGCAGGTGCTGTCGTTTTATTACAGCCATTTGCTTTTACGAAGTCAAAGTTGCTTGGTGATTGTTTTCCTCCTCTTAGCCCAGCCTCAATGCTGGATATGGAGGGGCTGCATAAAGGCACAGACCTGAGCTGACCAAGTTTCAGAGGTGGGAGGTGAAAGAGCCAAAGCAGGTGGGGCCAGGGAGGGCAGAGGCTCGCCACCAAAAGTAAGGAGGGAGCGTAAATGTGTGGGGTTCCTATTTGGAATGACGGACATGTTTAGGTAATGGCTGGGGGTGATGGTGCCACAGCACTGTGAAGGCAAGGAGCAGCACTGAAATATATATATAGCTGAATACGATTAAAAGGGGAAATGTTAGATTGTATATATGGTAACAATTAAAAAAAAAAAATCCAGATTAGAAGACCAGAGAAGATGGAGCAAATGAGTGCAAGAACTAGCATGGCATGTGGCAATCAGGATGGCACAAGTTAAAGAGAGGCCAGCTTCCTCTCGGGTGTGAGACAAGGGCCAGACAGACTGCAAGGGGCAACAGAATCAGTGAGGAAGGAAGGTGGACATGGGTGGCTGCAGAGTAAACCAGAAACGTCCATGCCAAGAGGAAAAAGATAAGGCAATAAGCTTAAAAGAACAGTAAAAATTATAATTGTTCTCATTAATTAAGCACCTACAATGTGCCCAGCTAAGAGAAGTTTCCTATTTTGATGAGCACCTTTATTGGAAGGGAAGATGGGTCCAATCAACCAGGAAAATTGAAAAATGCAGGTGAGAGAGGGACTCTGATGAAGGAATAGCACAGAGAATCCTAAAGGGAGAAGGTAAGGGAGGCCCATGAAGGAGTTGGACTTGTAGATAAGGAGGGACACTTGTTCCTGGAGTCAGGATAAAAGGAAGAATGGGAGGAGGACAGAGAGGAGAGAAGCTGTTGTCAGGTCATGCCAGGCCCCTGCCGCAAATCTCCCATGACTCCTTGATGTCAACGGAATAAAATCCAATCTCCTTGACGTGGCATGGATCATGTTCAATGGCCTGCCCTATTTTCCCAGCCCTATTTTCCATCTATCATTCCTCATTCCCTTCCTCTTCCATCTTAGGTTTCCTTATCCAATCCTCTTCCCTTAAAACCTACCCTGTCCTCCAGCCCCCAAGCCTCTTTCTTACTAATCAAAACCCAAGGACTAAAGGCAATGTTGCCTCATCTCGAAAACTCATCCTGATCCTTCAGAGGAATAATCTCTCCTTCTCTCTGCTACCCCAGCAGCATGCCTGGTGGGAGGCTCATGGACTCTCAGTACATGAGCACATGGAGGGCAAGGCCCTCGCCTTAGCCTTCATTGTCCCCCAGCACCTCACGTAGGGCTTAATGTATATTCAATCTATGTAAACTCCATTAGGGCAGAGCCCATATGTGTATTGCTTATGACACAGGGTTTACATAGGTACATTTCTTAAATGAGTGAATGAATGAATGAGTGAATATCTGTCTACAGAATTAGACCAAATCTTCTAACACATTCTAAAATTCTTCTGCCTTCTTCCTCAGCACATAGTATGGGACCCTAGTCCTGGGAAATACTTAAATAATGTTACTGACTGGATATGTGATTGATAGTAATAATAACTTGGATTTATATATTACCTTTCTTCCAAGGAGATATTTAAACACGTTAGAATAGAGGCTGCCAGGTGGTGGCTTGAGACCTTTTGAACTTGAAAGCCTTTATGCAGGTCCTGCACCTACTGGCCTAGACCTGGCCCACTTCTCTCAATTACATTACCCACCTGGTCCCTGAAGGTTATAAGTGTTTAGAAACCAGTGCTTCCTCTTCATAGATGGGGAAACAGAAGGATGGCGGGCTTAAGTGGCTTATCCCTAGACAGTGAAGGTCACGTCCCAGTCTCCTTACCTTTAGTGCTACAAAACTGCTTGGTGGGATTCAGCAACACACCAATGCTTTGCAAATGAACTTGGCTTTCCTAGACAGTTTCCCTTCACACAGCCTGGGCTGCATGCAGATTCTCGGTACTTGGTAAACTCCTGTAACCTCCATGATAGTGATTCTCAAAAAGGAGAAGCCTTTGCAGAACGAATGCCAACTTCCCCAAATGGGCCCCTACTGTCTGCTTTGGCAGACACACAAGGACCAGGAGATGACTTGGTATGCCCATATATCAAAGCAAACCATGTGAAGAGATCCAAGTAGCTTTATGATTTTTGCCTTCAGAGCAGCCCAAGCCTTCAAGACTAAAAGTCCTGATCTGCCTAATTGAACCAAATACCTTCCCCATCCCCCCATTCCCAGTCAGCGCTCACCCTAACCCCCCGCCATCCAAGTGTTTGACCTGAACAGAGAGGCTCACATTCCACTTACTCCCTGACACTGTTTCCCATCTGTGGGACATCAGTTCTCTCCCCTCCACTGACTCAGCATCCACTCAAATTGCCTCTGGGGGATACAGAACAACTACAGCAGGACCAGCACATACTCTCTGAGGGGACTGATGAACTTTCCTGATGCTCCAGTCAGATTCCAACTAGACTCCAAGTATCCTCTTCATGAAAGGGTCTGGGGAAACCAAGAATGGCTAAGTAAAATGGGAATGGGAAAAGTAGACCCTTGGCAACACAGAGATTATGGCTGCTGAAAGAATAGAGCTGCAGGGTGCCTAAGAGTTACCTCCTGAGAGCCTCCATGTTGCTCAAATGTGGCCAGTCTCAAAGCAAAACTCAGCATGTAAATGCATTTCCTTCCCCCCAGTGTGGGACATGACTCCCGGGGATAAGCCTCCCTGGCACCGAGGGATTACTACCAAGTACCAGCTGATGATGTAACTAGAAAATGACCTTGAATAAAAGGGTCAACTCAGACCAGCAGAATATTTCAGTCTACATATAATACCAGGAGTTAAAAATGCTTTTTGACCTGAATCAAGGGGGGAATGGAAAGGACAAATGAGTTTATATGGCTATGAGTCTCCAAAAAGAGCCAGGAGGTTATCAGAGGGGTTGCCCTTGTGCACACCTCAGCAGAGTCCCAGAGACAGATAAAGTAGATACAACACCAGGTATTGGTTCTTCTGAGGGCTACAGAGACCCACAGGTTCTATGGTCATGGCAGATGGAGTTCAGTGCCATGTCAGTTGGCCCTTCTTTGGAGTTTGTGTTTCTGTGTGATGGAGCTGAACTCAGATATGATCTTTTTTCACAAGCCTCTCCTGTTACTTTCACCAGAACTGTAGTTGGTGCTGGGGTTTAATATATACCCAGGGGATCTGAATCTCTGGACTGACCATATGATAGCCAGGCCCTAAGCCTCAAGAGACTTCAGCTCCTACACTCTGGTTTATTGGACTTACTCTACTCAGCTAACATGGAGTTGAAGAAGGTCAACCACCACATCAGGGAGCCAAGAGTGCCTACAACTGAAAGCAGGAGGATTGCATCCAGCATCCACATGGAATCTAAGCCCCTCTTGATATAGAGGTGGAGTGGACACAACCATTCCAGGGCCGACAGGATGGAGGAATAGAATATGGATTAGAGTGGACCTACTGATATTCTATTCATGAACTATTATGATTAGTAATCAAAGAAAATATGGCATTGGTGTGGAGAAAGTAGCCATGGTGGCTGCTGGGTGTGGGGAATGGGAGGAAGAGGTGAGATGTGGAGGAGTTTTCGGGACTTGGAGTTGTCCTGGGTGATACTGCAGGGACAGTTACCAGACATTGTATGTCCTCCCATGGCCCACTGGGTGGAATGTGGGAGAGTGTGGGCTATGATGTGGACCACTGACCACGAGGTGCAACAGTGCTCAGAGATGTATTCACCAAATGCAATGAATATCTCATGATGATGGACGAGGTTGTTGTTATGGGAGGAGAAGTGGGGGGAGGGGGGTGGGGGTATACGGGAACCTCATATTTTTTGAATGTAATATTAAAAAAATAAATAAAGACCAAAAAAAAAAAAAGGAAAGAAACTCTTCAGGTCAGGTGGTGGTGAGTGGAGTCACTGTTAGGATGTCACCCCTTGGAATAGAGGACACTTAGGGATGCCTCATGGCTCCCCTGAGAAGGAGTATTTTGAGGAGATGAGCTTTGGCATTCTGCAACCTCAATTCATAAACATTCATTTAGTACCTCTTATATACTTTGGAATGTTCTAGGCTTAATGGGGAATAAACACACCATGTCCCTCTCTTTCAGAGAGCTTACCATTCAATAAAGACAGGACAAGAAGGTATCAACCTAGACTCCAAAGCATGGTGTTGCGTGTGATATAAGAGACTCAAACTAATTGCAGTGGGGGCACAAAGGAGGGAGAAGCAGGTCTCATTCAAGAAGGTTGTGTTTATGGTGATTTGGAATGAAATCATCTTTTCCAAGAAGGCTAGGAAAAAGGAAGTGGGGAACAGCCTTTGTAGAGACGACCCATGCTGAAAAATTATCTGATGTAGATTCAATGCACAGATACATTTTTAAACTTTCTTTTCAGGAACCATGAGAAAGGAAACAAGTGTATGCAGGAAGTAATTAATATTGAAGAGGCAAATATTGACCTAGGGCAGGTAAGAGCACAACGGAAAGTGTGCAGATGAACAAGTGAGAGTAAAATCTCTTTAGGGAATGGGGAATTAGCTGAAATATTTATAGATTCCTAATGTCGTTGATTGGTTTTTAAATGTGAGTGGAAATAACAACAATTACATTTCCAAAGAATGAGCCAATAATTGACCTTCTCTTTCGTACATTAGCTCTCAATCCAAGGAGCCCAAAGGATTTCACATTTTCATCTTTGGACCCCCACAACCTAGCTCAGTGTCAGGCACACAGTAGGAGCTCAATAAATGGTGAATGAATGAATAAATGATCAAGTGAGTAGATGAAAACATAGAAGAGCATAAGACCCATGTTCTGGTCTTACCACCCCCATTCATTAATACTTATCTAATGTTTGGCCCAGCCATTTAATGACTCTGTGCCCTGATTTTCTCATCGGCAAAATGGAAGTAATTATAGAGGCTTCCTAGGACTCGTGTGAGATTCAATGATATGGAGAAATACTTTGCAAACTGGAAAGCACTAAAAATGTCTCTTCCAAATTGGTATCTCATTTACACAATGAGAACACATGTTTTTTAGGGAAACCAGGGGGCCACAATCAAGCCACCCATGGTGCTGTTTGCCCTGTTTGGGAACTGTCCCACCAGATCCCTTTCTGTGAGAAAATATGCCATTGCCACTAGCTCCTATGGAGGAGAGCAGTAACAAAACTGATGATGAAATGCAATAACCAGAAATGTCTGCAAGGCCATTATTGCCACCGGGAGCCAAGAGTGCCTTAGTCTGCTACCATCTGCAGGAAGTTTCATTATCCCTGCCTTGAGTTTTCTGAGCCCTAGAATTAAGATGTCGGCTGGAGATACAAGCTTTGTTCACTTGGAAAAGCTGCTGATTTATCAACAACTTTTGTACACACACACGCATACCCAAGCATGCTCTGCTGACACTTGCCTGCTCCTGACAAGAAAACTGGGCCATGTGGTGACAATATTAATTAGACAATTGCTGCTGAAAAAGGAATCTGTAAAGCTCTCCACCTGCTTTCTCCTGGTACTCTGTTTGCAGACAAGAAACAGCTAACAGGGTCTGACGGGTCAAAACAGTGTATGGTTGTAGTTTACACCAAGGTATGCTTCCAAAAGAAACACTGGAAATGCACAGAGACCCCGAACGGGGCTCTAGAATGGAACCTGGCCCCAGAGTCTTCTTTGCAAGGTACCCATTGCCCGGAGGTTGATCATCAAAGCCTCTGGACTCTTCAGCAATTTTATTGTGGAGGTGAGTGGGCAAGATGAATGTCATCAGCTTCACATTCAGATGATTTGGGTTCAAAGCCCAGGTCTATCTTATACCAGCAGTATGATCTTGAACCATTTGATTTACTTTTCTGAGCTTCGTTCCTCATCCATACAATGGGAACATAATTACCTTCCCTGTAGTGCTGTTGTGAAAATTAAATAAAATTATATATATATATGTATCATCTATATATTATACATATATATATGTATCATCTATATATATCATCTATATCTATATACATGTAGATACATATCATCTATATGTATCATCTATATATTAGCTAATTCCTCCCTCCCTATTCCCAAGTGTTGGCTCTGCCAGTCAGCTCACTTTTGTTGGAACAGGCACTTTCTCACACTCGTGCTTTATAGCCCATCACCTGGAACACCCTCCCTCTTTCCAACCTACCTACATTAGACTCATCCTATAATGCCCAGCTCACAGCCCCCATCTCTGCCAAATCCTCTAAGACCTCTCAGCTGAACATGACTGCTTCTTTTTCTGAGATGCCAGAGCAATATTGCTAGTGATCTTCCCAGTGTGTGTGGTGAAATTCCTTGAGAGTGGCAATTGGTTTTATTTATCTTGGCACTCCACTTTGGAGTGAGTTGTATAACATCTTATTTCTTAAACTGAGACCAGGTCATATCTCATTAACATGAAATTATTAAAAATTAACATGACCTGGGTGACCAAACGTCAGTTTCTCCAACAGCGGATCTATGGGAAAATCCCTCTGCCCACTGTCTTTCAGAAGCACATAAAAACGAATCTCAGCAGTGCCCAGTAGGAGCTGAAAAATCACTTTTTATAAACTCTCGCAGCAACAATTGACTCTAAAGTGAAAAATATATTCATATATTCAACAAGTATTTGATTCCTGCTATATGGCAGAATCCGTGCCTCCCTCGGCAGTCATTTAAAATTGCTGCTCAGATCATGAGCTGATTTCCAAGTTATACCTGCAGCAGAATCTCCAAGGGAACTTGTCCAGAAACTGCCTCCTGGTTTCTACTCCAGACCCAGTGGGTCAGAGTCTCTAGGCCTGTAACCTGTGTTGTGGCCCATTCCCTTCATGAATCTCAAGCACACTGGACTTGAAGATCTAGAGCTGGAGACCAGAGAGCTGACATGGTCATGTAGCTCTAAAACTGAAACTGCTGTCACACATAACTGAAGAGACCGCTTGCCCAGCGGCTGAAGAAAAGAAAGGAAATGAGCAAGAGGCTGCAAAATGATTTCTATGAGCAGGAGTGGAAGGAACTGGAATTATTATACCTAGAGAAGAAATGGTTGTGGTGGTCCCCATTGAACATTCTCACAGTCTGAGACGTTTCATAAGAAATGTGATCATGGCAGTTTTCATCTCTGAGAAAGGCCTTTGAGAGGTCTTAAAATGAAGCATAAGAAGGAGGAGTGTGGGAAAATGGTGGGGTAGGGAGCTCCAGGACTCACCTATTCCTCCCATAAGAACAACCTTTAAACAGGCAAAAACTGTCTGGAACAACCATTTTGACTCTCCGGAAGCCAGAAGAGAATGTACAGCCTCGAGGGAAGAGTGGGAGGAGGAGGCTGACAAATTACAGTAAAGACCCAAAGGAACTGAAAGCAGGGACTTGAGCAGATGTCTGCTTCCCCGTGTTCAAGAAAGTATTGTGCACTGTTGCCAGAGGATGGGGGTAACCCAAGGGCCCGTCAGTGACTGGACAAAGAAAATATGGTGCATCCAAACAAAAGAGTGTTATTCAGCCTTGGGAGGGGGTGAAGTTCTGGGATCTGCTACAGCATGGATGGTTAGTGAAGGAGACCAGACACGCAAAGGGCAAATATTGCATGATCTCACTTACATGGATTAATTAGAATGCACCAATTCATGGAGTCAGAAACTGGACTATTGTTTACCAGGGCCCGGGGTGGGGTGATGGAAAAGTGGTGATAATGGAATGTGGTGATACTAGCACACATTCTAAAAGTAATAAACAGGACTGAATTGTATATTTGAAAGTGGTTAAATGGGAAATTTTAGGTTGTATATGTTACCAGAATAAAAACTCTAAAAAAACAAATATGGAGCTGCACATCATAAACAGTGAACCCTAATGTAAACTATAGACTACAGTTAACAGTACGATTATGAGAGTTTTGTTTGATCAATTATAGCAAAGCTACACATTAATGCAAACTGTTAATAGTAAGGAAAACTGTGGGGGTGGGTATAAAGGAACTCTCTACTTTTTCATATGATTTTTCTATAAACCTGCAACTACTCTCATTTTTAAAAATTGGGGTTGGTTTTCCAGGGTCATTAAATGGAAGAGTTGGCTACAGAAACTGGGAGAACTGCATAGATTTCCATCTGACAATCAGTGAAGGCCATCTGAAGGTCATATAGAGACAGGGTAATAGGCTTCTGTAGGTGCCTTTCTCCTATAACACTTAGAGAACACATCTTTAAACTGGAACCCAGCTTAAAGAACAATGACTCTTTCAAAAGAATAGCTCAAAATACATTGAACATGGAAGTTGAGTCGTGTCAAGATGAGAGAAGCCAGGGTATAGAATCTGCCCACTCATGACCTTGAGCAAGTACGTTTTTCTAGTAACAGAAGCAACATCATGTCACCGAAAGAACACTGAACATGGAGTTAAAAAGGCTGAGATTCGAGTCTTGGTTTTTCTATTTACAAAATGTAAAATTCTAACTAAGTCCTTCAGCAGTTTTCATCTCCCTTGTCTGCTCATCTTACAGAATAGTTGTGATCACATATGAAAACAAATATTAAAGCACTTTGTAATCAATTAATTCTCTTGACTTTTATTTTTTTAATTTGGTGATAAGTGCCATTCCATGGCCTTTCCATACATGCTACATTTGTCAAGCTCTTTTTTTAATTAGAGGGAAACAATTCTGGATGTGTGCTATGTGAAAAGAGCATTTCTTTCGAGTCATCTTTTATTGAGCCTATTCTTAGGCCCTTTTTTGCCAGAAAGAGCTGGGGAGTTCCATAGCATTCCTTAGAAACTTTAGGACTCAGTCTGAGGATTTGCTTTGTCTTCCCAGACAGAAAGGCCTTGACTGGCTGAAGAAGGAACCATGGGCAATAGAAAAGTGATGGGACACGGCCCAAGGAAGAACAAGGCAGTGGCGAGTAGTAGAGTCAAAGGTGGAAAGGGTGAAGAAAGTTCCTTGTCACTCTACTGAGCCCAGGACAGATCCCAAGCTTCTTGAGGAGATAGGACACGCAACCTCGCTGTGTTCTATCTTGATTCCAGATGCCATCTATCTAGTTGGGGAAATCAATACCTTCCCAGTTTATTACAATCTCGTCAGCATTCTTCTTGGATCACAGTGTAGAGTTGGCTGATCTTCTGCCTCTCCTTATCAGGCACAAATCCAGAGCTTCTTTCCTCTGTGCCCTGGCGATAGGAGTAAGCCCCGGGGCCCTCAAGAAAGGGAGCACGTGGGCCTGAGAAGGAAGCCATTTCCTGCCTAGAATATCTGGGTCCTGCTTCTAACCTCTTGAGGCGTCTCTGACTTGTGGCCATAAATCTTCATTTTCTAAGCTATAGAATGAAACTATCCACTTACTACTTACCCTCCAAGTAAAAACTTTGAGGTCTGCATTCTATTGTTACCATCACTGCAAGGATTGCCACAATTATCATTGTCATTATTATGAATTGCATTTTAAGCCTTTACTTCCATGTCAGGCAGGATAGTCCTATACACATGATTCCATTCCGTCCTTCCACCACTTTTAGGTAGGGATTTTCATAATTCCCTTACTATAGATGGATAACTGAGGTCAATAAAGTCAGTAGCCGGTAAATGGTTAACAGAGCCAGGAATCAAACTCATGTCTTTAACTACTGCGTATTTATCGCTTCTTCTGCAGGGAGTGCTATGAAACCAAGCACTTGGTTTTACAATATGGAGAACGAGTTTTTACTCTCAGGAGAAATGAGTATTCATGTATACTTAGATTCTAGCTTTTCCTTAAGGAGAGGGGAAATCGTGGAGAACAGGAAGGTGACCTGCAATTGTCCTTGGGTTGGGATGAAGGGGGGGTATGGGCTATCCCTGGCTGTACTACCTCCCCAGTGGATGCTTTATACAGGGGTTTGGGGAAAAGTCCACTCTTATTCAGTTGAGTCAGTAAATACATGTTGGTTCCTTTCTTATAGATTGTTATGTTTTATACCATATCCCACTTCTTTTGGGTGGTTCTTCTCAGTTAGGGAAAACCAATGAGAGCTTGTCACACCCGCACACCTGTGACTTTTAAGGACTTTGCAATCATTAAATTAGTCCGTCCAAGGAACATTGCCAATTAAATAAAACAGGGACCAGACTCTTACCTTTCTCTGCAGCCTCTTCTACTCTCACGCCTGCATCCAACCATCTAGTCCAAAGAGGCCGACCTGCATGTGGCCCCCGGGGCAGCCCCACACGCATGCTCCCCGTCTGCCCTTCAGGAGACTAATGTCCACTCATCTCTCAGGTCTCGGGTCAGATCCCCCTCCTTCTGGAAGCCTTCCAGAAGCCTCCAGCCCAGGCTAAGGGCCTTTCCCACGTGCTGCTGTCCCCTGTGCTTGCCCACCCTGTGTGGCACGACATGGGAATGAAATTGCCGCTCTTCGCTCTTCCGTTTCCCCACTAGATGATCTTCCCTGAGGACAGGCTCTGCATGGTCAACGTGGTCTCCCCAGGAACCGGCCCGGTGCCAGCCCACAGCAGGTGCCCAGCAAATGCCAACTGGATCGCAAAGGGCTGGCATCAAGAGCCAAACAGCTGTTGTCCCCACTGATGCCCACGAGGATGGCATTGGGCCACCTCACTCTTTGGCGGTCTTTCCTCCTCAAGTCAAGGCCACATCATGTGCAGCAGGGATGGAGGGCAAAGGCTTTGCATCAAACCACCTGCAGCCAAATTCCACTCTGCAGCTTCAGGCTGTGTGATATTGGGGAAGTCACGTAAACCTGAACACCACTGTTCTCATCTGTAAAAGGGGCTCAGATACAGCCTACCTCAGAGGATTGTGGTGAGGATTAAAGGAGAGATGCTATAAGAACTGCATTAGGGAAAAAGGCGATGGAGTGAAGAGGTAAAAGCAGGGAGGCCTATGTGGGAATTTGGGCTTTGCCTCATGCTGGCTGTATGACCTTGAGGCAGGTATTTAATCCAAGCCTCAGTTTCCTCATCTATAAAATGGAGCCACTAGCAATACCCACAATGCCAAACTGCTGCTCTGAAGCATCAGGACTGGCAGCTTCCCCCTGCCATTTGCACCAGAAAGAGGTGCGGTCGACATGCAGGGGGAGTCTGGGAGAAGCACCTGAGCAGGTGTGACCAGCCCCTGCTGGCCTTTCTCTTTCAGCCTTGCCTGCCTACAGGTTTGATTTAAGCAGTGCACATCCACGGAGTTGCTACTCTATCTCAGGCTCCCTGCTAGGTGCTAGGAATACAGCAGTAAACACAGCCAAGTTCTAAAGAAATAAGCACTCTAAGATGTATAATATAACGTCAAGTAGTCTTCAGTGATATTCAGTAAAAGCAAGATAAAGGAAAAGAGAATGATGGAGAGGGCAGCCATCCTAGAGCATCCTAGAGGCCTATCTGAGGAGGGGACATCTGGGCAGTGACCTGAATGAAGTGATATAGCAAAGATCGGGGGTGGTGGTAGGTGGAGAATGTACCAGAGTGAGGAGAGCATGTGCAAAGGTCCTGAGGCCAGAGTGGGCTCGGAGTGCTCAAGCAACCCCAAGAGGGGCACAGTGGCTGAAGCAATGTAAGTGATGGAGGGAGGGTAGGGGGGGATAAGGTGAGAGAAGTAAGGAAAGGCCCGTCACGCAGAGCCTTAGAGGCAAAGATGAGGCGCTTTGGTTTTACTTCTAATGGGAAACCAGGAAGAGCTTGGAGCAGAGGAGAATCACGATCTGTTTTTAAACCATCACTGTGTAGAGAGACGACGGTAGCGAGCAGCTGGGGAGATTTTTAGGTTGTCTAAGCAAGAGACAAGGGTAGCTTGAGCCAGGCAAAAGTGGTGGACAGGCCGAGGTATGCATGGAAACAGAATGTACTTTAAGGAAAGGCTAGCAGAACTTAATGTGTTGGAGGTGGAGTGAGAGGGTAAGAGGAGTCTGGGAGACCTGGAGGCTCTCGACCTGAGTTTAGTGGGTGACCAGTAGTGCCATTTACGCAGGGGACCCTGGGAAGGAGGGTCTGGACGTGATGATATGAGCTGAGGGCACATGTGCATCTCCTCTTCCTCCACGTGGCAAGAGACTTGACCTTGTGGGGGAGGGCTGGGTGGGTCCAGCTCTGCCTGTGACCAGGGAGGCACGTTTAATTCAGGGGCAAGCATTTACAGGAGCCTTCTTGTGACCACAGGTCATATCATGTGCTCCAGTCCTGCTTTATCCCTGAAAGTTAAAAAAAAAAAAAAAAAAAAAAGCAGGAAATGGTTTGTGCCCCCACCTTCCCAGCTGCTAGAAAACCTATTTCTCAATTGGTCCAGACTAGGAGGGAAAGATCATTTACAAGCTCCTTAAAGCCCCGTGTGTATCCAAAACCATCGTCCTGCAAACACACGGTTGGATAAACTCGCCCTTCATTTCAAATGCACATGGCCCCAGGAGGGGCCACAGATTAAATGCTGAGTTTCCTCAACAGTAGCACAAGTGGAGAAAAAAGGACCCGGGGAAAATATTTGCACATCAAGCATTCCCCGTGCACCCTTTCCATGTCTGAGTTATCTCTACTCCTTCTCTCTGTCCAGGGGACAGGGAAGGTGGAGTGGGAAGGAAGCCCTTTCTGAGACAGTCTCAAGGACAAGCTCTCAGGGGTGAGGCTGGGGCGCCTTCCCCCACCCCCCCCCCCCAGACTTGGCCACCTAACCCGACCACCACAGACAGCCCAGCAGCAGCAGAGATGGACTGATGACAACACGTATTGACCAGGCAGGGTGCCGAGGGCTTTATGACCAGCATCTCCTTGCATCCACACACGCGATGAGGCAGGTGCCTTTGAGCTCACATCTTACAGGTGAGGAAACGGAAGCTGCGTGCTGAGTTAGGGGCAGTGCCTGGCGTGGGACCCAGGCAGCCCCACTGCACAGGCCAAGCCCTTCTCCACTCGCCCTCCCATCACACGCTGCTAGAAGCCTCTGCTACTGATGCCCCAGCAGGCTCTCTTTGTAGGATGTCGCTGCTGCCTCCGCGCTGAGAAGTGTCCACCCCCACCCAACTGTCAGTCTCTATTTTACACGGAGACAGGTGGGTCTTGACAAACGAAAAATGACTGTGCAATTAGACAGTGTCAGCAGCGATCGCCTGCCGTGGGGAGAGCGGAACGTGTGGCTCAGCGCCCGCTTCAAGTGTGACAGGCCCTGGTGTGACTCACAGCCCAAGGTGGGGCAGGAGACAGCGGCAGGGGGAGGCCAGCTCCAGGGTCCCGGCTGGGCCCCACTGGCAAATGCTTCTGGCTCCAAAGAGATGAGCTTGAGCCGGGCCCAGCAATCAGCAGCAGCAGCCCTGACGCTCCAGCCCTAAACCTCAAAGGCTCAGGTGCCTGCGCAGGAAAGGATTCTCGGGCCAACCAGAAATCCACCCAGAGGGCAGATGGGGCTCTGTCCTTAGATGCTGCAACCAGCCTCCCAACTCATGTTTGAGAAGGGAGCAGGGCGGAGAGACTCAAAGAGCAGATAACCCCAAAGGTACATCTTTTCGGCTTTAGGAAGTATTGTGTGTGTGTGTGTGTGTGTGTGTGTCATGGCTTTTTCATGATGCCTTTTTAATGATTCTGAAATAGGCATCCTCAGAAATCCCTCAGTGGCTCTCCACTGTCCTCAGCAGGAAGTTGTCATCCCCTGGACCCTTCTCTCTTTGCCTCCTCTCCCAGCCCTCTGCTCCACCCACCCAGCTCTCCTGCTATACCCGGTGAGGGGGATCACGGTAGCTTTTTTTTTTTTTTTTGGTCTTTCCCAGAGTGCTTTGCCTTCACATCTTCCTCCGGTAACAGAACTCCTCTTACCTGTGGGACCTTCTCTCTGTGGTCAGGTGAGTCACTCTGTGCCAGCTCCCTGCCCAAGGTCAGGTCCGGAAGCAGACCTTGCCAAAATACCCTCTTCTCATCATGGTTGGGAGGGCCCATGACCCCAGAGGGACTAACTTGTTATTTGGGTGCTAGGAGAAAAGGGGCTGCCCCTCTCTAGATCCCCAGTTTGAAAGGAAAGCACTTGCCTCCTGCTGCGGCAACTATTTCCCTCCATCCCCTCCCCACCCCCACCATGGAGAAGGGCGGGAAGGCTGAGAGGGGCAGCAAGAAAGACAAGGGACCTGCTGTGTACACTCGGGTACCCGAAGTCCATCACACACGAAGCCCCTGGGCCTTCTAGTTGCTGGAACTAATCAATGTCTTTTCTGGTTTCTTTCTCTTTAACTGCTGAGTTTGTTTTCTTCCATTTGCAACCAAAATGGTTGTGACTACCACATCAAGTACTTGCCCTTTTTAAAGGTGGCTTGTCATTTTAATTTCCAGCAGTGCCTCAGAGGGAGCTGCTCCTTCTGCCCGCAGTTTCGGGCCTGCCCCTGGCAGGTGTCTGTGCTTCCAGGTCGCCTCTCCCGCCATCTCCAGGGACAGCCAGGGGGACTCGCGCCTGCACTCACGGGTCGTGACAACGGTGCCTGGCGGGAAGAGGACCCTGTGCATCCCCCGGGGAGCCAGGTTTCTGTCCCCCCATATCCTACGGGACCAGGGGAAGGATCACCAGGACCCAGAGGTTCAGCTGTGTGGAGGGAGCTCCCTGGAGGGGCCGAGTCCCCGCGAGGAACACAGCAGGGAAAGCGGGGAAACGGGCCCCCACCCGCCTCTCCCGCCCAGGTGGTGCACTCCTGACCACCTGGAGGGTGCAGAGCAGGTAGGAGAACGCAGAGTGAATCCAGAGGAAGCAAGTCCAGCCCCCTAGCGGTTCCTCTCTGGAAGGGATACGGGGGTCTACAGGGGGGACTGGGAGCTCTGAGCCCATTAAGCGCCTTACACGCGACCTCCTCTGTAGAAAACACCGCTTTGATTGAACTCTCCTCCGCTGCCTCACTTGAGGATGCAGTTGGTTTCCTCTCTGGACACTGGCTGACACATCTGGACATGCCAGCGTCCCCTCCTCCTCCTCCTGCCCCAGCCGAGGCACTTCACTTTGGAGGGACATAACTAGCAAATGCCCAAGGCGCGGTACGGGAAGCAGAACGCTGAGAGCTGGTCATACCAAAAGCATCACACAGCAACAGCCGGAAGACTAGACCTCCTGCTGCCCACCCACCCAAGGTCTCTTTCCTCTACACAACCTGGGCCTTTGCAAAGAAAACCCCCTTCCATTCCAAGGAATATCCCTAACTTTCATCATTGCCTGACATTGCTTCTGAACACAGGGGTTGCTTGGGGTATTTCCCAGGGGGAGAAACCAGCACTGGGCAGCAGCGAGCCCAGGGGCTCATGTGGCTGCCCAACCCCAGAATCACAGAGACAACGGCAGGTGCCAAGCGGCCCTGGCAGCCAGTGCCCGCAGGCTGTGCTCAGTGGGGCCTGCTCTTGTGGCAGCAGTGCCTCCCTGTCACCCAGCTGCTCCAACACTGCAGATGGACGCTGGGCTCCAGTCGCAGCTCTGTCACCAGCTGACTGTGTGGCCTTAAGCAAGCCACTTTCCCTTTCTGAGTCATGGTTTTCTCTGGAGCATTAAAGAGGGTATTAGAATTCCAGCCCTGGAGGGGACTTACATCTCCAGCTCTGTATGGCTTCGTGACTTTGTAGTGGTGTTTCTCAGCACTTTAGGTGGGGTATTTTTTCATGGTGCAGACTGTATGCAGCATAATGGAATGTTTAGCATTCCTGGCTCCTGTCACGATGACAAGCCCAAACCCCTGCACACATTTCCAAATGCCCCTAGGATAGCAGTTCTGCCTAATGAACAATTTCATCCAAACAGGGTGAAGATACTCCAGAGGGAGCTTCAGTTTTCTCTATCCACCCCCCCAACCCTTCCTTCAAGAAAAGTAAGGATGTCTTCACGGGTGTCCAGGAAAATGCCCATGTAGTTCAGTCAGTCAGCGAGGCAATAAGCTTTATATTTTGGATTTTGTAGAAAGAAGACTTTGATTCCATGGCATCCGACAACGCTGCTAACACTAGTCAACAAAACGTGGGTAGCAGCTCCCAAGGAAAGTGGATCTAGAACACTACTCATCAAACCAACTGTGAAAACATTAACTCAAAGACTTAAAAGACTAGCACTCATAAGACA
Organism: Dasypus novemcinctus; assembly: GCF_030445035.2. NCBI lineage: Eukaryota > Metazoa > Chordata > Mammalia > Cingulata > Dasypodidae > Dasypus > Dasypus novemcinctus. The sequence continues at coordinate 23,070,412 of NC_080692.1, read as the reverse complement.
TTTCCTTTCTAAAGCAGACTAGCCTTTTGAAAATAACTTTAGGAGCAGATGTGGCTCAAGCGGTTGAGTGCCTGATTCCTACATGGGAGGTCCTGGGTTCGATCCCCAGTGTCTCCTAAAAAACAAACAACAAGCAAGCAAATGAAAAAACCAACTCAGGGGAGTCAATGTGACTCAGTGGTTGAGCCCCAGCTTCCTACATACAAGGTCCTGGGTTCAATTCCTGGCCCTGATACATCAAAAACAAAACAAAACAAAAACACCCACCTTTATATGCATTTTCATCATGGAGCCTTACAGTGAAGTAGGAAGGGCTGGTCTTATCAGCCTCATTGTTCAGATGACATGGAAGTACTTGTCTGAGGTCCAACCAGAACCTCAGTCTTCAGGGTGCTAGTCTGAGGCTTTTGTATGCTTCATAAAGTGGAGAAAAGCAAGGGACATGGCAGGAGGAAGCTGGCAGCAGGCTTTGACACTTACGCTGGGCTAGAATGGAATTCCCCTTTGCCTCTGGCCTCCATGGGGACATGGACTGCAGAGGGCCAGCCTTATGTAGTGCTCGAAAAAGAAAGGGCCACTGGCTCAGGGACTTGCAAGGAGTAGTGGGGATGGGGCCACCAAAGGTAACTGAACCTGTTTGAAGAGTCCTCCCCAAGAGGCAGAGGCCCACAGCAGATACCAGCAAATCCAGATCTGCATGAGATGGGCCTGGGAAGGAGGCGGGACAGGACTTGAATGGCATTGATTCACCTTGGCGAGTCAGGTAGGAAAAGCAGAGCATGCTGAGCTCGCCAGGGGGATTCCACCGGGGTGCCATTAGAGAAGAAGGAGTTCTTAGGGGGCCATCACAGATGGGCCCGCTGCTCTCAAGGCTTCGGACATCCCTGCCCTTCCCTCATCCCAGGCCTTGGTATCCACAGCCATCCTGGCCTGAAAGCCTGGGCACTCGAGGTTTGGACCGACCTTAGACTCTAACTTTAGCCCAGAGGGTACCAGTAAACCTTGCTCTATCCTCAGTGTTCCAATTGACAACATCTCTACAACTCGACATGGGCCAGATAGCTCAAAGGAGGAAACAGGCCGATGGAGATTCAGCGAGCTAGTGATTCAGACTGGCCTAGCACGCATCGCTTCAGTCATCAAAAATTCATTAAGTGCCCATCTGCAAAAGGCACTCTACAAACTCCCTTAAAAGGGGAATGTCAATATGGCTTCCTCATTCCCTGCCAAGGTTTTATTAATGTGCTTATTAGGTGAGAAATAGCTACTTCTCTGTATTTAAAGAGAGGAGTGCGAAAATATAGGCACCCTAGCCTCTCTTTTTCTCCATAAGGCAAATTTTCAAGTAATAAGCAGATCCACAGCAGATGGACGACTTGCTAACACTCCTGAGGGGGATAGGATGGAGCCAGTCTGTCTCTGTCTCTCTCTCTAAATCGAGAGAGAGACAACGTGAGCCAGCCTGAGTGTGAGCGGGTATGCCTGTGTGTGTGTGTGTGTGTGTCTGCGAACGAGAGGAAGGGGAGAAGGGCAGAGGGAGAGGAGGGGAGAGGACGGAGACGCGTGGAGGAGAGAAAGCCACAGTGCAGACCAGGCGTCAGCACAAGGAGCAAGAGGACAAGGAGGCCAAAGGATAAGTCAGACGTGCGATGGAGGGGCAAGGAAGAGAGGAAAAACGACAGGCAGGGAGCAAAGCAAAAAAGAGCCCAACCGGAAACACTAAACAAACAAAACCAGCAGACACCTAAACCACAAGCATTTAAAGAAAACCATGGATCACGCCGCAAAATCTTGGTCCTAGAAAAAGGAGCCCCAGCATCTCCTTCAAGATGTGTCAGGGGTTTATCAGAACTGAAAGCTCACAGTTCTGAGCTGGACAAGTGTGGTCAAACCTGGGCAGGGATGGAACAGGTGACCTCAGGGTGCGCCGACCCAGTGCCCTAAGTGTCCACCAACTCTCCCGTGCCAGTTTGGAATTGGTCTTGACCTCAGGCAAGCTTCAACTACCAGGGGGCCTGAAGAGAGAGTTTTGGGTGGCCAGGCAGTGCTTGCGGGCTGCTCCTTGCTCTGTGCTGGCATGTGTTGTCCTCAGAGTTCCCCTTCCTGGCCTCTTCTTCCCATGCTTCCTCACCAAGAGGCTCAGTCTCCCTGCCTCCCTGCCTCCGCCAAGTCTGAACTGTTTTATATGCTTGTTTTGCTTTGGGGTTTCTTGTTTCAGTTTTGGTTTTGTATCTTTGGGTGGTTTGCGTTTCGTTTTGGCTTGATGGCTTTTTCCCCTCTACTGCCTTCTTCAGTGTCCTCAGGATTTGCAAACATTGCTGTGGACCATTCTGCCCAGCACACAAGTCCATTTCCCTCTCCTCTAACTGGCTGATCTCGTTTAACTAGAGCATCCTGGGAGAAGGATTGGTGGGAGGACGGTTAAGAATAGCTCTGGAGCTAGACTCCCTGGTTCGAATCCTTGCTCTTCCGTTCACCAGGTGTGTAACTCTGGGCAAGTTACTTGAGCTCCGTGTCTTGGATCTTCCTTCTGTAGAATCAGACTGTGAATAGTAAGACCTGCCGCCCTGGACTGCTGTGCAGATGAAGGGTGTCACCCATAAAGCACAAAGAACTGCACCTGTCACAGGGCTTAGTAGATGTCAGCCCGCTGTACTAACCCAAGGGGTCACCATCAAAGATATTATTTCCCAGCCTAGCCTTTGTCTGTCAAGCCGTGCTCCCTCTTTGAGTCACACCTGGTGATAACAACTGATCCATCAGCATTTGCTCCTTTCTGTGGTCAAATTCTTTGTTGCAACCCTAAAATTGATCTTCGATCCATGAACAAGCCAATAGGAATTAAATGCAGGTTATTAAAATCCCCTGAACCTTTCTTGTCAGTAGGCAGCAAACATACTTTCCTCTGCTCAGTTCCCTATTGAAGAGTGAGTCACTTACATCCTCTCTGACAACGACTCACATTTTTGCTACCATCCATTGTTGCTCTGCAGATTTTTCCTCCCTCTGCTCACTGCCTGAGATTTTCTAGCCACTTTCTTTCACAAGATCTTTTCACATACCACAAAGCTTGAGCTCTGTTTCCTTTTCTATTTTGTTAACCCTTCCAAGTATCTGTCCTAGAGAAACAGCAGAGGAGCAGCTAGCTTCCAGCCATGGAGAATGCGCATGCTGGCTTGGTATCCCAGTCCAACAACTGCCCCATTTGACATGGCCAACGGTATCAGTGTCCGCCTGGGAAATGCGGTCCCTGGTTCCTCTTGCTAGGCAACTTTGACCATCTTAGGCTGAAGGATCTGGTTTTCCCAATACCTTCTTTCCACAGTGGCCAGAGGAGGCCTATAAAATCATAAATAACCCCCTCTCACCTGCATGTTAAAATCCCTCTGGCCCAAGAGACCCTTCCAGATCTGCCTGGTGCCTGCCTTTCCCACCTCGCCCCTGCCATTTCTCTCCCCTGTGCTACAAGTCAACCCAGATGGAACCATCAGAATCACCCGCAGCTCTGCAGACTACCAGGCTCTCTCACACTTCCTGCCTCTACACGTGCTCTTCCCTCTTCCTAGGATGTCTGCCAGAGTGACTCCTACTTGTGTTTCAGCTTCTCACTTCCTCCGGGAAGCCCAGGCAGGAGACTCTCCTCCATCTTTCCTTAGCTCCCCTGTGCTCCTCTGTTCCAGGTCATCTCACGCTAAACTGGAGTTGTTCAACTTGCATTTTCTACTCTACTTACAGCTGTCCAAGAGTACGGAGTGCCTTTTCCATCTCTAAAGCTCCAGGATCCTCCAGAGTGATTGATAATCGATGAAGAATATACTTATTTGAGTTCAGTGGAACTGAGCTGAATAAAAGTACACAGAACTGAATCTTCTGCTGGCTGAAGAACTAATACAAAACACCTTAGGGAAAGCAAACTTCAAAGAAATGGGAGTCAGCAAGTCCTGATGGAAACTTGTAATACCTGACTCTCAGCTTGTAGTTCATCTCTTTTGCTCCCTGGTGACAGATGCTGAGAGATTGAACTAGGTTCAACTTTGCTAAAAGTTACCTACTTATGGATAAGCACAAATAAATATAGCTAAAGAGAAAGGGAAATGTCAGTGTCGATTCACATTTGACATATCCAAGAGATTATTAGTCTACACTAAGCTTTTGCGGGCTGGCAGAAGTTCTGGGCTTATCTGCAAGTGTGGGTTAAAATCAGGGGTTCGAGATATTATGCAGCTGTGAGGGTCTACAGGAGTATCAGTGGCTCTGCAAATTCTCCCCCTTACCCATGGCCCTTTGTCCCTCCCTTCTCTATCTTTGTTGGTCTTTTGCTTCCTGGAGCCTGATGCAATAACTGGGGCCACAGAAGCCCCTATACTCTTCTCCTAGTTATTTTTTGGAGTCTCTGATACCCCAGAATTCCCCTATTAAGATTATGGGACAACCAATACTGCATTGGTTGTCCACCGACTGAGCCTCTCAGGGTTTCAAGAATATGACCATCTACAGACAGAGCCAGGCACACACGCATGCCCAAACAAAATTTTTAAAAAAGGTAAATATTTCCAGTTCATGGAAATTTTCTTAGATACGCTACTTAGAGTTCCATGGCATAAATCATCTAGACAAGAAAAAAGCTTGAGAAGTAAGAAAGGTACTAAAGGAACAGATCACCACCATAGCTAAATTCTAAGAAACTGCTGATGTTGCTTTTGGTACTAGCTCCCAACCTAGCAAATGCTAAACACTGCAGCATCCTAATGCCAGGGAGTCAAAGTATCTGTTTCCTTGTCTGGGGAAGACTGATATCCAGACAAGTTGGTTTCTCCTAAAGTATAAGAGCCCAGGCAAACCCGATGGCCTTGGTATAAAAAAGGATAAACAGAAAGTTGCTAGACCACATCTGAAACCAGAGCTCACCCAAATGGAGCTGATAAATCAATTGTGACTTGGAGGGAAGGATGATGTGCTGGCAGAAAACTGGCTGTGATCCCTGGCAAGAGGTGACACCTGAGGGCAATGGACTGTGGCAGGGAGAATTCTGCAGTGTAGGCAGAAAGGGCACAGGCATCTCCCAGTGCCAGGACCTCACCCCTGGTACCAGTGGTCTCCTCCAGTACTTACAAATGGGTGTCCATCAGAGGTTACAGCTGGATTCCCTAACCACCTGTTAGGATGGAGAAATGCATAGGAGGATGACATCTCCACTACACAGCATCATAGTAATACTAGGTGGGAATTCTGGAGATTTCATGACAACTCAACTTCCAATGTGTTTCTCCTTGTTTCAGGCCCTCTTTGACAACCAAATAAATCATACATAGCCTGGACTCTATGTTAAGTGATTTATCTTTATCTCCCTTGATCTTCATGAGAACCCTCCTAGGCCAGTATTATTATTTAACCTCATGCTGCAGATGAGGAAGCTGATGCTTTGGAAGGTTCAGTAACTTACTGAGGTCACATAACAAGGACTGGAACGCAAGTTGGACTACCTCAGAAAAAATAAGTAGCCCATCAGAAAAGACACGACAAATGAGCCAATTGCAGGAGGACGTGTACTCTAGGGGGCAAGTTTATCCCAAATCATCCACATTCTCTCACTTTTGCCAAACAAAAACATTTACAAGATGATTGGCCTGGGGAAGGGTAGAGTCTGTGGTCACGGAACAGAATATTTGTCTAAATGAATATAACTGGCCTATACAAGGACATGAGTACTGTTCCCAGGATGTTTGGAAATAAACTCTTGGCTGCAAGTGGAAGACATAAGGTTGGGAGAGAGAGTGAAGGAAAGAGAAAAAGAGGCTATATCTCCTTTTCTTTTTCATTAAAATTCACAGAGAAATTACATCAAATCATTTCCTTCCTCCTCAGTAACAAACATGGGGTCAAGATCACAAAAATCAAATCCATCTAGAAAAACCTTTCCAAGGGAAATAATAATCCCAATCACAGAGCTTTGGCAGGCAGCAGAGATTTGGAGGAACATCAAGAAAGATCTAAGGCTAATGATATTGGTCAGCAAATTAGATACAGCATTGCAATCCAATAAGGCAGCAAATTCAATGCTAACGTGACTTGCAAAGTTTCCTAAGCCAAGGCATCAGTCACACCATGGGCTAGAGGAGTGATGAGCCCCTTACTTACAACCTTGGGGGGTCCCAGTTATAGTACAGCCTTCCATTTGTGCTTTGGTACTGGACAGCTCTCAACCAATAGTCTATGATGCTAGGAAGAAAAGAGATGGAACAGGAGTTAAGGAGAAGTCAGTGGATGACCAACCATCATTTAAATGGCTACCAACAGGAAACAGAGAGATAGTGGGTGATGTACACAGATGAAAAATAGAGGCCGGATGTAAAGGAAAAGCAGCAATAGTGAAACTGCTTGTCCTATGGAACACTTAAGGGATTGGGCAAGAACTTTCTCTGAGAGCCACAGGTCATGGAAGCTTGAAGGGGCCTTGAGATGCCATGCAGCCCACTCTTCCCTCTGGATTCATGATGTACACACAGTGTCATCCCAGACAGATGAGCACAGACTTGCTTCATTAAAGGTTTCCCACAAAAGGGATTTTATATCTTTCCTCAGGAAATGAGGCTAATTTCTTATTCTTACACACAGAGAAATGTCTTTTTGGAATTAACCCAAATCCTTCCTCCTCAACTTAAACCATGACTTTATCTATTGCCTCCAAAAGAGAATAATAACTTCTTATCACCCTTCGTGTAAACAGCAATTCTGTGCTTGAAGACTAATAAGTGACCATTCTGTTTTCAAGTTCTCAAACCAACCAATCCTAAATCTCTCAACTTTCAGTCTTCCTGTTTCCCAACGCCCTACCCATTTGGGTTTCCTTAAAATATATATAAGCTAAGAAGGAGTTCTGAAATAATCTAACCCACAGCTCTGCCACTAGGAACTAGCACTCACGTCTAGCAAATGACCCAGTCTACAGCCTTCTAGAGAGAGTTTCTCAGCTTGGGAGTCCATTGACATTTTGGACCGGGTAATTCTCTGTTGTGGAGGGCTGTCCTGTGCATTGTGGGATATATAGCAGGATCCCTGGTCTCTACCCACTAGATGCCAGTAGCATCCAACAAACCCCTGCCCTACGTTGTGATAACTGAAAAGGTCTCCAGACACTGCCAAATGTCCCCTGAGCTTGCCAAGTCACCCCAGTTGAGGTGGTATATTGTCTGCAGTCCATTTCTTCCCTTTGATTATGGAGCCATGAGGTATACACCAGGGTCAGAACTACCCAGGGATTGCCCTCCATTTCCAGCACAGTGTACTGCTGACTGCACTTGGGTTTTTCTCCTTTCTCCAGTGAACCCGACTGCAGATTCTCTAGAGAAGAGAACCAAACACAGCTTTTCCCTTTTCTTCCTTGGCCGCAGCAACAGTCCTAATTAATTGTTCCCTTTCAGAGGGGTTCATGTTCTCCAGAAATGGGAGATAAGGAACACAGGTTCTCCTGGGGAGTGCGTGTGTGTCAGAGTCACAAGAGAAGTGCTACCCACACCAGCCGGTGGCTTTGCCTGAAGCCCCACTAGCTCCCTGGAGCACTCGTGCCACCATCTCTGTAGAAAGAGGTGGGAAGGCAGCACTGCTTTGATGCAGCTCTTGGCTCTAAAGGTGCTGAGCGGCCAGCATTTACCACAATTATATTCTTGAAAATAGTATCCGTGAGCATTTCAGTGCTATGAATTAGCCTCAATCAGTCTCTGCAGGCGGCACCGTGCTGATTCCTGGGCCAAAGCTTGCACTGGTGGTTTCGCAGAGCAATCGAAAGAATCAAGTCCCTGCTCTGCAGAGGCTTACAGTCTTTGAGATGGCATGCCAGGAAAAACAACAACAACAAAAACAAGTCGATCAGGCCCTGTGCAATACCGACACCACAGCAGAGTCACCCGCTCTCTTTCGATGGCAGGAGCCCAGAGGAAGCATCCTGGTCTCCTGCTTTCATCCATTCAGTCGCCAAAGAGACAAGGCAGCAGGTGAAGGACCTCTCATCTCAGCAGACACGCAAGCCTTAAAATGCAAATGACACAAGTCCCTCCTTCCCCATCAGTAGATAATACACATTTTATTGTGGTTCTTAGTTATTATTAAGTCGGATTAGTAAGGTGGGTTTCTTACTAAACAACGTTTAAGAATTTCATACCAAGGTCACTCATACAAATGGGGCTGGAGGCGTTGGGGAGGCGGGGAGAGAGCTGGGATAATTACCATTTTGCAGTTGGAGGCTATGAGGAAGGAAGCATTGTTATCTGGTCAGGATCGCAGTGAATTACGGTCTGGATGTCACACATTTTACTTAGTCCAAAGACAGCCCTACCTCACTGAGATCCTACCATCTGAAGGAAGTGTTCACACACTGTAAATTTCACTCTCCGCCCTTTTCCAGGGGAAAATGGTTGCAAAGTCTAAACAAACGGAAAGACAAAGAGAAACCCCAGTTCTGTGTTTTCCAGTCTCAGATCCTTCAGCATTGGTTTGAAGAAGCTTTTTTTAAAATACAAAGTGATTTTTACAAATACATTATTTTTTCAACAAATTATAAAATAAATTTGGCAATCACTTCTCTGGTGGGAAAAATTACTCCGTGTGCTTTTGCTTCATTTATAATTTAATCACCAAACGGTGTTTTTAAACTTTCATTTGGGGATGATGAGCCTGTTTAGCTTTAATGAACTTTGGGAAAACTTTAGTTGTTGTTGTCTTCCATGTAATAATTTCTGTTTTAAAGTAATATATACCAACATTACATAAAGTTTGGAAAAGAGAGAAAACACATCCATAATCTCACTGCCCTAAGAAATCATTTGGGAGTATGACCTTCCCAAGGTGAATACAATTATTTTTAAGGAGAGGTGCTCAGCAGCTAAAGGCTGTTAATCCATCCAGAATATCCCAGTTTCAGGAGGAGGGCAGGGAACTTAAGTCACCTTAGAAAATCAAGGCCCATTATAGCCCAGTTTGGAAGATGCATTTTGAGAGAGTTTAGGAAAAACTCATAGTCATCCCATCTGTTTAGCCTGTAGCCTAGTAAAGGTTTCTCCCACCTCTGCTACAGACTCTAGCTTCCCTCCTCTCTCTTCTCTGATCCAAGGGATTTTTTTTCCTCCTGCCCCTTTTTCCTACCCCTTTAAGGTGCTGCCACAGCACCCAGGTAGGCATCTGGTCAAACCCAAACCTTGGTCCAAACTGCAGGGGGGGACCCCAGAATCCCTCAGCCACTTTGCAGATAGCCCTGCTGAGAGTTTAGCCTTCTCATCGGCAGGCTGCGAAATGATACTTTGTAGAAGTCTCTTCTGTGCAGCACAAAATGGAGATTTGGCCATCATTTGGCTATTTCAGTCATTATTGAAAACTATTTAGAATAACCAAAGCATGTGTAGTCAGAGCACAGCGGAGAGTAGAGAATTGAGAGCTCTGAGGTTCACTAATTCCCGGAGACACCCAAATTCAATGCTTTCACCCCAACACTTCCTTTTCCAAAATCAAGACTGCTGTTTCCCAAGCCTTTTTTCATTCCTGATGCAAATTGGAATGGGCGGAGTTGAGCTTAAACAAATGGAGGAAAAGAAGTGGCCCCATGTCCACCTGCGTCTCCGGTCTCCATCTCAGCAAAAGCCCCAACTCACATGTATGCATTTTCTTTCCTTTCCTGCTCTCTCTCATTTCAGAGTCCTCTGGCCACCATGCTTCATGCCACAAATTCAAAAGGATAACATACAACAGGAGAAACTGAGAGTCGGCAGACCATGCCAGATGCGTTTGTTGGGGCACAGGCAATATTGCAGCACTCCAGCCACTGCTGGGCACACGGCCAAGATCCCCAAATGTGTTTGCGTGGTTGTTTCCAGCCGGTTGCCTGGCAAATGCGTTTTTCTTTTCTTTCTCGCTTTTTTAAAACAAAGTACCACCTGACTTTTTACTCTGAAAACAGAGAGTGGGAACACCAATGTGTAAGTATACCATATGTCTATAAATATTTGCAGAATTAAATGTTAAAAGGAGCACATAACCTGATGAGAGTCCAATAAATGAAATACAAAAATGCAGCCCTCTAGAGATTAAAAAAAAAGAGACCCTCACGTTCGATTGAGATTTTCATGGTTTTATTTCTTCAAAAAACGCTATCAGCTTATACCCCCCTTGTCTCCGATCGGCATCTCTGAGTACAATTCCCAACCCCAATCCCTTCTATCTATGTGTTTCTCTTCGGAAAATTTATTCTTAGAGACTCCCATCAATTGTCCCTGCTGGTTCCTGACTAGCCATTCAGTCACAACACTTTCCATATTGTCAGGGAGGGAGGGAAAAGGGGGAGGGAGAGGAGGAACGTTCTTGAGTTTGATCCTACCTCTTCTTTTCAGTCTTCAGATGAGGCTATTAGGGGCAATGAACATAAATCCACAAAGACAGCCGGTTCTACTCCAATTCCCCCTTTCCAAATGAGGAGAGATTTTACAAAACAGTGCCCTGACCGCCGGCCATCACCATCAGCTCATGCCCATTTCCAGACTCCAGGATTCTTTCCATCTCAGCTTCCTTACTTTTATTTTATCCTCAGTCTCAACATAACCCTCCCTGGTTAATTAACCCGAACGCAATGGCGGAAGTGCTGAAACTGCTTACACTGTACTTATAGCATGTCTCAAGAGGACTGGAAAGGAGGCTTCTCTGAGGCTTTCTAGAACAAGCGTGTTTATCCCCGAGTCTCAGCTGAGACGGGCCCAATACACGGTAATTGGGCAGAGTTTCCAAACATCTTGTTTGTGTACAGGACTCACAGTAAATAGGAAGTCTGGGTGAATCGACTTTGAAAGCCTCCTACTGGGCACATTTAGTGTTTTTATCAGGAATCGGAATTTGCAGGCTTGGGGGGGGAGGGCAGCATTTATCAAATGAAGAAAGGGGTCCCGTCACCACTCTGACTGCTCAGGTTGCAGAGAAACCCAGGGTGCTGGGAGAAGGGCTCTCACCTACAGCCAGGCCTCTCGCTTCGGAAGCTGGGCTATTGATCCCTAATTTTAAAAACAAGGCAACTCCACAGTCCAAGGTCCTGGTGAGGAACAGCAGCAGGCCTCATCGCCACACTGCCTTCTGCTGCCTTGGCATAACACAGCGCCGCGCTTTTCCCAAGGGCCTGGCCGGTGGAGCCGAGGAAGAAGAGAAGCTCCTTCTCTGAAGTGGTGATGGCAGCTATCAGCATGGTGGAGAGGTTCTAAAAGAATCAACCAGCAGGCAAAACCAGGGGAGGGCAGCGGCAACAAAAGAGCCTGGTTCCGTTTTCAAGCTTCCTGCATACCCACCTCCGTTTTAGGACCCAGCTCCGTTTTGGGGGTGGGGGGTGGCTTACACCTCCACTAATGTGCCTAGCAGTGGTGGGATCTCCATCAAAGCAAGGTATGTTGACAGAGCATGTCGAGTCCTGTGCTCACGATGGGAAGACGAGGTGGCAGCTTCGCGTCTTTCCAGCCACTCCATTCCCCAGGACTGCTGCCTGACAACTGCTCCTGTTGCAGGGCCACCACCCAGCTCCAAGCCAGAGCTGAACCATTTTTAGCTTCTCACGCTTTCTATGGGGATCCCTGGAGACTCAGGAGAGGCTATCTGAAGCCACGGGGTGTGGGTGTAGCTCAGGGGAAGAATTCCTGCCTTGCACACACAAAGTCCCTGATTTGATTCCTGGAACCTCCTAAGGAGCCACGATAATAGCTCCCATACACTGGCATTAACAGTGGGCCAGCAGCATGGAAAGTGCTTTATAGCCACACTCTCGTTCAGTCCCTACAGCCGCTCCATGAGGTAGAAGTTACTAGCCCTGCTTTGCAGATGAAGAACCAGAGATTCAACAAGGATTAAATAACGTGTCCAAGATCAAATGGGAAAAAAAACCAAAAAAAACCAAGCTCCCTTTCCCTAGAGGAGCAGAGAATATTAATCAAAAAGAAAGGCTTTGCCCACTGGGTGGTTATAATAAATAAAAAACGAAAGCAAACAATAAGTGCTAATGAGGATGTGGAGAAAATGGGACCCTCATACATTGCTGGTGGGAAGGTAAAATGGTGCAGCCACATTGAAAGGCAATTTGGCACTTCCCCAAAATGTTAAATATAGAGTTCCCATAGGACTCAGCGGTTCCACTCCTAGGTATATACCCAAGAAAGATGAAAATCTATGTGCATGCAAAACCTTGTTGATAGTAGCATTATCCATCATAGTCAAATAGGGAAATAACTCAAATGTCTGTCAGGAGATGAATGGATAAACAAAATATGGTACATCTATACAATGGGAGGAAGTATGGTACATGGATGAGCCTTGAAATCATTCTGTTAAATGAAAGAAGGCAGACAAAAGGGCCACCTATTGTAGGATTCCTTTCATATGAAATGTCCAGAGTGGGCAAACCCATGAGATGGAAAGCAGATTAGTGGCTGCCAGGGGCTGGAGGAATATACTAAAACCACTGAACTTTTAAAGGTGACTTTTACGGTATGTGAGTTACATCTCAGTAAAAAAAAAAAAAGTTTAAATAAGAGGAGCAAAAAGGGGAAAGGCTTGAATTTGAGGCATTTCCAGGGTCCCTCCCTAATATATAAAAGGAAGGTAATGTAACACAATATGCCATGAGATCATTCTCTTGTCTAATAACTACTCACTGTGGGTCTGCTGCTATGTGCTAAGCTAGAAACTGGGCATGTAGAGGTGATCAGACCAGATGTGGTTCCAGTGCACTCAGCACTTACAGTCTGGAGGAAAAAGGAACTAAAGAAAAGTGCAATAAGAGACAGGTGAGGTGTTCTGAGAATGTATGGAGAAAGCATGCAACCCACCTAGAGAAGGAGATCAGGGAAGCTCCAGGAGGGAGTGACACTTCACCTGTGTCCTGAAGGAAGAGGAGGAGGCAACGAGGCAAAGATGGGCAGGAGAATGTTTCATGCAGAAGGATTGGAACCTACCTCGGTGCCTGGCATATAGTAGGTGTGCAACAAAATTTGTCACCTGAATGAAGGAACTGCTTGGGCAAACCTTAAAGTGAGGACAGAACACAGAAATAACATCTCTATGACCAAAGTGGAAAATATAAGGACTTAGAGAAGTGGAAAAAGATGAAGCTATCCAGGTAAACTGAGGTCAGAGCATCCTGGGTCTGGTAAGCCATGTGATAAGAAGTCTGGACTTTATCCTAAGGATTTTGGGGAACCTACTCAGCCCTAGAAAGAGAGAGAAGTAGGAGCTTTATGTAAGATTTAGATAGAATCAAAGAAGAAAAAACAAAACCTCTTTGGAAAGTACATGTGAGTTTGGGAGTAATCCCAGAATGGATGGCCAGAGTAACTGAAAAATAATTAAGGGGGCTGAGAGGAGCAGCTCCAGCCTCCCACTAGAGCAGGAACAAGGATGTGGAAACTCACAACATGAGGTTGCAGAAAAGCCAGGTTATTTCCTAGGAACACCCTGGAAAACCTGCCCTGCTTTGCCCGCCCTGGGTTAAGGGGTCGTGGGAGACTGACCTAGCAATATGGCTCTTTTGTGTGACTGGGCCCCAGGAAAGCTTATGTCCCTTCAGCAATCTGTGTTGGGCTAGGGAATGGTCACAGAGGAGCTACTGGTAGTGGCTAAGAACCCAACCAAGAGTACAATTTCGGGAACAGAAATCCCTGCATCTCCCCAGGTGATGCTGGTGGACAGGAGGAAGGAAGTTAACATTTATCGATCACCTACTATGTTCCAAGCAAGGTGCTTTCATTTTTTCAATTAGAACTAACCACATCCCTTCAAGGAAGTTATTTCTGATTCTCATTTGATAGGTGAGAAGCTGAGCCGTGAAGGTTAAGTTTTTTTGCCTAAGGGTTAGGGACCAGGCCCTGAGAGAAATGTAAACCTTCTGACTCTACATCTTCTGCTTTGTCTTTTCCTTTTCTTTGTTTTTGGATCTTGGGTCCAGAGGGTAGAGTATAACACCTGCCTCAGTTCATGGCCTGCTACCCACAAGAGTCCTTGCAAGGACTTCTTCTGTGCTGTCGTTATCTGATCCTGACACCTAGTCCCCTGAAAGCACCCACTTTGATGTAATGGATATATGTCCTTGGATAAATAGGCATCCTTGAGGGATAGCTCGCGTTCTGATGATTGTGTGTGCTTTCCCTTTACATTAAGAAAATATGTGTGATAGAGCTCCTAGTTAACTCAGCCCAATGTGTTTAAGACCCGTTCCTAGAGTTCATCGTTTCTAATTGTAAGGAGTTTGCCACACTGGACGTGCCCCACCCACAACTGTCCATTCCCATAGCAATTTCACCCAGGCCGCGTGCAACTGCCAAGTGTCATAAACATTCTGTGATGAGCACCTTCATGCATGTCTCCACACCTGTGCAAGAGTTTTTCTGAGGCAAATGCATAGGAGTAGGAATGCTGGATCATGGGGTATATAAATTATTATTCCATATATCCTGCATCAATTTTCATTCCCACCAACGGTACATGAGGGTTCCTATCTGCCCACTCCTCCAAAACACTAAATGTTAACCCATATTTAAATTTTCCCAATCCGATGGATGTAAAGCAACATCTTATTTCTTTTAATTAACATTTATTTGGTTACTCACAATGCAGAGCCTCTCTCCATATACTTCTGAGCCATTCACCTATTTATCCATTCTCTGCATCTTTCCACTGACTTCTGAACTTTTTCTAGGTCAGTTCCCTCAATGATTTTAGATGTTGAAATTATCATCTCTATGACTATCAGTGGTCAGTTAACAAGTCCATAGTGTCTTTCATTTCACAGAAATTCTTTATTTTTGCTTGCCCATAACCAAGGCTGCCTGTGGTCACTCATATGGTAATGAAGCAACAAAGGTTTTGACCCTTTGGATTTTGAGAATAAAGTGTAACATTAGCTAAGTGTTGATTTACTGGCTCTGATGAGGTTCTTCAGTTGACTTCAGAAAGTCAGTGCAATATCCTGTCTACTTTTAGTTTCTGCAAAACCTCTCAGTAGAGAACCAGTACATGAAAAGAAAGGGTGAACAAACAATATCTGAAATTCTCTGCAAAATTGTCTTTGAAAAAGTTGTGTTTCCCCCAGTCTCTTCCATTAACATTCTTTGGGTAAAATATAATTGTGGCAGCTCAATAGGTAGATTCCCCAAACTGTGTAAATGGGTGTGTCTGTGGGTGTGCTATGTTTGGGTATGCATGGGCAAAGAAGATCTATGAAAGCAGCAGATCAGGAGTTCAAGTTCAAGTCCTGACTCAGACACATGTGAAGTGTCCTTGAGAAGGCCCCCTCTGTTAGTAAAATGAAACCCCAAGGTAGATGGCCAGAGAAGAACATGAGACTCAAGAAACACTCTTAGAACCTGAACACTTTATTTAATCCATTTAAAGGAGAGAACTTTATGTAGTATCTTAAGAGGGTCAGAAACCTTCTCTAAGCTACATATATCTGGAAAGAGGGCGGAAGGTTTATCTGATTTTAGTGAGGCAAAGTAGGGAGAAAGCAGACAAGAAAAGCTGTCTTCCTACTCCTTCAATAGTGAGGCAGCAAATGCAGTTGGTTTTCATGATTCACGGTAGCCATGCCCTTTAAAGTTGATGCAAACACTGGATTGGTGAAGACTGAACCATTGCTCCTGGGGAAAATACAGGGTTAGTTTCCTAGGAACTTCTGGCACAATATTTTTATCAATCAATCAATATATGACCTTGCGTTATGTGTGTTTCTATTTAAAGACACCTTGTTTAATTTGTATTGTTGATTTGTTAATATTGAACTCTCAGCCAACAGCACCATAATTCATACCTGAACAAAGTTTATCTAACACACGTATTTTCTTCATAAGGCACATCACAGCCTTCCCGCACTCAGGGAGACTAGATAGCTTGGGAACCACTTTAAGTAATGAAACCCCAACCAAAAGCACAAAATGTAAAAACCGTAGCACTAGACATACCGTGAAAAGGACACTTGTTTACGAGAGATGAGAGCTGAAACAAGAGAGCAGAGCATCTCTTGCTCAACCTCAGCTGGTGACTTAATTTTTTGGCCAATCCGCACACATCTGCCAATGACAGTGAAAGTGCTGCAATCAAATCCAGTTGATGTAGCAACCTAAACAACTTCACAAAGGTAGGCTGTGGCAGGACCCAGAGCTGGGAACGACAGCACGGTAACAAATGCAGCCTTTTCTACCCTAGATTTCAAAGGCACCACACTCTCCTGCAGAGTGCTCTGCTCGGAGCCCCAGTCCCCTGCCTGGAACCTCTTTGCTTGTCATTCCAAGCCTCTCACCTTAGTGAGCACTTAGCAGTGCCCTTCAAGGCCTCAGTTATGGCCTATATTACAAGGACTTCCAAATCTGTATCTCCAGCCCACGCACTTCATATCCACACCCATATACTCAACTGCTTATTCTGGATTTTTCTTTGGATGTGTCACTGCTACCAAAAATCATCTACTTCTCCTCTCCGAACCTGCTCATCTTCCAGTATCATGTAGGTCAAAACACAATACTATTATCTCCCAGCTGCCCAAGGTAAAAACCTGGGAGTCACCCTTGATACTTCCCACCCTACACCCAAACCGCCATATTCAATCACCAAATTCTGTTAATTTCACCTCCTAATATGTCCTGAATCCATCCACTCCTCTTCACTTCCCTCTCATTGGCCCAGCCCAAAGTTCCATCACTTCTTGCCTAGATGATTGCAACAATTTCCTCAAGGGTCTCCTTCATCCATTGTGGCCACACAACTATTAACCCATCACACTGAAGCCAGAATAGATGAACTTTTCAAAATACAAATCCTGCCATGCAATTATTGGATGGCTTTCCATTTTACCCAGAGTAAATCTCTCCAGAACTCTCATGACCTGGCCCAGCCTATCTCTCTGGCTTCCTTTCCTGATGCTTGTACCACCCCCCTTCCTCTTGCTCCCTAAGCCCTAGCTGCACTGGCCCACAGTACTCCAGAGTTGAGAAGGTGAAGGGACTTCCCTGGCCTCAGAATCTTCAGAGGTGCAGGATGCTCACCCCCACCTGGTTGGCTCAACTTGGCCTTCAGAGTTTAGCTCAGATGTCCTTTCCTCTGGGGAGAAGGCTGTGTGCTCCCAGGCCAGGTTAGGTGTGCATTTCACGTGCTCCTTCTGTATTCTGCTACATACCTCACAATGCCCTGACTTAAATGTGTCTCATGTTGGTCTCCCCTTCACACTGCAAGTTCCGTGAAAGCAAGGACTCCACCTGCCTTGCACCTCACTGTATCCTCCACGCCTGGCATAACAAGGGCCCTCAATAAAGATTTGCTGAATGAAGGCAAAGGGGAAAGTCCAGAGGCTCACACATGTAGACTAGAAAGAGAATTAACTCAAAATCTGGGCTACTACGGCTTGCTCAGCTTTGTCTTCATCTAGAAAATCCAATTCATTTCAGTGTGTTACAAATAGAGAACTCTTCTTTTTGTAAAACTCAAAGCAATAGCAAAAGTCCTTAAACTAACCTGGAGACCCAACCTGTGCTGGTCTTCCCCCACTAGGTTGGCCTTCTTGATGAACTTCTACCTCAGGCCCTTTGCACTTACTGTTACCTCACCCTCCAGCTATCTGCATGGCTCACAGACTCACTATCACCAGGTCTTCATCTAAATGTCACCATCTCAGTGCTGCCTCTCCTGCCTTCCCTATTTAAAATGAGAATAGCTTGCCTGACTCTCGTTGCCTTTTCTTGACTTATTGTTCTCCAGAACCCTAACACTTTTATATATTTTAGCTATTTACTGATAGTGGTCTGTCTCTTCCCACTAGAATATAAGGCCCTTAAGAGCAGAGACATTTTGCTTGTGTTGCTCATTATAATATCCCCTACATTAGACAAATATTAATAGAATGAATGAGGCTCTTCTCATGCTCATATCTGACCACAGCAGGTGGCATTTGTTTGGGTGTCACCTTGGTTCCAGAGCATCCTCCAGATCCTTTCTGCAAGTCTTTTTAGAATCTTTCACCATCTGCCATGTCTGCAACAGATCTCCCAAATGATTGAAAGTTTGAGCTGAATATAATCTATCAGCCTTATTTCCTGCCCCCACACATGCTCTAACTCTTCCCGATTTAGCAAGTCTCATTATATAGAGAGTCTAATTATAGGGAGGTATAACAAAAGCAGTTTCATGTTGAAAAAGCATTCACGTGTGCCCTCCAGAGAGGTTTTCAAACTTACAGAGCAGACCAGAGATAGTACAAGATTGCAAGAGACAGTCGGGTTTCAACAGAGCATCAGAAAGTTGCAGTAAGGAGAGAACAAAATTGCTTCAGTGGAGGGTGAGGAGAATGTCTTCTCCAAAAAAGGAGACACTTTCCAGGGACTAGGAAGGAAGTGGGTCCTCCTTCCTCTAATCATTCTAGAGATGGTATTTAACATCTTTCATATGCTGGGCATTGTGATGAGTCAATACGAATTTAACTCACAACTTAGAAGAACCCATGGGCTTGGAAACAAATCACCCCTCAATGTGGACCAAGCAATAGACTGTGCCTGGGTAAGTCAAAAAGCTTTCATCAAGGGAGCGACATTGCAGCAGGGACTTGAAGGACAGCTAAGAATTTTCCGGGAAAAGGAGGGCATCCTGAACAGAGGCAACAGAGCGGCTCATGCAAGACACGGGAGCATGGGGCTACTGTGAGAAGCTCAGTGTGACAAGAGCCTCGGGAGATGCAGAGAGAAAGAGTTACTGAGGAGCACAACGACGTTTTAGTTGAGGAGTTCAGCAAACCGTACTGTATTTCAGAAATGAAAGAAGAGCAGGTTTTAGGGCAAGATAAGGAGTTCCACCCTTGATTCCTTCATTTTATTTTTATTTTTATTTTTTGGAATAGGGGTCTGAGAAGAGAGGTCAGTAGAAAAGTCCCCTTCACTCTTCAGTACCTAGCTTTGTGCGAACGAGAAGGCAGGACTGAGCAGGCAAGGGTGGATGGGAAGAAATCATAAGCATCCTCATTCTCCAAATGCCTTCGCTCTTCACAGTCTCAAATTAGAGATTTATTTGAGTTAAGACATGTCTCCCTTAATTCAAAAGTCATCTCGAGGAACTGGAAGTAAAAATCATTTTCACCTAATTATGATTTAATCAATCGCTCCATCAATTCACAATCCATGGGCCATGCCTCGGGGTATACTGAGGCAAAGGACACGGACTCTGCCCTCAGAGGACCAAGACTGAATACAACAAGTGAGAGCTGAAGATAGCAAATTTTGTCGCAGGAGGCCAGAGAAAGGAGGGAACGTCCTGGAGCACAGGGCTGGTTGGTATGGGAGAAAGCCATGACGGTCTGCTGTAGGTCACCTACACGTCAGCCTGGGATTCGGACATGGTGCAGTCCGCAGGGGGGTGCCAGGGATACGACCAGGAAGAAGGGAATGCAAGCACCTGCAGGTGGGGGGTGAAGGCGAACCCCTCCAACCTCCTGAGACCGAGGTGGCCGCTCTTTTTCTACCCGCCCCTCTGCCAAGATTCCTGTAAACGTCACCCACACCTCCTCACTTACTTGCTATTCAATCTTCGCCCCACTGCTATCAGACCTCCCAAGCTTTCCTGACGCTGCACTCAACCATTGTCACGCAACTGCTCAGGTAAAAAAATCTTTGGGAGGGTTTGAGGCTCTCTTCCAAACTACCACCTGACCCAGATTTCCATGTTAAAGTCACCAAAGTGATTTTTCTGTCACTAATCTTAGCCCCTCCAGTCTACTCTCCAAATAGCAATCAGATGAACTGCAAAAATGCAAAGCTGAACACTCCCCTATCTGTCCCCGGCTTAAAATCTTCTTCCCCATTTGCCTTCGGGGTTAAGTGTAATGTCAGAGTCTTGGCTGGGCAAGCTCGCCACAGTCTGGCCAGAGCCTGCCTCCTGCTCCAACCTCACTGAACCTCTTATAGTGCTGGAAGCCCTCAGCAGTGCCTCTTAACACTGGGCCTTTGCACATGCTGTCCTCACTGCTTGCAGTGCCCCTCCTTGATCTGTGCATGGCTAAGGCTTCATTAGGCATCAGACATCAGTTTAGGAGTCACTTCTTCCAGGAAGGCTTCCTGGATCTTGAGTCTGGGCAAGGTGCCTCTGCTATGTACTGTCTCAGGACATTGTATTTAGCCTACTACAGCACTTACCACGTGATACTGAAACTCCCTGAGAACTTACCTGTGTCTTTCTCAATAATTTCCCCAGGACCAGGAAGCTTCATTCTCAGAGCCTTGCACAGAACAAGACACAGTGTTTTTGAATAAGCCAGTTGATTATTTTTGTGCCTCCTTTAGCCAATTACCATAATCTATCACTGTCTGCCCTCCTATTTACCCCTGAAGCTGATGTCCAGTGAGTGGAAACATTGTATTCACCACATAAAGAGACAAGATAGCCAAGTATCAGATAGGCGCTCTAGGCCAGTCAGCCTAGGTTCAAATCCTGGCCAATCTGCTACATTATCATGGACCAGTTACTTATGTTTTCTTTGCCTCAGTTTCCTCTTGAGCAAAACAGAGATAATAACAGTGTCACAGCTGGGGTGGGACTCGGTAATGTGCTGGTAAATGTTTAACAACCAGTTTTTCAAGGAATCAAAAAGGGCCTATAGGGTTAGCCAGTCTCCCTGGGGTAAATGCCCTCACCGTGCCCAATTTCATGCTGCCAACCTGACATCACAGATCATGAGGCTTTTCAACTTCCTGTAGATACAATAGATGTAAATAAGTTCAAGACATGGATAATAATATAATGTCATAAATAATTGGAAAGTGCTGAGTCATGAATATTGCTTTTGTTTTCAACATTATTTCCTTACATATAAATTAAATACTTAACATTAAACATTTAAAGCTTCATTTAATACTATTTATTTAACATTAAATACTTAAATTAAATATTTTGCAGTGGCTATGTTTTACAACAGGCTTGCAAAATCCCTGAAAATGTAAGAACTGGCTGTCAAAGGCCACCCCAGGCAGGCTCAGCAGACCATGGGGTGAAGGGATATGTGGAGAAGAAGGGGCAGCTCCCAACCACTCTGCCCCCCCGCTGGTCCTGGTGGGCAGCAGCAGCCTGGGGTGAAGAGGAAGGGGCGGATGCTCCATTTTGACCTTAGGTCTCAAAGGGGTCCTGTGACACAATTTGGCAGGGCCTCAGGTCATAAGCTGATGTTCTGATCCTACATGGGTCAGTGCTTGGGGTTCCTCCCGTACCTACTCAAAGCACTCTGGAGGGGCAAAGTGTTTAGAAACTGAAAGCTCGGCCCTAACAATTGCAAGTCACCAGCAGCGAGCATGTCGTCTTCTGAAGACCGCTAATCTGTGCTATGCATCATGTCTTATTGTTTTAACAGAGCTTCATATTAGTCAATGTTTATTGTATATTAAGCATATGAATCAAGTTTTGATCATTTCTTACAATGACTAATTCACCTCTGATGTCACACATTTTTCAGCTCACGTTATATTTCATCAGCTCCTGTTGCAGTTCCATCGATACATCAAATCAGAGAGGGTTTCATGGTTTAATGAGTCGGGGAAATGCTACGTCATGGCACTCTCCGTGGACTTCAAGAATTCACTTTTCTACCCAAGGATATATGCCCAAAGGAGAAAGCTAGTTCATGAAGAGGGTTTATCCACCTTTAGAGCTTCCTGTGTGAAAATCTAACCCTGTGTTAAATATTACCAGCCACTTTCCTTTCATACACGGAATGGACTGCCATAGAATAAGAATACAAGTGAAACTTTTTAATTGCACAGCGAAATGTTGACACTGCCACGAGCTGCCCTGCAGCTAAAGCATATGGTTGCCTTTTCTAACAGCAGCTGGACTTCCTATAAGTTTGGCACTTGGTTGTAAACTATCCAGATTCTGTCAAAAGCCTGCAGGAGACCATTCGTCTTTCAGAGAGATCAGGAAAGGAACATGATAACCACTCACTCTTTGGATTCTCTAAGCTCTGTCCCTGTATCCAGTTAAACTATCAAAAACACTAAACCACAAAACAAAAGCAAAAACCTATGTGCTTGGACTATACTATTTTACACTTTCACACAACTACAATTACACACGCTTTCAGCTTTATTTGAAGGTCAATATATAAACTATATATGAAATAGAAAGTCTACATCTGTTGTAAAAGCACTATTGAACCATGAAGATACTGCCAATTTATATAAAAATATGTATATTAAATTGCTCTTAGAAACTGATCTAAGGGAAAGATGAGATTGTCTCACCTGAAAGTGTAACATGTTTGTTTTATTAGGTGGAGAGCCATACACTCAGTGTGTTTCCTTTCTCTCCTTGGTAGCCAGGAATCGCTAAGATAAAGTTTGTGCTCAGTGAACAGAAGGAAGTTTCACTCTCACTAAACTCTCTGTATTAGTCAGTCAAAGGGGTGCTGATGCAAAATGCCAGAAGCTGGTTGGTTTTTATAAAGGGTATTTATTTGGTGTAGGAGCTTCAAGGTACCAGTCCATAAAGCATAGGTTACTTCCCTCACCAAAGTCTATTTTCACGTGTTGGAGCAAGATGTCTGCTGATGTCTGTGAGGGTTCAGGCTTCCTGGGTTCCTCCCTTCCAGGGTCTTGCTTCTCTCTGGGCTCTGTGTTCCTCTCTTCCCAGGGCTTGCTTCTTTCTGGGCTCAGGGTTCCTCTCTTCCCAGAGCTTGCTTCTCTTTCCTCTGTGTGCTTACTTCCTGGGGCTCCAGCTTAAGACTTCAGCATCAAACTCCAACATCAAAACTCCAACATTAAGAACCCTCAACTCTGTCCTTTGCCATGCCTTTTATGCCCTAATGACGTGGCCCAATCAAAGCCCTAATCATAACTTAATCATGTCCAGGTAGAGAATGGATTACGAACATAATCCAATATTTATTTTTGGAATTCATAACCATATCAAACTGCTACACTCCACCCTCTGAATTCCAAAAAGACATTACAATATTCAAAAAAAACTTAAATCAGCAACAATGAAAGTACTAAATCATATCACAATCAATTTTTAAAAATACAGTTTGTCTTGGGGCAAAAACCTGTCTATTATAGACCTCTGAAACTTATAAAGCAATTTATCTGTTCTGTTTCCAATACACAAATAGACAGACAAAGAATAAACATTTTCATTAAAATAAGGAGACACTGGGAGGGAAACATGAGTCACAGGTCCTCTACAGTTCAGTAAACCTGCATCCTCCATTCAATCTCAATCTGAGAGTCATTCTTAACATTATGGTTTCTGCTCCTTGGGGCCATATGGGGACCCACCCTTTCCACATGCTTGCCCAACAGCCATTTTCTTGGTTCCACCATCATCAAGCATCTGGGTGTCAACCAAGCTCCAGACCTTACCCTCCAAGAGTGTTGGGGTGATTGACACACCTTACCCAAACTTTGGGTTAGAGTCTTCACCCCCTAGTACAGTGATGTGAAGACAATATTTCCCCTAACCGTTTGGCATACAGGCTCAACACATTCAGAGCAACGAGTTGATCACCTGGCCTTCCCTAATCCATGGGGGACAGGACCACCCCTCTCAGACCTGTAAGGTGCTGACCTTAACCACCATAATCCTTGAGGAATGTGCTCCACCCTCTCTGTACCCTGGGGTGGCAAAACTCTCCGAGAAAATTGGGTGGGAAAAAATCCACCCTCTTCAACTGCTGGTGCAAACTCGCCCTCTCTATACCCATGGGTGGGGTTCCTCTCTTGACCGAAGGTAATGTCTTAATTCTCGATCTCAGCTTCAATGGATTTCCTCTTAAAGCTGTTTCTCCTTCAATCTCTCCTTTCTACGTCCCTTTTAGTCCAAGCTGACAGTGGTTTTTCCCATATAGTTCTCTCAAAAACCTTGTTGGTTTACCATGCAGGAAGCAGGGGTCCAAGTCATCAGACAGTTAAAACTTTCCACAAGTCTTTCCAAGATAACTGCATCTTCAATCTTGATTTACAAGTTCCAAGTTTAGTTAAGTCCTCTAATGGGGCACTATCTCTCTTCTGGGAGCTTGATTTCCAGAGCCTTGGGAATTCCAGAATTACTTTCTGTTTTCTTCGTGCCTGACAGTTCAGTCCTTAGTATATCTCTCTCATCTAGCATTTTTCTATAAGCTGCAAGCAGAAGCCAAGCCACATTCTCTGGATTTACTTTGGAAATTTATTCAGCTAAATGCCCAGGGTCACCATTTTCAAATTCTGCCTTCCATAAAGCAGGAGTTAATCTTGCTAAGTTCTCTGCAACTTTAAAACACGATCACCTTTCCTCCAGTTTCCAATAATAGTTTCATCACTTACTTCTAAGGCATTGTAAAAAGTCTCTTTAGCATCCATGTTGCTATCAACAGTCTCTTCAAAGCACTGTAGGTCCTTTCTTCCAAGCATCTCACAATTCCTCCAAAAAATACTCCTTACCCATTTATAAAACCATACCAGCATTTTGGTAAGTACAAAAGCACTTCCCCATTCCTCGGTACCAAATTCTGTATTAGTCAGTGAAAGGGGTGCTGATGCAAAATATCAGAAATTGGCTGGTTTTTATAAAGGGCTTTTATGTGGGGTAGGAGCTTACAGATACCAGGCCATAAAACATGAGTTTCTTCCCTCACCAAAGTATTTTCATGTGTTAGAGCAAATGGCTGCTGATGTCTGTGAGGGTTCAGGCTTCCTGGGTTCCTCCCTTCCAGGGTCTTGCTTCTTTCTGGGCTCTGTGTTCCTCTCTTCCCAGGGCTTGCTTCTTTCTGGGCTCAGGTTCCTCTCTTCCCAGGACTTGCTTCTCTTTCCTCTGTGTGCTTACTTCCTGGGGCTCCAGCTTAAGTCTTTAGCATCAAACTCCAACATCAAAACTCCAACATTAAGAACCCTCAACTCTGTCTTTGCCATGCCTTTTATCTCTGAGTCCCCACCCTTCATGGGTGCCCTAGTAGTGTGGCCCAATCAAAGCCCTAATCATAACTTAATCATGTCCAGGTACAAACCAGATTGCAAACGTAATCCAATATCTATTTTTGGAATTCATAGCCATATCAAACTGCTACATTATCTCTCTACCCATCATGCCACAGCTCCATCTCTTTTATCTTTGCTTTTACAGTTCCATTGTAAGTGCAGTTTATATTGCACGTCCTTCCATATTATTTTTGGCAGAAGTCCAAGTATGAATAATTAATAAATGAATATATGTGGCTCAGTAGGTTCAGCTTCGTCAGCTTACTACTGCATCATCTACAGGTCTTGTAAGTACCAGCAAAAGGCATTCTTTTAAGCACCACTAAATGGTGATATCATCACCATTAAAAGAAAGTCCAATTCCTACTCCTTCAGATCCTGGCAAGATGAGCATAAAACCTTAACACAAAATCCAAGATATCAAAAGGTTCAGTTTAAAAACCAATCTCAATCTTCTTCCCCCAAATATTATAAGAAGTGCATATAAATAACATTTAATTCCATCTCCCTATTTTCCTCTCTCATCTATTTTCAGAGAAGAAGCTCGGGGACTGGGACAGGGGCAGGAAGAAGGGAGATGAGAAGCAAGGGTCCAAATAAGCACAAACTGAACACATGGCCCTTAATATACAAAGCCAAATAAGCTGAAATGAGATGATATTTGGCAGTAAGAAGAAATGAAGGTCTGAGACATGCTGCAACATAGATGAACCTTAAAAACATTATGCTGAGTGAAGTAAGCAAAACATATAAGGACAAACAGTGTGTGGTGTTACTTATTTGAGCTATCTAGAAATAGGAAATTTGCAGAGACAGAAGGTAGAGCTGAGGTTACCAGGAGATGGGGGAGGGAAGGGGAAATGGGGTTTTGCTTGGTGGGTATAGAGTATTTGTAATATATATACATTATAAATATATATATTATTTATTTTGCTTGGTGGGTATAGAGTATTTATAATAT
Organism: Dasypus novemcinctus; assembly: GCF_030445035.2. Taxonomy (NCBI): domain Eukaryota; kingdom Metazoa; phylum Chordata; class Mammalia; order Cingulata; family Dasypodidae; genus Dasypus; species Dasypus novemcinctus. The sequence goes on along the minus strand of NC_080692.1, from coordinate 23,044,471 downwards.
ATATATATTATAATACAATATATTGTATATATTGTATATTAAAAATACAATCTGACCCCAAGAAAAGACCAAGAGCATTTGCTCCTCATCTGATATTTGGGGGTCAAGGGTGACTGTAAGCCTATTTTTAAGTCACAAGAAAATGAGTGTGTTTTTCTGTGTGTGCTTCTGTAGGCATCTCCAGATACACTCCGGAGTTGACGAAAACTGGCATCTCTTTGGCAGATTAACTGGCTTACACTTGCCACTTTCTTGGCATCTGGCTCCCATGTCATCTCTCTGTGTGCTGTCTATTCCTTCCCTGGGAATAATCACGAACAAAGAAAATCATCTGTGTTCTTTCTTCCCCAGAGTTCTCACTTTCCACGTCTTGCGTTTCCCCTGAACCAAGACTCCCCCACTGATTACAATACGCTGGAAGTGAAGGAGTCTCTGTCTCCCTTGCAAAACGAATGCAAGTTGGCGCATCTGAGCGCTGCCACATGGATTAGAAGCAGTTGAAAGGATTGTAAACAAAGGGTAATGATAAATGGTTCTGCTGCGAGTGGGTGGGAGGTGTTCAGTGGGGTGTTCCATGGATTGGTGATGGGCCCAGTTTCCCTTAACATCTTCAATAATGATGAGGTAGGAGGAAAAAACACTAACAACGCATTCATTAAAGGCAGGAGGATGCTAAACTGGGAGGTGTTGCAAACACCACAAAGGACAACGAAACAGCACAGGACGGGGGACGGGGGAGACTCTCAGCAAAGGAGAGGGGGCTGGGAATCGAGAGACCCAATTGGGGGAAACCAGCTGATCGTCAAGAGGGAAAAGAGATAACACGCTTTCACCCAAAGTCATTCATGTAGAGAAAATAATTTGTTCCTAAAAACCAATGTTTCTCTAGTATTGTGTTTGAGGTTTTGTTTTTGTTTTTTTTTAATTTGTTTTATTTTATTGATGTTGTGAAGGTAGTGTTTTGTCTAGACTAGGTTTAATGCTGAAAGCGTTAAAAGAGTTAATCTGCTTTCACGAGCCGTGAAACTCAGGAGACCTAAATGGAAAGCCCCACACAACGCCTTGGACTTGAGTGAGAACAGAAAGACAAAAAGCAGCCCTCCCCTGCACTATGAATAGTAATAGTCTGGCTTCTAAGAGGGAATATTTCACCCCTGTTGGGCCTTCTGGTTTCTAGTCTCAGGTCTGCCATTAATTTAGTGTCAATTTTAGAAGTTTCTCTTCCTTTTCTGGGCTTGTTTCACTATCTTTTCCAGAAAGGACTAGGCCCTGTCTCCTTCTCCTCTCCCTGGGATGTGTTGATGAATACGGTTATCAACCCCATGGTGTAATTTTTAATTTAATATATTGAATCATAAAATTCATAATAAAGACCTCTACAGGCCCATGTTAATGAGAGAAGTCTGTTTCCCACCCACAAGAATAACAGATGGAAAACTATTTATCGTATTTTCAAAAGGTCAGTGGTAAATGTGGAAGGAAAATGAGGCTAAAGACTTTGGAACATTAAGTCCTTGAAGAAAGCTGCTCTATAAATAATGTATTTATAAGCACTCAAAAATCTTACCTGCTTGCAAAATTTTCTCGAGTTCTCATAGCCTTCAACAGCAAAATAGGTTTTCTTTCCTCATTCATTCAAAATACATTGAACACCTTCTATATTCCAAACATGATTTCTACCCTGAGGAACTTAGTGTAATGGGGCTGACAGATTTAAATAAGAATTAGTTAAGATATACTTTTCAGTGTTATGAGGATACAGTTGTGGTCAAGTTTGAGTTGGGACTTTGTGGATTGAATAGCTTGTGTAGTAAGAATAAAAGAAGTAGGGTCATACTAAGCAAACGGACAATGCATGCAAGGGTATAAAAAGTTGAAAATAAATACATCATTAATATAATTTCTAGAATGTTGAGTTCTATGAAGTTGGATTACAGGATGTATGGAATGAAATGACAGAAGATGATACTATGAAATAAGGACTTCTTGGTTGCTACTACTTAAGAGAAAAGATAAGGAAGTTCATCCCAGCCATTGGAGTTTTGCTGAGTTGGATGTTTAGGTCCCTTCTTTACTGTGGTATGGAGTTTGAACTTTATCTGCTACACAACAGGGAAGCAGTAATATTTTTAAGGGAAAAAAATACCAAACAACTGAAGAAGTAACCCAATATTCTACTTTTGTCAAAATTTTTATTTAACCAAATCCTGATTCTATTTACTTCATGCCTAAATGCATGGGCTGATAAAATAATGCGTGATGGGCTAAAAAAATATTAAGTATTTAAAATTACAATACACAGCACTGGTACAACATGCAGTCATGTACAATCTTGTACTAGAAAGACTGCAACGAGTTTATGAAAGCCTGGATTTTTACAAATGACACAGAACTCTGTCAAAATAAACGCATTTTGGAATTGGCTTAAATAAATGTTGCCAACACACACTAAACGGCCACTGCATCAGGATAAGCTGACTTAAGATGGGCACAAGAATAAAATACTCTGTTTTCACCACCTTTCTTAGTTTGCATTCGATCACTTACCCTCATATCGGTTGGAGACCATGAGAACAAAATCCTAGATGGACTTGGGGTTCCTGACTTCTGTATCTTCTACCACCTTGCTTTATGTCCTTGAGTATTTAGACATTTTCCTTTGCTCTGCTCTTCCTCATGAGTAAAAGGAAGTTTATGATACACAGATATAATGATAAAGAAGTGGATCTGCAAACCAACAACTGCCAAGCTCTTCAGTAACGTAACATAGAAAAGGTAAACACTTGGGCAGGATGCTAGAGAAATGATTTGAATACGAAATAGGTACAAGATGACTTTCAAGGTACAGGTCAACTCTGAGATTCCATGATTCCACGACATGTATCCCAGGCATTACTAGCACTGGATCTTATCACTCATTACAGGATAGGTCCAGATAACTGTGTTAGCGTCTTTTGACGTAAAGATGTTGGTGCTGCAATGGAAATGAGGAGCTGTCTCTTAACACTTCACACACACGAAAAAAAGACCAGCGAGGAAAGCAAGGGGGCATGTAACACCGTAACTCCATGATGCTGTCACTGAGTTAATAATCCTTTCCTTGAAACATTGTCCAAGATGCCACTGGGAGCCCATGGGCTACCACTGCTCTGTGGCTACAAAGACTCAGAAAGAAAATTGCCACAGCAGGGATAAACCTCCTTACCATCTCCCTTAAATAGCTAGCACCCAAGGAATTTTCATTTCATAGGAACTTTTATAAATCCAGGTCTTGGGTATTTTCTAGATTTTTTAGTCTGTTATAGCACCGGACTGGAGTTTATGTTTCCCACACTGATGTGTTCTAAATATTACATTTAACTGGCAACATCAACCATACCGTCCCATAAGATTTTTCAACAAAATGTAACATAATTCCAGCTGATAGAGATCTGAAGATGCTACAATGTTCAGGTTATCCCTTGGTAACTCGTATTCAAGATTTCTGGTTTTCTTGTGACCTCAGACAAACACTAAAAGCCATCATGAATATAACAGTACCAGTTCATCCTTACGTGTAGATGAATAGAAATTCTACGTGAAAGATATGTCATCCCAGATAACTGTCTCGGGTAATTAGGGCTTGGCACTGACGAAATCTGGGATGGAATTTGCACCATATAATAATCTGTATACTTTGCATGATGAAAGTGACCATGGAATGTAGAAATGGCATTAGTCACAAGGGAACGCAACAGGAGGAGGGGAACCCCAGAGTCTCACGCCACTGCAATATCTTTCTCACAGTGTTGAGTCTTGGGTAGGAGCAAATATTTTTACTTGCAAAATCTGACCCCTTCATTCCCTTCAGTTTGCGCCACAGAAATAACTCCTGCCTTCATCAGAAGACACTTCGACACCAATAATCAGTTGTTTAGAGACCTTTCCGTTTTGTTTTCCACCTCTGAGGAGAGAAGGGAATCCATTTAGGAAGGCTTGCTCACTTTTCTAGGAACAATCAGATGACAGCTATGGTGTTTCTAGAATGCTGGAAAGAAATGGACTTTCCTGTCAGCTTTACCCAAGAGGCCACTTTTCCAGAGAAGTCTGAATCTGAAATAAGCTAATAATCTGTTGTGTTTTTTGTTTGGCTTCTTCATGTGTTATCAGGGGCTAAGAAATCTCATTCAAAACCCAGAGCAAGTAATAAAATGCAGGCACTGCAAAGGGACACACATATACACAGAGACGTTTCCAGCATGGGAGTAAGAGAACCGAATCTTTGAAGTGACAAGCTACCCTGGCTTCTCTCTCCTTCTGTTCAGAGACCTGCAGTCTTCTGGTGAGAGCACAGTCCCACTGATGCTGGCAGTGCTTAAATACCATAGGGCCTTGGATGCTACTGAAACAGGCTTGCCTTAAATATGTTAATCCAAGTTTACTCCTTAAATGGTTAGCTTATAAACTTCAGGGATCCATGGGCTTATATGATTTACTATCTAAACCAAAAGAAGTTGGCATTTTATTCTAAATTTCCAGTTTCAAAACGCTAAGGTTCAGGAATTAAAATATAAAATCGAGATATTTCCAACACAACTGCAATCCAATACTACAGAATAACAGATGTCTGGGGACTCAGATTTGTTCTTTGAATAGTTACAGATCTATTCTGGACCAGATCTGTTTCTGGTGCAACAAGTTGGACTTTTAAGCAAAATGCAAATTTCCTGCTAGCAGGTTAAAGATGCAGAGTCATAGGAATCACCATTCATCAAAAAGCTTAGGAGTTTTTCAGATCCATGTACAAAACTACCCAAACAATTAGTTCCCCTGAGATGTTTTCTGGTGAAAATATTGAAATCATTCTACCATTTCTGGACCAAATGCCAAGCTGGCTCTCTTAAAGGATGCAGGTGTCTGAACTTCATGCTGAAGAGCTCTAAACCAGCCACAAAAACACTTACCAGCACACTGATAGTGCCACAAGGGCTGAGAGTTTGCTTTTAAAAGCCCCCTGCCCACCAGCTCTCTTTCAGGCACTTCTTTATCATCCATGTGACACATTACAAGGAAGTGTAAATGTTATAAAAACGCATTAAGTCACACAAGTGGTTCGATGCATTTCCCCGGGACCTCAGAGCAACAGACCACAAGGTGTCCAGACAGAGTGAAGAACAGGCTCTGTCAATGCCATCCGAACCTGTGCGCCGAGCACACATTACTAAGGCGCTCCATTACCTAGTCCATGCCATTAGACAGCATTAGCCAGCACCGCCCATCGCCTCTGATTAATAATTGAAACTTGATCTATACAGGAGAGCTCGGGCTAGGCTGGAGGGTGCCTGCTCGTGTGCATTAGGAAGGAGCACCTCCAGGGGCCGTGAGCACTTTCCCATCAAACAAGCCAATCTATAAGCTAGAGCCGACTCTTGATTATTAGATGCTGAGGGTCCCATTTCTGAATGCCCCTGCTGCTTCACTCTTCATCTTCCTCCCTCTTGGTGCCTTCCGTCTGGACACACTCGAGCTCATCCTTCTGTAGAGGATGCTTTGAGGTCCACCTAGGTCCCCTTCAGGCCTGCAGAGCCTAACTCCCCCAGCTCCTGGGAATGTCCTCAGCCATCAGCCCTCTGCTAAAGAGTCACCTTGCCCAAGGTGACGTCCCTCTAAAGTTACATTCCCTTCCCAGCATGGGCACAGCCAACAACTGGTCAGCATGGGAACCTAAAGGCTTGATCCCTGTGCCCCAACTTGGGACAACTCCAAAGGACCATCAAGCTTCAGGGTGCCCTGCAGGGAGAGCAGGGCCCTGGCTGTGATGGCATAGCAGCCCGACTTCTCTTCTGTCCACTCCTGAATTTCTTCCCTCCCCATCAGGTATAATCCTGAGAGCACTTCTGAAATATCTTTCTGAATATAAGCTCCATCTCAGAGTCTATTTCCTAGGGAACTAAATCTGCAACTAGAAAGAAATGTGTATACTTTACCTGCTACCTCAAGAGGCCATTGAGTGAGTCAAATGAGATAATGAATTGGAGGTTCTTTGTTAATTGTAAAGGCTGTAAAAGGCTGTAAAAGGAACACATATTACACTTCCTCTTTAACTAAGACGCCACCAATATGGTACTGTACACAGAATAGGCAAAAATGCATCTTTCCTGTGGTCTAAATTTAGAGTTTAAATAAAGCTAAAGAGCCCGAGACCTTATTATGGGACAAATTTAAAAGTAGTGAGACTGAATGTCTTTAGAATTCCATACCGCTTAGATTTTCATTCATTTATGACAGGTCTTCCATTCATCTGAGCTTTGTGGTGGTAAAGCGCCATGCTTCAAAATGTATCCAAATACCTTTGCATTAGCAATTGGCCAAATAACACTGACATGGTACAGATATTCTTATCATTCTCTGCATTTTACAGCCAGCAACAAAGTCTTGGCACAGAGGAGACATGGAATAGGCCCCATCCTGGTCAGAATGGTGTCCCCCCAAATTCACCTTCACCGGAAACTTCAGATTGTGCCCTGATTTGGAAACAGGGTCTTTGCAAAAATAGTTAAGAAGAGGGCATACGGGAGCAGGGTGGGCTCTAAATCCAATGACTGCTGTCCTTAGGAGAAGAGGTGAGGACACACAGACATACAGGGAAGAAGGCCAGGAGACGACAGAGGCAGAGGCTGGAGGGACGTGGTGACGCACAGAAGGACCGGGGCCAGGAACCTCCGGGAGCCAGGAGAGAGGCAGGGAACCGCTTCTCCCTCCAAGCTTCCAGAAGGAAGCAGCTCTGCCCACGCCTTGATTTCAGGATTCTGGGCTCCTGGACCATGAGATAAAGAATTTCTGTTGGCTTAAGCCACCTAGTCTGCGGTATTTTGTTACGCAACCTTAGGAAACTACACAGACCCACAAACCCAAATCCAAGATGATACCTTGAAGCTTTCAGCTCAGCATTCCCCCTAGGAATGTCTATTCACAAGCAGATCACATACAACGGAAAATACACACTTTCTGAATTTAAGAAAATAGGGGGAAAAAAGGCCCCGGAAAGAATAGACCAGCGTTCAGAGATGACCTCTACTGGCCCTCTAGAGGGTCCACATATGGACTGTCCACCCTGGCTCACTGTCCATCACTATCTAAGACTGAGAGGGAGCAGTAACCTGACAGGAAGCCATCAGGGACAACTCTCACCATGCCCACGGTGTACACATGCAGAGACCAAAGGAAATCTTCCCGGCATTCTCAATTTTGCTCTTTCTTTTCATTTAAATGGGAGTTTCTCAAGGGGCAAAATGGACGGTCTTATCATATCTTTGGCTCTCTTATGAATTTGTCATGCTTAATAAAACAGAACTGGAGACAAATCTGTAGTATCAATTTAAAGTTAGTCCATTGGGACGAACACATCAGTGATAGAGATCAGAGTGCAAAATTGTGTGTAGGTGTGACAGTATGTGCATGTGTATACAAGCTGGGGTGGGAGATAGGCATTTCCCTGAGGATATGGATATCAGGACCCCAGAATAGTTTGATACATGGCCACTTACTAGTATAAGCAAAGGGTTAAATACGCCTGGTATATAATTCTCAATTCTAGAGACTCTCCCACCAACATTTGGTTTTATAGAGTCTTATTTCTCCATCCTCATACTATCCTTAGTGCCCAGAGCCCCTTTCCCACTTTTACTGTTAAAGGGTACACATGTTAAAGTGCCAATAAAACAATTTTTTAAGACTCTCAAGAAACCAAAAGATGACGTTCTAACAAATCAAACTCCAGACGGTCTGAGAATAGCGACAACTATTTTCTAGTAAAATTAGCAGCCAATCTCTGACCTCTGGTAGGACCAAGGATGTAAAAAGATGCAATAACCAGGACAACTAACAAGGAGGTGATGACGGACAAGCACCATAACAAGGAACCGCTGTAGCCTACAGTTGCAAGCAAGAAAGTCCCATCCATCAGCCTATGGGACTGAAGCCCCTCTCAATTACAGATGAAGTGAGCATCACCATCCCAGAATCCACAGGATTGGGGAATGAACTATGGACTAGAAGGGACTTACTGGTATTCTACTATAGACTTGTTGTGATTCTAGCAATGGAAGAAATTGTATCATTGAGGTGGGGGCAGTGGCCAGTGGAGATGTTGAGGGCAGGGAGAGGGAAAAACAGACGTAATACAGGAGCATCTTTCTGACTTAGGAATTGTCCCGAATGACATTTCAACGACAGATTCAGGCCATTATATATCTTGCCATGGCCTACAGAATTGTGTGTGAGAGAGTATAAACTACAATATAAACTATAATCCATGCTTAGCGACAGTGCTCCAAAATGTGTTCATCAATTGCAATGAATGTACCACAATAATGAAGGATGTTATTAATGGGGGCAAATGTGGGGGTGTGGGGAGCAGGGTATATGGGAATCCCCTGTATTTTTTATGTAACATTTATGTAATCTAAATATCATTTTTTTGTTTTTATTTTTTTAATATTACATTCAAAAAATATGAGGTCCCCATATATCCCCCACCCCCCTCACCCCTCTCCTTCTCCCATAACAACAACCTCCTCCATCATCATGAGACATTCACTACATTTGGTGAATACATCTCTGAGCACCGCTGCACCTCATGGTCAATGGTCCACACCATAGTCCACACTCTCCCACAGTCCACCCAGTGGGCCATGGGTGGACATACGATGTCCGGTAACTGTCCCTGCAGCATCACCCAGGACAACTCCAAGTCCCAAAGACGCCTCCACATCTCATCTCTTCCTCCCATTCCCCACAATACTTTTTTAAAAAAATTTAAAAAAATTTTTAAGAAGATGCAATAACCCAATCTTAAGCAGTATAGATGAAGAAATGTATTCCCTGGGAATGTTCAGGCTGCAGGTCTTAGGAGGAGCCTCAATTATCAATGAACTATTTTGATTAAAATTACAACTCCCATCAAAGTGAACCATAAAAAAGACCCCTCCTCAAAGGAGAGAAACACTGAGAACAACAGCTTTTGTTGAGAACCGAAGCCTCTACTGTGTTTTCTAAATCTGAGAATTGAACCCAATAGAAAAAGTTTAAATATCAGCTCAGCCAGAGAAGTTGGGAATTGCTGTAACAGACCGAGAAGATCAGAAGTTTCATTCACAGAGTAATTGTATAACTTGTGTGAATGGTGGAACATGCACTAATATAATCATCAGGTATGGAGGAAAACAAGACACAGTTCTATGTACTCTGGTAGACTTTACAAGACCTTGTCTTTTAAAAAATCATCTTTAATCATTTCCTCTTAGATCAGTCTGTAGATTTGGGACCTCCTGAAACATTGGTCGCTGGTTTTGAACACTGTAATTCTAAGGCTTCCCAAGATCATACCTTAAATTCACCTAACTAATTCCTCTCCCTCTCTGCAAGACTCACTATATAATCTGTGAAAACTAAAGTCCTGTCTTACTGAACACCAGCAAACTTTTGGATAATTTTATCCAGACCCCATCAACCAATTCCTTCACAATTTGGCTGGCTATTGAACACACTAAATTAACCAGTGAGAGTTCATTGCTTAACATTAAATAGCATTTACTGATGGGCCAATATTTTTTAATTACCATAATAACCATAGACAATTAATGACTTATTTGATATACTGCCTACTGCTAACAGATGAGCTATTTTGGAGCCATGGTCTCAAATCTCTCAGTGATGTCGGTCCTTAACCGTCTTAAAACTAGAGACTTGAAAGTTGTCCTGGCCAAACTTTCTACCATCATTGTCTTCATTTGACTAATCATAATCTTAGGGAAAACACTTGAAGATTATAATCAAAGTCAAGTATCTGACTCTTTCCTGTTAAACAACATCTTTTTTGCCCTAGTTTATATGTCCAATAGATGCCACTGGCTTTTTATATTCGGCTCTAACACAACTGTTTGGAAATTCTTGCAGTGGACAAATATTTTTCTTCCAACTTTAAGGACAGTCTAATCATTACGTATGTTATAAAGTTAACTTATTTTGTTCTTTGAATTACCAACATCATGATTAAATGATGTTTAGGATAATCGTCTTTATCCATTAAAGGTAGGCATTATTTTTAAAATGCCAACAACAAATGGGATCTTCATCCTCTGGGAACTTAAAGGAAAGCTATTCCATCTCAACCAGAGATGGGCTTTGACAATAATCTAAGATCCTGCTATCTTTCCAAAATGAGTTTGGGTCCCATTTTTTAAGAGCTGCCATAGACAAAACTTTTTCTAAGATTAAGAAATGTTTTGCCCTTTAATGAAGGGAGAACGCACTGTGTAGTCTCAGAGAGGCTCCCTTTGAAAGCTACACACTCAAATTACTTTCCTTTCTGAAGCAGTGAAATAATGGTAATGTATGGAATGGGGAAAACAAAAAACAATGGCAAGGATCACTGAAGAGATAATTAAAGTATCTGGGACTTCCAGCACTCTTACGAGAACACAAAAGAATTTCAATAAGAGTTGGATTTGACGCTGAGCTTAAAACATAATTATCCCAAGCTTAAGCCCCTACTTATTGATCATCCTCTGATTTCAATTCTTAAAAACCAAATCTTAGTGTATGTAGTTTCTCTGGAAATGTTCCTAAAAATGCATTTAATGCCCAGCACTTGAAACAACATTGAGATGTGAACATGATATCTATTACAGTGAGCATGAACCCACTACATAAAATCTTTTTTAAAAAATTACTAATGAGTCTGAAAACTCAATCTAGACCCTGAATGTTAATCCGTAGGAAAAAATGTTTAATGAACCAAAGATTTTAACAGATACTCAACTGCTTACTTAATTACCAAGGAAACTCCTTAAGAAAAGCGCTCAAGAGTGCACTGGTATTGAAACCAGAGCTACCTCATCCAATCAGTTTTAAGAATGAAGGGCTGGAGAGCTGTAGATAGCGTAACTCATAAATTTCAGGAAGCATCCTTGTTAATATGTGCAATTCAAGAAAAGACTATGTTACTCATATATGCCTGTGAGGGTTATTTTATTTTTAGCAAGGAAAGTTAATAATAGTGTTTTATATTTATAAAATGTCTCTCAGACAGACATCCAAGAAAACTTTGCAAACAACATCTTGCTTTATTTCTCAATAGTTACAGGTGGAGAGAAAACGTCAAATCCCAACTATTTTGCATATGGAGGAAATGAGGCAATCAGAAGTGATATCGATTATTAACGATATCTTCTGGTTCCTCAGCATATTGCACATCAGAGTTTAAGCTTACTATTTGAGGTCTGAAGATGACATATATGGCCCAGCATTGGATGGGGCTGCTACATATTTGATGCTATATGAAGGTTGTACTGAAGATCCCTACTGAAAACATCTCTGCTACCAAGCCTTCAAATTTCACCATTAAAAGGCCAATCCTTTGGATTATGCCACTGATCTCTCTGGAGTCTTCCTTTCTAAGTGCAGCTCCTCCTCTGGGGAGGAATAATCCAGAAGCCTCCTTCCCTCGCTCCTCCCCTTCATTATGAGAATCAATAACATATCTATTAACATCTCACATTGATACAACACTTTAGAATTTACCAAACATGTTGATGTATCTTATCTCCTTTCATCCACACAGTCCTATGTGGTACTATATTTCCATTTTTTTATAATGAGCAATTTAGAGGCTCAAAGAGGCTAAGTGTTTACACACAGCCCACTAGTCTTTCTTTAATACATGACATTACCTTGTCTGGCATTCGTTAAGCTCAATAAACACTCAGAGTCCCTACTCTGCCCCAGACACTGGGCCTTGGAAACATCAGTGAGCCCAGACCCAGTCTCTCCATCCAGCCACCTTTCGGGCAGCTCCTTTCACCTAAATGGCAAGGACACTCATAAAAGCCCTACTTAATTCACCAGGGAGAATTAAGCAATGTCATTAATATGGAAGTGATGTGAAAACTGCAAAGAGAGCTGGAGGTGTTGCTGGTAGCACCTTCCTGGGAGTGAGTGTCAGATTGCCTTCTAACATATCAAAAGCCAAGGGCTCCCTGTGATTCTGGGTGTCTGGCGACAGAGGAGGTGTTACTAAGGAGAAAGGGATAAAGGGGCAGCAAGCCCATGGTAATTAAGTCTAATGGATGCTCTCTGAATACCGGACACCAGGCCTGTCATATAGTACATGCTCAATAAATAGCTACAGAATGAGACAGTCTGAGAAGTACTTGCGAGTTAGGAGGCAGAGCTGAGACAAATCACATGGTACAAATGACAATTTTCAGAAGACCTCAAAGGTCCAGCCGGGGTTCGATTCAGGTCTGAGACACACTACCCAATTTAATGGGTTTAGAATTCATACCTATTATCACACCAGGCTACTAAGGAAAACATACATGGCAATCATTGTAGTTTATCTAAGTTTCTTAAAAAAAAAAACAAGACATTTTAACATCCCTAAATTGGGATGAGTCAATGCAGTGGTGGGTCATAACGGTCAATATTCTTCCTTGCAGATATATGAAATAAAGGTGCACCTTACAAGTGATGGTGTCTTAGATTCAATTAACTAAACCCGGTATTTTCAACAACCTTCTTTTTTTTTTTAAGGAGGTACCGGGGATTGAACCCCAGACCTCACACATGCAGAGCAGGTGCTCAACCGCTGAGCTACACCCGCTCCCCATCAACGATCCATTTTCAAGCTGGTACACAGGATCGATTTCCCATTGTGCAGCCTGCCATGCTGTGACTTTACAACAGCTTGCCCTCCACCCTGCCTCAGGGCAGGCCTTGCCCGCAGGCCTTGCCCGCTTGAAGGCGAGTGCCGGAGGGCCTCGCTGCCGGCAGGGCCTCGCAGCAGGTAAGACCGACGCGAGGGATACTCACGGAGACTGGCTGATGGCACACTCCTCCTAGTTGGGTTCTAGGAGTCTGGAAGGGCTACAAGGAGCAGCAGGCACCTACCCGGTGGCAGGAGGGCTGGGACCAGACCACATCCACTCTCTGTTCTTGACTCCACTGGTTGCAACAGATTGGACTTCTTTGTAAACAATCTTTGTAAACAACTTTGGTTCCCTGTAAACAATCAAGCTTCCAGGTATAACCCTACCACTGAAAACTACCTGGCTTTGTCGGCCTCTGCTGCAACAAGACCAGTCTGAGGGTGAGCTTGGAGAAGCACACAGGCGTACTTGAGGGGCGAGACTGTCCTGGCCCCACTGCCCACTGCTATGGTGTGGTTCTAGCTTTCTCTTACCTTCTCCGCCACAGCTCAGCCAGGCCTGTTTTCTGACCACAAAAGAAAAACCACAGGCAGTCTGCCCAGCCTCATGATCTACTTTCAGTAGCAACTTATACAGTGAAAGCAAGACTCAGCTTTGAATGCTATGATTTGAACCTACCACAATGCGTATGATTCCATGGTTATGCACCAGCCACCAGATGAATTTGGATATAACAGATGCTGGCCAAGAAACACTGAACCCTGATTACTCTGATATAAAAGAGCTTGTAAACAATTAAATACCAACAAGGAAGAAAAGAGATTATCTAAATCTTGGGAAAAATCAAAATAAATGGAACCAAGGAGTCATTCCGAAAAAAAAAAAAAAACACTTAGAACTATGTGGGAAAAGTCTATATAAAGAATAGGTAAGAATCACTTTGTTTTTCCACATCAAAATCACCTCTAACATCAGATTCTAACTATCATGTCATTTGACACCAAACCACAGCACTGCTAAATGCCAACACACACACAGACAGACAGACACACATCATCCTTCCTGAAAAACTTAGACTGTGAATGAAAAATACAGTTTAAAATCCAGATCAATGTATGAAAATATAACCAATTACTTTACTCCCTTGGACCTCATTTCTTTTTTTCTTTTCCAAGCTTAATCCTTTATTGCTTCTCCAGGCCAAATTCCAACAGCCTCTGATTGGAAGCCTACCTGAGCCCAAACTGTGAATTGAGTGTTAAAATTCAGCTCCAATGGTATTTCCTTGTAAGGCAGAAAGAGTCCGTGAGTTTCAATGGAAACAAGGCTGCTTCATGATTTTATCTCGAACTCATCATAAGTTATTTAATGAGACTCTCCAGCACGGGTTTTAATGAAAGGGCTCCCAAAAGATCATTTGGACAAGAGACAAATAACCAGTCAGAATATTCCTCAATAAGATCCTTAAAAATTATCTTTAATTGATGCCAAATATGAACAGATCAGAAAGTGACAGAAGCCAAGTAAAATTGCATAGATGAAAACTATGCGCTTCAATTAGGTTCTCAATTCTTAACATTCAACGTCCTCTACCTGACATATTAAACCGGTATGGGGAGGCGGGGATGCACAGTGGGTGAAAATGGGACATACCTTTAACTCACAATGTAAGCAACTGGCAAACTCAAGAAATAAAATAGTGCTTTTTCGGCTAAAATGTTTTGCTGTCCTGATGGTGCACTTTTAATAAATTCTACTCAAATTTTTCCTTGATCTTGGTCATTCTTTGTCCATTATATTAGAGGTATATCACATAGAGGCCATGTCGTCTACTTACAGGTGCTGCATAAATAGTCCCAAAACAGTGCATTGAAGAGAAGAAAGGTGTTTCTACAAGTCTGGAGGAGATACATTTGGCCTAGAATATTTTGCAGGGATTTGGGGTTTTATTTTGTTTTCTTGCCTTACACCATTTCTTCTTCTCTAATTGTGGTACAAAACTTTTCTTTACTGTTCGATGTCTCATGTCACAAAAAGTAAGCACCTAGTTAGCTCCTAAGTGAAAATCACCGTAACCAGGGCTCATCTCCTTCAAGCCAATAGCCCCTGAGGTCAACAGGACCGTACTCTTTCCATAGACACTGGCTTACCCAAGAAAGCCTGTGGTCATTTTGCCTGAGCAAAGAGACTAGCACTTGATCCCAAGGCTTCTAAACCTTATATCTATACCCTGAATGAGTTCACACAGTGACCCAAGGTCATGGAACCGCTTTGGTTAACAACTCAGCTCCTGTTTGCTTCTTTACAAAAATGATCATTAAAGTACATTCTTGGAAGGTTTACCTGAGTCATGCTGGACATATTTGCATATGCCCTGAAATTCCATGATATAAATACAAGTTCTGACACCCCACATGGTAAATGAGAGGCCATATCCTGAGATCATAATTCAGCTTGGGTGGTATCTGGTTTTAAATTTTCAGTTTATTCGTCTTCTTAAAATGAACACAAACATCTAAAGATTTCATACTTGCTTGATAAAGTGGAAAGATCAAATGGTTGTTCGGCAGTTTATATTCTTTCTAACAATTTTATATTATGGATGGTTACCACCCACCAAATTCTCACCACTCCCAGGAATAAGCCATTCCCGGAAGAAAATGGGGAAATGCCTTCTGCTGATGTTCTCTTTCTCCTTTCTGTTTTATCCAATCTACCAAACAAGGAATTAAAATGTAAAATTTTCTAAAAGCATATGTTTTGAGATCTCCCTATACTGAACGGGAGGGTTAGGAAAGTATTTTTACTGACTTCTTCAGATGTTAACGAGTTTGAAAAACTAACTATATGCAACATGAAGAAGGCCCTTTACGAAACGAAATCAGATTTCCACTTAAATCTATCCCTCACTGTTTACATGTTTGTCTTTTGTTCTCAAGTGAGTCCAGATGGTGATGGCCCATGTACTGATACCACCATGGTGGAATCTAAACATACTGTACAATTTCATTTTAGAGAAATGACTGTCCACGAGTCATAATTCCAGGAGAAGTTGCCAGTGGATTTTGCTGGGCCAACGCACTTCTGCACTCCCATTGAGCTGATTTAACTGATAATCAGAAGTGAAGCTGCGGAGGGGGGAGCCAAAAGGATGGGGCTTGTGCCCAGATGGGAAAGGGGGGATACAAAAACAGAACGTTTTTCTGACTTCAGTTTGTCTCCTATAACTTTGAGAACAGAGGAAATTAATATCTTTGGTCTCTCTAATTCAGATCACTGGAGGTGAACTAACCACCCCAGAGATTGTAGGATTGCTAGTGCCCTGGTCCAGCCCACCCCTCCCAAAGCTGCCATCTTGAACTAGGGTCCCGATGCCCCAGAAGAGTTGAGCCATGGTTATCAGAAGTCTCCTTCTTCTGGAGAAAACAAGCATTCAGGACGTGAGCCATTAAGGCTCAATACCTAGGAAGCGGGTGAACAGGTGAAAAAGCCAGGTAAAATAAACATAAATAAGTTAACCAAAAGATAGCCATTCCCTAATAGGCAGTTGTGTTAAGTGCACCTTCAGGTCTACAAAGACATTTCAGCACATAATAGTGCAAGGGATAAGAGCTTTGTCAGACTTCGCATGCCTATACTACACTGAAAATCCCAGTACTCCATTCCGTTCTTACCAACTTCATTGCAATGAGCCACAGATGGATAAGCAGCGTTCATTTTCCCCACACCACCCCAAACTCTTCACAACAGCACATTCCCCATTTCAGGACGACAGTGCATGCAGCACTTTTGCCTGTAACACACACAGAAGACTCAACCAGTCCAGGGGGGTGAACTACGAGAGGTACCAAACAGATAAAGTCCTTCTCATTGGTCTTGGTCTCATGATCTCATCCTCTGACCCATCCATCCCACAGGACTGAGCAGATTATTGCTGTTGACAGAGGGCAGCGCTTCAAGTTCTGTGTCCGAGACCTCAGCGTAGAAGGAAAAGACTTCCTGGGAGATTTGGGGAAAGTTGGCAATTTGACCCAACGGGGGGCTTTTCAGCAGCAGGAAAGGCAGAGGCAGGATGAGTTAGGGTTCACGTGAGAAGGCAACATCCCACGGGGAGAGGGGGTAATGCCCTGTAGTCGGAGGCCACACAGTTCTTGGCCCCTCTGGTTCCACGATGCATGCATTATGTTTGTCTTACAAATCCACGCAAGGAGCATGGAAAAATGAAATATCCACTTTCCTTTCTTTCGATGTAGTCAGCCAAGCTGGGCGTGCCTCTGGTGTCTTGGTTAATTGCCTCATTGCTAGGTCTAGGATAAAGTGGGGCCAAGGGGTGAAAGTAACAGGGAAAATTTCCAGAAAAAGCAGGGCAGGAGCAGCAGGTGGTCAGCGGCAGGGCCACATGCTAAGTGCAGAAGGAAGATTCCCACCTCAGTGTCCTTAAAAAGGCTGTGAGGGCCTCGCGGCTGGACAGCTGCTGGGCTCCGGAGGCCTGCGCTGCGGTGGCCCGCTGGCCGCTGAGCACAGGGTCCCACCATGCTCTGGGTGAGCGGCCCGGGCTGCCGAAGCTGGACTCAGCCTGGGAGGTGACTGCCAGGTAGGAAGGCCGCGGGGGGCATTGTCGGAATATCTGAAGGGGGTGGGCCAGGAGGCAGACCTGGGGCAAGTTATCCACGAACTGAGTGTTCCCACAGCCACCACGATGCCCGAAAAGACCAGACTCTCAGAGATCTGGGCTTTCGCGAGTAGAAAGGAGGCAGCGTGCTTTTGCCAACAGGAGAGGAGTAAGCCGGTGTGCAAAGGACACTGCGCTGGGCCTGGGGAAGCCTGGTTCGTCCTTTGTGGCCCTCAGCAGGAAACGGATGCCCAAAAAGTTTGTTTTTGGCTTCTGGTAGAGAAGAGGGAAAAAAAAAAAGTTCACGGGTCACTTCCAGCTCGAAGCAGGGTCTCAGGCCCCTGTCACGTCCAGCATCAGGCTGTCAGGGGGTCCAAGAACATCGGATGGCCAGGGAGGCGGCACACGCTCCTGCAGCCCTCCTTCCTCTCCAGGGTTTAGGACAGTGCGGTCTTCTCACAGCGGCCAAGTGAGAAGGCGAGGATGGGCAAAGCCAGAGCCAAACTACCTGTGCCCCAACCCTTTCCCCTTTTGTTCCTTAACGTCTCGGCTGCGTTAACGGAGGCACTTTCTGCAGTTCGTTGTGGGTCCAGGATAAAGGCACTAAGCAACTATGAAATCAACTGGTTGAGTTTCTTCAGGGAGTCTCAAGGGGAGGGCCAAAGTCTCTAGAGACTTCAAATCATGACTGCAAAAAGAAATCAGTTCTGCTCTGGATGCATATCACACAGAAACATTTTCATTGGCATCCTAAGAATGCGCCCCCCCCCCAAATAAAAACCAAAAACATGCAGTATTGCACCTTTTTGTATGTTTGTTTTGCTTGTGTTTATCTCCAGCTAGAAAGAATACTTGTTCTTAGGTGTTGCTATATCTACCTTGATGACTTATTTATTTCCCTTGAAGGGATTGACATCTTGGTCCTCTCTCTGTCTACACCTGCACAGAAACCTAACATTTCCCTGAGCAAAGGCAGGAAAATTGACTGAGTGCCCCCCACCCCCACCCCCCATTATTTCTTTTGGGCCTTTCATCCCACAAACTTGTAATTTTTAAATATTTTTTTAACTGAAATCATGCATTAATTCAAGGTACACCTTAGTCAAATAGGCCATAATGCTGAATAAGAGAACATGCTTTGAGCTCCAAAAAGTTATTGTTCCCTTCTGACTAACATATGCACTTAAATACAGTACTTTATTTACTAATTAAATAGTTAATAAATGAAGGAGTGCACTTTTGGTGAATGCAAATGGAAAAAATGATCTATTTTAGAAGAGTCACTTCCAACGTAAGCTTATCCCCTAGTGTCAGTGTTAATGTTCTCAGCATGCGATTTAAAAATAAATATTATCAGATTCAAACATGCTTACATAGCTCAATTTGTGCTCTCTTGCAATAAAAAGGCTAAGGTTTTATGTCCAGTTCTGGAGGCCAGGGGTTGGAGTGCAGGACTGGTGGCAAAACACCTGTGTGAGGGTCATCTGCAGTCAAGAAAACTTAGCAGCACTGCAGATGAATTAATTCATTTGATTCAATTATCTTTTTTCTTAGAGAATAGTTTGGATTAGAAGGGGATTGGGCCAGAGGGAAAAGCCCTATGGATCAGAACCTGTATCAGAGATATAAGGTGCTTTGTGAGCAGTCGTAAGTAATTTTGGTTTCTTTCACCTTAGAATATGCAGTTCCATTGACCAAAATTAAAACATTTGTTCATCACCCATTTTGGCTGGTATAGCATGTTACATATAATACATCTGATGCACTGTGCAGTTTGCAAAGATTTCCTATTGGAGTCTCATGCAAATTTTAGTTTTATATGTCTACGTGAGCATCTTTTTTTTAGGCTGAAAACAACAATAAGTTAAAGAAGCGGAAGGATTAAAAATGTTTCAGCATGGGGAAGCACATGAATCCTATTTTACCTAGACTAGTTCATGGATGGAATTATTTTTTTACCAGTTTTAGAAAAGACTCTTTCTTTTCCCTTTTTTTTAAAAATAAAATTAAAATAGTTTCTCTTTTCATGGATCTTGAAAGCTTTCCGTTCGTCACACCAAAAAATTTCGCAATGCAACAATGCATTGACAGTTAAACAGAGCATTCAAAGACTACTGAGTAAAAGTATCTACAAAGGGTGACATGGGTCACTCAGATTTTTGTTTTGTGTTTTTAAGTCCTTCAAGCTGCTAAGTGGGGCTTTTTTTATTTGTTTGCTCGTTCTGTGGTTTTAGACATCGGTCAGTAGCTTGCTCTTATTAACGCAGTTTTGATTAGCTGTGGTGCAATTGCCAGTTCTGATATTGGCCTGTCTATAATGGGTTATGCTATTATTCATATCCTCTTCGATCTCCATGTACTCAGACTTGCTGATTGTAGAGGAACTGCGGCGACTGAGGTCGCTGTCAGAGGCTAAATTAGGGGAGCTAACGTGGAGCAGCTGAGCCTGCTCTTCCCCCTCAGTTTCTCGGTGGTAGAAATAGTTGAAATTGGACACAATGACAGGTACGGGCAGGGCAATTGTCAGCACACCAGCGATGGCACACAAGGAGCCCACGATCTTGCCTCCAATTGTCACAGGGTACATGTCACCGTATCCTACAGTGGTCATGGACACCACCGCCCACCAGAAAGCATCGGGGATGCTGGAGAAGTGAGACTCAGCTTCTTCCGCCTCGGCAAAGTACACTGCACTAGAAAACAGTATGACCCCGATGAAGAGGAAAAAGATGAGTAGCCCTAGCTCCCTCATGCTAGCCTTGAGGGTCTGGCCCAGGATCTGGAGGCCCTTGGAGTGGCGGGAGAGTTTGAAGATTCTAAACACTCTTACCAACCGTATGACCCTGAGGATGGCCAACGACGTGGCCTGCTCGCCCTTCTGGTTTCCCTCCTGCTCGGCTATCTCGGTGCCCAGAGTGATGAAATAGGGGATGATGGCCACGATGTCGATGAAGTTCATGATGTTTTTGAAGAAGTCCGTCTTGCTGGGGCAGGCGAAAAAGCGCACCACCAGCTCGAAGGAGAACCAGATGATGCACAGGGTCTCCACGATGAAGAAGGGATCGGTGAAGATGTTGGAGGTGTAGATGACCGTGGTGTTGTCCAGGCGGTGGATGGTGCCCGTGAAGTCCTTGTCATCCTTCAGCTCGGGGAGGGTCTCCAGGCAAAAGATGACGATGGAGATGAGGATGACCATGACGGAGACGATGGCGATGACCCGGGCGGGCCCCGAGCTCTCGGGGTACTCGAAGAGCAGCCACACTTGGCGCTGGTACTCCTTCTCGGGCAGGGGGCGTTCCTCCTCCTTAATGAAGCCCTCGTCCTCCCGGAACTTCTCCATGGCCTCCTCGCCCAACTCGTAAAATTTGATCTCCTCGGAGAACATGTCCAGGGGCACGTTGACCGGCCTCCGCAGGCGGCCCCCCGACTGGTAGTAGTAGAGGATGGCGTCGAAGCTGGGCCGGTTGCGGTCGAAGAAGTACTCGTTCCTCAGGGGGTCGAAGTAGCGCATGCGTTTCTTGGGGTTCCCCAGCAGCGTGTTCGGGAACTGAGCCAAGGTCTTGAGCTGCGTTTCGAAGCGCAGCCCCGAGATGTTGATCACCACGCGTTCGCAGCACTCATGGTCCTCGTGGTCCGCAGGCCGCGGGTAGGTGCCGTCTTGGGGGTGGCCCGGGGCGGCCGAAGCCTCGTCCACGTTCTCCCCAGACATCACCGTCATGGTTGAAGCCACGTGCAGGGGTTAGCGGCCAGGAGAGGGCCCGTGGGACAGAGCGGGGGAAGAGGGGTGGGGGGGACCCCAGCGCCCCCCCCACCAGAGTGCGCGTCTCCCCCACGCTCAGGGGGAGGGGCTTCAATGCCAGGTGCTTAAGATACCTGGGTTGCGGCTTCCGCTGGCCCTCCACCCCACCCCTTTTACTCAGGTGAGAGCCCTCCTCGCCTGTGGCCCAGGGTGCAGCTTTTTGCTGGGGGTGGGGAGGGGGGAGAAGAGTTTTTTTTCCTACTTCTTCCTGCTCGGAGGCGCCTTAACGCAGCGCCTTTTGAGCGGACCCGGCCATTGCTTCGGGGGTCACCCTGGCCTCCCCTCCCCTCCGTGAGCCCTCCTAGGACCGGGTGCAGTGCCGGCTCAGCAGATCCCCACGCCTGTCACCCCCTCTGCTTCTCCTCGGCTCTCCTCCCGCCTACCCCTCTTCGCCTGCCGCCTTCTAAGCTCCCACCAGGGCGATCGATGGACGCTGCAGAGAAATAGAAAGTGATACGGGGGTAGAAAAATCAGAAGCATTCAGATGGGACGGACCTACAGACACCGAAGAGCACAGACCTCGAGCTTTTTTAGACAGCACTGGACTTTTGCTAGGGTTGTCACATGCACACAAACGGACACACACGCAGACACACGGAAATCCAAGTTCGGGGCTCTTCTCTCCCACTTTGCCCCACGCCCCGCAGCCGATCTGTTGACAACTTCTTTCAACTAGAGATCGGAAACGCACCGGGAGACGCTGCGGGAGCTCCGCGTCCCGGGCAACACCCGCACACCCCGGTTTCCCTCACCCCGGCGCCCCAAACCCCGGCTGCTGCGGCCCCGAACTGGGGAACCCCCTACCTGGCCGGCCGGCTTGGCGCAGGGGCGGTGCTGAGTCGGCGGTGAGCCCGAGGCGGAATGCGGCAGCTCGCGCGCCGTTGCAGTACGCGGGAGGGAGCAGCGGCCGCCGCCGCAGCCGCATCGGAGAAGCGCCGGGGCGCGCTCGCTGCCCTGATCCCCAGTTCCTACGCCCCCTCAGGAGGACAGCCGCTTTCCTGAGCCACCGCGGCGGAAATGTCCATCCCCTCCCCGCATTCTCACCCGTTGTCAGCAATCTGGAGACGCTGTCCTCTCTCCGGGGCGGGGAGTCCCGGAGGATGGCGGGCGGAAAAGCAAAACGCCACCCTCTCCTGAAGCCAGTGACGATCAACAGCACCCTCGCCCCCTTCTCACGCGGTGGGAGCCCTAGATTCGATCCCGAGGGAGGCGGGCGAGCGAGAGCACGGGTCTACACGGCTCTCGGGGCCGCTCCGGCCGCTGCAGTCCAGCTGGAACCTCGCGGCGGCTCCGCGGCGCGCCCGGGGGCTTTAGGAGCTCGGAGTGGAGCGGGGTGCGTGCGGCGGCGGGTCCGCTCGGGCCATTTCTGGGCGCTGCAAGATCAGCAGAAACCTGAGAAAGCTTCTCGCTTGGGGAGCAGCGATTGGCCCACCCGGGCGTGGGCTGGGGAGGGCGGGGGAGGGCAGGAGCGAGGAGGTAGATGGAAAATCTGAGGGGGTGGTTTGGCAGAGGGGGGTTGTCATTCAGTTCCCACCCGTGTCAGCGCAGCGCTTTCCTTCTCCTGGCAGAAAAGCCGACCACCGACTCGGCCTCCCCGGCGGTCCCCAGGCCTGCACACGCCGGGTTCCCCTGGCCGCGACCTTCCCCGGGCATTTCACATTGGAAATAGTCAGGGCCGACGCAATGCAGGCGGTGGTGTTCCTGGCAAAACTCCTCGGATAGGGTTTGCGTTTGTGCAGTCCCACAATAATCCACTCCGATCGCAACGCTGTGCGCGTCATCCCGCCCCTCCCGCCGGGGGCTCTGGGCAGGGCAGACTCGGCGTCTCCCCGCGGGACTCGCCGGGGCGCAGAGGTGGGCAGAGCTCTGCGGCTGGGCATCACCTGGCTAGGTTCTGTGTGGTGTCCCCGCGAGGCGGAGGTGCTAAGAGTCTGTCCCTCTGTGACCGACGTCGGAGCTTAAAGTTTTCTTACCATCAGATTGTATTGAAATTCAGAGAAGGTGATTGCTGGGGGACCGAAGGCTCCGCGGGTTTGGGGGGGCTGTCTGCCAACTTGGGGCTAATTGGGACCGACACTGAGAAGTATGCCGCCTGCCCACCTCCCTCCCCACGTGCCTCCTCCCGGCCTCTTTCCCCGGCCTAGTGTCTCCACAAGGGCCACAGGCAAGGCTTGCCACTTCGGGATAGGGTCCCCAGGGCGGCGCCCCGCAGCGCGAGGCGGGGGCGTGCGCGGTGCCCTCGGAGCGCCACTCCGGCTGCGCCCCCAGAGGCGTTGCGCCTCCGCGACCGCAGCGCGAAAGAAGGCAGCCCGCGGCGCCGGTGCTTCCACTGCCGCGGGGCCTCTGCGGAGGCCGGTAGGGACCCGGAGTCGCCCCGGATTGGTTCCTTCCGCTGTACTGGGGCCGCCCCTTCGCCCAGCCACGGTTCGCGCTGCCTGACGCCTACACCTCCCACCCCTTTAATCAGGGCCGATGATTGCCTCCTCCCCACTCGGTTGTGGCTAGGGGAAGGCACGGGCCGCAGCGGGGTTGCCCAGGCGGTGCAACGATCCGGGGCGCGGAACTAGTTAAGTCCCTCCTCCAGACACATACCCCAGCATTCCTTTCAGAAAAATCAGTGTTTCTTCCCTCCCCTCCTCGGTTCCCAGAACGCAGCTTTTCTTTTACGAACAGTGAGTTCTCTTCTACTTCTGCCTTTCCCCCACCCTTCCGCACACATCCCTCTACCCCAGTAACTGCTCTCTGCACCACCTTTCGCAAGTACTGTTTTGCAAAAATAAAGAAATCAAACCCGAAGCCCCACTCTCTCAAGTCCCTTAAGTGTTTTTTTAATCGTCGTTGCTGCCGCTGCTGCAGTTAGAATCCTACTGGGGACTTCGCTGGTAGGCAGGATAAACACTTTCCGTGTCCTCACAATACCGCGCTTGCCCATTCTCCTCTCTCCCTCCCCCGCTCTTCTACCTCCCTCTGCCAGCAGCCCCCTTCCTTGCCTTGAACGGCGGAAAGGCTGCCACCTTCCTGGCCCCGGGGCAGGTGCACTTGCCCTGATTCAGCATTGGGAGATTACCTTACCAGAAGATTCCCAGCCTAGAAGGGATCCCAGGTCCCCATTCTCGGGGCTTTCTTAGGAGGCTTAATAAGATCCGATATCTTTAACATCTCTGGCAAGCGGGTTTAGAGCAGGACTGGACCTCCAAGGAGTAGAAGAAGGTTGTTGAGCTAGGAATTCAGCATTCTTGATGCAAGTCCCCCCTTGGTGAGGGACTGAAGATGATTATTCGCCCCACAAATATTTGCTCAGCTGCGACAATGCTCCAAACATTGTCTGGAGATACAGTAATAAGTAAAACACACACCACCCTGAACCTTCTAGAGCTTGCATTCTGGACAGAGAGACAGACAATAAGCAAATAAACCAAGCATTATCATGTTAGGTTAAAAGAAATTAAGAGAGTGACAGGTATGGATTTGCATGATAGGAAGGGCTTCTCTGCAAAGATAACATCTGAGCTTATGGAGATATGTGAGCAGAGTGAGCAAGGAATGGGAAGATCAGGACAGACGTAAGAGCAGACAAGCTTAGCATATTTGGGTAACCAGAGAGGAACAGAATGGCTAGACAAACGTGACCAAGGGATAGTGTTGTAAAAGGTGAGGTCTGGAAGCTAAGCAGAAACCAGATCCCATCAGCCTCTCAGGCCATGGTAAGAAGGTTGCTTTTCGCTTTGAGGATAAAAGAAAGCGTGGGAGAGTTGTATCGATGTAGAAATATAATCTGATCTGCATTTTTTGAAGATGCCTCTGGCTGCTGGAAGCAAGGCACAAGGTTGGAGACTATTAAGTAGGATAGGCAAAGGCGGCTTAGACTAGGGAGACTGGTGAGGCTGGGAGAAGTGGCTGAAATAGGAATGACATTTTGAAAGCCAAGATGGCAGGACTTGGGAGACCAAGGACAGACAAGTTCCAAGAAGGTCTCCCAGCTTTGCAGTCTGAGTAATTGGATGAGTGGTGATGTCACGGGAGCAGGTATTGGGCAGTGTCTCTCCCATCAGAATGCGAGCTCCAGGAGGTCTGGGAGGTTCTTGTGTGCCATGGTTATCACTACATTGAGTAGTGTAGGCCTCTCCTCAGAGTCCCTCACCGCCTCACCCTTGCCTCAGCTGCTATTAGGACAGCCGGCTCTGTGTGTGTAGTATGGTCCACCTCCTGAGGTCGTGAACCCTGAATAAGTGGCATTTGACTTCCCTGAGGCTGCAGAAAGGTCAAGGTGAGCAATGTGGTAGGATGGAGGCCTGAACTGTTCATGGGCAGGAGCTCGGCCAGCTTGGGCGCTCAGGTGCTCAGGAGAAAGGGCAGAGCTGGTGGAGCGATTCCGTTTCCCTTTGTCCCTCTCATGAGTCAGCAATCACCTGGTCTATGGATGGGGATGTGGACCTTTCTGGCTTCTGAAGCAGTGGGGACCTCACCACCTTGCAGCTGTGCCCCATCCTTCCCTGTCTCTCCTCCCTTTTCCCTCACTCTGGCAGCCCTGGGATGGCACCTTGCATTAAAGCATTACACACAAATCCTTCCTCAGGTTCCGTTTCCCAGGGAAGGTGAGCTGAGGCAGGGGAAGTTGAAACTTCCAGTCCCACCGTGTTTACTTTGCTATATCAGTTAAACATCCAGATGAAGATGTTGAGTAGGGAGTCAGATATGAGCCTAGAGTTCAGAGAAGAGGTCTGAGTCGATTTCTCCACCTTGACATTTGGGCCATAAAATTCTTTTTGAGGGAGCTGTCCTGTGCATTTTAGAGCTTTAGTAGCATCCTTGACATCGACGCACCAGATACCAGCAGCACCTTCCCCCAGTTGTGACAACCAAACATGTCTGCAGACATTGCCAAATGTCCCCTGGGAGCCAAAATCACCCCCGACTGCAAACCACTGAGGTAGATGGTGATTAAAGCCAGAGTCCTGGATGAGAGTACTTGGACGTGAAGGTAGAAAGTGAAGAGGAACTCTTCAGAGATTGTGCCTTGGGATGCTCCACTGCTTAGGAGACCATTAAGAGAAGGAAGAACCAGCGAAGGATTCTGAGCAAGAATGACTAAGAGACTAAGCAAGCCAGGAAAGGACGGGGGTCTGTGAAGCCAGAGGAAAGTAGTGTTGTTGCTGTTGCTGTTGCACTTTTCATATTTTTAAACAGTTTCAAACTTAACAGAACAGTTACAAAAAAATAATGCAAACCCCATACAGAGAACGCCAACATTCTCCTATGCCCCCAGATACCCAGACCCACCAGTTTTAGCAATTTGCCACATTTGTCTTATCATTCTAGCTATTCATCATTCTATCAATCCATCTATCTAGCTATCCATGTATCCATGTGTTTGTCTGTCAATTAATCCACTTTCTAAACATTTCAGTGTGGGTTGTACACATCATGCTCCTTGAACACACAACACTTCCATGTACATTTCCTAAGAACAAGGATATTCATTTTTTTTTTAACCTGGAATATTAATTTAATTTTAAATTAAATCCTTCTTAAACTTACATAGTCACATATATTGAATTTTTAAATCCATGGGCATATGTTATCTCTCATTATTTAGATCTTCTTCAGTATTTTTTTTTAATTTTTTTTTTATTGAGGATATTCATTTTTGTAACCACCTTAAGTGCAGTTACCAAGTTCAAGAAATTTAACATTGATATAAAGCTTTCTGTTTCTATTCCTTTTTTTTTTTTTTATGTATCTCTACAATCTTTACCCTTTTAGGTCCCATCCAGGATCATGTATTGCCTCAAATTGCCATTGTCTCTTTAGTCACTCCTCAAAGAACACCGTTAAGACAATGAAAAGGCAATGCAAGCTATCAACTGGGAGAGAATATTCACAATACATACATCTGACAAATGATTCATGATCGGCCATATAAAAAAAACTCTTACAACATAAGAGGAAGACAGACAACATGATAAAAATGGGGAAAAGATTTCAATAAACACTTCACAAAAGAGAGCATACTGTATGATTCCATTTATGTGGAAATTAAACACAAACACAAATTCAAACACAAATTAAACACAAACACAAATCAGTGGTTTCCTGGTGTCAGGGGTAAGAGGATTGACTGCAAAGGGACCCAGGGCTCTTGTGGGGGTGATTGAAATGTGCCATCTTGATTGTGGTGGTCATTTCATGGGTGTATACATTAGGCAAAACTCATTGCAGAGTGGGTGTACCTCAGTGGCTGAGCACCTGCTTTGCATGTACAAGTTCATGCAAAGTTCGCCTTCCCCAGTTCAATCACTGGTATGTCAAGAAAGAAAAAGAAAAAAAAAGTCTACACTTAAAGCGGGTACATTTTATTGTATATAAATCATACTGCAGTATAGCAATTTGATATTGTTTATGAATTCCAAAATAGATACTGCACTGTATTTGTAAACTGGTCTGTTCCTCTGGCCATATTAGGTTATATTAGATTTAGAGGTTTCACTTTTACTTTATTAAATCAATATTAGGGCTTTTATTTGACCACGTCATTAGGGTGTGCAGGGTTGAGTCTCCACCTCCTTGGTGGGGATAAAACAGACTCTCACATGGAAGTAAATACACAAAGAAGAAGAATACAGAGAAAGAGAGTCAGCTCGTTATACAAGGCAGTGGCCCTGGGAAGAGAGATGAGCCTGATAGTCTACCGCTGACCTTGTGAAGAAAACAGAGTAGCTGAGCCTGGAAAGAAGTAAGCCCTGGGGAAAGAGATGAGCCTTATGCCTGCCTACAGCTGAGATAGGAAGAAGCTCGGTCCACAGAGCCTTAAGAGGAAAAAGGAAGGCTGGCCTCTCACAGACATCACCTGCCATCTTGCTTCAACTCATGGCAACAGAGTTTGGTGAGGAAGTAACTTTGTGTTGGACTCTTTAAGGCATTGTAACTATAAACTTCTACTCCAAATAAGCACCTTTTATACAAGCTAACAAATTTCTAGTACTTTCCATCAAAACCTCTTTGGCTGACTAACACATGCAGTAAAACTGGTTTTTAAAAAATGCTTGTGATCAAAGAGATAATACTGATGTACTTTGAACTGAGAGAAGTTTAGGAAGTTTAGTACTTTTTCATAAGCTTAACCTGTGAAGCTTTCTTAGAGAAACTGTTGTGCATTATTATGGATTGAATCATGCCCTCCACAGAGACATGTTCAAGTCCTGTGGTAGTTTGATATTGCTTATGAATTCCAAAAATATTTATTATGTTTGTAAACAGGTCTGTCCCTCCAGGCATATTAGATTGTATTGGATTCAGAGGTTTCATTTTTACTTGCTTAATTAATGATTAAGGCTTTGCTTGAGCCACATCAGTAGGGCATTACATCCCTGCCCCCTTTGCAGGCAGAGACTCACAAAGAAACCACACCGCAGAGAAGGGAGGTTGGAGTTGTGAGCTGGAGCCTGGGGAGTAAGCACACAGAGGAGCAGAGCAGCTGAGCCCCAAGAGAATCAAACCCCAGGGAGAGATGCAGAGCCAGTTCCCTGAGAGTCTACAGCTCACCTTGTGGAAAGGACAGGGCAGCTGAGCCCAGAGAGAAACAAGCCCTGGGAAGAGAGGAACCCAGGAAGCCTGAATTCTTAGCAGACATTGGCAGCCATCTTGCTTCAACATGTGTCAACAGACTGTGGTGAGGAAAGCAACTTATACTTTATGGCTTGGTGACTGTAAGCTTCTAACCCAAATAAATACCCTTTATAAATGCCAACAGATTTCTGGTATTTTGCATCAGCATCACTATGACTGACTAATACAGGTCCTAACTCCCCCTCCTGTGGGTGTAAGCCCATTTGTAAGCAGGATCTTTGAAGATATTACCAGTTCAGGTGAGGCCACGCTAAATCAGGGTGGGCCCTAATCCAGTATGACTGGAGTCCTTATAATCAGAAGAAAATTGAACCCAGTGGTAGGAGACAGACTGGGAGAAATGGCCATGGGAGAGAGGCAGAGCTCGAGTTATGGATTGCCGGCAGGCCACCACCAGAACGCTACAGACTTCAGAGAAAGCACATCACTGCTGAAACTGTGACTTTGAACTTCTAGTCTTCAAAACCATGAGACAGTACATTCCTTTTGTTTAAGCCAACCAGTGCGTGGTACTTTGTTATAGTAGCTCTGACAAACTAAGACAGCTGTCCTTGAAAGGAGGAGGAATATATGAAGCCTGAAGGACTGAGGAACATTCTTCATGACTAGGATTTCTTTTTAAGATTTATTTTATTTATTTCTCTCCTCTTCCCCCCTCCCGCCCCTGTTGTCTGTTCTCTGTGTCTATTTGCTGTGTGTTCTTCTTTGTCCGCTTCTGTTGTTGTCAGCGGCACAGGAATCTGTGTTTCTTTTTGTTGCATCATCTTGTTGTGTCAGCTCTTTGTGTGTGTGGCGCCATTCCTGGGCAGGCTGCACTTCCTTTCGCCCTGGGTGGCTCTCCTTACAGGGCGCACTCCTTGCGCGTGGGGCTCCCCTACGCGGGGACACCCCTGCGTGGCAGGGCACTCCTTGCATGCATCAGCACTGCGCGTGGGCCTGCTCCACACAGGTCAAGGAGGCCCGGGGTTTGAACCACAGACCCCCCATGTGGTAGGCGGACGCCCTAACCACTGGGCCAAGTCTGCTTCCCCATGACTAGGATTAGTTGAGCAGATTCAGAGCTTGGAGAAGGAAAACGTGGCATTTTGTCATTCACTGAAAAACAGTTATTGAACATGTACAATGCATCAATCATTGTGTAATAATACTTCAGAGGCCAAGACAGAATTCTTGACCTCAAGAAGGCTACAGTCTAGTTAGGAAGACAAAGACATAAATAGGTAATTATAATGCAATGTGGCAAATGCTTTAACGGGGCAGCAGAGGTCCCTTGGGAGTATACAGAAGTGACCCTAACGCAGTTTTGAGGGTAAGGGAAGAATTCTCGGGGGAAGCCATGAGGTAACAAATAAGAGGAATCCTAAAAGGGAAGTAAATGTGTGGCCATGAAAGTGCCTTCTAGAACAAAGGCAGCAGCACACTTTAAAGCCCCCGAGGTGGCATGAGTAAATTGCAGGCTCACAGAAACAAAACTTAGGCCAGTTTTGTCAAGGACCAGGAGTTGAGTGGTAAAAGATGAGTCCAGAGGAGCTGGCAGTAGCTAGGTCATACAACACCTTGATAGTCACCATAGTAGACACTGGCAGCTTCTTTCCAAGCATCCAACCTGTCCTCCTTCCTCCCTAACATAATCCCCTAACACACAGCCATATGCCGCCGAGAAGCAGAGTACTCCAGGGCAACTCATTCAGGAATTGGCCTGTGACCCAACTCTAGCCAAGGAGATGCAAGAGGACATTTGCTAGAGGTCTTTAAAAAGAGGGTTCCTCAGTGATAAGAAAATGCCATAGAAAGGCCATCTTCTCTTCATCCTCTGGATGTCATGTCTGGATGAGTCATTGCTATATCTATCCTGTTACCAGCCTGAATGATTAAGCCAACACTGAAGATGTCACAGCACAGAGAGAAAAACAACCTGGATCCTGATGACATCACTGCACTGCTGAATCAACCAGCCAAGAAACCTCCCTACTCTAGAATTACCTATTATGAAATTCAATAACTCTCCTCATTACTTGTGTTCATTTGAGTTGAGCTTTCTCATTAAATCTCATGAAAGTATTTCTTATTAAGGATTTTAAACAGACTTACAAAATGTGATGGAAAGTGTTTCTTTTTTCTAAACTGTGCAACCTGTTTCAGTGCTGAGGCCTTTGGACAAGGCCAGCCAATGGTTTGGGGCTAGGTTTGCTCTGGTTTGGGATACTATGAAAGGTCCAGGGGGACGGGCCTGCCATAAATCCAAGATGGAAAGTATTTGATGGAATGATTTAGGTACAGGGGCTTGTGTAAGTTAGTACTCTCTGTGATTTTAGAAATAGAAATGCTGATCCCAAATGGTGTAAACAAAGTAAAAGGGATTTGTTTACTAAGAAAACTGTGTCTGGCTTCAGCCAAGTCTTTATCCAGCACTCGAGAGTTATGATTAGGACCTCTTTTTTCCCATCTCCTTTTCTCCATTCCTCTTCCTCAGCACTAACTCTATGTCTCAAGCAGAGTCTCTTTTTGTGCTCCAAGATGGCTAAGGCTGTCTCCCTCTTGTCTAGGAGGAAACAAGCCCGCTTCTCTGATGACTCAATAAGAGTTTTGGATTAGAGTCTTGGAGACTATGATTGGCCTGACTTGGGTATTGAGCCAGTAACTATAGCCATGAAGATGGAATGTGCTGATTGGACTAAAGGAATTGGAGCCTCTCCCTGGTGATGGGATGGAGTCAATCTCTCCCAAACTACATGGCTAGAAATTTCAGAGCACTGTTAAAAAGGATAAGAGAGGACTGGATTCTAGGAAAGTGATCAACAAATACTCATAATCTAGAGGTGAAAGAGAGAGCTGGCATGGGCATCTTGGGAGGAAATTCACAAAGAGAACAGAGCACCTCAGGAAGTTCCATTAAGACAAGGACCAAGAAATACAGTGAGATGTAGCTACCAACTGGTCATTGGTTGCCTTGAAAAAGCTGTTTCAGTGAAGTAGTGGGGACCGATGCCAATTGGAGTAATCAAGGAATGAATGAAGTGTGCAAGTGATGTTAAGGCAAGTGGGCAGTCTTTCAAGAAGCTTGAAACTAGATGACGGGGAAAGACACAGGTAATAGGTAAAAGTGAGTTTAAGGGAAATTTTTTTTTAACATAGGAGAGATTTGAGCATGCTTAAATGCTAAAGAAAATGAAAAGTATGAGAAAGAACACACCTGAAGATATAGGAGAAAATGGGATAATTAATGGATCAAGTTCCCTAGGATCAAGCGCATAGAGTAATTAATCTTAAAGAAGAGGAAGACCTTCCTCACTGTGACAGGAAGCTGAGAGGCAAGGGCAGGTGGGGATGCTTTACGTATATAATGGGGAAGCAAATTCAGGAAACGGGGGGAGATTCCATCTGAAGGTTTCTAGTTTTTCAGTGAAGTGGAAATTATTAGCTACTGATGGAAATATGAAAGGAGACCATGAAAGGCCAAAGATAGCCTCAGGAGCAGAAAAGAGGGGATGAGGCAAGCACCTGAACTCTGTCTGCTCTTTTGTGCCGCGTCAAATAGAAGATGTATGGTTCTTTACCATAAAACTCCAATCTCACTCATAGCTTATCAGAGTCCAGTGAGTGGGATAATATCTCTCTTAACTGTATGATCACTTTCCCATCCACCTGGCCTCCATAGTCCTTTCTTCCTTGGTCACCCCTTCCCTTCTTTATCTACTCCTTCTTCCCTTTCAGGCTTCCAGCTCCATCCTGCCCTACCTCTTAGGGCAAACTGGAGAAGCCTTTTTGTCCCTTGCGTCTGAGCCCAGAGTGCCACAGGCTTGTGCCTATCCTAGCAGGGCAATCGGGAAGACTTCTGAAAGGATCCCCTAAAGAAAAGCCAGCTTCTCTCTGGCTACTGTTGACTACCTCTCACAGAAACCCAGACGTGTTGTTTGGGGGAAAGCCCCCTCTCCACGGAGGTGAGGATGAGAAGAGCGAAGAGGGAAGACACACCTAAGGAAGGGTTACAAGAAAGGTATAGTGAAGATCAGAAACCAGGAATTGGAAGAAGTGCCAATTTGTGTGTCTGTGTAATTTTTCCCCAGAAAGTTACAGCAGCTCATGCTTTGAATAGAAAAGGAGGTTGGCAGTATTGCTAAAACGTTGTTAAAATGATGTGCCTCCTATAAGATACAACAGAGATGAGAGTACCAGAGCACAAATTATAATTTCTAACTA
Source organism: Dasypus novemcinctus (assembly GCF_030445035.2). Lineage (NCBI taxonomy): Eukaryota > Metazoa > Chordata > Mammalia > Cingulata > Dasypodidae > Dasypus > Dasypus novemcinctus. The sequence goes on along the minus strand of NC_080692.1, from coordinate 23,011,545 downwards.
AAAATACATGTACTAGGAGTGTTTGCATCTCAAAACATTCTGTAATAAGAATGCACCTGCCCTGTGGCATAGAGTTCATAGACCTCTATTACCTCATTTTCTCCACATTGCAGAAGACCCAAAAATGCTTTCGAAGGTAAATTTTGCCTCTGCTTTTAAATATGTCCTTAGCACTGTAACTTACCAAATCGCAGTTGCAAGAAATAATATTCATCACAGATTGCTGGAAAGACATACATCCTGCCATTGCTCTAAAGCAGCGCTGTTCAACCCAATGACTGGCTATGGCTGGCTATTCATTTAAATAAATTAAAATTAAATAAAAGCTCCATTTCATTTCCTAAGTCCACTGGCCGTGTTTCAAGTACTCAATAGCCACATATGGTTGGTGGCTGCCCTATTGGACAGCACACAATGATATAAAACATTTCTAGCATCAAGAGAAATTTCTATTGGATATTTAAATTCATTAAATTGTTCACTGTCTAGATGTGTACTGCCCATTAAGACAGGTACTAGCTAATATGACTATTTTTTAAAGCACTACATTTTATTTTATTTATTTTTTTACCCCCCACCCCATCATTTTTGTAAATTATATATTTTTGAAGATATATACATCGCACAAAAAAAGGTTACATTAAAAAACATGAGGTTCCCACATACTCCCCAGCCCCCCACCCCACTCCTCCCACACCAGCAACCTCCCCCATCTTTGCGGCACACTCATCGCACTCGGTGAACACATTTTGTAGCACTGCTGCACCACATGGATAATAGTTTACCCTGTAGTTCACACTCTCCCTCAGTACATTCAGTGGGTTATGGCAGGATATACAAAGTCCATCATCTGACCCTGAAATATATTTAGGACAGCTCAAAGTCCCAAAACTGCCGCCACATCTCATCTCTTCTTCCCTCTCCCAGCCCTCAGCAACTAGCATGGCCACTTTCTCTACCTCAATGCTACAATTTCTTGGACAGTGCTGCTTTGGAGATTCTACCCCTGGGTTAAACCAGATCCCCAGGAGTTATACAAAGGCAGCATGATTTTGGTCTCTCATAGAATTGTTCTTATGCCTTCAGCTTACAATGAGGAACATTATAAGAAAAAGCCCAAAAGAATCCATATTGGTAATGACCGTCAGAACTTTGTAGAGAAGGTCATCTACTGTGTGTCTTAAGGATGCTGGGAAGAAACCTTTCTCAATCTCAGTGTCAGGGCAAACTATGGTTCCTTTACACAGGTGAAATGTTCCATCTTATGCTTACTGTGATTCTTGAAGCTCATTGCATTTGTCTTATTGGCTTTAGGCAAATCTAGAGCTACATTTGAAGCCCTCCTCAAGCAATCAATTAGGACCCCACAAGATGCATTTCTGTGTTGTGTGTGTTTTCTTCCCTCATTTCCTTTCACAATTTATTTTATTCTTTGAGGCTGCATGTATTTTTGTAAACTGCCTTAAATGCTTCCTGACCTAGAAGTAAAATATAAGTAAATAAATTGATAGAAACATTATGTGCGTGCATATGTGCTGGTATACATACAATTACCTTCCTTCACAACCCAGGTGTATGTCCTCAGAAATAGAACTTTAGTAAACCCACAGTCCTCTAAACACAGAGCCTTAACACTCTAATTCATTAGTTGTGTATCCTTCTCAGTCACCCCAAGATGGTACCCGAAACCATTTCTTTATTACATAATAGATTAGTCATACTCAAGGTGTCAGTGCCATGTGACAAATAATCAAACCCGTATTAACGTTTTAGGCTTCAAAAATTTGTCCTCTCCTACACATAACTGTTGCTGGCAGGCGGTAGGTAGAGCAAAGCCTGTGCTGTAGAAACTTTAATGGTTTCCTGTGTGTGTTTCATTAGTACTACATATGTTTTTTTAAAAAATCCCAGTCATTTAGAAGCAAAATGCTATGGCTCTGACAAAAGAATAAAAAAGAAAATTAAAACAAAAACAAAAAATGCTATTGCTCTGACTTCTTATGGAATCTTCTAACATGCTACTCTCATCTGTCTCACTAATTACATGATGCGCATTTAAGTCACACAATATATTAAGCTGCAAATAAATACTATGCTTAATTATCCAGCATAACTAGTGATAGGGGTGCCATAGAAAATTTGAATGCAAAGATTTTCCAAATCAATTTTACTCCTTCTTTCTCTTCACATCTCAAAAATAACCATTCTGATTGTCTTTCACTTTGCTTTCTTTTATTCTCCATATCAATGGACTTCTTACAGAACCATTTACAATATTTACAATTGAATATTTATAAGGCAAAAAAAATGCATGGTTATACCCTCAGTTAATGTATTTTCTTGCTCTTTGTGGAGTAGAGACTTATATGAAAGTAAAATTAAAATGCCCAAAGCCAGGCACCTGAGCAGCTCACGCTTACATATTCTCTTACACATTTAGGGCAGGGTACGAAAGTGTCAATCCAGGTGGCCAGGGACAAGCAGCGCTGCAGGAAGGGTGACCTTCCCAGGATCCACAGAGGGGTAGGAATGCTCAAACCCTTTCCGAGAACAATGAATGGGTCAATCTGATGACACCAGGCTCAAGTGGCGATGCTGACGAGTAGATGACAAAGCCAGGTGGGAGGGAGCCTGCACACCAAGGAGGGACCTTTGAAACGCTGTACGCGCAGTCATCCACGCTCCAGCAACCAGGCATTATCAGTATCATACCAATTGCTTCTAGCCTCAGAACGAAAAATGAGAAAGCCAATTTGCAGCCAATTTGCAGTGTGATAGTCAAAGAAGATGGGTTCACAGCAGATTATCATCCAACACATGTTCATGACTATGTTATTTTTTATCTTTGTGACATAGTTTATGCTTTTCAAAGCTCTTTCCCTGGCATAATGGTTTCAGCCTAGATAAAACCTTGTAGGTAGGTGAAGCAAGCATTTATTATTCTGATAATAAGAACGACTCTTGACTTCATTTAAGTTCACACAGGCAATGGTGGACCAAGAATGCAAACCAGACCCCTGCCTCTTACTTCTACTATTTTCCCTTTACACTAAAATTGCCTTAAATTGCTCCTACTTCACTCTCATATGCAGAGCTCAGAGTGCGTTGACACTGAATCTGGGGTTTTCTCTCGAAATACCACGTTCTTAAATTACAGCAGGAGGAGAGTGTTATTTGGAGCTTTCTGATTTTGAAGGGATATATGTGATCATTAAGAACGATTGGTCATTTTGTCTCCCTGGATATTTCGGGTGTAAGAGACATGCCTTTTTCTCTGGGCTAGTTTGGGTCCCTTTCTGTGTGAGGACAAAAGGATGGACAGCTTGGCATCCTGTGGGCTTTGTAAGCGGCAATGATTCTGTGATTCTTTCCCCTAACAGTTGGCTTGGATGACGTTGTCACGAGTCCAAATCTCTTATTTAAAGTGCATCAGAGAGAAATGCAGCGGGATGTAAGCAATGTGTATATGTAGAATAACAATTTAAATATTTTATAGACTGCAGCACAACAGAATTAAATACTTTTGCTTAGACAAATGAATTCCATCTTCAGAGTCACTGCAAAGAAACTTATGCATTGGGCACAATAATTTTGCAAATAGCTGAACGCTTTGTGGTTCCCAAATAATGCTGCATTTCTCCAGAAGCTTAGCATCTTTTTCGTACCCTTGGGAGTAGCCTTACCTATTTTTCCATCTATTTCTGCCATTAATTAAGTCATACGTGTTTGTTTCTCCTGAGCCTCCCTCATGACTTTACCTCTGTCCAGCACTTCTTTTAGCCCCATGACCCGGTTCCCAAAGGCATCTTCATCCACCCTCTCCCCTAACCAAGGCCGACTGTTACACACCTGCAGAGCTCATTTCCCAGCCCTCTCTGCAGGACTTGACCTTCAGTCCTTTCAGATCTCAGGGGTCAGAAGTGTCTCAGAGACCTAGAGCTGCCAAGAAGTTAAGTCAGCCCTCAAGTTTTGACCCCTTGTTCTCTTTCCTTTCCAGATTCCCCCTCTCCCCATTCTTGTCCAATTATCCTTTTCTTGCCTCTGAATTTTTAACCATTTCTGACATGACCTCATAGGCAGTCCCTCCATCTCAGAAGTCACCCATGCCTTCTACTTTATAGAGAGAAACAGGACCCACTCCCTACGGATGCTCAGCCAACAGCCGTACCCAGCTGCCCCTGTGCCCTTCTCCTCCTCTCTTTCTCAGGTCAGCCCCTGCACCTGGGCTGTGGACCCTCAACCCCCTCACCTTCTCAGGAAATTTCACTATAGACTAGCACCTTCCCTCCTTTGTATCTTCAAATTCCCTTTTGAATGGACACTCCCAGAAGGTTTTCCCTCAATCCTTTTTGTAACAATGCCGACCTTGACACGGAGAACAAGTCTCTATGTTTGCACATATGCATGCATAGCTGTGGGTTAGTTACATAGATATGCACTTGTCCCAGTAAATGGTTACCTCCTCAAATACCTCTCAATACAACTGTAGGCTTGTGCTGGGGGAAAAAAAAAAAAACTGCCCACATTTTATTAAATATTTTATTAGGAAAATCTCTATTTATATTTTATTAAATATAAAAAATATACCAGGAAGTGGATTTGGCTCAACTGATAGAGCGTCCGCCTACCATATAGGAGGCCCAGGGTTCAAACCCAGGGCCTCCTGACCCATGTGGTGAGCTGGCCCACGTGCAGTGCTGATGCATGCAAGGAGTGCTGTGCCACACGGGGGTGTCCCCCGCATAGGGGAGCCCCACGCACAAGAAGTGCGCCCCGTAAGAAGCCGCCCTGCACAAAAAAAGCACAGCCCACCCAGGAGGGGCACCACACACATGGAGAGCTGACTCAGCAAGATGACACAACCTAAAGAGACACAGGTTCCCGGTGCTGCTGAGAATGCAAGTGGACACAGAACACACAGCGAATGGACACAGAGAGCAGACAATGGGGAGAGGGGGGAAAGGGGAGAGAACTAAATAAAAAAATAAATTCTTAAGATATATATATATACGTATATACGAATTAATATTTAAAAAGCAAGCTTAAGGCATAACAAAATTCAGTAAATAACCATGTACCCACATCCAGGTTTCACAAATAATACGTTGCCAGTACCTTGGAAAACCACAGGGGCTTCTCCCTGGCTAAGCTCCTTCCCTGCCCTCTGCCCAAAGGTAAATGCCTTACGGAACTTTGAGTTATTATTTCATTTCCTTGCTTTTCAGTGCAGCCTTACTTTATTTGTTTTATCCTTACACAGCATATCATGTAACTTTGTAGGCATTTGAATTTGTGTAATAGAATCACCCCACAGTATATGTATTGTTTTGCCACTGGGTTTTGTATTTTTAATCTACTTAATATTTCTAGAATACAACCCTGTCTCCTTGCTATGTAGTATTTCATTGTATGAATATTTAACAATTTATTTTTTCATTCCACTATTGAAGCATATGTAGGTTATTTTTTAGTTACTCTGTTTTTCCATTTTAAACAGTGCTTATGTCCTAGTGTACATGGAGAAAAATTACTTTTCCTAGGAATGGAAAACCTGGGTCATCAGATACACAGATCTGCAGTTTTAGAGTGCCAAATTATTTTCCCAATGTTATTGCATAAATTTATATTCCCACATGCAGTATATAAAACATATACTTGTTCCACTTACTTGTCTTTATTTCCTACTGCCCAAACTTTTAAATTTTCACTATTTCAATGGACATGAAATGATATTTCATTGTGTTTTTATTTCCATTTCTTCTAATTATTAATGAAACTCAGTATCTTTTCATATTCAGCATTCTCTTAGTGAATACCTTCAAGAATTTGACATTTTTATTTTGAGCAGTCTTTTACATATTGATTTGTTAGAGTTCTTTATTTACACCAGGTATTAATCCTTTGCCAGTGCTATTGCTAGAAATTTCTTCTCACAGCGTGTGTCTTCATTTTACTTTCCTTATACTGTATTTTTTAAAAAAGATTTCTTTTTTATTTATTTCTCTCCCATTCCCTCCCCCCCCCCACCCAGTTGTCTGCTCTCTGTGTCCATTCACTGTGTATTCTGTGTCCACTTGTGTTCTTGTCAGCAACACCAGGAATCTGTATCTCTTTTTGTTGTGTCGTCTTGCTGCATCAGCTCTCCGTGCATGCGGCACCACTCCTGAGAGGGCTGCACTTTTTTCACACTGGGCGACTCTCCCTGAGGGGTGCACTCCTTGTGCATGGGGCTGCCTCATGCAGGGGACACCCCTGCATGGCACAGCACTCCTAGTCCGCATCAGCACTGCACATGGGCCATCTCACCACATTGGTCAGGAGGCCCTGGGCTTGAACCCTGGACTTCCTATATGGTAGGCAGATGCTCTATCAGTTGAGCTAAATCTGCTCCCTTATACTATATTTTTATAAATGGAAATTCTTGTTTAAAATATACAGTTTAATAATTATTTTCCTTTACAATTCTTATGAATTTTTTAAGAAATCCTTTCCTACACAAGGCAAAGAAAAAATTGTATCTTAGGTTGTTTTCTAAAAGTTTCCCTGTGTACTGTATACTATCTTTGCAAAAGATATTTGTGAGAATTCTTCGAGACCTAGGATAAAGAGTATATTCACCCAGAAAGTTCTGTTTATTCTGGGCTCCAGGAGAACTGTCATTCTAGGACCGCTTCAAACCAACTTCATCACTGTCTCAGTTTCCCTGGACTGCCTCAGCAATACCAATCCCAGCTGCAAACCCCTGAGAGGATCCACTTGTATCCACATCCCCTCAGAAACGTTTGTTTCTCTTTCCTTTTTCCTTCTCCGTCCTTCAGCACCAAGGGAAAATTCCCTGCAGGTGAAACCAGGGAGTTCAGTTTTCTTCTGGTTCCTCTTACTCTGGTGATGTATCTCTTTAGGTCCCAGCTTAATGGAAGGTTTTTCTGTGGAACTTCCCACTTTGGAGAGAACAGGTCCTTAAGTTATTTTCCCTTTACCCTCTTCAAGTCTGCCAAAACTAAAGTCCAGGTTTGCTAGGATCAAGAGTGCTCTCACAGCAATGCTGGAGATTTTCCCTTAGATTTTCCCTGGTGTTTATTATGATCTTGTCAGCAATTCTGCCTTGAAGGATACTTTAAAAATATATTGTATCCAAATATTTAATTTTATTCCATGAAAGTGTTGGTTCGAATAACCTAGCCTGCCTTATGAATTGTAATCTATCACCCTCTCTTTTCTTACAACTACCCAAAGGATGGAGTAAATGTGAACTTAGGTATCCCTTGGGCAAGGCTATTGTGTCTGAGATCAGTTCCGTAGAGAAGACATCTCTCAAAAGAGAAATTAAGGCAAGGGGATAGTAGGTATATTAGAAAGTCTTTGGGTTTGAGTGTGGCCTTATAGCTGCATTGTTAATAGTATCAATGCAAGGATAAAGAGAAGAGAAAGAAGGAAGGAAAATAGGTATAATGAAATGCACTCATCTCCCACTTTAAAGTCCACTAGTGATTGAAGACTAAACCGAAAAATTATCAGTGGCCGTAAGCCATTATTTAGTGCTGAATGTGAATCCCCATGTCTCAATAAATAGACCATATCATTTCGCAATTCTCTCCTGGTACTCTGACTAAATGTTTGTAAAGTGCTTATGTAATGTTTATTAAATATGCTTGCAAATCTAGAATATTGACTTAAATTACAGCAGTGATTGCAAGCAAGATAGAAGAATTTTCTGGAAGCGAGTATTGTTAAACCAGAAAACAAAAACATTTGGTGACTCTCCTTTACAAACGGTATTTAACTTTTTCCATGATTCCACGATTCTATATGTAAAAAATAAAAAATAAATCAGTGTGCTCCTGCAGGAAGAATAGGAATGGAGTTTCCCTCCAACCTAATGATTTTAGTAGTCTAACTCTTTGGAAATCAATGGCTGAACTTCAATTTGGGTCAGAAGGAAATCACCCTAAAAGGCTGTAAGTGTTTGATAGCTATGGTGGGGAAAACCCCTGACATTGCCATTAGCTCAAATTTCATTGTCACTAAGGCTGCTGCTCCAAAATGGCATTTTACAGAGTTGTAAAATAAGTGTCTATTTGAACAAGTAGCCAAAATCAGCTTACATTCTGAGACTCTCTGAGACTTTGGGTCTCAGACTTGACAGAATTATAGCAGAATTATTCTTTCCTTTGCATATTTTTGCTAGCATTTCCTTTTGTCAACATCTTCATCCATCACTGCTTGGGTGTTCAGTTGCTGGCAGGAACATTTGGCTTTGGTCAATAGGTTCTTTCTGCAAAAGGGTCATGGCAAGTTAAATGTTTCTGGACCTCTGGAGCAGATTTCTCTGGAGACCAGAAGACTTTACTACCAGCACGTTAGAATTTCAGGGTTAAATGTAGGCTTCAAAAGTCTTTGGGCTTCACCGCTATATGCCATTCCCTAGTAAGGGACCCTGACATTATATTGGGCTTCAAATTTCGGGGAGTTCTGGAACACAGAGTGTTTCAACAATGGCAATGGAGGGATACTGGTATGGGATGCCATTGACAGGTGATATATGGCTGACAGGGAGCTGTACAGAACATATGTCCAGGGTGCATGGTAATGTTTGGATATACTCATAGTGGTAACAATTAAAAACCACAGCAGGGGGGGTACTGGGTTCCTGGCCAGTGGTGCTCTGTCGTGGTCCCTAGGGGAGCAGCGACAGTCTCCCAGGTGCAGCGGCGGGGACCGGGAGGGAGTGAGGGTTCAACAGTGAGCCCCTGATGCTAATGACTATGCTTGTGAGCTGATAAGCCTAAAATAAGAACAAGGCCTAGAGCAACATTGTGCCTGGGAATTTCCTCCTGTCAGCCTTCATGTTACTCAAATGTGGCCAGTCTCGAAGCCAAACTCAGCATGTAAATGCAATGCCTTCCCCCCAGTGTTGGACATGACACCCGGGGATGAGCCTCCCTGGCACCGAGGGACCACTATCAACTACCAACTGATGATGCAACTGGAAAATGACCTTATACGGAAGGTTCAATGCGGAGCAGCAGAATATCCCTGTCTACATAAAATAACATGACTTTAAAATGCTGTTTGACCTAAAGTAAGGGGGAAATGGAAAGGAGAAATGAGTTTATATGGCTACAAGTTTCTAAAAAAGAGTCTGGAGGCTGGCAGAAGGATTGCCCTTATGCACAACTGAGCAGAGTCAGAGAGACAGATAAAGCAGATACAACCCCCAGATATTGGTTCCTTTGAGGGCTAAAGAGACTCATGGGAGTTATGGTCATGGCCGATGGGGTTAACTACCAGGTCGGATGGCCCCTCTTTGGAAATGGTGTTTATGTGTGATGAATCTGGACTCAGATGGGATCTCCCTTCATAAGACTTTCATGCTAATGTGCTGGAGGTGCAGTTAATGTTGGGGTTTAAGATATATTTAGGGGACTTGAATCTCTGGACTGACAATGTGATAGCCAGCTCCTGAGCCTCAACAGACTCCAGCACCTACAATCTGTTTTATTGGACTTACCACACTCAGCTAAGATGGAGTTGAAGAAGGACAACCACCACACCATGGAGCCTAGAGTGATTACAACTGAAAGTGGGAGGATTGCATCCAGCATCCATGTGGAATCTGAGCCTCCTCTTGACATAGAGGTGCAATGGACACAACCAATCCAATGTCCACAGAGAAGAGGTGGCATTGGATTGGGAAAAGTGGACCTGGTGGCTGATGGGTATGGGGAAAGGCAGGAAGAGATGAGAGGTGGAGGCGTCTTTGGGACATGGAGCTGCCCTGGATGGTGCTTCAGAGGCAATCACTGGACATTGTATATCCTCACAGGGCCCACTGGATGGAATGGGGGAGAGTATGGGCCATGATATGGACCATTGACTATGAGGTGCAGAGGTGCCCAAAGATGTACTTACCAAATCCAATGGATGTGTCATGATGATGGGAGGGAGTGTTGCTGGGGGGGGGGGGGGGGGAGAGGTGGGGGGGGGTTGAATGGGACCTCACATATATATTTTTAATGTAATATTATTACAAAGTCAATAAAATTAAAAAAAATTTTTTAAAAATTAAAAAAAAAAAAGTCTTTGGGCTTGAGAAACTTTGCACAAACCTGTAAAATTCGTATTCATTCTAGCACCTTGAGACCTCCTTTAGGATTTGTAACATCTACATAGGTGCCCCTGCCTCCACTCTCTCTCTTAGTCAGTCTGTCCTGCGTGCCAAAGTCAGATAAAGGTTCCTGAAGACGTTCTGAGAAAATCTCTTCCTTGCTTAAGACTATCTCTCAGGCTCTCTCTGCCGAGAGGGCCCGCACCAAATCTTGCATGTACTACCATCTTTCTCTCCCTCTTCTCAGCAAGCTCTGCTCTTTCCCCCATTTCCCAAATAAATTCTTTTTTACTGGCTTAACTACAAAAAGAATCTCTCGGTTATCTCCAGCTTTTTGGGGTTCCACCCAACTGCTCTTACTCCCCACTTCTGCTGCCCAGTCCCCACCAGCAGCTCTGCTCAACTTGCTCTCCCCACCCTCCCACCCCACCCCACCCCATGCTCACCTTCATTTCCCACCTGCGCTCCTGGGCTTAGAGAAGGCGAGACACTGAGCCAGCACTTCCTTGCTCCCTCCTTCCTGTCTACTCTCCACCTCTCCACCTCTAACCAGAGCCGCCCTCTCCACTTCTGAGTTCCGGCTCTGCTCTGCCGAAGCCGAAGACAGGACCCTTGACCAGCCCTTGCCTTCTGTCTCCCTGTCCCCATTCCTCACTTGTCATGGTAACAACAATAGCAACTATTCAGTACTGAAGTGACTTCCTTTTGTCCTCACCACAGCCCATTTTTTACTGTTGAAGAGACCAAGATTCGGGAACGTTAAGAAACCTCCTCAGTCACACAGCTGCAGAGCTGGGATTCAAACCCGGAAATGCCTGGCTCTAGAGCAATTACACGTCACTGCCTTTTAATGACAGTGGAATTTTATTCTCTCCACCTCTTCTCTTCTTTCTCTTTCCAAGGGTCCCAGGTAGAAAATTTAATTACTTAAGGTGTAACGTGATAGAAAAGAGCCAGAGAGGCTTTGTAAACACACAGACCTGAGTTGAAATTATGGTTTCGAGATTAACTAGTGGATGGACTTAGGGCAAATGGCTTAACCTCTCTGCCTTTGATTTCTCATCTCCTAAAACCCAGCTCAGAGCCTGACCTATCCTAGACATTCGATAAATATATGTTGGCTAATTTGTTCCTCTTTCTTGCCCTTATTATTTTTCTTTTCTCTCTCACACCTGCCCTTTTTTATTTTTCTTTAGTTCTGTTCCTTCTCATAGATCAAAATATCCAGTGCTGTTAGCAGACAATTAGAGAAATTTGAACAGTTTATTTATTGATATTCTAGAACGATTTTGAATTTTTAGATATGATTGTAATACCATGGTAATGTTTTTGAAAGATTTCTTATTTTTAGAGATACCTACTGGAAAATTTTATGGATGCGGATATGTGATGTCTGAGATTTACTTCAGTATAATCTAGTGAAGAGTGAATAGGAGTATGGATAAAACAAAATTGGCTTTAAGTTGGTAATTGTGGAAGTTGAGTGATGTGTACTTGGGGATTCATTCTACTTTCTATCTCTCCTTTTGGATATGTTTGAAAATTTCCAAAACAAAACATTTTCTAAAATGTCGAGGGTGAAAGATTCAAGCTTCAGTATCTCCCCTGTCCTTACCAAAATTCCCACTTCTCCCCTGGTGGCATTCTGGGCAGCTTCTCTCCCTTCTCTCCCTGGTATCTCCTGGCTTATTTCAGACTCTGTGGCAGAGGAGCACCACACTGCTTCAGCCCCCGCAGTTGGCATTTGGACAAAAATCCTTTCCTGACCCCAGATGGTATCACAGCTTCCCCAGTCTGATCCTGTCAGCATATTTTTTCCAAGCACCTGGTTCCTGGATGTGGCAGCAATAAAATCAACCAAGAGTGCTTGGCTGGCCCCCTCTGGAGCAGGTATTTCCCATTCTGACACCGTCAGCCCTCTGAGCTTGCTGCTTCCAAGAGCTGCACAATAACAGTGGAGTAAGAATTCTGCAGACTGCAGTACATGCTTTTCCACTTCTGGCCTGGATGTTCCAGAAGGATAAAGAGATACCAGGGTAGAAGATATACTAATATTACTGATTATTAATGGAAAAGCTGGTGCAAGTAAGCAATTCTGTGCCTTGCATTTTGTTGGGAAGCTGAGGTGGGAGAAGGAAGAGAAGCAGAGAAAAAGGGCACAATGGGACTTATTTACTCTGCTAGTTTTCATGCTATATGGTCACCTTGGGTTACATGTGTATTGGACCCCAGTTTGGTTGAACTAAAAATATGAAGGGCTGGGTTCTTATTCTAGGCTTAGTTATATCATGATGAATCAACTAAAAAGATAAGCAAGATAGGTCAGACGAGGTCTGAAGGAAGGGCTAGACCAGGGGCCTTGGCAGGGACCCCCAGGTGGTGCCTTGGGGGCCCTTGAGGGTTTGTGGGTGTTTTCTGTGGTGTCACAAATCTACTGGGGGCAAGTAAGGACAAAGCCCCTCACACGGAGCTGTGGTTTACTCCTCAGGTCACAAAAACCCTAATTTCCTTCATTTTATAACAACGCTTGCAGCATACAAGCTTTGGAAAATAAGCTTTCTTTTTTTTCCCCCAAGGCAGGGATCTACCCTTGCAACAAATGTCATGCAACACTTCATAATTTCAAAGTCTTCAAATCCATTTTGTCATTTGAACCTCACAATCCATGAGGGGAGGCAGGTGTTATCATACCTATTTGACAGCCTAGGAAACTAAGGCTCAGAGACATGACTTAAAGTGACTCATCCAAGGAGATACAGTCTTGCTGGCAGAGCTGGGGCAAGAACCCAAGTTCCCTGCCCTTCCTTCCATGCTTTTGTTTCCACACCCAAATTAACACGGTGTTGCTATGTGCAAAAGCCATCAGGATCTTCAAGGAAATGAGCTGGGGACAATGTCTTAGAAGCAGGCAAAGGAGACTTCTGTTAGGCTCTACCACTGATAGGAGGTAATCCAGGCCACCTTTCTCACTGATGCTCATGGAGGTTGAAGATGAAAACAATGATGATGATTCTGGCTCTCCATTGGCTCTGTCCTCTCAGCAGTGTTAAATGGAGCACAGCCCTCTCTCTCTGCCAAGGAGCAGCCTGCCTGTCAATGCAACAATTGATAACTGGTACAGTTGATTCTGATTGTTTGTGGATTCCATGCTTGCAAAAGCAAGAATTTATTTTTAACCCCAAAATCAATACTCATTGCACTTTCTCGATCATTGGCAGATATGTGCAGAGCTGCAAAAAAAACCCTAAGCTGTTCAAACTGTGTGTTCCCAGCTGAGGTTGAACAGGGTGCTGCTCTGCCTTCTGGCTTGAGCTCTCTTACTGTGAACAAGTGTCCTTTGAATGACAGATTTAGTGCCATGTTTTTCTTATCTTTGTGCTTTTTGTTGGTGATTTTGCCCCGAAGTGTAGTGCTGAAGTGCTGTCTAGTGTTCCTAAGCACAAGAAGTCTGTGATGTGCTCTATGGAGAAAATAAATATGTTAGTTAAGTTTCATTCAAGAATGAGGAGATTCAGGAATGAACAAACCAGCAAAACTACTTTCTATCTGTGTGCCATAATATATTCATTTCTGCCTTTGTCATTATTTCCTGCCTGGGATGCCCACGGCCCTCCTTCCTATTAATCAATTCCTCCCTTCATTCACAGTGCTGCTAAAGAGCAGCCTTGGCAGTGAAACTTTTCCTGCCTGCTTCTCCTACCAATCCAGGCCACTCTGGTCCCTAGGAGAGCCCTGCTACTTTTGATTACAGGTAGCACTGTGTCCATTTTGGTGCTGAGTAAAAAGCTCTGGCCAGGAGTTCTTTTCCAGGTTGTTTTCTTAATTCCACTACTAACTAGCTTTGTAGCCTTAAGCAAGTCACTTAAACTTCCTGAGTCTCAGTTTCACCCATTATAAAATGGGGATGGTCAAAACTTCCCGAGTGGCATATAAGAGCATATAAGGTAGTGAATGTTAAAGTCCATTGAAAACTACAGAGGACAGTACACATTCACTGGTTTAATATATCTGATGTTTCTATTAAATTAAATGTGAATCACTAATCTAGACATTAGATGGGAGAAAAAAACTGCAGCCTCAAGCACTGCAATGTACTTCAGGAGAAAAGATTAATAAAATAGCTCTAATACAAGGCCATGAAGGGTTTTACAGAAGTCTAGAGGAAGAAGATATAAATTCCAACTGGTGAGATCAGAGATGGCCATACCTAAGCTGGACAATCAGGATGAGCGTGACTGCGTCATGCAGGATGGTGGAAGGAGGTGGAAGACGATGTGTATAAAAAGAACACTGAGAGCAAAAGGTTAAGCTTGAGAGGGTGAGGAGGGGTGTCATGCAAGAAACCAAATAGCCTGTGACTGAGTTTGGCTGAAGTGTTGGATGCAAAAAGGAAAATAACCAGTGATAAGCCTAGAAATGTGAAATTGTTGTACATTGAGCTTCAGAGTTTAGACTGTATTTGGAAAATCATGTAGAGCCATTGACACCATCTGAGTATGGAAATGCTTAATAAAGGGGGTTCTTTGAGAGGATTCTTCTAGCAACAAAATAGAGGGTGGCTTAGCAATGAATGAGGCCACATGGAGACCATCAGAAAGCAAGAGTAAGTTATAAAGGGCGGGTGTAGTAATTTGCCCCAATTAAGCCATAATGAAAGTAAATGGGTCTTCTTTCTCTATATCTTCTCATAAGCCCTAGTACCTGCCTTGGCAGATGGGTCCTAACTGCCAGAAGGCTAGATTCCAATTCCGTATCCACTGAAGTTCAGGGCAGGTGCTATCCACGGTTTCAGGAGAGGACTGCAAGGAGGAAACCAAGCACCCAGAAGCTGAAAAAGGAGTGCACTCCTCCTCCCTCCATCTTTCTGCTCCGGTTTGACTCATGCAGCCTGGAAGCTTCCCAGTCACATATACACAGAGATTGCAGAGCCTCACGAGCTGTCAGAAAGAACACCTGGCAGAGCCCTGAGCAGATGTCCCAACCACTGGGATATGGAGCCTGAGATCCTGACTGGCACCTGAGCTTTGGGATTCTGAGCCTTCCTGCCTCCTTAATAGCAGGACCAGCCAGGCAGGCTCCTCCTGGCACTGCACTGGCAAGAGGCGAAGCATGGAGGTTTAGTAATAAGACTTCTTTCATGCTCAGTGGAAGACCTTGGAGAAGAGGAGCAGGCACATAGCAACTGTTTGCTGTCTGCTCTTTGTTTTACTGGGGAAGGAAATGATGCCCAAGAACTTGAGTTTCCCACTCATCAATGGATAGTAATGTAAAATATCTATCCACTTAATGTACCAGACCCAGCAAACTATGGAGGCTTTTTTTCAATCCTTACATTAAGACTATCCTCAGTGCACCCCAAAATGCTCACTCCCAGATCAATTCTTCATTCCCATTTTACTGAGCATATTAAATCTCAGGGAGCTGGGACATCATTCCAGCTAACATTACATTTTAAAAATGTGTGTTAAAGGGAGAAAGTAAGCCACAAATATCACATAATAAAAGCAATAATACTTCTGCAGTATTTATATTTGCAAAATTCTTTCACATGCAATGAACCATTTTTCCAGTAGAAAAATGGAAAATAATCAGGAAATGAGATCAGAAGGAAACTGAGATATGTTGAGAGTGGCCATTACTACACTCATGTATTTCCTAATTTAATTATCGGGTGTTATTACCTCCACTTAGCAAACGTTTGTAAACTCAAGTTAAAAAGAGTAAGTAGCCTATGAGATGCTTATAATTTATAAGTAATAGAATGAGGATTAAGTGTAATATTGAGCTTGGTAAGAGGTGAGGTAGGTAGATGGGGCCAGAGATGGAGAGATATCCTCTGCATCCCAGTGAGGTCCTGAGTGTTGTGGCTTTCAAAATTAATCTAGTATTTATTTGGATCCACTACGGGGATCAAAAGAGCTTTTCTAGGGTCCAACATCCATATTTCCTGCTTGCTAGAGGGAAATACTTATATAGAACCTTGAGTGTGGCAGAAGGAGACAAGAGCTCTTCTAAGTGGCAGTGAGAAGCCCTTGAAAGTGGCTGGGGGTCAGGTTGGGGTGGGGGCCAGGGGTGGCATGGGTCGCACGGAATGGGACAGAGTGGAGTGAGAAGAGACTGGAATTTTGATCACCTGTAAAGATCAAAGACTATGAATAAATACAGGTAAAAAGACCTCACCTCTAGGAATATATTCTGTCATGGACAAATGCAGCTAACAATAGAAAAAGTTTAATTCTACAAGGTGTTAAATGGATAGTAATGAGAAGCAGAAAGATATAATTGTCAAAAGCTTAAGAGGGGATATTGGGGAAATTAATAAAACCTTCTAATTTGGGGAAAAAAATACTTCTTTTATGGCCTTGCTAGGAAAGTCAACCATAAAATGAAGGATGGAACATCCATTCAATTTTAGTGAGAAATTGTCAATTAAATAACAAAAGGAAATAATTTTTAAAACCTGAACACTTGATCTACTTTGATTTTGTTCTCAGAAGAGTATAGTTACAATTATTACACAAGTATTATTAAATATAAGGTAAAATAACTTCCTAATTATTGGTTTCAAAGTTCAAGAAAAAGTCCTAGTCCTACCATTTTCCCCACTATTTCCTTGGACAGTTTGCCCCCCATTTTGCAGTGGATTCACTTTAAGTGACTTTCTCCTGCTAATGAAAATATTCCTGTATTTGATAATGGTGGAATTTTAGGTCAGGAAGGAAAAAATGAGGCAGTAAATGATGCTGCCTCACACCATACAAAAGAAGCTTAGATAATTAAATATAAAAGAAAAAAAGTCTTAGAGAAATTATGAGAGAACACGTTTATAATTTTGAGGTGGAAAGGCCTTTCTAAACAAGATACAAAACCAAAGCATCACAAGAGAAAAGATTTCAAAATTTCCTGTGTGAAAAAAATACTGTATAAATAAAGGCAAAAAGCAAGCAACAATCTGGTCAAAATATTCGCAGCACACATAATAGACAAAGTACTAACATTTAAGAATTCTTAAAAAATCATTTAAAAAAGTACAAATAACCCAATTTAAGTGCACAAAAAATATGAACACCAAGAAGGAAATCAAATGGCTAATAACCAGATGAATAGATGCCCAAACTCACCGGTAACCAGGGAAATGAAAATTAAAACTTTGATGAAGTTGTTGTTTCCCCACCTGAGTAGAAAAATTTAGAAAAATTGATATCTAAGATTGACAAGGGTATAGGGAATTGGATATTCCATTACACTGCTATAGGGTGTTAAATTTGAAAAGCTATTTTGGAGAATAATCTGGCAGTATCTTTTAAAATCTAAGAAATAATTTCACTTTTCTCCTAGAGAAATACTGTGCATAAAGATGTACAATAGTATTTGTAACGGTTATATATGAGAAACAACCCAATGGGGAAAGATCAAATGACCAGAGACAGTAGCGCAGCAGTGAGAAAGAATAAGAGCTCCCCATGAGTGCGGACATGAAGACATCCAAGACGGACAATTAGATCGAAAGGCAAGATGGTGTGAATGTGTTTAATCGCACTGAGTGGTAAGCTTAGGAGAAGTTGAAATAGGAAGCTTTATGTTGTGTGGACATTTCCACAATTAAAAAAGAAAGAAACATTAATGAAAGAGATGACAATTAAATGGATTACATGATACTCAATGAATATGAATAGGAGAAAAGGCTCAAAAGGACATTATTGGGGGAAGCAGCTGAGGCTCAATCAGTTGGGCTCCCTCTACCATATGGGAGGCCCTGGGTCACATCCCAGAGCCTCCCTGTCAAGGCAGGCTCGCCCGCACACTGCAGAGAGCTGCTGGCCTGCAAGCACCGTGGAGCACAGATTCAGCAAGGTGACAAAACAAAAAGGGAGACAAGCAAAAACACAGAAGAGTGTGCAGTGAATGGACACAAGGAGCAGACAGCAAGCAAGCCACAAGGGGGGAGGGGAAATAAATAAATACAGACATGGAAGAATGCATAGCAAATGGAGACAGAGCAGACAGCATGCAAAAAGCCACAGGGGAGGGAGGATAAAAAAAAAAAGGACACTATTGGGACATAGGAAAAATTTGAGTACAGAATATAAGCTTTATAAATTTCTTGAATTTGATCACTGTACTTAAGGTGATAATTTAAGTGAATATCGTTGTTCATAGGAAATTTCAAGGAAGTATTACGTGTCCAAAAATGATGATGTATGCAACCTGCTCTCAAAGTTGATAGATAGATGATAGATGGAGATATAGATAGGTAGATAGATAGATAGAGAGAGAGACAGAGAGACAGAGAGACAGAGAGACAGAGAGAGAGGTAGGTAGGTAGATAGATAGATAGATAGATAGATAGATAGATAGATAGATAGATAGATAGATAGATAGATAGATAGATGATAGAATGATACGACAAAGGTGGCAAAATGTTAAAATTGGTGGATCTTGGTATCTGGCGATGGGACTGGGGGAGTATGTTGGAGTTCTCTGTATGGGGTTTATATGATTTTTGCAACTGTCCTACAAGTTGGAAAATATTTCAAAATTTAAAAAAAATTTTAAAAGCAGCATGGAGGATGACCCCATTTACATGTTTAAAAAGAATGTATTTTTATATATAAAAAACAGGCATAGACAAAGGACTGGGAGGATACACATCAAACCGCTCCCAGGGCTTATCTGTGGGGACAGTGGTGGTGAGATTGAGAGGAAGTGGCAGAGGGGAGATTTCCCTTCCTTCCTTTTTTTTTTAAATGTTACACTAAAAAAATATGAGGTCCCCATATACCCCCCACCCCCCTCACTCCACTCCTCCCACATCAACAACCTCTTTCATCTTGTCTAGCCTGAGTTCCACGGAAAACAGAGTCATCGGTGGGGTTTCTATGCTAATGATCCTTTGTAGGGGAAAGAGGAAGCGAGGCAGAGAAGGATGCAAAGCAAATACAAAGTGGAGCATTTCCAGGTAGGCCAAAGTTTCAGAGCACCTGCCCGTGAGCACATGCACACACATGCACACATGTGCACACTCACCAGCTGGTGTCACAGTGAAGCAGGACACCTCCAGGAAAGCAATATGAACCTGCTGTGTCTCAAAACGATGTGCTAGGGCCAGAAATGGCAAGCCATGTGTATAGTGGCTCCTTCTGCTCTTATTGCTCATTGGTTAAAGTTTGCCCAGGAAGTGTCCAACCCTCACCCCTTCGGATTGTGTTAGCAAGCCTTTCCAGGCAGGGTCTGGGGAAGCAGAACCTCTGGGAGTCTGGGTGGGTTAGACCTGAGGGCCAGTGCTGCTGTGGCTCTCACTGTGGCAGGTTCAATGGAGGCTGGCCTCACCCTGGAAGCGACAAAGAGAATGGATGTTGTCAGAAGATGAAGTCATCACCAGAATTTAACGGCTGCAGGAATGGGGTAAGCCATCCCTGGGCCCCAGGCGTAGGTGCAGCCCACTGCAGGCCAGAGCCGCAGACACTGTATCGGTTCAGGACTTCTGGGTTTGTTTGTTTTTTACATTCTTTATAAGAGAGTGTAGGTACGTACAACATATATATAAACATTTTTAAATTTAAGATAATGAAGCAGCATTAAAACAGTAATGAGATGGCATTTTTTAATCTGTCAATTAGAAAATATTTTTAAAATAATAATAGCCACATAATAGCTGCCATCCTGCTTTTCAAATTTTTTTAAAAAATAGTCTGGAGGAGGATAGGATAAAATCAACATTCTCACACATGTCTAGAAAAGGAAATTGAGTCTTTGTGGAATTAAATCAATAAGCACTAAGGACCTTTAAAATGTTTGTAGACTCTGATCCAGCACAAAGATGTTCATTGTGGCTTTATTTATAATAGAAAAAATTATAAACAACCTGAATCCCTAACAATAGGAAATGATTAAATAATTGCATTTTCTGTTTATATTCCACAAAGCCTTTGAAAGTCATGCTTAGGAAGAATATTTAATGACTTGAATAAATGCTCATAATATAATTTTAAGTGAGTAAATCAAATTACAAAATGGGCACACACCCCCTACCCACACTCCTCTCCCCACCCAGCCCACACACTAACACACTATATCTTAATTACTCTGTCCATTCCTTGAGTATAGGGTATTCGCTTAAGCACGTGTGCATGTGGCAACCCACCCCCATGCCCCACAACTGCATGGATTGTCTCTTCCTCTGTTCTTACCTGGAGGACTTCCTGCTTATCCTTCAAGAGTTTTCATTGGTCACCTCCTCCAGGAAATCTTCCCTGACCAGGATTCTCAACGTGGGTTCTGTTTTACCCTTATGTGTTCTTACCCACTCTTCCTTTCCATAGCTCTCACAGTGTATCATCTTATAATTACCTGTTTGCTTCTCTGCTTCACCTGCCTGCACACAAGCGTACATGTGTACACACATGCTCATACACACACATGCATAATTACGCTTCCCCGGAAGGCAGAGTATTTCTTATCAGTCTTCATAGTCTTAATTTTCTACCCAAGTTCTTGGTATCTAAAAGGTGGTGCTCAATTAAATTTTCCTGACTGAATAAATAAACTTCCCTCAGACACTTGGAAAAGAGAGGAAGGTATGGGTCTCTTAATAGCTTTTCCCAGTCTAACCTGGGAGAAGAGCTGCAGCCACTTGTTGCGTAAAGGAGGGCCAAGGAGGACCTGTGACATTGCAGCCCCAGACTTCTGGAGATGGGCATTTGATCAAAAAAAGTTTGGTAAGT
Source organism: Dasypus novemcinctus (assembly GCF_030445035.2). Taxonomy (NCBI): domain Eukaryota; kingdom Metazoa; phylum Chordata; class Mammalia; order Cingulata; family Dasypodidae; genus Dasypus; species Dasypus novemcinctus. Next base: position 22,990,713 of record NC_080692.1, on the reverse strand, counting down.
CCCCAGCCTTTACCCCTCATGGAAAGAAACTTGAACTATAGCTACGCATTGGACTCATATCTTTGAAACACAGAACTATACATCTTTTGCTTTGCAGTCGAAGCCATGGATTTTTGCATTTGTTATGTACAAATTATTTTCTTTTTTTTTAGGAGAAGAAATGAATCATAACCTTGTACCCCCAATTACTTGTGAAACTACACAAGGGAAAAGATTCTTTGCAAATTATTGATCCACCTTAAGCATGCCTTCGCATATTCGAAAGCATCTTGTACATTGCAGGGGAGCAGGGCAGCAGCTTTTCTTCCATACAGATCAGCAGGGAATTTGTTTTGAGGATGGTTTTTTTTATTTTCCTTTTCCAGGTTTTTCTGTAATGTTCTTTATCAGATCTCCCATCAAAACAAGTGAGGCTCAAATACGTTCTGGTGAAACATCATTTCACTGAAACTTCATTTGTCAAAACGGAGAAGAGTTGGGTCCCTGTTGGAATAAAAGAATTCCCGTCTTCTTTAGTCAAGCATTTCCTGTCATTTCTTCTCTTCCCCCACCACTGTCCATTATATGAGTAAAGATGAGAGGTGTTTCTCCTTCCAAACCCCACGTGATCCCCAGTGGTTGCTCTGCTTTAAGTACGGCAGCTGGAGAATTGCTGAAGTGGGGAAACGAGCAGCCATGGAGACCCAAATGGCATGTTCTTTGAAAAGCAGAGTAATGGACTGCTGCTCACAGCTCCTCATCTAAGGCAATGCTTTAAGTGGAGACTCTTGTTAGACAAAGCTTAGACCCGTAGCTGTGGCAGCCCTTGGGAGCTTGTGAGAAATGCAGAATCCCAGGCCTCACCCCAGGCCTCTGCAGAAATAAATGCAGGCCACCCAAAGGAGAACAAACAGCCTATTTATTAAGAGGTTGCCACAGCAAGGGAGGTGGCCGCCATCATTCGCATTTGGCAGAGCCCCAAAGGCAGGCCGAGGAGAGGGAAAGCTTTAAAGTGGAAAAGGGGGGAAGAGGACTTGGCCCAGTGGTTAAGGCGTCCGTCTACCACATGGGAGGTCCGTGGTTCAAACCCCGGGCCTCCTTGACCCATGTGGAGCTGGCCCATGCGCAGTGCTGATGTGCGCAAGGAGTGCCCCCGTAAGGAGAGCCTCCCAGTGTGAAAGAAAGTGCAGCCTGCCTAAGAATGGTGCCACCCACACGGAGAGCTGACACAGCAAGATGACGCAACAAAAAGAAACAGAGATTCCCATGCCGCTGACAACAACAGAAGCAGACAAAGAAGAAGATGCAGCAAATAGACACAGAGAACAGACAACTGGGGGGGCCAGGGAAGGGGAGAGAAATAAATAAATAAATAAATAAATAAATAAATAAATAAATAAATAAATAAATAAATCTTTTAAAAAATAAAAATAAGGTGGAAAAGGGAAGAAGAGTTCAGATAGCCCTGATTGGAGGCTGTGGCATGGGGGAGCTGGGGACAGCTAACTGGAAGCGGGGCGTGCTGGGCGACGGGTCAGGGCTGTACGCGTGGCTTTCTCTAGTTAGTTCTAAGTTGCACACAGGGGCTGGCAATTTACTTGGAGAGTGAAAATGAACACCACTGCGAAGCCTGTCCCAACCCACCCCACTCCCAATCTAAATCAACCCCCTGATACAATTCTCTGTTGCACTTAGAGGGGTTTACTATGTCCCAGGCACCAGGCAAAGCACTTTACATGAACTTGCTCATTTACCGACTCAACAGTGCCTGCTCATTGTCTGAGTGTGTATTCAATCTCTCGCCTCCCAAATCCCTGTCTGCATTTTAGAGAGATTCCCCAGTGCTTCACGTGTATATTGGTTGGAGACACACTGGCCTAGGGCATGGCTTAGGATCAGACAGCTGGCGTTTGAGCCTGGACTCCACCACTTTCTTGCTGCCTGATCTTAGGCAGGTTCCTCAATTTCCTCCTCTTCAAAGGCAGAATAAAAACAGTATCTCCCTCATGGCACTGTTGAGTTGGTAAATGAGCAAGTTCATGTAAAGTGCTTTGCCTGGTGCCTGGGACATAGTAAACCCCTCTAAGTGCAACAGAGAATTGTATCAGGGGGTTGATTTAGATTGGGAGTGGGGTGGGTTGGGACAGGCTTCGCAGTGGTGTTCATTTTCACTCTCCAAGTAAATTGCCAGCCCCTGTGTGCAGGGACCACAAGTTATACTCATTTAGCCTCTCCTTTCCCCCATTATTGCCTAGCACAGTCGTCAACCCGTGTAGATACCTAAAAAACATATATTACACAAAGAAGATATACAAATAGCCAATAAGCACATGAAAAGATGCTCAACATCATTAGTCACGAGGGAAATGCAAATCAAAACCACAATGAGATACCACTTCATACCCAAAAGGATGGCTGCTACTGAAAAAAAATGAAAACAATAAGTGTTGGAGAAAACGTGGAAAACTGGAAACCTCATGCATTGCTGATGGGAATGTAAAATGATACAGCTGCTGTGGAAAACAATTTGATGATTCCTCAAAAAAACAACATAGAAATACCGTAGGACCTGGCAATTACACTCCTACATATATACCCAAAAGAATTGAAAGCAGGGACTCAAGCAGATGTTGCAAACCAATGTTCACCACAGCATTATTCACAAGTTCCAAAAGTGGGAAAAATCCAAGGGTCCATCAATGGATGAGTAGGTAAACAAAATGTAGTATAGCTACTAAACAATGGAATACTATTCTGTCATAAAAAGGCACGATCCATGCTACAACACGGATTAACCTTGAAAACATTATGCTGAGTAAAATAAGCTGGACACAAAAGGACAAATATTATGTGAATCCACTCATATAAATTATCTAGAATAAGGAAATTCATAAAGACAAAAAGATTAGAGGTTACCAGACCAGGGGAGGGGGAATGGAGAGTTACTGTTTACTGCATATGGAGTTTCTGTTTGGAATGATGGAAAGTTTGGGGAATGGATGGTGGTTAGAGTAGTACACAATGTAAATATATTTAATGTCAATGAATTATACACTTAAAAATGGTTAAGATGGCAAAGTTTATGTTATATGTAATATACCAGAAACAAAAGGCATTTACTGAGTACTTAGACCTGGGCTCTGTGCTTGGCCTTGGACGTCAGGGTGGGTGCTGTGCCCTACAGGAGCGCACAGGCAATGGGAATCATACTCTGGTACTCTAACAATACCTGCCAGCACTAATGAGCTTTGTGGAAACACTCAGAAGTAAAATCGTGCGCTTTGACCTAGACCTCGATCGCCAGTCTGCCGAGAGGGCACTTTGAAAGTTGAAGACTGTGCCTGATACTGTGGATGTGCAGAGCACAAAAGTCCCCAGAGTAGAATGGAAATTCGAAATGACAGTGAAATCTAGAGCTAGGTGAAGGTTCAAAGGCCAACAAGTCCAGCCTCTTTATTTTATTCATCCTGAGCCCCCGGAGTGACTCAGCTGCTCAGAGTCAGCGCTGAGTGCAGAGCTTGTACTCCCCACAGTCGCCACGTCCCTGCTCATCATACCACACTGCCCTGCCCTCCACGCCAGTCCCTCCTCTCCTAGTAGTCTAGGGCAATGTGTTGGGGCCATTCAGAAAAGACCACGAGTTGAGGCAGGAGCAGGGATGAGGAAATGTACTGGGCAAAGTGGGCAGCTCCATCAATGCCCAAGTAGGTTTGCCAACTGCACAGCCCAGACTCACCTGAGGCCAGACTCCTCCAGCTAAAGACGAGAAAGTGGACCTGGCCATTGATCCTTCTTCTTCTCAAGCCATTTTTCTTGTCCATTTGTCAGTCCTGCCAGCCATCCATTTAACCCAACATCAATCCTATCGATCAGTTTCGTATCCCTTTGAGTCTCCTCTCCTCTGGGCCAAATTATCCCAATTCCTCAGCAATCCATTTTGTTTTATGGTTTCTATCGGTAACCGTCTTAAGTATCATTTCTGAGTGTCTTTTTCATAGACCCAGACACACATAATACCCCAAAGGAGATCTGTGTAGTGATGGGACTCCTCTCTAGTTCCATAGTCAGGTAATTTCAGGACAGCTGAAGCTTCAACGTGACTCTTCTACACGATATCAATTGTGTGGTATAGAAAAACGGACTCTCGGTGAAATCTCCATTCCGTTCCATTTTGGAACCAATAACCCTGCAAGTAAAGAAATTCAGGTTGATGGAAGAATGTTTCAAGAGAGGAAAGATTTTCTTTTTCAGACCTGGAATGGGTGTTCGGTGAGTAGGACTCCATTTGCATATGGCTTTTCCAAAGAAAATGAATCTGCCTCAGTCCAACAGTGTTCTGGAAGTCTCTGCAAGGGGTGGGGGGGAATGGGACTGGATCAAATGAGATGACTTGGACAGTTCCTCCGCTCCTAGGAGCTTAAGGTTGCTTCAAACAATCATCACTTAGAGCATGATATTCAGACAAAGCAGAAAAAGAGGGAAATTAATCACCTTACAGGAAAAAAAGAAAAAGCTCCCCTAAACGAACAAACCTCATCAAGAATCTAAGAGAGCCAAGTGTGCGCTGCCTCGTCAGGGTGGCCTAGACTGCAGCACCTTGCATTTCTTACATTGTTCTTTCCTTCTAAGCGGCTCAGTGCACCGCCCACAAGACTCCAGCTCATTTATCTTGTTGAGGTTGTATTTTTGTATGGAAAGGACATTTCAAGGGAGATATACTTGTAAGGGAATCGAAAAGACAGACCTCGAAATCCTACTTTCCTCTCCACCTGCTATTAGTCTAGGTCATCTAACGGTATCCTTTTCTATCCAAAATTGAGAACATGGATGTAAAACTGTAGACATGAAATTCTTTTGTTTGCTTTTTACCCCAATTTTCCCTTAATGAGAGTTTTCTGCTCTCTTTCCTCAGCGGCCTCGATTCCATAATTGGTCCCTTTAGACTATGTTTTGCAGCACCTATCTTAGTCTAAAGCAGCTGCCCAATATCCCTGCCTACAGAATACAATGGTAGAAGCTTCACATCTTAAACATGGGCACCAGTGGGGTGGGAGTTTTGGGTGGGCAGGGAGTCTAGCAAAACAATTCAGCGCAGCTCATACAGCTCATACCATGAGGCAGAAGATTTCCAGGAAGTCCAAGCAGATGTCTTCCATCAGGCCCAACCGTGTCTAGGAAATGCCCAAGAAATCAACAGCCTACGACATGGCAGTGGTGACAACCCACATGGAAGACTTGATAGGCAGGCTATCTCCAATGCCCACTTGCCACCATGCCTGCTTCTAAAGTTTCTAGAAGTCCTGCTTCTAGAGTTTCTTTCCTTATTAAAATATAATAATGAATATTTAAAATATGCAAAATGGTAAAAGAATAATATGATAGACACTGAGATAGAGCAGATGTTAACATTTTGCCATTTTCACTTCAAATCCTCTCTTTAAAAAAGAACATTAGAGCTCTGCTGACATTCCACTCTTCATCTCCTCCCTGTCCCCCCACCCAGAGATAGCATGCTCCTGAAAGTTGACACCCAAATATCCAGATGGAAACTGGAAACCATCCAGAGAAGTTTGGATCTCATGAAAACAAGTTAGAGCCACCTGGTTTTCATCTGGAGACAGGAGAAGGACATCATGATCTCTGCAGACATCTGCCAGCCTAGAGAGGCCACATACTTCCAGCTTTTAGCGGCCGTACTGGCCCCAGGAAGATCCTGCTTCTACAGCTGAGACACACACAGTTCTGCCTCTTGATATTTATAGTTCCATGTAGGTGGGGATGATGCTTCTCAGAACAGAAAGAGAAGGTCCCAGCCCCAGTCAAACAATGTAAGGCAACGTGTGGCTGACCAAGTGCCTTTCTCCAGAGGATGCTTGAGAGATTGTCGCCCACATCTCAGGTCCTGGCCACAGTGATGGAGATGACGGCAACAAGGGGCCTGCCCCTGAGCTCTGCTGAGAGCTGGAGGCCTACTTTTAAAAGAACCCATGGGGTCTGCTTACACACATTGTTCTTCATTAGGCGAGCAAGGGAAATCATTTGCTTTGCTTTTTCCAACACATCCAGGGAAGAAGGTCGAAAGGCTCCTAAGGCTCCAAGCAAGCTCTAGCTTCCCATCTCAGACCCACAAAAGAAAAAATCATATTCCCCAGGATTGAGAAGTGTGCCTGGAGGAACAAAGATGGGAAGTACCTGCCTTTCAGTGGTAGGAAGTTAGCAGTGGCTCAACTCCCCAGGAAAATTTCTGCCAATTAGAGGTCAGGGCTGCTGACCGGGCATCAGTCTAGATGTGGGACTTCGGGGGAAATGGCCCCTGGAAAGTATCCCTAAGGAGTTGGTGTCCATGGAGGATGTGGTAGACACCACGGTTCTAGTCCTGGATCCAGCCAGCTTTTCACCATCTGTACAGATTTCTTCACCTGTATTAAAAAAAGAGTGTACCAGACCAGAGTTTTCTAAACTTCATTTATTTAGTATCACTTTGACATTTTTGACATACTCATGTGCCAACTTTAATAATTATTGACATTTTTCTTTAAATTGACTGGCTTTTTTTTTAACTTACTGCCTTGTCTGAATCAATACCATCTGTGCACTCATGGGGTTGATATGGTAGTTATTATATTTCTTTCTAATACACATTTAATTAAATGCATGAGTAGTATACACTTTTGAAGTCTGCATAGTTCTGGAATCTCCTTGCATATCATCAGTGATACACTATATCATGCTTGGAAATTACTGGATGGTAGTTAAGATCCCTTCCAGACAAACAGACCTATTTCATGTTTCCATGAAATAAGTCTTGATCCACATCCTCACGGCCCTAAAGAAATCAGGCAGGAGGGCCAGAGGGGCATTGAGCAGTGGCCACTGGATTTGAGCTGTCCATTGCTTCTCTGGTTCATCCTTTTTGTTCCTCTCCTAGGAACTCTGCATGAAGAAGTCTCTCAGTTGCAGAAAATTGAGCCTACAAGATGCTTAACATTTGGAGAGGTCAATTTTGTTAGAATGTATTTTTGGAGGTAACTTCACTACCTGATTATATACAATAGCTTATACTCAACCATGATTCTGAGGCCTGAAAGAAAGGGGACCAGGATCATGTACCTAGAAGCCATGGGCTTAATAAAATGAACAAAACCAGAGCAAGGGTCTTAGTAGTGTGAGCCAAACCACCGCATGATGTAGAAGATGCAAGGTTGGGTGGGATGGAGGGCCATGTGTGCACAGGTAGAATGGCAGAGGCACAGCTGATCGACAGAGCCAGGACAGACCCCAGAAGCTGAGTCTCCCCTAGGTAGGGTGGCCATAAGACTATTGTCCAAACTGGGACCCTGTTGAAAGTGAAAGCAGGTGCTGTTGATATAACCAGGGCCACCCTGGGCAAATCAAAGTGGGTGGTCATCCTGTTCATGTGCTGAAGGCATAGTTGGAGGCATGTGTCCTTCCTGTCTAGGAACCTCACGATGAAGTTTGGTAGAAGTGTTTGAAAATTCATGTTGGACAGTCCTGAAAGTCCTGGGGAAACAAGGAGCTTGGGACCCATAATCTACAGTGATGTAGTACCTTGAAAGCCTCTGTCTTGCACCTAACCCTTACAAATCACCATTCAGGTCAAAGCCTTTCAAGCCCCTTGAGCTGAGACTGAAAGTTTCCATTTCTGGTGCCTGAGTCCCTTGGATGAGCAAAATATAAATGAATAATAATGGAGCCATCTGAATCTCCCCCTCAGAGGTTCAATTCATATGAAATTCCAGATACACACTTTTTCCAGTGACAAGGACTGCCACCAGTAATAGGTGACTCTACAGTGCAAGGCTGAGAATCCAGCTTCCAGACTCAAGAAGTCCCCAGAAAGTACATCCTCAGCCCTTGAAAGCAGTTCTGAGTTATCCTCAAGGTAACTGTTTCAGCCTGTGTCTGCAAGGAACATCAGAGAGTCCCTAGCTGCTGCCATCTGCCATAACACACACTATACTCCAAGAAATCTCAGGAAATGGGAGCCAGAGATGCAGCTACGAGTTCACCAAACTCAGTTTCCTTTTCCACGTGGGCCCTTCATGTCTTGTTTCCTTTGCAGCAAGATGGGACCATGGGACTGATTCTGGCCAAGAGTAATTTATGCCACTTCTAAGACTAGTCCCGAAAAATCCTCCAGGTAATTCTCCATACTCTCTGTCTCCTCCACCAGCTCTCAGTCCCAAGCAGAGGCTCAGGGGAGAAGGGTGGGGCCTGAGGAGTGGCAGGGCCTGGGTCCCTGAAGAACTATGTGAAGAGAAGCCTCCACCTATGCGCTCCTCTATCGCCAACACTGAACTCTGATGGGAGTTAGAAATAAACTTTAGTATGTTATGCCACTGAGAATTTTTGTGTTGTCCCATATATCTCCACCCTGACCAATACAAAATGTAATCAATTTTTCTAATTAACTTGAATTAAAGCAATAAGGAGGGGGAGAATCAGCTGCTAAACTCATATTATGTGTCCTAACATCAAATGAAAACAAATTGGGGGCTGTCACGGTTCCAGATATTCAGGCTCATGGCCAAAATGGCATATGGGTCAAGGGAACCACTAATTTCCTGGGCTGTTCTAGCCAATACCATGGAAAGGGTTGGCTTCAACAATGGGAAGTTAGTGGTTCACAGTTTGAGGTTAAGTCCACGTCAAGACAATGGTCTCTTCCAAAGACTGGCTTTCTGGGCCTGGCTGTGACCCTGGGCCCTGGGCGCCTCTGTCACATGGCAATAAATATGGCAGCCTCTTCTGGCTATTCCCTTCTCTTTTGGGTTCCATTGATGTTCAGCTGCTGGCTGCTCCCTCTGTGGTTTCTCTGTGTCTGCATTTCATTCTACTTATAAAGGACTCCAGTGATAGGATTAAGACCCATCCTGATTGAGGCAGGACACACCTTAACTGAAGCAGCCTCATCAAAAGGTCCCACTTACAATGGGTTCACACCCACAGGAATGGATTCAGTTTAAGACCATGTTTTTGGGGGGTACATACAGCTCCAAACTACCACAGGAACTTTTGGCTTACTCTCACACTAGCATCCCATCAAAGTGTTCAAGGGTTCAACTCCAACCCCATTTCCTTAGCTCCATCAATTGGAACAAATTAATATCTCCCAAACCGTGGGGCTCCCAGGCTGGGAGCAACTCACTTTGTCTGCTGATCATGCCCTGACCTAGCAGCACTTCTGCTCCCAACCATTCCTCTCACCAATCCCAAGAGAATTTCCCCAAATGGCCTGCTTAATACATTGTGCTGGTTCTCAGCTCTTCTCAGTTAGGAAGTTCTCCCGTATGTCTGACCTAAATCCTTCTTTCTACAGAAAAAGGGCTTTCACTCTTACTTGTCCTCTGGGAGATTGTTGCTCAGTCTCTCACCTCCAGACATTTGCAATCTCCTCCCAGACCCCAGGGCAGTGTCCCAGTGCTGCACCTGTCTCCTGCCTCCGGTCTGAGCCTTGGTCCTTCCCTCCCTCACCATCCACACCACGTGCCTGGAGAGCTGGGGAACGGGCAGGCAAAGCCCTTTGGAACAGGCATGGAGGGAGCCAGCGAGGCAGCCTCTGAGCTTTCAGTTACAGTCATTTCCTTGGACATCGCTTCACTCGTCCAGATGGTGAGCTGGGTAAACAAGAAGTCCCTGTTCTCCATCAGCGTGTCAGCAAGCGCCTCACTCTCAGGCATCAGCTAAGCTAGGGGTATGATCTCGTTTACAGTTTGGCCGTCCTCACAGTGCCAGAAATGTGCCCTTGTGTAAACAGCCGGAGCACTTCCTCCAGGGAGGACACACGACAGGGGAGTGAGCATCGTGCTCCCGGTGGCATGGGGAGAACGGAACTATCACTCTCCTCCTTCCAGCCCTCTCCCCAGCTGCCCCAGCCCATCAGCAGCCATAGCACCCCTACTTGCAAGGGGACACCCAACTAATTCATTTTTCTATAGATCCCAGCTCTCCACCAGGTTTTTTGGATTCAGCTGCTACTCTTTCTCATCCCTGTTGGTTCTGCCACTTATTAGCTATGTGACCATGGGCAAGTCACTTAATCTCTCTGAGCACCAGTTCTCTCAAACATATAATGGATGACCCCCACCAACCTCAAGGTTGTTTGGAGGACTACCTGAGAAAACCCACATGAAATACCTCGTACACTGCCTGATGAATACTGAGGTCTCTCTACAAGCATTAGTTTCCTTCTTTCCTCTTCTTCCTTTCACAAGAAGTGGGTAAGAACCCAATGGCTAGGCCAGTCTCTTCCCTCAGTGTCAGGTCTGCTCTGAGGAACCTTCTGGGCTTGCTTCTCAACTTCTGTCTTGCATGCCTGGACTGCATATCTACCACCAGCTCCCTCCTCTGACCTCTGACGGTCCCCACAGCTGACCTCACTCCCTTGCTGGTACCTGTTGACCCTTCTCTTCCGTTGTCCAGAATCTCCATGGCTGGACTTCCAGCTGGTGTCAGATGAATGCCTGAATGAATGAATGGGCAAATGAATGGCAGGACAATATACGCACCATGGAAACAAAAGAATGAAGCAGAATCCTCTAGCAGGCTCGCTGGACTTAAATCCGCGGTCTTCATCCATCCCTGCAGGAGATTTGTACTCACTATTAAAAATACTCTATGACACGATTTTCTAGCTCTGGTAGGAGGTTGTGGCTGACACATATGTCTCAGAATCCAGAGGAAAATTTTGCTACCTCTGAAGATATCTTATCTGAAGTTGATCCAAACAGAGAGCAAATTCTACCGTCCTAAACAGCCTGTGTAGACAGGTGACCCAGGAGCCAGGAAGCCAGTTTCTACTCCTCACTGGATTCCTGGACCTCCAAGGCGAGCTGGGAGCTCCCTCTGGGCCTGTACCCACCTGGCTTTGACTGGCTCACTGGAGCCAATTGTTAAATTTCAGGAATTCTGCAACCCTTTTGACATCCTGTTGGTAGCGTGAAATTGGCCACAGTAGGAATATTTACACCAAGGAAATTTGCAAATGTTCCAAATCAACCCCACCCCCACCCCCAGAGAGCTGGTTGTTAAGTGTTTGCCAACACACCCCTGCTCGCACGGGCCCGTTCCTCATCCCTGATTGCATAGCGAAGCCAAATGGCATGGAAGCTTCCTCCTCTACAAAACAGGGGGCTTGTCATTGCCTTCAACCTCATGGGCAGGTGGGCACAGAAACTGGAGGGAGAGACCTCCTCCCCGCTGTGGTCTGAAGGAAAATGAATAGAAGCACTCTAGCCAGCTCTTCATCACTGCCAGCTGCCTTCTTAAATATAAATTGGAGCTTGCCGTTTTTCTGTTAAAAGTCTTTGATCATTCCCTATTGCCTCCAGGATACAATCAAAACTTCATCTCCATCATCTTGCTCAACCTGCCTCTCTAACTTGGTCTCCTCCCTTGTTCCCATACCCTCTCCACTCCGGGCACAAATCCGGGCTATTGCCCACAGGCCCCATGGGGACAGCTCCAGACCTTACCTGCTCACCATCCAAGCTTCCTTTCTTGAGCAAAAGCACCTTAAGTTTTCTTCAGGGTGGGGGGTGGGTGGGTAGTTGGGCCCATTATTTGGATGAAAGACCCAGAATGCATAAGGGGCAACGAGAGACGAAAATCATGGTACGAGGCATTGGTTAGAGCTGAGTCTCTGGAGGCACCTTCTTGCTTTGTGACCACGAGCAAGTGACTTAGCCTCTCTAAGCCTCCGTTTCCTCATCTGTAAAATGGGAACAATAGCAATACTGGCCTCATGGGTCGTTAGGATTAAAATGAGCTAGCACAGGTCAAGGGCTTAGAACAGTGCCTGGTACAGAGTTAGTCTTCCACCAACAGCCGATATTCATATTATGGGAAGCAGCAGTATTACTTTTATCAGCCTTGGAGCATCATCACACCATTATAGCTCCCTTAAGCCTCTTGGTCTATAACTTAGTCTCTGCCCTTTCGTGTCCTTCTGTCCTTTGTGGCAATCTCTGCAGACTCACTTCAGGATGTAAGTCATTGCCCTCCACCCCCATCCCCGCCCCACTGGGAAGGACAGGCCTGAAGACTGTTGGGATCAGGTTAACAGCCTTGACTTGCCAAGTCCCTTTAAAAATACCCCACTGTGATCAGATAAACAAGCAGCCAAGTAAGAAAACTACATTGAAAACAGCTCGGGGTACAAACGAGACTTGGCCGGGGCTCTCCCGCCCTGCACAGCTCGGCGGCGTTCGCTCCACCGGAGCCCTCTGCAGAAAATAGCCGCCTCCTGGAAGCTGGGAGCGAATTCTGACCTGGCAGCTCAGGTGGCTGCGATCGTCCCACTCCAGAGCTTGTCAAGCTCCTGGGTTCCCTGGAATTCAGCTGGTCACTATAGGAGACTTGAAGGGGAAGAGTGTGACCCAGTCAAAGCAAATGTGGTGGGAAAAATAAAATCCTATCTGCATTTAAAGGCAGTAGTTGTATAACCTTCAACAACACCCTGCACTCACTGGGACCTGCCATGTGATGTCAAACTCCCCAGGTTGTCAGCTCCCTTCCTCAATCGGACTCAGCTTAAAGCCTCAGCTTGACAGCTGAAACTAGGTTCACCGTGAATTCTCACCCATCTCCACATATCTGAAGGTCCACGTAGGAGAATCCAACGGAGAGGGCTCTTTGCCTGAGGAACGGATGCCTGCTTGGAAAAAGCTGATTCCAGAAAGGAGACACACTTTCCAAGAACAATGGCACAGTTTTAGTGGGCAAGAGAGAGACTCAGAGCAATGTCCTGGGGATGTCACTCAGAGTGCCTTCTCCCCTCCCCACCCCCCACAGACCTGCACGGGAATCCTGGCTGGTGGGAAGTGGGGAGAGCAAATGGGATTGAGAAGCCGGAGAGCTCAAAAGCCGAGAATCCCCGCGGCAACAGCAGCACAGAGCAGCCTGGGCCTGCGAAGCCCGCGTTGCCATTCAGCGTTACTTTGGCACTTTTTAAAGCAAGGAACAGAAGTTGCACCAGAAGCTGGAGCAGGCCCAGGGAATAATCTGGAAAAGGCCTCAGGATTGTAGGCATCAATGACATGAGAGGAAAACAATGGTGGGAACCGAGCATCAGCTGCTAGGACAAATCTTTGGAGCCTATGAGGACACTCAGAACCATGCGGGGGGAGCGGGTGTGACTCAGTGGGTGAGCACCAGCTTCCCACATACAAGGCCCATGTTCAATCCCTGGCACCCAGTAACTCAAAACAAAACAAAAAAAAACCACGAGGGAGGAATTTTGGTGGAAGAGAAGAAGCTCCTAGAACACGTGGCCACAGAGCCCAGGAAGGACTTTGACACTACCAAGGTTGGTGTGGCCCTGAAAAATAGGACTGTGCTTACTTCCACAGCACCCATCATTCAAATCCTGGCCCCATCACTGCCCTGTGCTGAGCAACTGACCTATGAGCTCTGCACCTCGGTTTCCTTGTTCATGATCACAGCTATGACCCGGAGTAACTGTGAGGGTTACATGGATGAGTATGTGTCAAGGGCTTGGATGCTGTCTGGTCCACGGTAAGCATTTGCTCCATTGTCATCATCCAAAAAGGACAGCAGGACGGCCCTGGGCCCAGGCTCTGGATTCTGATGGCCTGAGTTTGAATTCCAGTCCTGCTCCCCATTCATTGTGAGGCTCTGGGCAACGCCCCTGTGCCTCCATTCTTTTGGCTGTCAGCTGAGAACAATAATAATACCTACTGCTGGGCTTGTCGCAAGGATTCAAGGGCCCACGTGGAGGGCTTTGATCTGGTTCCTAGAAAGAGTTGGGAGGTGAGAGCAGCGTCCAAATTCACGGCCATGACCCAGCATCTGGCCAGCCCTGCTGGTGTTCCCACACCCCTGCCCAGCACCCTCCCAGGTGACAAGGCTGCCACTGCCAGGCACTTGTGCAGGCCAGTCCCCTCGTGGAGGACTCTCCTTCTCCCTTGTGGCTCCCCAGATTCATCTCTGAAGACCCGGTTCAAGACCCCACTCTTCCAAGAAGGTTTCCTCCAGCGCGGCGGCCTCTCCCTGCTCTGACTCCTGCTCCACGAGCTCCCACACGCCTCGCACACAGGTGCTCTCCCCTCCAGGTACTGCGCTGAGGACCCATGCAGCACTGGGCCATGAATTGGAAAGACCCTGCCCTCGGGGCCCAGAGGAGGGGAGGAGAGAGAAGTGATGGGGTGCAAGCCCCCGAGTCGACAAATCCCATGGCGGGGCTGAGCTCAGGGTCACGGGGTGTGGCAAGGGACTCCTACCAGGCAGGGCCTGTGCTGAGCCTGACGGAGGAGGAGCCGGCTGGAGAAGGAGAGGCATGAGGGAGAAGAAGGGTGTTCTAGGCTGTGTGGGTGTCCCATGGCTGCCACAGTGTGGTCTAAAACAACACACATTTATGCTCTCACAGCTCCGGAGGCCAGAAGTCAGGAATCCAGCTGCAGGTGGGTCACACGCCCCCTGGGGGAGAATCCTTCCAGCCTCAGGGGCCTGCACATTCCGTGGCCTGAGGCTGTATCACTCGGGTCTCGGCCTTCTCCTCCACTGGCCTCCTCCTCCATGTGAACTCTGCCTCCACCTGGCCTCCGCCTCCACCTGGCCTCCTTCACATGGCCTCCGCCTCCACTGGCCTCTGTCCCCACCTGGCCTCCGGCTCCACCTGGCCTCCACCTACACCTGACCTACACCTACACCTGGCCTCCCCTACACCTGGCCTCCACCTCCACCTGGCCTCCTTCACATGGCCTCCGCCTCCACTGGCCTCTGCCTCCACCTGGCCTCCTGCTTCACGTGGCATCCTCTTCCACATGGCCTCCGCCTCCACTGGCCTCCGCCTCCACCTGGCCTCCTCCTTCACGTGGCATCCTCTTCCACATGGCCTCTGCCTCCACCATCCTCTGCCTCCACCTGGCCTCTGCCTCCACCTGGCCTCCGCCTCCACCTGGCCTCCTCCTTCATGTGGCATCCTCTTCCACATGGCCTCTGCCTCCACCTGGTCTCTGCCACCACCTGGCCTCCTCCTTCACGTGGCATCCTCTTCACATGGCCTCTGCCTCCACTGGCCTCTGCCTCCACCTGGCCTCCGCCTCCACCTGGCCTCCACCTCCACTGGCCTCCATCTTCACGTGGCCTCCACCTCCACGTGGCCGTCTCCTCTTGGCTCTTACAAGGACAGCTGCTTTAGGATCTAGATCTCACAGGATAATCCAGGAAGACCCCATTCAAGATCCATAACTTAATTACATCTGCAAAGACCCTTTCTCCAAAAAAGGTCACATTTACAGGTTCCAAGGATAGGGTGTGGCAAACCTTTTGGGGGACCACCATCACCCCAGCTCGCGGCAGTGGGGCAGGCTGAGCCAAGAGGCCAGGGTGTCCGTTTGTCTCCCACTCTCCCGCAGGCCCTCTGGAGCCTTCCACCAGCAGGGTCTCTGAGCTCCCACTCACCTCATGCTTGCCCACCCCACCCCGGTCCTTTCTGCTCTCATTCTCCCATCAGCCTTGCTGTCTCTGCACTGCCCCCACCCCCACACACCCACACACACACACCCATTCTGATGGGGGGAGCCAGCAGGAGGGGGCAGCCCAGGAGATCCCCTGGGGTGTGGACCCCGAGGGGAGGCTTGGATGGACCAGCCCTGATCCAAGGACCAAGTGGGCACCGAGGCTGTCCCAGCCCCTGAGGCTGGCCAGGCCAGGGTGGCCTGTGGGGCCCTCAGGAAACCACACGCCTTCCCTCCCTTAGACTAGGTTGAAGTCACCCTGTCACCCTCACCTGACCACCAGCGAGTCTGTAATCAGCTTACCTGGGAATCAAGGTGGAGTGACTTCAGTCCAGGACTTAACTTCTCTCAACCTCCGTTTCCTCCATCCTAAAACAAACCCTGCCCTGCTGGTCTCGTGAAGCTCTGCAGCATAAGGCATGGAAAGTGCCTGGTGCACTTCAGAGCAGGAGGAACTTATTGTTAGGTCACCCTAAGCCTGTGTTGGTACCAGACATACACACAAACACACACGCACACTCATACACACACTCATGTTTAATATCATTAGTGTTATTTCTCTACTACTCGGTTCCTTCATTTCCTAGTATGTGGTCACCATTTCAATTTGGGCTTGTGAATTCACATGCAATGGTTCCTGGGTTCTCAGGTTGGGTGGAGAGAGGTATCTCCTGACTCCCTTATGACCACAGTGTCCCTAAACTCAGGACAGCTCTGGTTTTTCCAGGCCGTTGGATATTTGACACAGGCTGGGAAATTAGTGTCATGGATGCACTGGCAGACCATTGACGGAACAAATGACTGTGCTCCTCCAGAAGTCAAGGGGTGCCTCACACCTAGTTCTTAAAATGACTTGGACACAGCTACTGCTGCTGACAGCTCCTGACTCTCCTGCGGTGACTCCATGTATAAGGAAGCACAGGGTGGATGGAGCCCCCCAGTCTGCCCCACACACACTCACCCTGGGAGAGCACGGACTCCCCTGCAAAGTAGGAGTGATGCAAGCTTCCGAGAGCCACCTCGATCTCTGCCTCTTTGCTACGCAGTTTCCTTACCGCTTATAGTTATTGGGTGTGCTGAGCACAGACATCTCCACAAGGGAGGTTTTTCCACAGCCTCCAGCCCTCCAGCTGGAGAGGAGCCTGGGAGCTCTGGTTGGCTGATTTGCTTGCCCCACGGCAAGACCCATCCTCTGCCGCAGGTCGGAAGGCACTGGACCCTCGTCCTGGGAGGGGATGTAACACCTTTCACACATTTCTAGGCACCATGGGGTCATGACTGCTCGAGCTCCTGGAAGGAATTCCAGCCTGGGGACAGGGGATCCTGGATTCTACTGAGTGAACAAAACAGACAAAACCCCTATCCTTATGGCACTTCTGATAAGAGACAGATAATAAAGGCTCGGTCGATACCAAAATGGCATGTCAGATGGTGGCAACTTATGGAGAACACTCCAGCAAGAAAGGCAGCTAGGGAGTACCAGGGGAGGCCAAAGGGCAATCTGAAATAGAGAGGACGGGGGGCGGGGGTACTCATTGATGAAGTTGGCGTGTGATGGGGTGTCCAGGATGAGGGCAGTTCTGGGGGTCCCAGTCTGGAGACAAGGATATGGCATGATTGGCCTGAGGGTCTCAAGGCAGATAATGGTGGGGAGGCCATGGGTGTGGGGTTTTCAAAGGAGCACATGGAGCTCTGGGCCTGTCCCCTCCTGCCCACGGAGCCCAGGAGACCAAGCTGTCCAGCTCCATCTGCTATGCTGAGAGCGCCTGGGGTACCTCTTGTCTCTGGCCAAGGTGTATGTGGAAAGGGTAGCCCTTGTCCAGGCTCCCGCCCCACCTGGTGGACCACACAACGTAGCCCTCAGCCTGCACTTGTCCCAAGGACGTGCAATCACCCCTCAATGAGCTGGCATGAAAACCCTCTTCCCTACCTCCTTCCTGCCCACCCCTCAGTATAGCTAGGGGGTGGGGCCAAGGCCAGGAGCCCCAGGGCACTGGGGGCAGTGCCGGGCCCTGGCCCCTTGGACCGAGTTCCTTGAGGAGGGAGAAAGAGGTGCTGGAAGTCAACCAGTCCGAGGCGCTGGACATTTCCACCAGCTCTGCCTGAAGTTTCCCACCCCAGCCCCTCTGCCCAGCTGCTCCACCCGAGGGCAAAGCTCAGGCTTGTGGACAGCCCCCACCCCAGCCCCCAGCCAAGGGGTGAACTGGAGGCCCAGGAATGGGAGTGGGGGAAAGATGGAGCTGGGGAGGCTCTGAAGGAAGCCACAGAACCGCCCACCCAAGTGGGACCCCTGAGCCTCCCCAGAAGCCGCCCTCCCTGGGCTCTTCTCTCTGCCTCCTCTCTCTCTGCCTTCTCCTGCCTTCGACCCCTGGTGCCCCACCATCCCCGGGCAGAGCCCACCCCTCTCCTCACCCAGGGCTTCAGCCTCCACCCTCCTAGCGTGGCTTCAGGCCCAACCCAGGGTCCCAATCAGTCTCTCCCCGACTCGGTCAGCCTCTACAAGGTGCAGCCTCAGGGGCAGGGGTGCGGCAGGGGTGAGGGGGAGATCCGAGAGTGGAATTTCAGGGAAGGGAAAGGAAAATGCTGCGAACTCAACCCGCCACCCCCTCGGAAGGCAACGTCACCGCTGCTGCTGGGGATGCTGGGTGCAGGCCTGCTTGGCCCAGAAGCTCTGGGAGATGGGGACAGGGGCATGGTGAGTCCTTCACGCAGTCCTCGGCTGCAGAAGGCAGCCGAGCCTCCCCTGCCGGGGGATCAGCATCTCCCGAGCCTTCTCAGGCGTTTCCCAACCAGCCTCCCGCTTTCCAGAAGGTCACTCTGCAGCCCCCCTCCTCCACCCCCACCACCCTGGCCTCGCCCACCTAACCCTCTCCAAGGCCCCTCTGAGGAACGGTGGATGATGCGGCCTCGGTAAGGGTTTTAAAAATAGACTGTGGATCCCCTGCAAAAAAAAAAAAAAAGTCACTGGCTAAAAATAGCTCTCAGCATCTAGGGGAGGAAAAAAAGAAACTGCAGCAAAATTCAACTAGAGCAGTGACTTTCCTCTCTCTGATGTCCGGGGTCAGTTGCAACATTGGAGAAGGTGGGGAGGGAGAGGGGAGAGGACGGGGGTCCTTCAAGGACGAGGGGAGGATCAGAACCGCAATCTCTCGTAAGAGCTTCTCTCTCTTCTCTTGATATTCCCCAACCTTTGATCACGGGGCCCATTCCTGGTCCCAGCAACCAAGAAGTGCTCAAGAGCACAGCAGGGGGCAGCCGAGCCCAGGTCAGCCAAAGGGGCCGTGCAGGGTGGACAGGGGCAACCCAGGAGGTCGGGGGCGGTGGGGGGGGGGGCAGGGCATGTGTGGGTGGGCTCTGCAATGTCCCCGAGAGGCACACCACGGCAAAGCCGTAGGTCAGGCTAAGCGCTGACGCTACAGGCACCCGCCATCCAGCAGCTCCAAATGGTGAAGGGGTCCAGAGGAAGAGAAGATGCTCTGTCTTGAAGAGCCACTGCTTTTGCACTGGACAGGAAACTTGGAAATTGTCACCTGGAAAGTCAAGGGAGCCACGTTTTAGTCAAGCCCCTTGTCATGCCTGGCAACGAGAAGAGCTCTCTGGGAAACGACAGCGCAGCTCAAGACACAGTCTTGCTTAGGAGGAAAGCTTTAAGGAGTGAGGGGGGAGCGGATGGAGTCGGACCACATTTATTACCACATAATGGCAAAAGAAGGAATCTGCTCCTTTGCTGATGCCAAAAGCAGTCACAGTGACCCGGGGGGGGGGGGGCGGGCGGGGGGGTGGTAGTCAGGCTGCAGCCGGCGATGAAAGCCCCTCCGTTTACTTGTTATGGGGGCTCTGTCTGAACGAGTGATTTGCAGGAGTTGGTCCCAGGGACAGGAAAATGATGTTAATTGACTAGAGGATTATGGCGACAAGGGGGAGGGCCCCTCGGACAGGTGCGGGTGGGCCTGGGGGGGCTGCACCAAGCCCCAAAGCTGTGTTGTTAAAGCTGACACTTTAGTGGCCCTGCTTTGCCATAGAGGTTGTACCCAAAGCCACACACACAGCCACGTCAGAGAACGTGCCCCACCAATGGATTAGGGTCCAAAATACACAGCAAGCTCACCGGTGATTCCACAACTCAGTGGTACCGGGAGTCACATCTTTTCTGCAAAACCATTAAATGACCACTGTCATGCCAAGAAACAGGGAAAAAGGGTTGGGAGTGACCGAACTGAAAATCTCTTTCCAATAAACTAGGGGACTTCAGGCTACTTCCCAAGCACATCCGTGCTGTGGGACGAAGAGGGCGGGAGGGGCGAGGAAGAGGCAGGGCTGCCGTGCGACACCGTGCGGCGAGCCCCTAGCCAGCAGCGCTGCACCCAGCTGTCCACTGTGGCGCCAACGTGCCCTGGACGAGATGGGCTGACGGGGACGTGCTGAATTTCAGTAGCTCACGGGCCACATTGCTTTGCAAGTTCCAGGCAGGTAAAATACCCTCATGGCGATTCAGTGCTCCTGGTACCAAGTCTTTGCCCTCTAAAGAATTCCTTCACCTTCCTCCCCAGAGGGAGCACAGCCCCGTCAGCACCAGGGCATTCGGGGTGGACAAGACCCCGTGCTGGCCAGTCCCCCCCTCTCCCACACACCTGGGCAGGAAGCAGTTCCAGCCAGCCCCACCCACCCGCGTCTTGGACAAGCTCCTTCCTGTCCCTTCTTCTCTTGCTCCATCCGTGCTATGGGGGCAGCATTCTTTCTTCTCAGGCCACAGTTCATCTCTGGTAGGGGCGGCATTGGTGTGAACGCATTTTGAGACAATGTAAAAAACAGCACAATCCCCTCCCCTTCAAAACTCCAGTCCCCGGGGGTGCCTGTGTACAGCAGGATTGCAGGGGCGTGGGGTGGGGGGCCCGCTGGCACAGAGCGTTGCAGAATTTTCTGCAAGGCTTTCCACCTTTTCTCTTCAGTACTTTTCCTCTACTTCTCAGACCCTTAGGCCTGAGAAGAAATAGCCCTGGCTCCCTCTAGCGTCCAGAAGCTCGCCAGCACCTAGGCTGGGATGCTTCCCCCAAGTGCAGTCATTAGCCAATAGCTTAGTGACAGCCACAGGCTCCTTAACTAACAGTGGGAGAAGAGACCCGGCCTGTTTCCTTGGAGATTTCACCACACACACATCTCTTGCATTTACAGTTCCCTATAAGTTTCCAAATCCTCAGGTTATTACCTGCATGCACTCGCTGCACTGGACGGAAACAGCACCCGTGTCTCAGGCCAGGGCTGTCAAAGTGTGGTCCATGCCCCGACACCCGCAGCTTCAGCATAAGCTGGGAGCTTGATGGACAAGCAAATTCTTGGGCCCCTTCTCGGATCTGCTGAATCAGTAATTCTGAGGGCTAGAGCCCAGGAATCTGCATTTTAACAAGTTCTCCATCTGCTTCTGATGCATGCTAACGAATGAGTGGCACTGGCCTAGACCACATGTGCCCTGCTGTCTTGCTCCTATCAATCTCCCGAAGTCTTTCTCGACCGTAAAGATATTTCTTCCTTATTCAAATCCTGGGTTTGCCTCCAAGGAGATCTATCCCCCACCCCCTCCCAGTGTTACCTGCTTTCTGTTTCATCAAAACCCAGCTTGGAATGGAATCTGAGTCACTGAGGTGTCTTTGATGGACTAAGCACTGCTGGGCAATTAAAGGTAACAAGGACCGTGTCACCAGGATGCCAGGTAACCACACACAGTCCCAAGCCCACCAAAAGTAAGCAGGAGCAAAAAAAGAAATTCGGCAGGAAGCAAGTGAATGTTGACCCAGAAAACATAAACCTTGACCTTGCTTTTGTACGTTTCCAGCTGATAGCCATGAAATGTATCCATTACTGTTGCACTGCTAAGCACAGAGGGCTCGGAAGCATTTTGATGAGTTGACTGGTTCTAAGAGGCCAATCTAATTTTATTTGTATTGGTATCTTTAAAAATACTTTTGGGGGAAGGGGATATTTTTAATATGATTCAAACTGTGGAAAGCCAAGAACTGATGATAAATGAGTCTCAAAGCTGGAGAATAAACTGAACATATCACTGTTGAGTGCAGAAGGGATTTTGGAGACATCTATACCAACTCCCTGCTTAGCAGAGGAGGAAACTGAGGCTAAGAGTTGTGCACAAGGTCCCATGCCCCTCTGTCCCCTCCTAACTTCGGTCCAATTAGCAGGTAGGGGTGCAAGAAAATTCAGCCTGATTCTTAGCCTGGTGGGATTCTGCAAAATCTCTGTGACTGATGGGTATTTGGACTGGAAAATCATTTTTCCAAAAGACACCTGATCTCTTTGCTGTGTCATCTCCCAGTTCCTCCCTATGGATAAATTCCCTCTGCAGAGAGTAAACTGGGCAAGCACTCCCAGGATGGCTGCATGGAGTTTCCCGGGAAGTTTCCAGCTGCTCCCCACTGCGCTGTCATCTCCTCCAGGAGGTTAGGGACACCACCCCGCCCAGGCAAGCCCCCCTTGAGTTGCCCATTTGACTCACAGGCCCAGGGAATGTGAGCAGGGAGCGTTCCATGCCCCCCTCCCCGCCCACCTGCCCAGAACCTCTACAGATGCACACGGCACTTCCTCATGCAGGAGCCTCGGGGTAGGTCATCTCGCCTTTGGCAGGACATCAGCCACGCCAGGCTTACCCGCCCCCCCTCATCTGCCAAGGAGATGGGAAGCTGACTGCCCAGGCGAAGGGCAGTGCAGTCTCTCAGCCCCGCACGAATTCACCGTCCACCCCCTCCCAGGTCTCACTGGTCCTGCAAGGCCCCTTAGGGCTGGCCTAAGCTCTTCAGACCCGGAGGTGCCGAGAGGGCAGCTCTGGGCAGTGGTGGTTTCTAGCAGGTCCATAGCAGAAATATAGGGGCTCTGGCTCCCTCTAGTGGGCATTGTGAGAAATTGAAGGTGGCGCTGAACCCGTGGAGAAGGCAGGAAGTTATAAAGCTGAGAGCAGCCCAAAGATTTCCTCACATGCCATCTTAATACGAGCAATTTTAAAAGAAGTGTTTTGGGTTTTAGACAGTCTTGGCTGCAGGGACAATCACTCTTCGCCTCTGCCTGGAGGCTTCTTGGTTCAACAACGGAGCCAGAAATTCAGAAGTTCTAACCCCCTTCCTGGGAAGCTTCTTCTAGCCCTGGCCCCACTGTGGACAATCTACTTCCACTTCTCTGGGCCAGTGGTGTGCAGGCCAGCCAGCTGAGCTCCCATCCCTAAAACACCATGACTCCATAGCTCTGATTCCACTCTGAGCTCATCTGGCAGGGAGCCAACGACTTTGCTCCTCTCATCCTACCCTTGGATGAGCTTCACAGCTACCAAGTCATAAGCATGACTGCACTTGGCTCTCGCAACAACCGTTGGTTGCACCCTAGCCTAATCTCTGCCACTGTCTCAACAATCAGGTAGCACTGTATTCTGACACTGAGCTAAAATGCAAAGGAGCCTCCTCTGACCCAGGGGGACCAAAGAGTTCTCCCAATGGGTCCTGCTGGGGCTGTCAGCCTGAGCTTGGAGGCCTGAGGAAATGAGGCTATGGAATTCCACTCTTTCCTTTGCAGGAACAGAAACTCTGCAATCCAATCTATAACAGTACTGATAACAATAATAATGATGATGGCTGGCTCTATACATGCTCACTACAGGCTAGACAAATGCTAAACACTTTGCTGGGATTTACTATTCAATATCACATATCCCTATCTCATAAGTACCCATAAACCAGCCTTTCTTCCCTGGGTACCAGAGTCATTTGACTATGAACCAGAGTCATCTGAATATTACAACTGCCTGCCACCAAGTATAGATATCTAAGAAGAATTGAATCAATATGGTTCTCCCTAGGCAGGAGGAGAGGGATTTTGTTTTCCATTATATGCCCAGAAATCAGTTTATGCAGTTATCCTTCATAGAGTTATGAATCAGAATGACAAAGTGGGAAGGTCATCCAGTTCAATTTCTCCACTTTACAGGTGAGCTGACTAAGGAATAAAGACGTGAAGAATCTTACTGTGTGGGAAACGGACTTTGGCCCAGTGGTTAGGGCGTCCGTCTACCACATGGGAGGTCCGCGGTTCAAGCCCCGGGCCTCCTTGACCCGTGTGGAGCTGGCCCATGCGCAGTGCTGATGCGCGCAAGGAGTGCCGTGCCACACAGGGGTGTCCCCCGCGTAGGGGAGCCCCACGCGCAAGGAGTGCACCCATAAGGAGAGCCGCCCAGCGCGAAGGAGGGAGCAGCCTGCCCAGGAATGGCGCCGCCCACACTTCCCGTGCCGCTGACGACAACAGAAGCGGACAAAGAAACAAGTCGCAGCAAAAAGACACAGAAAAGACACAGAAAACAGACGACTGGGGGAGGGGAGGGGAATTAAATAAAATAAAAATAAATCTTTAAAAAAAAAAAAAAAAAGAATCTTACTGTGCATCACACAGCAAGTTCGTCATGGGTCAAGACTGGCCTCGGGTCTCCAAACTCTCAGCCCAAAGTTCTCAGCACGGGGCCTTGTTCCTGAGACACACCTGAGCAAATAAACAGCACAGAAGGTCACCTTCCACCACTCAGTGAGCTCCCTGGTCATCAGCCAGCTCAAGTGAGCTCAAGAAGCAGCTTCCAGTCTTAGTCAGGTTGCCATGACAAATACCACACAATGGGTTGGCTTAAGGAACACGAATTTATTGGCTCATGGTTTTGAGGTGAAGAAGTCCAAAATCAAGGCATCAGCAAGGCTTGCTTTCTCCTGGAAACCTGTAGTGTTCCGATGCTGGCTGCTGGCCATTCTTGGGGTCCTTGGCTTGGCTCTTTTCCTCCCATTGTTACATGGTCATGTCCTCTCTTTTCTCTCTTCCGTGACTTCTGGGTTCTCTTTCTAAGGCCTCCAGTAGTATGGATTAAGACCCTCACTCAGTTGGGCCACACCTTAACTAAAAGTCACATCTTCCAGAGATCCTATTCCCAGTGGATTCACACCCAGAGGGACATGGATTAAGAGCATGTGTTTGTTAGGGTGCACGATTCAAGTCATTACACCTTCTAACACCAGCCAGAAGCACCCAAAAGTGTCCTGGGAAATAGGTTCTCTGTCACATCACACTGAAAACAAAGACAAGAGGTCCCCTGGAAAGGTGTCTCCCCAAGACAGGCAGCAAAGAGCAGGGACTGTCCCTTGCCTGAAGCTACCACAGAGGTGTGTGGCTCTCCTCCTCCCAGGCTGCTTTGGGCTCCTCTGCTGCACTCCAGGCCCCCACCCTTTCCTTCCCCACCTTCTCTGCCTCCTGTTAGGATTTGGCATCCACCAGCTGGAGCCAGTGCCAGTCATGCCCCCAGTTTTCCAAGGGGTGGGCTGGGGGAAGGGGGGAGGCAGCCTCCAGGCAACCTCTTCTTGCTGCTTGGTGGCCACAGACTCAGATGGCAGTTACCTGTTCAGAGAGGACATTCAGGCTCTCTGGGGTCCTTCCATGGGGACCCTCCATCACCTGGCTGAGAAGCAGACGCACACTGCCCCATTCTGCGTGGAGAGGGGGAGGGACGCGAAGAGGGTAGTGAATAAAGCCAGGGTGTGGATGTGTGGAGGGGGAGAGGGAGACGCTGAGGGTGACCCATCCTGTCCTGGGTGTGGGGTCAGGAGACAGGCAGGCAGGGGCGACGATCGCTTCCTGGAGAGAAGGACTGGGGGGAGCATAGCCCCATCCTGCTGGGCTTGCTTTGAAATGGGGGCAGTCGGGCAGCAGATCCTGCTTAGCTGGATGAGGAGGCCGCGCTGCTCCCACCTGCACCCCACAGGTCAGCCTGGGGGGGGGTGTTCCTCGGCCTCAGCAGCTGCCTAGCGGGCGCCCAGCACCCAGGGCCCAGCCACTGCCTCGGCCGTCCTTCCTGGCTTCCACGCACCTCTCACATCCACAGCCAGTGCCGTCAGTCCTGCCTTCGCTCTTTCCCTCACACCCACATCCAGTGTCTCCTGTTGGCTTCACGTTCAGAATTATCCAGAACTGTCCCCACTCACTCCCTCCACTGCCGCCAGCCTGGCCCGAACCACCATCCGTTTTCACCCAGATTCTCCAAACAGCCTCCAACCTGGTAATTCTGCCAAAATTTAAAATATCTATCACCTTCTAGATCAGGCTTTCCCCGCTACCCTATTTTAAGCTGATCTCCTTCCCACTCCAACCGTGTTCCTTAGCCCCTTACTTGCTTTATTTCCCCAATGACTGCATTTATAATAATCTAACAGACAATGGAGTGTACTTGTTCATTGGACTAATCGTGCCTGTCTCCTCCCACCCGAGCCTAACCTCCCAAGACCATAGCTGCTGGCTGGTTTTAGTACTGATGCTCTCTAGCTCCTAGAAGAGCCAGGCACTGGAGGCACTCAAAAAGCACTGGATGAACACGCAAACGAAAGAACTTCAGACACAGTTTGGGAACTAGACCATCACAGGAGAAGTCAGCGACTCGGCTTGTTTAGTAGGAAGACAAGCCGGGGAGAGAAAAGGGCGTGTGTGTGCTTCAGGGGTGTCTAACAACCACCTCCCCTGGTAGGAGCAAGGCGTGAGCTCCTGACTGTCTGCATCTAAGGGTTTTGACTGCCTGTGTGAACCACAGCCAACACGTCGCCACTCATTTCCTCGTTCACTCGTTCACCAGACATCCGATGAGTGATGATAATTCTGCGTCAAGGGCTCTGCTGGCCCTGAGGTGGACATGTGGCAAAGAGCATGGTCCCCGCTGCCACAACTTCGCAGTGTGGCAAGAGACCCCTGGCCTCCACACATATCCGAAAAGTTACGGGAATAAAAGCAAACCGTAGCCCCAGCAGTGCTTCCGTAGGCAAAGTCAGAGCGAGGAAAACAGCCTCGTGTGTTCTGTCAAAAGAGGAAAGCAACTTGTACTGGGTGGCTGCTAGCATATCCACAATACAGAAGAGGGCAGAAGAGAGAGCTGGGTGGGTGCGGAAGGAACTTTCCAGAAGCCTACTGAGGACAGGCCAGGAGGAGACAGCAGTCAACTACAAGAAGAGTAATGTGGGTTACAAACTAGGACGTCCTTACTGGGCCTGGGAGAACGCGGGCATATTATCACCTGGGCCTGCCCCCTCCTTCCCCAGACAGTGAGAAAGAAGCCGAAAACTCATGGGAGATAAACCTCGGGCCTGACACGTGCCCACAGTTATGGATAAACAGGAGACGATTCTAAGCCCTGCTCCACCGTCACTCGCCTTGCCTTCTTGGGGTAGTCCCTGTCAGGGGCGGGGTCACGACAAGGGTACGCAGGCGCTTTTCCTGCTGATCTGTGGGTGACAGGTGCACCCAGGGGGTGTGGGGAAGCTGTGGGGGGCTCGGCATCCGGAGCGTCTATCAAGGCTCCCCGGCTCGTCCGCTGAGCTTAGCTGTGCCTGTCTGCACGCAGCACGACGCACGCTTTGGACTTTGCCATGTTTATTTGTCATTCTTCCAAGCCACCCTTCTCCCGGGTGGGTCTGTAACAGCCATGCACGTTCCGGAGTCCCCTGATCCCTAACCTCCCCACGCCTTGTTTCTCTTGCCAGCACACCAGCTCTCCCTCTCCGCCTCCAGCCTCACCCCAATGGGCTGGACCCCCTCTCTGACACCACAGGTCCAGCCTCCGCTTCTCCCGGTCCAGCTGCTGCCTGCGAGAGGCCCAGGAGGGAGCCCAGTCGGGTCGCCCGAGGAGGGGCCTGGGATCCCAAAGAAGGCGGCAAGGGCTGGAGTGAACTGTCCGGAATGTGCGCCTCGTCTCCACGCTCGGGCCGTCCTGCCGGGAAGGAATCAAGAACAAGAGGAAGGTAGTTAGGGATACGGAGGTGAGATGCGGGACACGGGGCACCCAGAAACCTGGCGCTCTGCTCCTTTCCTCAGCCCCCGGCGTTTGCCTGGGGGTCTCCTAACAGGGCCCTGTGTCTGGAGGCTCTGGTGTGCTCGAGCTCTTTCTCCCACCATCACCCATGGCCTGCAGCTCCTTCCTGGCCGCCGGGCTTGTGTACCCAAAGCCACCCCTGTGGAAGTCGTCTTTACACCTCACGCTGTGATGGCCCCCCAACTCCCTGAAGAGCCAAGTGCAAGCAAGTCTGACCTCCAGGCCCCGGAAAATGAAGCCTCGGACAGTCCACCTGCTGGTCTCCCTGCGCATCTGCACAGAGCCCACCTCGGAGCCTCGGCTAAGGTCCCGCACATCCCTGCCTCGGTGGAGGAACTCTTCCCACACCTCGGCCTCCCCCTCCCACCCACCAGCTCACTCTCCTTTCTCTCTTCCACTGTCCTCCACCCACCCTCCCTCCAGGCTCAGGAGCCTGTCTGGTCGTCCTGGCATGACGGAGTCTCTGCCTTCTCTGAGGCCCTGCCCCCTTCACGCTCTGTCCCACACCAGATCCTGTGCTATTTTCCATTGGCAGATACATGCGATTGGGAGTCCAAAGTCCTGGATTCAACTTCTGCCTCTACTGTGCCCTGGGCAAAGGAAGTCAGGCTGTCCCTTAACCTCTGATGGCCACAGAGCACTTCGGGGGCAAGCCAGGGTTGGGCTAAACAAACGAACCATCCAGGCCTTAGAACTTCTGTTACGGCCCATGTACCGCGGGGATGAGGTAAGGTGTGTTCGGGGGTGCTTAGGGCTACTGCAAGGGTTCAGTGTCAGTGGGACCACTTGGTAAGTTAAGGCAAAGATTTCTAAAACCGCCAGTAGATAGTACCAGGCCTACACAGTAGACTCCTGAAGAATGAAAAGATCTCAAATTTGTCATTTCAGTTCTTTGGGGGCAAGCCCAAAAGCTCCACAACACGGAGCGAGTAACTTAAAATTTCACTGACACACAGTTCGGCTCAGGAGGGCACTGTAAGCCTCGCGTCCTAGAGCAGCAGCGTCTGCCTCGTGACAAGGGTCTTTGCCATTGAGCAGCAGATGTCACAGGACATTGCTCAGTACTTTCTACTGCCATCTGACTGTGCAATAATCCTGCCAAGGGGACCGGCATGAAACAAGACAAATAAAAACCGGGTTTCTTTGTGAAACTCCAGTGGTCATCAAGACAAAGAAAATGCTTTAGCAAATGGTGAAAACGCAGTTAAGTTGTTTCAAAGGGAAATGAACAGAAAACTCATCACCCTTCACACACACATGATTGGGGAGAAGCCTGTTCAAGCACTTCTGCATTCACGATTTTTGGGCTGTGCCAGGTCACAACTTTCAGATGCCAAGGGTCTGCATCACCCTTGGTTCCCATGATACGAATATAAATTACACATGGTGGGTTTTATCCCAGAGCCATGGCTCCACCTACAGCTTTTTACATGTTCTCATGGAATTAATCATGATTTTTACATCAGCCTAAAGAAAACATCTTTAGGGAAGTCCATCTGACCTCCACATAGATTTTTAGGGGGGTTGCTCCTGAAACACTACTAAAATAACAGTAAAGGGGATTTTAAATTGGGGGAGGGGCAAAGTTACAAAGAGAAGTAAATGAGGAATGTAATTAAAAATCGATTTGTGAATGATAGAAAAACAATTGATGGAAAAGCACCTGACCTTGGACAGGGGCAAGAGTTGAAACTTGAGTATCTACAGGTGAGGGGCTGATAAGACAAAATTGATTTACCCCAGAGAACCCACAGAGGCTCAGGAGTGGGAGCAGCAGGTTCCAAAGAAGGGGATGGAGGGTGAAAACTTAGTTTCCATCCAGGTCTCCTCCCCAACTCCACAGAGCCAAGCACCTACCCCTCTGCCACCCCAGCAAAAGACAAGAAGTTTATTCTCTGGAGAAACTGGGACAGCAAATTCTGGCCTCAGAGCCACTCAGTACAGTATAAGACAAGGGTGGGACACTGCACTAAGAGTAAGGGCTGGCATATGATGAGTGTCACCTGCTGACTAGTGATGCCCTCTATCACCTCAGCTCCCAGAAGGCTATCAGCCGGGCATGTACAGACCAGGCAGGCAAGTAGAGAATTCTTTCATGCAGAAACCAAGGCATTCCAAGATAAACACCCTGAGGCATTGATATCTGGAGATCCCAGGAAGATAGCCTGGTCCCAGTCTTGTCACCCTGCAGTGAGCTCACCACTTGACCAGCTGAATAGACATAGAAACTTCCATCAGCTTTTTAGCTCCTTGTTTGTGAATATGAGCAAATATTCTCAAATTACAGACATCAAGAAAGTGAGGCCTAACTAGAAGAGAGAGACTCAGAGGAAACAAAATTCCAGAGCAGGAAAAAATCTTTAATTAAAAACACTCAAGGAAGCAGATGTGGCTCAAGAGATTGAGCTCCCGTCTACCACACGGGAGGTCCATGGTTCAGTTCCTGGTGTTTCCTAAAGAAGACAATGACTGGCACAACAGTAGGTGCGGCAAGCTGACACAACAAGAGACACAAGAAGAAAAAGCATAATGAGAGACAAAATGATGCAGGGAGCAGAGGTTCCCAGTGCCTCCTAAAGATGAGGAACAAGACAGTGAGCTGATGCAACAGGCAGGTGCAGCAAGCTGATACAACAAGATGATAAAACAAGAGACACAAGAAGAAAAAACATAATGAGAGACACAACAAAAGCAGGGAACAGAGGGGGCTCAAGCAATTAGGCACTTCTAGACCAAGAGTACTCACTCAGGAAAATCAACAAAAATAGACCCACATCAAGGCACAGCCGCAAGAAATTTAGGATAAGGATGGCATCAGATTGTACCACAAGTGACACTGGAAGCTAAAAACAATACCTTCCAAACTGAGGTAACTGGGTGGTAAGGTGATTTCCAACCTAAAATGTTATACCTATCCACACAGGAACCTACCCACAGCAGAGAAGTGCAGGGAGTCCCTTCATATAGTGGCAGGATATCCCAGGATGGGCAGTCATGCAGAAGCCTAGACAACCCCTAGTCCACACCAGGGTAGAACAGAAAGCCTCCAGGAAGCCAAAATGAAGGTGAAAGGCAGCCCGGTATACTGAATTGGTTGGCAGGAGATTTACATTTCTGGTGAGAAATTTATTGAACCCCACCTCCTTGTGGGAATCAATTAATGACAGGTACATTGAAAATTAAGCAACATAAAAGAAGATACTTAATAACTCCAGAGGAAAATTTAAAAATAGTAAAAGAAAGGAAATGTAAGTACAGCACAGCACACTAGGTGGCTCAATGAGGAATAATATTTACACAGTCATAATTAGGTCACATCGCAAACTGAGTTGATAAATATCATGGCACATATATCATATTTGGAGGAGGGGGAAATAGCAAGTGGGTTGAGAAGGGTGTGTGTCTGTATTGTGGGGAGTAATGGTGGGTGGTGTAAGAAAGCTAAATCTTTATCTCCCGTAGTAGGAAGTCAAGTCTTCTAAAACTTAAAAAAGTAAGCGTAGCAATGTCAGTGCATTACTGAGAAACGCAGTGGCAAAAACCTAGAATAAAGAACTGAAGAGTTGAAAGAGACCATTCATGAGAAGGGCAGGGGACTGTTATTTTTGCTTAAAAGCTTGCTGAATAATTGACTCTTTTAAACTTACATTAATGTTTTAATTTAAAGGAAAAGAAGTAACACTTGAATTTCCCCAAACTGAAAGCCTAAGTTTCCAGATTGAAAAGCCCCAATATTGCGAGAAATAATATAAACAAACAAAAAAAGGAGGCCGAGTTAAACTTGAATTTCAGATAAAAAATGAGTACTCTTCTAGTATAAATATGTTCCAAATATTGCAAAATTTACTCATACTTCATTGGAAATTCAAATTTAATGGGTGTCCTATATTTTATTTGGCAACACTATGCCCAACACATCCACACTGAGGCACCTGCCTGATATTGCAAAACACTAGAGATAAAAAGATCTTCAAGGTCACATACAAGGAAATCAGAAAGCCTGAGCTTATCACAGCAAGATTGAAATTTAAGAAGCAGTAGAGCAAAGTGTACAAAATTCTGAGGAAAGATGATAGACACCTTGGAATTCTACATGCATTCAATCATTAATGAAATTTGAGAACTGAAAAAGGAATCTTTAGGCATTCAAAGTTTCAAAACTGTACCTCTGGGGAAGCGGACTTGGCCCAATGGAGAGGGCATTCACCTACCATATGGGAGGTCTGTGGTTCAAACCCCGGGCCTCCTTGACCCGTGTGGAGTTGGCTCATGCAGTGATGATGCATGAAAGGAGTGCCCTACCATGCAGGGGTGTCCCCCGCGTGGGTGAGCCCCGCGAGCAAGGAGTGCACCCCGTAAAGAGAGCTGCCCAGCGCAAAAGAAAGTTCAGCCTGCCCAAGAATGGCGCGGCACACACGGAGAGCTGACACAAGATGATGCAACAAAAAGAAACAGATTCCCAGTGCCGCTGATAAGGATAGAAACGGTCACAGAAGAACACACAGCGAATGGACACAGAGGGCAGATAACTGGGGGGAGAGGGGATAGAAATAAATAAAAAATCTTTTTAAAAAAATGTACCTCTGCTTAACCTTTCATAGAAAACTACTAGAGGATTTTCCCAACAAAATGAACAAAGGAACCAACCAACAAAGAAGAAAACATACAGTCTAAGAAAGTGGAGACCCAAAACAGGAGAGAAAGGAAATTAATTACCAGCACAACAGCTGTGCTGAAGCTGAGAATAAGGAGTCAACAAGGGGGTGGGAGAATGGAAAACTCCAGACTTCTGGTCGACCAAGATGGCCGCATAAGATGCTTCAGAGTTCCATTCCACCACAGAATCTTTAAACAACAAACAAAACTGATAGAGCCATCTTCCTCAAAATCTGCAAAATGCTGAAGAGTTAAAGTAATTAAGGAGATGCCCAATCAAGAAAAATGTAAAAACAGGAGGACAAGCTCATGGCGCCCTTGATGCCTCACCCTACCCACTTTCCAACATGGTGTGGAGCCAGCCTGTGCTCCCATTGTGGGTCCCTTTTCCTGTTCCACAGGGAGCAGACTAACTCTTATGCACATACTGTGCTGTCTGCATTACAGTGCTAATCTATCAAGTGGCAGCTTGAAAGACAAACCAGGGAACTCATCTCTGGTTGCAATCCCAGGACTTGCACGACAGGCAGAAGCAACTTGCAGACAGCTAAAGCAGTGTAAGCAACAATTAAGTCAAAGAGGCTTGAGGTAAAGGATTACCTGCTTTAAAATATACAGTAGAGCTCCCAGTAAAGAGTGAACGTCTATTTCACAGGCAATTCATAAATAAACCCTCGCATGTACAGCCAATTGATTTTTTACAGGGTGCCAAGTTCACTCAATGGGAAAATAGCCTCTTCAACAAATGGTGCTGAAAAACCTAAAAATCCATATGCAAAAGAACGTAGGTGGTCCCCCGTCTCACTTTATATGCAAAAACTAATCAAAGACCTAAATATAAGAATGCAAACTAAAAACTCCTAGAAGAAAATATAGAGAAGCACCTTCAGGACCTTGTGTTAGGCAATAGTTTCTTCGACTTTACACCAAAAGCATGAGCAAAAAAATTTACTTGATAAAATGTTTAAATAGGACCACCAAAATTAAAAACTTTTGTGCATCAAAGAACTTTATCCTGCAGAATGGGAGAAAATATTTGGGCATTACATATCTGATAAGGGTTTAATATCCAGAATATATAAAGAAATCCTACAACTCAACAACAAAAAGACAATCCTGTTTATAAATGGACGAAAGATTAGAATAGAGATTCCTCCAAAGAAGATACACAAATGGCCAAAAAGCAAATGAAAAAAAAGCTCAACAGTATTAGCCATTAGGGACATGCAAATCAAAACTACAATGAGATACCATTTCACACCAACTAGAATGACTACTTAAAAATCAAATGGAAAATAACGAGTGTTGAAGAGGATGTGGAGAAATAGGACATTTCTTTCATTATTGGTGGGAATGTAAAACGGTGCAGTGCCATGGAAAACAGTTTGGCAGTTCTTCAGAAAGTTCAGAATTGCATATGACCCAGCAATCCCACTTCTAGGTATATACCCAAAAAAAATGAAAACAGGGACTCAAACAGGTATTTACAAACCAATGTTCATATCGGCATATTCACAATTGCCAAAAGACGCAAGCAACTCAAATGTCCATCAACAGTCCAGTGGATACACAAAATGTGTTATATACATATACATATACATCCAATGGAATATTGTGCGACATTAAAAAGGAATGAAGTTCTGACTCATGCGACAACATGGATGAACTTTAAGACATCATGTTGAGTGAAGTAAGCCAGATACAAAAGGACAAATATTGTACAATCTCATTGATATAAAATAATTAAAATAAGCAAATTTAGAGTCAGAAACTGGAATACGGGATACCAGGAGCTGGGTAGGGATAAGGAATGGGGGGTTAGTGCTTTAATAGTACAGAGCTTCTGTTTGGGGTGATGGAAAAGCTTTGGAATGGATGGTGGTGATGGTAATGCAACACTGAATATAATTAACAGCACTGAATTATATGTTCGAATGTGGTTAAAAGGGGAAATTTTAGGTTGTATATATGTTACTATAATAATTTTTTTGAAAAAAAACCATAGGACTGTACAACACAAACAGTGAATGCAAATGGAAACTATGGACTATAATTAATAGTTTAACTAGAATAACATTGTTTCATTTTTTTGATCTTGAATAAAAGGGGGAAAGGGCAAAGACAAATGAGTTTATATGGCTAAGAGTCTTTCAAAAAGAGTTGGGAGGTCATCAGAGGGGGCGCGCTTACGCACACCTCAAGAAGACCCCAGAGAGAGACAAAGTAGATACAACCCTAGGTGCTGGTTCTCCTGAAGGCTATGGAGAGCCACAGAGTATACGGTCATGGCAGATGGATTTGGAGCTCTGTGCCATGTCAGAGGACCCTACTTTGGAATTTGTGCTCCTGAGGGTGATGGAGCTGGACTCAGATGTGACCTTCCTACACATGCCTCTTCTGTCACTTTTACTGAACCTGTGGTTGGAGCTAGGGATGGTGCATACTCAGGGGCCTTGAATCTCTGGACTGCCCATGTGCCAGCTGGGCCCTGAGCCTCAGCAGAGTTGCAACTCCTACTCTCCAGTTCGTTAGACTTACCCAGGTCAGCTAACAGAGAAATGAACATGATCAACCACCACAACAGGGAAATCAAGAGTGCCTACAACTGCAAGCAGAGGAACTGCATCCGTCATCCATGTGGAATCTAAGCCCACTCTTGATCCAGGGGTGGAGTGGACATCACCATCCCAGGGTCCACAGAATGGAGGAATAAAATATGGATCAGAATGGACTTACTGATATTCTACTATAAAACTATTGTGACTAGTAATAGAAGAAATTATAGCATTGATGTGGAGAAAGTGGCCACAGTAGTTGCTGAGGGCAGGGACAGGGAAGAAGAGGTATGATGTGGGGCATTTTGGGGACTTGGAGCTATCCTAAATGATATTGCTGGATCAGATGTTGAACTTTATATATCCTGCCATAACCCACTGAACGTACTGGGGGAGGGTGTGAACTACAGGGTAAATTATTATCTATGTGGTGCAGCAGTGCTCCAAAATGTGTTCTCCGAGTGCGATGGGTGTGCCACAATGACGGAGGAGGTTGTTGGTGTGGGAGGAGTGGGGTGGGGGGTGGGGGATATATGGGAACATCTTATATTTTTTAATATAACATTTTTTTGGTGATGTATATATCTTAAAAAAAATACAGTTTACAAAAATGATGGAGTGAGGGGGTGGGGAGTGGGGTATATGAAAACCTCTTATTTTTTTAATGTAATGTTCTTTGTGATCTATTAACTTTAATTTTAAAAATGTAAAAAAAGATATTGTTTCATCAGTTATAACAAATGTACCACACTATTGCAAAGTGTTAATAATAGGGAAAACTGCATGAGAGAGGGGAACATATATAGGAACTGTATTTTCTGCATGAAACTTCTGTAAACCTACAATGTTTCTAGTAAAAAAATTAATTAATTTAAAAAATGTTTAAGTCTCCAAAATGGAAGACTCTGGGAAAAAAGAACAACAGAGACCCTGATGCATTTGATCTCATGGAAAAATTGTATTTAGAGGGGTTCCCCAATTCTGTGGGAGAATTTGAAAGGAATCATAAATAGATACATGGAAAATTAAGCAAATGAAAAAGTGAGGCAGTTATTAATAAAATGTGTACATGTGAGAAAAGAAATGTTATCAGGATACACTGCCTGGAAATAGGCATAATGATGTCAACACTGAATAAGGATTTAAACCAAAAATTACACTGGAGGCAGAGGAAATGGTACTGAGTTTCTTACAAAGATAAAACGTCACATCCCATCACTCAGAGTTAAAGTCAAAGTCCTGCTAGCAGCCTGCAAAGCCCTATACAATCTGTGTCTCTGCCTTTACACCTCATCCATTAATGCTCTCCCTCATTCACCTTGTTCCAGCAATAAGGGCCTCTTTGTTGTTCCTGGTTATATGTCCTCCCACCACAGGACTTTTGCACGTGCCATTCCCTTTTCTAGAAAGCCCTTCCCCCAGATATCCACAGGGTTCCCTCTCGCCCATCTTTCAGGTCTTTGCTAAGATGTCATCTTCTCAGTAAGGTCACCTCTCTTGCCCCCACTCCTTTATTCAACATTCTGTCCAGGCGTTCCCTACACCACACTCTACTCTCACTACTTATTTTTCTCCAGATTTCTCATAGTCATCTCTGTATAGAACACCACCTCTTTGTAATGAGATGGTTAGAGCCATAGTCTGTTGGAATGCTTGCTTATTCTCCCCACTGGGATGAAAGCTCCATAAGGACAGGGAATTTTGTCTGCTTTGTTCACTAATGTATCTGTGCTTAGAATAGTGCCTGGCACATAGTAGGTGTTTCATAAATATCTGTTAAATGGAAAAATAAATTCAGAAATAGCAGTGTAAGGATTTACTGATAAATCCAATGATAAATACTAGAAAATAAACTGTTAAAGTAATTGAAGGTGGTTGACTCTGAGGCAGAGGCCAGCTGGTTCTTAGAAGCCTTATATATGATTTGATTTTCAAAACCATATGTTTGTATTATTTAAATAAAAATTAAGATTATTTTTTAAATATGCTCACAGTTTTCACCCCCTACCTAATCATATTCCATTGCAATACCAAAATTAAGTGACTACTGGATTATCTATGATTTGTATTATTGACACCTAGAAGTCATCTTTCTCTCATTCACTTCTTTCACTCCAATCCACTACCTCTGATCCATTCCCAAGTCTTAAGGTTCTCACCTCCTCCATGGCTCTCAAATCCATTCACCACTTTGCTTCTCCATCACTATTGCCCCCGTGCCCTAGTTCCACCCATCACCTGGACATTGGCAAAAAGGCTGTAACAGGTCCACTTGCCTCTATCCAGTCCCTCCAACCATTATACTGTGGCCAGACACAGATCTGACCAAATCCCACCCCTACCTGCTTAAAGCCTGGCCACGGCACCCCACTGCCCTGAGGCTAAGGGCAGTACCCTTAACCCACCAATCTTGCCCCTGGCTTGTTCTTCAACTTGCCACCCAGTCTCTGCTATTCATCCTATTTTCCCAACACAGGGCCACTGGGCATGGCTGATCGCGTGCCTGGAATGCTCTCTGCCACCTCCTGCTCATCCTTCAAACATCAGCTAAAAGGTCAAGTGAACCCCACCTCCTAGCACCCTTTGTAACATTTGCCACAATTGCAACTTTACTTTTGTGGGTTTATTGGATAACATCTGCCTCTGTCCCCACCATCAACATACACGACCATAAACTCCAGGAAAGGAAGAAATTGTGTTTCATTTATCATTACATCCCCAGTGCATAGGCGCTCAATATACATGTTGAAGGATTTGTTGAAACACTACCTTTTACTACTGTAATAACTAATATATACTGCTTGGGTTTGAGTAACATTTATTCATCTGTCTCATTTTACCGTAAAATTCTAAGAGTTGGAGACTGCATGTGCTTCTTTTAAACCCCTGCCCTCCTCTCCTCTCTTTACTGGCAGTCCTCATCTTAAAATATAATTCTTGAAAATGTGTACTGATGTAAAACATAAAAAAGATTATGTGTTGGTGGGGTTTCCATCTTGGGAGGCTAACATATTGTGGAATTCTTCCTTACACTTTGTCATTCAGGCATAAGCATCATGATATATTTCAAGCACCTCACATGTGATCTTTCAATCTGCTATCTTCCTTCACAATTCAACTCAGATAGAGGTGGCTGAACTCCAGTGGACATCTCAGTAGGCTAAAGATCAGTACTATAAGCAAATCTAATGATTTGCATCTTGCCTCAACTCTATTAAGTTTAATATCTATGCTTTGTACTATAGATTTCTCTATTTCTCCCTTGCATTTATAAGGTAAGGGCAAAATGCAATAAAGTAGCCAAATTATCACCCATACATTACCATACAGAAAATGTGGTGATGCTGGCTGGCCGACAGATCCACCAGGAGAATGACTTTTTGCTGGCTAATGCACGAAAGTCCAAATTCAGCATAGAAGGGGAATTAGGGGGTTTTAAATCTGAACATCTGATGTTGAACACCACTTGTTTACAATTTCTGCCCAATTAGGGATAACCTGCTAATCCAGTATTAATTAAAACTTTTGCTGAATACACATTTAAACTCATGTATCTTTTTTTTTCCCTAACTACCTGGGATTGTAAACCAAATAACCTTTAAGTCCCTTCTAAAAAGGAAGGATAACATGTTGTCTTCCTGTCAATTAACTCCCTTCCAGACACAAGCTATAATTGTCATGGGGAGTCCTAACTCTGCCTATTTAGAATAAAAGAAAAAAATTAATATCTGCCATCTAATACAACTGAACAGTTGAATGCGACAAATCCCTTTGCATGTACTTTTTTTTTTCAGGAGGTACCGGGAAACGAACCCAGGACTTCCTATAATGGAAAGCAAAGACTAGAACACCCAGTCTTTCACCCCCAACATCAGTCTCTAGCAATAGCTATTGGGCCAATCTTTATTAAATGGACTCCCTTGCCCAGAATTGGGCCATGCCACATCAGCAGGGGAAATTTAGGGACAGAATCTGAACAGTTCTGCTTCTTGCTGGACTCCGTGTGTGCCCCCAACCACCTTGGTCTCATGGCCCACACGTGCTGCTCCAGTTACAGATTTGGAATTAGCAGTTTCACAATCATTCTGCCACCTCTTTGAGTGCTGGGGAATGTGGCATTTCTTGAAACCCCAAGCTTGAGAGAATTTTCTGCTCCTCTTAACTATATCACCAAGGTCCTGTGCGTTCCCAGAGAGGCAGAGGGGTGGCATGCCACAAGCTTAGGGTACAGGTTAAGCTTTACACACCTAGAGAGACATTTCCAGGGCACCCTCAAGGCTTGGTACTGTTCAGCATTATCCTTAAAAGCACACAGTGGGAGAAAGTGTAAACACTAAGTAAACTATAATCCATGCTTAGTGGCAATGCTCGAAAATGTGTTCATGAATTGTACTGAATGTACCACACTAATGAAGGATGTTGTTAATATGGGAAAATGTGGGAGGGCTAGGGAGAAAGGCATATGGGAATCTCCTATATTTTCTATATAGCATTTATGTAATCTAAGTACTTTTTTTAAAAAAAGAAAGAAAATAATCTTTTTTAAAAAGCACACATATGTTAAAATTGCCAAGGAAATGCAAATTCAGCCAGAAATCATTAGGATTATGCCCATCAAATTAACAGCCGTCCCCCATTCCCCTAACTAGAATACTTATTGCTGATTGGTGACATAAACACTCTCCTATAAGCTGATATTTTTCTACCTGTTTGTCTTTTAATTTCTACAACCATTCATTATAATTTTTCAAGATGGAAATAATTATTTTCTGCTTCTAAGAAAATACACACTCATTGTAAAGAATTCAGGCACTTAAGGAAACTATAAAAAAGGAACTAAAATCATGTATATCCCCTCTACCCAGAAAAAAAAAACCACTTTGCTTTTGGAGTCATACAGACCTGATTTTAAATTCGTTTCACCAATGAAGAGTTAGATGGCCTTAGTCCAGTAACTTACTGGATGGCATCACCCAATACATGGAAATAATAACTGAAGCTACTCAACAGTGTGAGGATTTCAGGTAATGTTTGACTAAGGCCACAGGGCTCAGGAGCTATTAACTATGATGATAGTTGTTATTAATATATATATATGTCCAGTCTTTTTTCTCTGCACATCTCTGTATAGGTGAATGCATAGCTTTTACGCTCTCTCAAGGGGGCTTTTGTGGATGGAAGAGATTACTCAGAAGATGCAATGTTTTAATAAATATTCAATGTATTGAGGTTAAAGTTCTTTAAATCAAATTTCTTAAGCTTTTGAGTTCAACTCACAAACTTTATTGTTCTATCAGCCTGAGCTCCACGAGAACCTGGCTAGGGGATGCATTTCAAAGCAACAAGAAGAGAAGGAGAACACTTGTAATATTTGAGAGGCAGAGATTACCCCTGTCACTCAAAAGGTCAGAGGTCAGCTGTTGGAAAAGCGCACAGACCCGCACACCACCTGGGCGATGGCTGCCTGGCGCACGAGGTGCCCAGCCCAAGGCACAGGCTGCCAGCCAGGTCACAAAGCAGCAGGGACACGATTGGGTTGTCAACTGAGAGTCATTCCCAGTCCTGGGTTTGCCAGATATGGTCAACAAAAGTACAGGACGCTCAGCTAAATTTGGATTTCCAATAATTTTGCAATATTTGGGGTATACTTATACTAAAAATGTATTTGTTGCATATGTGAAATTCAGATTTATCTCGGTGTCTTGTATTTTATCCAACAACCCTACTCAGCACATGTGTAATCTTCTGGAGAGCATTTTAGTAATTCCTGTTAAAATCATTGTTGTCTGCATAACCTTGAGCACAGGAATTCCACTTCTAGGAATTTATTGCAAGAATCATTAGATAAGAGAAAAGAGATAATCATGTACAGGTAAAGATATTTATCAGCGTATTGCTGATAATCATGAAAAAAATGGGTTAACAGAAAAGTGGTTAAATAGTTATGGTATATCTGTTGAATGTAATTCTATGCAGCCTTAAAATTGTCATTTTTAAGATCTATATTTGTTAACATGAAAAGATATCCAGAATAGATTATGAAACGAAAAAATAGATAAAATAATTTTAAGTATGATCTTATTTTTAACTAGGTATTTTATATGTCCAAGACACACACACATGCACACATACACATATGTACCCACACACATACACAGAAAAAAATCCAAAATGATTATACCAAGACATGGAGAGGTGTTCTCTCTCAATTGTGGGACTATCACTGGCTTTTATTTTCCTCTACATAGTTTTATGCATATATTACCTTAATAATCAGAACAAAACAATAAAGCTATCACAACTTTGAAAAAAGTATTAGTAAAAAGAATTATACAAAAGTATTCTTTACTAATTCTACAATCTTAAAATCTGAAGCAGCACATTGATTCACCCTCTATTTCCCTGTTGATTTATCTAAGAAGCCCTGAGGTCTTTCTCTTGCTAAAAAGGCCAGAGAAGAACCTGATAGCATTGGATATTTGCTAATTTGGCTCCTTTTATTTGCTTGGGCGGGTCTACTTTTTTGCCTACCCAATCTATTTTATTCCTTCTTTTGGTTACGAAGCACCGATTTTCCTCTTGAGAAATCATCTTCACACCATGCTCAGTCCTTGTGCTTTGGGTAAAACGGACTCTACCCTTGGCTCCAAGGGGATGCTTGTGACCAAGGTATGTCCAGTCAGGGCATGCCATTGGCCTGCCCAATAATTAGCCCTCATTCAAGCATCCAGTGGAATTCTGACCAAGGAAAATCAGATCATGGATTTCATTGGGCCAATCGAAGCACTCTCTTTTTACTGGTCAGGAATCTGGGAGTCTGAAGCTACCAGCCATCTTGCCACTATCTTGACACAAACAAGCAGAACAGAATTGCATTAAGAGAGCTGGAGGGGGGTGGGGGGGTATATGGAGACCTCATATTTTTTTTAATGTAACATTAAAAAATAAAGACCAAAAAAAAGCATAAGCCAAAAAATAAATAAATAAATA
The DNA here is from genome assembly GCF_030445035.2 of Dasypus novemcinctus. Lineage (NCBI taxonomy): Eukaryota > Metazoa > Chordata > Mammalia > Cingulata > Dasypodidae > Dasypus > Dasypus novemcinctus. The sequence continues at coordinate 22,949,155 of NC_080692.1, read as the reverse complement.
AAGGCACTCTAGAAAAGTTGGGAAAAAAAAAAGAGAGAGAGAGCTGGAAATTTTTATCCCCTGGATTAACCTGTACCTGAAGTCCAGGCTTAGATGAAATTATATGAGTTTTAAAACAACAATAGCTCTCTTTTTTTATTAAACTGGGTTGAGTCTGTTTTTCAGTCGCTTTAACCAAAAGAAAGCTAATCAGACCCAATTAATTATAGACACCACTGCCTAAGCTCTATAGCCTGATTCTAATAATAGCTACATTGTGTTAAGCACAATATGTGGGCAAGGCATTTTAAATATATTATCTCATTAATAATCTCGCCAATTCTTTGAGATAGACATTATTTTCTCTTTTTCGCAAATGAGAACCCTGAGGCTCCATGCGGTTAAGTAATTCCCCCATGACCACACGGCTAGACAGAAGAAGGATATCAAAAGACATCAAAGCCTTTTCCCACTGCACCATGCTATCTTCTGATCTAGACTTAGAATCCTGAATTCTGCCCTCACACACAGAGTTCTTTCATTGGTTTGGGTTCCCCAGCAGTTGATATGAAATAACCACCAGAAGCTTCCTGCAGATAGCTCTGATTTGAAGCCATGCACCTGAAAAGTACTAAAGAGAGCCTTAGTTTCAAGTGGGTGAAGGACGTCTCCTCGGTAATACCCTTTTCTCTAATTTCCAAGCAAGGATCAGTATGAAAAACTAGTGTTTGCTCATTTGAGTCACATCCAATGCTAATGAACATCGTACAATCCCCAAAGTATTATTCAAAGTTGACTTCATTATTGAAATTAACTGGATAATTGCAAATACTGACATTGTCTAAAGCTGTATAAACTGGACAGATAGAACTGGACACATAAATACAGACCTAGGACAAAGGAAATGCTGGGTGTAGAGCTTTCAATAAATCATCTTTGGTTTCTTAGAACCAGATAAAATGATTTGGGCGCATTTACCTATGTCATGACATTCTATGTGCAATTTATTTTGTGTTTGTCATTGTTCACTTTTGTGACCCAATATCCCTCTCAAGAAACTGAGGTACAACAGATAGGTTACGTGCTCCACTCAGGTCAGACAGCAGGTCAAGAGCAAAAGGATATAATAAATTCTCACTCTTTAGAAGCACCTGAGTCCCTCGGGCCTTAATAACACATTTCATTTAGTCCCCCTTGAAAAAGAGAGGTCAAGGATAGAGCCCTTCACCTCTACTCTCCGAATAATACCGCCCAGAACCCCTGGCGGTGGCCTCTGGCACGTGCTTCCTCCTCAGGGGTCATTCTGGCAGGGAGCAGGCACTGCCTCCACGGGCCTGGAGGAACCGAGGCAGGCAGGCAAAGCTTTCGGTTTGCTTCTGAATAAATCTCTTTGTCAGACATCTGCACTTGACATTTCCTGGCAGCCCTGAATATTTTATAGAGGAAGTTCCAGGAACGAATGAGACGCTGTGCCTTCCCACCCCCTCCAAGCAGCCCGAGGGAGAGGAAGCTCCCGGGGAGGGTCGCGGGGAACCAGCGTGGCCCTAGCTGTGGAACTTGAGACCCTCTGCCCCCAACGCGGGTGGGATGATGACAACCACGCCCTTCCAGCGCGCGTGCGCATTTCCCCCTGTCCGGGAAGGCACGGAGGTCCCTGCAGCCTGGCGCAGCACCCCAAGCATTATACCAAGGTCCTTTTAAAAAACCTCCTCTGAATTGCTAAGCCAGCGCTCAGCCGGCCCATCTATGAGCTGCTAGCAAGCGGCTGTAGCCTCTGCTGGCTGAATCCCTAGAAAGGCCTCCCATCGGCGGCAGCGGAGGGCCGGTGAGGGGGTCTGCCGTCCTCAGGCAATAAAGGGGTGCGTGGCCCGTGGAGGATTTCAACATGGCAACAGAACTGACCCAAAGGTGGACTGCTTTTCATGTTCACCGTGTGTCGGCAGTTACAAACAATGTCGGTGATAAAATACTTCTCCAAACTGGGGTGGCCCACCCTCACCGCTCTTCCCCTCCCCCGACCGCTCCCTTGAGGTCCCCATCCCCTAGTCTCTTTCCCAGCCTGCCCTCACTTCTGCCAGAGGGATCATTCCAAAATGTGATCTGAACACATCGTGCCTCTGATATAAACTCTTACTTGTTTCCATGGCCTTCAGAATGAATCCAACTTCTAGCAACTCCATGACTCTTCGCAGATGGGGTCCAATATTTTCCATCTCCCCTGCACCTATTGTCCTACCCCATGTGTCCCAAGCTCCCAGTTCCCTGAATGCACCATCACATCCTCAAACCCCAAGCTCTTCCTTCTACTAAGAATTTTCTTTCCAACCTTGTAAGCTCTGGCTCTTATCTTCCAAGGTACCTGATAGGTCAACTCTGGGAAGCTTTCCCTGACCCCACCAGCCCCAAGAAGTTGTTGTCCTGCCTCCCTTACCCAGCCAGAGTGCCTGCTACATAGCTCCACCATATCCATCCCTGCAGATTCCACCCCCTCTACTTCCTTAAGGTTTTCCATACAGTCTCCAAGAGGGGTTTAATTTCTAATCCCAATGGTCTAGAAAGAGGCATTGCTTGGGTGACATTTTGCTAGTTATTGGTGGTTTTGTACCCCAAATCAGTCCTTACAACCAGCTCACTTTTCAGTTCCTTGTCTCTTTCAGAGTACAATTCCTCTCTGTCCATGTGTTCTCAGCTCTAAGAGAGCCCAAGGTGGGATGAGAAATTAAGCTCTCTTGCTCTCTCTCTCTCTCCATCCCCCAGGTCACCCCTAAAAGAGCTGGCCCCAGACTTTGGCTCCAAGGTAAGCTAGAGTAAGAGACATCCCCTTTGGCCTGCAGCCCTGAGCTATGCATTTCAACTCTGCCTTTTACTAATGAGCCCTGCACTGCAGGTAACTGAGGCTGCTTCAGAAAGTAATGAAATTGTGCTTTGATTCCTACCTTGGTCTTTGCCCATAGCTGCCTCAGTCAGATCTCAGTGGTGATGAGGGACAAAGAGCAGGGGCAGGATCTGGGCAAGCTGGAGTCCCTGGCCCTGCAGCAAAAAGTCCCAACAATTTACCTACACCTCTACCACTTACCACCTTGTCCTGGAGCCCGCTGTTTACTCATATCTGCCACCAACTTGGCAGACTTCTGAGTGCTGGGCAGGTAAACGGGTTACTGTGAGGGCTCTTAGACCCTCTGATGATCATCTGTCTGGTGACATCCAGCTGGACCAACAGATTCACCAAGCCAGCCTTTCTGACCAGGTGAGACCACAGGGACTTGTTTGATTGCTTGCAGCACTGTTTCCTGTGCTCTGTGAAAAGAGAGCATAGCAATCACATCTTCCTCTCCCCTTCTCCCAAATCCCCTCACCTGGCAAGACAGCCACACAGGGTTTTGGGGGAAGAGGAGGTGGGCAGGGGATAGGGGGCAGCCTTGCCAGCAGAGAACATACTCTTCCTGAATGTCAGTCCTGAGAAATCACAAGTCATTGTAGCTACGACCCAGCAATCCTGCTTCTTGGTATATACCCAAAAGAACTGAGAGTAGTGACTTGAACAGATATTTGTACACTAGTATTCATTGCATATTCACAATAGCCAAAAGATGGAAGTAACCCAAATGTCCAGCAGCAGATAAATGAAATGGATAAACAAAATGTGGTATATCCATACAATTGAATATTAGCCTCAAAAAGGAATACATTTCTGATTCACATGGCAACATGGATAAACCTTGAAGACTTCATGTTGAGTGAAATGTCAGACACAAAGGGACAGATACTATATGATTCTACTTATTTGAAATTGCTAGACTATGGAAACACATAGAGACAGAAAGTAGAGTACAGGTTACCAGGCATAAGGACAGGTGCAGTGGGGAGTTAAGGCATAATGGGTATAGGGCTTCTCTCTGGGGTGACGGGAAATTTCAGGTACCGCATGGTGATGAAGGTGGTGCAACATTGCAAATGTGATTAATCCCACTGAATGGTATGCTTGAGAGTGGCTGAAATGAGAATATATGTTTCCACATATATATATTGTATATATGTTTCCACAATTAAAAAAACAGAGCAACTAAAGAGACAATGACCATTTAATGCAATACATGATCCTGGACTGAACCTATTAATGGAGAAAAGGCCCAAAATGACATTACTGGGACATATGAAAAAATTGGAATAGAGCGGAAAGCTTTATATCAGTGTTAAAGTTCTTGAACTTGTTTGTGCTTAAGGTGGTTACATAAGTGAATATCCTTGCTCTTAGGAAATGTCCGGGGAAATATTATGTGTTCAAGGAGCACGACGTATACAACCTACTCTCAGATGTTTAGAAAATTGATAGATAAATATATGAATATACAGATGGTGTTAGATATTGTGACAGTTTGAAGTTTTTTGTGAATCCCAGAAGAGATCATATTCTTTAAACTAATCCATTCCTGTGGGTATGAGATCCATTTATTGCATTAGATCTGGTTAAGGGAACTTTGATTAGATCACTTTTGATTCAATCACTTGAGGGCCTTTGATTGGACTACCTCAATGAGGCATGACCCAGGTTAGGTCTCAGTCTCTTTCAGAGTCTTACATAAACTGAAAACTGAAAGCAGAAACACACAGAAAGACAGCCACCATTTAGACCCTGCCACGTGAGAGAGAGAAGACTGTGGGAAAACAGAGAAACCCTGAGAGGCGGAGAGAGAGGCCAGAGGCTGGAGTCAGGGAACACGTCCGACGTGACAAGCTGCCATTCTGCTTTGCCACGTGGTGCGAGCCCAGGATCGACCAGCAGCAGACCTTTGGTGAGAGATCTCCAGTCTCGCCTTGATTTGGACATTTTCATAGCCTCAGAACTGTAAGCTTTTACCCTAATAAATCCCCATTATCAAAGCCAACCCATTTCTGGTATTTTGCATCTGCAGCCTTAGCAAACTCAGATAGATAAATTTGGATAAATAGGCAGAGTAAGAGATGAATAGATAGAATGATACAAAAATGTTGAAACTCGTGGATCTGTGTATCTAGGTAGGGTGTTGCTGGAGTTCTGCATATGGACTTTGTATTATTTTTGCAACTGTCTAATAAGTTTGAAATCATTTCAAATCCTTCAATATTGAGGAATGAACAAACATAAAGGGGTAGTGTAAACATGGACCAAAGTAGATTTATTGATATTGTAGCTATTATCTCATGTTAAAGGAAGAACCTGTAATGTTGATATAAAGATCCTGGTTGCCAGAGGTTCATAAGGGTGAGGGAGGGATGAATAGGTGGCACACAGGGCATTTTTAGGGCAGTGAAATCATCTGACATTACACAGTGGTGATGGACCCATGACATTACACATTTATCAAAGCCTAAAAAACTTCACAGCACAAAGTGTAAGCCGCAATGAAAACAATAGACTTTGGTTAGTAGCAATGCTTCAATATTGGCTCATCAATTGTAAGAAATGTACCACCTCAATGTAAGATGTTAATAGGGGAAACTATGTGTATGGGGGGGGGGACTTATATGGAAATCCCTATATTTTCAGTGTGATTTTTCTGTAAACATAAACTTCCCTAAAAATAAAATTTAATATTACCCCCCAAAAAAGGCTTAAATAAAAAGTCACTGAGGACACCCTGCGCCCCTCCCACAGTAAGGAACCCAGCCAGTTACTCAAGGCAGCCCTGCCCGAGGGCAAGAACGTCCTGCTGCAGCAGTCTGCAAAGGTGGTGGCACCGGCTCCCGGACAAGGTTGCCAAGCGGGTCACGGGAATGCGGGGGAGTCAGCATTTGGTGCGCGCAGAGCTGCCTGCCTGGCCTACCGGGCAAGACCCCGCCTCCTCCTCCCTCCCCCCAAGCATCCCAGGGACAGAGGCTGCGGGACTCTGACACGGAAACCTGCAGTCCCTGGGAGCCTCTCCAGGACACGGTCTGAACGAGGGAAAGGGTTTGAAAAAGGAGAGGAAGAGCAAAGAGAAGAGACACCCCTGGTTTGCACTGCGTGGCTGTAGACGGCGGAGGGTGGTGGGCGTGATGGCTCTGGGAGCGGGGAGAGGGCGACGCCTTGGGGTGCACGTGAGGGGCCTGGATGGGAGCCTGGGGAGAAGGCGGGCGGCTCAGCTCGGGGACAGCAGCGGATCGGCGCCCACCCTCCTGGCTCTGCGGGGCACTCACCCTGCTCCCGCGGAGGGACGGCAGTGAAGGGGCCGGCGCTGGGCAGCGAGGGCCAGGAGGCCTGCGTCCTCGGCTGCTGGGGGTGCGACTGCACGGGGCCCAGGGCTTCCGTACCTCCGGCCGGTGACCTGGTTAAGGGGAGTGGAGCGAGGGAGGCCAAGGGGCTGTGCCTTTCTCACCGAGGAGGCTCTCGGTGAAGGAAGAAGGGGCGTGGATGAACAGGGAAAGAAAGCGCCCCTGGAGCGCGGGCACTAGGAGAGGCAAGGGCTGGAGGCTGAGATGAGTTCATCCTGGAAGATCTTCCGGGAACAGGTGCTGAGGCAGCAGCTGTGCAACTTTAGGCAACTCAGGCAACCTCTCTGAGCCTTGATTCTTCATCTATAAATAAGGGTGATCGTAATAATGCCTGCTCTGTTGACCTTAATGGACGTTCTGATGTTCAACTAGAAGTCTGTGGAAGAGATTTATAAAATGGGAAGTGTAATTCAATTGGAAAGCGTAAAATTATTACAGCCAGAATTTCTTAGACTGATGGCTCCCAACTGACTGCAAACTAGAATCATCTGAGAAGCTGCAAAAACAAACAAACAAACAAACAAACAAAACACTCTACCTGGACCCCACCCTAAAGCAAATATTCAAATCGGGGTAGGGAGAGGAGAGAGCCGGCAGGGACAAGCACTTTTTTAAAGAGCTGACATCCCGTGAAAGTTGAGACTCACCACTTAGGTTTCCCCATACTTCCTAAAGACAATCACTTGGCGAGCACGACTTTGAAACACAGATTCCCATGCTTCTCTCATGTCCACTCAATAAGAGTCTCAAGACAGCCTGGCAGTCTAGACTTAACAAGCAGGAAAGCCGTGTAGACGCGTTGTTCCGCTGAGGAGCACGTCCTCGGTCTCCCCCTCTCCAGGATTCGCAGTCATCCCAGCCGTGTCCGTGGGCAGCCCGGGCAGGTCAGCTGAGAAAGGGAAGACCCCTCCTCGGAGAGTAAGGAGCCACACGGCCTTTTGGAACGGGGCCGCGCTAGGCAGTCAATCCAATCCCATTCCCACTCCACTGGGATGACAATCCAATTATAAAATGACAAATGTCCCAGCCAAAAAGCCTGGGAACCTCAAGAAAAAAAGGAAACCATGATGAGTTATCTGTGACTAGCAACGAAGATGACCAGTGTCTTATTGTTTTGTCAGTAGATTGTCCAGGCTTTCTTGATCTGTACGCTCTCTGGCTGACTTTGATCCATTCATATGGTTATACGTTCAACACACATATTGCTTCCCTCCTTTCCTCCCTCCCTCCCTTTCTCTCTCTCGGTCTCTCTCTCTCTCACACACACACACACACACACACCCTGACCCCATCAAAAACATAAGTGAGAAGATGAAGAGAATTAAAGGAACAGGTGTTACTTGGGAACACCTATAGCATAGAACTGAATAATGCAAATGATGTTAGAACCAGAAGGGATTGTCCAGTTTACCTTTCATCTCACCAGGGTAATCTTAGCACAGCACTTAAGAGCATAGACTCTGGAGCCAGAGCCGGACTGCTGGGTTGAAATCCCACCGCCCCTCCCTACTAGCTGTGTGGCTTTGGGCAAGCTGCTTAACCTCCCTGTGCCCCATATGTGATATGGGAATAGCACAAGCACCTGTCCTGGGGGGTTGCTGGGAAGGTCAAGTATGTTAATCCATGTACATGCCTAGAAACATGCCTGGCACACGGAAGGGCTGGCTAAGTGTTTGCTGCTATCGTTGTTGTGGTTTCTCTTTTATTTTAGAGCTGAGGAAGCTGAGGCCAGAAAATGATTAACTCACTTTGTTCATACTTGTTGATCCTTCTAAGACTATAGCCAAAGGGAAGAGTCTAATTGTGAAAGAAGATCTACACTACAAATGCTCATCTTAGCACCATTTTTAAGAACAAAAAGATAGAAATGACCTAAATGTCCAACAACAGGGGGCAGGTTACTAAAATTTTGGTGCATCTATATAATGGTTATGTAATGATTTCATGAGAAAACTGAGAGTATAATCTGAAGTTTTAAAAATGAACCACAGGGAAGCAGTTGTGGCTCAACTGATAGAGCGTCCGTCTACCATATAGAAGTTCCAGGGTTCGATACCCAGGGCCTCCTGACCCATGTGATGAGCTGACCCACGCGCAGGGCTACTGTGCACAAGGAGTACCGTGTCACATAGGGGTGTCCCACACGCAAGGAGTGCACCCTGCAAGGAGAGCCACCCCACACAAATAAAGCACAGCCTGCCCAGGAATGGCACCGCACACACGGAGAGCTGACGCAGCAAGATGATGCAACAAAAAAAGCAATAGTTTCACAGTGCCACATGACAAGAATGATAGTGGACATAGAAGAACACACAGCAAATGGACACAGAGAGCAGACAATATGGGGGAAGGGGGAGAAATAAATAAAAAAATTTTTTAAAATTTTTTTAAATGAACCACAGTACAATCTCTGTAAAGATAAAGACCCAGAGACAAACAGAGATGATCTGGGAGAAAAATACACCACAGTGCTCACGCTGGGTCTCCCTGGTTATGGGATTATGGGGATTTTTATTTTCTTCCTTCTGCTTTTCTAAATTGTACTAATTTTCCATAACGAGCAGTAATTACTTTTAAAGTCAGAAAATAAAATGCTTGTTTCAAGTTATTTGCTCAAGACCAAATAGCCTATCGGGGGCCCCCTAATATTTCTAACACCCTGTCCGGGGCTTTTGCCGCTTCATCATAGCTGGACCAGAAGTAGGAAGGGAAGCAAAATAGGAAAAGGGCCACAAACACACGCCACAAAGCCCCAGGACCTGGTGGAGCCTCGCTGGGGTGGAGCCCGCTCCAAGGAACGCTGGGCGGCTGCGCAGCCCTCGCCTCCACGGGCAGAGCTTTGTTAGGATCTCTCTGTTCCACACAGAACCACTGCCTGGCACAATGGGCTGAGCCCAGCGTACGACCCAAGAAGTCTGCCCTTGGGCCACTGCCCTTTCCCGGGGATTGAAAGAACCAGCATGTTCTTCCCCTAAGGACACCGAAGGAATCGTACCACTTTTCCTTCCTTCGTCCTTGCGGCAGGCTTGCTCAACGGGCACGGAGCCTGAGATTTCAAGTTCACCAGTTAGCCTCCCTGCTCGTCTGCTCTCCCTTGCGTCCCTTAATTTAGAAGCACAGTACCATGCCCAACATTTTTCCAATAATAACGCCAAGGCGCTGGACACAGCCAAAACCATGGAACGTTTATTTTGCAACTTTGAAATAGAAAAGGATCTAGAATAATTTAATAACAAAGATGGACCTCATCGAAGAAAAAAAATGGAAGAAAAGGAAGGGAGGGAGGGGAACAGAGGAAGGTATTTATCATACTTGATACTGAAGAAAAAGTGCTGTGTCTCAAAACCTTTCAAAGCCTCACTATAACTTGCTCGGTATATTTTTGAATGTTTGGCTTTGATCGTTGTCTATGAAATAAGAGGCTGGAATAAAAGAGCTTGCAAATTCAATGACTCTGATATAAAGTTGAGATTTTAGTAATTCCAGATCTCTTTTTAAAGATTATTCGGGTGTGAAAAGCCAAGAGAACCAACTGCACATTCGATGACTATACTTGAGCACCCATAAAATTTTTGAGCAGAAGCGACTGTTAGTAATGGCCTAATTCAACCCTCTCTCTCTACACGTGAAGACACTGAAGCCACAGACTAAAACTAATAGCAAATACTTGCCAAATGTCAGGCAGGTGACGCACTCAGAGTCGCACAGCCCGCTGACGACAGACCCAGAATTGGAGGCAATTCCCACCTGCCCTTCAGTCTACTTGTTCCAATGTTTAGTAGAGTTTAAAATGACAGTAACAAACAAAGATAAGACACTTTCTCCTCGTGGCCCGAGATGTCGAGGAAAGGAGAGGTACGAAGGTGATACCAGGACAAGAGCAGCTACCTCCTGCCTCCTCTGGCCTCTGAGCACAGAAAGGAAAGCGCGGAAGGATCTCGTGCCGGGACAGTTGGTGGGGGAGCAGAGGCCGAACACCAGGTCTTTCCTGGGATGAGCAGAGAAGAGTCAAAGGTAAGAGCCCTCACAGCACAAAGAGAACCTGGCCAGAGGACTCAACTCCAAACCCTAGGGAGCCTGGCACGCCTGGGAGTGGGGGGGGAGTGTCTGGGGAGACAGACAGGGCAAGTGCACACTTGAGAACAGATTTAGGAAAATGGGAATGATGACTTAGAGCTCACTGTTAGCATTGCTTCAGTCCTTGCTCAGTTTGTAAACACATTTTTCTAAATATGAGTATTAGCAAAGGTTATGCTTGAATGTGTTCAATGAAAGGTTAGTTAGAAAAGCGCTTGCAAGGAGAAATGCATGTGAGGGTCTTTGATTAGGTGAGCAGTGTGCAGAGAAACTGGGCTATCGCCCGATGAGGCAGGAATGCAGGTATCCCTATCCACCAGGGGATGGTCATCTGAATTACAGGCATTTAGCAGAGGAAGAGAGAAACCCAAATGGAACAAATAAGACCAACGCTTTCAGTTATTTTCAGAAAGACTTCTATTTAAGAAGGCTTTGAAAGGCAACAAGGGAGAAAAAATGTCACTTTTCCCATCATTCGGAGCCTTATCAAAACACCCTCTCGCACAACTCAAGAAGGGGGTGGAGAATTTTGAGGAGGTTGATCAGAAGCCACAAACGGTCCATCTGAGAAAACTGTGAGGATTGAAGTTCCAAGCACTCAAATCTATTGTAAGGTGCTTCGGATTTCTTTGAGTTTCTCAAAATGTGTTTCTTAGAGGACAGCTTCTGTGGGACATTAATAGCAGTTACCCAAAAAGTAGGTAATTGTGGTAAAATATTGTGGGAAACACTGGATTAAAAGAAGTGACATAAGTTTATTTGTTGCAGGCCTACTCAGTCTTTAATTTTATGGATCTATGAATTATGTATCTCCAAGGGTAACATTTCCGCATCTTAGTGCCTGGGGATTCCTTTTTCATGGAAATGTGTGACTAATGCTCTGCAGCCCATGGAGAACCACTGTCATTAGCAGTTATTCTAGGTAATATGGTCAGTTGCGTATTCATTTCAGTAGAGAACAAAATAGGTGGAAGGAAGCTTAAAACAGAGCAGAAGATGTGTAATTGAGATATGAGGAAAACATCCTGACAACAAAGAAGATGAAGCTCGAACACAAATAGGTGAGGAAGTCTGAGTGATGATTCTCTCTCTCTCTGGGAATTTTTCAAAATGGGTCTAGTATCATTTGGAAATTGCTCTAAAGCAGGGTGAATTCCCTGACTTTTGGAAGTCTCTTCCTGCTCAATTATTTCTTGCCAATTTGCCTTACTTCCCTACTTGTAGATCATAGTGAGTTCAGCTGACTTATTTGCTAGTTCAAGGCATTCCTGAAATGCCGTATGTAAATCAAGACTCATCTTTTCTTCTGACTTGTGTTAGAATTCCAAAGAAGAATGCTGACCTCAAAGACATCATAAAAGGCACATTTACGGGCCTCCTGAGCACTCCAGGAGAGCTTCCATCTGTGTCCACAGGCAATCTGTTCTTTTTTTTTTTCCCCTTTTTTAGGGGTACCAGGGAATGAGCCCAGGACCTTGTACATGGGAAGCAGGTGCTCAACCACTGAGCTACATCCACTCCCTACAACTCTTTCTTCTACTCACGCCCAGCCCTTAAGACATTAGGCAAGTGACTGAACTCACACCATCTTGCCACACTATTCAACCTCTCAGCTAATCACCCAAGAGAGTTAAAGTTCTCACTAAACCCAGGGATTTTGAATGGATAGATTGGCTCATTATTTATGCCCTTTCTTTAGGAATTTAGCAGAATCCCTGGATGTTCATTCTCTCTTATGGCTTTTCTTAGCACGGAAGCAGCGTTCACTCTAAAAAGGTATTAAGTCCTTGACATGAGTCACGTGTGCTACGACAGGTATTTGCTGATCGAATAGCTGAATGTTGAATCACGGTCTGTCCATGATGGGTCAGAGTACCCAAAGGTAGAAGATGAGAGGAGCTATCTATTAAGTGTGGTTTTTCCCAAAAGACTTTGATCTATGAGGCTGTGAGTGACTTTAACCAGTTCTCAAGATTGGTCAATTTTCAGAGGCCTTGTCTATGCCTCTACTCCATTGAAGGGGGCAAAGAAGAAGGAAAGCATAGAACTAAAAAGTGACTTTAACTGCATGCCTCCCTGCCAGGCCAGTGAAGCTCTGCAGTTGGTATTCTCATGTTCAGTCCCACCAGCCACCATGAGGAAGGTTTTACAAAGGAGAAAACCAAGTCTGGGAGAGGTTCCTAAGTTCCCCAAGGTCACGCTGTCACACAGCCAGTGGGAACAGCACTGAGCACTGACTCCAGAGGGGCAGAGGCCACCAGCTCAGCGCTGCTCCTTCATTTCTCTGGTCCTGCCTCTCCAGATGCCTTAGATGGATACTCTTTGACTATACTGTAGATGGAAATTTCATCATCTACAGAGTCCTAATTCAGAAAGAAAAAGGGAAAATTATAATACAATTTCTTAGCATTCCTACTTTTGAGCAGAAATTCCTTCCTTCTCAAATCTGCTCACCATCCCCACTGTTTCTAACACCACAGCATTCCTTCCCCTTCCACTGGAGCACTGTACGAGTTATACTAAAAACTATTTTAAGTTCATCTTTCTATTGAACACATACTGGCTTTCTTTTAAATTAAGCTACATTGTGTAATTTTTTTTATGGGAAAGGGCTCCATTTCTTCTGTTAAAACATACTTCTGACATGCCTGATAGGAAAAGGATTCTATGAAAATACACATGCAGTAGCAACTTTACAGAAATACATCCATTAGGAAAAGTGAGGCTGAGGGGCCTTAAACTGTAAGGCCGGGGATGGATTTCCTTTAAGCCGTATCTGACTTAACCATTTCTCCCTGGGCAGAATGACCTATGTAAAATCTCCTCTCCTGGAATCCTAAGGATTTTGAGCTGACTCTAGCCCTAGGTGTGACTGTGACTTCCCTCTCAAATTCTGGCCCTGAAATATTTTGATGAAATTGCCAACAGAGCTAGGAAAAGAGAGTCTTTCTCATCTCTCTCCCAGGGCAATAATAATGTTGGACTTCGTTCCATTTAGCTTTTGGCCAATAAACTTCAAAGACTGCAGACTGCCCCAAGAGCCGAAACCAACAGGGCATATCTAGAAAGAGAGGCAAGAATACTCTGGGAAACACAGTGTCCTGCAACAACACAACCAGACCCACAGCCAGGTCGTCAGTCACAGACATTATCCAGGACAACCACACAATGCCTGCGAGACTAGAGTCATGGCTCGTTATCTGACATCACAAAGTAGAAAGTCGTCCTCCAAACTGACATACCCAAAGTTTGCCTTGTTTCTCATTTTCATCATTTGGATGGAAATCCCTCATTGCATCCCAAATTTCCTGGCCTGCTTATTTGTACAGCAAACACAATTTAACGCGTGTTTGATGACCGTGGGGTCCCTTCTCCTCCGTGCAGCATGCAGTGCTCTCTGGGCCGCAGTTGTGGCCATCTCTCCTGCAGGCTGCCAGTCTTTACTTCTGCTCTCACCATCTGTTGGCAACAACCACCTCTGCTCCCATCCCCATCTCATTTCTAAACCAGAGAGTCAACACTGACCACTGAGAAATGTGACTTAGATCAGAGAGGAGCACTTTAGAGTGTGGCCCCCACACCAGTACCCAAAGGGGTGACCAGGGTGACGGAGGCCAGGGACAGTTTCCTGTAAGCGTGGAGCCCTTTCAGTCATCCGTTCTCTTGTCTTTGGTAGAAATGTGCATACAGAGAAATTTTTTTCCCATCTACAAGAAAAACAACACACTGGACACAGTCAAAACTGATGAATGGTCCCTGCCCCAGCATCAGGGAAGAATAAAGAGTGGCAGGGTCTGGGCAACGAGAACCATGTCCCCTCAGAAGGGGCAGCCAAGCCCCTCAGCTCCTGCTGAAAAGTTCTGAAAAGCAGAAATGCAGGATCAGTGAGACCAGCTCTTTCACTTTTCAAGAGAAACTCAGTATCCAGTTCCGTGTGTCGAATCAGCCAATATTTCTTACTGTTGTGTCCTAGTTGGTCCATAAGCCACTGATTTAGGACCTCTGATGAGAAGTTAACTTGCATGGTTTTAGGGTAGGGCCTCTGCAATGGCTATTTGGGAGTCTGCCGGGATGGAGAACTGTCCCAGAGGGCTGAGGGTACAGGTAAAACAAAAACAAAAAACCACACTTCTGGTGGGGAGGCGGGGCAGGGAACGACTGCAGAGGCACAGGCGTGTGCTAGGCTCCCACGCGTGCACGTGTGTGTGCTCCTGTGTAGATGGGAGCCCTCTCCAGAAGCACGTACCGCCAGCAGCTGGAGCAGTCTCCACGTCACACCAGCCCTTCCCTCTCTTTCCAGCGACTCCAAATCGCCTTAAAGCAGCTCGGTAGAGCCTGTCTGATTTATGGCTCAGCTACCATGGCTTCTGGAAACTTTGTACTTCCTGACCTCATCCTGTGATTTATAAAAGAGATCTGTACCGGCAGTAACTTCTCTTTCTCTACCAGCGCAACAAAGTGCAGGGAAGAATTTAGAAGCTGGTTTCTGTAGCCCAGGAAAGCATGACGTTTTAGGGAGTCAGAAGTTGCTTCCTTCCTCTATCAAATAGAGAAGGCTCGAATAATCCCGTTTTCCTGCTTTTCAGTCTGTGTCAGTTTCTTTTAATCCAGTCAATGAACTTAGAAAAAGTTAAGCCCAGAAAACCTAAAGAATCTCTTTGTCAGTGACCTTGGCTGCTAAGGCACGAGCCTTTTTTCCCCAATGCTGAAATATCCCTGCTACTCACTAGAGGAGCAATTAGTCCTTCCTTAAAAACCCAGGAGCTGGTTATCTGGTACGGATTTTTCTACCCAGGCCTGCTGCCTCAGTACCCTGGAGAGCCAGGGGAGGGAACGATGATATTAACAATCAATTATTTCCATTTCCTATAGGCAGCTCTGCTAAGGAGTTTAGTTGGGCAGAAAATGAGCAATTTTTTTTAAAAAAAAGATGCTTAATCCATAGGTTTCTATTTTCCATGGAAAAATAAACTGGTGTTAGAATCAAAAACCCTGGGTGCCACACTCAGCTGGGCCCCTAATTGCCTGTGTGATCTTGACTTAGTCATTTCACTTCTCTGCATTGGTTTTCTTTGTAAAGGAAGTTGGGGCTAGCAGGAAGCTATGGCCCCTTCCAGCTCTAGCATTCTCCCTGTGACCTGAACACTGTCCTCAGCAATGCCATGATGCTCATGGGAAGGGTCAAGTGAGAATCCTTTTTCTAGTTTGGTTGGAAACAAAGAGTATATCCAGCCTGTTCTTACAAGATGCATTCAGACCCCATTTCCGTAAATTCAATCACATCTTAAATGCAATTATTCAAAGAAATTCTGCTGTGAATCCTTTAGGCAAAGAGCCTGAATAGCTCGCTCTCCTGAGTCTTTTCATTTAACGGCTGTGACAAAGCCTTTCTCTGAGAGTGCAGGTGGTTGCAGCCCCCCTCGCCGGGTGGGCGCTAAAGGTCGCCAAGAGCCTCTTCCGACTGGCAGAGGGAAGAGCTTTGCTCTGCTGGCGTCTTTCCTGCCGGGCACGGAAGCTAAACCCTTTTAACTCGCAGCCTCGTTTGAGCCTCAGGACAGCGTGTGAGGCAGGTGCGATTAGCGTCCTGATTTTGCAGATGACAAAACAGAAGCTTAGAGAGGTGGCAGGAGGGGCATACAGTGCATAAACGGTGATTCGGACCCAACCTCTCTTCTCTGACTCCAAACCCGATGAGGCCAAGACAACCCTGAGCTCAGAGACCCACGGGGCAGCGGGAGGCGTGAAGGCAGGGCCGCAGGGGCCCAGGGCTGGCCCGGCCCAGGGCCCCCGCTGGAGGGGCCGCTCCGGCCGCGGTGAAGGTGAAGGCCGACAGAGAGCCGCAGGAGGGGAGGAGCCGGCCGCCCCGCACCCCAGGCCTCCTCCGAAGACCCTCCCCGGCCCCCCAGGAGGAAGGACCCAGCCACGGGCTGCTCAAGGGTATCCCCGCCTGTGAAGTGAGCACCCAGCCTGGGACCTGAAGGTGGCTGGGGAAGAGGAGGGGACGCCGGGGACAGGCATGGAGGTTGAAAATCGCGGGAAGCACACCGGAGAGCTCCCGGCGGGGGTCTGGCTTATGGGGACCCCCGTGCTAACTGTAAGATCCTGCACGTGCTCCAAGGAGGCTGCGAGGAAGGTTCTAGTGCAGCGCCACCCCCGGGAATGGGAAAATGTGAGGAGGGGGAAAACAGGGATGGTAGGTTCAAGGGGCTTTACAGAAGGACAGCCCATAAAGATGGATGCGGCCAGGCGCTTTCAGCACTACCTGCTGCTCTCCAGCCAAAGAAGCAAACTGGCTGGCAAAGAAAAAGCCCAAGTGCACAGTTAGGAGCCCCGAGTTTCTTGCTTCTTGCTTGGTACTGACCGGTCCCTCTTGCCCCGCATTCAACAATGTTCTACCTCCCCCGAGGACAGTGGACCACCCCTTAGCTGTGTGACCTGGAATGTGTCACAACCTCTCTGAGCCTCAGTGTTCTTACTTGCCAGGGAGGAAAACATTACCTGGCCTGCTGACCTCCTGGGGTAGTAATAGTGATACTAACCGATCGCCACATGGTGCCTTCTGTTTCTAACACTGTGTATCATTAACTCATTTAGTCCTCAAAACAGCCTTATGAGATCAGTACTCATTTGACAGAGCAGGAAACTGAGCCACAGGGAGGTTTCATAACCGGTCCAATATCTCCCGGCTGGTAAGTGGCAGAGGGAAGAGATTGAACCCAGACAATCCGGCTCCAGCACTCATGCCCTCGGCCACTTTGTTAAATGCTTTCTAATGGACGCTGAAATCCTTCTTGTTAGGACCACGCCGATCAAGGAGGAGGCAAAGCAGGGGAAGGGAGCAGCAGGTGACGATGGGGCCTGCAGCCTCAGCTTCGTGGGCACTGTGCGCCCCTCCCAGCTTCACCGCGGCCTTCCTGTGTTCCTTTTAAAAGCACGTGAGCTCCGCTGCCCAGAGCGGGTTAGTCTGTCTCCTGGAGACAGTGGTTGTCAAGCCCTGGGAGAACAGCGAGCATGTCAAAAATAGCAGCGCCAGCAGACTGCGTGGCTGCTTTCCCTTTGAAACGTCGACTTCGCTCCCTCCAAAGAGCCAGGGTCTGTCTGCAAGGCTTGCAGGCAGCCTGCGGTGGAGGCTGCCGAAGGTTCCAGGACATTTCCTGGGGTCAGGCTAAGAGGGTCTGCCGGGGTGGATGACGGACTGAGGAAGAAGCCTCTTCAGAGTAACAGCATTGACGCTGGAGTTGTGTTACTACACCCCACCAGGGCCAGGTCCCCCCAGTAGGAAAGTGACAGACAAGGTTAGACCAGTACTAGTGGCACTCGTAGGTAAAGTGACAGCCAAGGTTAGACCAGTATTAGTGGCACTCCCTGTAGTGAGCACCCCTTTTTTATTCTGGGAACAAGGAAATCACTGTCACGGTGGTCAGCTCCCACGGACTCCTGTTAGGGTCCACATGAAGCCAGGGGCTGAGGGCCACGAAAAGACGACCAGGCAGGATGAACGACTTCCCGAGGCTTTCTCAGCAGACACCGGCTCCTGACATCACGTCACCGAACAGAGCCTGGGAGCCAGGCGTCTGTCATCAGTCCGTGGAATCCCCAAGCAGGGGAGACGAGACCCCACAGGGACCTCCAGCCCACCTGGCTTTATTCCCGGTGACCTGCTTCCCGGAAGGGCCCTCTCCCGCCAGACCCCCCACTCCAGGCCTTCTTCTGCCGTGAGATGTCTGGTCCAAGGCAGGCCAGGACACAGTGGACGGAGAGAGGAAATCCTACGGTTTTTAAAAATGGACTTCTTTTCCTCCCCTAAGTGACACCAACAAGCTAGAATTAGAGCTCACTTCCCTTGCCGCGGCAGTGACAGATAATCAAAACCACTTCCAGCCATCGAGGCCTGAGACGCCAGCATTCCCAGGACTCTGCCTTGGCATTTACGCCGTGAGGCAGGGACATGGAAATAGTGCCAGCAGCGAGGACTCAGCAGGCGGAGAGAGGAGCGAGCCACAGCAGGACTGGGAGAGGTCTTAGAGGGGAAAGACCGAAGGGGTGGGGCGAGCAAAAGGCAAATAAGAGCAAGAGGAGAACAGTGGGGTAAAGAATCATTGGAAGGGGCAACAGAGAAGAAGGCTGGTCCCTCCCACTTTTGTTTACATTCAGCCCGAAGACCCAGAGATGGTGCCGAGACCTCAGCCCAGAATTTTTAAGGGTTATTGGCTACCTGGGGCAGGGGAAGTGTTGGGAGGGGGTGAGAAAACAGAACCTGGACTCCTATGCAATTTCTTAAGGAACTCTTGAGTTTACAGTTAAAGAAATTATTTCGGGTTGGTTGGTGTGTTCGTTTATTTCTTTGTTTGTTTTGTCAGCAAAACCTGCATCCCTGAGGCCAGTTCACTGCCTTAGCTCTATGTAATAAATAATGTCCAACAAATTTATCACCGCTTAATGCATGCTAATTATGCTCCACCCTTACCAAGAAATGGCTTGACCTATCTTTCCAGCCAAAAGAGCATGGCACTTCTACATGAACTGCTTTAAAATATTTTTAAATGCTTTTAAAACAAATTTTAAAAATCACAAGTTCTTGATGCCGTACATGAAGTATCAGGGAGCAACTGGATGAACACTCTAAAGTGTTCCTATGTGGCAGGAGAAAAAGAGCTGTCACTCCATCCTGGGTGTTCCGTATGCCACACTTCCAAATTCGTGAAACCCCACTACCCCTCCCCTAGCCAGGAGGTGAAACTCTCAGGTTATGAGCTCATATTGCCTTATTCAGTGATTCTTTAGTTAATTTATAGAGTTGTGCAACTATCTCCCCAATGCAGGCTTAGACATTCCCATCAGCCGCTGCACCCCCAAAGTCCCCTGGTGCCTATTTTACTAGAACCATCTCCAGCCAGGCGGGGGACCCTCCAGCTCCTGATATCTGTGGGTGGGACTTGCTCTGTGCTCTGCAACCCCCAGGATTTCTTGGTGACTCTTCAGCCACCTTGTCACAGGGGTGGCCCCTGCACCTTGACCACTGGGGTGTACCTCTCTTCCTTTCACTCCCCCCTTCTGTGCCCAAGACACACAGCTGCAGGCTATGAGAAACTTTGAGCCAACTAAGGGCAGTCGTAAGGCTACCCTTGAGTTAAGGCTTTTTCTAGGCTAAATCCAATCTTATCCCTTCCTTCTAAGTCCTATTTTCTTTGTTTATTTTAGTAGTTCTACTGTTTCTTTGCCTTTGGCCTCTCTGCGAGCCTCTTACAGTTGTGGAGAGATGCCAGAGCTATATAGCAGAATATTTACCATTCACTTACCAGGTCTCGCTCTCTTCTATTCTTACAGGTTCAGGAAATTCCTGGGAGATGCTGTTTTTTCCTAAACTCACAGCAATCTCATCTTGCTTGGTACATTCAGGGAACCCCCCCTCCCCCCACACACACACACACGCTCCCACCAGAGGTGAGCTCAGAAGGAGAGAATGGCACACTGAGAATGGCAGGAAAGGGGGGGAGTCTTTCAGGTAGAGACCTTCTTAGCAGATACCCTGAATCACATCTGACCTAGAGTTCAAATGTGTGGGCTCAAAGAAGTGGAAAAGGCATTGCTGGCCACCAAAGAAAGCAGAAGAGGGAGAAAGACAGATAGAAAAATACACAGAATGAAGAAGAGGTGAAAGCCACGAAGAAAGAGAAAAAAAAAACAGAAATGTGAGAAGAAGAAGAAAAGGGTAGAGAAAGAGAGAAAAACAAGAAAGGCAGAAGGGGGAAATCCAGAGAAATGGAAAAGGAAATGACTAGAAAAGATGGGGAGGGCTAGCATTGAGGGATCAGAACCAGAGGACAGGGAGACGGAAACACTGAAATAGATGGAATCAAAGAAAAATAGACAGAGAGAGGGGAGAACACTGGGAAAAGGGGAACTCAAAACCTCGCTTCTCCCCACATATATGCTCTCCCACCTTCTCCCCACCCTGAAAACCCCAAGTTCTAATTTTGCCTAGAGGACTGAGCCAGGAGTGAAATTTCCCCACAGGAGAACCTACCTCCGATGGAAAGACAGCCAGCCCTCCTCGCTCCTTGGAGACTGTCCAGCAGGACGGCGCTCCCCATCTCACAATGAGGCTAACAGTTCCGGAAAGTCCTTTGGGAGCTCCTGCTGGCTTGAGTCAGGGGTAGCCATGGCTTGAACCCTACCTTTCCCAAGCAGCCTTGAAGTCGCCACAGCAACACAAAGTACATATTCTCTGGGTGCTCAGGAGGCAAAACCCACGTACAGAGGCTGAGGGTCAGGGAGGACCCCACTTGGCAAAATCCTTCACAGAAACTAGGTCAGGGCACGGCTTTTTTTTCTCAGTTTTTCTTCAACATCTTAAGAAAAACCACCTATGTGATTCCTCCCAGGAGCTGGACCTCCCTGGGAGGAAGGAGTTTCATTGATCTCTTACTCTCGTAGAGAGGGAAGAGCCTTCCTCTGAGGAGACGAGAACTCCATGGAACCTAAAACTATTGTTGCTCTCTGTGAGGCTCTCCAAAGGCTCCCCATCTCATTTTGAAAAAGATGATATTGACGTTGGTTTAACTGGGCAGTTGCTTAGCATTCAAGTTTCTGAAGAGTCAGAGGTAAGATGAGGCAGTTTTTTCAGTGACTGGGTGGGGAAACCAGGAAATCCAGAGAGGAAATTGGGGGGCTCTGCATCCCCCACATTTTCCACAAGTCGCACATCCTTCTCCTGGCACGACAAACCCCTAAACCAAAACGAGGGAGACTCTCCCATTTGGGAAGCTGAGAAAATAGAGTCTCCTGTTGTCCCTTGCTGCCCAAATCAGAAGATAGAACAGGCTGGAAGGTTGCTATGGCAACCAGAGTCCTTAGAGAGCCCAGCTTTCCACAAACCCTTTACTTTCAGGCAAGCACTGACTTGAAAAGGAAATGCTTCCTAAGGGATGGTGAGAAGGATGATCAGAGAGAGAGAGAGAAAAAGATGTGCATACATGTTCCTACATTTCCACTGCTGGAGCAGCCCTTGTGCCTCTGGAGTGGGCCCTTCTCTTCTGTCCCCAAAGAGCCAGGAATAACTGAAGACAGATTCTGGCCTCAGAGCAGGTTTCTGAGCCAAGAACTCCTCTCTCTCCTACTGTCCTTCGGGTCTGGAGAAGCAAAGCTCCCAGCCAAGGTGACCTCCAGCCCTGGAAGGACCCCACTTTCTGAAGGATAAGAAGAAAGATTCAGGCCCATCCCAGAAGCCAAGGATGGATTTAGAGAGCTCTTGGCCCATAATGGCCCATTCTTAAGCTTTGGATGCAAGGCAGGAATTCTAGGGGAGAGCTTTGCCTGTGGGAGATGGGGAAACAGGGCAATGAACTCAAAATCAAGCCAGTTACTAAAACTCCCACGCTGGCATAGCATCACCCCTAGTTTCTCAGGTGAGCTCATCCACCTTCCCTATGAGGTAAGGAGGGGAGTATATTAACGGTCCCATTTAATGGGCAGAGAAACTGAGGCACAAAGAGGGATTATGGTTCCCAAGTTAATTGGCAAAATCCAATTTTAGACCTGGCACCCAAAGGAGCCGCCTTGCCTCTCAAGGAAACCCTCAAAGGGCCATCCCTCTTAAGTCACTCTTTGAGAAAAAAAAAAATTAAGTTCTCATCAAAGAGTCTCAAAGCATAGATATAAAGTAAAAAACATGTTAACAGTCCTTTCGGTTTCTGAACTGCACCCAGAAAAGCTCAGAATAGTACATCACAGTTTATCGAGGCAAAAAACAAAATGACAATGGTACTGGGTGAGAAATGAGGGGAAATTCGGGGGCAGAGTGGGGGGATGGAAGGCAGCAGTTTCACAATGGAAAAGGATGGCTTAGTCCAGGATGGGGAGCCCCCAGGTGACCTTACCAGGAAGAGCAAGTCAGCGCAGCTCCAAGGGCAGAGCAGGCCAATGTTTGCTTGACTCAGCAAAATACCTCTAGCAGTGAGGCTGTCAGTCAAGGAATAATGTCTGTTCCTTACCTAAACCATATTTCACTGCCCACAGAATGGGAAGAGACCCATATTGGCAACCAAGGTGTGTTTTTACCTGTCTGGGAGTTTAAGCTAGAGTTTGTTCTAGAAACCCTTCAACTGCAAGACGAAGTCAAATTCCCAGGAAGGAAGGTGGAGGGCTAGAGAGAGACCAGGGGAAAGCGAAGGAGAGAATCTGCAGTCTGCAATTCTCTGCAAGGTTCCTCTACCTATTGGAGATGGGAATGTCTATTTAAGTGGCAGCTTGCCACAGATTCTGTGATCAAGCCAGTTGCTTGACTCCCTTCAGCCATTCCTCCTGGCTCTGATTCCCTTTTTGCCAATTCTTCTGCACAGGAAGGCACTTGCACAAAAAAAGAGTATTTGGCTCTGAGAAGGAACCTTCCTGGGAGCTGAAGAGAGTCAGGGGATCAGAGTGGGGAGAATGGAATGTAGCCCAAAGACTGGTGTCTGCTGTCCCAAAACACACCTGGAAGAATCCAGTGGCTCCCTTCATCCAGGACCGACCCTAAGAGCCTCCAAATGGTCAAGGTGAATTGTAGTTTATCTAGTCCCATCCAAGGTGAAAGATGGGAAACGTTATTTTGAGACTATACCTCCAATGGCCCTACCGAGGGACCCTGTGCAGGATGGCCAGCAGGGTTCCAGGGTACTGAATGAAGCAGCAGGTGAGGACTCCTTCTGTCCTCCAGCTTCTGCTAGGTGCCAAGTGACCAGAAGCTAACACAGGTGCCTGCCCGAAAGCAAAAGACACTAAGGAGAGAGATGGGGCCCTGGGATGCCTGAATTCCATCCTGTCGGCCTTTCTGTCCCTGGAGATATTAAGGTCCCGACATGAAAAATTAAAATCTTGAAGGAAGGTCAGAGGGAAATGTATTTGTCAATCCATGTGGCAGAAGATGGGCATGATTGAGTGGCACCGGTGGAATTTCAAGACCGTCCCTTGGATGGAGAAACCCTGAATGCGGCAGGGGCCAAGGAACAAGGTTTCCAGTCCAGGTGTTTGGCCCAGGATGCCGTCCACTGGGCGCAGGGGAGGGAGGCAGGAAGTCATCTGGAGCCAGGGTGAGGAGAGAGGAGGAGGAGAAAGAAGCGGGAGAGATGGTTTGCTCAGCACCACCTTCTCCCGTGGGCCCTGCCTGCATCCGTCAGACTTCAGTGAGCATCCTTTTCTCGGCATACATCCGATGTGGAGTAGGAAGGTAGCTGGGTCTCCTTTCCCGGGCAGCTTCGGAGAAGTCAGGCTTGCCAAGTCCACCGTCGGCTGCCTTCAGATCCGGGGCAGGCTGCCCACAGGTGACGTGGGTGTACTGACCCTGCTCCTCCTGCTCCGTCTCGCGGTGGTAGAAGTAGTTGAAGTTGGAGACGATGACGGGCACGGGCAGGGCGATGGTGAGGACCCCAGCGATGGCGCACAGCGAGCCCACGATCTTGCCCCCCACTGTCATGGGGTACATGTCCCCATAGCCTACCGTGGTCATGGTGACCACGGCCCACCAGAAGGCGTCGGGGATGCTGGGAAAGAGCGAATCATCGTCGTCCGCCTCGGCAAAGTAGACGGCACTGGAGAAGAGGATGACTCCGATGAAGAGGAAGAAGATGAGCAGGCCCAGCTCGCGCATGGAGGCCTGCAAGGTCTTGCCCAGGATCTGCAGCCCCTTGGAGTGGCGGGAGAGCTTGAAGATGCGGAACACTCGGACCAGGCGGATCACCCTGAGGATGGCCAGGGACATGGCCTGCTGCCCGTTCTGGCCCCCGCCGCCCCCCGCCGGCGGCTGCTCCTGCTGCTGCACCAGCTCGGTGCCCAGGGTGATGAAGTAGGGGAAGATGGCAACCAGGTCAATGATGTTCATGATGTTGCGGAAGAAGGCTGGCTTGCTGGGGCAGGCGGAGAAGCGCACCAGGAGCTCGAAGGTGAACCAGACAATGCACAGGGTCTCCACCAGAAAGAAGGGGTCAGTAAAGAAGGAGCCCCCGAGAGTACTTAGTGAGGACGAGCCCCCTGCCACCATCCCCCCAGGGGTGAGGCCAGGATTGAACTTATAGGACTCATCTTCATCCTCCTCTTCCTCCTGACTGCCCCTGGAAATTGGGGAGACTCGGCTCCCACCGCCCCCATCGCTTCCACCTCGAGGGTCTGCACGGAACTGGGGTAAGGTCTCCAGGCAAAAGATGACAATGGAGATGAGGATGACCAACACGGAGACGATGGCGATGCCCCTGGCCGGCCCTGAGCTCTCCGGGTACTCGAAGAGAAGCCAGACCTGGCGCTGGAAGGGCTGGGAGGGCAGCGGTTTCTCGTCCTCGCCCCCCTCCGGCAGGCAGCCCTCGTCTTCCCGGAAGGCGGCCAGGGCCTCATCGCCCAGTTGGTAGAAGCGGATCTCCTCCAGGAAGATGTCCAGGGGCACGTTGACCGGCCTCCGCAGGCGGCCCCCCGACTGGTAGTAGTAGAGGATGGCGTCGAAGCTGGGCCGGTTGCGGTCGAAGAAGTACTCGTTCCTCAGGGGGTCGAAGAAGCGGACGCGGCGGCCGGGGTCCCCCAGGAGCGTGTCCGGAAACAGGGACAGGGTGCGCAATTGTGTCTCAAAGCGCAGCCCCGAGATATTGATCACCAGGCGCTCGCTACTACAACAGCCCCCGCCGCCGCCGGTCTCGGGGAAGTCGCCCGCATCCTGTTGCTCCCCCTCGGGCCCACGGACCTCCCCCGGCGCCGCCAGCGTAAGGGATTTCTCCGATCGCATGCCCCCTCCTCCGCGCGCTCCCCGCCACTAGGACGGCGCCCGCGGCACAACCGCTAGAGCGCGGCACCCGCTGCCCAGCTCCCGGCTGCGCCCTCTTTTTAGGGTGGGGCTCGCGCTCCTCCGAGCTCGCGATCTGACCTGACGGGTGGGTGCGGGAGCCCTGAAGCCCTGTTCCGCGCTAGGTCTGGGGAGGTGACCTGGGCGCAGGGTAGTGGGCTCTGCGCCTCCAGTTGCCCGCACCTGGGTGCCAGAGCTTCCTGGAATACCTGGAACCGCAAGCTGGCGCGTGCGAAACTGGATGCCGGAAAAGACGCGTGGCTGCGCTCCCCGCCGTGATTGAAGCTGGGCTCCGGGACGCGGGGGTCCGCCCTCCAGGCGGGGTACCTCTTCCCAGCTCCCACTGCGCTCCTCGAGCAACTCAAGACCCCAGGCTGTCGCTGGTGCCGAAGCGCCAGATGCGCCTCCCTCCGGCTCGGCCAAGACTCCTGGCGGGGCTCGGCCTCCGCCCTCCGTCCACGCCGGGGCTCCGTCTGGCCAAGGTCGCGGTTCCTTCCGTCCGGCCACAGCCGCCACCTCCTCCCCACCAACCGCGCCACAGGCCCAGGACCCGGCCCTCGAGCTGCCCCGGCGCGGGAGCGCGGGGACCCACCTCCCAACTGCTCAAGCCCTGGCTGCGGCCGCCGCAGCTGCAGCGGCTCGGCTCTCGGCTCTGCCCTTCCTTCCCAACACACACTCTCCAAGTGACGTGGCAGGCCCCGCCTGCTGCCCCCTCCCACCCCACCTCCACAGCACACCCCTCGCCCAGCCAGGGGCTGCGGCGAGCCAGGGCGCTGGGGAAAGAGACACACACTTGCCTCACCAGCAATCTTTCCCGCGCTCTCCTGGCACGCCTCTGCCTTTCACACCCTCACATCGCAGCCTCCCTGAAGGAGCACTCAGTGCGCTGATACCTCATTTCGGTGTACCGAGTTGGCCTGCGCATCAATAAGAAAACACACCCCGCCCCACACACCCCACCCACTCCACGAGGCCGTGAACCGTGCTCTCCACTCACCCAGAAATTTAATGGAAAAAAGATTTTTTAATCGTATTTCATTCCTCTGTATTTACAAAGACCCATTCGCAAGCCTCTCCGATCTCTAGGAGAGAGGAACGATTTTTTAAATATCTTTAAGAGCCTCCAATTTAAACCGTATTCCAATGTTAGTCCCCAGAGAATCCCATATTTCCTTTTGCAAATCTGGGAGGAGAGGTTACAACTCCTAGATTAGCAAAGTGGTAGTAGAGAAAGGGCGGAGAAGCCTCCCACTTCCTTTCTTACCAGGAGTTTTCCAAGGGAGACTTGGGAAAGTTAAGCAGCCACCCTGGTGAAGAAAGAACCAGATGCTAGTATCACAGGGGTATCATTTTCCAGGGAAGTGCACCCTGAAAAAGCATTTGCTACCAAGACTCCCTGGGAGCACATCTGGAATTTCTACTTACTGAGCAGCCAAGAAAAGGGAAGGAGCAGTAAATAGAAGGGGGTATGCAAGAGTGTTGATAAAAATAATAGCTGCATTTACTGAGCATCTAATCCGTGCTAGTTACATCTAGGTACTATCTCACCCAATCCTCAAAACCCTGAGAGAGAGCACCCTTGCTCCTAGGTAATGTTAGGATCAAGGCCCACCTGGCTGTATTTGGATAGGGCAAAGTGTTGTCAGGAGCCTCTTGAACCCTTTCCTAGTTGTCCAGGATGGAAGAAGTAAGAACAGCTTCTCATCCAATTCTCCAGAAGCTCTATGGTCTTTCTTCACTAGATCAGACAGGTTGGGGTCTGAGGAGGTAAGGCTGGTCTAACCTCACACTGCCACTTCTAGGTAAGACTGACATTTGCTTCTTTGTGCTTTAGTTTCCTCCTTTCTGGGATGGTTGTGACCAAAATGTCCTCTTTGGGTAGCTTCTTATACATATTACATCACCAATTAGGGTTCATTGATGATAATGGTGAGAATGGTCTAGAAAGGCACTTTCAAGCCACAAGATGCGTAGAAGAGTTCTTTGTGTTGCACAAAGTGTTTTAAAAACGACAGTGGTTTTCAGCATAGTTCACTCCCAGAGGAGTTGGTGGAGGAGGGAACTAAAACGCCTGGATGTGTAGGGAAGAGGTCAGATGGTGAGTGTAAAGGAGAGATGCCAGCTGGAACACACTGCATCCTCATTCCCTCTCTAGCCCCTCACAGGTGTACCAGGAAACAGCCTCTGCTTCCTTTCTGTACTTGTGCAATTGGTTTCCACATTCCTCTCACCTCACATGCTTCTGTGAAGGGCACAAAAGATGAGAAAGCAAGTATATGGAGTCATCCCGTAGACAGTTTTCCTATTTACAGGCTGTGTACGTGCAGTTGAGACTCCACGCAAGTAAGTTGCTCGATTCGATTTTAAAAATCAAAAGAAAACCAATAATCAATACAATATAGAAGATACACTTTTACCCCTGTCCAAATAGCCGTAGTTATTTTCTGCGTTGTGCATTGATTTCCCCATGATTCTTTTTTGTTTTGTTTTCAAAACTTAAGTGAGTTATTTATTTGCAGGTTTGTTTTCATCATTGTCAGTTTTATTCTTAGGACTCTCACCTAGGTTGGTAACTCTTCCAAACAAATACTGGAGGAACTTGGGAATGATTCTTCCAGAAGGTTACATAGCCCAGTGTGATAACAGGAACTCTGGGTATTTTATAGACCACCATTTTGGTATCCCTGGGATTTAGCCTGGCTGGCACCACCTGTCAATGTACAGTCAGAGCCTGATGTTACCTTCACAGAAGTCTGTCACCCAATAGGAGCTTCTCTGCACAGGGAGGGTCCCCTGGGAGAGAAAAGCCATTAGCAAATTCATGAATCAGATTCTGTTTTTAATCCTTTTATGAACTATATTCACTTCTCAACTTAAGATAAACCTTATTCCTGGATCATTCCTCCCAAGAATATATTCAGAATGAGTAAAACCTTCCGAGGTGCAGGTTCCCAGGTGAACAAAGAAGACAAGAAGTGCAAACCCATCAAGACTGCAGTGCTGCTTCCAGGGACAGCTGATCATTTCCCCAGCATCCACTGAGCACCGATTTCTTGCCAGCACTCTGCTCTGAGAAGCTGACTTTCTTTTCATTATATCTAAATTTGGATGCTTGCAATGATCATAGGGGTAATTCAGTTATTTAACAAGTATTTACTGAGCAGCTACAGGGTACCCAGTACAGTGTGGGGATCCAGAAGCAATCTAAACAAAATTCTACTCTTATAATCTTACATTGTAGTGTGGTAAGTACATTACATTCTGGACAGAACATTTAAAAAATAAACAAAAAAACATGATATTTACATATTGTGATAAATGCTTGGAAGAAAATTAATGGGATGCTATGTTAGAAAGGAAGCTGGAGGATGGCAGACTTGGCCCAGTGGTTAGGGCGTCCGTCTACCACATGGGAGGTCCGCGGTTCAAACCCTGGGCCTCCTTGACCCTTTTGCAGCTGGCCCACGCACAGTGCTGATGCGCACAAAGAGTGCCCAGCCATGCAGGGTGTCTCCCGCGTAGGGAAGCCCCACGCGCAAGGAGTGCACCCCATAAGGAGAGCCGCCCAGCGTGAAAGAAAGTACAGCCTGCCCAAGAATGGCGCCACACACACGGAGAGCTGACACAACAAGATGACGCAACAAAAAGAAACACAGATTCCCGTGCCACTGACAACAACAGAAGCGGACAAAGAAGATGCAGCAAATAGACACAGACAACGGGGGGGGGGGAGGGAAATAAATAAATAAATAAATCTTAAAAAGAAAGGAAGCTGGAGATTCAACTGCAAACAGGATGACTAGGAAATTTCCCCCTGAAGAGGTACTAGAATTGAAAGCTGGTCAATGAGAATGGACCAGCCATGCTAAGAGCAGGGGAAGGGCATTCTGAGAAGACAACAGGTGTAAAAGCCCTGAACTAGGAAGGGCACAGGGGATGGAAAAGGCCAGAGTGGTAAGAAAGGCAGCAAGATGAAGAGAAGTATAAGATGAGGGTCAAGAAGAGAGAGGAATAAGACATCGAATGGTGGGGTGTTCAGGTGTTATCTGACAGGTGATGGAAAGCCAGTGGTGGTTTTCAGGTAGAGGAATGGAATCATGTGGTTTACACAGAGGTTGTGAGGACAATGAATTACAAAGGGGCAAAAGAAGAAGAGAAAGACCAGGAAATTTCAGCAGCCCAGGAAGAAGATGATGGTGACTTGGACTAGGGTAGAAATGGAGAGTGTGTGTGTTGTGGTGGGAGTATTTAGTAGAAAGACTCAACAGGAGTTGCTGATGGGTAACGTGAAGAATCGGCAATGAAGGCCGTGTTTTTTTTTGGTTTGAGCAACTAGGTAGGGAGTGGAGCCATTTGTTGAGAGAGGGAAGATGAGGGGTTAAACAAGTTGGATGCAATAAGACTCCATTTTTAGACCTATGAAATCAGAGAGGCAAATTAAACCTGCACTTGAAGATGTCGAGGAGGTAGTTGTTTATTAAGGCCTGGAATATGGAAGAGAAATTGATGATTTGTGAATTTAAAACATTTAGAAGTATTTAAATCTGTAGCACCGAAGTCTTCTGGAGAGACAAAATATGGATAATAAGAGAAGGATGACCAGGATCAAGTCCTCCGCAGTACTCCACAATTTACAGTTTAAGTTCAGGAGGAAGAGGAGCCAGCAAAAGAGACTGAGGGGCTGCCAGTGAGGTAGAATGAAAATCAGGACAAGGCGCTGTCCTGGAAACCAACAATTAGGACTGGACTCCAGGGACATCCTTTCAGGCCTATGCTGACCCTGCCACTGAATATATTTTCTACGTAAGAACAGAAATACATGGTGGGATAAAAAAAGGATGCCAGTGGGAGGAGTCACCTAAAACTGACTCTGTACCAAACAAAGTACATACAAGAAACATGGCATATAATTTGATAACCATTTATCTTCTTATCTCTGCCCTGGGTACTAAAATGTATGTATCCCGGGTATATAAATGATCATCCTATTCTATTTTCTAAACTTCTTTTTATTACATTTTTTACTTTGCAGCATGTGTGTGTGTTTGTGTATGTGCCTGTCATTTTCAGAGTCTTCCGTATCAATAGCACTGTGAGAGTTATATTATAAATGTAACTCTGATAGCAGGATCTCTGTAGGGGAGTGCAAGTGGTGGAGATGAACTTAGTCTCATTGCTTCTGTGACCAAGTAATATCCGGGAATGGTCCTTTTCACTGCCCTGTCACCCACAGGCCCCTGCTGAGAGGAAGGGGTGGAGACTGGCCAACTCCCTTCCCCCAACTTTGCACAAGTATACACATGCCCTCCCTGAGAAGATTTCTCCCATCCTTTAGCTTTCCACAGTAGAATCTAAACCATACAAAGATGGTTGGGAGTAGGAGTGGGAGGTCAGCCCCTGTGTCCCTCATCTCACTTCTGAAAAAAGCTGTCACCGCCCTAGTCGCCCAGCTCTTCAGGGAATCCTATGTGGAAGTTCCTTTAGCAAGAAGAGTGTCCACATGACCTAGCCCCCTTCTTCTTGTGACCTCTTTCACCCCTTTCCCCAAGGTCTCAGACTTGTTTTTGCTCCTTCTCTTCACCTCCCTCCATTATTCTCTACTGGGAAGATAGGGAAGGAAGCTTTGACTCCTGGAGAAGAGAGAAATTATAATAGGTGATTGGATGAGTCCATGTGTTACTTTGCAGCCAGTTTTTGCTATTTTCACTTTGTTCCCCTACCTCTATACACACACACACACAGACACCCCAAAAGGTCACCTAAGGCACCCAAGTGTCTTGAACTTTAAAGGCTCATTTTCTGCCAATAGCACCCAATGGTTCTACAAACTAATGGCTGCCCCCAACCCACATTTGATAGCATAACTCTTAGAATTAAAGTCCCCCTTATAAATTTGTCTCAGGAAGAACTAAGGACTGTGACCATTTTCTTCCTCCCAGGTTTTCTCTGTGACCTGAGTGGACAGGGGAAGGACAATACAAATATATATGTTCCTATAGGTAAGCAACCTTTATAATTAGCTGCTTAGTCACAGCTTTTAATGATGATGATGATGATGATGATGATGTCATCAGCTACAAAGTGGTGATGGTGATGCTCCAGAATTCACTAGAGAAAAATCTAACAGCTTTCACTTGAGTGAAGCTGTATATTGGGAAAGGAATACATTAGACATCTGTGCCACACAAATCAAACAGCCTTAGAAAATGTCTAACCATTCCAAGAAATAAATCTATTAAGAGCTCCTTAGCATTCAGGGAAGCTCCCAAGAGTGCTTGTTAGTACCACAAGTTTGTAGTCTGCATCTTTATCCCATTCCCCTCTTGTGATAGCATTAATGTGATTTGCCAGATATCTCCAGCTCTTACCTTTCAGGAACATTAGGGGACTATGCTTTCTAGTTCACTTGTAGTTGCTTTGAACCAGGCAACTAATTCTCATCAAGAAGTTGTAAGCAGAAGTGATGCATGTCACTCTGGGTCAAAACATTTAATTAACAATGTGAAACCCTCCAAAGCTTTCATTAGCCCAGCTACAATGACCAGCATTGCTCAAGATAGCAGCTGCTCTGTTGATGTGAAGTAGATTCCAGAATGAGATGACATGGACAGAGCTCTCAACAGAAGCAATAAAAATGTAGCCTGAGTGAGGATAATCCTTTGTTGTTCTAATCCTCTGATTTTTGGGGATATCAATAAGAAAATCTACCATCGCAAAATCTAATCTATCCAAAATAGATTTAGACATAGGTACCCATAAGTGAGAAGATGCTATAACAAAAAAAAAAATTGTTGCATTGACTTTGTGGCCATCAGATGGTGCAATGAAGAAACATTTTTGAAGGCTGTTATGGGAAATCCACATTATGAGTAGCAAAATCTTTGAAAATTTGCCACATGTGATCCCTGAGAAAGCAGGTAACATACTTAAAGACTACAGAAAGAGATTTGAAAACAGATCATTAATATTGTATATTGACTACTTTTGGCTGTGTCTGACAATATAGTACAACATACTGACAAGCTCAGCAAAAAATTGGCCAGGTAATGAGCTGAGATGGAATGGAAAAGAGAGTTCAGAATTTTAGGATTTTCAGGGTTGATAGAGACAACTGCTTCTTGTTCCTAATAAGAAATAAATAAAACTTAGATGGCCTTTGTGCAAGAAAGACTGATTAGGACTCCAGCTTGCTTTGTGGAACAAATCAAGCATAGGGCAGTCATTCTTATTTCTAATCCTCTGAATGAAGTAAGGTGTTTTAAAGCAAAACCTAGTTAAAGTTGTGGCTTCCAGAAGACTCATTTGAATTAGACAAAGTAGCTAGAGAGAAAAAAATAGACTAGGTGTGTAATCTCCCACAGAAAACTGATAGACTCAAATTTTCCACTATTAGGTTCATCTCAAAAACCATAGATGTGGATTTTGGCTACTGGCTCATGGAGCTGACTGGCACAGTTAAAAGAAGTCCAAGAAGATTTTAAGACAGTCATATTGCCAAAGGAGCTAGGACCTACACTAGATGATTTATGACTGCTTGAGTTTTAAAACAACCTTCAGGCTTCAGGCTGAGAAAATTCTTCAGTCCCTCAGGAGACAATTATGTGCTATGCCCACCACAGATATGACCAAAGGAGTTAACAGGGAAAGAACCTCCCAGAGGGTAAAGCCAATGACCAGAGAACAGTGGACTAGACACCTCTCCCAGACAGCCAAACAAGGCCTAAGTCTTCTCTATGGGATTTCAGAATTGCTATGGACCAGTGACTGCTATGCTTCTTCTATCTTTCCCCTTTCGAAATGGGAATGTTTATCACAGTTATCCTATTTCTAATCAACCATTACATACTATGTTTGAGGGACAGATAACTTATTCTTTCCTGTTCCTAAGTCTCTGAATCAAGAGGAACCACATCCAGAACTGATGTAGAGATTAGAACTTGTTGTCTCCCAACAAAAAGACTACACACATCACCAGAGATACTAGGATTCCACTTGATGCCAGGATTGGATGGGACTTTTTAATTGACTCCCTTAGCAAGTAAGAGTTTTGCCTGTGGGAGCCAAACATTTGGTATTCAGAAGGACAGACTATGGTAGTCATTGCTGCTATTTAGCAAATATTTACCAACTAGCCAACTTTATTTCTGGGCTTGTGGTAGATTGTGCACTTCCTTGTCCATGTGTGGTTAGTTGAAGTCATGTGACTACTTTGGCTGATGAGTTGTAATGTGCCATATCTGGCCTGAAACACTTAATGCCAGAGCTCTTTTTCTCTGCCATAATGATCTGTAGTACTTTAAAAAGTGGCTAATCCATCAGCCCATGACTCTGGGTAAAAGACAAAGATCGGAGCACCCCAAATACCAGTGACAGATATGTAGTCTGAGCAATAAATAATCTCTTGTTATAACCCATAGAAATTGTGGTTTGTTACTACAGCATAACCTAGCCTCCCCTGACTGAAATATCTACTTGCCTTCCTGCTTGGAAGAGATTTACAACACAGAGGTCATTAATGTTTTATTTTCTATTACTACAAGAAGAAAAATGTACATGGATCATGAAATTCATTCCAAAAGCTTAACTTTGGCTAACACTTTTGTTGTTATTGTTGTTTACTTTTCCCTTAACATATCTTTCTATAGGGATCATCACATATGTCTAAGTGAACTGGCCTGGCTTTTTGCTCTTTCTTGTCTATTTTCTGTTCTAACTCTATACCCCTGAGCTAACAGTAACCTGCTTTCGAATCTCGTCTCCTATCTGACACCTCCAGTGGAATCAGAAGTGAAGTCTTTATGATAAAATGCTGTAATTACCTTTTGTTTATTAATCTTTCAATAAATATTGACTAAAGATAATAATAGTTTACTATAAGCATTGAGTGCATTGTTACTGTGTTCCAAGCACTTTTCTAAATGCTATAAGGAGAAACTTTACCTATAGTCCTTGCATAAATGAGAAAACTGAAACACAGATCAGCTAAGTCACAGCCCAGGGCCACAGGGCTAGTGCACCCTGGAGCAGGCTTCAAATGCAGGCAGTCTTGACTCCAAAGACCATGGTTGTGAACAGTGCTAATCTTCCAAGCTGTGCCCTCCACAATTCTAGTTTTGCACCATGTTAACAGGTATTTACACACACATGCATACATACACATAAACACACGAACAAATGCTCCAATTACATGAGTTTGGGAATCTGCATGATTTCACTAATCTTATGGAAGTTCACATAGACATTAGAATAATAAAATCTCTGATACATTCCTTAAATCATTTAACCCAATGTTTACCAATAGGATTTGACCATTGAACACTGTTTTTCACCAAACTTTACATATTGAGACCTGTGAACTGCAGAACATAATTTGAGAAAACTGGATCATAGAATCAAGCACTACATGGGACTGTGAACATCATCTTACTCAACTGAATTCATTTGCTGGTGCCAGAATAGGAGTTCAGAGCAAGAGAATGAGTTTCCTATGCTCTTATGGTTATATTGCGGTGAGGTAAGTATTAGAGTCCAGATCTCTCCATTCCCTGTTCAGCAGGATTTCTCTATCCTGAGAGTTACAAATAGCTAATCCTTCCAGGAAGAAGTGGTAGGCCCAAAAGAAACACATGTTTCTCAGATTCTAAGCATCATAAAGACAAGGATCCTGCCTGTTGCATCTATTTCCCCTCACCTAGAACAACATCCTACGCATAACAGGTGCTCAACAAATGTTGGTTGATGAGTAATAATGAGGGACTGAAGAAGGATAAAGCAACCAAGAGAAAGAGATGCAAGGAGAGCATTGGCTATGAAGCTTGTGGGGCATCTACAAGGGCCAAAAGGATCTCTCTTCACCTACGATAACCGCATCCTCCTCTCCCACTTGCCCTAAATCCCTATCACTCAGAGCACTGATGGAGTGAAAGCAAGCTCTGCACAGCCATATGTGTGTGAATGCATGTGTGAGAGAGTGCATGTGTGTAGCAGGGAAGAGATTGGGGTGGTAGAAAGGAGGCAAGAGCTGGCCAAGACACAGAAAACCAATTGCAAGTATTACCCCAAATAGCAGGAATGATGGGAAGGGATATCAAAATCCAGTGCAGCAATGGGAATAACAAAAGAACAATTGCTTTTAAGTTACATTCTAGAACGATGTAGAATATTTTCCTGCCTCCTTCCACCATTGATGGAGGAGGAAATTATATGTGCTTTGATTATGATCCCAAAGACATTGATCCAGAACCTTTGATGCGGTTTTTAAAAATGTCGTTTCAAAGCTTATATCTATTGTTTGTTTTTCTAAACTTGGAGTCCATGGAGTAGGGCATTCTTTTAGATCTGAAAACAAATTAAAGGACTTTAATATAACAATGATAAAGCTTGAGATATAGTTTATGATAGAGAACTTAAAGCAAAAGATGTGTGTCCCCACCCCACCCCCCCGCCAGGGTCAGAAATTTGGGGACACCTAGAAGAGAAGAGATTTGAGAAGGCACTGTATGGAGTCAGGACAGATCCCAGAAATGGAGCGGGCAGATAGGGTCTCCGCGACGTTACCTGTACACAACAGTTTCTGTTGGCGTGTACAGGTTGGAGCAGTGATGTCTGACATACATTTTTGGTCTTTTCCTGTTCTGGGCTCGAGTTTCCCTTGCACCTCTAGGGGAATGAAAAGGAGCTGATCCTGGAGAGGGGGAGAGGGGAGTTTGGGGAGGACCCTGCAGAAACAAGAGGCTCTGCTGGGATGACTCGCTCACCTTTCCCTTGGAGACAAACGCAGGCGGCAGAGCAGGAGGCTGGGGCAGGCTTGTTGCCTATCTCCATCCAAGCATTTCTAAGGACCCCTATAAAGCCCGCCAGGCAAAGAGCACTGTTTCCTCGCGGAGCCTAAGTTGTATGTATTTGGGCCTCTAAGATGCTGTTTGCCTTCCCGAGGCACGAAGGGTGTGATTTTAATGCTCTGATTCTCCGGCTTTACTGATGTAATGAAATAGCTGGGGCTAAATAATGCAAAACCCCTGCTCCACTGATGGTAACTCTCCTTTTTTAACTACAGCCTCTAATTCACTCAGAGGAACAAATTATGTTTTATGGCCTTTGATAAAATATTCATACCCTCGCCCAGTGCTCTCTGCGGTTCAGGAAGCCTCGAAATGGCCTGGTGTAAGGAGGCCCTCATTTCCTCCCAGACACAATTCACCGAGGCCAGCCAGGAGCCTGACAAGAGAGAGGGGTGCCGGTGCAGGTGCTGGCCGGAGCTGAGAACACGGGTGCCGATGTCCCATGTTCATCCTGATTCACCTCACCGGACACTGGGAGATTGGGGGCCAGGGAGGATGTAAGGGAGGGACGGGGAGGCAATTGTGTTGCACTGCTTCTTTGGAGGCCTTCCATTTTGCTCATTCCTTTTTTTTCCCCAATTTTTTTGTCTTTTTGTTTTTCAAGGATACTTCGATCACAAGAAATGACATTAAAAACAATATAAAAGGTTCCCATATACCCCATACCCCCCTCCCCCCACTCCTCCCACCTCAACAATCTCTTTCATCATTGTGACACATTCATTGCATTTGGTGAATACATTTTGGAGCACTGCTGTGCCGTGTGGATTCTCATTTACATGGTAGTTTACACTCTCCCCCAGTCCATTCAGTGGGTTACAGCAGGATATATAATGTCCAGCGTATGTCCCTGCAATATTATTTAGGACAACTCAAGTCCCAAAAATGCCCTCACATAACATCTCTTCTTTCCTCTCCCTGCCCTCAGCAACTCCCGTGGCCACTGTCTCTGCATTAATGATACAATTTCTTCCATTGCTAGAGTCACAATAATTCTATAGCAGAATACCAGTAAGTCCACACTAATCCATATTTTTTTTACTCCATCCTGTGGACCCTGGGATGGTGATATCCACTCCACCTCTAAATCTAGAGGGGGCTTAGATTTCACATGGCTAATGGATGCAATTCTCCTGATTGCAGTTGTAGGCGCTCTCGGTTCCCTGGTGTGGTGTTTGACCATCTTCACCTCCCTGTTAGCTGACCTGGGTAAGTCCAACAAACCAGAGAGTAGGAGTTTGAACTCTGCTGAGGCTCAGGGCCCAGCTGGCACATGGGCAGTCCAGAGATTCAAGTTTCCCAGGTATACACCAACCCCAGAGCCAACTACAGGTTCAGTAAAAGTGACAGAAGAGGCATGTGTAGAAAGGTCACAGCTGAGTCCAACTCCATCACCCTTAGGAGCACAAATTCTAAAGTAGGGCCCACTGGCAAGGCACTGAACTCCAGAGCCATCTGCCATGACCGTAGAACCTGTGTGTCCATCACTTTTTAACAGACAGAAGCCTCACCCAAGCAGCCTCCACTGCGCTTTCTTCTCTGCATCCCCTTCACTGACAGTTTTGTGCTGTTTTCAGCCAAATCTGGGTCCCCAACAAGAGCTCAGAGGACAGAGGCCACACAAGGGGAGGGTGAGCTGTGGAGGTTGGTGGGGAAGGGCTGCAGGAAAGAGGAGGGTGAGGAAAGGAGGGAGGTTCTCAGATGGACATCCATTTCCTTTCCACTTACATTTGCCACCAAGCGATCCTCGGAAGCAGGAACCTAATAGCATTAATGAACCTTTCATTTTTTTGTGGGGCCTCACAGCTCACAAAGGACTTTGAAATCCAGAGCCAAACTGAGGTTGGAATCCAGAAACCTGACTGCCAGGTGTGGCTCGGCCACTGATTAGCCCTGTGTCGTCTCACTTCCCTGGGCCTCAGTTTCCTCATCTACACCGCAAGGAGTTTGGATGCGTGGACTCTGGGGTCTATCATAAATTATCATCCTAGTTTTATAATTCTTGGATTCTGCATCTGTGCTTCCTTTTTTTTTTTTAAGATTTATTTTTTATTTATTCCCAGCCCCCCCCACCCAGTTGTCTTCTCTCTGTGTCCATTCGCTGTGTGTTCTTCTGTGTCCGCTTCTATTCTTGTCAGCAGCACCCGGAATCTTGTCTCATTTTGTTGCATGATCTTGCTGCATCAGCTCTCCGCGTGTGCTGTGCCGCTCCTGGGCAGGGCTGCACTTTTTTCACACGGGGCAGCTTTCCTTGTGGGGCGCACTCCCTGTGCGTGGGGCTCCCCTACGCAGGGGACATCCCTGTGCATCCGTGCTTCTAATTCCAGATCTATACTATTGCAGGGGTTTGGTAGGAGAAAATATTTTTTTCCAAGGAGCAACAGAGGCAGTGGCTCCCAGATGAGAGCATCTTCTCCCAGTTCCCATCTGGCCCTTTCCGGTGACATCAGGCACCTCCCGCCAGGTCAGGCCCCTCCTGCTGGGTGTGGAGTGGGCTTCATAAGGTCTGGTGCTCACCCCCAGCCTCCCAGCAGAGCCCAGAACCTGATTCCTGGAAGCCCTCTGTGCTTGACTTTTCTTTCCATCTATGTTCTGCAGAGTGGGGGGACAGGAGAGCAAGGAAGGGGACACAGAGGAAGACACTACATTATATACACCCACAAAGGCATAGAGAGAGGGGATGGGAGCAAATTCTAGCCCACTTACGTGTCCCCTCATCTCCCCTTGTTCCAGAATAAATATCCCTGTTCACTTTC
Organism: Dasypus novemcinctus; assembly: GCF_030445035.2. Taxonomy (NCBI): domain Eukaryota; kingdom Metazoa; phylum Chordata; class Mammalia; order Cingulata; family Dasypodidae; genus Dasypus; species Dasypus novemcinctus. The sequence goes on along the minus strand of NC_080692.1, from coordinate 22,910,468 downwards.
TATTGGAAAGTGCCATTTCAAAGGATAAAAGGAGAAATGGCAGAAGCTGAAGGATCTTATACTAACAGCCAAAACACAGAGCAGTGAAAATTACAAGTGAGGACATTTCCGACTGGTTTGCCATCTAAAAATCTCAAAGTGCTTGGTGTCTCCCACTTATTCCCAGAACCTCATCATCTGAAAAGCCCAAATTAATGCAGGCATTTTCTATTATCCTCGGCAGTGGAATAGCTAAGAATCTGGGAGCCCTGAGCTCCTCAACCTTTATTAGCAGCAAAACGAATAGAATTCCACACCCATGTCAGGACCTGAGCATGTTTACATGTGTATAGAGACATAATGCAGGTGCCTGGAGAGGCCTGCCCCCCCTCTCTCTTGTTCCCATTGCCTCTTGTCTTTTCCCCATGCAGACAGGAGACTTGTGAGTTGACCGTTCGTTTAGTCAACAAATAGTTACTGAACGTCTTCGGTGTCCTGGGTGTGTGTGAGGTGCTGGGAGTGAGTGGTGACAGCCCCTGCCCCAGCCACTGAGGTCATCCTGCTGAGGCCCCAGACGTCACAGAACAGATGGAGAACATCCCCACAGCGACTTGTCTGAATTCCTGAGCCGCAGAATTGTGAAATATTTCAGAATATCAAGTTGTTTTAAGGGACTAGGTGGCAGGTACCTTGTTATGCATCAACAGATAACTGGAGCTCTCAGAGAAGTCAACTAGCTTGCAGAAAGGCCCTCAGCTCATTAGGTAGGGAGTGGAGAGTCAAACCCAGCTGAGCTGCTGCAAGGAGCTGAGCTGCCTCCTGGGTCCTGAGTAAAATGTTATGAACTCAGGGAGGCCTAGAGCTCAACCCATCCGTTTCTTGAATGCAGAACTAACCCTCTGCTGCTTCCTTTTCACACACACGCACATCCACACATATGTGCATATAGGCACACCTGGGCATCATAGTGTACTATCTGACCACCAGAAGTGAGTGCCTGCAGGAAAGAAAGATGCATGCAACCTCTTAATTAGGGAGCGAGCACAAGCTTAGCTAATCACAGAGTCAGCAGACCTGTGGAATGCCAGATCTAGCTGATGCAGGCCCATGTTCTAGCCATGCTCGGCAGCACAGAGAATCCAGACATAAGGTTCCAATTTGAATTCCATTTCCATGAAAAAAAAAATGTCCACACTAATGCCCTGGTCCTTTCCCAAGCCAGGAAGGGGCCCTGCTCTAGGGAAGTGCCCCACATTAGAAAGACACTCCATGCTCATCAGACAGGGTCTTGCTTTCTTGTCAAAAATAGGGAGACCAAGAAGTGGAGAAGTGGGGTGCAAGTGGAGGGCTGAGCTGATGCTGTCTAAAAATGCTACAGCTGGCATCCCAATTTCTGTCAGCCCAGGATTTGGCAGTGGAAGGGGAAGCCATATTTGGGGCAGAGCAAAGGGAAGTTGCAATTTCTGGCACCTCCCATATGTCCAGATTCCATGTCCCATGGTCGTGTCGGGAAATTTCACACCATGTAGTCGCCCTGGGTTTCATGAGATACATCAGACATGCGCAAATGGGACTTGGGACCCCAAGTTGTAAAGGGGAGCATAGGGAGGGACCATGAGTAATTTTCAGGATCAGGATCTTATTCATCCCTCAACCCCAGGCCCTAAGACAGTGCCTGGCAAATAGTAGACACTCAGTGTTTGTTAGGGAATGAAGGAATCCCCTCCATACACCGGCTTCATGTCAAGTTCCTACAATATTTCAGGATGCTAGAGGGGTGAGGGTCCCTTATCCATCGGTAGAGCTCAAGCTGCTGGGAGAGCATGTGAAAGAGCACAGGCCATTGCCCCAGGTGCTACTCATCAGCTGTGTGATGCCAGGCATGTTTCTTAACCTCTCTGAGTCTTGGTGCTCTCACCTTAAAAATAAAGCTGAAATTTCTTATTTCCTCATTTAATGAGAAGATCATTGGAACACTTTATATAAAGTAGGTACCAAAAAACAATTTATGCACTTCTCTTCCCATGAGGTTGCCAAATTCCAGGGATAAAACTTTGCAGTAAAAGTCTATAAACCTAGGACTCTCCATCCTCTTACTCCTTCTTTCCATTTCCTTGCCCTTGCAAGCAGGCATGCCCGGTAGTCAGGCTCACAGGTGTACACTGGGATATGGGGCTACACTGGAGTACATTTAAAGGACCGATGAGAAAGAGACTCAAACGGGGGCTTGGAGAAAGAATATCAAAGACTCTGAGGAAACGGACTTTGGCCCAGTGGTTAGGGCGTCCGTCTACCATATGGGAGGTCCGCGGTTCAAACCCCGGGCCTCCTTGACCCGTGTGGAGCTGGCCATGCGCAGCGCTGATGCGCGCAAGGAGTGCCCTGCCACACAGGGGTGTCCCCCGCGTGGGGGAGCCCCACGCGCAAGGAGTGCGCCCGTGAGGAAAGCCGCCCAGCGTGAAAAGAAAGAGCAGCCTGCCCAGGAATGGCGCCGCCCACACTTCCCGTGCCGCTGACGACAACAGAAGCGGACAAAGAAACAAGACGCAGCAAATAGACACCAAGAACAGACAACCGGGGCGGGGGGGAATTAAATAAATAAATAAATCTTTAAAAAAAAAAAAAAAAAAGACTGAGATGGGGGGCCAGGGTTTAATCCCTTCCTCCCACTGAGGCAAGTTACTTACCTAATATGGGCTTCCAATTTCTCCACTGAAAAGGACAGCCTAAAAGAAGCGTCCTCGGTGTTGTCATAGGCCTGCTGCGTTATGAATGGATGATTGTACCCTGAGTGAGGCTGAAACTGAGCCTCCACGCCATACACTACACCACTGCACCCCGGTGCAAGGTTCTGACTGCCAGGGGAAGGGGTGTCTTTTCCTCATTTGCACCAAGGCTGGGTTCCAGGCTGTTAGAGAATTAAATGAGATACAGCAAGAGCATCATCACAGTTGGAGGAAGTGTTCAAAATATACCCAAATCTGATCACTTCCTCTCCTTACCTTTACTACCACTCTCAAAGTCTCTCGATGGGTCTCCTGCCAGCAGGGTGCCACCACTGCCTCATGCTGGCTTACAGAAACTAACTGCTAAATTTTCAGGAGTTTTACAAGCCGGTGGTTAAACCATTAATAGTTTGAAACCGGACTTGTTAGGAGCAGCACACCAGAGAAGTTGGCAACCATCACAAACCAGACCCTTTGCTCCACCATAGAGCTGGTTCAACAGCGTCCACTGCCTCCAACCTACCTGCAGACTATTCTCCACGCAGCAACCTGAGTGATTTTTTTAAAATGTTAATCCGCATGTGTCATTCACCTGCTTCAAAGCCTCCAAGAGCTTCCCACCACACTAAGTATAAAATCTAAACTCCCAACCTCAGCCCATAGCTCCTACCTATTCTGGCCAGTGCCTTCCTCCTGGACCTTGTCCCCTAACACTCCTCCTTTCCCTTACTCAGCTTCAACCACACGGGCCTTGCCATTCCTAGACACCAAAAATTCTCTGTGGCTGCAGGACCTTTGCACCTGCTGTTTCTTGAACTGGGTCATTCATCCCCCAATACACTTGCATGGCTTCCTCCCTCACCTTCTTGTCTCCTCTCTTGGAGAGGCCCTTCTTGATCACTTGATCCAAATAGCATTCCCCACCCGCCCTTTGCCGCTGCTTTGTTCTTTCTCATAGCACTCCTCATCACCTGATATAACATGTACTTATTTTTATGTACACTCAACACTTTCGTTGAGACATAATTCACACACCATAAATTCACCATTTAAAGCATGCAATTCAATGTTTTTTAGTGTCTTTGCAAAGTCATGCAACCCTCACTACCATCAATTTTAGGGCACTTCATCACCTCTAAAAGAAATCCTATATCGTTTAGCCATCACTCTCCAATCCCTCATCTGTCCCAACCTGGAGCCACAACTAATCTACTTTCTCTCTTGATAGATCTGCCTATTGAACACTTTATATTAATGGAATCATATAATATGTGGTTCTTTGTGACTGGTTGCTTCCTTAGCATAATGCTTACAAGGTTCATCCATGCTGTAGCATGTATCAGTACTTCATGTCTAGTGATGACTGAATGGTAATACACTGCACGGATTTACCACATTTTGTCATGTCTCAATTGACTAGCATTTGGGTTGTTTCTACTTTTTTGTTATTATAAACAATGCTGCTATGAACATTCATGGGCAAGTTTTTTGTATAGACATATGTTTTCACTTCTCTTGAGTACGTACATAGGAGGGAAATTGCTGGATCTAGTGTTACCTCTATGTTTCTCAGGAACTACAGACTGTTTTCCAAAGTGGCCGCACCATTTAATATTTCCACCAACAGTGTATGAGGGCTCCAGTTTCTCCTCATCCTACCAACACTCATTACTCGGTTTTTTTCTTTTTACTGTAGTCATCCTAGTGGGCATAAAGTGGTATCTCATCGTAGTTTTTATTTATGTGCATTTCCTAAAGACCAATGATGTTGAGCATCTTTGCATGTTCTTATTTGCCATTTGTAGATATCTTCTTTGGAGAAATATTTACTCAGATCCTTTGCTAATTTTATTTTATTTTTTTAAGATTTCTTTCTTTCTTTATTTATCTCCCCTTCCCCCGCCCCCCACCCCAGTTGTCTGTTCTCTGTGTCTATTTTGCTGCGTCTTCTTTGTCCGCTTCTGTTGTTGTCATCGGCACAGGAATCTGTGTTTCTTTTTGTGTTTCTTTTTGTTGCGTCATCTTGTTGTGTCAGCTCTCCATGTGTGCGGCACCACTCCTGGGCAGGCTGCACTTTCTTTCACACTGGGCGGCTCTCCTTATGGGTTGCACTCCTTGCGCATGGGGCTCCCCTGTGTGGCAGGGCACTCCTTGCTTGCATCAACACTGCGCATGGGCCAGCTCCACACAGATCAAGGAGGCCCGGGGTTTGAACCGCGGACCTCCTATGTGGTAGATGGACGCCCTAACCACTGGGCCAAGTCCACTGCCCCTTTGCTTATTTTAAAATTGGGTTTTTTGCCTATTTATTATCAAGTTATAAGTGTCCCTTATATATTACAGATACACATCCCTTTCTGATACATTATTTGCACAAATATTTTCTCCCATTCTGTGGGTTGTCTTTTCACTTTCTTGGTCGTGTTCTTTGGAACACAAAAGTTTTTAATTTTGATGAGGCCCAATTTATCTATTTTATCTACTGTTGCTTTTGCTTTTGGTGTCGTATCTAAGAATCCTTTGCCAAATCCAAGGTCACAAAGATGTATGCATATGTTTTCTTCTAAGGATTTTGTAGTTTTGACTCTTACATTTAGGTCTTTGATACATTTTGAGGTAATTTTGTATATGGTGTGAGGTAAGAATCCATCCTCATTCTTTTACATGTGGATATCCAGTTGTCCCAGCATATATATTTTAATTATCTATTTCCCCCTTAGATGATAAGCTCCATGAGGGCATGAATTCTTTTCTGTTTTGTCCACTGATATATCTATCCTCAGCACCTAAAATATTGTCTGGCACATAGGGCTCTTAAATCTTTGTTGAATAAATGAATGGTAATTAAATCAATATATGTGATTTCTTACCATTATCCTTACTTTATACTCTCAACCCATATAGACTTCAGCCTCTGTAGCTCAAATTCCCTAGTAGTACTTCTGGAGTTTGGTACTTCCTGGTTATAACCTGGTTTCAACCCTGCTTCTCAGCCCCTATACTTGCTGCCTGAGGGTTTCCATGAGCTTCCTCTCCCTCTCTCTCTCCCCCCTCCACTTCCTCTTTTCTGTCCAGAGCTTCTTACTACCCTTTGCCAACCTACCCTCTGATCTCCAAGGGTTGCTCATCCTGCTCAGTGCAGCAGGATGCACTTCATGTTTGTCTAGATTCTTGCCATTCATAAGGTGTTCTAGATATTGCCTTAGGGATCCCCAGGAGACCCTGAAAGGCAAATCAAACAGCTATTATTATGTCTCTTTTAAAAAATAAGGACCCAGGTCATGAAAGGTTTACTAGAGCTACCTGCACTAAGACCTTCATATTTTTATTTGCCCGAAGACAACTCTATCACATTGCCTGAAATGCCTCCCCAAACGTCCAGTTACCTCTTTGGTCTAAGTAAACATTTTTACAATATCAGTTAACTTTTGTCAAATGAGTGCTATGGCACTGGGCCAACTTTTTTTTTTTTTAAGATTTATTTTTATTCTATTTCTCTCCCCTTCTCCCCTCCCCCCATCGTCTGCTCTCTGTGTCCATTCACTGTTTGTTCTTCTGTGTCTGCTAGTATTATCAGGCGGCACTGGGAAACTGCATCTTTTTTGTTGCATCATTTTGCTGCATCAGCTCTCTGTGTGTGCGGCACCACTACTGGGCGGGCTGTGCTTTTTTTGCATGGGATGCACTCCTTGCACATGGGGCTCCCCTACGCAGGGTGTGCCCCTGTGTGGCACGGCACTCCTTGCGTGCGGCAGCACTGAGTATGGGCCAGCTCATCACACAGATCAGGAGACCCTGGGTATCGAACCCTGGACCCTCCATATGGTAGGCGGACGCTCTATCAGTTGAGCCACATCCACTTCCCTGGGCCGACTTTTATATTCATTATTCTTTTAATCCTTACTGCTCTCTGAGGTTCAGAGAGGTTAACAAACTTCCCAAAAGTCCCCCATCTAGCAAATGGTGGAGCTGGAATCCAAGCTCAGTTAGTTAACAGCCGTGCATTGCAACCACCCCTCATAGAGAGAGTCACCACAAGGAGAAGCAAAACCAGCCCAAGGGAAGGATGGCCATGGAGCTCTTCACCCCATCAGTGAAGGAGCTACCCCTCTCCTTTCTGAAACTGAGGAACTCTATTCTGGAGTGCTGAGCCCTGGACTCGCTGCACTCACCTGCCTATTTCCCCTGGGGCTTTCCTGTAGCTCCTGAGCCAAGCTCCAGTCTCCCCTTTCCCTCCCTCCCTCCCCAAGACCAGGCTTCTTTTCATTTTCCAGGCCTCACTCTGAACCCAAGGAAACCTGCAGGTCTCCCTCCCCCCTGCACAGCGAGAATAGCCTGTGGCTGGATAAAAGCTCTGAGTCCTGAGCCACAGTCATCATTTCTCTTTAACTTGTCATGTCTCTTCTTTCAAATGACCCCTAATCATCACTCTCTGCAGCCTGCCCCTCAGCCCTCATGCGAATGGCATCAGTCCTCTTCCAACGACCCATTCTTGGACATCTTCAGAGAGGGGCTTGCCTTCCACACCATCCTTAGTGCCCCCTCCCCTCTGGCTTCCAGCCTTCCGATGGCAAAGTTCACTACTGAGCCCAGAGCATCTCTCAACCACTGGATGCTTAATGGAGATGCATCTGTCCCCTGGGATAGCTCTAAAAGCAGCGGAACTCAGTTGAGAATTTCTTCCTGGTTTTTTTTTTTTTTTTCCAAGATAGGGCCTGAAGTGATGAAAGGGAGAAGAAATAATCTCCTTTTTATATCCTTTAAAAAAATAAATACAGGAGCAGGTGTAGCCTGCTTTGCATGTGTGAGGTCCAGGGTTCAATCCCCAGTGCCTCCAAATAAATAAATAAATAAATACATGTTCTAATAAAATCATCATCCTGAAACATGCATTCTTCCATTCCTATTTAGGATCCCCCCACTTAGGGGAGGGGGAAAACTGGTAACTCAAAGTGGATTGGGAAGACATAAAGGCCCTAATAGTTGGGGTAGTCAGACACTTAGCTGATTATCAAACATTGACATTAACGCCCTGTCTACTCTCTGTTCATTTTATTTGCATACTCATTTGCACAAGCATTGGAATTAGTCTGGACCTTTCTCTCAGGCCAAATTCTATTTAATTCTACTTTAGATAGCCTATGGTGTCTTATTTTTAACTCTAAATGAGCTGGTCTGTTTAGTCCTACTTCCCCCATCTTTGCACTTCGGACTCAGCTCCCATTCTAATGCTCCCTGAGAGGAACTGGTGTGTGTGAGCTGGGCATAGTGGGGAGAGGGGGTGTAGTTAGTGGAAAAGAAACAGCAGAGGAAGATGAGGGAGGCCAAGGACACTGCTGGTAGAGCCCAGAGGCAGCATGTCATCTGTTGGAAGAAGAGAACAACTTCCCTATGGTGGCAGAGGGCTAATGGACTATTTCTTAGGAAGTATCTTTTACTCACACTGATGGACTATTTTTTTACTGAACATTTATTACTGGTTCACTCTAAAAGAAAACACAAAGGAAGACTGCTATCACAGCCCATAATTCACATTTCCTTCCTGAAGCATTTGTTGTTCTCTGAGGTACTCTCTGCGGGGTAAAAATCACAACTGGAAAAAACCACCCTGCACACTTAACCTGTGCTAGGCTCTGCTGTACGTGCTACCACTCACTTATCTAATTTAATTATAGAAAAAGTTCTATCCTATAATTGGATCTTTGGATAAACTGGCACACAGCTAGACTACATTTCCCAACTTCCCTTGCAATGAGGTACAGCCATGTGACTGTTCTGCCCAATGGAATGTAGGCAAAAGGGACACCGGTCACTTCACAGCTTAGCTCATAAAACTACATCCCACTTAATGTAGTCTCTCCCCCGCTATTTAGCTCAATGGGAAGATTTTGTGGACTCTGGGGGGAGGGAGGAAGGAAGAGAGTCACAAGATGGAGGGATCCTGAGTCCCTGCGTCACAGTTTGGAGGTGAGCTATGCATAAGGCCACACTGGACTGCATGAGTAAGATGTAGCTTTTATTGTGTTAACCCACTAAACTTCTGGTTACAGCAGTTAGTCTACCCTGACTACATATAATGAAATTGAGACTTAAAGAATTTATGTTACTCCCCAAGGTCAAATGGCAGATCAACAGCAGAGTTGAGATTCGCAACCAGGTCTTCTGACTAAATCCACTGCTTTTGCCACCCTACCACAGCTGCTTCATAATCACTTCTTTGACTGCTTTCAAGGAAGCAAAATATCTGCTGAGACAAGCAATCATCTCACACCAAAGCATTAAAAGACATTGATGCTGTCCTAATTAAGGCCTTAATGAAGATGACTTTGGGGAAAAAGAGACTGGAAGCAGTGGGGAGAGGGGTGATCCAGACTAGGTCCTGTGCATAATATGGGAAGAGATGCCACAAAGCGATCTTGGAGTACCTCAAAGCAGCCTTAGCCAACAGGAGCAATGAAAGGCTAGGGAGTTGGCAGAGGGGTAGAACATGATTACACTTGGAAAAAGTGTAGTTTACCTTAGAAAAAAGCAAACCAGGCATGGCCCCTAGAAGGAAGGAAGCCATATGCATGCAAGGGAGAATCCTTGGCAAGTCATTATACTCAGCCAGCCTGTTAGCCCACTATCACTCCTCTGTTTGAAAACCTTCAGTCACTTCCCAGTGGCTGTAGCATCAGGTTCAGCTCTTTTCACACAAGGTCTACCATGATCTCCCCATTCTTATTTGTTCAGACTCAAATCTCTTCCTTAAGGACAGGACAGGAAGAGTGTAGGGAGAGCACCTTATGCTCCAGTAACTTTTGTCTATCTTAGCTCTTGGGCTGCCCAGGACTTTGCACATGCTGTCTCCTCTGCATGGTCTCCCTTTCCTAGTCCCAGCCCCCATAAAGCTCTGCTCAGCACCCTCTCTTTCTCCAGTCTGGGTTTGATGCTCCTCCTTGGCACTCTCACAGCCCCCTTGGCACACCTACATTGAGTGCTTATCAGATTGCATTGCAAGTGATCATTTTTGCCTCCTGCCACACTATGTATTGTTTGTCTTCGATTTCCCGCACCTATCATAGCACATGACACATGTGGACACCTTGATGATAGAATAAACAGCATCCTGAAGGAAAATGTATTGGCACTGTGGTAGGCAGGATAATGGTCCCCTAAAGATGTCCACATCCTAGTGCCTGGGACCTACAAGTACATTATGTTACATGGTGTATGGAAAACAGAAAGAGCAGGAGATATCTGTCATTAGTAAGAGATTCTATAAGAGTCTCTCACATGACCATGAGGATGCACTAGTCCAGGTTCTACAGGTAGGCTGCAAGTCAGGGGCTCTGATGAAAGTCCAGTGAAGGTCCTTGATGAGTTTCCAGGAGACATTAACTGTCCAAAGACGAGGTGAGAAATTCTCACTCAATGCTGGAATCACTCCCCTTTTAAGGCATTCAGTTGATTGGATAAAGCATCACTCATTGCTAATGGCAATCTCCCAGCTATCTGTGCAGTAAAGTCACAGAGGACTAAGGTCCATAAATGTCCTTGTATTACAATTAGCCCAGTGCTTGTTTGACCAAACAACAGGGCACAATTACCTGGCTGAGTTGACACATTAGCCTAACCATCACACATGACAAGATAGCATTGAGTTTACTGATTAGATGATCTAAGAGAGGGAGATTATCCTAGATTATCTAAGTGAGCCCAGTGTAACCACAATGGTTTTTGTTTACTTTTTATAATATTCACTATGAAGGCCATTGTTTTATTATTTTAAAATAATAGACATATTGTATAAAATACAAAGCAAGTGGTTGCATAGTGTAATTGGTAACCCTTGTTACATTCTTTTCCCTTATTTACATGTAACCCAAAATGTAATGTTTGATTTTCACTGTCTGGTCCACTATTACCACTTAACAATGTTTAGAATAGAAGAGCTTCTTCTAAAAACAGAAGAAGGCAGCAAAAAAGCGTCAGAGTGATGCCATGGGAGAAACACTTGAACAGTCATTGCGGGCATTGAAGGTGGATGGGGGCCACAAGCCAAGGAATGTGGGCAGCTTCTAGAGGTTGGAAAAGTCCCCCCAAAATGGTTTCTAGAACCTCCAGAAGAAACTTAGTCCTGAAACACATTTTTAGCCCAATTAGACCCATTTCAGACTTCTGACCTCCAGAGCTGTTAGATAATAAATTTATGTTGCCTTAAACCACTGAGTTTCCAGTAATTTGTTACACCAGCAATAAGAAATTAATACAGGTGCTTTGAAACTTCACGTAAAAAAGTTTCAAATGTAAAACTGCTGTTCATCTGCATTAATTAATCATCCTCTATACACAAAGCAGTGTGCCTGGACCTGGAGGGATGCAGAGCTGAATCAGAACAAATCTTAACTTTAAGATCTATCTTTCTGGGGAATTTGAGGGGTTTGGGGTTTGTTTGGTTTTTTTTTTTTTTTTTTTTTTTGCTTTAAAAATAGCTTATTTCCACCTTCACAAGCACATGACTCTCTGAACATTATGCAAGGCACCACAAATTTAGTCAAATCTATGTTAGAATAGATCTGTGATAAACATGATTCAGATAAAGTTCATTTGAAAAGTCAATGGGTACTGTGCAAGCAGTAATTGGCACATGTGCATTAGACAGTTCTCCAAAATTGGCATATCTAGGAGACGTGCCATGTCTCATAGTTTGCTTATCTATATAGTGAAATGCCTAAAGTACAAAGACTTTCCCTTGGTAAACTTGGTACCAGTGACAGAACATGATTACTAAACATCTTCAGTGTGGTTTTCATTACTAAAAACAAAAAACAAAGAAAAACTCGTTTCACACAGAAGCTTCATAATATTAAAAAGCACACTAGATAAAGCATTTTAAAGAGGGAGAGAGTAAAAGTAGAAAAGAAGTAGAACCTGAACTTGTTGTTGAGCAGACCTCTCCCTGCCCACCACAAACATGGGGAAACTTGTGTAAGGAGGTCACTAGCTGGACAGGGACCTTAAGGCAACTGTCCAGCATGGGCTCTGGACCAGGCTGCCCAGGAAAGCCAGAGCTCCCTACATGTGGAAAAGCATACCCCGTGTAACAAATTTACCTTAGAGAAGGGGAGGAGGATTATGGGATGCTAAGGCCAGACATTGCTCTTGTCTAGTTCTCTCATTTTAAAGGTGAAATGATCGAGGCTCAGAGAGGGCAGCGCACTTTCCTTTTCAGGCCTCTGTGACTCTCGCCAGGTCTATTTAATCCTCCTCCAGTCACTGCCGGTGGCCTACTTAGCTTCTAAGTGCCCGCCTAACCCCATGATAACATCTACTTTGTGAAGGCAGAGACTAAATTTTAGCCTTTTTAAAAAAATTTCTCTTAACGGTGCCTAGTACATGGTCATTGAAAAATAAATGGGGAAGCGGACTTGGTTCAATGGATAGCTTGTCCACCTACCACACAGGAGGTCCAAGGTTCAAACCCAGGGCCTCCTTGACCCGTGTGGAGCTGGCCCACGCACAGTGCTGATGCACACAAGGAGTGCCCTGCCACGCAGGGGTGTTCCCCACATAGGGGAGCCCCACGCGCAAGGAGTGCACACCTCAAGAAGAGCAGCCCCACATGAAAAGAAGGGCAGCCTGCCCAGGAGTGGTGCTGCACACACGGAGAGCTGACACAGCAAGATGATGCAACAAAAAGATCACAGATTCCTGGTGCTGCTGAGAAGAATGCAAGCAGACACAGAAGAACACACAGCAAATGGACACAGGGAGCAGACAATGGGGGAGGGGGGAAGGGGAAAGAAATAAATGAAAAATAGATCTCGAAAAAAAGAGAAAAATGAATGTTTGTTTAAAGAATTAATGTCTGATCCTGACAGGGAAAGTCAGTTAAGCAGAGATTTCTCAACTCCTGATGCCAGAGAAAAGGGGGAGATTAGTTGCAAATTTTTCTTCAATTAATAGTTAACTACTCTTATAATAAAAAATAAAGTTGTGGTTTAACAAAAGCAGTTTGAATCCAGGTTTTTTTGTTTCTATCACAGCCTATGTTCTATTCTGCTTCCGTCTTAGAAACCCGAGTTATGTTTCACTCAGTCACTTACCAGTTATGTGACCTCACGCTCTTGGCTTTCCTCAGCTGGACAGTGTGGACAACAACACCTATTTTGTCAGATCGGTTAGCAAATGACAAATGGTATTTGCACAGTCCCCGATGCCCAGCCCATATTAGGGGCTCAGTGAATAACTCCTGGGAGCGCCCCCCAGGGTTGGGGGACTTCCCTCAGCACAGGGCTGGGAATCACTCGCCCACCATCACAGAGCAGCTCCTGCCCCTTGGCTTCCCTCCCGCCACACCCTGGGGGAAGAGAACTCTTTTTCCAACATGACTCCATCTGGGTTCTTCCACCTCAGAGCACCAACCTCTGCTGTGCTGGAAAGCTGAGGGAGAGCTCCCCTCCACTCGAAACCTCAACCCAAAGGAGACGTTCTGACAGCATTTTTCTACAGAGTTTCCCTCTAATGCCTGTGCTAGGAACTTTTGTCTTCAGGCAGATAACTCCTCTATATCCATAAATAATGGACTAGTGAATACCATTGGATTTCTTTCTCTCTCTCTCTCTCTCCCTTCCCCTTTCTTTCTTTCCCCCCCTCCACTGCAGCTTGCTTGCTGTCTGCTCTTTGTCCGTTCGCTGTGCGTTCTATGTCTGCTTGTCTCCCTTTTGTTGTGTCATCGTGCTGCATCAGCTCTCTGCAGCTCCCCGCAGTACACGCGGGCAAGCCCGCCTTCACAAGGAGGCCCCTGGACGTGAACCCAGGGCCTCCCATATGGTAGACGGGAGCCCAACTGATTGAGCCACAGCCGCTTCCCTACCATCGGATTTTGATAGGAAAATCAAATTTAAAAAGGAATCTACCACTTTATGTAAAGGATAATCCTAATGTTATAAGATCCAAAAATATATTCAGGCACATAGATTCAAAGAAAAAAAAAAGATTAGAAAGAAATAAAGGGGAAATATTGTTATCTCAAAATTGGTAAGTTGATGGATGCTTTCTTTATGCCTTTTTTGTGTTTTTGAAATTTCTGCAATGTACACATATAACTTTTACAATGAAAAATTTGTTTGTTTCTCTATGTTTTCCTTAGGGAGAAGGCTGTAAGGGAAACATGTCCATTGACTGCTGTGCTTACTTGTAGGACCAACTCTGTTTCTTTCCCAGGGCTCACCCCCTCTCTTCTTTATCCTTTGATTCCACCTAGGCCAAATCAATTTTCGGCTCTTAGCTTACTTATATCCACATCTTTGAAACAGCTCAGCCCTCAGGAGCAGGGAGCACCAGCTTCTGTTGATTCACATCCGGGAGTACCACCTTGCTCCAGAAGCTGTCAAAACCCACCTGTGAAGTGAGAGCCTCCTTCACTCCCTGCCAGCCCATTTCAGCCCCATCCCTGATCCCCAGGTATCCTGCTTCCCTTCCTGCATCATCCATCTTGATTCTGCCAAGTGTGAAATAAGTGAAAATAAAAATTAGGTCTGTAAGTGGGAAGGGGAAGGAAGGGGGTGGGAGACCATAAATTCAAAAGAAACACAGCTAAGTTTGCATACACTTGATACATCTATCTGGGCACACATCCAGCAGCCACGAGGCCTCAAATAACAGAGAGGAATTCTAATGGCCCTTTTTCTCTTTCCTTTGACCCCCGTGGTAGGAGGTAGAGAGTGAAGGAGGGGAAATAGGGTGTCCCTCTGTGAGGATACTCACTGTCCAGAGAAAACCATCCTATTACGAGGCCCCTCCAGACCAGACAGAGTGAGCACCCTGCCCTGAGGTAAGCACCAGTGCCCTTTCCTGTCCCCGGAGCCGTGCCTGGGGAGCGCAGATTTGTCTTGGCCTTTCAGAGTCTCTGACCGATGGCTCTAACTCAACTTTCTCTCTGGCCGTGCATCTTTTCGTACACTGCCTTTTAAAATCCTTACAGTGGCTTCAGAATTTTCTTGCACACCTGGGCCAGAGGTCTATTTATAATCACAAATATCAGGGCTATGATGACGGAGTGAAGGGTATTACCTATTAAAAAGAACATTATAAAAGAATCCTTGATTTTTCTATACAGCCTGCTTTTTAAAAAATCTGAGATGTCTTTCTTCTTGTTGCTATTTCAGGGAAAGGAACTGCCAAATGGAGTTTTTCCACATTTGACTTAAAAGGGGAGAAGTAGGGGATAGAAGTTGATCCTTGTTAGAACACTGGTGCCAACAGCAGGCCTGGAATAAGAGCACACAGCCAGGTTTTCAAACAGGAGCTCATAATGAAAAGGCTCCTACAAATATCTCTCTGAGGCCTTTCGCTGAGAAGACTAGGAAACTTTGAACTTGTCTGGAGCCAGAAGGATCTAAGGATGGAGAAGAGACAGACAAGGGTGTTGGCAGAGACCCCAACAGGGGGATGCTTATCCAAAGCAGGTCTGAGGTGAAGGCTCTCCACTTATGAATTTGCCAGACCGCTCCAGCCCCAGGCCAACAGAACAGTTGCCTGTTTATTGTACTATATTGAGTCCAGGGCGCCACCAGCCAACCAGTCTATTTGCCCAAAGGAGCACTCCCCAACCACAGGCACCCTCCCCCCGTCACCTTGGCTGCTCTCTGAAGAACTCCCTGCCTTGCCTTTGGATGGAACTGCCCAGGACTCGAATGCGCAGGCACCCTGGGCTGCTTGACCTTTCCCAAACTCTCCTGGCCGTAAACAAGATGGTTGGAAAAGCTCAAGGTGGACGGGGGTCTCCCGCGTTGGCTCTTGGTTCTCACTTGCAGGACAGTGTGGAGCCACAAGCCGGAGAGCTGCTTCTGCCCAGGCCCTGGATATTGCCCAGGACCCCTGAATCCTGCCTCTTTTTAAAAAAGAGAATTTGGCTACAAAGTGTTCGGAGATGGGTAGGAGTGAAGTTGGAAAGATGACTTCATGCTTTCATTTTTTAAGGGTGTTTCTTCCCAGGGCCCTAAGGCATCCTCCTTGTCTCAAAGAATTCAAGGAAGAAAGGTGACTTCTGCGGGTAGGGCCATACTCCCTTTACAGAGCTCATCTCAAGATCCTAAGGGCTGGGGTAGGACCCCAACAGAGAATCCTCATGGAAAACAGCCTGCCCAGGGTTAAAGATGCAGCAACAAGGCCTTTTTGAGTAAAGACTTACTGCTGCCTGCTGGTTGGCAAGAATATGTTATGCCATTGATGAATCAGCAGCCAGTGCCTGATCTGCTGGAGCTGAGTTAATGTAGATGCAAAGATCCTAGCACCTAAGATTGGGTAGAGGCAAGGAGAACCTCGGGCACAGGTAAGAGAGCCACCAGAGGGGAGTAACAGAAGCAGCAGCTACAGATAGAGGCCTCTTCCCGTGGCTCTTTCACACCACTCTGCCTGGCTGAACCCCAAGCTTTACTATAAACATGTTCAGGCTGACCCATTACCTGCCACTGGCAGAGTTCTCTGAGGGCAGTGCCACTGGACCCTGCTGCAGCAGCTACTGGAGACAAGGATAACTCCCCTGCCCACCCACCCCTGCCATCATCCCGCAGGATCTGCTTCCCTTTTGACCCTCTCTTAGGGCCTGCAGGAGCTGCCACTGGCAATACTGGTACCCACAGAGCCACACCTCCAACCAGCAGTGCCCTCCAGCCGCCAAATCAGCTTTGCAGTCACTATCCTGTTGCCCTGGCCCAAGGCTTTTCTGCCGTCCTGCTCTGCTTCTCCTTTCCCAAAGTCTTGCTGGGGGACTTAGGAGGTATGTGCTCCAGACAGGGGAGCAAAGCAAGGGCCACCAAGTAGCCATTCCCAAGTCTAGCAGTAGACTAGAGCGCTCACCCTCTCTAGGTGTGGCCTAGAGGCCACTCTCACCGGGAAAGAGATACCCACAGGAGCGTGGAAGGACCCAGGCTCAGAAAGCAGAGCGTCTGTGCCCAGAGCATCTCCAGGAATCTGGGGCACCGAACCCACAGGCCTTTACACCGGGGGAAAGTGTTCCAATAGGCAGGGAGGGAATTCCATAATAAGGGCTGGGAGGGGGGACTTTGGGAGGAAAGCAGGTCCACAGATTATGATGCTAGAACCTTGCCCGTTAGATTTCTTTTGTTGCCACTGTTATTGCAACATATTCCTAGATTTTCCCTCCACACCCTGACCTCCCCAGATCAGAGGACATTCTGGGAGCTAGCCCATCTTCTTCCGTGCTCCAACAGAACTCTCCTGCCCAGAAATAAGCTCCTGAGGACTGAAAAGTCACAAGATTGCTACAGTCACAAGAACCACTGGGACCACCAGGGACCCACCAGACACTGTCCTCTCTGGGGGCCACCCAGCCACGCCTCTCACGCCAACCACAGCCCATGTATACCAAGCTACATAGAAGACCACTACGGAACAGCTGGAACATAACTTTTTTTTTGAAAAGCACTTAAAAACTTTTTGCAAAACAAAAAGAAAAATCATGGAAAAAGCGTAAAACATTTATGAAGGAAAACTGAAGGAAATCTGTTAGATTGAGTGTTTAATGGAGAATCCAGAGCAATTAATCAAGGCAGACCACCCAGCAGGTTTAAGCACCATCAGGGCAGTGCTTCCAAATTCCTTACAGATATTATCCTTGAGATTTAGGCATGAAAAATCAGAATTCTCGGGAATTCTTGATAATTCCAAACCTTATGTTATTCTTTAATTATTCCCAAAATTAATGATATATTTAACTTCTTACTGTGGATATCTAAAAAGTGTTTAATAAAAAAGAAATATTAAGTTGAGAAATATTTACAAAGAACTATAACCTATAGCAAATATTCAAACCCTGGAAAATGCCAGAAAACATCATTGGGTAGTATTTGAAGAATATAATATTCTGATTTCCTAGCACAATGAGCAGCACTGCTGAGAAGCACATGATGAAAGGACTTATTTTGCTTCCAAAACTTGTTCCTTTTGGAAACGTTTGTATGATGTACAAAGTATACTATACATAAAACCTTACTCATATTTCTTTTCTTTGCAACAATTATTCACCATTACAGCAGACAGATCAGGAACACACAATTTTAACATACTTACTGCAATAAGCACAGCTGACTGATTAGACTGTGACTGCATTTTCCCACATGCTCTTGTCCCCAGTTCCAGAAATATCAATGTTAACTTTGGACTCCGTCAAAAGAGTGTTTGACACTTGCTTTCCATTTGACTTCAAGGGATTTCTTCAAACCAGTAACATCTCTAAGTTACTTGCAAAGCTTTAATTTCTTACAAGAATTATAAAGCTCTTTCCTGTTTTCCCCAGTTTCCCAACTGACTTTACTTGGAAATTGGGGGGAGGGGGAGAAACATAGATATTTCCCAATCAATGCTGGAAAGAAATCCCCATATGGAAGCACTAGTCAAGTGGGCAGGGCCTGGCGGTAGGCTCTCTGGAAGGGGAAGTAGCGAGCTTGATGATGGGGAAATGGCTGGGATTTGGGGGCTGCAGCAAACGACAAGACAAAGTGCCTACAGAAACATGAAAGTACCAGCACTTTCTTCCTTAATTTACCCTTGGTTACAAAACATATCAAATGAGCCATATCCTCATTTAACGGTTAATGAGAATCTTAAAAGAGTAGAAGAATGTTGACAAGGTGCTTTGAGCAGAAATCCCTGGCCTAAGCATTATTTGTTGGAGAGAGAAAAAGTTTTGGTAATGGATGGTGGTGATAGTAACACAACATTGTGAGTGTAATTAATACCACTGAAGTGTACACTTAAAAATGATTTAAATGGGAAATTTTATTGTTACCATTTTTTAAATATATTTTTATTTCTTTTTAAAAGATACTTAGATTACATAAAATGTTATATAAAAATATGTTATATAAAATGTTATATAAATATATTTATATGCCCCACTTCCCACACCTCTCACTTTTCCCCATATTAACAACTTCTTTCATTAGTGTGGTGCGTTCATTGCAATTGATGGACACATTTTGGAGCATTGACACTAAGCATGGATTATAGTTTACATTGTAGTTTATACTCTCTCCCACTCAATTCTGTAGGTTATGGCAGGATATATAATGGCCAGTATCTGTCATTTCAATGTCATTCAGAACAATTCCAAATTCTGAAAATGCCTCCATATTATACCTCTTTTTCCCTCTCCCTGACTTCAGCACCCCCAGGGACCACTGTCTCCACATCAATGATATAATTTCTTCCATTGTTAGAATCACAATAAGTCTATAGTAGAATACCAGTAAGTCCACTCTAGTCCATATTTTATCCCCCAATCCTGAGGATTCTGTGATAGTGATGCCCATTCCTCCTCTAATTGAGAGGGGATTTTGACCCCATATTGACTGATGGATGGGACTCTCTTGCTTGCAGTTGTAGACTCTCTTGGTTCCTTTGTGTGGTGGTTGTCCATCCTCATGTCCTTGTTAGTTTTCCTGAGTGAGTCCAGTGAATTGGAGAATGGGCCTGCAACTCTGCTGAGGCCCATGGACAGCCCAGAGATTCAAGTCTCTTGGACATACACCTACCAACTCCAGCTCCAACTATAGGTACAGTAAAAGGGACAGAAGAGGCATGTGTAGAAAAGTCACATCTGAGTCAACACTCTCACACGTGGGAGCACAAACTCCAAAGTATGGTCCACTGGCAAGGCACCAAACTCCAGAACTATCTGCCATGATCATAGAACCTGGGTGTCTCCAGAGCCCTCAGGGCACCACTATTTGGGGTAGTATCTACTTTGGCTATCTGTGAGATCCTTCTGAGACATGCATAAGCATTATCTCTCTGATGACCTCCCAACTCACTTTGAAGTCTCTTAGTCAATATAAACTCATTTGTCTTTACCTTTTCCCCCTTTTATTCAAGGTCTTTTTCCAGTTGCATCACCAGATCACCAGCTGATGCTTGGTAGTAATCCCTCAGTGCCAGAGAGGCTCATCCCCAGGAGTCTTGTCCCATGCTGGGGGGAAGGTAATGTAATGCATTTATATGTTGAGTTTGGCTTAGAGAGAGGCCACATTTGAACAACATGGAGGCTCTCAGGAGATATGTTACCAATTTTTTAAAAATTTTTGAATGGCCCACAAGCATGAGGCTAAAATGCTGTCTAGTATTCCTAAGCACAAGAAGGCTGTGATGTGCCTTACAGAGGAAATAAATGAGTTAGATAAGCTTCCCTCAGACATGAGTTATAGTGCATTCAGCCATGAGTTCGGTGTTAATGAATCAAAATGTGTATTAAATAAGATGCCTTTAAACAGAAATGCACATAAAACAAGATTATGTATTGATGAGTTGGCAAAAACATTGTTTCCAGAGACTCACAGAAGCCTAACCCTATATTTCCCCCAGGGCCTATGGTTCAGTATTCGCTAATTCAGTGTTCACATAGAACACAACTACCAAGAATACCAAGAAGTCATTGTTTTTAACTTCAGAGATAATGCCCCTTCCCCCTAATCCATCCAGTGTGCATTTACTAACATAAAGGACGTTCTTTTATTTAACCAGAGTACAATGATCAAAATCAGGAAAATAACATTGATACTATGCTATTATCTAGTCAAAAAACCTTATTCAAATTTCACCAGCTGTCTGTTGTTGTACTTTCTACTGCAAGGAGTGAGAGGATTCCATTCGGACCAGGATCCAATTCAGGATCACACATTACATTTAGTTTTTATATATCTTTAGTCCTTTAATGTGAAAAAGTTACTCAGTCTCCCTTTGTCTTTCATGACTTTGATCTTTTTGAAGCAAACAGACCATTTATTTTGAAGAATGTCCCTCAGTTTGGGTTTAACTAATGTTTCCTCAAGATTAGATTCAGATTCTGCATTTTGGTCAGGACCAGCATAAAAGTACTATTATGTTCTTCCCGGTTCATCAGAGCAGGAGGCACATGATATCTAGTTGTTCCTTAACTAGTGATATTTACCTGGTGTCCATCAGGTTTCTCCACCAAGAAATTACTGTTTCTCCCTTGATGGTTAATCAGTATCTTCTGGGACTTACTTTGATACTAGGGATGTACCCTGTTTCTCAGCAAACTTTTCACCCACTAGTTTTAGCATTCATTGATGATTCTTGCCTGAAACAATTGTATGGTGCTCTTCTAATTCTATAATTCTTTCTACATTTGTTAGTTGGCATTTGACTATGTGGAAGAGCTTTCCCTTCTTCCTCATTTATTTATTTATTCATTGGTATGGACTCTTATTTTATTTTATTTTATTTTATGGTTTATAAGCTGTTATGATCATTCATTTATCTTGATGTTCAAATTGTCACAGTTTGGCCAGTGGGAACCTTTTGACCTGGCTGCTGTGCTCTTTTGACATGTCTCCATCATTCTTTGAGTATATCCTTACTTTCTAACATAGGAAGATGTCCCAGCCCCATCACTGAAATCAGCTATTTCTCCAAAGCGTTCTCATTCCTTTTATAGGAGAATGATATTTAGACACCAAGATCCAGATGCTGGATGCTAACTGTGCTCACTGTTGTGTGTATGTGTTTGTACTCCTTTTGGGGATTCCCCTAAACCTGTGAATTTATGTATTTATGTTTTGAGTATGTAAAATATAACATGGTTATAAAAGTCAAAACTATAGAAAAATGTATATTTGCAGAACTACCTCTCTCTCTACATCTCTTCTACCCTGTACTGTCCCAAACCCCTCCCAGCTGTCCCAATCACCACTCCCATTGGTAACCAATCTTAGTTTCTGGTTTACCCTTCTCATGTTTCATTTTGCAGAGATAACAGATACATGTATGGTTTCCTCTTATTTCTCACATAAAAGGTAGCATATTAAAGATGCTATTTTGCTCCTTTTCCCTTTAAAATACATTGGAAATCACTCCACATCAGTTCAAAAAGATCTTTATTGTTCTTTTTCATAGCTTCCCAGCACCCCATTGTATGGATGCATTCAATCACTCTACAACACATGGAAATTTACTGTATTTCCAATATTTTGCAATTATAAACAATTTTGCAAAGAATTAATTTGTGCATCTGTATTTCCTTATTTTGGAGGGATATTTCCAGAATAAATTCCTAGAGGTAGAATTGTTTGGCACAAATGAAATATATATATATATATAGTCTTTTTATATATTGACAAATATCCCTCCAAAAAGATTGTATAACTTTGCATCCCCACATTAATGCAAGAGATTGTTTGTTTTCCACCGCCTCACCAACAGAATGTGCTTTTTAACTTTTGCGAATCTAAGTGAAAAATTATATAGTTTCAATATAGTTTCAGTATAGTTTTCATTTGCATTTCTCTGAGCAAGGTTAAACATCTTTTTCTTATGTTTAAGGGTATAATATAATATATATGTTTCAATTGGGCACATGCTTTTCTATAACTTTGCTCTAACTTGTGTTTTCCCTTCAGTTTTCTAGGCAGAAGCTAGAAGCTATACATTTGCTTATCATTTATCTTCTTCCTTAATTTTTTCATAATAACATCTTAAGTGTGATGTTTTAGTTTTTGATATGGATGTGCTCACTTTGCAAAAACTTTTATCAAGCTGTACATTTATGATTTGCATACATTTTTAATTTTTAAAAATATCACCTGATTTAACTCTATGCTAAAACAATCAGTGTCTTGCCTGGCTGATGCTTAAAGGAAGTCTAGTGAGTCCCAGAATCAAACCCAGGCAGCCCTGACAGTGGCCTCAAAGGAGCAAGTGGCCCACTAAGGAAGTAGCCCAGAGAATGCACAAATGAAAAGTGAGTCCACGACACAACACACACAGCAGCATCCAACATCCTCTCCCACCATGGTGCCCACTCCCGCCAACCTCCAAGACAATGCCCAAAATGAGCAGCCCTGGCTATATCCTCCCAACTCACCAACTAGGGGGAAGGACCTCTCCAATGGACAGCCTTGGGTTTTAGCCTAAAGTCCCTTCTTTTGGCCCTAATTGTTGATGGCCTGCCTCGTTTTCCCCATACTCCCCAGGGTAAGCTATTAAAGGTTATGATTTACCTAGAGAACGACTCAGACGGACCTGGATTTTTCTATCATTCTTTATGCACTTGCCCTTGAAGAGCAGTGATTAGGTGAGGTAGCTTCTCTCAACTGCTCAGACCCTGGATTCTTTCTGGCATGGGAGAGACTGAGTAGTCCAAATGAAACTGGTGTAAGAGGTTGAACGGAAGAAATTTTTAAGGATTCAGACATTCTGGAACAGTTACTTGTCTGTTTTCTGCATCTTTCAGGATAGTCAAGAAAGGAGGGGGTAGGAGCTGTCCATGCCTTCATAGAGGGTCCTTTCAGGCCTTCAATTGAACTGGTATCACCTAAATAGCCTCTCATGTGGAACAGGCCCCAGGAAGACTGAGCAGATGAGCTGGGGGAGGAGGTGTGGGGCAGATGGTGATGGTAGTTGTAGGGAATGAAGACTAAACAGTGATGGCAGAAGCCAAAGATAAACTTCCACCTTCCTGTTTCTCTCGCCATGTAACAGCCAGCTGAGGCTGGCTATTTCAGGGAGTTCCCAAGAATGGTATTTGAGCTATATCATGAACTCCCAAGGGAAGTGGGTTGAGGCATCCTCGTTTCCTTTCCCTTCCCCAGCAGAGACACCCAAGAAAAATGCACAGGCCTCATCTCCCCATACCTGTGCATGCCAGGCTGGAGCTGCAGTGAACACACACACAGACATACACACACACACATACACACACACCTTCTTTCTCTCCCAATTTGAGCAGTGCCAAGAGTAGAAGCCAGGCCAGTTGCAAGAGCTGGCTCACACATCAAATCTTTTTTGGGATGAGTCCATTTTGGGATGGCCAGTTTCCAAGCACATGCTGTATAGCCCACACTTGAGTGGTGCAGGTCTGCAGCACAGGCACATAGGTACCTGAAGGGTCCCTCTTGATCTCCAGGCACCGTCTGGTGGCCCTGTTTATGACAGCTCCTCCCTGGGTGAGAAGAGAGACAGAGTCAAGGTACTGAAATGTTCTAGGAGCCTGTTGCCTGCCTACTCCTCCTCTCCCTACTGTGGTCATGCTTGAGGGGTCCCCTCAATTCTCTGCAAGTCATCCTGGCAGGGAAATGAAGCCAAGTGTAGAATTAGATCCGACAGTGCTTTCTCCACCAGCCCCATGACCAATTAACCACAAATCTGGGAGTATTCCATGCTTTGGGGTCAGGGCTGGCAAGTGCTGATTTCACGTGATAACATCAGCCTCTGCTGAGGTTGAAGCATCAAGTCAGTAATGACTGGCAGGGCATGAAGGGGCCATAAAGACCCACAGGTCCTTCTCTACTTGGTCTTCCTTCCACTTCTTCAGCCCCCAAGTCCAGGAAGTCCATCAAGATCACCCTCACTGTGTGTTCCCCCTCCCTCCATGGCAAGGCACTGTTATGGAACCAAATCGGAAGCCACATTCAGGAGGTTCAGCCCATTTTCCCCTTGGCTCTAGGCAGCAACTTCCAGCCTTTCTGCATCATGGGGCTTCACCAAGGTTTCCTGCGGGGGACATGACACTGTGGGCTTTAGAGCTAGAGCCTGGGTTTGAATCCCTGCCTTATCGCATACAAAACTGTGTGGCCTTAGGCAAATTACTTACCCTCTCTAAGTCTCAATTTCTCCATCTATGAAGTGGGATGAGAGTTAACATTAGGGTCAAAATTAAGGTTAATAGCTATTGAGCATCTTGTGCCTGGCACATGAAAGGCATGCAGCAAATGTCCTTTCATCTGCTTTTGACCATCCTACTGGAGGGTCGTCCTTCTCTTTGCTCCATGTGCCACCCTCAGGCCCCCTCAGCTCGTTCCTCCTTAGGTTCAGGCTCAACAACTGGAGATCATGCCATCTCTCCAGCTGATGCAACAAGATGACTCAACAAAGAGACACAAAGAGGACAGACAATGACTAACAAACTAGGGAACTGAGGTGGCTCAAGCGATTGAGCACCTCTCTCCCACATGGGAGGTCCCAGGTTCGGTTTCTGGTGCCTCCTAAAAAGAAGACAAGCAGACAGCGAGCACAAACAATGAGACAACAGGGGGCATAAATAAATAAATCTTTAAAACAAAAACCCACCAAGCAGGGCTACAGCTCTAAGATCTCCAATTCTCTGCTCCCTCTCTAACCATCACCTCCCTGCCTCCCATCTCTTTCATTCACAAACTGCCCCTCAACATCCCCTGCCCCCTAATTTGCCTGCTCCTGGGCACCCTGGACTCCTTTGCCCCCCCTCCATTCACCCTCACCTCCCCAGGTGCCCCCTCCTCTAGGGCTTCTCTCCAGGTTCTTGAACTTCCCCTCCGGGTGCCCCTTCCCAGACCCCCCCTTCTAGACCATGGAACGCTCCTGGACAGGGCTCGCTCCGCAGCAGGGGCCGACAGCAGTCTGGCCGCAGAGCTGGGCTCACCGCCCAGGGTTTCTTCTCCAGGTTTCTGCAGCCAGCTCCACCCTTCAGTTCCCACCCCTGAAGCCTCACTTTCAATACATTTCTTTATTTCTCACTTCCTCGAGAAGACCACAAGTCCAGTCAGTCCCCACCCTACCCCCCAGGCCAGGGTCAACCCCCAGCAGGTCAACGTCAAAACAGCTGTCCCGGGCCCGGCTCAACCCCCAGCAGCTCCCTGTGTGCTGAGCCCAGCCCTCCTCCATGCCTGAGGGCCCACTCCTTCTGGACAGCAGCGTCCTTTCATTTCTCTCTCTGAAGAGTCCTTTCCTACTACCTTTAAATGTACCCAAATATCAAATTACTAGATGCAGGTGGGAACCTCAACTCTACCATCCTTTTCAATCAATCAGTTTTGTCCTCCTTTTCAGAATCAAACTTCCCAAGCACCAGGCAATGGCACACTGCAATTAAGGTTCTGTATTTGAGTCCCAGTCTAACGTTTACTACACTTTGGGACCTTGGACAAGTTATGTGACTTGTCTGTGCCTTGGTTACGTCATAGATAAGATGATAATGCTTCTCTTATTATATTTATGTAAGGATTAATTTAAAAATGTTTAACCCTAGCCCATATGCCTGGCACATAATATGTGCTCAATGAACCTTGGCTATTATAATATACTAATGTTTTGGGTTATTTTCTCTCAACTGCTCTTCAACATATCCTTTGATGACTTCCCTCACATCCTCTAAGACTCTTCTCTGGTTTCTTTTATGTATGTTCAGCTGGATTTTACGTGGGAGCCACGTGTGAACAGGGGCCTAAGGTAAGATGGAATGGGGTCTTTCCTAAAAGTACAGGTAGTTCCTATCACTAGAGCTTCCAGTGAGGGAGGGACTGGGAAGACTTTTCCCTGCTCTCCCTTCTAGTTGATAGTGTCTAGTGCAGACAGACTTGTAAGCCAAAATGCCCGCACTGGTGGTATAGGTATGCCTTCCTGGAGAGAGACTGTCTATACTTAGCAGCAGATTCTCAAAGGAGTTAAAAAGCCTTTGCTGAGCTAGAGTGGCCACATCTCCTCCAATGCAACACATGGACCGAAGCCGGTCCTGCCGTGGACCGAGCACCAGCCAAGTAATGCCTCCCTCCATCAGGACATCACACTCCTGCCAGAGTGGCCTGAGAGGTCAGCAGCTGCCCGGTCAGCCCCATCACACATAGATCCATCAGTCATTGGAGACTTTGGTCAGCCACATCCTCCATTCAATGCCATGTGAACAAAGCCAGAAGTCCTCCACCCTGTTCTTGGTCATCTGATGTTGACATTAAAGGCAAGACTTTTCCATCAGTCCCTCACACATTTCATCCTCTTAATTTCAGCCAGATTTATCACTTTTTCTACATGTTGCCCCTGGAAAATAATCTTCTAAAATACAGTCAAGTCAAAGGTGAATGAACCCCTCACAAAGCATTTGAATATATCTATCCTTTTAAAAGCACAGGACTCACCTGTTGAAAATCCCAGTATATGTGCAGTCCATTTGTGGCTGCCTGGGAACACGGCTCTAAAGAGGGCTGCTCCCGTACACCAGGGTCTGTCAAGCAGCGATCATCAGGATATCTCTGTGCAATCAGTGGTCCCACGTAGAATTCCCCAGTTAGGAGGTAGTAGACATTCTAAAAGGGGGCAAAGTGGAGTGTCAGCAGGATGATCCTTAACCTCCACCAAGACAGCTCACTGGTCCCCTAGAAAAGTAATCGCCATGTGGGAGCACTGTCCTTTCCTGGATAACAAGGTGTTACCTCTGTTTTTTTCCTCCCCAATCCCCAGTTTATTCCAGGGTGAAACTGGGAATGGGGAGGGGACACTAGCCTGCTTCCTTCCCGACAAGGACCAAAACAGAAAATCATGGCTTGCATGGCATGAGGGAGCATATCTTTGAAGAAAAAAAACAACTGAACTTCAGAAAGCTGACACTGAAAGCCCAACTGGGCTGCTTCTCAGGCAGCCTTCTTTCGAATTCTTTTTTTTTTTTTTTAACATGGATGAATCTTTTTTTTTTTAATTATTTATTTATTTTTAAAAATTACATTAAAAAAATATGAGGTCCCATTCAACCCCACCGCCCCCACTCCCCACTCCCCCCACAGCAACACTCTCTCCCATCATCGTGACACATCCATTGCACCTGGTAAGTACATCTCTGAGCATCACTGAACCCCATAGTCAATGGTCCACATCATAGCCCACACTCTCCCACGTTCCGTCCAGTGGGCCCTGGGGGGATCTACAATGTCCCGTAATTGTCCGTGAAGCACCACCCAGGACAACTCCACGTCCCGAAAACACCTCCACATCTCATCTCTTCCTCCCATTCCCCAAACCCAGCAGCCACCATGGCTACCCTTCCCACACCCATTCCACATTTTCTCTGTGGACATTGGATTGGTTGTGTCCATTGCACATCTATGTCAAGTGGGGGCTTAGATTCCACATGGATACTGGATGCACTCCTCCTGCTTTCAGTTGTAGACACTCTAGGCTCCATGGTGTGGTGGTTGACCTTCTTCAACTCCATGTTAGCTGAGTGGGGTAAGTCCAATAAATCAGAGTGTAGGAGCTGAAGTCTGTTGAGGCTCTGGGCCTGGGTGTCATATTATCAGTCCAGAGATTCAAATCCCCTAAATATATCTTAAACCCCAGCACCAACTACAATTCCAATAAAGTAGCATGCAAGTCTTGTGAAAAGAGATCCCCTCTGAGTCCAATTCCATCACGCAGAAACACCAGCTCCAAAGAAGGGCCATCTGCCATAGCTGTGAACCCCATCTGCCATGACCATAGAACCCGTGGGTCTCTTTATCCCTCAAAAGAACCAACACCTGGGGTTGTATCCACTTTATCTGTCTCTTAGACTCTGCTCAGTTGTGCATAAGGGCATTCCTTCTGACAACCTCCAGACTCTTTTTTAGAGACTCACAGCCTTACAATCTCATTTCTCCTTTCCATTTCCCCCTTACATTAGGTCAAACAGCATTTTGAAGTCATGTTATTATATGTAGACAGGGATATTCTGCTGATCCGTATTGAACCTTTAATTCAAGGTCATTTTCTAGTTGCATCTTAATCTGACACACTCCCCTGCTCAATGAGTATGGACAAACAGGTTGTTTTTGTGTCTCATCTATAAAAATGGAAATAATATCCAGCATGCATACTCCAAAAAGATTCTTGGGAGAGCAACATGCCACATAAGACGATAGATGTGAATATTCTCAGAGCAAAGGCCCTCCAGAGCTCTTGCATCCTTTGGAGGGACTTCACAGCCTCTCTCTTTCCGAGCCGTTTGCTTCCCCTTCTACAGAAGAAGCCACAGGTGGCTTCACACCTGCCCATCTCCCAGGACATGTAAGCAGTGTGTATTTCTTGTTGTGGACAGTGGGAAGATAGAGAGGACAGAGGAAGGAGGGGAAAGAAAGGAATTGGAGGTGATACCAAGCAAAAGCAGGTTCTGTCCACCTGATGCACTTTAAAGACCAATCCTGAGACAGAGGGGTTTCAAGGAGAGAAAGAGTTTATTTGCTTGCTCATAGCAAAGGAGGTCAGTGCACTAATGGCCCAAAAACTGCCTCGTGGAACTGCCACAATCCTGACAGCTTTATAATATCCAGGCTTAGCAGTTTATGATAAAGAGTAACTGGGGTGGGGCTGGTTCAAGTTCCTTCATTAATAAACATTAAGGGGCTGAACAGGATGGCAAAACCAAGACTAGTAGCAATGTTACTACAAGCACAAGACCATTATTATCAGAGATCATGGCATCTGAGGAAAGGAAGGTACAGAATGAGAGTCGATTACCAGATTTTTCTTATGGATTTCAAACAGAGGAGGGAGGAATGGTTATCATGTCAATAAACATGTTTATATACTAGGGTAAGATCAGTGGGGAACAATCATCATATAGCAGGTGTTGGTTAGAAATGAC
Organism: Dasypus novemcinctus; assembly: GCF_030445035.2. Lineage (NCBI taxonomy): Eukaryota > Metazoa > Chordata > Mammalia > Cingulata > Dasypodidae > Dasypus > Dasypus novemcinctus. The sequence goes on along the minus strand of NC_080692.1, from coordinate 22,881,374 downwards.
TATATCCAAAGGTAAGATCCATCTGCAATAATCATCACAATGGCAGGTTTTCAGTTGGAAATGACCATCTTCAAAGGTGAGGTCACTCTAGCCAGTTTCATTAATATCAGACATTAACCTTTAGTTATTTCATAATAGACTAGAAGTAAAAGGCATCTATCCAGCGACTCAGTAATCATAATTATTTAATTCTTAACCCTTGATTACAGAGATGATTGTCAGTGCACGTTACCATGGAAAATGAACAAGACAGAACATAGCCAAGATGGCACCATCTTGCCATGGCTTTCTGTGTGAACCAGGAAGTGAACTAGGTGAACCAGGAAGTGAAGTAGTGATGTAGGAGGAAAATTCAGTTAAGAGTGCACGTTTGGGTTTCACCCTTATTCTTTACCCACAGATGCTGAGCATCTGCCTCCCCATCATCTAACACCTAGTCTAAATCTGGCAAAGTTTACCAGGAACTAAGCCACAACAGGCTTCACCCTATGAAGGCAGTGGAAATTGTAAAAAAATACCTGCGGATTGTACTCATGGCAATTATGCATAATGGGGGTGTGATGTGGAGCAGGTCCTTGATCGAGACAAATGGTTCCATCCAGTGAGTTCTTCATCTGAAGGGGCAAAACACAGCACATCACTGCTAGAAAGAGGCAGAGAAAGAAGTCCCCGCCTTTTCCCCTGTGTACTCAGGGCACCAGAAACCACTAGCCAAAAGGAGCCGAGGTCTGGAGTCCAGAGGCCATTTCCTCAGTCCTGGGAAACAGGCAAATGCTGAAGTGACCTGCTGCTGTGATGCCCACTTCCCGGGAACATCGTCATAAACACGGAAGGGGTCCCTCTGCTCAGTTGAGAGGTGCGACCAAACATCCTGGTGGGTGGAGAAAGGGACATAGAGGCAGAAAGAAGGAAAAGAGATGGGGATTTTAGAGCAAGAGAGAAGAGGAAACAGAAGGTCCAATGGCAAAGGGAAGGAAGCAGTCAAGGTTGCAGGGAATCTTGGGCAAGCCGGGCTTTGTGAAACCTCAGCTGGACAGTCACGTCCTTCAGGTTTCATTGTCTTTGACAGGCCGACATTTAAAAACCTAAACTGCAATTGCGTAATACATACTCTTCCGTAGCCCACAAGGCTGTGGACTGGCTTCAGTAATGGATAAACATTTTTCAGATACCAGTCGAAAGTTTTGCATTTCAGTTTCTCCCGGAGGGCCTTTCTGGAGGAAATGTCTCCATAATTGATTCCAGAGTTCTGTAAACAAAACACAGAAAGACATGGTGCCCATAAGCTCAGACTGTATAGCCTCCCTGACTCCATCAAGGAAACAGAGTATTTTCCTGATAGCCTGTGAGATGACCTTGATATTTTATAGTTTTCCAGGGAAAGTGGGAAAAGCGCTGAACCCCAGTGGTTTCAAAGCCACTTGCAATGCCTGCATCGTCGGATCACTAAGGTTTCTTTTTCATCATTAGCAAGCTGGCTTGGACGGCTTCTGTCAGAGACAACATTTACATCATTAGGGCATGCTTCCTATCGGGACCAGAAAAACATGCAAAAGAAATATTCTGGCAACAAAATTAAAAGAGATTTTCTAGAAGTGATAGTTTGAGGGAATCAAAGTCCAAGAATACTGCAGAGGCAAAATTGAAAAGGAAATGCGAGAACCACTTGTGCATCTGCCCTCCTCTCAAAAGTTTCCTTCATGGCTCATTTCAGATCATCCCTTACAGGAATTTAGGTGTTATGTATTTAGGGGCAATTCCCCTTACAGTTTGGGACATTCATAAATATGATCCTGTAGAGGTGAAAAAATAAATAAATAAACAGCCAAGGGATCTCCCAGAGGGGTACTTGTTTTCTTACCATCCCTTGGCATTCTGGGGTACCAGAATAAATTGCTATAACTCTCTTCAAGCAGTGAACTAATAGAAGGATGCTAATGACTTTGAATTAAGAGGAAAAGTCAGCTATTTTTGCACAATTTTACTTTCTTCAGTCACAGTGTTCCCAGCTGTTTAACCTGATTCCTGGCCCCCATTTCTTTTCCCTTCTGGATTCATTCCACAAGTTTCCCACCATCTTGGTCTCCTGATAACTGCCCCCTGTACCCTCAAACATAGCTCAGCATGCTTGAGACCAGAGCCACAGCGTCAGGAACAGAAGACAGCACATCACACTGACCTCAGGTGGCCTGGGCATACAGTGTAGTCTTAGCCAAAAAGGTCATCCTCATTCATGTACACCTACCAAGGTTACAGTTCCTTCTCCCACCACCCAACATCCCTACCTGCCATGCTTATGTCATCATAAGATAGCAAATTCCCTCCCCAAGCAAGGAATGCCCCAACATGGCAAAGTAATAAAGAACCTGGAATCTAGAAGCCAGATTTCCTGGATTTGAATCTTGGCTCTACCATTCTCTACCTGTATTACTTAAAACAAATTCATTTCACCTCTTTGCCTTGTTTCATCATCTGTAAAATGAAAATAAAAATATACCTAATCCATAGGTATGTGGTGATAGTTAGATGAGTTAATACATAGAATGGTGCCTGGAACACAATATCATTACATAAACATCAGATGTCCTTATTATCACACCGTGGGGACCTTGCCCTAATTCTTTGGGGCTGAGATGGCACTTTTGCTCCAATTCTTTCCACTCCCTACCATTACTACCACCTCCCTCCTCCTTTGAGGGTCAGTTCCATGACAAACCTTGAGAGGTACATTCCAAGCTGCGTAGACCATGTATTTGTACTCGTCCATCCAGATCTCAGCCACTCGCAGCGCATTGCGCAGCATGACAGAGGACAGGTCCAAGACATAGGGCTTGTGGTGTCTCTCTAGGTGAGCAATACGAGAGCAGGGTAAGATCTCAATCTTCCCTCCACACTGCCACACCTGCAAGAGAAGAGGAAACTTCACCTGGACAGGCTAGAAGGCCACTAGACCAATAACTTGTACAGCAAAAGATCATATCCTGGTACCATTTATTAAAGAACATAAGTTTAGTCATTCCCCTCCCACTCTAATATTGCCTCCGAACCCACTCATTTTAAACAATCTTCCTTAGAAGTCTACCAAACTGCTTCTCTCCTGTCGTCCTAAGAGTTTCTGAAATCCTACATCCTTCAGGAAGTCCTCCTAAACTGACCCAAGAAGTTTCCTTGTCTCACTTATCCCTGAGGAAAGCACTGAAGTCTTTAGAGGTCCCATGTTCTCCTGAGCCAGTCTCCCTAGACTTAGCATCCCATGACCCCTTTCTGTCCTGCCTGCCAGATATATGGTGAGCATACTCTACAGTGGCCCCCCACAATCCCTACCTCAAGGTATTCACACCCCAGCATAATCCCCTCCCATTGAATATGGGTGGAACCTGTCACCTGCTTCTAACCAAGAGAATACAGTAAAGGTAGCAGGGTATGTGTGATGATGTGTGTGATTGCATTACAGAAGACCACAACAACCGTCTTGTTAGGGGACTCTCTCCCTTGCTAATTTTGAAGAAGTGATTTTCATATTAAGGACAGCCATATGGGGAAGGCCATGTGGCAAAGAACTTAAAAACAGCTTCAGGCTGTTGCCAGCATAAAACTCAAGACTCCTTCGGTTTGGAAGCCTGCAAGGAACTGGATATTGCCAACACATGAGCTTGGAAGCAGGTCCTTCCCCACTCAAGCCTCAGATGAGAACCCAGCACTTGCCAACACCTTGATTGCAGCATTGCAGTTGACCTTGAAAAGCTGTGCATGGACTCCCAACCGACAGAAATTATGATAATAAATGTGCATTGTTTTAAGCCACTAAGTGTGTGATAATATTGTTACCCAGCAATTGACAACTCATACTGGTAATCTTTGACTGAGCGGGACAGTGACTTATGATCCAATTATACATATTCTTCCTTGCCATCTTTATGGGTCTAGACATACTTGGCAGACCATGCATTTTTGATATTTCACTTGAAACATGGTCTTGATTCTAAAAAAATGATAGAAATGTCTAATGATGTTGAATTGATATAATATGATCTGTGTCTTGTCTTCCTGTTGCTTAAAGGGGTTGCATTAATCTCCAGAGGGAGATAATTCACCGTCTAGCAGTGGTTAGCAACCTACTGCTGTCATATCAACAGAGCCCATGAGATGAGGGTGAGAAGCCAAGGTCCTGCTGACTCGGTTAGCATACCCCAAGAGTGCCCACCTGAGGGCCAGTCCCGTTCTCTGACTTGCAAATTTCTCCACTTCTGAACTCACCTCTTCCCTTTCTCTACCCCACTCCCACCACAGCTCAGAATAGTAGAGTGAAAAGAGCCAAACCCTGAAGTAGGTCTGACCTGCGTTCGAATCCACCCTATCACTGCACGCCTGGCAACTAGGGGCAATCACTCACCTCCCCCCCGCCAAAGCTTAGCCAACACATCTATAAAAGGGACATACCCACCATTTGGGTTGTCAGAAGGATTAAATGGCATAACAAGTAGTCAGTCAATGGTGGGCCCTATGATTATTAAAACCTGAGACATCTCTTTGCTTTCATTATCCTCCTCCATTTCTCCTTACTAGCCCTCTGAACCACTTGCAGGTTACACCCAATTTATTTTCAGATTTTATTATTTTCTCCAGCCAAGAATTTAAAAATCTAAATACAATTTTACTTCAATTTTCCTAGTGATGGAGGTTTCCTATCCATGGGAATTTATGGCAGAAAGAATAGTTATTGGAATGACTACCTTGAAACAAATGATAATGATAACACAACATACCAAAATTTATGGGATGCAGCAAAAGCAGTACTGAGAGGGAAATTTATAGCCATAAATTCATATATCAAAAAAGAAGAAAGAGCAAAAATTGAAGAACTAACTGCACTTTTGAAGGAATTAGAAAAACAACAACAAAGTAACCCAACAGGAAGAAGAAGGAAGTAAATAACAAAGATAAGAGCAGAACTAAATGAAATAGAAAATAAGAAAGCACTTGAAAAGATAAACAAGACCAAGAGCTGGTTTTTTGAGAAGATCAACAAAATTGACAAACCTTTAGCGAGACTAACAAAGAAAAAAAGAGAAAAGATGCAAATACACAAAATAAGAAATGAGAAAGGCGATATCACCACTGACCCCACAGAAATAAAGACTATCATAAGAGGATACTTTGAAAAACTATATTCCAACAAAAATGACAATTTAGAGGAAATGGACAAATTCCTAGAAACAAATAAGCAGTCCATATTGACGAAAGAAGAAATTGATGATCTTAACAAACCAATCACAAGCAAAGAGATAGAATCAGTCATTAAAAATCTCCCAACTAAGAAGAGCCCAGGGCCAGACGGCTTCACAGGTGAATTCTACAAAACATTCCGGAAAGAACTAACACCAATCCTGCTGAAACTATTCCAAAAAATCAAAACAGAAGGAACATTGCCAAACTCCTTCTATGATGCCAACATTACCCTAGTACCAAAGCCAAACAAAGACATCACAAGAAAGGAAAATTACAGACCAATTTCTCTAATGAACATAGATGCAAAAATACTTAACAAAATACTTGCTAATTGTATTCAAAGACACATTAAACGAACTATACACCATGACCAAGTGGGATTTATTCCAGGTATGCAAGGATGGTTCAACAAAAGAAAATCAATCAATGTAATACACCATATAAACAGATTGAAGGAAAAAAATCACATGATTATATCTATAGATGCAGAAAAAGCATTTGACAAAATACAGCACCCCTTCTTGAAAAAAACACTCCAAAAAATGTGAATACAAGGAAACTTTTTGAACATGATAAAGAGTATATATGAAAAACCTACAGCCAACATTGTTTACAATGGAGAAATCCTAAAATCCTTCCCTCTAAACTCAGGAACAAGACAAGGATGCCCATTGTCTCCGCTCCTATTTAACATTGTCTTAGAAGTACTTGCTCGAGCACTGAGGCAAGAACCAGATATACAAGGCATTCAAATTGGAAAGGAAAAAGTCAAAATTTCATTATTTGCAGATGACATGATCCTATACATAGAAAATCCTGAGAGATCTACAACAAAGCTTCTAGAACTCATAAATGAGTTCAGTAAAGTCGCAGGTTATAAGATCAATGCGCAAAAATCAGCAGCATTTCTGTACACCAATAATGAGCAAGATCAGGAGGAAATCAAGAAACAAATACCATTCACAATAGTAAATAAAAAAATCAAATACTTAGGAATAAATTTAACTAAAGAGGTAAAAAATTTATACACCGAGAACTATACAAGACTGCTCAAGGAAATCA